>NC_064563.1:12250000-13457500 GCF_937001465.1 Orcinus orca | reverse complement strand
GCACAAATTTTCAACTATTTCGACTATTCAAATTCTCAACCCCACTGCTCACGCTCAGATAAAAGAGTTAGGAATCAGATTTAAAAATATCATATAAAGTTTTCCAGAAATATCACAGGATTCTTAGTCATCTGTAATTCTGACCAGCTATTCAGCAATGCATGATCCATGACATGGAAGCCTGCAGTGGCTCAGCTAGAGGTCTTTTCTGCACAGGCCCCCTGCGAAAATGTGGGCTTAATGCATGTGCCATGGCTCCTTTCCGAGGACATGTAATTTTGCTTATAGAACACTCCAAATTCAAATAGGTTGGCTACTGGGGAGTGGTTCAAACTAAACTTTTAAAGAGGCTTGCTGGGTTTTTTTTTAAGCTTTAAAAAAAACTCTTTTTAGCAATTCACTACACTTGCTGTGGCTTCAGCTGCCACTAGTCCCCAGATTTCTAATCCAGCCATACTGGCTCCCTTACAAACTCTCTTCACATACCCCCAATTTCCCCACTCACTTCAGTGCACAAACACACACACTTTTGTTTTGTTTTGGCTTTTATTTCCTTGTCATTGTTCATGCCAGTCACCCCCTCCCCCCATCAAACTAAACCACATTTCTCTTTCAAGATGAGTTTGTTCATTCATTCAGTCTTTATTGGGTGCCTTTTAAGCGCCAGGCACCATCCTGGGTGTTGGGGATACAGTGATGAACAAATAGGGATGCTCACTTCAGTGTCCCTTGAGGACATAGACAAGTGAATGGGTGGAGTCAGTATAACCTTCCCTGGTGAGGACCCAGAGGGAGCGATCCTGGACTGGGAGAAAAAATGGTGGGAGTTGGGGTGGGTTACCCTGCCCAGCTTCAGGTATTTATGGAAGGTGTTTCCAAGCAGGTGAGAGCCAACCAGAGGATGAATAGGAGGTAGGGAGTGGAAGAGATTCCTTGCAGTGGAGAAAGATTAGGCTGGAAAAGTGATTTTGCAGGATCTTTTAAGGCATGGAAGGAGTTTGTACTGTTATCTTAAAGAACTGGAAGGAGGGACCTGGTGTGAATTCTATTTCTTCTTTGAAATTTCTCCAGTATTTAAATTCCAAGTGATATTTTTCCTTCTTTGATTTCCAAGGCAATTACTGGCTCTACTTAGCAGCTTTACTCTGAATTCATGCATGGTATTTTTATCATCCTGTGGTCACTCTCTGATGTTTGTTCTCAACTTTTTTGTGCCCACAGCACACATTCAAGTATTATATTTTTGACTTGAATGTCCAAAACATATAACACGTCTATTTAAAACCTCCCAGTGTAATTGTTCCTCCCATGAAACAATGTCATTTAATATCACCCTTCTTACCTCTTATATGCATCAAATTGTGACCACTCAGATATAAAATTCACATCAAAATTGAATGTATACTCAATGGTAAAAACTAATTTTATACATTGATTCAAATTCTATGGCATACCAATGAAGGAGACAAGTTTCCCTGATGCTTGGTGTTAAAGGTGTGTTGTGTTTTATATAAAAAACTATCCTTGCTCCCAAGGAGTTTGCATTAAGTCAAGGTTGCTAGAATATATATAAGTATATATTCTCTATATAAGATATATAGACTATATATATGTATTAATTCCTCACAATCTTATCATGGTTCTAGATGTAGCATAGGCTCTACTTGAATTCTACCTTTATTTCCATGACTTGGTATACACTTTTTTAATCATGAAATATGTCAGATATCCAAAGATGTATAAAAAATAATATAAGGAACACCCACATTCCACCACTCAGCTTAAGAAATAAACATTATAATGACAATTGGACCTCAGCTTTACCCCTCCCCACTGAAAGATAACCACTGCCTTGAATTTGGTGTTTATCATTCTCACATATGCTCTAACTCCAGTTCTGGGTACTCATAAACAATGTGTGGTATTGCTTCTCAGATCTTAGAATGTTGTATGAATGATGTCATAATGTATCCTTCTGCAACTCTTTTTGGCTCAGTACTGTCTTTGAGATTTGTCCATGTTTATAGGTACAGCTCTAGTTTATCAATTTAACTGCTGTATCGTATTCCATTCTATGAACATTTAGGGCATTTTGGTTGGTTTCAAGTCTTCACTAAAATACACAGTGCTGCAGTGAACGTGTTTGTATTTGGTTCCTTGTGTACCTGTGTGAGAGCTCCTGTAGGCATGTAGATCTAGTGTGGGGTTGCTGGATTGTAGGACATGTGCATCATCGACCTAACTAGACATTGGCTAAGGATGCTGTTCAGAGGCAGGACAATTCACACTCCCATCAGCAGAGTGTGAGTTTCTCTGGCCTTGTTCTATATTTTTTTAGTTAAAGTATAGTTAATTTACAATGTTGTGTTAGTTTCAGTTGTATAGCAAAATAATTCAGTTATACATACATGTATATATGTACATATGTATCTATGTATGTATATATACTCTTTCATATTATTTTCCTTTATAGGTTACTATAAAATATTGAGTATAGTTCCCTGTGCCATACAGTAGGTCCTTGTTTGTTAACTATTTTATATACAGTAGTGTGTACCTATTAGTCCCAAACTCCTAATTTATCCCTCTCTCTCCCTTTCCCCTTTGGTAGCCATAAGTTTGTTTTCTATGTCTGTGGGCCTGTTTCTGTTTTGTATGTAAGTTCATGTGTATCAATTTTTTAAGATTCTACATATAAGTGAGTAGTATTCCACTGTATTTATATATCACATCTCCTTTATCCATTTATCTGTTGATGGACATTTAAGTTGATTCCACGTCCTGGTTATTGTAAACAGTGCTGCTATGAACATTGGGGTGCATACGTCTTTTTGAATTATGGTTTTCTCCAGATATATGCCAAGAGTGGGATTACTGGATCATATGGTAGCTTATTTTTAGTTTTTGAAGGAACCTCTATACTGTTCTCCAGAGTTGGCCTCACATTCTTGATAACCCATGTCACTTTCAGATTTAGGGATCTGATGTACTCTTAGGGTAAAACAAAACTTTATTAAATGAGTAGAGTTTGCTTTAGAACTTCCCAGAGAGCAATAAATGGCTACCGTAAAACTTTTGACAACCTAGAATTAGTTGATTGGATTATTTTAAAAATATTCAAACACAAGAGTAATGTTAAGGAGAATTATAGAAAAAGCCTTTAGTATTACCCCCTTAACATAGTCACTTTTAAAATATACAACATATATTCATTGACTTGGTAATTACTTGTTGTCTTAACCAAACTGAATAATTTTTAAAACCAACTCACTATTGGCTTATTGTACATTTTATGTATTTTTTCCAAATATGTTTACTCCTGTATTGCTGTTCTAACGGTTCCGAGTTGGACTACAGTTAAGTAAAATGAATAGAACAAGTGCCCACATCAGACTTGCCTTTATTTTAGAACTTGTCTCTTGCTAACATGTCTCTTGCTAATTCCCAAGAACAGTTCTGGTCAGATAGAGTATTCATGCTTTTCCATAATGTTTTGTTTTGTTTGAAGCAAAAATCAAGCACACACAGAGCAAAGCATGCTAAAGCATAAAACAGATGATCACAGCACAAAATAGCAGTTTATAAAATTAGCCTCATCTCACTTTTTCTTTCTTACAAATTCCATTGTTTTGTAAATGTCCTGGAAAGAGCAAGCATTGCCTATAATGATGGGTTTCTATTTCTCCAAATAGAAGTCATTCTTAGGAAATTCTAATTCTAAATTCTTTTTACTCGAGTCCAATTTGAGATATAGATGTGATAAAAAATTATGGCAAAAATATCCTTTAGGCAGGTACATCATCACAATTGATGCCTCATGCAGAGTTGTCAAAGAAAGGATTCAGTTAATTCTTCAAGGTCAGTTGTCCCAATTCTCAGGAGAAATGAAATCATTCCTAGTTTCTTGGTTTGCTCATTGATGTCTTCACTCAGAAGTTTTTCCCTCAGATTTGAAACAGATCAAATTTATCATGTTATTAGCCAACTGTTTTCATGAAAAATTCCTGCCACTTAACATTCCACCTCTAATAGGTGATTTATGCTTCCTAGTTAGAACCACATAGAATTACTCATGCCAATGGACCTATGTTCTTTTCTCCTATGATTATCTTGTGTCCTCACCATCTGCAAAACAAAAATATTTGTTGCTCTTAATGTCACTGGATTTGTTTAAAATGTTCCCTTTAGAGACTACTCCTTTTTATGCCACATAAGAAAAAAACATGCATAGTTTTGCCATTTTCAATTGTTATAATAAAAGAGTGATGTGATAACAGATATAAATGAACAACATGTAAGTAGAACTGTAGATATACTTCTTCCTGGGAAAATACTGGTACACTGATGATCTGAAATTTGATGCTTAGCATATTTAGTGGCTGGTATCACTGATTCAGAGCTAGAAGGAATGTGCAGAGCTAGGAAGACTATGCCCAGAATCCTTCTGATTTTTTTTTTAGCATTAATTTCTAGGACAACATTCCTTCCCCTCCTATCCCTCTTCCCCACTCCTCCCTGATCACCCCCGTGTGAGCTTTGGCTTCCAACATCAGCACATATTATTCTTTGGAGGGCTGATGTCCAGCTACTAGAGTGGCTTTAACCACATAGAGTGTATCTGGGAGTTCAAGGCAGCCCTTGACCAATCAATGATCTATAAAGGAGTAAGAAAGCCTTTGGTCAGGACGACTCTGCAGCACAACTCACACGCCTGAGTGACTGGAAGGAGTGAGCTAAAGCTGCCCTCTGTGGCACTTTCCTGAGATGGCACCCTTGTTTGCTTCTACCCCTTCCCTGTCTTGCTGCTTCCCTTTCCTTCTGATTCTCCCCCAAGTGAGTGCCATCTCCAGAAGTCACATTCATGTGAATCCACATCTCAGGGTTGGCTCTGAGGATCAAACCAGGCTCTGAAGGACAATCTTACTTACTTGTCTTCACACACTTTTGCTTACATACCCACCTCAAAGGAAAATAAACATATACTCTTGCCTTGCATATTTTAAAGTGTACATCTATTTGTTTTTAAATTATGAGTTTAAGTAGTTGGAAAGGATGTAATTTGTAACATATTGTAAAAACTGACATTTAAAAATAAAACTTCCACATTTCTCCTCTTTTAATTTACCCAATGGAATCTAAACATCACAGTGATCTGATACCACCATTATTCATTTAAATATACCATATGATTTCACTTATATGTGGAATCTAAAAAAGCCAAAGAAATGAACAAACATAATAAAACAGAAACAGACTCATAGATACAGAGAACAAACTAGTGGTTCTTGGGGCAGGGTGGGAGAAATAGGTGAAGGAGATTAAATGGTACAAACCTCCAGTTATAAAATAAATAAGAGAGGTGTGGCCAAGATGGTGGAGTAGGAAGACCCTGAGCTCACCTACCCCCTGGGTACACCAATATTACAACTATTTATAGAGCGACTATCTGTGAAAACGACCTGAAGACTAGCAGAAAAGATTTTTCACAACTATGAGACCAGAATAACCTGAATACCAAAACCAGACAGACAAGGATGACACAGAAAAGATATTACATAACTGATAATGCAGATGCAAAAATCCTCAACAAAATACAGCGAACCAAATTCAAAAATGCATAAAAAGGATCATACACCATGATAAAGTGGAATTGATCCCTGGGATGCAAAGATGGTTCAGCATCTGTGAATCAATTAATGTGATACAACAGATTAACAACTGAAGAATAAAAATCATATGATCATCTCAAGTGATGCAGAAAAGGTTTCTGACAAAATTTGACATCCATTTATGATAAAAACTCTCCAGAAAGAGAATATATATCAACATAATAAAAGAAATATATGATAAACCTACAGCCAACCTCATATTCAACAGTCAAAAACTGAGAACTTTTCCTCTAAGATCAGGAAAAACACAAGGATGCACACTCTTGCCACTTCTATTCAACATAGTAATGGAAATCCTAGTCATAGCAATCAGATAAGAAAAATAAATAAAAGGCATCCAAACTGGAAAGGAAAAAGTAAAACTGTAACCACTTGCAGATGACATGATATGACATATAGAAACCCTTAAAAAACACACACACACACACAAACAACTATTGGAACCAATAAATAAATTCAGTAAAGTTGCAGGATACAAAATTAATATTCAGAAATTTGTTGCATTTCTATACACTAGCAAACTATCAGAAAGAGAAATTTAAAAAAATATCCCATTTACAATTGCATCAAAAAAAAATGCCTAGGAATGAACTTAAGCAGTGAGGTAAAAGTCTTGACTCAGTAAACTGTAAGACATTGATGAAAGAAATTGAAGATGATGCAAATAGGTGGAAAGATATACCATACTTATAGATTAAAGGAATTAATATTATTAAAATGACTAAATTCCATAAAGCAATCTACAGATCCAATGCAATCTCTATCAAAATACCAATGGCAGTTTTCACAGAATGAAAACAAATAATTCTAAAATTTGTATGGAAACCCAAAAGACCCTGAATAGGCAAAACAATCTTGAGAAAGAAGAACAAAGCTGGAGGTACGATGCTCTCTGATTTCAAACTATCTTACAAAGCTACAGTAATAAAAATAGTATGGTACTTGCAGAAAACAGACATACAGATCAATGGAACAGAATAGAGAACCCAGTAACAAACCTACACCTGTATGGTCAATTGATCTACAGTGAAGGAGACACCTCAAAGCCCTCTCTTTGGGAAAACAAAAGCAAAGCAAAGCAGTGTAAAGGCTGATCATTCTTCACAATAGATTTTTATTTTTAATTGTCAAACATATTACCAGTCAGATAATTCATAGAGGGATAAGCCTTGTTGGTTATGTGCCCAACACAGTATATTCTGAGCTTCATAGGTAGCATTTCCAACCTTTCAACAATGCAGAGATAGGTTTTATTATCTCCTTTTCAAGATTTAAGGTTAACTTGTGTTCTATAAACATAATTATAGATTATGAAACATTGTGACAAACAGTATTGGATTAGGTGCTGTGAATGTTCCTTGGGAATACACTTCAGATGTCTGCAGCTTCCATTTCCTTATCTGTGAAAAGATACAGTACAACTCAGAGATTTCTAAAGCCATTCCAATTTTCAAATTCTAACCTCCCATAATTCGAAGAAGAAAGCCAAATTGAGATTTTCTGAAAAGACTCAGACTGACTTCAAGGAGCAGGGCTGTCCAAGTCACCAAATCAAGCTGTCAGCTAGAACTCTCTGAGGGAAATGATTAAAGATATCATCCACTTCTATATGTATGATATAATTAAATAGAAAAACAGGGAAACCTTTTGAAGGAGGAAATTATGAGAAATGATAATAAACAAAAAAGGTATTGGTAATGCTCACTTGATAATAATTATAGTATATACCATATATAACAATATAGTATATACCATATATATTATTTTATATATCTATAAAATATATGTATATTACATATAATGTATGTATACATATACATATATACAATGTATATTGTATGTTATATATTATATATACTATATATATTAGATATGGGTATAATTGTAGATATAGATAGCATATAGAATATAATAAAATCAGCAAAATTATGGAAAACAAGAGATGAGGAAAGAGGAAATATGAAAAATATAGACAAAGAGGAGAGAGAAGATAAGATGTAAGAAAAGGAAAAACAAATATAAATATGATGAAACATATGGTCTGGTCAAGAAGGACTAAGCTTACTTTGGCCTCAGGATGGAGTGAGTCCATGCTGTCTCTCTCTTCCACTGATTGTAACTGAAAACTTGACAAAACACAAAACGTATCTACTTAAGAACTCTGAAAAGTAAATAGAAGCAGATATTGTAAAGGAGCATGGGTTTCCCATTTTCTTTTCTGGCCTTGTGCAGAGCCCCAGTCCTGGAGCTCCATGGTGGCCATGGAGCAGGTGGCTTAAACTTGATAAAATCCCCTTATTTCTGGCCAGAAGAACTAGGAAAAGGGCTCCCTGTGTGTCAAAGATCATAGAAGAAATCTCCATTTTTTTCTTCTTTTCTCTCATGGTTTTTCTCTAAAGGTGGGCTCCAGTTTGGAGCTGAGCAGAATGCTAGATAGCTAAAATTAAAGAGAAATTACTTTGTCTCCTATCTTTGAGGGCAGAGTAACCAAGAAAAGAGGACCTGTTGGTCAGCATGTGGGGGTAGCCTCAGAAAAGAGAGCTGGAGAAAGGGGTTCTCTAATTTTAACGATGGGGACTACGTAAGACCCAGGTTCTTCCCTAAGCTATACATGGATGTGAAAGACTCAAAAACAGGATAGCAAAGGCTTTGGACACTAAACTGAGATTGGAACCACTGCCCACAGAAAGTGAGACACTGACACTTCTGAACCTAGCACATTGATTGTCTGCTGAAAAAATTAAAGTTCTACAGAGAATTATAATAGATTTAGAGTCTACAAAATGTAATATTTGAAGAAGATGTAGAGTATATATAAAATGGAATATTACTCAGCCATAAAAAGAATGAAATAATGTCATTTGCAGCAAATGGTTGGACATGGAGATTATTATACTAAGTGAAGTAAGCCAGACCGAGAAAGACAAATATCATATGATATCACTTGTATGTGGAATCTTAAAAAAAATTCAAGTGAACTTACTTACAAAACAGAAAGAGACCCACAGACATAGAAAACAAACTTACAGTTACCAAAGGGGAAAGGGACAGGGAGTGATAAATTAGGAGTTTGGGATTAACATATACACACTACTATATATAAAATAGATAACCAACAAGGGTCTACTGTATAGCACAGGGAACTATACTCAATATTTTGTAAATAACCTATAAGGGAAAGAATCTGAAAAATAATATATATATATACATATATGTATATTTATGTATGTATATATAACTGAATCATTGTGATGTACAACTGAAATTAACATATTGTAAATCAACTATACTTCAATAAAAACTATATGTCTGTTTTAAAAACCAAGATGCTTCAACGTAAAAAATTTTTTTTTCAAGATACAATCCAAAATTATGTAACATAACAGAGGACAAGTAGATGTGAATGGTATTCAAAGGATAAGACAATGGATGCCAACTTTCTAATTGACTCAGATCTTGCAATTATCAAAGACATTAAAGAAGCTATTATAACTGTGCTCCATGAGATAAAGGGAAACAACTTGAACAGAAGGATATTCTCAGCAGTGACATAGAGATTACAAAAAAGAACGAAAAAGAAGTTTTAGAAGTAAAAATTACAGTATCTGAAATTTTTTAAATTCCCTGGATGAGCTCAGTAGCAGAGTGAGGATGACAGAGGAAAGAGTCAGTGAATTTCAGGGTAGATTCATTACATGATCTGAAGAGAGAAAGGAAATTGAAAACAATGAACAGAGCCTTGGAGACTTAATGAACAATATCAAAAGGGTCCAGCATTTGTTTCACTGGGATTCTAGAAGGAAAGTAGAAAGAGATTCATTCAGAAAAAAAAAATTGAGGAAATAATGGCCAAAACTTCCCAAATTGGTAAAAGACATAATATTACAGATTTTAAAAGCTCAAAGAAAAACCCACTCAGACATATCATAATCAAACTGCTGAAAACAAAAGATAAAGAAACAATCTGGAAGCAGCTAGAGAAAAAGTACATGTTACAAAAGAAAGGAACAATTATTGAAATGACTGTAGATTTCTTATCAGAAGCCATGGAAGCCAAATAACAGTAGAACACTATTTTTCTTTAAAGTGCTGAGTGAAAAGAACTGTGAACACAGAATTTTATACCCAACGAAAATAGCTGTCCAAAGTCAAGACAAAATAAATACATTTCCAGATAAAGGAAAATTAAGAGAATTTGTTGCCAACGTATCTATTCTAAAGGACAACTCTGATAGGAGGAAATTGGAGTGAGGTCAAGTGACTGGTGACTGGATGGGGGAGAGGATGCACTGGGAAGGTGACACTGAGGAAGGGACACAAGTGAGAAGTCAAGTAGGGGGGTGGAAGGGAGTAAGGGAGTAAGGGAAAGTTGAGTTGAGTAAGGGAAAGTGGCAGGTACTGATGTAGTTCATCCAGGCACAGAGCTCCACGTTTACACGGCAATTTCATAAACATGACCTCATTGGTTCCCCTCCAAAAGTAGGAGACAGGAATTAATGTCCTTCCTATGCCGATGGAGAAACTGAAGCTTAGAGAGGTTTAGTGCTGTACTTGGACATGTCCCTGGTCTAGCAACTCCTGATTCAGTGTGCTTTCCTGACTCTGGGAGGAAGGACTCGGGGTAAATCAGAGGCAGAGTGGGTGGGTGTAAGAGAGGATGTCTTAGCTCAGATTGCCATAACATATACAATAGACTGGGTGGTTTGAACAGCAGTAATTTATTTTCTCACAGTTCCGGAGGCTGGGAAGTCTGAGATCAGGGAACCAGCCAATTTGGTTCATGGTGAGAGCTCTCTTCCTGGCTCGCAGACAGCCACCTCCTTTTTGTGTTCTCACATGCTGGAGAGTCCTGGTGTCTCTTTCTCTTATAATTACACCACTTCCATCAGACCAGGCCTCCACCCTTATGACTTCACTTAGCCTTAATCACCTCCTTAAAGGCCCTACCTCCAATACAGCCACATGGTGGCGGCGGGGGTGTGTGTGTTAGGGCTTCAACATATGAATTTGGGGCACACAATCTAGTCCATAGCAGGGGATATAATTAACAGTGTAAGCACAGGAAGGAACCTTATAAATCTGCATTTCTCAAACGTGTCTATACATTATAATCAGCTGGATATTTGCTGACAATTCCATAGTTCACCCAACACTCCACATCAATTAAATCACATTATCTGGGGTTGAGACACAGGCATCCATATTTTTTAGAAGCTGCACAGGTGATTCTAATGTGCATACAAGTTTGGAAAACACTACTATAAATCCTGATTGAATCAGTTCTGTTAGATATTTCAAGGTAGTTTTTGGCTGAAAATGATAAGCTTAGTAGAATCAAAAGGATTATTATATTATATTATTAATATAATATTATTATATTATATTAATATAGTATATACCATATATAACATAAGATACATTGTATATATGTATATATATGAAGTATACATACATATATAGTATTTTACATACATACTGCATACATATATAGTGTTTTATTGTATAATTATACCAACATTTATCATATGTGCAGTTGGGCATTTTTGTTCCCACTTTAAGGCCACTACAAATAGTTCTGTTATGAACATTCTAGTACCTGACCCTTAGCGAATATATATTTTTTTGTTATATACATTGGGATATATACATTGGGGTAACATTGTTGGGTCATAGGATATGCACATTTTCAGTGTTAGTAGGCACCCAGGAATGTTTATTTTAAAATAACTTCTCCCATGATTTTGATACATAGCAGAGACTGTGAACAGCTGCCCTCGAACTGACTATGCCTGCCTCTTCTCCATCTCCTATTTTCTCTTTAGCTATACGTCCACGGCCACTTCCCCACACAGCCTAATAAACACACAGAGATCTCAGAACCATAGAAGCCTTGTCCTCTCCGGGTTCCACTGTGCTGGGGCTTGGCCAGGAGCTTAGATCTCAGACAAGGAAAGCCCTGGCCATCAAGGGAGAAAGCAGACCCTGAGTCTTCAAATTCTGAAGGCCTGCCGCTCAGTTCCTCTCCTATCCCATCTCCACAAGAATGCAGGGTTCCTCCTGCTCCCCCAGAACCTGTGGTCCTTACTCTTCTCCCTCTTACATTTCTATTCCTTGACCCACCCCAGGCATTTATATCTAGTTCTGGTTTTGTCAAGGCCAGTGGCTCCTTTTTTTGCCCTCCTAGAGATTTATCTTCTTGCCCCCTTGTTTTGGGGACCCTTGTAGCCCTAGTTAATAAGACCCTCTATTCTACAATCTCTATTTGTCTCCATGAGTTCTCATCGCTCATCTTCTACCAGGGAAAATCCAAACAAACAAGGGTATTTCAGAGTTGTCAACTCTAATGCACTCAGGTTACATTTTTCATCTTGTCTGACATTTGCTGGAGCTGTAATTTCTTCTGAATGTGCCTCTTCCCTGTCTTTCATCATCAGAAAAGTTGAAAAGAGCATGTATAACCTCTGGATCAAATCAGTGGTGGTCCCAGAACTGTTACTCTGACCGTTCCCTAATTCAAAGAAATGCTGCTGCTGAGAATCTAATTCACCCAAAGGCTCACTTGGTGAGCCCTCTATTTGGGCTCACCCAAATAGAGATGGAGATGTTCTCCATCTCTATTTCATATACCTCAGGAAGAAGGCTGAAGTGACAGAGAAAAATGATGAAAAATATGTTAACCAAGTCCCTTTCAGGATTCATTGTAGATACACAGATAATGTAACAGGAATCAATTTTATGCATGTTATTGGAATAGTCCAAATGCAGTTTGTGGATGGAATTTGACTGAGGGGCAACTTTTTAATTCCAAAGGGAAATTAGACATTTGTGCCCTTGGTTTAGGGCTCCAAACCAGTATTATTTTCATCACTGAATTTTTACTGAGTACTTAGTGTTGGACTTTGCGAAATCAAACTTAAACGAATTCTTCCTGCTAGTCTCCATATGGGTTCTGTTTTTGAAACAGCAAACGTTTTTGTTGCTGCTTTGTGAGTTTTTCTTTTTCATCTTTTTCTTCTGCTCTAAAGCTATTACATCTAACCTTTGATATTATATGTTTTAACAGTACCCAATATTTGAATGATATTATATAGTTACTAATAAGGCATTAATAGGGGTCTCTTTTTTCATAAAAGCTAAAAAATTGGAAACATGGTTCTTTCGAATATGGATCATATTCTATGCACTATTAACACCAGATCTGTGGTGTTGTTACAAATCAGGAACATTTAAAACACCCCCCCCCCCACACACACACCCATACACCCCACAACCAAACTTGCATCCTGAAAACTAAAATGCCATTTCTTTCAAATTATTTTCTTAAGGACTGTTTCCAGTGGTAGTATTACCCAAATTGTGAATTTGTCAACTCACAATACAGTGTTTTCTGTGCCACCATTCTCTGGGTTGGGAGAGGTGATGTTAACACATTTGGGTCTCATATCTGCAGGGGGATATTTGTTGATGGCACCTGGAGAGAGAGTGGGTGGTTAGTCTAAATTTTACCCTTCCACATTCTATCACCCAAAGTCAGTTCATCTTTTCCTGTGGTTGGAGGTGTTTCCAAGAGCAAGTTAATTTTATAACGGACTCAGCAAAATATGAACCTTCTGACTTTGCAATACCTTGTTGGCAAAGTCAGTGAGATATAGCAGTGATTGAGTCAAAAATTTTCATGCTCTGTGTGTCACAGGCTTGCAATATAATTCAAAGATATCTCTTAATCCCTTATGACATCTGGTTCTCTCACTCTAAAAGGAAGATATTTCTAGAAGACAGCATTAACTATTGAAATTGGCTGCCCTATTTATCTTGAGGTTGGAAGAAGGCATCATTTTTTTGCAAGTGACAAGCTTGCCACTAAATATAAATCCTGAGTGCCAAGATGCTGACGGTTCCATGAGCCCTGGGCTTTATGAGTGCCAGAAAATCTGCATCTCTCTGATTCCCCATTAAACTTGCAGGAGCTACAGACAACCATTCAGGGTGGCCTCTGTCACACTCCTAATTCCCGGCACAGGCCCGGACTTGCTTGATGCTACAAGCTCTTAGGTTTGCTACTATAATCATGTCTGGAATTACAGCACATGGACAGAGGCTGGGAAGCCTCTCTCAAATGCCTACTGTGAAAAGACTCCATTAAACCCCTTGCCTGGCTGTCCCTGAGCCAGCTGTCTGAGACAGAGGCTCTAGAAGAGATTTGTCCCCATGGCTCTTAAGAATTCAAGTCAGAAGCAAAGTTGATTTACAGTGACAAGATGAAACAGAAGTCCTTGGAGTGGGTGGAGGGTGGTGGCAGTGGGGTATTATTTATTACAGTGATACCACTGTAATACTTTATTAAAGCTTTAGTAATTGATGTATCATTTAATGGATAAGAGCACAGCTCTGGGGTCAGAATGCATAGGATTGAGTCTAGAATTTGCCAACTATTAACTGTCAGATTTTGAGCAGTTGATTTAATGTCTGTGAACCTCAGTTTTGTCACTTATAAAATGGGGATAGTACTACTTTCCTTAGAGGGCTGTCCTGAGGATTAAATGATACAATCCTTTAAAAAAACTTGGCACATAGTAAACACAGATTAGGGTTAAAAGACACTTTTCACTTTCTGGCAAAGACCCTGACAGTGGGACAGCAGAGCTCAAGGTCACTAGGACCTGGGATTTTCTCTGTGGTTTTCTCATTGCCTCCTACTGACACCTAGACTCCACCACTCTTGACTGAAGTGAGAATCATGTTACTAAGTCAACTGGTGGATTGTGCAAAGAGATATCTATTGGAAAAGCAACAGAAGAGAAAAACTTTAATGACTTACGTCTGATTGAATGAACAAATGGCTTGACAAATTTGACGATATAGTTCAAATCTGGCTTGTGGGTTCGGCCAAGCTGGACTAAGTGATGATCCAGTGGGTGGCTGCCTAATTCTTCTAATTCCTTGTCATTGTGTAGAGGACCAAAGGAAAACACAAATATGGAGTAGCCCTGACGCTTGGCTCTCAGAGATACATTTCTTAAGACTCCCCTGTCTAAAGGGTTGGTTTCACCAGCAGATATAACAAAGATAACTTTGTTTTTCCTCAGGTTGGGGGTTCCTACAAAGACATTGTCAATTGTCCACTGTAGGGCATGGCCAATAAAAACATCTCCATTGAGCTGTTGAAGGGAGTCTTGGAGATGATGTTTCATTTGGTGTATATTGTTATAAGTAACCAAATCAAATTCTAGGTAGATGGGGCTTTCTTCTGTGTTGGGCATATAGCCTGGAGGAGAGTAGGTCAGGACTGCCACTCTGTCTCCCAAGGTGGAGATCAGTGGATCTGGGGCCAAGTGAAAGTAATCAAGCACTGAGGTTATAAAAGCTTTCACTTCCTTAAACTCATCATTTCCTATTCTTTGGGAAGCATCTATGAGAAAAGCCACATCCATGTAATATTCTTGAAGAGAGGCATCTCTGAGTTCATAAGTAAGACCTGGTTCTTCTTTTCTGCCATGGCTTTCCTGTCCTGCAATAGAATAACTCAAGTCACTACTTTTAGTAGAAGGGAAACCTTGAAACTCCTAGCCAAGAATGACAATACACAGCATGAGGTGTTGTCATACTTCATTCTCACACCCATGGCATACGTTACTAATCAATATCAGTACTTGTTCCCAGATGCATTCTCTAAGTACATCTCTACACAGTATGCGGAGAGCCATTACCACTTGACAGGTATTCTCACATGTGAAGAAATCTATTTGCTACCCCATCTCTGATCTTTGTCAAAGGATTGATGGATCCTCCAGCTATTTTCGTATGCAAGGTGAAAAACATACAGCGATTTTTAGTGCACGCCACATGGTTACAAAATTTGGAGTGCATACTGCATGAGATTTCATTATATGTAATGACCCTAAGAGAGAAGTAAATATGTCAAAGTCACATTTATTGATGACATCTTTATATACATGCTTAAAATATGCACCATAGTATGATGTCATGAGAAGTAGTATAAATGCTGACTTTAGAATCCAAATTCTGTGTAAGACATGACATACTTTAAGACCTTGGTACTCAAAGTACCAGTCCTCAAACAGCTTATTGGCCCATGACAAGATAAGAAACTTGCACCATGATATAAGTCAACTACATCACTAAGCACACAAATTATTTCATCTGATTTTATTTTATTTATTTATTTTTTGTATCAAGACCTTCTCAAGGAAGGAAACAATGCCCCAGTTACACTCTGATGCTACCTTCTTATCTTGTTGGAGGCCAGCACTTCAAGTGGCTCTGCTCCAAAGGGTCATGAAGCCATGTCTACAATCATAGGGACGATGGCTGGTTGGTGAGGTCACAACAGGAAATGCCAGCTCAGAAAGACAGGAGGACACGGTCAATGTTCATTTTTTTCTATGAAAGAAGTATGTTTGTGAACCTAATCAAGCAAGTAGATTCCTAACTGGCAAAAAATTATTACTGTCCAATTGTGCTTGGCCCATTATTCATGCTTTGCATCTATTACTTTATTTAATCCTCACAGCAACCACACTCACAAATGAATTGATTAACCTGTATAAACGCCACAAAAGTTTAATATTGAAATAGAATGCAGAAAAACAACACCACGGATAACGTTATTAACAAGGCAAATACTATCAGATGACTTCTGAATGCTCAATGATCTCTGCATTCCTGGGGTCAACTCCACATTATGTTTTTTTACCTATTGTAGGATTTTCTTCTGACAAATACAATTTTTATATATTTAAAGTGTACAATGCTTCAAAAAGTATACAAATAAGAAATGCTAGAGAGGGTGTGGAGAAAAAGGAACCCTCCTACATTGTCAGTGGGAATGTAAATGGGTGCAGCCATTATGGAGAACAGTATGGAAGTTCTTTAAAAAACTCAACATAGAAATACCATATGATCCAGTGATCCTACTCCTGGGCATATATCTGGAGAAAACTATAATTTAAAAGGATACATGCACCCCAGTGTTCATAGCGGCACTATTTACAGTAACCAAGACATGGAAGCAAACTAACTGTCCATTGACGGATGGATAAAGAAGATATGTTATATATACACAATAGAACAGTAATCAGCCATGAAAAAAGAATAAAATAATGCCACTTGCAGCAACATGGATGGATCTAGAGATGATCATACTTAGTGAAGTAAGTCAGACAGAGAAAGACAAACATCATATGATATTGCTTATATGTGGAATCTAAAAAAATGATACAAATGAACTTATTTACAAAAGCAGAAATAGACTCACAGACACAGAAAAGAAACTTATGGTTACCAAAGGGGAAAGTGAGGGGGGAGGGATAAATTAGGAGTTTGGGATTAACATATACACACTACTATATGTAAAATAGATAACCAACAAGGCCTACTGTATAGCACAGGGAACTATACTCAATATCTTGTAATAACCTATACTAGAAAAGGATTTTTAAAAGAATATATAGATATACATATATATGTATGTATAACTGAATTACTTTGATGTACACCTGAAGCTAACACAACATTGTGAATCAACTATATTCCAATAAAAAATTTTAAAAATTGAATAAAATAGTAACAAAGTGTACAATGTTTTGATATAAGTATACCTTGTATAATGATTGCCACATCAAGCTAATATTGTTGGATTTGATTTGCTAACATTTTGTTTAGAATTTTTGCATTTATGTTCTTGAGGAATGTTGGTCTGTAGGTTCCTTTTCTTGTAATGTATTTGTCTGGTTTTGGCCTCAAAGAATGAGTTTGGAAGCATTCCTTCCTATTTAATATTCTGGAAGAGTTTATGCAGAATTGGTATTATTTCTTCCTTAAATGTTTTGTTGAAGCCACCAGTGAAGTCATCTGGGCTTCGAGTTTTCTTTATGGAAAGTTTTGAACTACAAATTCAATTTCTTTAATAGGTTTAGGAATATTTAGGTTACTTCTCCTTGAGTGAGGCTTGGTAATTCATGCATTGCAACTAATTTGCCTATTTCACCTAAAATGTCTAACTTATAGGCAAAAACTGTTTATAATATTCCCTGATTATCCTTTTAATATCTGTAGAATATTTCTCCTCTCTCATTCCTGATATTGGTAATTTGTGTTTTCTCTTTTTTACTGGTGAGTTTGACTATGGGTTTATCAATTTAATTGATCTTATCAAAAAAACACTTCTGGTTTTATTGATTTTCTCTTTTCTATTTCATTGAGTTCTGCTTTAATTTTATTACTTCCTTTCTTCTCCTTACCTTAGGTTTAACTTGTTCTTCTTTTTCTAATTTCTTAAGATGAAAGTTGAGGTCATTGATTTGAAATCTTTCTTCTTTATCAGTATAGGCATTTAATGCTATGAATGACATCCTAAGTACTGCTTTAGAGGAATCTTACAAATTCTAGTATATTGTTATTTTATTTTCATTCATTTCAAAATACTTGCTAATTTCCCCTTTGGTTTTTTCTTTGACCATGGATTATTTAGAAGTGCTTTATTTAGTTTCCAAATACTTGGGGATTGTTCAAAGATCTTCTTACTATTGATTTCAACTTAATTCTGTTTTGGTCAGAGGATATATTTGGAATGATTTGAAACCTTACAAATTTTGAGAATTGTTTTATGGTCTACAGTATGGTCTATCTTGGTAAATGTTTCACATGTACTTGAAAAGAATGTGTATTTGCTATTTTGTGTGCAGTGTTCTATTAATATCAATTAGGTCAAATTAACTGATACTGTTGTTCAGGCCTATGATATTCCTGCTGATTTTCTGTCTATTCTTTTGTCAATTATTGAGAGAGGTATTGAAACTCACTAAGGGTCTTTTTTTTTTTTTTAAGTCTTTATTCTCCTTGAGTTTTATTTTGGATAATTTCTATGGCTATATCTTCAAGGTCACTAGTCTTTTCTTTTACCAAATCTAATTTCCCATTAATCCCATCCAGTGTATTGTTCATCCTAGGCACTGCAGCTTTCATCTCTACAAATTCTATTTAATTTTTTTTTTTTTTACATTTTCCATGTCTCAACTTTTTAACATATGGAATATAGTTACAATAACTGTTTTAATTTCTTTGTTAATTCTAACATCTTTGTCAGTTCTGATTTGGTTTTCAGTGATTGTGCTTTTTTGATGATGGGTTCTTTCTGCTTTTTATGCCAGAAATTATGAAATTTGCCTTGTTGGATATGGGATAGTTTTATATTCTTATAAATATCCATATGATTTGTTTTGGGAGGCAGTCAAGTTACATGAAAATGGTTTGATCTTTTTGAGACTTGCTGTTATGATTTGTTAGGTATGTCCAGAGTGTTAATTTAAGGCTACTTATTCCCCACTACTGAAGTCAAGATCTTCCTGAATTTTCTTCCCAGTACTCTATGAATTATGAGTTTTTCCAGTCTCTCTGGCGGTAACAGGCACTATCCCTGGCCCTGTGAGCAATGGGCATTATCCTCTAATCCTTTCAGAAGAATGTTCCCCCATGCTCGGGTCATTTCCTCAATGCTCATGCTATCAGCACTCTGATGAATGATGTAGAGGCATCCTCTTCAGAGCTCTGGGTGTCTCTCTCTGCACAGCTCTCTCCTCTCTGGTGTTCTGTCCTGTGAATTCTTACCACCTTGGTCTTCCTGGACTCTCAGCTCTGTTTCCTCATCTCAAGGAGTGTGCTGGGTTCCACCTGAATTCCCCTTCCTGAACCATGGCCTGGAAACTCTCTTTTGGCAGTAAGCAGGAGAAATCACAGGGTCCATCTCATTGGTTTCTCATCTCTCAGGGATCATTTTATTTCCTGAAGTCCAGTGTCCTGACAATTGTTGTTCCATTTCATATATATATATATATATATATATTTTTTTTTTTTCTTTCGGTTATTTCAATTGGTAGGTAAATCCAGTTCCTCTTACTTCACCTTGGGCATTTCTAATACATGAGAACTAACCATCTTGTTTGAGATATTCCTATGTTCTCTCCCTTCTTACAAAGGACTAAGAACTGGTCATTAATGTACCAGACTTTTCCTTTATTAATACATTCATAGTTATTGAACAGGATGTTACATTTCATGAGCTGTTTGAAATCTATGCACCTCCAATCCTCCATCAAGAACCTAGTTTCAAATTCTTAGAATTTTTGATAAATATCAAGATTCTTAATTGCTAAATATAAAACTGGAAGTGTAGACAAAAGCATAAATATACTTGTCTATGCAATGGGTGCTATATAATATACTTTAGCCCTAAAATACTGCCCAAACCTCTTCTAGAGTTCTTGGCAATAGTGTATCAGGATGTGTGAAGATTAGTTAAATGGACATTTCTTTCCTTTTGAGTTTACAATCCTGGAATTTATTAATCATTACCTGCTCTGCCACCAGGATCTCCATTTTTGCTTTTTAAAAAAGGCCAATCAACACACTTTGTTAAAACATACGGAAAAGCATTTCATAAATGTTCTGGTAGAAGAGGAAGGGGTAGAAATGAAAAAAGAGAAATTACAACTGATATCACAGAGACACAAAACATCATAAGATTCTACAATCAATAGTTACATGTCATACATACTACTATATATAAAATAGATAACTAATAAAGACCTACTATATCACACAGGGAACTCTACTCAATACTCTGAAATGACCTATATGGAAAAAGAATCTAAAAAAAGAGTGGATATATGTATATGTATAACTGATTCACTTTGCTGTACAGAAGAAAGCAACACAACATTGTAAATCAACTATACTCCTATAAAAATTAAAGAAAACACCCAGTTACATATCAACAAATTAGACAACATAGAAGAAATGGATAAATTTCTAGAAACATACAATCTTCCAAGACAGAATCAGAAAAAAATATACAGTCTGAACAGAGTGGTCACTAGTAGTAAAATTGAATTAGTAATCAAAAAGCTCCCAGCAAACAAATGTCAGAACTGATTAGGTTCATGGGGGAATTCTACCAAACATACAACAAAGTGCTAATACCTATCCTTCTCAAACTATTCCAAAAAATTGAAGAGGAGGGAACACTCTCAAATTCATTCCAGGAGGCCAAAATTACCCTGACACCAAAGCCAGAAAAAGACACTACGAAAAAAAGAGAATTACAGGTCAATATCTCTGATGAATATACATGCAAAAATCCTCAACAAAATAGTAGCAAACCTAATTCAACAATATATAAAAAGGATAATACACCATGATCAAGTGGAATTTATGCCAGGAATGCAACAATGGCTCAATATTCACAAATCAATCAGTGTGATACACCACATTAACAAAAGGAAGGACAAAAATCACATGATCACCTCAATAGATGCAGAAAAAGCATTTGACAAAATTCAACATACACTCATGATAAAAACTTTATAGCACAGGGAACTATAAATATTTTGTAATAACCTATATGGGAAAAGAATCTGAAAAAATCTATATATATGTATACAACACACACACACACACACACACACACACACACACATAAGTGAATCAGTTTGATCTACACCTGAAAATAACACAACATTGTAAATCAACTATACTTCAATTAAAAAAAATAAATTAAAAGCAAACAAAACAAAACAAAGCAAAAAATGTGGATATGCAGGAAACATATCTTAACATAATAAAGGTCATTTATGACAAACCCACAGCTAACATCATATGCAACGATGAAAAGCTGAAAGGTTTTACTCTAAATCCAGGAACAAGACAAGGATACCCACTCTTGCCACTTCTATTTAACATAGTATTGGAAATCCTAGTGACAGTAATCAGACAAGAAAAAGAAATAAAAGGCATCCAAATTGGAAGGGAAGAAGTAAAATTATCTCAGTTTGTAGATGACAATATACTATATATGGAAAACTCTAAAGTCTCCACCAAAAAACCATTAGAACTAATAAATGAATTCAGTAAAGTTTCATGATACAAGATTAATACACAGAAATCTGTTGCTTTTCTATACACTAATAATGAACTATCAGAAAGAGAAAGCAAGAAACAATCATGTTTAAAATCACATCAAAAAGAATAAAATACCTATAAATAAACTTAACCATGGAGGTGAAAGACCTATACCTTGAAAACTATAAAACATTGTTGAATGAAGGAAATTAAAGATGATACAAATAAATGGAAAGATAGCCCATGTTCGTGGATTAGAAGAATTAATATTGTTAAAATGTCCACACTATCCAAAGCAGTCTATGGATTTAATGCAATCTCTACCAAAATATCTATGACATTTTTCACAAAACTAGAACAAATAATCCTAAAATTCATGTGAAACCACAAAAGAGCCTGAAGAGCCAAAGCAATATTGAGAAAAAAAGGACAAAGCTGGAGATAACCACTATCCCAGACTTCAGACTATACTACAAAGCTACAATAATCAAAACAGCAAGCTACTGGCACAAAAACAGACACATAGATCAATGGAACAGAATAGAGAGCCCAGAAATAAGCCCACATACTTATGGTTAATTAATCTACAACAGAGGAGGCAAGAATATACAATGGAGAAAAGAGCCTCTTCAATAAGTGGTACTGGGAAAACTGGACAGCTACATGTAAAGCAATGAAATTAGAAAATTTCCTCATACCATATACTAAAATAAACTCAAAATGGATTAAACACTTCAATGTAAGACAGAAACCACAAAATTCCTACAAGAGAACATAGGCAAAACACTCTTTGACATAAATTGTAGCAATAATTTTTTGGATCTGGCTCCTAAGGCAAAGAAAAAAGAAAGCAAAAATAAAGAAATGGGAGCTAATGAAACTTAAAAGCTTTTGCACAGCAAAGGAAACCATTGACAAAACAAAAATACAACTTACTGAATGGGAGAAGACATTTGCAAATGATATGACTGATAAGAGGTTAATATTCAACATATATAAAGGGCTTGTAGAACTTGTTATCAAAAAAACAACCCAATCGAAAAAAGAGCAGAGGACCTGAAGAGGCATTTTTACAAAGAAGACATACAGATGGCCAACAGGCACATGAAAAGATGATCAACTTTGCTAATCATCAGAGAAATACAGATCAAAACCACAGTGAGATATCACTTCACACCTCTCATAATAGCCATCATCAAAAAGTCACAAATAACAAATGCTGGTGAGGATGTGAAGAAAAGAGAACCCTCCTACATTGTTGGTGGGAATGTAAATTGGTGCAGCCACTATGGAAAACGGTATGGAGCTTCCACACACAAAAGAACTAGAAACTGAACTACCATATTATCCAGCAATCCCACTCCTGGGTATGTATCTGAGGAAAGTGAAGACACTAATTTGAAAAGATACATTAGATTTTGTATGATACATGAGATTTTGTACACACCTCTCCATTTCACACTGCCAACCCAGGCCTGTCTGGTGAGGCCACTGGCCCAATGTTCATAGCAGCATTATTTACAATAGCCAAGATATGGAAGCAACTTAAGTGTCCACCATCTGATGAATGGATAAAGAAGATATTATACACACACACACACACACACACACACACACACACACACACTGAAATATTACTTAGCCATAAAAAATGAATGAAATTTTGCCATTTGCAACAACATAGATGAACATGGAGGATACCATGCTTAGTGAAATAAGTCATACAAAGACAAATATTGTATGTTTTTACTTTTATGTAGAATCTAAAAAATAAAACAAATAAATGAATGTAATGAAACAAACTCACAGATACAGAGAACAAACCAGTGGTTACCAGTGAAGAGAGGGAAGGGGGGAGGGGCAAGATAGAGGTAGGGGATTAAGAGGTACAAACTACTATGTATAAAGTAAATAAGCTACAAGGATAGATTGTACAGCACAGGGAATATAGCAAATATTTTATAATAACTTTAAATGAAATATAATCTATAAAAATATTGAACCACTCTGTTGTACAACTGAAACTAATATAATATTGTAAATAAACTATACTTCATTAAAATAAGAGGAAGGGTTGACTTACCATGTTAGTAGAATATTTTTTCATACATTTCCCACACCAGAAATAGTACACTTTTTTTTCCAGTTTTCTCTTTATAAATGAGCAAAATCAAAATCCTTTTCCAAAGTACCCAGCAGAACTATTTTCTAAAGAGGTATATTTTACCTCTAAAATCTCTAAAAATAGGTTCTCTACCTATTACAGGATTAGCATGAGAATCAAAGAAGTTAAATGCTAAACTTTAAAATTCAGTCAAACACTAAATAATCACCTATGATTATTCTGCTTTGAGTCTAAATTATCTTATCAGGAAAGATTGGGCCTTTAAAAACATTTTCCTTCAAGAAAATCTGGCAGAAGTGTGGATAAAGGTTACCCACAGCTCAGAGCAATGCTGTGTATTTTCTGGAAATGTCACCATGCCAAATTCTTATCTCCAACTCTGTGGGAGAATTTTCTCAGAATGGCAGAGGAGGAAGGGCTTGCTCACTTGTTATGACTTGAAGGGAATGAGGAATGCAGCTGGATTTCCAGGGAAGTGCCCCAGGGATTAGCCTAATTTCAGCTGAGATTTAAGCCACAGGGCCAGGTGTGCTCCAGTAACTTTTGGGAGAAGCGGAGGTGGAGAGGGAATTGAGGGAGATTGAGCCATCTGGACTGGGATTGCATATGCTGTGGAGCTATGGTATTTGTGAGAAATCTCAAGATATGCATGAGTTATCTTGTGGTCTGACTTGGAACTTGTACAGGGGCCAAAATTAGCCATGTGTTCTCTATAGACAAGCTACATGGACAAATGTGGCTACTTTATATGTACATTTCTGTCCACAAGGACTGCAGCAGATATTTTTCAAGTTAACCTTTTTTATAAGACTTCCTATGAGTCTCGCAACGCTTTCTTTTTCAATTTTTCCATTTTCTCAGTATTGAATTGAGCATCCAGTTTGTTTCAGGTCTTGTGCTCAGCTCCATGCCTATCTCCTCTCATTTAATATTCCACACAGCACTATAAGGATGAAATTATCATTGTGCCCATTTTACAGATGAGCAAGCTGAGGCTTGGAGGGGGCAAATGACTTGGTCAAGAAAAGACAGCCTGTAAGTAGTAGAGGCAGGATTTGTACCCAGCTCTGTGTAACACCTTCAGAAGAACTGCTCATCAGATTTGAGGGTGGAACAGACACATTAAGGGACACATTAGCCACCTTGCCAAAGGCCCAGGACCTGGTTTGAAGAACAAGGTTCTCAGTCAATGCTATTCTTAGTGATTGAAGCTACTAAGAAAGTTTTCTTCCAAAAGTAGACAGTTAAATAAAATTTGCAGTATTTTCTTCTCTAGGCATTATAGAACAGTGGTTATGAGTAGAACCTTAGGAGTTTGAGGTGAGTCTATACTATTTGTTAGCTCTGTGATTCTGAGTCTCTCCCATGCCTCTGTTACATTATCTAAAAAATTATAAAATTGTTATAATAAACTATAACCTTATAAGGTTTCTGAGAGAATTAAATAAAAATTTCACAGTGCCTAGCATATCCTAAGCACTCTAAAATTATATTTTTTAGAAGGAAAAAAACTGAGAAAAGTCTCAGATATCTGAAAATCCTACCCATGATACTATATTCTGTAAACCAGAATTTCCAAAAAATGCAAAGTCAGCTGATATTAGTGGAACACAATGGACATGTGTACAAGCTCATTCTGTTGCATTTACGCATACTTTAACTGCAGAGGAGTTGGAATGACTTACACACCTCTCCATTTCACACTGCCAACCCAGGCCTGTCTGGTGAGGCCACTGGTCAAGCTCTAGGCTGGGGCACAAGTCTCTTATGGTCTCTTATGAGTCTCTGACTGTGTGTCATTGATTTTATGCCAAAGGGAAATAGAGACATATTTTTCAATCTCTTGTTAGATGCGTTCCTCTCTCCACCGCTTGCCTGAACAAGTAGGAGTCACCGTTTAAAATCGACTTCATCATTTTCCCCAAAAACAGAATAAATACCTTTCTTGGCCTAGACTCTTCTAGGTGGCACTTGGTCCAAACGACTCACTCTTGCCACCTATGTCACACTCTGAAACAACAATCTACAGAAAGATACCAGCACACTGAGAAAAGTGATGCATGCCTTAGGAGTTATTTATACCCAGACCACATGGATCTTTGTTTTCTTAAAATTTTTATTGAAATGTAGATGATTTACAGTGTTGTGTTAATTTCAGGTGTACAGCAAAGTGATTCAGTTATACATATATATATTCTTTTTTAGATTCTTTTCCATTGTAGGTTATTACAAGATATTGAGTGTAGTTCCTTGTACTATACAGAAAGCCCTTGGTGTATATCTATTTTATATATAGCAGTGTGTATATTTTAATCACAAACTACTAATTTATCCCTCCCACTTTGGTAACCATAAGTTTGTTATCTATGTGTGTGAGTCTGTTTCTGTTTCATAAATATCATTTGTGTTGTATTTTAGAGTCTATATATGTGATATCATATAATATTTGTCTTTCTCAGACTTATTTCACTTAGTATGATAATCTCTAGGTCCATCCATGTTGCTGCAAATGGCATTATTTCATTATTTTTTATGGCTGAGCAATATTCCATTGTATATATACATCACATCTTCTTTATCCATTTATCTGTTGATGGACATTTAGGTTGTTTCCATGTCTTGGCTATTGTAAATAGTGGTATTTTGGTTTTAATCATGTTAGTTTTTGCTCTGGCCTCTGGATGAGTTTATAAGCAATTTATAAGGCCAATCTATTCTGGTCTTATGTCCTCTAAATGAGTTATAAGCAGGAATTTCTAAAAATTAAATTAAAGAGACCTTCAATATGGCAGAGGAGTAAGATGTGGAGATCACCTTTCTCCCCACAAATACATCAAAAATACATCTACATGTGGAACAACTCCTACAAAACACCTACTGAATGCTGGCAGAAGACCTCAGACCTCCCAAAAAGCAAGAAACTCCCCATGTACCTGGGTAGGGCAAAAGAAAAAAGAATAAACAGAGACAAAAGAATAGGGACAGGACCTGCACCTTTGGGAGGGAGCTGTGAAGGAGGAAAAGTTGCCACACACTAGGAAGACCCTTCACTGGCAGAGATGGGGGGTGGGCAGGGGGGAAGCTTCAGAGCCATGGAGGAGAGCACAGCAACAGGGGTGCAGGGGGCAAAGCGGAGAGATTCCTGCACAGAGGATTGGTGCCGACCAGCACTCACCAGCCTGAGAGGCTTGTCTGCTCACCCGCCAGGGCGGGCGGGGGCTGGGAGCTGAGGCTCAGGCTTCGGAGGTCTGACCCCAGGGAGAGGATTGGGGTTGGCTGCGTGAACACAGCCTGAAGGGGGCTAGTGTGCCACAGCTATCCAGGAGGGAGTCCGGGAAAAAGTCTGGAGCTGCTGGATAGGCAAGAGACCATTGTTTTGGGGTGCGTGAGGAAAGGGACTTCCTGTTCTGTGTGCCCATAGATGGCAGAGCACGACCTAAGTGAGCTCCAGAGCCAGACATGAGCTGCGGCTATCATCTCGAACACCAGAGACGGGCATGGACTGCTAATGCTGCTGCTGCTGTCACCAAAAATCCTGTATGCAAGCACAGGTCACACTACCACACACCCTCAGGAGCCTGTGCAGCACACCACTGCCAGGGACCTGTGAGCCAGGGACAATTTCCACAGAAGAACACATGGTGTGCCTCAGGCTGTTGCAATATCATGCCAGCCTCTGCCGCTGCAGGCTCGCCCCACATTCCAATTATGGCTATGGTGCCCCTCCCTCTCCCTGGCCTGAGTGAGAAAAAGAGACCTAATCAGCCACTGCTTTGACCCCCTCCTGACTAGGTGGGGAACAGAAACTTGAGGGTGGCCTACATGCTGAGGTGGAGCCAAAACCAAAGCTGAACCCCAGGAGCTGTGCAAAGAAGAGAAAGGGAAATTTCTCTGTGCAGCCTCAGGAGGAGCAGATTAAATCCCCACAATCGACTTGATAAACTCTACATCTGTGGAATAACTGAATAGACAACGAATGTTCCCAAAATTGAGACAGTGGACTTAGGGAGCAACTGTAGACTTGGGATTTGCTTTCTGTGTCTGATTTGTTTTTGGTTTCATGTTTATCTTAGTTTAGTTTTTAGTGTTTATTATCACTGGTGTGTTTATTTATTGGTTTGGTTGTTCTTTTCCTTTTTTATTTTCTTCTCTTTTTGTGAGTGTGTGTGTGCATGTTTCTTTGTGAGTTTGTCTGTTTAGATTTGTTTTACCATCAGTTTGGAGGTTCTATCTGTTCGTTGTTTTTTTTTTTCCTTTTCTCCCAAGCCGTGTGGCTGGCAGACTCTTGGTGC
This sequence comes from Orcinus orca, assembly GCF_937001465.1. Classification (NCBI taxonomy): domain Eukaryota; kingdom Metazoa; phylum Chordata; class Mammalia; order Artiodactyla; family Delphinidae; genus Orcinus; species Orcinus orca. Next base: position 13,429,499 of record NC_064563.1, on the reverse strand, counting down.
TCCAGCCGGGTGTCAGGCCTGGGCCTCTGAGGTGGGAGAGTCGAATCCAGGATATTGGTCCACCAGAGCCCTCCTGGCCCCATGTAATATTAATCAGTGAGAGCTCTCCCAGACATCTGTCTCAACACTAAGACCCAGCTCCACCCAACGTCCAGCAAGCTCCAGTGCTAGACACCTCATGAGAAACAACTAGCAAGATAGGAACACAAAACCACCCATTAGCAGAGAGGCTGCCTAAAGTCATACTAAGTTCACAGACACCCCAAAACACACCACCAGATTCGGCCCTGCCCACAAGAAGGACAATATCCAGCCCCACCCACCAGAGCACAGGTACCAGTCCCCCCCCCCCCAACACGGAAGCCTACACAAGCCACTGAACCAACCTCAATCACTGGGGGCAGACACCAAAAATAACATGAACTATGAACTTGCAGCCTGTGAAAAGGCAACCCCAAACACATTAACTTAAACAAAATGAGAACACATAGAAATATGCAGCAGATGAAGAAGAAGGTAAAAACCTACCAGACCAAACAAATGAAGAGGAAATAGGCAGTCTACCTGAAAAACAATTCAGAATAATGATAGTAAACATGATCCAAAATCTCGGAAATATAATGGAGAAAATACAAGAAACTTTTAACAAGGACTTAGAAGAACTAAAGAGCAAACAAACAATGATGAACAACACAATAAATGAAATTAAACATACTCTAGAAGGAATCAGTAACAGAATAACTGAGGCAAAAGAATGGATAAGTGACCTGGAAGATAGAAGAGTCGAAACAACTGCCGCAGAGCAGAATAAAGAAAAAGAATGAAAAGAATTGAGGACAGTCTCAGAGACCTCTGGGACAACATTAAATGTACCAACATTCGAATTATAGGAATCCCTAGAGAAGAAGAGAAAAAGAAAAGGTCCGAGAAAATATTTGAAGAGATTATAGTTGAAAACTTCTCTAATATGAGAAATAGTAATATTAATCAAACTATCAAAAATTAAACTCAAAGAAAAAATACTAAAAGCAGCAAGGGAAAAGCAACAAATAACACACAAAGGAATCCCCATAAGGTTAACAGCTGATCTTTCAGCAGAAATTCTGCAAGACAGAAGGGAGTGGCAGGAAATATTAAAAGTGATGAAAGGGAAGAATCTACAACAAAGATTACTCTACCCAGCAAGGATCTCATTCAGATTTGACAGAGAAATTAAAATCTTTACAGACAAGCAAAAGCCAAGAGAATTCAGGGTCACCAAACCAGCTCTACAACAAATGCTAAAGGAAGTTCTCTAGCTGGGAAACACAAAAGAAGGAAAACACCTACAAAATCAAAAACAAAACAATTAAGAAAATGGTAATAGGAACATACATATCGATAATTACCTTAAATGTAAATGGATTAAATGCCCCAAACAAAAGACATAGACTGGCTGAATGGATACAAAAACAAGGGCCGTATATATGCTGTCTATAAGAGACCCACTTCAGACCCAGAGACACATGCAGATTGAAAGAGAGGGGATGTAAAAAGATATTCCATGAAAATGGAAATCAAAAGAAAGCTGGAGTAGCAATTCTCATATAACACAAAATAGACTTTAAAATAAAGACTATTACAAAAGACAAAGAAGGACAAAACATAAGGATCAAGGGATCAATACCAGAAGAAGATATAACAATTGTAAATATTTACGCACCCAACATAAGGCAAATGCTAAGAGCCATAAAAAGGGAAATCAACAGTAACACAAGAATAGTAGGGGACTTTAACACCCCACTTTCACCAATGGACAGATCATCCAAAATTAAAATAAATAAGGAAACACAAGCTTTAAATGACACAGTAGACCAGGTGGACTTAATTGATACTTAAAGGACATTCCATCCCAAAACAACAGAATACACTTTCCTCTCAAGTGCACATGGAACATTCTCCAGGATAGATCACATCTTGGGTCATAAATAAAGCCTCAGTAAATTTAAGAAAACTGAAATCGTATAAAATATCTTTTCTGACAACAACATTATGAGACTAGATATCAAGTACAGGTAAAAAAACTGTAAAAAATGCAAACACTTGGTGACTAAACAATATGCTACTAAATAACCAGGTGATCACTGAAGAAATCAAAGAGGAAATCAAAAAATACCTAGAGACAAATGACAATGAACACATGATGATCCAAAACCTATGGAATGCAGCAAAAGCAGTTCTAATAGGGAAGTTTCTAGCAATACAATCCTACCTCAAGAAACAAGAAACATCTCAAATAAACAGCCTAACTTTATACCTAAGGCAATTAGAGAAAGAAGAAGAAGAAGAACAACAACAACAACAAAAAAACAAAGTTGGCAGAAGAAAAGGTATCATAAAGGTCAGATCAGATATAAATGAAAAAGAAATGAAGGAAACAATAGCAAGGGTTAATAAAATTAAAAGCTGGTTCTTTGAGAAGATAAACAAAATTGATAAGCCATTAGCCAGACTCATCAAGAAATAAATGGAGAGGACTCAAATCAACAGAATTAGAAATGAAAATGGAGATGTAACAACTGACACTGCAGAAATACAAAGGATCAGAGAGACTACCACAAGCAACTCTATGCCAATAAAATGGACAACCTGGAAGAAATGGACAAATTCATAGAAAGTAAACCTACCAAGACTGACCCAGGAAGGAATAGAAAATATGAACAGACCAATCACAAGAAATGAAATTGAAACTGTGATTAAGAATCTTCCAATAAACAAAAGCCCAGGACCAGATGGCTTCACAGGTGAATTTTATGAAATATTTAGAGAAGAACTAAGACCTATCCTTCTCAAACTCTTCCAAAATATAGCAGAGGGAGTAACACTCCCAAACTCATTCTACGAGGCCACCATCACCCTAATAACAAACCAGACAAAGATGTCACAAAGAAAGAAAACTACACTGACGAACATAGATGCAAACATCCTCAACAAAATACTACCAAACAGAATCCAAAAGCACACTAAAAAGATCATACACCATGATCAAGTGAGGTTTATTCGAGGAATGCAAGGATTCTTCAATGTATGCAAATCAATCAATGTGATAAACCATATTAACAAATTGAAGGATAAGAACCGTATGATAACCTCAGTAGATACAGAAAAGGCTTTTGACAAAATTCAACACCCATTTATGATAAAAACCCTCCAGAAAGTAGGCATAGCGGGAACTTACCTCAACATAATAAAGGCCATATATGACAAACCCACAGCCAACATCATTCTTAATGGTGAAAAACTGAAACCATTTCCTCTAAGATCAGGAAGAAGACAAGGGTGCCCACCCTCACCACTATTATTCAAGACAGCTTTGGATGTTTTAGCCATGGTAATTAGAAAAGCAAAAGAAATAAATGGAATCCAAATTGGAAAGAAGTAAAATTGTCAGCGTTTGCAGATGACATGATACTTTACATAGAGAATCCTAAAGATGCTACCAGAAAGCTCCTAGAGCTAATCAGTGAATTTGGTAAAATAGCAGGATACAAAATTAATGCACAGAAATATCTTGTATTTCTATACATTAATGATGAAAAGTCAGAAAGAGAAATTAAGGAAACCCTCCCATTTACCATTTCAACAAAAAGAATAAAATGCCTAGGAATAAACCTACCTAAGGAAACAAAAGACCTGTATGCAAAAAATTATGACACTGATGAAAGAAATTAAAGATGATACAAATAGATGGAGAGATATACCATGTTCTTGGATTGGAAGAATCAACATTGTGAAAATGACTATACTACCCAAAGCAATCTACAGATTCAGTGCAATCCCTATCAAACTACCAATGGCATTTTTCACAGAACTGGAACAAAAATTTTCACAATTTCTACGGAAACACAAAAGACCCCAAATAGCCAAAGCAGTCTTGAGAAAGAAAAACGGAGCTGGAGGAATCAGGCTCCCTGACTTCCTATACTACAAAGCTACAGTAATCAAGACTGGCACAAAGGCAGAAATATAGATCAATGGAACAGGATAGAAAGCCCAGAGATAAACCCACGCACATATGGTCACCTTATTTTTGATAAAGGAGGCAAGAATATACAATGGAGAAAAGACAGTCTCTTCCATAAGCGGTGCTGGGAAAACTGGATAGCTACATGTCAAAGAAAGAAATTAGAACACTGCATAACACTACACACAAAAATAAACTCAAAATGGATTAAAGACCTAAATATAAGGCCAGACAATATAAAACTCTTAGAGGAAAACATAGGCAGAACACTCTGTGGCATAAATCACTGCAAGATGCTTTTTGACCCACCTCCTAGAGAAATGGAAATAAAAACAAAAATAAACAAATGGGACCTAATGAAACTTAAAAGCTTTTGCAGAGCAAAGGAAACCATAAACAAGATGAAAATACAACCATCAGAAGGGGAGAAAATATTTGCAAATGAAGCAACCGACAAAGGATTAATCTCCAAAATCTATAAGCAGCTCGTGCAGCTCAATATCAGAAAAACAAACAACCCAATTCAAAAATGGGTGGAAAACCTAAATGGACATTTCTCCAAAGAAGACATACAGATGGCTAACAGGCACATGAAAAGATGCTTAATATCACTAACCACAAGAGAAATGCAAATCAAAACCACAATGAGGTATCACCTCACACCGGACAGAATGGCCATCATCAAAAAATATAGAAAGAATAAGTGCTGGAGAGGGTGTGGAGAAAAGGGAACCCTCTTGCACTGTTGGTGGGAATGTAAACTGAGACAGCCAGTATGGAGGTTCCTCAAGAAACTAAAAATAGAACTACCATATGACCCAGCAATCCCCCTACTGGGCATATACCCTGAGAAAACCATAATTCAAAAAGACATGTACCAAAATGTTCATTGCAGCACTAGTTACAACAAGCAGGACATGGAAGCAACCTAAGTGTCCATCAACAGATGAATGGATAAAGAAGATATGACACATATATACAATAGAATACTACTCAGCCATAAAAAGAAACGAAATTGAGTTATTTGTAGCGAGGTGGATGGACCTAGAGTCTTTCATACAGAGTGAAGTAAGTCAGAAAGAGAAAAATAAATACCATATGCTAACACATATGTATGGAATCTAAAAAAAAAAAAAAAAGAAAGAAAAATTGGTCATGAAGAACCTAGGGGCATGACAGGAATAAAGACACAGACCTACTAGAGAATGGACTTGAAGACACGGGGAGGGGGAAGGGTAAGCTGTGACAAAGTGAGAGAGTGGCATGGACATATATACACTACCAAATGTAAAATAGATAGCTAGTGGGAAGCAGTCACATAGCACAGGGAGATCAGCTCGGTGCTTTGTGACTAGCTAGAAGGGTGGGATAGGGAGGGTGGGAGGGAGGGAGACGCAAGAAGGAAGAGATATGGGGATATATGTATATGTATAACTGATTCACTTTGTTATAAAGTAGAAACTAACACTCCATTGTAAAGCAATTATACTCCAGTAAAAACGTTAAAAGAAAAAAAAAAGATGTGGCCCATATACACAAAGGAATATCAGTCATGAAAAGAAATGAAATTGCGTTAATTTGTAATGAGGTGGATGGACCTTGAGTCTGTCATAGACAGTGAAGTATGTCAGAAGGAGAAAAACAAATACCATATGCTAACATATGTATATGGAATCTAAAAAAAATAAATGGTTCTGATGAACCGTTGGGCAGGGCGGGAATAAAGACGCAGATGCAGAGAATAGACTTGAGGACACAGGGAGGGTGAAGGGTAACCTGGGATGAAGTGAGAGAGTGGCATGGACATATACACACTACCAAATATAAAATAGATAGCTAGTGGGAAGTAGTTGCATAGCACAGGGAGATCAGCTCGGTGCTTTGTGACCACCTAGAGGGGTGGGATGGGGGGGTGAGATAGGGAGGGTGGGAGGGAGATGAAAGAGGGAGGGGATATGGGTTTATAAGTATCCGTATAGCTGATTCACTTTGTTATACAGCAGAAACTAACACAACATTTTAAGGCAATTATACTCCAATAAAGATGTGAAAAAAAGAATTAATAAATATTTATGGCTTTATTCATGAATGGTTTATAAAAAAGCATGAGAGAAAAATAATTAAATTAAAATTTAAAAATTGAATTGTACCACCAAAATTGTTTTTAAAATAGGGCTTCCCTGGTGGCACAGTGGTTGGGAGTCCGCCTGCCGATGCAGGGGACACGGGTTCGTGCCCCGGTCCGGGAGGATCCCACATGCCGCGGAGCGGCTGGGCCCATGAGCCGTGGCAGCTGTTCCTGCACGTCCGGAGCCTGTGCTCCACGACGGGAGAGGCCACAACAGTGAGAGGCCCACGTACCGCAAACAAACAAACAAACAAACAAAAAAACTCTCCCACTGATGACATTATGATCGTCAAATTTGGCGCTGGATATATTTCGTCATTTGAAAATGCAGACAATACCCTTGCCAGACAACACAGCCTACATTGTTAAGTTAACGTTTTTGTGGAAATGGGCATGGATTTGAATCCTGGCTCTGCCACTTACAAGCTGTGTGATGTTGCTTGAGGATCTTAACCTTTGCATCAGTGTCCTCATCTGTAATATGTAATAGTCATTATAATAATAATAATAGATTTTCGTGGTAAGGATTAAGTTAAATCATGTATATAAAGTGCCCGGTGCATAGTTGCACTAAATAAGTGGTAGCTTCTGTGATTACTATTATTTCTCATGCATTGTTTGATCATCAAGTGAGACAGTGAATACAATGCTGAGATGAATACTGGTCCCCAAAGCATTCCACCTGCACTTTTTTTTTTTAACATCTTTATTGGAGTATAATTGCTTTACAATGGTCTGTTAGTTTCTGCTTTATAACACAGTGAATCAGTTATATATATACATATATTCCCATATCTCTTCCCTCTTGAGTCTCCCTCCCTCCAACCCTCCCTATCCCACCCCTCTAGGTGGTCACAAACCACCGAGCTGATCTCCCTGCACTTTTTATTAAACTGAATACTTTCTTACTTGTATTAAGCTTTCTTTTTTTTACTCAGAGTATACTCTGATTATCAGACTACAAGCTCCTTGAAGACAGGGCTTCTGTCTGAATCTTTTTTTTTCTAAATCTCTCTAACCCCCCAAAAGACTAGCATGGGGCTTAATTCAGAACAGGAGTTAATTACATATTTGCTGCATGGATATTCATGGGAAAATCCATGTAAATGCTTGGCAGAGTCCTTTCCTATAGGAAGCCCTCAACGAGGGCTGCCACTGTTTTGTCGATTGCCACCACCACCATCACCCAATTATCACTTCAACTATCTATGTTTTATTCCATTAGCAAAGGGTCCCCATGAAAAAAGTGTTGCTAACACTAGAACATTGCTTTAATAATTCCAACAAATGATTGTATGAGACCTACAGAAGCAGCCTCCAAGAAGTCAAATCATCCACATCCCCTGAACTCACAGTTCACATTAGCTCTGCCTCATGCAAAATCTTCAAGGAAGACACCCAAAGTATAATAACTATACAATAAATTCTCAAGCAAAAGTGAATGTCACAACCTCAGTCCACAGCTTAAAATGAACAGGAGACTCAGGTTATCCCCCAAAGAGCATCCAGATGGTTGGGATTTTCTAAAGCATTCATGAAACATGTCATTACAATTCAGACATGATCCCAATTCTATCACTGACCTCTTTAGCATGTGTACAGATATGAAAGTAGGACATTCAGCTGGGCGACTGCTCCATAGGGTGACTCAGAAGCCAGTTCTGCTGCATTTAATTCCAGTACAGATTTAAATGTAGCAGAAGATATATGTCTTCAAGTTCAACACGTGACAGCAAAAATTGGAAGCAAGCTAAGTGTTCAACAACAGATAAATAGTTAAATACATTCATTCATTGAAAGTAACATTATGAGAACACAAAAAAATCAGTATGAAGCTTGCAGCAATATGTAAAATGTATAACATATGTGAAAAGCAGGATATGAAATTGAATAAAACTATGTAAACCTATATGCCTGTGGAAAAACCAAAGACTGTACTCCACACCACAAATAGCTCAGTCTGCTAAATTGTGTGATTTGTGACTCTGTATTAAAATGTTATATGGTATGATAGTACTTTTACAATTTTTTAAAAATTAGCAGAATCCTGAGGGTGTACTGGGAAACAGTGGACAGGGTGTAGAGATCTTGAGTCCTTATACTGAATTTTTTGGTTCCCTGATCTTGGGGGCTTGAAGTTTCTTCTAAAACAGGGTTTCTTTCACTATTGACAGTCTGATTGGATAATTCTTTGTTGTGAGAGGATGTCCTGTGTGCATTGTAGGATGTTTAGCAGCATCTGTGGCCTCTAGATGCCAGTAGTACCCTCCAGTTATGACAACTAAAAATGTCTCCAGACATTGCAATATGTCTCCTAGGGTAGAGTAGGGTGGAATCATCCCCAGGTGAATTTGCAAAAGCTAATCACTAAATACCTTTCCAGCTCTAATACCTTATGATTGATTCAAAATCAAAATATACACTGGCTTAAAAAAACAAAACTGATTGTAGATCACAATCAAAGTTATCAAAATAAAAATGTAAAACAAAATCCATGCAAATTCCCTTGAGCACAACTCCAGCCTAGTTTGAAGAGAGAAGTGTTGCCTCTTAGTTCTTAATAAAATTCATTGAAAAGAACATCAGCTGAAATTATCCTAAGGCCAGGGAGTGCTTAAAGCTATGAGTGTGCCCTAGGCTGAGTTTGGGTTGGCATTTAACATTCATTAAAAATTATCCTGTCCCTCTTTAATCTTGACAATAGACTAACTGTATCTTAAGTATTAGTTAACATAGCAACTTTGATGAAAGTGCTAGGCTCACCATTGGGTCAACAGTTGCAATTTAATTAGAATTAAACCACCCATTTTTTATTACATAATTCCAAAGAACTATGTGTATTCCATTGGTGAGTAATTAAGAGCAACTGAATTTTCCAAGGAATTTTTATATTGTGGATGTGTGGTCAAAATGCATAATAGTATCTCTGGATAACCCGTACATATTTGGATCTTAAAATGTCTTGTTAGATAGATCTTGGATGAATAGATGGGTGGATGAATGTTCAGTGTTCTTGGATGAGTAAAATAAAATTATAATCCAGTTTACCTGGATCCCTTTGACAATAGGAATTCTTCTGTGATACTAGTTACTCAATTGCTTTTAGCTGAGAACACAGAGCAAATCAGGAAGCACACCAAAGTGGTAGCATGCACAGTAGTTCTTAAACTTCAGCCTGGATCAGATTTTTTGCTTGTTAAAAATCAGATGGTTGAGCCCCACCTCCAGTTTCTGCTTCAGTAGGTTCAGGATCAGTGCATTTCTAACAAGTTCTCAGGTGATGCTGATGCTGCTGGTTTAGGGACACACTTTTTGAGAATCACTGGGATAGTGGATCTGAAAAATGAGGACCTACGAAAATCACCTATGGTGGTTTTAAAGCTTGTGGCTTTTTCCTGGCCACTCACACCCCTAAATATGAAGCAGTTGTACTGAGAAGGGCTTAGGAATCTATGCTTGTGAAGGGCTTCCAGGTGATCCTGATATAAATTGTCTTTGAGCTGCTGTAAGGAGTGGAGAGGGCCAGGAAAGGTGATGCAATTAAGGATGAACTTGGAAACTGGAGTAGGGAGGAAGAAGCAAGGGAGAGGCCTAGGTAGAAAGATAGTGGTTGTGTTTCTTGGTAAAGAGAGTGATACACAACTCATTGCCAGCCCACAGTACTCTGGGAACTCTAAAAATTTCTTAAATGGTTAAGATTCTTGACTTCTCCAGGACTCTCCATTTAAGGGCACAAAAATCAGCCCTTGGCCATAAGAATCACATTATAAATGAGTAATAAGCATAGCATGTGGAAGCTCTTATGGAAGTTATCAATCTCTTTATTTGTGCTATACATCTGGAACGTGTATCAAAGCTCATCTCTTAGCGACTGGATAAAATATCTGAACTACAATTTACTCTCCTTGAGGATGGCACATTATACAGAAAGTTCTCAGCGGCTTTTGACAACTAGCTAGCAATGATTTTAAAAAGAAAAAAAAAGAAAGAAAGGAATAGTATGAAGTCCCTAGACAACACTGATGATCTGAGACTCAGATTTATTGTAAAGGATAAATATATATATATATTATCCTTAGATCTGAGACTCTGTTTCCAGGCAATCACAACTCAACATAATCCTCCACAGAACTCCCAACACTTCAATCCACTGCAAGAGAAATTGGGTGTGGTGGGTGTAACAGCAAATTGACATTTTTTTCCTATAGAGCCATGCAACAATTATTTCTGCAGCCAAATTGACCCTTAAACTGGTTATGAGTATCTTGATATCCAGACATCTGAAAAACCAAATGAAAAGTATTTCTATTGCTATTGAACAACGGTCATTAAAGATGGCTGCAAAGATGAGTTTCTCCTTTGTTCCCTTAAATATCCAATTAATTCAGTCTTTCTTGAAATGTTTCACACTTCTAAATTATTAGAATTTAAAATGCTTACTACTAACAATACTGTCACAAATGACAATTTCGTATTCCAACTCTGCCAAAATAACTTCTCTTTTCCTTTTATTTTTCTTCCAAAACCAAACCATAATAAATTCCTATGCCTTGAGGGCTGTTGTAATTCCCATATCGTTAAAATGAATACCCCAAATTAATTGCATCCATTAAGAAGAACAAATTTTGTATTTTCTTCTTTAAGCTATGTCTATATAATGATGAAAACCTGTTTTAAATAAGAAATCACACACTTGAATGCCTTAATGCCAAGGAACTACATACATCCAGGTTTACTTCATTACTTTTTTTTTACTAAAAAAAGTCTTATTTTTCAACTAATGATTGACTCTTTAATTCTCAAGTCTAGCTTCTATAAAGGAAAGTTTAGCTGCTTTAAAGACAAAATTCAAACATGTATATTTCAGAAATGGGGGGAAATATGGGGACATCAGTGTTGAACCCAAGGAAAAGAACATTTATTTATCCAAGGAAATTACTAAGAATGAATATTATGAGATTGGCTGCCTTTTCTTTCAAACTTGCATATTCTAACATCACACATGATACTTACGACATAATGCTTTAAATGCTGGCATTCTGGCCAAATGAGCATTTTGGGAGACTCTAGATACATAGATGGAATAGCTGAATAGTGTGTTTAGAATGCCCACCCTTTCAAATGAAAATACAGCCAAAATTCTATGATCTGATTTGTTTGAAACTATTAAATCCTGACAAAAGGCATTACTGCTTTGCCATTAAAATGTATAGAGTATAGAGTGGGGTAGTTTATTTTATTTCCAGTTAAAAAACCTTACACCTTCTCATGCAATCACAAATTCTGGGGCACTGGTCAGGCCAACTTTTAAAAGTTCCTCCTTTGCTATGTTATTCTCTGTAGTACCTCCTTCTACATCACACTAACCTAAATTGTGGTTTCTAGAGAAACCTTAAGTTTGGTGAGCATATCAGTGACATTTCTTAGAGCTTATCAGTGATTTCCAGAGTGGTGCCTGTGACCATTTAAATCTTCAGATCAAATAAAAGCTGCAGTTGTAGCCACCATCTTGAACTTGAAGAAAGTTGCTTTTTATACCCACCTTATTTATTTGATTCTCTATTAATGTTAAAAGATGAGGATCCAGTTATTTCTAAATTACCGCTATAACTTTTCATTTCCTTACCAGCAGTGAGACTTGCAATTTCTTCAGAATCCTGATCTTTTTCATATTTAGTTGTTAATTTCTGTGGCATAAACATTTGGCTTGGAATGTAAGCCAGATGGTCACTTCCACTGTCTTCCAACACAAAAGATGAATCTCTGCCCACACTAAATTCCTGGCCAATGAAGCTGTTCTCTCCTGAAGAAATATCTTGTTGCTCAGGGGTAAATCTAGAAGATAAAAGGGAAAGTTTTAGGTGAACCTATATAACTTTGGGAAATACAACTAAAATATCACAAAAATTTAATATAGTTAATTATTTCTTAGAAGAAAGACAATTGGGTGATAAAAATTTATTTCAATCAAATAATTTATTATACTACAGGGGAATTCTACTAAACATGTAAAGAAGAACTAATACCTATCCTTCTCAAACTATTCCAAAAAATTCAAGAGGACGGAACACTCCCAAATTCATTCTACAAGGCCACCAGTACCCTGAAACCAAAACCAGACAAAGACACTACAAAGAAAGAAAATTACATGTCAATATCTTAGATGAGTACAGATGCGAAAATCCTCAACAAAATATTAGCAGAATGAATCCAAATCCGAATGTATTAGAGGATCATACACTGTGTCAAGTTGGATTTATTCCAGGGACACAAGAATGGTTCAACATACATAAATCAATTAGTGTGATATGCCACATTAAAAAAAGGAAGGACAAAAATTACATGATCATCTCAATATATGCAGAAAAAGCATTTGACAAAATTCAATCTCCATTCATGATAAAAACTCTCATCAAAGTGGGTACAGAAGGAACATATCTCAACATAATTAAAGACCATTTATGGCAAATCCACAGCTAACATATGCAGTGGTGGAAAGCTGAAAGGTTTTCCTCTAAATTTAGGGACAAGATAAGGCTATTTAACCACTTCTATTTAACAGTTTTGGAAGTCCTAGCCACAGCAATCAGATAAGAAAAAGAAATAAAAGGCATTCAAATTGGAAGGGAAGAAATAAAACTGTCCCTATTTGCAGATGACATGATACTTTATATAGATACCCTAAAGTCTCTACCCAAAAACTATTAGAACCAATAAATGAATTAAGCAAAGTCACAGGACACAAGATTAATATACAGAAATCAGTTGCTTTCCTCTACACTAATAATGAACTATCAGAAAGAGAGAGTGAAAAACCAATCCCATTTAAAATCTCTTTGTGGGCTTCCCTGGTGGTGCAGTGGTTGAGAATCTGCCTGCCAATGCAGGGGATATGGGTTCGAGCCCTGGTCTGGGAAGATCCCACATGCCATGGAGCAACAGGGTCCATGAGCCACAACTACTGAGCCTGTGCATCTGGAGCCTGTGCTCCGCAACAAGAGAGGCCACAACAGTGAGAGGCCCGCCCACCGCAATAAAGAGTGGCCCCCGCTTGCCACAACTAGAGAAAGCCCTCACACAGAAACGAAGATCCAACACAGCCAAAAATAATAAATAAATAAATTTATTAAAAAACAAATCACTTCGAAAAGAATAAAATACCAAGGAGGTAAAAGACCCATACTCTGAAAACAATAAAACATTGATAAAGGAAATTAAAGATGATACAAAGAAATAGAAAGATATCCTGTGCCCTTAGATTGAAAGAATTAATATTGCTAAAATGACCATACTACCCAAAGGAGATTTAATGCAATTCCTAACAAAATATCCATGAAATTTTTCACAGAACTAGAACAAATAATCCTAAGATTCATATGAAACCACAAAAGACGCTGAATTTCCAAAGCAAGGTTGAAAAAAAGAACAAAGCTGGAGATACCATCCTCCCAGACTTCAGACTATACTACAGAGCTACAGTAATCAAAACAGCAAGGTACTGGCACAAAAACAGATACAGAGATCAATGGAACAGAATAGAGAGCCCAGAAATAAGCCCACACACTTATGGTCACTTAACCTAGCTATGACAAAAGAGGCAAGAATATGCAATGGAGAAAAGACAGTCTCTTCAATAAGTGGTGCTGGGAAAACTGGACAGCTACATGTAAAACAACGAAATTAGAACACTTTCTTACACCATATACACAAATAAACTCAAAATAGATTAAAGACCTAAATGTAAGACCAGAAGCCACAAAATTCCTAGAAGAGAATATAGGCAAAACATTCTCTGACATAAATCGCAAGCAATATTTTTTTTTGTCTCTGCCTCCTAAAGCAAAAGAAATAAAAGCAAAAATAAAGAAATGGGACCTATTAAACTTAAAAGCTTTTGCACAGCAAAGGAAACAACTGAAAAAACTAAAAGACAACCTATGGTGTGGGAGAAAATATTTGCAAATGATATGACTGATAAGGGGTTAATATTCAAAAGAGATAAATAGCTCATACAACTCAATATAAAAAAAAACCAATTAAAAAATGGGTAAAAGAGCTAAATAGAAATTTCTCCAAAGAAGACATACAAATGGCCAGTAGGCACATGGAAAGATGCTCAGCATTGCTAATTATCAGAGAAATACAAACCAAAACCACAATGAGATAGCTCCTCACACCTGTCAGAATGGTTATCATCAAAAAGTCTACAAATAACAAATGTTGGTGAGGATGAGGATATGGAGAAAATGGAACCCTGTACACTGTTGGCAGGAATGTAAATTGGTGCAGCGATTATGGAAAACAGTATGGATGTTCCTTAAAAAACTAAAAATAGAGCTACCATATGATCCAGCAATTCGCATCCTGGGCATACATCCGAAGAAACACAAACACTAATTTGAAAAAATATATGAACCCCAATGTTCATAGCAGCACTATTTACAATAGCCAATACATGGAAGCAACCCAAGTGTCCATCAACAGATGATTGGCTTAAGAAGATGTGGTATATATATTAAATAGAATATTACTCAGCCATAAAAAAGAATGAATTATTGCCATTTGAAGCAACAGGGATGGACCTAGAGAATATTACACTTAGTTAAGTAAGTCAGAGAGAGAAAGACAAATACTGTATGATATCACTTATATGTGGAATTAAAAAATAATACAAATGAATGTATATAGCAAAACAGAAACAGACTCACAGATACAGAGAACAGACTAGTGGTTACCAGAGGGGAGAGAGTGCGGGGGGAGGAGCAGGTTAGGGGTAAGGGATTAAGAAATATAAACTACTGTGTATAAAATAGATAAGCAACAAGGATATTTTGTATAGCACAGGGACTTATAGCCATTATCTTGTAATAACTTTTAATTGAGTATAATCTATAAAAGTACTGAATCATTCTGCTGTACTCCTGAAACTCATATAATATTGTAAATCAACTATACTTCATTTTTTTAAAAAAGCATATACTGATACATTTGTGTAAATTCCCATTTATCCTTCCCTTTCTTGCCATCTGCTTATAGCCTATGAAACACTACTTTGGACTAAATCAAGTCTGATTTGTCACAGAGTTTTAGATAAATGACAAGAAACTCATAGGTTACTTGGGACAAGCAAATAATGTGTCTCAGTTTGATATCAATCTCCACAGAAAATGTAGAAAATAGTCATTTAATCTACCATCAACTTCTCTGAGAAGAATAAAACTATATAAAATATATCTCATTGACACCATGCTTCCTGAAATGGTGTCTACATTTGTATTCTTTGGAGTAAGAATGATAGTTTGAAAATATTGTGTTTTTATATAGGTGACGGTAAAAAACATATTCAATATAAGTTTATTCTTATTCTATTAATGCACCTTTATGCAATTTCAAGTCCATGTTTATGTTTGCATTGATACTGTTGTTTGGCACCTGGTGGTACTACTTTAACTGTTGAGAGTTAATGAGGAAAGGAAATAAAGTCAGACATAATATTATCAACAATACATTCACACCAAGTAAAAGCCAAATGATACAATGACTAGAGTGGGAATGATCGTTTTGCAGTAGTGCAGGTGAAGACAAGTGCTGGGGAATCAAGCACTCACAGAACTGAGTGGGCAAGCTGAGAGCAGAGGTGACTCTGCAGCATGCATCATGTTTTACACATTTTACCAATATGCACCATATTATTAAAAAAATTTTATTGAAACATAGTTAATTTACAATGTTCTGTTAGCTTCAGGTATACAGTAAAGCGATTCATTTATACATACATATATATGTGTATATATACACATATATATGTATATTTTTCAGATTCTTTTCCATTATAGGTTATTACAAGATATTGAGTATAGTTCTCTGTGTAGTCCTTGTAGTTTACCTATTTTATATATAGTAGTATGTATATGTTAATCCCAAACTCCTAATTTATCCCCCTCCCCTGAACCTTTCCCCTTTGGTAACTGTAAGTTTATTTTCTAAGTCTGTGAGTCTATTTCTCTTTTGTAAATAAGTTCATTTGTATCATTTTTTTAGATTACACATATAAGCAATATCATATGATATTTGTCTTTCTCTGTCTGACTTACTTCACTTAGTATGATAATCTCTAGGTCCATCCATGTTGCTGCAAATGGCATTATTTCATTTTTTATGACTGAGTAATATTCCAGTGTGTGTGTGTGTGTGTGTGTGTGTGTGTGTGTGTGTGTGTGTGTATTATATCTTCTTTATCCATTCATCTGTTGATGGACATTTAGGCTCTTTATATGCTTGTTTATAAAATTTCTTTTTTTAGTTTTTAGGAATTCTCTTTTGGCTAAGCAGAATCATCTAATACATTAAATTACTGTTTTAAATTTGTGCCTTACTGAGTTTCCTTGGGTTTGATGTACAAATTTATTTTTGTTTGATAGTTGCATAGGAACGATACACGTATGATATTTGCAGCTAGATTTGTGTTTGTACATGTTAAAATATTATATTAAAATGTAGTCCTGTAAGAATCAATTTTCCTTTAAATAAGAGTATTGTTTATTCCATGTTGGGAAACACTGCTTCACAGGACATCAGTGCCATATTGTCCTTCAGAAGGTGTGAGCTGCTGGACGCTTCCTTATTAAACTACTAAGTATAAATGAAACCTGATATGAGAGGAACATGTATTTGCATGAATTCTGAGGAACATTTCATCTTGCCATTTTGGATATATGGGATTTATGGGAAAGACCGCATCTATTTTGAGAAGCTCTTTGCTTAATTGCAATCTGATGGGACAGGGCCATTATGGGCTAACTCTGGGCTTTCACAGGCTGTAGTCAGGGATCCAAGCTTGGTGAAATATAGAGAAAAGCACAGAGCAACCAAATGGGCCATTCTCGTTCTGTTTGAGGTTCAAGTCCATTCAGATTAATTATTTATATTTTCACTCAAGATAAAATTTTAAAGAAAATTATTTACATGTGCAATGATATTGTGGGGTCTTTCATGCTGTTTTGGGAATGAAACAATGAATCACATGGAATCCCATACTTCAGTAAGACAAGACATTGGGATAAACTGTAATAAGTGCCTCAGCAGAGGTGTAAAAAGTTATTAAAAAAGGAAAAAATGTGGATTTTGACTGAGTGTAAAGATGGGCTTTGAAGAGGAGACAGGTTTAATCAGGGCCGTGAACAATGGGTAGGGTTTCACTGGAAGAAACAGGATCCCAGGCAGTGTGACCAGAGCTCCAGGAGGGTGAACTCCTGGACCTCTGATCACACAAGGCAGACAAGAGTCCAGTGTGGCCGGAACTCAGAGCTTATGATGGGGAGAGATGAGAAGTAAAGTTGAGGTGGGTTGAGACTGAATTCTGGGGTAAATTTCAATATGGAAATTTCTGAGGAAACCATGAATTTTAAAGCAAAATTGTAATAAGCTCATGAGGATGTTATAAAAACATCAATCCTGAAAGCATGCTTGTGTGCAACTTCTGCTACAGAAAATGGAATACATGAAGAGCCTTTCCTTCAGGGACCTTATCTGCCATCAGGCAGTTACACACCCCTCAGTCAATCCATAGTCACTTGTAAATATCAGAGCTTTCTAACTCACAGGAGATTGATACTTTGATTATCCTCTTCCTTTGAATTGATGAGTCTGCAGATGTTCTCAAGCATCAGTGGTGGGTACTGATTGAATCCTCCTATTGAGAGAGGAAAATTATAGTTAGATTTTTAAACTAGAAATTGTATTTGCTAGGGAAAGAGAACTCCAATAGGAATCTTCTTGAAGCAATAAATGTCACTAAAGTATTTCAGCACAATTTGGCTTGGGTGAGAACAGAAAATAGTAGCAACTAGAAATAGCATTCAGAATTTGATTTTAACATTTTGCAGCCAAAAAATTACTGGGATCATGGAAACAGACCTCCTCAAATTGTTCATTTAAGGGTTAATTGTGATGCAGAGACACGATTTCCATATGTTCAGGCTAACATAATTTTATTCTGATCCTATAATACTTTTTCACTCAGACTTATGCTAATAGAAAAAGTAATATTTTAATACATGATGCTATTTCTGTGCTTCTGCACCAATTAACACTGATTTCCTAGGAGGAAAATAATCACAGGAAAGATTTTAGCTAACTGACCTAAATAATATGTTCCTTTACCTCTTTCTATTGTTGTTCTATAAACTGTGGAATACTGAGAAATATATAATTTTCCCCTCATTCAGGAAAATAAATAGGTTTTAGTGAAAGGAAATCTTTGACCATTGAATGATCGAAGACTCTGTGAAAATATCTCACAGAATGTTTATGGTTTTATAATAATCATATTTCTCTTGTTCTAAGGTGAGCATTTTTTTCTATTTCTCTGAAATGAGACTATGTCTTCTAATCAATTGCAGTTGACAGTTGCTATTGGTGAGGAAGGAATCGTGATGCCATTGTTATCGCCTGTACGTGTGGGAACAACAAACGTGCCAGCACCAAAACTTGTAGAATTGGGGTCAGCAGTTTAGAAAAAATTTCCGGAAGTATTAGTAAAGGAGACTTTTAACCTCTACAAACCAAGTGGTTATGGGAAGACAGTGAATTGGATGTGTTTAACAACATTGCTCAGATGGAAATCAAAAGTAGCTAGCTCTAATAATTGCAAAGCCTAATTTAAGAGCCTAGCAAGACCAGTTTTGTGTTATTTCATAGAGTCTTTTTAAAGTACTGCTCTATTGGAGTGCATTGACATATACACACTACTATACATAAAATGGATAACTAATAAGGACCTACTGTATAGCACAGGGAACTCTTCTCAATACTCTGTGATGACCTGTATGGGAAAAGAATCTTAAAAAGAGTGGATTTATTATATGTATGGCTGATTCACTTTGCTGTGCAGCAGGAGCTGGCACAGCATTTTAAATCAACTATACTCCAACAAAAATTAAATTAAAAAAAGATTTTCTAAAAAAATCCATCATCGATCTTGATGGTATAAAGAAAAATATTGCATGGGAAAAGATGGATATCAATGACTCTGAGTCAAGAAAGAACTCACAAAAGTCAAATTTTGACTAGAAGAAGTTTTAGGAATGCCTTAACCAAGTGTATTTCACCTATATTCCCTTTTTATGTACGCACGAGAGTGACATATCATAGTCTGTCTAAAAGAACTCTTTTGAAGACTATAAAATAAAAAAACTCTAACAGGAATGTCAGTATCAACATTTAACTGGAAGCACTTTTTCTTTCATTTTTCATAATACAATGGTGCATTATACAATGGAAGGCATTTAGAGTTAAAGAAATAACATGATATTCCCAAAGGGGTAATTACTGGATTCTTCAGTTGAATATGAGTCACAGGAGAAAGGGGAAACTCCTTCTGCAATGAAGAGTGAACTTCCAAGTGAACTTGGAAGAGTGAACTTCCAAGACGTTGTCACTATGGTGGTATTGAAGATTCCTTGGTGGAATCTTCCTGGGGTGGAAGACTCCTACGGTGGTGGGATTGGTTCCAACAGAACCTAACCCTACACTTGTCAGATTCCCAGAAAGAAAAGGTTCAGCTCTGATTCCATGGGATCCTCTAGAGCAGGATTTCTCAACCTCAATGCTATTGACATTTTGGGCTGGATTGTTCTTTGCTGTGGGGGGCGCCCTGTGCATTGTAGGATATTTAGCAGCATCCTTGGTCTCTACCCACTAAATACCAGTAGTATCCTCTCTCTTAGTTCTGACAACCAAAATTGTCTCCAGACATTTCCAAATGTCATCTGGGGGGCAAAATCATCCCCAGTTGAGAACCACCTCTATAGAAAGAGCATTTCTCACACCACTTGCGGTGAAGGACAAGGTATTTTTATTTCTAGCCTTTTGCAGACTGATACTTTTGGTTTATATCTTGTTCAATGAGACAATGTCCACTGTTTATACACTTGTATAATGTGGCAATGTCACATTGCTTTAAAAGTTTCTAGATGCTTATTCTCAGTTTCTGTATTTCTTTTTACTCATCAGTTTATGGACTAACATAGTCCAATGGGTAACACTTTGTAGTGCATTGGCCTAGAACCTTTCTACTCAAAGTGTGATCTGTGGACCAGAAACATTGACATCACTGAAGAACCTGTTAGAAATGCAGAATATTAGGCTCCATCCTACAGATACTGAATCAGAACCTCCATTTTAACAAGATTCCTGTGTGGTCTGTATGCTCAGACTCTTTGGGAGTAGCACTCTCACACAGGTCTCCAGGGTACTCCAAGGTTGGAAATAAACCAGATGTAGCAGGGAAAACTTTTAATTAAATGCTCAACCTGGAGACCACCTAAGAGCTGCTAGAACTTCTTTACGTTGAGCAAGTGAAGTTCAGGAGATCTCCAGTCACTCTGTTCCTTCTAGTGCTGAGATTTTGGCTAAGAGACATTATATCATGAAAAAGGTCTCACTGCATTATGACCAAAGCATAA
Organism: Orcinus orca; assembly: GCF_937001465.1. Classification (NCBI taxonomy): domain Eukaryota; kingdom Metazoa; phylum Chordata; class Mammalia; order Artiodactyla; family Delphinidae; genus Orcinus; species Orcinus orca. The sequence goes on along the minus strand of NC_064563.1, from coordinate 13,408,903 downwards.
ACAGGGTATAACCAAGATGTGTCCTATTCCTGTCCCCTTTTCACCATCTAATTCACATATTTTGGTTAGCTATAGATACAGAGGTATGTTAGGTTATCAATACTACTAACAAACACTAATTTATTAAAACAAAGAGAAAACAAAATAGTGACTTACGTCTAACTGAGTACACAAATGGCTTTAAAAACTTCACAGCGTAATCCAGGTTTGGTTTATGAATTCTCCCAAGCTGTATCAGATGGTGATCAAGTGGGTGGCTGGCTAGCTCCTCCATGTCCTCCTTATGTGTAGAGCCCAGAGAAATCACAAATATGACATAGCCTTGACACTTGGCCCTCAGAGCCATCTTCTTTAAGAATTCTTTTCTCTCATGATTTCCTCCAGCAGAGACTACAAAGATGACTCTATGTTTTCTCAGTTTGGGTGTTCCTGGGAAGAGATACTCCACAGCCCACAGTAGGGCACGGCCAATGGTGGATTCTCCATTTAGCTGTTGGAGGTAAGTCTGGATGTGCCTCTTCATTAGAGCTTGATTGTCATAAGTTGTAAACTCAAACTCTGTTTTTACCGCATCTTTCTTCCTCCCATCCCAAGGAGAGTAGCTCAACAAGGCAATCCTATCACCAGAGTCTGAGGTTACAGGGTCTGAGGCAATATCAAAGTTGTCAAGCATTGAGCTTACCAAGGCTTTGACATCCTTAAACTCATCACTTGCTATATTCCTAGAATTGTCTAAGAGGAAGGCGACATCCATGTATGAATTTTCAGGTAAGAAAATCTCTTTCTTGCAAGTATTTGGAAAGCATTTATCTGAAAACACATAGAGACTTATCATTGGTTCAATGTTGGCACAAGAAGACACTGTTGTTTGAGATCTTCAAGTGAAAAGGGACTGATTACCAAAAATTAATCATCTGATCAATACCTCTTCAATCTCACATCATTTAAATTAATAAGGAATTTTCAACATCCCCATAATTTCTGTGGCCACTAGCAGACGATTTGGGAATGTCTTTGTTGAAAGCAGATGTAAGTAAGATGTATACTTAAAGTGTATAAGACATGTCCAAACTCTTTTAGAAAATATTTTAAATATTTTAGAAGCTTTTGATACAAACTATCAAATTGTCCCCAGGAAAAGCCGAATCAATTGGGATAATCTTCTAAACCAATTTTCACATTCTATGGAAACTTCAAACATTACAGAGATTGAAACTCTGACATATGGTGTTGAAAGATCGGAAAACTTAGAATCTACAATCAAAAATATAATTCTTTGATAAAGGTAGATTTAATAACTCACCCAGAAGGCATTTAAGTGTTTCAGCACAATAAATTCTTCTCATTAGTCTTACCATAGCAAAGAGTACAGTGCCGAAGTCTTTCTAATGGTTCATATTCCCCATTTGGAGGAACAGGAAGCACCTGAAATGTTCCCGTGTTGTCAAACTGCATCGAAAAAGAAGTATATGCTTACTTGCTCATTTTCTTTAGTCATCATCAGCAATACACTGTGCACACACTTTAAGAGTTTGAAAAACACCTAACTAATCACCATCACCTTGCATTGTAGCCCATTGCTCTATTCAGTGCAACTTTATGCATACACACACACACACACACACACACACACACACACACACACTATCCCCCCTTGATCCTAAACATAACCCAAGGAAGCATATAGAACAGGTATGAGCAACCCAATTTTATGATGAGGAAACTACCACAAGTTAACCACAAGATTCACCCACTGGGGTAGATATTAATATCTCATTCTTATCTCCAAACCTGTAATTCTGCACTGAATTTTCACACACCTCTGATTATGCACCAGCTGTTTATGTACTATACATCAGTTTCTGGGGTTGGGTCTTGCAGAAATTTTACATTCACAAGTTTCCTTTAGCCTCTTTAAGTAGTGATTCCAACTATTTCCAACCAATCACACTATCTAGAAGAAGGCATATCTTTCAGATGTCAAGTGGATTTCTCCAATCACAAATTCCAATCAAAAGTTTATTCCATATTACTCAGCCATAAAATAAGTGAAATAATGCCATTTGCAGCAACATGGATGGGCCTAGAGATTATCATACTAAGTGAAGTCAGAAAGAGAAAGACAGATACCATGTGACATCACTAGTGGAATCTAAAATATGACACAAATGAACATATCTACAAAACAGAAATAGACTCCCAGACATAGAGAACAGACTTGTGATTGCCAAGGGGGTGGGAGGGGAGGGACGGATTGGGAATTTGGGATTAGAAGGTGCAAACTATTATATATAGAATGGATAAACAACAAGGTCCTACTGTATAGCAAAGGGAACTATATTCAATATCCTGTGGTAAACCATAATGGAAAAGTATATAAAAGAGAATGTATATGTATGCCTATATATATATATGTGTGTGTGTGTGTGTATACATATATATATATATAACTGAATCACGTTTTGTACAGCAGAAATTAACACAGCATGTAAATCAACTATACTTCAAATTTTAAAAGTTCTATTCCAAAAGGATGTAGACAGAGGACACTAAGTCTATTCAAAATTCTTGGTAGTACACTGCCTGATTTTGTCTGTTTCTTGATTATATTTTTGCTTTGATACTCACTGAGATGGGCAATATATAGCATTCATTCATTCAGACTCAATAACTATATATTGGGCATTTACTCTGTATGAGGCACCATGCAATACAGACAATTTAATTACAATAATAGAAATCTATAATTCCCAGGTGATGAGGGGATCTCTCAATCAACAGAGATGCTCATGCTTTTGTTCTTTCTCCCTTGTGAAATTAAAAGGTAGAAAAACCACCCCCTCTGTTTTTCTGTAAAGTGCTGACTGAGCATTTGGTAATATTTATTATCATCCCAGCCTTATAGTTAGAAAGTAGCTACTACATTCCTACTCTCTAGTTTTTATGAAACTGGATACTTTGGGTGTCATTTTGTGTTTGACCTTGTTGGTCCCCCATGTAAAGATTAACTGCAACCTTGGTAATCAAGGAAGTTTATTCACAGGGGTCAACCACATGCTCTTCATTCATCCATGCATTCATTCAACAAATATTTATTGAATGCCTACAATGTTAAATAGGTAATATTCTAGGTGCTGGGGATACAGAAATGAACAAAGCAGATAAAAACTCTATCCTACATTCTAGTGGGGAGACATATACCATAACAAAACCAATAAATAAATTATCTATGTTGGGAAGTAATTATTTTTATAGAAACTACTTCAAATTCCTACAATCCTTTCTGTCAGGATCTATTCTCCCTATGACTCCTATTTCCAAAATATTCATGGATATCTTACGATTATTGACTCTCTTCATGTTATAGAGGGCTTTTCTTTTTATAGTAGACATGTGTATTTGTGTAAATATAGACCTTTATAGGGCTTCCCTGGTGGCGCAGTGGTTGGGAGTCCGCCTGCCAATGCAGGGGACACGGGTTCGTGCCCCGGTCCAGGAAGATCCCACATGCCGCGGGGCGGCTGGGCCCGTAAGCCATGGCCGCTGAACCTGCGCGTCCAGAGCCTGTGTTCCGCAACGGGAGAAGCCACAACAGTGAGAGGCCGCGTACCACAAAAAAAAAAAAAAAGACCTTTATAACCTCTTGGATGACATAATGATTCCACCGAGGTCCAGGAGCATGTATTTCATGGATAATGAGTAGATTTTAAAATAGTTGAACAGTAGATGGAGAAGTTCTTCAGTTTGCAGGGAGAAAGAGGGAAGCACAGATCCCATGAGAATCTGTGAATCCAAAAGTGATGGAACCTCTCTTGGGAAAAAGGTTCATACCCATCAAAGTTTTACACCTTAAGGGTTCAAAAACCCCATAAACTTCACCCATTACAGGTTAAGTCCAGCTGTTCAATGAGATTCAGCTAGCAGATGACAGATTTGAGAAACACCAGGTTGGCAGAGGGCTGGTAAAGCATTATATTGATAGCCCTATTTCAAATCTTGATTTAGCCACTTAATAGCTGTACAAAATTGAAGAAGTCACTCAAACTCTCTGGGCCTCAGTTTCCTGATTTTTAAATGGAGATAACGTGCATTTACTTCAGAGGGTTGGCAAATGCCTGAGTGTTTATGTAAAGCTCTAGGGACAGTGCCTGGTGCCCAGCAGGACCTGAACAAAGGTGGCTGCTATCATTGGCTACTGTGCTTATTAAAAATTGGATTTCAGACCCTGGCAACAATACAGCTGTGAAAATTGCAAAGGAGGTCAAGAGGCCACATCTGTCCCCATACTCCCCAGTATTCCTGTCCTGCCAGTACTAATATCTTAAAAATAAATACGTTGACCAGGGAAGTACTTACCTCAAAAGCCTCCTCAAGGGAAACTCTTTCATTAAAAGCAAAGACTGCAGGGCTGATATCCAAGGCACTAAACTCCATGGTGGCCGTGATGATGGATGACCTACTGGCAGATTGTCCATTGCTAAAAAACACAGCGACTCTCTGCACATTGGCTCCTGCTAACATCCGCTTGAAGATGTTCCGAGCCACAAACTTCATCGAGTTACCAATGTCTCGGACTTCTCCGGAGTTTTGATATTTAATTTGGGAAAGAAGCTGGAGGAGTTGCTTCTTACTATGGTAGTCAGACCCACGGATGAGGTAGTTGGTGTCTAAGTCGAAGGAAACCACGACAACTCTTGCTCCCACAGGGCAATTATTTTCCCTGATGTGAAGGTCATTGACAATAGAAATGATGATGTCCCTCGTTTCATTAAATCTCTGCTCTGTGATATCGTAGGACTGGTCCAGGGCAAATACTAGCTCTGTTGGATACACTGGACACTTTTCTACAAAGATGAGAAGCAAAAGTATTAAGTTATTTCACTGGGTCAAAAGCCTTTCCCATTCCCTTTACTCCAGTGAGATAGGTTGACACTGAGGTCTGGGAAAATGCAAGTGTCACGTAAACCCTAGAACCAGAGGTACCCACATGTAAAGGGAGGAAAAGACTCTCCTTTGTTAGCCTGAAGGTGTTACCTAAATACAGAGCAGTGATATTTTGCTATATAATGCTCAGACTTCACTGCCCACCATCATTCTACTATTTAAAAAGAAATTGGAAGGAGTATTTGAGCTGATGGAACTTGCTGTATCTTGATTGTGGTGGTGATTACATGAATCTATGCATGTGTAAAAACCAAACAAAAGAGTGAATTTTACTGTATGGAAAATTTTTAAAGGAAACTATGGCTTATCAGAAAATCTGAAGGTAAGGTAACCCTCTTGCACTGTTGGTGGGAATGTAAATTGATACAGCCACTATGGAGAACTGTATGGAGGTTCCTTAAAAAACTAAAAATAGAATTACTATATGACCCAGCAATCCCACTACTGGGAATATATCCAGAGAAAACCATAATTCAAAAAGAATCATGTAACACAATGTTCACTGCAGCTCTATTTACAATAGCCAGGACATGCAAGCAACCTAAATGCCCATCGACAGATGAATGGATAAAGAAGATGTGGTACATATATACACTGGAATATTACTCAGCCATAAAAAGGAACGAAATTGGGTCATTTGTAGAGACGTGGATGGATCTGGAGACTGTGATACAGAGTGAAGTAAGTCAGAAAGAGAAAAACAAATATTGTATATTAACGCATATATGTGGAACCTAGAAAAATGGTAGAGATGACCAGTTTGCAGGGCAGAAATAGAGACACAGATGTAGAGAACAAACATATGGACACCAAGTGGGGAAAGTGGTGGTGGGGGGTGGTGGTGGTGTGATGAATTGGGGGATTGGGATTGACATGTATATACTAATATGTATAAAATGGATAACTAATAAGAACCTGCTGTATAAAAAATATAAAATTCAAAAAAAAATCTGAAAGTTTATTCTCTTCAAAAATCTTCAGAAATGGGGCTTCCCTGGTGGCGCAGTGGTTGAGAGTCCGCCTGCTGATGCAGGGGTCACATGTTCGTGCACTGGTCCAGGAAGATCCCACATGCCGTGGAGCGGATGGGCCCGTGAGCCATGGCCGCTGAGCTTGCGCGTCCAGAGCCTGTGCTCTGCAACGGGCGAGGCCACAACAGTGAGAGGCCCACGTACCGCAAAAAAAAAAAAAAATCTTCAGAAATGATCTACTAATAATGATAAAGTCAGCTGGAAGATTTTCATCCACTTATGTGCAAACATTTATTGAGTATCCACCATGTGAAATGCAGGGTAACATGTGCTGTGAGATACATATGAAGATGAACAAATCCAAGTTTGCCCTCGAGGAACTTGTCTGGGGAAGATCACGATATTGAAAGGTAGAGAGTGATTATTATTCTTCACAGGGATTCAGAGGACAAAGAGGCTGTTTCCAGAGAGAGAGGATTTCAGGGGCTTTGGGATGACAGCGAGGGTGGCAGGAGGAAGGGGGCAGCACAGTGGACCATGGCAGGCTTTCAACAAGCTATTATAAAGATGGGACTGTCTGTAATCTCCAACTCAATCCTAATAGTTTTATGATGACTGCACTTTGGGAATTTCATAGGTAATCTGCCCTATGTATCAAACCAAACTTTTCAAAGTCCTTGTTAAAGTCTGAACACAGGAAGAGAAAATGAAATTATTTAAAAATTAAGCACCCCCTCATCTACATCTACTCTCCCCAACCTAGCTAACTATCAAAATGCATAAAACTCAAAATATAGCATCTCCCCACCATTGTTACCAGTAACAGAAATAGAAGAGGAAGTGTTGATTTTGAGATGTATTTTGAATCAAGACATTTTGCTGTGAAGAAATTTTTAAAATATGCAAGCCAATAATGAAAAAGAAAATGAGAAAAATGGACTATGCCTTATTTCTTAGCCCTATACTAAAAATGATTAATGAAGTGGTAGATAGCATCTTCAGACCTATCATCACAGATTTTCCTAGAAGGCAGCACCAGTTTCCATTTATTTTTAATCTCTCCCTTTCTTAGTGCCCAGTAGGGTACCTGATAAATTTAATTCAAACCCCTGAAGTTTTACTGAGTGCTTAGATTTACTAAGATTTTTTTTTTTTTGGAATAAAGTGAATGGTGCCAAACTTTGGGATGAGCTCAAAGATCCGGTGGATCTATGTCAGCAGGCCTCTAGGAGACCAGGAGCTCTTGGAGTTGACTTAACCGGCTCAGGGGTGACATCATCCGAGGGGTCTAAGGCACCACAGAACACCGAGTGTAGTCTAGGCCCCAAGAAGACCATCCTCCATGCTCTGGGTCAGGCTGACGAGTGGTGGGCACATGGAGGTGAAAGCTGTGAATGGAGGTCAGAGAGAGGAAAGGAAACATCACCCGTCCAAGGAGCCAGTGTCCACGGACTCAGCAGCAGATGGAACAACAGAATGGGTCAGGCAGCGAGCAGCCCTGCACTGAATTGCCCAGCAACACAGGACCTACCCCGTGAAGAAAATTAGTTGGAAACTGGCAGGACCTGGAAAGAACAGCAGTGTGAAAGATCTGGGAGCTGGCGGTCAGCATTTTATAGTTAAGTCCAAACATGACACTTAAAATTATAGTCATAATAAGTGTCTGCACAGAAGGAAGAAGTCTCTTTTCCCATGGGGATGAGAGTTTCTTTTTTTTTTCCTTTGTGAAGTGTTTATTCAAATATTTTGCCCATTTACTTTTATTTCTTTTTATTTATTGAAGTATAGTTGATTTACAGTGTTGTGTTAGTTACAACAAAGTGATTCAGTTAGACATACATATATATATCTATTTTTTCCCAATTCTTTTCCCTTATAGGTTGCTATAAACTATTGAGTATAGTTCCTTGTGCTATACAGTAGGTCCTTGTTGGTTATCTATTTTATATATAGTAGTGTGTATATGGTCTTGTCAGAATGCAAGAATTATTTCAGCAAGCTGCATAATATGGTAAGAATACTCACCTTTCCAACAAGCTATAAAGAGGAGAGAGAGAGAAAGAGTCTGTTACACTTTTGGAATGCTGACTGAAAATAATCCAAAAAATAAAATTTCAACAAAGTTTAATATTCTGTTTAACTCTAATTGCAAATGGGGCTAGTTTCTAGTAACAGGAAGCCAAGGTTAAAGGATGGAGGAGGGTGGACACAGAAGTTTATTATTTTGTGGATCTTCCTGACCTTTCCTCCTTGTGAGCTGTGGCCAGCAGACATTAGCAGAATTCTGGTTGAAATTTGAATCACTGATCACTTGTTTTAGAAACAGAACAGATGAGCCTCTGATTAAAAGGTAAGATAGCTAAAATTCAATTTGTTTTGTCTCTATTTTACAGCCTTCTGAGAGCCATTCAACAAGGCAGGACTAAAATACGGGGTCTTATTTTCTTCCCTGATGAGCACCTTGGGAACCTCTATTTTTCTGCAGAGCTGTGGAGATTTCCAAATGAACTTCATCTCTGCTAAAAAAAATACAGCTCCTGTGTTTGTGTGATCTTGTATCCAGACTGAGGGAATCCCCTGCTTTCTCCCGAGCATCTGGTTTCTCCAAGTGATTTACCTGGTAAGCATGAGATGTAACAGGGGGAACTATTGGCAAATCTTGAAGAAAGCACAGGCCTGACAATTTCCATGTTCATTTTACTCAATTCCTAGGAAGCAAATGAAGCACTCCGAGACAATAAAAGATTTTACTAGCCCTGTCAACAAACTGGTCATCCATCCTGCTGGCCCACAGCCCACAAACACCCTCACATCAACCCTAGGAACATTTTTGTTTGTCTTCATCCTACAGTTGCTGAGATGCTGACTGCCAACAGAGAGCACACAGAACTCACGGCCTCCTCTGCATCTCAAGGCCTGAAATAGATCTCTCTTCCTGACTGAGAAGTCCCATTTGTTAACTTCCAGCCCAGCTGTGAGGCCAGAAGAACAAACTCTAGAATTAGGTGCATTTGTCTGAGTTTCAGTCTGGGGAAACTACTTGACCTCTTTTAGGGTGTTTCTTTTTTTTAATTTAGTTTTTCCTGAAAATTCTCTTTTTTATGTCTCTCCTTCTAAGACTCCAATTACTTGGGCCCTCCTGTTTTATTCCCAACCTCCCTTTCTCTCTCCTTTCTCCCCAGCTTCCTAGATCTCTTACTTTATTCTGGGGGAAGTGTCCACCCACCATCCCAGGGCCCTCATGCCAGTGCGTCTGGAGCTGCTGTAGGGCTGAAGAACAAACATGGTGCAGCAGGAGTCCAACCTTGCAGGGCATCTGAATTAGCTCCAAAGGCCTGTCACCCAAACCCCTATCTCAGTTCTGCATTCTAGAGTTCCATGCTCTCTGATCAGCACCCTGTCTGGTTATAGACTCTGCCCACTCCACAACAACCCCTTAATTTCTTGGCTAACTCCTTTCATGCAGTGTTGGAAAATGCCCTCACACCCCAAATCCTCCAAGATAGGTATTCACCTCCCTGCCCCTTCCACCCCTTGGGTCTTCCCTGATTTAGATCACACACTCCTCTCCCTACAATAGCTCTCCTCTTGTCCTCTCCCTGTGCCCCAGGCTGGTTCTCACCTCCTCCCTGTGCTGGAGAGCCTTTCAGCTCTCAAGTGACATCTTTGACATGGGTTCCCCCACTCAACATTGGAGTTTTCTCCACTGGCTGCTTCTTGCCTCTTTCCAAGTTGCCCACACTTGGTGGGATTTCCTCATCTCTGCAGTGCCATTTTTTCTGGTGTTGGGCCCACTCTTTTTGCTAATGCATCTCCCTGGGTTCATCTCTTGGAATTCTATTTCTGTCTCTCTAGTTTCACATCCTTTGGAAGCTCATTCATCCCTGCGGCTCTAAGGATGTTAGTAACTCCAGCTTCCATTCTGCCTGTAGATCATTTCACTTTAGGGTCTACACAGCATTCCTCTGCCTCTAAAATGTTTAAACTCATCACTTCTTCCTACCAATAGATTTTCTTCACAATTCTTCCTCTGCCTTCTCATCCTCAGTGGTACCAAACCTCTCCCGCTGTGGTCTTAGAGTTTTTATTTATTTATTTATTTTAAATTTTATTTTAATTATTTATTTTTTTATACAGCAGGTTGTTAGTTATCTATTTTATACATATTAGTGTATACATGTCAATCCCAATCTCCCAATTCATCCCACCACCACCTCCTCCCCCCGGCTTTCCTCCCTTTGTGTCCATATGTTTGTTCTCTACATCTGTGTCTCTATTTCTGCCTTGCAAACCGGTTCTTCTGTACCATTTTACCAGATTCCACATAAATGAATTAACATACGATATTTGTTTTTCTCTTTCTGACTTACTTCACTCCATATGACAGCCTCTGGGTACAACCATGTCTCTACAAATGACCCAATTTCATTCCTGTTTATGGCTGTGTAATATTCCATTGTATATATGTACTACATCTTCTTTAGCCATTCGTCTGTCAGTGGACATTTAGGTTGCTTCCATGACCTGGTTATTGTAAATAGTGCTGAAATGAACATTGGGGTGCATGCATCTTTTTGAATTATGGTTTTCTCAGGGTATATGCCCAGTTGTGGGATTGCTGGGTCATATGGTAATTCTATTTTTAGTATTTTAAGGAACCTCCATACTGTTCTCCGTAGTGGCTGTATCAATTTACATTCCCACCAAGAGTGCAAGAGGGTCCCATTTATTCCACACCCTCTCCAGCATTTATAGTTTGTAGAGTTTGCCATGACGACCACTCTGACTGGTGTGAGGTGATAACTCATTGTGGTTTTGATTTGCATTTCTCTAATGATTAGTTATGTTGAGCATCTTTTCATGTGCTTCTTGGCCATCTGTATGTCTTCTTTGGAGAAATGTCCATTTAGGTTTTCTGCCCATTTTTGGATTGGGTTGTTTGTTTTTTTAATATTGAGCTACATGAGCTGTTTATATAATTTGGAGATTAACCTTTTGTCCATTGATTCATTTGCAAATATTTTCTCCCATTCTGAGGGTTTTCTTTTCATCTCATTTATAGTTTCCTTTATTGTGCAAGAGCTTTTAAATTTCATTAAGTCCCATTTGTTTATTTTTGTTTTCATCTCCATTACTCTAGGAGGTGGGTCAGAAAAGACCTTGCTGTGATTTACGTCAAAGAATGTTCTTTCTATGTTTTTCTCTAAGAGTTTTATAGTGTATGGCCTTACATTTAGTTCTTTAGTCCATTTTGAGTATATTTTTGTGTATGGTGTTAGGAAGAGTTCTAATTTCATTCTTTTACATGTAGCTGTTCAGTTTTCCCAGCAGCACTTATTGAAGAGACTGTTTTTTATTCATTGTTTATCCTTGCCTCCTTTGTCACAGGTTAATTGACCATAGGTGCGTGGGTGTATCTCTGGGCTTTCTATCCTGTTCCATTGATCTGTATGTCTGTCTTTGTGCCAGTACCATACTGTCTGATTACTGTAGCTTTGTAGTATAGTCTGAAGTCTGGGAGCCTGATTCCTCCAGCTCCATTTTTTCCCCTCAGGATTGTGTTGGCTATTTGGGGTCTTTTGTGTCTCCATACAAATTTTAAGATTTTTTTGTTCTAGCTCTGTAAAAAAATATCACTGGTAATTTGAGAGGGATTGCATTGAATCTGTAGATGGCTTTGGGTAGTACAGTCGTTTTCACAATATTGATTCTTCCAATCCAAGAACATGGTATATCTCTCCATCTGTTTGTGTTATCTTTGATTTCTTTCGTCAGTGTCTTATGGTTTTCTGAGTACAGGTCTTTTACCTCCTTCAGGAGGTTTATTCCTAGGTATTTTATTCTTTTTGTTGTGATGGTGAATGGGATTGTTTCCTTAACTTCTTTTTCTGATCTTTCATTGTTAGTGTATAGGAATGCCAGAGATTTCTGTGCATTAATTTTGTATCCTGCTACTTTATCAAATTCATTGATTAGCTCTAGTAGTTTTCTGGTGGCATCATTAAGATTATCTATGTATAGCATCATGTCATCTGTAAACAGTGACAGTTTTACTTCTTCTTTTCCAATATGTATTCCTTTTTCTTCTCTGATGGCGGTGGCTAGGACTTCCAAAACTATGTTGAATAATAGTGGCGAGAGTGTACATCCTTGTCTTTTTCCTGGTCTTAGAGGATATGCATTCCGTGTTTCACCATTGAGAATGATGTTTGCTGTGGGTTTGTCAGATATGGCCTTTATCATGTTGAGGTAGGTTCCCTCTATACCCACTTTCTGGAGAGTTTTTATCATAAATGGGTGTTGAATTTTGTCAAAAGCTTTTTCTGCATCTACTGAGATTATCATATGGTTCTTATCCTTCAGTTTGTTAATATGGTATATCACATTGATTGATTTGTGTATATTGAAGAATCCTTGCATCCCTGGATAAATCCCACTTGATCATGGTGTATGATCCTTTTAATGTGTTGTTGGATTCTGTTTGCTAGCATTTTGTTGAGGACTTTTGCATCTATATTCATCAGTGACATTGGTCTGTAATTTTCTTTTTCTGTAGTATCTTTGTCTGGTTTTGGTATCAGGCTGATGGTGGCCTCATAGAATGAGTTTGGGAGTGTTTCTTCCTCTGCAATTATTTGGAAGAGTTCAAGATGGATGGGTGTTAGCTCTTCTCTAAATGTTTGATAGAATTCACCCAGGAAGCCATCTGGTACTGGACTTTTGTTTGTTGGAAGATTTTTAATCACAGTTTCAATTTCATTACTTGTGATTGGTCTGTTCATATTTTCTATTTCTTCCTAGCTCAGTCTTAGAAGGTTATACCTTTCTAAGAATTTGTCCGTTTCTTCCTGGTTGTCCATTTTATTGGCATAGATTTGCTTGTAGTAGTCTCTTAGGGTGCTGTGTATTTCTGTGGTGTCTGTTGTAACTTCTCCTTTTTCATTTCTATTTTTATTGATTTGAGTCCTCTCCCTCTTTTTCTCAATGAGTCTTGCTAATTGTTTAACAATTTAGTTTATCTTCTCAAAGAACCAGCTTTCAGTTTTATTGATCATTGCTACTATTTTCTTTGTTTCTATTTCATTTATTTCTGCTCTGATCTTTATGATTTCTTTCCTTCTGCTAACTTTGGGTTTTGTTTGTTCTTCTTTCTCTAGTCCCTTTAGGTGTAAGGTTAGATTATTTATTTATGATTTTTCTTGTTTCTTGAGGTAGGCTTGTATTGCTATAAACTTTCCTCTTAGAACTGCTTTTGTTGCATCCCATAGGTTTTGGATTACTGTGTTTTTGTTGTAATTTGTCTCTAGGTGTTTTTTGATTTCCTCTTTGATTTCTTCAGTGATCTCTTGGCTATTTAGTAACTCATTGTTTAGCCTCCATGGGTTTGTGTTTTTTACGTTTTTTTCCCCTGTAATTCATTTCGAATCTCATAGCGTTGTGGTTGGAAAACATGTTTGATATGATTTCAATTTTCTTAAATTTACCAAGGCTAATTTGTGACCGAAGATGTGATTTATCCTGGAGAATGTTCCATGGGCACTGGAGAAGAAAGTGTGATCTGCTGTTTTTGGATGGAATGTCCTATAAATATCAATTAAATACACTGGTCTATTGTGTCATTTAAAGCTTGTGTTTCCTTATCAATTTTCTCTCTGTATGATATGTCCATTGGTATAAGTGAGGTGTTAAAGTCCCCCATTATTATTGTGTTACTGTCGATTTCCTGTTTTATAGCTGTTAGCATTTGCCTTATGTATTGAGGTGCTCCTATGCTGGGTGCATATATATTTATAATTGTTATATCTTCTTCTTGGATTGAACCCTTGATCATTATGTAGTGTCCTTCCTTGTCTTTTGTAACATCCTTTATTTTAAAGTCTATTTTATCTGATATGAGTATTGTTACTCCAGCTTTCTTTTGGTTTCCATTTGCATAGAATATCTTTTTCCATCCCCTCACTTTCAGTCTGTATGTGTCCCTTGGACTGAAGTGGGTCTCTTGTAGACAACATATATATATATATATAATATATATATATTATATATATATATATATATATATCTTGTTTTTGTATCCATTCACTAAGCCCGTGTCTTTTGGTTGGAGCATTTAATCCATTAACATTTGAGGTAATTATTAATATGTATGTTCCTATTACCATTTTCTTAATTGTTTTGGGTTTGCTTTTGTAGGTCCTTTACTTCTCTTGTGTTTCCCACTTAGAGAAGTTCCTTTAGCATTTGTTGTAGAGCTGGTTTGGTGGTGCTGAATTCTTTTAGCTTTTGCTTGTCTATAAAGCTTTTGATTTCTCCATTGTATCTGAATGAGATCCTTGCTGGGTAGAGTAATCTTGGTTGTAGGTTTTTCCCTTTCATCACTCTAAATATATCATGCCACTCCTCCCTGGCTTGTAGAGTTTCTGCTGAGCAATCAGCTGTTAACCTTATGGGGGTTCCCTTGTATGTTACTTGTTGTTTTTCCCTTGTTGCTTTTAATAATTTTTCTTTGTCTTTAATTTTTGTAAATTTGATTACTATGTGTCTCGGTGTGTTTCTCCTTAGGTTTATCCTGTCTGGGACTCTCTGTGCTTCCTGGACTTGGGCAGCTATTTCCTTTCCCATGTTAGGGAAGTTTGCAACTATAATCTCTTCAAATATTTTCTGAGATCCTTTCTCTCTCTCTTCTTCTGGGACTGGTATAATGCAAATATTGGTCCGTTTAATGTTGTCCCAGAGGTCTCTTAGGGTGTCTTCATTTATTTTCATTCTTTTTTTCTTTATTCTGTTCCATGGCAGTGAATTCCACCATTCTGTCTTCTTCCAGGTCAGTTATCCGTTCTTCTGCCTCAGTTATTCTGCTATTGATTCCTTCTAGTGTATTTTTCATTTCAGTTATTGTATTGTTCATCTCTGTTTGTTTGTTCTTTAATTCTTCTAGGTCTTTGTTAAACATTTCTTGCATCTTCTCAATCTTTACCTCCATTCTTTTTCCAAGGTCCTGGATCATCTTCACTATCAATATTCTGAATTCTTTTTCTGGAAGGTTGCCTATCTCCACTTCATTTAATTGTTTTTCTGGGGTTTTATCTTGTTCCTTCATCTGGTACATAGCCCTCTGCCTTTTCACTTTATCTGTCTTTCTGTGAATGTGGTTTTTGTTCCACAGGCTTCAGGATTGTAGTTCTTGTTTCTATAGTCTTCCCTCTGGTAGATGAGGCTATCTAAGAGGCTTGTGCAAGCTTCCTGATGGGACGGACTGGTGGTGGGTAGAGCTGGGTGTTGCTCAGGTGGGCAGAGCTCAGTAAAACTTTAATCTACTTGTCTGGTGATAGGTGGGGGTGAGTGCCCTCCCTATTCGTTGTTTGGCCTGAGGTGACCCAGCACTTGAGGCTACAGGCTCTTTAGTGGTGCTAATCATGGACTCCAGGAGCGCTCATGTCAAGGAGTACATCCCAGAACTTCTGCTGCCAGTGTCCATTTCCCTGCAGTGAGCCACAGCCACCCCCCACCTCTGCAGGAGACCCTCCAACACTAGCAGGTAGGTCTCATTCAGTCTCCTATGAGGTCACTTCTCCTTCTCCCTGGGTCCTGATACACACACTACTTTGTGTTTGCCCTCCAAGAGTGGAATCTCTGTATCCCCCAGTCCTGTTTAAGTTCTGCAATCAAATCCTGCTAGCCTTCAAAGTCTAATTCTCCGGGAATTCCTCCTCCTGTTGCCGGACCCCCAGGCTGGGAAGCCTGACATGGGTCTCAGAACCTTCAATCCAGTGGGTGGACTTCTGTGGTATAATTGTTCTCCATTTTGTGAGTCACCCACTCACCAGTTATGAGATTTGATTTTATTGTGATTGCACCCCCTCCTACCATCTCATTGTAGTTTCTCCTTTGTCTTTGGATGTGATGTATCTTTTTTAGTGAGTTCCAGTGTCTTTCTATCAATGATTGTTCAGCAGTTACTTGTGATTCTGGTGCTCTTGCAAGAGGGAGTCCTTACAGTTGTTTTAAACTTGTTTTTGTTGTTGGTCTTTCCTGGCCATACACTTGCAATGACTACATTTTTATCCAGTCTCTTATAATAAGTCTTTCTGATTTTCCCATTTTCCATTCTTCTGACTGTGATTGTATAGGCATGAATATAAATTGAAACATGAAGAAAGACAAATCACCTAGAATTCTACCACCCTAACACAATACATGGTTACATTTTCCCAATTCCTCTTCTAGTATTTGTTTCTATGTATATATATTTACCTATATGTAAAAATGAAGAGTCAATTTAATTTTCTAGTTTTTAATGACAATATTTTTCATATTTGTGTGAGTCTTCATAAAAATCATATCTGCTTAATATTTTATCAGAGCATGATGGACTATAACCCAATTATTCTATAAGTATAAACAGTCTACTTATATAGTCATTTTTCTCTAATGAATAATATTTCAGCAACCTCTGTACCTATAATTTTTTTTCCTCTATTTCCTTAGCATAAATTTCCAGAAATGAGATCACTGGGTTTCTTTCTACTTCATATTCTCCTTGATCATAATGAAAGACAACCTCTCTCTTTGTTGACCCTGCTTTATTCCTTTGTTGAAAGTACTATTTTTTTTTAAAAATTATTTTATTGAAGCATAGTTGATTTACAATGTTGTGTTAATTTCTCCTGTACAGATAAGTGATTCAGTTATTCATATATATACATATACACATTATTTTCCATTATGGTTTATCTCAGGATAGTGAATATGCTTCCCTGTGCTACACAGTAGGACCTTGTTGTTTACCCTTTCTATATGTAATAGTTTGCACCTGCTAATCCCAAACTCCCAATCAATCCCTCCCCACCCCCACCCCCTTGGCAACCACAAGTGTGTTCTCTATGTCTCTGAGTCTGTGAAACTATTCTCTTGCTGCTTCCCATCATTTCCTATAACCAGATTCAATGACTTCCATTCAAGCAGCCTTCATTAATTAAGTAGCCAACCAATCCCAGATCCCCATGTCCATCCCTTTAACACCATGCCCTCCAGGCCTTTGTACATAATTGTTATACTAGTGTGAGCTGAGTCACACACCTTTTGAGTTGGTCACTGATTGTTTCCCACAGGCATGTTTTCTCTCCCTCTAGGAAGCACACCTCTGAGCTAAGGCATGTGCCTTTTCCTTCCTCCTTTGTTGTGAGCTGTTCCCACAGCAGGCACTCACAGCAAGCCTGCTGCCAAGGACATATGGTTTCTCCACCAGTGAGTTCAGCCTACTGATTCCACATCCCCACACTGCCTTCATCCTAAGTGCCCTCACTAATCAATGATGCTCTACAACACACAGATACTCACGACTATGGTCCTGCATGAACTGGATTAGATCACATTGCTGTACATGAAAAAGGAGAGAGAAAATAAGAAACATGAACACAGTGAATTCCAAGTGGCCATATTCATTTCCCAGTGAACAGGTTGCATTTTTGTGTGTGTGAATAAGACGATACATACAGAATATACCCGCTGCCCTGCCATGCCTTTAGGGCCCTAGGAAAACAAAAACAGAGCAAGTTATTGGTATGTGAATTGGAGTCTTCAGTGCTCTTCCCCCACACACTGAGAGTATAAACCTTTCTGTTTCAGTGTTTGATCAATTAAGCTAATGTCTACCTAGAATGAACTGAATGACTTTTCTAGGACGACAAGAAGGAAAGAAACAAAAGTACTTTTTAAAGATACTTGTACTGCAGACAGAACATTTAGAAGGCATTTCTCATAATAATACTTAAAATTATAAACAGCAGGCTTCCCAAAGAGTAGCATGAAGGAGAGACATTTACTGAAGTATATTTAAAACACTGGCAGCAGCACACAGCCTCAACATATGTGAAAAAAAAAAGACAATTACATAGCCAAATGGACATTACACAGAAGGAGAGCATACACACTAAGCTCATAAATGCTGAAGGTGATGGAGGAAAGGAATACAGATAATTGGGTGAGATGAGTCAGGGAAGGCGCTAAACACAGTCAGCTGCCTTTCTTGACAGTGTGAGCTTTTCTCATTTTCCTTTTAATTCCTTTTTATCAGGATCAGCTTTCTTCTTGGCAGTTGGTTCTCAATGTGTTTGCACATATGAATCCCTTTGGGCAGCTTTTAAGTATTATTATGAGAAATGCCTTCTAAATGTTCTATCTGCAGTACAAGTATCTTTAAAAAGTACTTTTGTTTCTTTCCTTCTTGTCGTCCTAGAAAAACCATTCAGTTCAGTCTAGGTAGACATTAGCTTAATTGATCAAACACTGAAAGCTAGGATGTTTGCTGGCTTCAGAAAATGCTGTCACATGCTCATGATTGCTGTATGATTTCACTGACCCCTCAGAAGCTCATCCATGAATGTCAGTGTAAGAACCTCTGTTCTAAATGACAACTGGGCATCTGTCCATCCATCCATCTATCCATCTATCCATCCATCCATTCATACATCCATTGAACAGTTAAGTGTCTGCTGAATGCTGATGTGGCCCACTGTGTGCTGCTGGTATTAACCAGAACTGTCATGGCATCCATGATTCTACCCACTGGGGGCATATTTTCTTCCTGACCCAAATCAAGAAATATGCATCTCACTAAAAGATTCAGAGTCTTATTTTTCCATTTACAAGAGACAGCAGAAAACAGAAAAAAAATGCACAGCCATTTAAACAGAGAGAGGAAGAGTTTCCAGCTAATGAATAGAGTAGGCAGCCCACATCCTACAGAAGATCAGAACTGTGGAGAGTAGGTTCCAAAAGACTGAGTTTAAGAATAACTTAGAGCAACTCCTTAAGGAGAGACTGAGGACCACAGGCATGAGACAGAGAAACCATGGTATACCAGACCAGCATGGCCAAACACAAGAGCAGGAGGATATGGGACCTCCAGGGAGAGCTCCAGAATCTGGAAAGGAGGCAAATCCAGACCAGTCCAGATTGACTCAGAGACCAGATTCTCACCCACATGACTAAGAATAGTCACCAGTTCCTTAATTCAAAAGAAAGAAAAGATTGTACCAGAGTATCCTTTACAGTGAGTTGATTATCATTCTACTACAGATTCAGTTTTCCGCAAAACATCCATGTATTTGTTTTCTTTATAAAGTTGCAAGTTAAAGAACCCCTCCAGGTAGTCAGAAAACAATCACAATACACAAAACAAGAGAAGCAGTTTCTCCTGTCCTTACACAATGCTTCCTGCACCTCACACACAAAACACAGATGCTGGCAACATTTAGTTCTTATTTGACTGTTCTCTTTAGGGGAGAGAGACATGTTAATGTCATCACAATAACACATAAGGCACTAAAATAGAGATATGGATATCTTGTCAGTGGGAGATGTGCCTGGCTCTGTCCAGGAATGCTTCTAGAGGTGCCATTTCTTTTGTAATTGAATCACAGTGGAAAGTTGCAATTTTATTTCCAAATCACCCCAGCGTCTATATCGTGAGGTCAGGAAGGCAAAAATAGTGGTTTGGGAAATCCTATCAACCTGTCAGGACACCTTAAAGAAGCTTATGCATTCTCATCCCTATTTTTTTCCTTCAGTAAAAATTAACAGTCACAGCTCATATTTGCATTGAACTTTATAGTTTATGAAGAGCATTCACATTTGACTATCTGATCCTCACAGCTACCTTTTGAGTTGTTTCCAACAGGACATGTCATTCCCATTTTAGAAGGAAATTGAGAGACCCAGGGACTAGTCCAAGTGCACCCAGGTAGCAAGAAGCAGAGTCTGGACTTGAACCAGTGATTCTGCCTTTAAATTCTGTGCTCATTCCAGTGGGCACCCTAGGAAGCAGCACATGACCCTTAGTTCTAATGAGTGTACTTACTCTCCGTCCAGGAGGGCCTTGACGTCCTTGAGAGCCTTCCTCACCTTTCAAACCTACAGTGAGCTGCAGGTAGAAATATACATGAGTTTCCACGTCCTCTATCCATGGAGACTACCTCAGCCTTAATGTGACTTTATAATTTAAAAAAATTTTTAGCAAAAGCAACTATTAATTCAAGTTAAGCAAATTCCTTATGTGTAATATAGATAGCCATTCTTTTTTCCCACAGAACTCACAGAAAAATTAATTTTTCCAATAGTTCATTGTTAGTGTATAGAAACACAACTGACTTTTATATATTGGTTTTGTATCTTGAAACTTTACTGAATTTGTTTATTACTTCTAACAGTTTTTTTTTTTAACATCTTTATTGGAGTATAATTGCTTTACAATGGTATGTTAGTTTCAGCTTCACAACAAAATGAATCAGTTATATATATACATATATTCCCATATCTCTTCCCGCTTGCGTCTCCCTCCCTCCCACCCTCCCTATCCCACCCCTCCAGGCGAGAGGGTGTGGAGAAAAGGGAACCCTCTTACACTGTTGGTGGGAATGTAAATTGATACAGCCACTGTGGAGAACAGTATGGAGGTTCCTTAAAAAGCTACAAATAGAACTACCATATGACCCAGCAATCCCACTACTGGGCATATACCCTGAGAAAACCATAATTCAAAAAGAGTCATGTACCAAAATGTTCTAACAGTTTTTAATGAAGTCTTTAAGATTTTCTATCTATAAGATCATATCATCTGCAAACAGACACTTTTACTTCTTCCTTTCCAATTTGGATGACTTTTATTTCTTTTTCTTACCTAATTGCTCTAGCTAGGACTTCCAGTATTATGTTGAAAAGGAGTAGTGAGAGTGGACACCTATGTCTTGTTCCTGGTCTTCGCAGGAAAGCTTTCAGCCTTTCATTGTTGAGTGTGATGTTAGTTGTGGATTTTTCAAATATGGCCTTTATTATGTTGAGGTAATTTCCTTCTATACCCAATTTGTTAAGAGTTTTTATATTGAAAGGATGTTGAATTTTGTCAAATGTTTTTTCAGCATTTATTGAGATGATCATATGATTTTTATCTTTCATCCTAAATAGTAATTCTTAATTATTGGTAAACATCCATTTCCCTCTTAGCCTCTTCATTTAGTGATATCCTTTGCTCTGGCACTGGCTGTGCATTTAAATCTAAATTAGTCATAAGCTAGAACTGGCGCTTTAAACAAGTGAATACACTATAGCACACGGAGATCTAATAAAAAGCTGCCATCTGCAAAGAATCAAATAAGAAAAATAATTCCCCACATATATAAGGACATGGGTTGGCTGTATCATTCCCATAACTCAAGGTGATGGATATAGATACTAATGAAATTTGTCCAGTCAGATGTAAAATATCTGTTGAATTGCATCGCTTTCATGCTGGTAATGACCTTCGATATTACACTGAAACTTTAAAATGAAAGGATGCTTGTGTTGGCATTTTGGTTTTTTAATAAGTATAACACTCTACTCTGCACTTTGCTATTTAGAACATCTCAACAGCTTTCCTTAAAATGAATACACCAGGTGACCTTGGCTCTGGGGACTGGAACTGTCAGAAAACGCTCCAGGACAGAGTAGGAAGATGTCAGCTTCATTTCCACTCACAGGGTTAATATTCTGGGCTTTAATATGTGCCCTAGAAAAGACTGGAAGACACTGACACTTTTTAGAATAGCCTGTTATCAATCTGTAAATACTTAAAATAGTTCAGATTCATGGAAACATAGAATTTTAGAGCTGAAAGTAGCTTTTGTGTCATTAAGTTTAACTCCCATGTTATAGAAATAGAGACCTTGAAAAGATGTGTTGAAGATCACACAGCTAGGAAGTGGCATTTCAGATGACCCTGGGTTGGATTGACAATCCACATTAATAATTACAACATAAAAGCCAGAATCTTCCAAAGAAACATTTATTATTTCTGGAATTATAGGTCACTTACTGTTAGTCCCCTAAATCCTTTGGGTCCAGGCCCCCCAGGAATTCCAGGATCACCAACAACACCCTAAAGATTCAGATATAAGAAATCAAGATATTAAAATACTTGCTATGAAAGAATAAAAGTAATTCTCTCCAAACCAAAATCTAATTGATCTTATAACTATATCATATATTAAATATTAAATGTCATTTCTTCTTGTCATTTAGAACTAAGCCACTGATACACCTAGATATTCTCCAAACTATTTTAATTTTTTTGAGAATACAAATATTTATGCATCAATATCAATACAATGGCTATCCAATCAGTTACTAAAAATACCTAAAGAAAAATGCTTGAAAATCAAGGAAAACATATGGGGTATTGACTACATAAAGTACTAACTAATGAATTACTTCCTAAATTCATGAATCATTCCTCAAAAAGTTGAAGGTAAAAAGAAATTTATTCTGACTTTGGTGGAAAACTAATTTAACACTTATCAATATGCTAATTTACCATTTATCTGTAAATTGGAATATGCTAATTTTCTCTCTTTATCAGCAAATTAGAAAATTGGTCCTTTACAATGAGAACTCCTATCCTAACAGTTATTTATATAGTCCCTTCTTGAACCCTTCTCCACCTAAGGAAAGAATCTCTTTTGGTAATTCATCAATTAAAAGCACTCTTAAGGGAATCAAAAATTGGCTATTTTCCTATACTGTAGTTGATTCAATTTACTTACATTCTATTTTTTAATCCATATTTTCTATTTTAATTTGAGCATCAATGATTGGAAGATATACAAGATACTTTTATGTAATTAATTTTTATTGATGTATAATTGATTTACAGTGTTGTGTTAGTTTCAAGTGCACAGCAAAATGACTCAGTTATACACACACACATATATAATATATATATATATATATTATTTTTCAGATTCTTTTCTTTTATAGTTTTTTACAAAATATTGAGTGTAGTTCCCTGTGCTATATATACAGTAGGTCCTTGTTGTTTATCTATTTTATACATAGTAGTGTATGTATGTTAATCTCGAACTCCTAATTTATCCCTCCCCCCTTCCCCTTTGGTAATCATAAGTTTGTTTTCTATGTCTGTGGGTCTATTTCTGTTTTGTAAATAAGTTCATTTTTAAGGATGCTTTTTTTTTTAGATAAATCTTATTACAGAATTCCAGTGTATAAAACAGATATAACCTGAGCTACTCTGGTTGAAATGGAAGGAATGTCTTGTCGTAGAGCTTGGAGGTGAATTTCAGGCTGGTAGGCAATGAGGAATTCTAGAAGATGATTGACCAAGAGAGTAACATAACTAAGTTATACTTTGGGAAAAATCAAGAGAGTAGTGTTTGGGATTAACTGAAGCAGGTTAAAGTTGCAAGTAGGAGACTAATGAGAATATGGTAATCTTTCAGGTAAGAGGAAGTGAAAGCCACGATAATGAAGGGCAAAGTACAATAGCAGAAGGCAAGAGTTTTGCATGAGATCACCAGGGTAGAGAAATCAAGAAAAGGACTAAGGACTAAACTTGAGAGGGTACCTAGAGGTAGGGTTTCAAGACAAGGGACATCAGGCAGTGAAGGACAAATTTTCCAATTTAAAGGTTCATAGGAGTTAAGTATGGTCCTTTCTTCATGAAGCTCAGGCAAACCGATTGTCTTGCTTTTTTTTTTCCTGTTTCATTCAGATCCACAGACTTATCTTAATTCTCAAGTAGAAGGTCAAGATCATGGTAAATTTGACAAGTTATATGCACAATACCTTTTGACCCATATCTCCAAGGAATCCTCTTTGGCCCTACGATTTTCAGCAGAGAACATAAATAAATCAACACACCATTTAATTGATTCACCAATTAAAGAAATAATTGTTTTCCATATTTACCTTTACTCCTTTTCGTCCCATAGGACCATAGCCTGGAATGCCATAATCACCCTGTGAATATATCAGTTCATTTCAATTTCTCAAGAGCGGAAATTAATTGTAACCTATACTGGGGAGATTATGGTGTCAGGATAAAAGCACCGGGGACTTCCAGGTGGAGGGGGCCTGATGAACTTGAACTCTGGGAATATTCATGCCGTTTAGTTTTCCACACTTCCTGGTATATGCCCTGGTATTTCTTTGCTCAGCTCCTGTGCAGACATGACAGGAGGCAGAGGTATGGTCATTTAAGACTAGTGGAGTCAGTGGCAGTTACTTGCCTGGAAAATTAGGAGCTGGTCCAAAGAACACTGGGTGAGGAATTTCCCAAAAAGGAATTGTAAATGGACAATAAACATAATGAAAGATGTTATCCTCACTAGTAACCAAAGAAATGCAATTTGAAACAGTAATGAGACATCATTTTTGGTCAGTAAAATTGGTAAAGATGAAATAAAAGAAAGTGACAATACCCATTGTTGGTGTGTATGCCCTGAAGTGAGCACTCTTCCTGCACAACACAAGGGTACATACATCCTTGGAATTTTCCTAAGGACACTTTGCAATAGAGTTCAAAGCCTTAATTAAACATGTACATATTCCTTGAACCAGCTATGCTACTTCTAGAAATTTCTATGTAGAAATTAATTATGGTTTTATCCAAAAACTTAGTTACATACAAGAATATTCATTGCTGTGCTATTTTAAGACAGTGAAAAACTGAAAGCAAACTAAATATCCAGTAATAAGAAGTTGGTCAAGTGAACTAAGGTATATACATTCAGTAGAATATTTTGAAGCTATTGAAAGTAACTTTGAGGGAAAAATGTAATGACATGGAAGTATGCCCATGATACATTGTTAATAGGGAAAAATAATTTTTTTTCTGTCTCCAGGATATTAATAATAAATATTTCAAAATGGTGGGATTATGGGTAATTTTTCTTTCCCATTTCCCATGTTTTATGCTTAGTCAATTTTCTACAATATCTATGCCTAATATTTGTAATAAACATTATTTTTGAAAAGAAATTAATTTTTTTCCTATTTTTTTCTTATATTGACTGTTTTATGAACTGAGACTCTGGTACAGCCAGAGCAACTAGAACAGATACCCTGTTTCTTGATCCTACTACCCTCTTGTCACTCTGGAGTTTTACAAGAAGTCACCTGAGTTTCAACTGACATGGCCATATAAGTTGTTAAAATACTGAGCTCATCCATTATTCTCTCTGCATTCTCCTTTCCCTCTTGCTGTTCTCCCTTTGTTTTAGCAGACAGACTAGCTATAGAATGAGTGCTTCAGGGAGCAGGAGGAATGTCCCTACATCTTCCTAGGAGGTCCCAAAATACCTTCAGGACCCCAGGTGCTTAAGCTAATGGTGTCAGCCCCCTTCTCTTTACTGAGCCCTTGGAGCTGCTAAAGGGTAAGAGTCCTAAAACCTCATACTTGCTTTCCTTGCCGTCCAGCTTGCCCCAGTGGCCCTGGATCTCCAGGAATTCCAGGTTCTCCCTAGTGAGACAAGGACAGCTTCAGATCAGTAAAAATCAAACCTGGCTCCCACCATAGGATGTTCTGTCCACTAGTTGGGGACACTCAGGGTTCTCAGTGAGGGTTCAATGCTCAGCAAGCTAGGGAGTGTAAGAAACAAATAACGATCTTCCCAAAGGCAAGCAGGAAATACCAGCACAGCCCAAAGCTGGACTCAGCACTGCTTTCCCAGTGCTATAGAAGGACTAAAGGAGAAGAGAAAGAGTGGAAAATTTACTCCAGGGAAAGTGGATTCATTTGCTGATTTATTCACCCATCCAACAGTTATTTATTGTCCTGGAAAAGGAACAGTTGAACATGACCGATGTGGTCCTGCCCTCACCAAGAATACTCTGGTTAGAATGAGAGAAAATCAGGCAATTCTACACTGTGTGATAAAGTTCAGGGTGCTGTGGCAGTGGAGAGAAGGGGACTCTTAAGTCAGATTTGGTGGGGCAGGCAGGCTGGCTGCCTGAAGGAAGGGAGCAGGGATGCTGAGGCTTAAAGGATAAGTTGTGTGAGCTGGAAGAAGGACCGAGGGAGGAGTGAGAATGGAGGAGGAAGGCACAGTGAGAAGCCTGGGCAGGCACACAGGAGGGAGATGAGCTAGGAAGCCTTAGAATTAAACAGGGTCAAAGGGTCTTCTAAGCTACTGGAAAATTTGGAGATTTTCTTAAGGGTCATCCAAAGGTAAGACCAGTGACATAATCTGTGGGACTCAAATGAAATCATGGGCCCTTAACTCAAAAGCAAACTTTCCAGACTGTGATAGCAGAGCTTGAGGCCAAGTAGGGGCGCCTTCTAAGCGAGGGCCCCTGTGTGACTGAACGGGTCCCAGGCCCACGAAGCTGGCCCTGGGGGAGGGAGCTGCTGAAAGGTTTTGAGCAGGGCAGTGAGATTCTGAACAGGCCAACAGTCTGTCTCTAACGATCTCCAATAAGGACATTTCTGAGAAGGTAGTCTGAGTTAGACCTAGAACTGCATGCATGAACAGATCTGAGTTCTGACATCCCCCATGCCCCTGGCCGACTCTACCACCAAGTGCCTTGATGCATTCACGAAACCAGCGAGTTGAGTTTATCAGAGTTGTTTCATGATAGGTGAATAAACCTTGTCTCTCCCAGTGAAATGGGGCAGTTTCAGAGAGGAAGGAAAAGAATATTGGCAGAAAGCTGGTGAGTGGTTGATTGTGCCTGGATCATGTGAAGAATTAACATGAAAATCAAGGGAAAAAAATGGAGCTACTCTTTCCTCAGTATCTGAAATCTGTAAGAGATAACACTTACCTTTTTCCCCAAAAGTCCAGGCCTTCCAACACTCCCTTTATCTCCCACTGGCCCAGGAGCACCCTGAAAGAATATAGGAAACACAGATGTTGGTGCTACAGCAATTTGTACAAAACCTGTTAGATTAGTTTTGCTTTTCTTCGTGTCATTTGTAGCAACTTCTTGATGCCTCCTTAACAGGAAACCCAGCCTGAAACCAGGTGACTCAGGCTACAGTCCTGGTTAGAGGACCCCAAGTCTTCATTGGCAGGGACATCGCTAGTCCAAATGGGGACTTAGTGAGAAATAAAAAAGGCACTCTTGACACAACACGTTATTTCGTTAGAACAAGAAATTGTGCTGTCATTGTCACTTTTGTGCTCTGTGTCATCCACACATATAAAATGGGATGTCAAATGTGTTTCAGTTTCCCGATCTGCAAAGGGGCAAAACGGTCTTTCACAAATATGCTGGGAAGATAACTGAGCAAACATGGGTATCACTTGCCTTCTAAACTCTCACTATCTGAGCTGAAAAACTGAATAGATTCAGAACATTTTTTTTTTTTTTTTTTTTTTGTGGTACGCAGGCCTCTCACTGTTGTGGTCTCTCCTGTTGCGGAGCACAGGCTCTGGACGTGCAGGCTCAGAGGCCATGGCTCACGGGCCCAGCCACTCCGTGGCATGTGGAATCTTCCTGGACCAGGGCACGAACCTGTGTCCCCTGCATCGGCAGGCGGGCTCTCAACCACTGCACCACCAGGGAAACCCAAGATTCAGAACATTTTTAATATGAATCTCTCACCATCCAAACTCTCATTACTTACTGTCAGAAACTTGGGAATCAAGTAGTTTCAGAGGGTGAATTCAAAGCTGAACTTAAGAATCAAATAAATTTGGGTAGCGAGGGTTCTTTGCAGAGTCCATTTCAAATATCTATAGTCAATGGAGATAGGCATGGCACCGATAATTTTTAAAAGTTAGAAAAAGCAGAATAATGTATCAGGTTTTGAAATATTCATGAGTCAGCAAGATGTGCCTTCTTCTAAAGGCTTCCTTCAGGCGGATAAATTGGGTTTGTGCTTTCCAAGTCAAACTCCCGGGAAGGAGAAAGGCGAATGTACAAGGAATCTGAGCTGTGCTAAAGATTTGTCCCAAGTTAATCCCCAAATGAAATACTCCATACTAGATAATGTAAAAAAACTCTACGTGAAGACGTCTTTGAAGCAAGAGGAAAATGAAGGTTGGAGACCATTGAGGTACCATCTGAGTCACGCACCTGAGGTCCTTTGTGCCCCTCGTTTCCCTTCTCTCCTTTCCTGCCGCGAAGTCCATTTGACCCCTTGGATGGTAACAAAAGAAACACAATACAATGAAGTAAATGAAAACTGACTTTCTTTTTGGGCCTCTCACTGTTGTGGCCTCTCCTGTTGCGGAGCACAGGTTCCAGGCGCACAGGCTCAGTGGCCATGGCTCACGGGCCCAGCCGCTCCACAGCATGTGGGATCTTCCCAGACCAGGGCATGAACCCATGTCCCCTGCATCGGCAGGTGGACTCTCAACCACTGCGCCACCAGGGAAGCCCAAAAACTGACTTTCTTCATTAGTGCTTTTGAAACACCTGCACGGAAAAGCATCTATCCAGCCCTTCAAGCAGCTTTAACACTGAGATTAAGCATGTCTCAGAAGAGGAGTTGAAAGGAGACCCAGACTCAGTGGAGCAGCTCTTATGAAGGAATATCCTGCCTGAGTGTAAGACCTCATCCCTCTGTGGCAGGGAGAAATGGAAAAGAGACTAAAAGGAGAAATAAAGCCCATAGAAGAAGGAAGTGAGACATAAACAATAGGCAGATGGATTCCTTTGATGGGGCAGGTTGCCTGGGCCAAAGTGCATCAATGTGTAAAAGAGAAAGCAAGTTAGCACAAAAGGACATTTTAGCAGCAGATCCCTATCAGAGGAATTAAAGCATATATTTTTTTGTCATATTTCCCATCAAATGCATGGTTCTCATATGGTTCTCTCACACAGAAAGAAAAGCTGGAGGTGCTGGTATTGTTTCTCATCACCAAAGCAGCAGCTGTAAGATGTCCTGGTTGCCCAGTGCAAATGGTGGTTACAGCCCCTGGGCTGGCCTTGTTTCACAGCCTGAGCATCAAAGGGACCCTGGAGGGGCTGAGGTAATGTCACCCCTCTCTCGACAAAGTCTGGGGATGAATTTAGGTTGGTCCCATGGTTACTCATTCTAGAGGACACCAGAACCACTCAAGAGAATTCCAAATTCAGACTTAGTATGAAGAATCTAGAACTTTCTAGAAGAAAAATGAACTCCTGGAAAGGTCTTAGGATGGACACATCTATGTAGGCAGATCCTTCTAGACAAGTTCAGGCTTAAAGTAGACTCCATCAGGTGACTATGTACCCATGTGTTGCAAACCATTCTCTAGGATGACCCTGGCGTATTTCTGACATGGAAAAGAAACAGAGATGTCCTAATTCCAGTGCCCATCTCACTAATGATATGACCAAGAAAAAATGCAGATGACTCACATAGAGCCCTATCGGTGATATTCCAGAGCACTGTCACCCCCTATAGAGTCAGCTTTGGAAGAGGTGAGTAATAGTTGCCAATTCCTAACTTTCCTTCATTGGAGTCTGCGTGCAGAACCTCACTTAAGAAAAATCAATTTGTTGATCTGGATACTGATTACTAACATAGTATTAAGGTCTCAATAATTCACTATGACTAAAAGGCAGACATGATGCCAGGTATACGCAAAAGCAAGCCTTTCTTCTATCAGTGAGCTGCAAATTTTGACAGAGCAAAATCACCCACCCTCAATGGGAAATGTAGAATCCCAGAGAAATGTACCATGGAGGAGGGCGGGGGCAGCTTCAAATTGTCTCAGTTTATTTATTTTTATACAGAACTACATCTTCCCATCAGAATAACAACATTATCAGTATTACAAATATTCCAACATACCTGTGAGCCTTGTAATCCTTCGGCTCCTGATGCACCTTTAAGTCCAGGGTTCCCTGGTTCCCCCTGATGGATGAGTTTTCAGTGTTAAGATTCTCTTCACATGGTTTCCATATACGTTTTCTCTTCATAGTACCTAGTGCTTCAGGGCTTCAGGGCATGGTACCCAGGAACTATCTTGTCTCACTCTTGGCTCATGCCCTACTTGGCCTAGGATTGTACTCTTCCAAACTGTCTGAGAATCGAACTCCAGGTAATTTCTTACTCTAAGACAG
This sequence comes from Orcinus orca, assembly GCF_937001465.1. Lineage (NCBI taxonomy): Eukaryota > Metazoa > Chordata > Mammalia > Artiodactyla > Delphinidae > Orcinus > Orcinus orca. The sequence goes on along the minus strand of NC_064563.1, from coordinate 13,379,156 downwards.
AATTTCACTCTCTTGCAGTCAATGCCCAGGGTATGTGAATAGCACAGCCTTCAGGGCTGCACAGGTTCCCCTGTCTCTGAAGTGTCTGTGAAGGAGGCTTGCCTTAGGTCAGGCCTGTCCTGTGTCTGGCAGTCTAACTGATCCCCTAGTCAGTGGGGCTCATGTCCAGTGCTCAGCCCTTCCTACAGCAGCCGCATCAAACGCTAACTCATTGGCAGTACCATCTGCCTGTGGGACATCTCCTTGGCCTCACCTCCCACAGAGGACGTGGGGGAAAGGATACTCACCGAGGCACCCTGGACCCCCCTCTGGCCTTCTCTTTCCTGTATCAGAAAAGACAAACTGTTAGTGTGTGAGTGTCTGGATGGAGACTCCTTAGAGGCAACCCGACCTGTCTTGTCCCTGACAGACAGAGTAACGAGCAGCTCGCAGAAATGGTTTCCCCGAATCGCTCTCCAAAGACAAGTTTACACACTGGGCATTTAATTACCAACTAACATTTGGAGGATGGATCGCAAACCAATCCAAAAGTCATTACAGACCTAGCTCCAGTCTGACAACCCTGACAATTATCCGGGAGGCTGTTTGGAGAATGAAATCATCCTGAAGCACCTGTCTGATACCTCCCCTCTCCAGCAAATCCTACAACGTACTGTCTGCTGATCAGAGGTTTCCTGCGTGAGAACAAGCTGTGCCATATCCGTCTCTCTCTGTCCTGGGTCCCTGATCGTATCTTAGGGGGGAATACAAACTCGTTATACACAGTGCTTCCCATGAGCCCGCTGGGGTTAGACTCCATGGAATTCTCCAAGGAGGAAATGGCTGATGGGGTCAGGTCAGCTCTGTGCTGGTCCAAATGCCACCAGAAAAGCTGGTCTGAAGCTAAAATCTGGCAGCACCTCTCCAGAAGCTACCTCAAATTGCCAGTGCAGGCTCTCCACCTAGTGGCTGTCTCTGCTTTCCAGAGGGTAGCCAAGCGGGAAGAAAATCCAAGCCCCAGATCCTAACTTTCTCCCTAAATAGCAATGATGAGTCTACTCTCACCCCTTACCTCCCACCTCTGCCTCATTGAGAGAGCCGCAGAACATCTCATCCATTGATCTACTTTGTGTGGTGATAAACAACTATGATTATTTTATGTACAAAACAAATACTTAAAACGTTTTCCTACGTTCACTTGGAAAGGTAGCCATGGAAATGATTTCAGAGCAGCTGTTTTCTTTCAACTGCCCAGCTTCTGAACCTCCTTAGAATAAAACACCTGACCAAATATCACCTCCACCAGTTTGGCTGATGATTAGAATTCTTCCACGGAGGTTCTACCCCTCGATTCAGGTACTCTTTGCTTTTAAAATACAAATACCCTTTGGGAGAAGTTACCCATTGTAACTTGTCAGCCGTTTGTACATTGATGTGACTCACAGAACTCTTGACAGATGAAAGAAGAGCAGAAACAGTACAGTTTGAAGCCACTGTTTCCATGATGTCATAATTCTGTCTACATTAAAAAGCAAGGACAAAATAGCATTCCTATTTTAGTAGCACAATGGTTAGGGACGTGTCGTCAGAAGTCAGACAGTCTTGAGCTCACCCCTGCCCTGTAAAGCCTGGGTGGCACAGAGCAATTGCACAATAGGTCTGAGCCTGGCTGATTAGGAGTGAGACTCCCTGGGTTCAAACCCCAGCTCTACCATTTACCTATCCTGATCCTGGGCAACTTGTCCAAGGTTTCTTGCTTTTTCTCATCTGTAAAATGGATATAATAATAGTATCTACCTGATAGATTTGTTATGAGGATTAAACAAAGTAGTTTTTGAAAGTGATTTGATTGGGACCTGGCACAAAATACGTGCTCTAGAAGTATAAATACTATTATTTATATGTATTCCTTGTGCCTGACAGGCCAAAGGCAATGGGCCTGGAACATGGTTTCAAATGCTCTGGTTCTTAGTACATGGATCCGTTGCTTTGTCAATAGCTGGGGCAACAATTAATTTACACAGGTTGAAATTCTGTCATGTGGGAGGAGATGTCTTAGGTTTGCTTCTGTTTTTAGAATTTGTCATCCATTTAAGATCCTCTGACCATCATAGAGAATTCTAGCCTTCACTGGAAAGGTGAAGGAGGGGGTAGAAAAGCCATTGTTTTATATCCATCCATATTGATTTGTTTAATTACAAAGGAGGAGATGGGCAGGAAAGTGGGTGAGGATGGGGGAGGGAGGCTGAGAGCCTCCTGTGCATGGAGTGACTTAAAGTCATTGGCTGGTTTGTCCAAGTAATAATCCCCTACCCCACCCCACTCTTTTTTAAAAAGTGCCTGATGGATGATGACAGCTATAAAGCTATTTCAAACTAAAAGTATTTTCTCTTAAACCAACAAAACTACATATTTATCTTTAAAATTTATAGCATTTAGTTCATCTTGCTGCTCTCCTGCTTCCTCTGATTAATTTTAATTCTCTTGTATGGAGAGGTGGGCAAAGTCCCAAAGAATTTCACCAGAAGCACTGGGAGGCCTAAGCCATCCAACTGTAGACCTTTCCCTTAAGAACTATGAGTCAAGATAAACAAAGGCAAGAGGAACTAAAACATTCATCCACTATCTCTCCCAGAGGGGGAGGCAATCAGCCACAGCTTTCAAAGTGGTGAGAAGATTCCAAGTTTGTGACAGAAAAGGAAGCCATGTATTTTCAGTGTCCTCGTGAACAAAACTCAGGGCCAAATCTACATTTGGACATTATTCTCTTTTGATGATCTCCGTGCTGAGTGCATGATGGTTTCTAACCATCGTAAATATCCTCTCTAACTTTGGTAGTCCACAAAGGGAAAAGTGATTTCTTGGTTGTTCCTTAAAAAGAAGCAGAAATCCAACATTTCTGTTTCAGGCTTGATATCACATGGGATGCTGTAAAATTACCACAGCATCTTCAGGTTGCCACTGGTTTGACCCTAATCGCCAATGTTTTGGTTTATTCAGGAAGAATTTGTCTGTAATTCTTCTTTCCCTTTGGCGACATATGAGGAGGAAGAGAGCACATTTACCTATTTCTTAATATTCTACAGAAGCTCAAATATGCTAAGCTACTGGAGGAAGGTTTTTCTGTGAAAACCACTGGCTCTCTTCAAAGACATTTAAAAGTCTCTGGAAGGTGGAAAGGGAAAGGCAGACTGTCACAGTGGTTCTCAACCAGGGGCAATTTGCCTCACCACCTCATCCCCATTACCTCCGACTGACATTTGGCAAGATCTGCAGGCATTTTTGGACCTCACAACTGGGGAGGAGTGGGTGCTACTGACATCTAGTGGGTAGAGACCAGGGATGCTGCAAAACATCCTATAATGCACAGGCTAGCCCGTCACAACAAAGAATTACCTGGCCCCAAAAGACAACAGTGTCAGTGTATCTGCCCTGGATCAGCTAACTGCAGCGACACGTATTCTGAATGCCTCTTGGCATCTCCAGGTGCTAAGGAGGGGAAATAAACATCCACGGAAATACTTACACTGCTCCCTCTGGAACCAGGACTGCCTTGTGTCCCTTTCGGGCCGGTTCTACCCTAGAAACACAATTTTTCCCCCAAGATCATAAGGCAAAAGATTCTGAGTAAATGACAAAGACATCAGCATAAAAATCACAAGCACTATTAAAACAGAACAAATGTGTCATGCCAGAATGTTTCTGCATATTAACCCTATTGGGTATATATCCATTAAAGAGGAAAATGGTATAGCAACACGCACGGCTAATGACCAATTTCCACATATAATAATATCACCTGCTAGAAACTTAATAACTTTGCCCATTGAGGTGTAACCTACTACAGGCATACCCTTATTTTAAGAAAATAAGGCTCTCTTAAATGGGAAATTAGGGGTGATTGTTCAGTTAGAAAAACTGTTATGTATTTTACTAAACAATTTAGACTTTAGGAAAGCCTCAGCTCGATAACAGAATTAATCAACTCATATATGTAAAATAGATCCAATTACTTGTCTTCCTTGGTTTCCTTTGGAACCCTTTTGTCCTTTGATGTTATTGCTTTGTCCTGGATTACCCTAGGGGAAGATTTAAATAAAAAGTACTTTAGAATCAAGAAATATCAGCTTTTTTTTTTCTCTCAAAATGGTACAATATTAAGAACTAAACTAATTTGGGTTAAGTAACGAGAGGTGTGAGAAAATTCTCCATATTTGAAACTCATGAATTTAAAAAAAAAAAAACAATATTTCTCCAAGTCTGAAGGAGGCTTAGTGATAAATGAAGAATTAAAAGAGTGCTTGCTGAAGCTATGGCAATTTTCCCTTCTCTGTACTGGCAGCTTCACTGATGCACTCATCCAAACATGCTTATGCCAGTCTCTCAAAGGTGTAGTAAGATTCCCCTATAATTGAATCTTCAAATAGGGAATCAATAATGTTAGAAACCCAATAAGCAAAATTATGGAAATTTCATTCCCAAAGGAACTTGAAAGTCTCAAGATACATAAGGATGAATTAGATGGAATTTTAGTTCCCATCTCTGAATTTTTGACATAATCAGCCCAAATCAGATGCAGGTTTTCCCCAAACCAATAAGCCTCAGTCAACACCTACCACCCCCTCCCAAGACATGCCTTTGCCTACAGGTTAGCAGGAGACACAAGAAGTGTGGAGTAAACTACACAATTAAGAGCCACTTGGGCCCCAGTAACTTACAGGATCCCCTGGGAAGCCCTTCTCCCCATATCCCCCAGGAGGGCCTCTGGAACCTGGGCTGCCCTGAAAAAAATAAAATGAGCTTCTGAGTTAGCTTGTAGGAGAGTGTTAAAATGTCAAGCATAGTGGTGTTTGGAGGGGAGAAAATCAATCAGACAAAATGATCCACGTTCCTCTATCCCAGCCAGATTCCCTTTGACCTCTCAAGCAGTACAAGGTCCAGTTTTAAGCCTATAGTCAGGATTATTTATAAAAAGGCTGGGAAAAGGGAAAACTTCTCATGGTCTAGCAGAGTACTGCCCAGCAGAACTTTCTGCAGAGATGGAAATGTTCTCCATCTGCACTGTCCAATATGGTAACCACTGGCCATAGTTGGCTGTTGAGCACACGAAATGTGGCTAATACAACTGAGAGCAGAATTTTTCATTTTAGTTAATTTGAATTTAAGTAGTCACATATTGCTAGTGGGTATCGTATTGGACATCTCAGCCAGTCTAGCAACTTCTGACGTCTGTAATTAAATTGTCCACTGGAAACCACCACTGGGATGTTCCATTGTCATCTCAAACTCAACTGTTCCCAACTAAACTTGCCCAAGCTGGGATCCTTGCAGGCATTTTGACTGGCTTCTCATTCCCTGCTTCTTTGGTTACCTGGAGATCTGATATCCTGGAGTCAGAACTAGGGTGAGACAAACAAGGTACCTAGGGTGCAAAATTTAGGCAGGTGCTCACACTTTGCTTCACTCTGAGAATGAGTGCTTCCTTAAATTTTGCACACTAGGTCCTCACTCCAGCCTGGACCCTGTTACAACCTTCATGGGTCTTGTGTCTCTTGCTTTACTTGAAGGCTTCATCACTTCTCACCTTGATTATTACAGATCTGCCTCTCATATTTGCCTTGCATCTATGTCATCCCCAATGCATCCTCCACACTACTGTCACGGAATATTTCTAAAATGCAAATTCGATTGTGACCCCCCTACTTACAATTTTTCTAAGGCTCCCCATTCCTTAATGGCTAAAATCCAGACTCCTCCTCCATGGCTCACCAGTACCTTCACCAGCTCTTCCCACCCACTCTTGAACCTCACCTCCCTCCACCTGTACCCTAAAGCTCACACCAAGCAGAACAACTTGCAGGGCCCCCAAGCCTCCAGGTCTTTGCTTATGCTGTTCCCTCTGTCTGGACTGCCGTTTCTCCACGTCTTACTAATTCCTATTCATCTTCAGCTCAGGGATCATTTCCTCTGGGAAGGTTTCCTGCACTCACTCCCCACCCTGCAGAGTTAGGTGCCCTTCTCTGGGCTCCCACCTAGTTACCTATAACATGACCCCCAACCACATACTGTGTCATCATTAGCTATTGATATGTCTGTCTCTCCAACTACACTAGGGGATCCTTGAAGACAAGGACAGTGTGGTTCATCTCTGAGTCGTTAGCACATAACTCAGTGCCTGACACATGCCAGGTATCCAGAAGTATTTGATAAATAAGTGAATCAGAACATAAAAGGAGAGCCGCTTGGAACCAAGGAGGCACACATTAATGAGTGTCAAAATGAATTGAAAATAAAAAAATTTTTCTCTGTGATTTGCTACACAAAGGCCACCAAAATAATTTTGTCTCTTTCTCTTGCTTTTTATTTTTTTCTGATACAATAAAGAGAAGAAGTAAGCTGCTAACAGGCAAATGCATTCATTTGCAGACTTCTGAAAAACATGCTCATAGAACATCCTTGCAAGTCTTGAATCTTTCTAGCTGGAAATTCTTGAAAACTGCATAGTTACCCACTTGCCCCAAATGGGGATGTAGCATCTATTCGGTGGTAATAGGCTTCATTACTGTCAACTTTATTCCTCATAACCTGTGACACACAACAATGAAGACTATCTCTAACACCAAATTCTCCTTCTTTGATGTACTGAAAAGTGTTACCTGGGACCCTGGATCACCCTTTTCTCCCTTTTTCCCAGGAAGTCCATGAAAGCCCTAAAAGAAGACAAGGCAAACAAAATTCCCATTAAAGAAATACATCAACCTCATGACGATTTTATGGTACTTAAGGAAAAATGGCTTTACCTCTTCCCCATAGAGTCCATCAATCCCATCGTCTCCATGTTCTCCCTGAAAGACAAAGATGGGCAGTAATCAGGTCAAGGGAGATCTCTGCCACGTGCTTATCAGTAAACTAAGCCCATTAGGAAGTGAAATTTGACTGAAGAAGTAACTACAGTACCTTATATCCAGCAAATCCTTTGGCTCCCTGTAAAAGATTAAATATCTCTCACTGGCATGTCAAGGAGAATGTGGATTCACAGTCTATTGGGGCAGGAAGGGGCTGCCTCCGTTAAGAGAGTGATTTTGTATTTCTTTAGTAGCTTCTGGGTTTCCAACCACAAAGAGGTTACAGGTGGAATTTAATAATGCTCAAAATTTCTTGGGATGACTAAATAGACTTACTCTGCAGAAGAGGAAACTAACATGCAATTGGAGAAAGGGAAAGTGGGAGGGGGGATGGAAGAGAGATCACAGAAGAGGGAGGGGATGGAGGAGAGACGGAGAGGATGCCATAGAGAATTTAAAATACAATATTTACCTTTTGACCCCGCTCCCCTGGACATCCTTCAATCCCTCTATTTCCTTGGGGTCCAGTGTCTCCTTGTCTTCCCTAAGAAAAGGTACCCAAACAGGTATCCAAAGTGACTCTTTTGCCAGAAGCTGCCAGCAGTTTACTTTTCAAGAGTGAAGCCAGAGCAGCTGGACACTCTGAGCTCTAGACAAAGCAAACTCTCCTGCAAATTCATTAATTAACTCTGGTTTTCCCTTCGATTCAAGCATTTTCCCTTCAGGGCTTTCTTACAGATCCAAGATCACACAAAGGTGTGGGATGGGCTCAGTTGTTTCCCTGCCCTTATCAGAAAGCACAGCCAAAGGTTTAAAGTCACTTCACTTTGCAGCCCCATTCCCAATGCTCCACTGATACATCTTGGCCCTAACATCTTGCCCAGGCCCTAACACTGGCCTGAAAAACTCAAAATTGCTCACGGCAGAGAAGCAAGTTTGTGTCAGGGGACCAGAACTGAGCAGAAGCAGTTGATAGGAAATGACATTGCCCCAAGCCAGCGCTCACAGGAAGGACCACAAGGTTAAAGATCCCCAAAGTTACAGCATCCACACAGGGAAGAGCACTCAAGGTCAATGACATGTGCCTCTCCCGCTGGTCTGCCTTCTCCCAGGAAATATTTAAAAACAGGTAAGGGCTAGAATAAAATGAGTCTCAAGAGAAGAACAATATTGTGTTTCCTGAGAGCAGGAACCCCCAACTGTCTCTTCTCCCGTTGTGTCCCTGGTGCCTGGCTCAGATCTGGGTGCATAGAAGGTGCTAATGGTTGGCTGTGTGGATAAATACTCATCTAGCAATTAACTTAGTTCTTGCTTTCCTGGTAGGTGAGGGGAGAGGTGATTTTCCTTTTGCTGCTTTGCTTTCTTTATTCTGAGGATTGTTCCCAGTAAAAGCAGGAGGCCTCACCTATGGCCACAATTGCTGAGAGACAGCTGTGGGCTCGCAGTCAGGCATTGGGTGACACTTCCCCTCACTCAAACCCTAGTTGGCTCAGTAGGCTCCATGACCCCTCTGCAGGTACAGGGTGGGTAAATTACAGTCTTAGAGGAATTTACAAGTGTTTACAGATGAGGAAACCGAGGGTCAAGAAGTTACATATCTTGTTAAGGTTTCACGTCTAGATCAGCCCTTAACTGTCTGATTTGGGACAGTCAATAAATAAAATACATTTATTTACATTTATTTATTTATTTATTTTCAGATCTCAAAAATGATTTTATTATTCTTTTTCTTGAATTTTAGAATTTTATTTATTTTTTTATACAGCAGGTTCTTATTAGTTATCCATTTTATACATATTAGTGTATATATGTCAATCCTAATCTGGGAGCCTATATATATATATATATATATTTTTTTTTTTTTTGGTACGCGGGCCTCTCACTGTTGTGGCCTCTCCCATTGCGGAGCACAGGCTCCGGACGCTCAGGCTCAGGGGCCATGGCTCATAGGCCCAGCCTCTCGGTGGCGGCATGTGGGATCCTCCTGCACCGGGGCACGAACCCGTGTCCCCTGCATTGGCAGGCGGACTCTCAACCACTGTGCAACCAGGGAAGCCCTGGGAGCCTATACTTTTAATCACAGCTTGCTGTGCAGATAAGGATTCTAAGGGGATGGAGATGCAGGCTGGATGTCTCCTAAGCTTTTCTTATCCCAATGGAGCCACCTAAGTGGTTTCAGTTCCTCCAAATCCATTTTTATAATTTGGTGAACCAAGTGACAGTTCTGGTTTGGGGGTCAAAGATTGAGATTCGAAAACCACATGTGGCTTGGGACCACAACACCATGTTTAGGGGGTGCTTTGCCGGCTTCTATTTCCATGTCCGAAGCACTGGACTGCAGGTCCAGAGAGAGCCCCTCGCAAATAATCCAGCTTCACCCTGCGCAGGGGCAGGAAAGAGGATGCCTAGCTCCCTGCCACCCACAAAACTGTGCAAGGCAAAATGTAGGTGAGCCTGCTCCCTCCTTCTCCCAAAAAGTAGGTTTAGCAAGTGCCTCATGATTAAGACAAGGAAAAGGAAAAAAAAAGAAAAGCAACACATTCCCCCTCCCCCCAAACTACAAAAAATATATAAACAAAACCCCATTATCCCTTCTGGAAAATAAAGCTTCTTTTATGAAAAAAGGAAGTCAGTAAGTATGGTGGGCAGTGGGTCACAAAAACTTACAGGGTCTCCCTCCTCTCCCCTGTGTCCTCTGCTGCCTTTCAGACCTGGAAGACCCTGGGAGGAAAGAGAGAAAATTCAATCTTAGTCATCTTCCATCAACTCAAACTTGTTACATTAGGCATTTTAGGCAAGACCCTCCCTCCAACCTGGTTGTGGTTTTTGCAGGTGTGGCTGTGAGTGTGAAGAGAGTCAGACAAGTTCTAGGGCTGGCTTTTGTCCTTGTTATTGGCTCTGAAGCCCTCTGCAGAGGTGGCCTCCTGATGCCTACAGGAGGCTGAGTTTGGAACCCAGTGTAGCTCAGGGCTTCAGGGTCAGCCCTGTGCCAGGCGGGGTTGCATGGAGGACAGTGGTGGCCACCAGGACCCTTTCAGCAGGCAAATTGATAACATTTCCAAAGAGATCATTTTACTTTCTTCTGCTTTTTTGAGAGCTTAAAAAAGAATAAGCCCTTCAACAACAAGGTTATGCATATTTAAGTTGCTATCATCTCTCCCTCTGCGTTTAACTGCCTCGTGGTTTATTTTTGGCAAGGATTTCCTTTAAGGTTTGCTTTCCTCACCCTCTAAACAGGTCCGCACTGTCTGCTCAGTATACTGGGGAGTTTTGCTCTTGGAATAGAATTCTAGTACCAAGCAACATAATAAGAGACGAAACTGTGCTAAACAAAACACTGTAACTTAGTAAAAAATCAAGGGGAGGGATAAATTAGGAGTTTGGGATTAACATATACACACTACTGTGTATAAAACAGGTAAACAACAAGGACCTAAAGGGAGGTCCTTGATCAATTATCCTTTCACAAGGATGGACAATGCAGCACTGAGGAGCAAGAACTGTGTTTGAGTTCTTAAAATAAAATAGCCCAGACTCCTTTTCATTGTGATATCTAAAATGCATTTGAAAAGTGCATAAAAGTAAATAAAATATAAAGGTACAGCTTAATTATTATGAAGTGAACATCTGTGTCATCACCGCCCAGGCCAAGAAATAGGACATGGCTGGTACCCAGACACAGCAGCTACCCCAATCACAAACAACTCCTCACTCCTCCCCCGGGAACACACTCCTGCTTTTATGATAATATTTCCTGGACTTAAAAAAAAATACTTCACTACTTAATCATTCATCCCTAGACACTATGGGTTAGTTTTGCCTCTTTTCAAACTTTTTATAAATGAAATCATACCATACGTACTTTTCTGTGTTTTGCTTTTTTTGGCCATTATTGTGTTTGTAAAATTTATCCCTGTTGTTATGTGTAGCTGTAGTTCATTCATTTTCACTACCTTAGAGCATTCTACTGAATTAAAATACCACGATATATTTATCTATGCTATTGCTGTGTAATTGATCTTTCATAATCTTTTTTTAATTGCTGATGAAGCACAACTTTCCCCACCATTTCTAACACCTCTTGACACCTTTCAAACTGTCTAATGTGCAAAAGTGTAAACTGCAAAGCCAAGGAGCAACAACACCAAGGATACATAAGAGAAAAGGGAGTCATTCTTTTTTTTTTTTTTTTTTTTTTTTTTTTTTTTGCGGTACGCGGGCCTCTCACTGCTGTGGCCTCTCCCGCCGCGGAGCACAGGCTCCGGACGCGCAGGCTCAGCAGCGATGGCTCATGGGCCCAGCCACTCCGCGGCATGTGGGATCTTCCCGGACCGGGACACGAACCCGCGTCCCCTGCATCTGCAGGCGGACCCTCAACCACTGCGCCACCAGGGAAGCCCAAGGGAGTCATTCTTAATAGTAGCATCAAAAGTGAGCCTTCTGAACCCTCCTACACTGTTGATGGGAATGTAAATTGGTGCAGCCACTATGGAAAACTGCATGGAGGTTCCTCAAAAAACTAAAAATAGAGTTGCCATATGATTCTGCAATCCCACTCCTGGGCATATATTTGAAAATATTCTAATTCAAAAAGACACATGCACCCCAATGTTCACAGCAGTACTATTCACAATAACCAAGACATGGAAGCAACCTAAAAGCCCATCAACAGAGGAGTGGATAAAGAATATGTGGTATATTTATACAATGGAGTATTACTCAGCCATAAAAAATGAAATAATGCCATTTGCAGCAACATGGACGGACCCAGAGATTATCAGACCAAGTGAAGTAACTCAAAGACAACTATCATATGATATCACTTATACATGGAATCTAAGAAATGATACATATGAACTTATTTACAAAACAGAAATAGACTCAGACATAGAAAACAAACTTATACTACCAAAGGGGAAGGAGGGAAGGGATAAATTAAGAGTTTGGGATTAGCTTATACACACTACTATGTATAACATAGAGAAACAACAAGGTCCTACTATATAGTACAGGGAACTATATTCAATATCCCATGAAAAACCATAATAGAAAAGAATATGAAAAAGAATGTGTATATATGTATAACTGAATCGCTTTGCTGTATTGTAGAAATTAACACAACATTGTAAATTAATACTTCAATGAAATATATATTTTTAAAAATGTGAGCCCTTCTGATCTGGCTCCTACACCATAGAAGTCACACAAATGGCCCAAAGTAATTACATCAGTATCAAGCAAAGGTTGCAAACCCAACTACTCAATCTCAGCTCCACCTACACCAAATCAAAGCCCATTAGGTAAAAGCATGTCACAACTCAATGGCACCTTTAAGGCTTGTGGTCCTCGGATCCCCTGAGGTCCTGGAGTCTGTGAACATTTGCAAAACGTACAGCAGCAAGTCCTCTCTGCAATGTTTCCCTGGGAAAAAGAAAAAATGAGTGAGCAACTATGGTGAGGAACTTCATCACATAAGAACTGAATTGACATAAATCATAATTCACCACCTACAGCCTGTCCTCTCTCATTGGGTGAGGGGCTGCGGAGAGTAAGAGGTGCTTTTTGACTTAACCCTGAAGAAAGAGCACCAGATCAGCAACTGCACTGGCGACATACCTTTTCCAAGGAAATGACCTCTATTTATAGAAGAGGCACTCACTACACAGATGGCCACAGGCCAAGTGTGCACAAGACTGGTTGGTTCCTAGTTAACAGCTTTTGTTTCCTTGGATTTCTGCAGCATAAACTGTTGGGGGCTTTTGATTTGATTAGGGGTTGGTTGGATTTTAGCTTCCTCTGCATTCATTTGGCGAGATGACAAGGGATGAAAGGGCATGGCGAAGCAAAGAACAATGCTCTGGGCTTTCACAATTTTTCATATGCTAAAGACCATGTAACTGAATTTAGGGCAAACAAGGGAATCTTTGGGAATACTCATCAGGATTCCAATTCCAATTCCAATGTTCCCAGGGCATTTTGAATAATGTTTTTTTTTTTCTTCAGCAACTCACCAGATACTGTGATAACATATTGCCCAATTCTTTCATTCCAATGGTTAGGTGAATCCTGTAATCAAATCCTTTTCCAAATTCAAAGCTGGAAAACTCATCATGAGAGGTTGAGTTTAGGGAAACCACCAGCAAAGCGTCAAGTCCTAGGCAGTAAATACAACAGATATAAAGCCCCAGGAATTGTACACAAAAAAGAAGGAAAGCCCATCTTATTTCCATTCAGTGAACATGAATGAAAGAATCAAAAAGGGGTGAAAAATAAGAGAAAGGAGTGTTCTTGATACTGAAGAACCCAACAGCGCTTTGCCTGCATCTTCAGTACACACATGAGGCAATGGTTCCTGACCTCAGCATGAAATCTAAGAAATCTTACAGAAAAACATTAGCAGAAAACTGTGTTTGATTCCTCACCACCAATCTTAATGCAGTTCTGGGGCATTTGAAAGCAATTTTTTAAGAAAGGATATTGTTCATCTTCACAGTTCTTCTGAATTTTTTTTTAACATGGTAGTTAGTAACTTTTTTAAATTTATTTTTTGCACCATTTTTAAAAATTGAAGTATAGTTAGTTTACAATGTTGTGTTAGTTTCAGGGGCACAGCAGAGTCATTCAGTCATATATATATATATATATAACAGAATATATATATTTTTTCCATTATAGGTTATTATAAGATATTGAATATAGTTCAATATCTGTGCTATACAGTAAGTCCTTGTTGTTCATCTATTTTATACATAGTTGTATGTATGTGTTAATATCAAACTCCTAATTTATCTCCCCCACCACTATCCCCTTTGATAACTATAAGTTTGTTTTCTATGTCTGTGAGTCTATTTGTGTTTTGTAAATAAGTACATTTGTACCATTTTTTTAGATTCCGCATAAAAGTGATATCATATGATATTTGTATTTCTCTGTCTGATCTCCTTCACTTAGTATGATAATCTCTAGGTCCATCCATGTTGCTGCAAATGACATTATTTCATTCCTTTTTGTGGCTGAGTACTATTCCACTGCATATATATACCACATCTTCTTTATCCATTCATCTGTTGATGGACATTTAGGTTGTTTCCATGTCTTGGCTATTGTAAATAGTGCTGCTATGAACTATGAATTTTTCTGAATGTAAATTAATTACATTAATTTGTAAATTAATTACAAAATTTGTAAATAGAATGTAAATAGCTCTCAAATCATCTCCACTGCCAAACACCCTGGCAGCTGGGTGGGCCCTGGAAGCTTGAGGAACGCCCAGGTGATTCCAGTCTCAACTGAACTCCTGGCCATACCCAGGAATTCATTTATTCATTTATTCACCCATTCACTCACTCATTAATTCATTCGCTGGTCCATTTACTCTTTCTCTCCTTTCATTAAACAAATATTTGCTTATTAGAAGCCTATTATGTATTAATCATTGTACCAGGGAGAGGGTCAGGATGCTACAAAAGTCTGAAGAAGAAGCTCCTAACTCGGTTTTGGAAGGTCACACAAGGTTTCTGTGAAGAACTGATGTCTAGACTGATCCTAAAGGATGAATGGAAGTTGGTCAAGGGAAAGAACCAGAGAAGGGAGGTGGTGAGAAGAACTTGGGGGAAGCTGAGAGTGGGGAGAGTCCCAGGCAGAAGGAAAGAGGACATGCAAGGGTGGGGAGGGTGAGGTTGAAAAGGACATTGGAGGGAGAATGGAAAAAGTTCTGATGATGGAACAGAGTGTGAGCAGCCAGGTAAAGCTGAGTGGGAAGTGGGGCCAGATCCTGTAAGGCCTCACAGGCCATATGAAGGAATTTGATATTCTAAGAACAGTGGGAATGTATAGTAGGGATTCAAGAAGGGAAGGTGACACAACCAGGACATTTATGGCCCCTGGGAGTTTCCATGGAAGCTGAACACTGGAAGCCACGAGGGCTACACCAAGGAAGCCTCCAATAACATGCCCCACCTGCCGGTCACCTGCCTGCCTCCTGTCTCTGTATGTGACTCTCCACTTCTGCACTTAGCTCCCAGCTCTTCTGAAACTATGACATGGACAGCGGAGGTATAGTGAGAAGTGCTTTTCAAAATCCATGTTGCAATCTTTCCCATGGAAAATCAGACACAGTAGGAAGTGTCTTAGGTTCCCTAGAAGCAGAATCTGAGACAGGAATCTGTATGTAAGTGGCTTACAGAGGGAGAGAGAGAAGCAGGAAAGGGAAGGGGAGGTTGTGAGCAAGGATGTGTCTCAGTAAAGTCCTCACCTGGGTCTGATTCCTGAGGGTCCCTGGAGTGTAGGCTATACCAGAGTTGACCCACTTCAGGCAAGAGTGTTGGGTTTCTGTATCCCTCTGCAATAATTACCCCTGCTCTCATCCCTCAGGTGGGATGTGTAACCCCAACCCCCATTCCAAGCATCAGGTCACTGTTGGGTTCAGTCAAGGGCACACATCTATAGAAGGTCACAGGTATAAGAACTTGGCTGTAGTGTTTGCAGCATTTGGGGGATAAGTGGGCAGCTGGTCAAGGGGGTCTGGGCAGGACACAAGCAGCAGTTGCTTCAAGTGGCCAGGCAAATCCCAAGTTCCAGAGCTCCCTAGTAGGTACAGACTTGTTCAGCAGATTCCATGCTTCATCATTTACTTTTTCAATTTCAACTTTACCTGCTTCTCTGAGCCTGTCCGATGTATCTTCAAGCATTATTTTGCTTTCACTCCCAAGACCATCTGAAAAGATGAGTAATACCTAGAGAAAGAGGGAAGCATAGAATGGGATGACATGAGAACAAAACATATAACTGGGAGGGAGAAACCAATACAAGAGCATGGAGATGGGAGCTAGAATGTGACACGGATACCTGTCCTCGGGATGCAGACGTATCGTTAAACGTGTCCCACATGGACTGCACGAACTGTGCATTCAGGTGAGTTGGCCCGTTGACGGTGACTTGCAGTAGGCTGTCAAATATTTTTTCCTGGTAGATTTGGAACTTGGTGGGGAAATTCTGGTCACTGTTCACCTTAAAGGCCATGCTCACCTGTACCTCTGTGCCTGCCCTGCAGCTCACACCCCTGAGGGAGGTAATGTCCTCTAAGATGCCTGGGAGGTATGATTCCAGCTGGGGGTGGCCATGGAATAATGGCTGCCCCATCAGGTGAGTGGAAATGTCGAAGCTGACCACTATGTCCAGAAAGCAGTCTGGAGACCAAGGGAAATAAGGCCAAATTAATGAGCAGACAGGAGCAAGGAAGGGCAGATGGGGCAGGAAAAGGGGAAGCAGTCATGGTCTAGGGCTGGAGGGTCTCTAGGACCCAAAAGTGTCCAAAAAGGAAAATACTGGCTGCTCAGTCAACATGTAGCACAGGTTCACCCTCACCCTCCCTGCCCTTGCATGTCCCATTCAAATGTTACATGTTTCAGTAACTGTTTGAAATCTAATCATGGTTTAGTCTTATTCTCAGTGGCTGGCCTCGTGTGTGTGCGCACATGTGCATGCATATTTTCTTCTTTTAATGATGACATATTATGACTTATATAATTATAACATATTAAATATATGAATTGTCCTTAGAGTTTATTTAATCCAGAGGCCACCAACTCAGATGGTGGCAAAGGCCAGGAGGGTAATATCAACGAGTCAAGTGGGCAGGGAATGAGAAAATGAACGCAGAGCAATGACACATCTGTCCACCATTCAGTTCCAGCTGAGAGTAGCCATGTGGGAAATGGGGCTTAATGTGGTTACGTTGTCTGATTTTTCAAAAAGAAACCTGAAATCTGCATTTTAATGCAATATCTCCAGTTTGTAAAAGTTATCAATTAATTAAGAAGCTGTCAACACCAAATAGGACAACCCCAATTCAGCTACAAGTTGTCACTTGGTCACCCCTGACCCTGTCCAGTTGCTCATTTTACACACAAGGAGATGGTCATGCATGGCGGTTGCTGCTGCTGAACCAGAGTGGGAACCCTGGCGTTCTGATTCCAGTCCCGGGCTCCTCCATCACTGTCATCTGCCCCCAGTGAGCACCCCAATAGAGAGCTTGGAAAAACCAATGTGTTTTGTAAAAGAAGTCACTTCCATCATAACGAGTCTAGAAACAGAAGCTCTCTGCGGAATTTCTGCCTGTTGTGCAAATTCCACAAAATATTATCCTTCAATGTTGCTCTGTCCTCCCAACTCCCAGCCCCAAGTGTACAGAACCTGAGTCCCACACAGCAACTCGCACCTGGAGCTGAAGAATGACATCCTCATCAGGTGAGCCGTGGCTCTGCGTTCATTTTCTTCACTCCCTGCCCACTTGACTCACTTCCATGACCCACCTGGCCTTTGTAGCCATCAGCATTGGTGAACTCTGGAAATTAAATGATCCCCAAGGACAATTCAAATCTTTACTACGTTATGATTATATGAATGCCATCATTAAAAGAAGAAAATGTACAGATGTGTGCTGACACATCTGACACAGATGGACAACACACACACACACACACACACGCACACTGAATCCCTTACAAGATGGTTTAACAAAGCTAGAATAGGAAAATGTCCAGTCAGCAAATGTTTATTTTACTTACTTCCTGTGGGATGCAGGGCATTGCTCTAGGACTTCCAGAAGCAGAGAGGGTAGAAATAGGAGGCTGAGTTCCAGGTGTTAGAGGAGCATAACCACTGGATTACATTGGGGGGCAGGGCTGACCAGGGGACACAACCCAGGGCCTCCTCCAGCCTCTGCACCCTTTCCCCTGTCTCTGAGGGAGGCTGACCGATCTCAATTTCTGGAAAAAGAGGAGATGTCTATTCTCACCGCACACGTGTTCTGCTGGACTCACCCACAGACACCTTGGGAAATGGACAACTGGGAAGCTGCAATCAAATAATAACAAAGAAAGAGCAAGGGTGCACTCACTGGTTTTCCCGCAACTCTGGCAGATTTCACGGACCATTCTTTTTTTCACATCCACATTCTTTAGTTTATCAAAGTCTTTAAAAGTGATGATTTTTTCAGAATTGCCCGTTATCGACAAGAGCTCTTCCTTATAAACATTTCCTATGCCCAAAGCCAGAATGCAAATGCCATCTTCTCTCAGGGTCTTCACTGCCTCTGTCACATCATAGTGGGGACCCCCAGATGTGATAACCACCAAAGTCTGAGGGACACCAGCCTTCCTTCTCCCACCAGCGGATTGCTCAAACATAACGCTCACTTGTTTCAGCACCAAGTCCATTCGCGGAAGCCCGTTGCTCTTCGTCATAGTTTGAATTCGAGACTTCCACTGTGTTTTAGTCAGAGAGTTTTGCAACTCAATAATTTCTTGGTAGCGGCTCCCAAATTGTGCTATCCCAATTTTCATCCTTTGAGACTGAATGTCAAAATTATCAATTAAGTCTGACAAGAAAGTTGTCATGGTAACAAAGTCTGAATCAGATACCATGTCAGAGCCATCACAAAAGAAAATCACATCGGCTTCTTGAATGTTACAGACTGCAGTTGAAAAAATAAATCAGTTACTGTCCTTGTGAGTCATTCTAAATTTTCCCTTTGCTCAAATATTTAAATTGCTTTACTAAATCCTCACATTCATGGCAAATTGAGATAAGGTAACAGATGAGAGAACCACGATTGGCCCTCAAAGAGAAGAAAAAGTAGTGGGGAGGAGAAAGCTAATAGATTTTGTTTCAAATTTTAATTATTTACATGATTCATTTGAAAGGACACTGAACACTACTCTGAGAAAGAAAGTAAGACATTTGACTAGGTTGAATATATTCATTAAAAGGTCATTACGAAGGCTTGAAATCTCTTCAACATACCCATACTGGAATGTTCACCCAAGCCAAGTACCACTGTACTATTATTAGTAATCCTGTTACTATTAATGTTACCATTTTACATCTGTGTTGAAAGTTATCATTTAAAAAACCTGTTTAGCATACAATAATGGTTAATATTCATGACCACCTTGTGAGTAATTATTCTGTTTGTTAGGTAGAGAAATGGAATTCAGAGGTTAAGTAAGTTGCCTCAGAATACGCAATTACTATGCAGAGGAGCTGGTACCTAGGTCCCTTTTATCCTTAAATCCAGCACTTTTTTATATTACAAATTGTTTTAATAATATCATAACCCAAATATTAAAATTTCATGGACAAGTGTTAATAAACAGGGTACAGGGTCATTTCCCTGAAGTCCAGTGTGAAATGGTCCATAACCAAGGGATGATGCTCGGTTCCCTTCAAATGCAAAGGCTGGGATGGGGCAGCACTAAAGTGATCACTGAAGGTAACTGAGACGACGGAGCATGCATCACTGACTTCTACTGCCTGTTCTTCTTTCCCCCCTTTCTTTCACAGCTGTGCCTCCCTAATAAACTTCTTGCATCCCAAACTCCATCTCAGCATCTACCTCCAAATAGACAGGTGTGGGAGATGAGAAGAAAGCAGGCCCCATATTCCTAGGAAAAGACTGTAGTCCTAGTAATGTACTAGATTTGGTGAGGACCCAGTGATAAACAAAAGCCCAAGCCTGCCCAAGGAGTTCGTAGTCTTGTGATGGGTACAGATAATGAAACAGCAAGTATCAGTTAAGTGCTACCACCAGGAGAAATAGAAGGTGCAGGAGTTGAGGGACACAGTGGGGACACTGCTGGGTGCTGGGTCAGGAAACTGGCAAACAAAGGCTGGATGTGACAGATAAGCTAGGTGCAGCCAAGGGAAGTGGCAGGCTTGTGGTGGGTGGAATGATGCGTGCAAAGAGGGAGGAATTTCAGGATGATGGGAAAGACTATGAAATGGGGGGCAAGAGATGAGGTGGGAGATGTCAGCAGAGGCTAAGTGGATCTCAGAAGTTTAGAAACTGTAACCTGTGAGCAGATCAGTGATACAGCCCAGTGTGTATCAGAAAGATCACTTCGTGTTAAGGATGGTCTGGAAGGCAGCAGGACAGATGGCAAGGGTGGGAGTCTAGGGAAGGACCAGACAGGTGCAAGAATTGAGCTGGCCCCACTCCCTTGGGAAAAGTCATGTTTTCTTAAATACCATTATTCAGTATCTGAAACCAAGAAGCTGAATTTATTGCTTACTTAAGTAAAGTAGAGCTGTGGAGGTCAGAAGTAGTTTCACCCAGCCTAGCAAATGCTGGTCCGACACAGGATATGGGGGGAGGTTTTGTTTGGGGTTGGACTATTTCATAGAGATGAGAGTGAGTTAACGTCAGCCATAGAAACATGATTTGTGTTGGATACAAAAGTAGGTTTCAAACTGGTAGAGAGGAAGGAAGGGAGGAGGAAAGGAAAAAGAGAAGGAAGTCAGAAGAAGGGAGGGAAGAGGAAAGAAGAAAGGAAGTTAGCTGGTTGACTGATGCATCTGCCATGTCGGGCGGCCTGGGCTAATATCTGGCCAGGATTCCAGCCTTCCAAGGAGGCACAGAGATCTCCTAGATGACTTGTCAATATCTGCTGCTTTGAGGTCAGGTGGCAAACCCTTTCCTCCCTCAGATGTGATGCCTCCAGCCCCTCCTGCCCTGGGGTATCTCATGGATAAGCTTTGACCCCTTCCCTCCTGGTTCCTAGCAGCCAGTCTCTATTACCCCATTCCTGGCCTTTATCCAGAAAAGTTCACTATACCACTTGGACTTCCAATGGCCCTACAGGATGTTGACAATCCCATTTAGAGGCCCATGGAACTTTGAAGACAAAAGTCTATCTGTTTAAACCATGAAACTCTCCACTTGAGTTTGACCTGAAACTGATACCGAGTAGTTGCACTTGGGGCCATTAAGCAAACAGGCAGCACAGGCAGCCGTGAAATGAGGAAAGGTGAATATTACCCTAAGAAGAGTCCTTTCTGCCAAGAAAAAGGAAACAGGGAGGCCAGATAGCAAGGACTGCTTCTGAAACCTTCTTGTATAATGTCTTCAATATGGTGACAAAGGACCTTTAGACTCTTGCTTAATCAATAATGCATTTCTTTCAGAGATGAGAAAACTGGTAGCCTGAGCAGAGAAATGTTCATCCTGTGACACCCAGGTAATGGGAAGCCAAGTTATCATATATTTTTTGTGTAAACTTGTATTGCTATCCCTGTAGAAACTTTAACAGCCCAACTTACCCTCTTGTGCATTGGTACACATACTATCTTGCAGAGGCAGGTAAATATCTTTCAGTTTGTTGAAATTACTGATGTGGATAGTATAGTTTTTATTCCCCGCCATAGTCTCCAGTTCTTCTTGGTCGGCCTTTCCTACACCCACTGCATAGATGATGATGCCTTTGGCTCTTAATTTTGAAGCCGCGTCACTGAGCTGATCTCGGTCATGGGATACCCCATCTGTGATGATGATCAGCATCTGCTTCACGTTTTGCTTGAGACGGCTGCCATGTTCCTCCATGAACAGGTTGTTTGCATGCTGCAGAGCCCTGGCAGTGAAGGTATTCCCTTTCGTGTCCCTGGGCCGCCTCAGATGCTCGATGATGGCTGCTCTGTTTGAGTACGTATTGAGGTAGAAGAGAACCTCAGGATGATCTGAGTATCTGAGCGCTCCAAACTGAACTCTGTCCGGGCCAACATCCGATTTCTTCACCAAATGGATAGTGACATTGATCATGCTTTCTTGGTCTTGGGGCAGGATGCTGCCTGAATGGTCCAGCACAAACACAACGTCTAACTGTCTAATCCTTTTACAATCTGAAAGGAGAAGAGAGTAGGCATCACAAACTTCCTGCAGTGTGCTCTGCACAGACAGACTAGAAGGGAAGCAAACTACGTTTGCCACGTCCCTCCCACCTGCCAGATACTGCAGTTCACTTAGTTACTGTTGCCATTTTAAAGAGAAAGAAGCTGAGGGCTTAGAGATGTAGAACTTGCCCACATCATGATTCCAAGGACACTGGCACCCTTATCTATGTAACTCTGTGATCAGATTGGTGCTCCTCACGCCTCCCGACTCTATTCTGCTAAATTTCATCAGGTCGTGCAACACCTTTTGCTAAGCAGGCTTTCAACTGGAAGGGAATGTCAGAAGGTAATTCAATGTAGTTCAGTGGTGAGACACGACCAATGTTTGCCAGACTGGCCTGTAGTTTTGAGAGGGTCAGGGGCTCAGTGGATAAACTGGGAGTTTCATCCTACTCCTTCAGACTCCAGCTGTCTCCTCATCTTCTAGTAGATAAACTTTCCTGTGTGCACCATGCCTCTTTGAATTTACATGTATTCCTTCCCCTGACTTCTCAAATTGGAACCCAGAAAAGCCCATGTAGGGGGAGAGCTAAGTCTCCTGTCACCTCACCCCAGCCCCAAGCCCTCTTCCACATTAGAAGCCAAGCAACCACTCTGGCTCAGTCTCCAAAGTGTGAGCTTGTTTCCACTCTTTTCCTTCCCTAAGTAACTTAAGCACATGTTTCCTAAAGTTTCACCCTCCACCTGCCTATCTTACCTCCAATCCTTATTTCTGGCAATGAGCCCTCAAAATTTCAAGTCTCATCCACTGTGGATGAGCCCAGGCTACATCAGAAAAACAACCCAGTGTGATTTGGTGACTAGTCATAACTTGATAAATATTTATGAATTGATCTAATGTATAAATCAGCTAAAAGTTCACCTCATGCTATAGAAAAGGTCTCCACAAACATTACATTTCTCAAAATGAAGAAAGGCCGGAAAGAGCCCTTTGGATTTCAAAGGTGGGGCCGTGGCCTTAAGGTAAGCCTTTCTTAGAATGTGTCTACAATCCCAAGGGTTTGGGAATCACTGCCATTCTTGGAGGAAGAAAAAAAATTCCAGTTAGCTGTTCCAAGAGAAATCTTAGAGCTACTGCCTAAAGCTCAGAGTTTACACTAGGACACCTTATTTGTTAACTTTCTGAAATTTTGAAACACATAATCCTGAAGAACGAAGTCCAGAGGAGGCCTCTGTTGCCAGAGGAACAATATACAATTACTAATGCTTTGGTTTGTTCCCTTAGTTGTATCCAAAACACAGATAACAACAGCACATGGTAGATTTAAAAGCACAGGTGCTGTTAACCTTACATGTGGATTTATAGCAAGTTCTTACTCGAGTCATTAAAATTGATGGGCTCAAACGGAAGGTTGTTCAATTCAATTTGAAAAGGATTACAGTTTGTCAGATAAAAGTGATGACCCCAAGCAATTGTTTTAAAAAGAAGTAGCAAATTAAAATTTTACAAAGGGATAGACACACAAACAGCTGATGCATGATACTTAGCTGATAGAGGGTAAGAAAATAATGTGAAGTAATGAAAATATACACTATAACTTTAAAATACAGAGGGTTTTTGTTAGGGGGATACTGTGCTTAGGATATTGGTTTTAATTTAACTAAGAGGAAGATGAATTTGTATCTCTATTTACTGCTTAACAATGGTTATAGGTAGTCAAGAAACAATTTGGGGAATCATTTGGGATTAAAAATTGGCTCTGGAAAATCTAGTATGCAGGTATTAAAGAGTTGGGAATTTAATGTAAAATTCTGAGACCTTCTTAGAATATATTTAAAGTCATCAAAATCAGAGTACATTTTGCCAAATTAGCTGACAAAACTGTTATTCTAGAATATATCTTGGTATTTTGTATATATGTTCCTGAGGTCATGGGTATATTAACATAGCATAGATAAGATCAAAATTTAATATCAAAGTCCAGTTGGAGGCCAAGCCCAGTGTCCAAGTCACTGTTCACCCCACTATAAAGTCAACAGCTCACACCCTTGAGTCCTGAAGGATAACAGGGTCACTTACCATGAAGAGCACACACGCGGAAGATGAGTTTACTCTCTATTGCCTTTAGATCATCGAAGTTCTCAACTTGGAAGACCAGGCTGCCGTCCCCACTGATCTCCTCCAGCTGAGATCTATTGGCCCCATACACCCCCACAGAGAAGATGACCACACCTTTGTCCCGAAGAGCTTTTGCAGGGTCTATCACATCATCTTGGGCTTCTCCATCAGTGATGAGGATGAGAAACTTTTTGACCATTGAACGGCCCCCCTTGGGCTCAGTGAAGTATGGATCCACAAAGGTTAGTGCACTTCCAGTCAAAGTGTTTTTGTTGATGGGAGACATTCTGTTTATTGCATCAGAAATTTCTTTTTGTGTATAGTATTTATCAAGATGGAATTCTTCCCTATTATGATCACTGAATTGAATGACACCAACTCGGGTTTTGTCTGGGCCAATCTGAACCTTAGCTAACAGGTTTTTCATGAAGGTTTTCATTTTCCCAAAATTTTCATATCCTATACTGCCAGAACCATCCACCAGAAACATGATATCGACCTTCATGTATTCACATCCTGCATGTAATCAAAAAGACCAGAAATAAACCAGGTTGGAATTGTCCTCAGAATGTATAAAAGACAGTAAAGCAGAAATAAATCCTTTAATCAGAAAATATGTAAAATTAACTCAAGCAACTTCCATTGCATTTGAAAATTTTATCTGCTTCTTTTGTAGAAGCCTGCTGACTAGAACCCTAAATCAGAAATTCATTGAAGATTACCTAAGAAGTTTTAGAGAAGAAATACAACTTCAAAAGTATATATTTATTCACTCACTTATGCATATATGCATTATGCATTTATTCATTCATAATTCTTGAAGTTTATGAAACAGAAAGCATCAGGCCATACATTAAGGATGCAATGGTGATCAAAAAAGGACAGAGAAAAGTAAGCAATTTTTGTCACTAATATGACTAATATTCCAGGGTTTTATGTATATTCTTGAAACACAAATTTCCAGGTAATCCTTATATAGCATTATTTTCTGGGATAATTTAAAGTGATTTGAGGGGGGACCTTCAAGATGGCAGAGGAGTAAGATGTGGAGATCACCTTCCTCTCCACAAATACATCAAAAATATATCTACATGTGGAACAACTCCTATTGAATGCTGACAAAAGAAAAAAACAGAGACAAAAGAATAGGGACGGGACCTGCACCTCTGGGAGGGAGCTGTGAAGGAGGAAAAGTTCCCACACACTAGGAAGCCCCTTCACTGGCAGAGACGGGGGGTGGAAGGGGGAAGCTTTGGAGCCATGGAGGAGAGCGCAGCAACAGGGGTGCAGAGGACAAAGAGGAGAGGTCCCCTCAAAGAGGATCAGTGCTGACCAGCACTCACCAGCCTGAGAGGGCTGTCTGCTGACCCACCGGGATGGGTGGGGGCTGAGAGCTGAGGTTTCAGCTTCGGAGGTCAGATCCCAGGGAGAGGACTGGGGTTAGCTGCCTGAACACAGCCTGAAGGGGGCTAGTGTGCCACAGTTAGCTGGGAGGGAGTCTGGGAAAAAGTCTGGACCTGCCTAACAGGCAAGAGATAATTGTTTTGGGGTGCACGAGGAGAGGGGATTCCTTCCCTGTCTGCCCACAGAAGGCAGAGCACCACCTAAATGAGCTCCAGAGATGGGTGCGAGCTGTAGATATCAACTCGGACCACAGAGATGGGCATGAAATGCTAATACTGCTGCTGCAGCCACCAAGAATCCTGTGTGCAAACACAGGTCACTATCCACACCCCCCCAGGAGCCTGTGCAGCCTGCCACTGCCAGGGTCCCATGACCCAGGGACAACTTCCCTGGGAGAACACATGGTGCACCTCAGGCTGTTTCAATATCATGGCAGCCTCTGCCACTGCAGCCTCGCCCTGCGTTCCAATTATAACTACCGTACCGCCCCCTACCCCCAGCCTGAATCAGCCAGAGACATATAATCAGCTGCTGCTTTAACCCTGTCCTGTCTGGGTGGGAACAGATTCCTGAGGGTGACCTACATGTAGAGGTGGGGCCAAAACCAAAGCTGAACCCCAGGAGCTGTGCAAACAAAGAAGACAAAGGGAAATCTGTCCATTCAGCATCAGGAGCAGTGGATTAAATCCCCACAATCAACTTAATGTACGCTGCATCTGTGGAATATCTGAATAGACAATGAATCATCCCAAAAATGAGGCGGTGGACTTTGGGAGCAAATGTAGACTTGGGTTTGCTGTCTGCAACTGACTGGTTTCAGATTTTTATGTTTATCTTATTATAGTCTTCAGCACTTGTTATCATCGGTAGATTGGTTTATTGGTTTTATTTCTCTCTTCTTTTTATTATTTTTTTTATTTGAATAATTTTTAAAATTATTTTAAAAATTTTTTTCTTTTACTTTTTCTCCCTTTTCTTCTGAGCCATGTGGCTTACAAGATCTTGGTGCTCCCGCCTGGTGTCAGGCATGGACCACTGTGGCGGGAGAGTTGAGTGCAGGACATTGGACGACCAGAGGCCTCCAGGCCTCACATAATATCAATATGCGAGAGCTCTCCCAGATATCGCCATCTCAATGGTAAGACCCAGTTCCACCCAATGGTCAGCAAGCTCCAGGGCTCGATGCCCTGTGCCAAACAACTAGCAAGACAGGAAAACAACTCCACCCATTAGCAGAGAGTCTGCCTAAAATCTTACTAAGTTCACAGACACCTAAAAACACACCACTGCATGCAGCCATGACCACCAGAAAGACAGGATCCAGCCCCACCCACCAGAAGACTGGCACCAGTCCCCTCCACCAGGGAGCCTACACAAGCCACTGAACCAACCTCACCCACTGGGGACAGACACCAAAAACAATGGGAACTATGAACCTGCAGCTTGTGAAAAGGAGACCCCAAACACAGTAAGTTAGACAAAATGAGAAGACAGACAAATATGCAGCAGATGAAGGAGCAAGGTAAAAACCCACCAGACGTAACAAATGAAGAGGAAATAGGCAGTCTACCTGAAAAAGAATTCAGAGTGATGATGGTAAAGACGATCCAACATCTTAGAATTACAAGGGAGAAAATACAAGAAACATTTAAGAAGGACCTAGAAGAACTAAAGAGCAAACAAACAATGATGAATAATATAATAAATGAAAGTAAAAATTCTCTACAAGGAACCAAGAGCAGAATACCTGAGGCAGAAGAATGGATAAGTGACCTGGAAGATAAAATAGTGGAAATAACTACTGCAGAGCAGAATAAAGTAAAAAGAATGAAAAGAATTGAGGACAGTCTCAGAGATCTCTGGGAAACATTAAATGTACTAACATTTGAATTACAGTGGTCTCAGAAGAAGAGGAGGAAAAGAAAGGGTCTGAGAAGATAACTTGAAGAGATTATACTTGAAAACTTCACTAATATGGGAGGCTTCCCTGGTGGTGCAGTGGTTGAGAGTCCACCTGCCGATGCAGGGGGCATGGGTTCGTGCCCCGGTCTGGGAAGATCCCACATGCCGTGAACCGACTAGGCCCGTGAGCCATGGCCACTGAGCCTGCGTGTCTGGAGCCTGTGCTGCACAACGGGACAGGCCACAACAGTGAGAGGCCCGCGTACCGTAAAAAAAAAAAAAAAAAAAAAAAAAAACTTCACTAATATGGAAAAGGAAATAGTCAATCAAGTTCAGGAAGCACAAAGAGTCCCATACAGGATAAATCCAAGGAGAAACATGCCAAGACACATATTAAGCAAGTTATCAAAAATTAAATACAAAGAAAAAATATTAAAAGCAGCAAGGGAAAAGCAACAAATAACATACAAGGGAATCCCCATAAGGTTAACAGCTAATCTTTCAGCAGAAACTCTGCAAGCCAGAAGGGAGTAGCAGGACATATTTAAAGTGATGAGAACAAAAACTACAACCAAGATTGCTCTACCCAGCAAGGATCTCATTCAGATTCGAATGGAGAAAATAAAACCTTTAGAGACAAGCAAAAGTTAAGAGAATTCAGTACCACCAAACCCTCTTGCACTGTTGGTGGGAATGTAAATTGATACAGCCACTATGGAGAACAGTATGGAGGTTCCTTCAAAAACTAAAAATAGAACTACCATATGACCCAGCAATCCCACTACAGGGCATATACCCTGAGCAAACCATAATCCAAAAACAGTCATATACCACAGTGTTCATTGCAGCTCTATTTACAATAGTCAGGACATGGAAGCAACCTAGGTGTCCATCAACAGATGAATGGATAAAGAAGATATGGCACATATATACAATGGAATATTACTCAGCCATAAAAAGAAACAAAATTGAGTTATTTGTAGTGTGGTGGATGGACCTAGAGTCTGTCATACAGAATGAAGTAAGTCAGAAAGAGAAAAACAAATACCGTATGCTGGCACATATATATGGAATCTAAAAAAAAAAAAAGTTTCTGACTAACCTAGGGGCAGGACAGGAATAAACATGCAGACGTTTAGAATGGACTTGAGGATGCTGGGAGGGGGAAGGGTAAGCTGGGAAGAAGTGAAAGAGTAGCATTGACATATATATATTACCAAATGTAAAATAGATAGTTAATGGGAATTAGCTGCCTAGCACAGGGAGATCAGCTCAGTGCTTTTTGACCAGTTGAAGGGGTGGGATAAGGAGTGTGGGAGGGAGATGCAAGAGGGAGGGGATATGGGGATATGTATATATATAGCTGATTCACTTTGTTATACAGCAGAAACTAACCCAACATTGTAAAGCAATTATACTCCAATAAAGATGTTAAAAAAATAAAGTGATTTGATAAACTCTACAAATCAATATTAGAAATTTAGGTGAAAAGTTTTTACTAGAGATAATAAGTACATTAGTAAGCACATATCCATTCAACATGGACTGTTCCTTTATTTATACATAAAATTTGTAGATACCCTACTGACTGGAAGTGGCCA
Organism: Orcinus orca; assembly: GCF_937001465.1. NCBI lineage: Eukaryota > Metazoa > Chordata > Mammalia > Artiodactyla > Delphinidae > Orcinus > Orcinus orca. Next base: position 13,350,639 of record NC_064563.1, on the reverse strand, counting down.
TTTATATGCATATATATGTATCTGTACATATATACACGCATAGAAGACCAATTTCTATAAGCCATAAAAAAGTGTTATTAATTCATGGTGCAGGAGTTGTGTGTGTATATATATACATATATATGTACCATAGTATATATTTATATTACATATTCTATATATAGTGTAAATATATTTTCTTTAGCATGTATCTCCTTAGTCTTAACGCTTTTGTCTATCTGTTATCACTGCCATTCTTTTACCAGCCTCTCCCTCAATACTCACAGAATCTATCCCATAGTATTTGAAAATGTATCATCATTTTCAAATGATGATACATTTGAAAACTATGATACAGTATCATCCATAGAAGAATTAAAAGATGCTATCTGTTTTCTAATAACTTGTATAAGCCTCACCAGAGGGTATTAAAACCATCATTTGAGATCCATGCTGCCCTGGAGCCATTTTGAAAGTTGTAAATAGGGAAGTTCCTGAAGACGTTTGTGGCCTTGGCAAAGCCCCAGCTCTGCGAAGTGTGGAAGGTTCTCTTCCATGAACACATGTCAAAAGAGGAGACTTTTACCTGTGGTTCAGTATTCACAGGATCTACCTCCTCATCTCAATTTGTCATGGAAGCCACTCTGGCCCTCTACCATCTCCCACTCTTCCACGTCAATAAAAGAGTTTCAACTAGGCAGATGGTTGCCCAGGTAAAGACTATATTTCCCAGGCTTCCTTGAAGCTAGATGTGGCCCTGTGACTAGGTTCTTGCTAGTAGATATTAGCAGGACTGATTTGGCCACTTCTGGGACTTAACAATAAAACAATTGAGCATGGTGGGCTCCCCTGGCCCTATCTCCCTTTCCACAAATGCAGGGTAATGAACCAGCCTCTTTGCTAGACCTGGACTGCTTACCCTGGACTATTACACAAAAGAGAAACAATATTCTATGTTGTGTAGTTTAGGGTCTTTTTGCTAGAACCACTTAACCTGCTCCTGAACAAATACACAGTGTCATTCCATCCACATGTGCTCTGAGACCAGTCAGTGGTTTCCAGGCCCTCCAGCATAGGGTCCTTAATTTTCCTGCCTCTCTATTCACCATATTATGGCTCATTTCCTTGTCCACAGTTTGTCTCCTCCCTCAGGTGTGCCAGGGTTTTGGCACCTGAACTGCAACTACCTGATCAACAAAAAAACGTACTGTCTTTCTTCAGATTGGTCCATGACTTTCTCCCTTGAGAAGACCTGAAGTACAATCTATTTTAGGTTTCCTGAAACCCTTTTACTTTCCTTGGCATCAACTCCAGGAAACGTCAGGGAATCTGTACTCTTACACTCATTCTAAGACATCCTGAAAACCCTACTCTACTACTGTCCATAACAGGAAGAAAAAAAATCAATAAAGTTGTGATTTAGGATTTTGCTGTTAATGCTACTTATTTGCTAGTTTATTTTTATTTGGATTTTAGTGACTCAGAAAAAATTCTAACACATTTTCACTTTTGTAAGTTCAAGTAAGTTAGAATTCTTTTCCTTTCCACATCAGTGAACACCTTGACCAACTTTTAAAATAACCACGTTTTATGTAGCGCTTACCATGGGCTAAGCCCTCTTTTAAGTGTCCTGCATGTATTAGTACCTTTAGGCTTCACAATATGCCTACACATATGGGACAAAGGCAGGTAGACAGTAAGTAACCCATTCAAGGTACACAGCCAATAATTGATAAATCTGGGTTGTGAACTTTGATGCTTTGACTCCATCATCCTTTATCTTAATCAGTAAGTAACATGACTCTTGGCAGACGATATTTTCAGGTGCTAATACTTGCAGTCAACACACACCATCTTCAATTAGTAAGTGGCTATTACTAGTTTTTAAAATTTTATTGAAGTATAGTTGATTAAAAATGTCATATATACTTTTTCAGATTCTTTTCCCTTATAGGTTATTACAAAATATTGAGTAAAAGTCCCCTGTGCTATACAGTAGTAGGTTCTTGTTGTTTATTTTATATATAGTAGTGTGTATGTGTTAAAACTAACCTCCTAAATTATCCCTCCTCCCCTTTTCCCCTTGGTAACCATAAGTTTATTTTCTATGTCTGTGGGTCTATTTCTGTTTTGTAAATAAGTTCATTTGTATCTTTTTTTTAGATAAGTGGCTATTACTAATAAGAGAAATAACAATCAGGTGCAGGAATTTGCACATTGTTCTTCCTTACTTCTGTTACTTAATTTTTGGTCAGAACAAAAATGCAAATACGTGTTTCTGTTATAAATAAAAATAAGCAAGGGTTACATATGTCCTAGGTGTGCATTCATAATAGAGAAATAATGGTTGGTGTTTATTATGCTAAACCTATACAGATACTCTGATGTAGGTATTATCCTCATTTTCCAGACGAGGAAGTGCAAGGTTCAAGCAGTGAAGTGAGTTGAACCCTAATCTACTTAAAGCCAGTGCCCATTTTCTTTCCACTGTCCTCATCTGCCTGAATTAGTGTGTACACACACACAAACACACACATACACAAATATAAAGTTTCTTATCCTCCATAGCAGTGGGCTTTGTCAAAGCAACGACATTCTTAGCAACCTTCACACTTATGGCTTTCGAGATGGCCTTAGGGCAGCTGTCTATATAGGGATTCTCCAACCTTGGAAATTGGCTTAAAATGAGGGGCTGAATCCCTCCACAGTTATAAAGGAAGTTAGCAAAATGTGAGCCAGACAACTGGTCACGTCATTCCTTGTTTCGGCCTATTAGTCTGCCTGAAGCAACCAACGAAGTACAGAGAATAAAGCCTTTTACTTTTGCTTACCTTTCTCAGTGCAGATGCTGCGAACAACTTCATTTTTGATTCTTTTTAAAGAATCAAAGTTCTGCCCAAAGTGAACCCTTTCCTCTGCCCCAGCAATTTGTTGCAGTTGTGTTCTGTTAGCCTCACCAATGCCGACCATGTGGATGGTGATGTGTTCAGCCCTTAGTCTCTCAGCAGGTTCCAGGACACCATCCGTGAACTTCCCATCAGTCAACACAATGAGGTAACAGGGTACCTCATTCATCCTCTGCTTCCTTCCCTTCCTTATTAGTGGCAGAATGAAATCCAGGGCTGCCCCAGTAAGAGATCTGCCTCCAAGTTGCTTGATGTTAGAAACAGCCTTTCTTAATGCCACAGCATTAGGATAGTCATTGATATCAAATTCCACTTCCTTCTTGTGGGAATACTGCACAGCTCCAACTCGGACTTTGTCTGGGCCGATGCTAAACATCTCTATCACTGCCAACATAAATTCCTTGATTTGCTCAAAGTGTTTATTCTGAATGCTGCTTGAGCCATCAATGAGGAAATAGAGATCTGCTTCTTTTGTATCTACACAGCCTGAAGAAAAATGGAAAGCAGAAATTGCATTCTCTGTTAACTATAGAGAAACTGGAGAGAACATTGCAGGAGGGTTTGGAGAGGAGGATGAGGCTGCGAAGGTTCTAAAGAATGAGAGCACTTCAGGTTTGCACGGAGCCTGGACACTTCGCTGCGCACATTCGTACCCATTTTCTCCTTTGAAATTTACCACAACCTTCTGAGGAAATTGAAACTGAATGAGGCCTAGTGGTTTTTCTGAGGTCACACAGCCAGTGAATTAAAGAGTAAGGACAAGATTCCCAAGTCTCCAGGCTTTTAGTTAAAATTGTTTTTCTCGTATTGACACCTAGCTTTTTAGTTTATGCCTTATCATTTCCTGAGAAATGACCTTCTGTTCTTACTTCCCCAATAACCTCTTCTGTCCAGGACAACTAGAATAATGTATTTAAAACTAGAACCAGATCATATTACTCTTCTGCTTAAATGATTTATCATTGTATTTAGAATTTAAAAATGAAAAATCAGCCGATCTTTCCCCCTTCTTTTCTCTCTGACCCTATTTCCAGCAATTCTTCATCTTCCTCACTGTGTTCCAGTGACACTGGGCTTCTACTGTACTCTAAATGTGCCCCAGGGCTTTTGCACCTACCTCTTTCCTGGAATATTTTTCCCCCGAAATCTTGATGGCTGGTTCCTTCCCACCTCCTGGTCATGCCAATTCAAATGTCGGCTCTTTAGAAGGGCTTCCCTTCCAGCTAAAGCACATCAATCATTGTCTATTCTATTAACCTATTTTCCTTATGATGCCCATTACTTTCTGAAATTACCTATTCATTTGTTCATGAGCACAGCCTGTCTCCTGTCACAGAATGTCAGCTCCATGAGGGTGAGACTTTGCCTAGTTTTCTGCTTCTGCCCGGTAGGCCTGGTATATCACAGGATTTCAACAGAAAATTGTAAATAAAGGAGCTCTAAATGTTCCTTCCTTTGTTGAGCAGCTTCTCTGAAAAACTGCTTTAACTTTCCTAATAGTCTATTTACAACACTATTTAACCATTTTTGAAATTGGGTAGAAGGAAAAGCATACCTTTAAAATTTATTTATGTGTACAATTACCTGGTTGAGTATGTGAAAAGGTATTTAAAATACAACACAATTTAGTCATTTCAGAAATATTTTCTTTCTTGATAGCTTGTTGGCAATATATGGCTATTGACACTACTTCAGGCTATGAGGAGTTGGTCCTTAAGAAATCAGAAATACTGGAAATAAGCTTGACCCTGAGAATTAAACTATAAAATCTACATATAAAGTATTAGGGCAGGGACTACCCTGGTGGCACAGTGGTTAAGAATCTGCCTGTCAATGCAGGGGACACAGGTTCGAGCCCTGGTCCGGGAAGATCCCACATGCCACTAAGCAGCTAAGCCCGTGTGCCACAACTACTGAGCCTGCACTCTAGAGCTCACGAGCCACAATTACTGAAGCCTGTGCACCTAGAGCCTGTGCTCTGCAGCAAGAGAAGCCACTGCAATGAGAAGCCCATGCACCACAACGAAGAGTAGCCCCCGCTTCCTGCAACTAGAGAAACCCCGAAGAGCCAACACAGCCAAAAATAAATAAATAAATTTATTTTTAAAAAAAGTATTAGGGCAAAGGTAAGCAGTTATCTGTAAAAGACAGGGGTGATGCCAGGCCACAAAAACTTGACAGCAACCAGAATGAATTGACTTATATATGTAATAAAGAAGAATGGTGGTCAGTAATGTGGAAGAGAAAAATTCGAGTCCGGGGGTAACAATGGCAATACCCATCCAACTCTGTCTGGGGCTGTGAGTCACATATTGCTATTAAAATGTGAACTTAAACTGATTAAAATTAAATAAAATTTAAAAGTCAGCTTCTCAGTTGCAAAAGCCACATTTCAGGTGCTTAAAAGTCCCATGTGGCTAGTGGCTATTATACTGGACAGTGTAATTACAGAATATATCCATCTAAAAAGTTCAAGTGGACAGGGTTGAAGAGAAATGTGTCTCCTGGCACAAGGTCTCACCTGCAGTTATACAGAGAGATAGACAGAGATGTAGATCTATATATTTGATTTTAAAATAGTCGTTCTAAATACCACTAGACATTTCAGTCATAAAACTAACTCCCTTGCTCTGATTCCACATCATCCAGCAGTATTTTAATTACATTTTAGCTTCTAACTTGTCTATATATCTACAGGGAGAGACTATGTTGCTCAGAGGACATGAATGTCTAGGTCCCTGGGCACTAATAGTTCCATTGCAGAGATAATCGTCAATCTTTTTTTATACATAGCCTCTTGGTTTGGTTAACGTGAGTCTTTCCTTGCTTTAATGAAGTTCTATTTAATAAATTGAATACCTAGTGGTGCCGAAGGTGGTGGATACAGCAGGGACTAAGTCAGTAGAGACTGGTTCTCTGTGTCTGACTGTTCTGAAACTACAAAGCTGGCCACCCCACTGTAGACCATGGCAAATTCACTGAGGCAGTGGTTCTCAGATATTGCTAGAGTGAGTTTGCTGGGGAGCTTTCTAAAATCCAGGTGGCCTAGGCCCTACTCGCAGAGACGGAGTCATTGGGTTGGGCCACTGAATTATTAGCAAGCTCCTCAGGAAGTCCTGATAAATTTACAGCAGACACTTTTGGTGCTCCACCTGTATCCCCTCAAATCCTTTACCATTTTTGTGTAACCAGTTCCCAGCACTTTCATTCCAATAGCTAGCACCTGTGTCTGTGGGTGGGTGGGCTGCTCTCGGGTTGTTGAAACCCTTTTTGCTTGGTATTAAACCAGAGGTGTCTGGAAATGTACATTCCCTTCTGTGTGCTGGAATATAAATTCTCCAGTTACATTGACCCCTGTCTAGGACAAATCTAAGGTTTAACCCACACTGTCTCTCAAATGGTCCTGTGGAATTGACCCTCCATGGGACTTACCATGGGGCTTATCATCCTGTCCTTCCTGGCCCCATATCCTCCCTTCTCTACCAATCTCCAGTTTTTTCTGGGTATATTTTTAATATTTTAATATATCAGTTTCACATGAATCCTTATCTGACACCTATATCTGAGGAACTCAATCTAAGTCAGGTACCAGTATTAGAGAGCCACTGAATTAATAAGAAGGCACTTACTGAGGCCTTATGGAAGATAAGGATGGCCCTTGTCCTAGCCTTGGTCCCATATCTTCCCATTTAGAAATTCTATAATGACAATAATAGTTTTTTGTCACATAATTTCAAACTCTCTGAGACAGACCGTGCTACACATCCCTCCTATGCCCTAAAAGTTGCTACTAGACCAAGGCAGCTGCCACTCTGAGAGACTCCTCTCTGTATCACTCAGGAGGTAATAGGGGACTGGTTTCTTGCTGCTGCCTTGTAATGTATATATGCAAGAGGAAATCAAATGCTGGCCCAGGATTGCATCCTTAAACTTTCAATCGACTAATCTGAATTTAAAATTAGCCTTTAACATCATTGGAGGATTCTTTTCCATGTGAGTGCTGTCAAATTTGAGTTCCTATTGTTTGGAAGTATTTTATCTGCAGGGAAATGTCAGCAGATATCTCAGAATTAGATAAACTCGAAGTCACATCAAGTATCTTCTGGCAGTATATCCTGGTATCTTTGAAAAGAACTGGTAAAACTATAGCAGATTCGGTTGTGTATAAAGATATAAGTACAATGATGATCCCTGCAAAACTTTTATAAGAGCAAAACATTGCCAATGACCTCTATATCCAACAATTTAGGATATGTTAAACAAATTACGTTATATCCATAGGACGGAATATTATTCCCAACCTAAAAAGAATATTGCCAAAAATATTTAAGGAGATGGACAAAAGTTCATGTTATAAGGTTGATAGAAAAGTGAATAAGGCATATCATACAGGTTATCCCCAATATCCATTCTCTTTTCTACACTAATTTAGTCCCCAATATTTGCCTAGGTACTTGGCTGCCCCAAGTAAAGACTACATTTTCTAGTTCTCATTTTTACAATGAAGAGTGACATGTGACTAAGTTCTGGCCAATAGGATGTAAGCAAAGATGGTGAGTGTAATTCCTGGGAATATCCTTGAAGAAAAAGAGGGGGAAACCTGCCTTTTCCTTCTCTTTTATAATTCTTGTTGCTGGATGTGAATGTAATGCCAGCAGCAGTTATCTTGGATTATAATGCTGGGAACAGAGACCACAAAGAGCAGAAAAATAACTTAGAAAGAGACAGGGTCCCTGACACGGTGTTGTACTACCCAGCTCCTTATACCTACCTTAGGACTTATTTGTTAAACAGAAAAAAAAATAGTTTTATCCTATTGAAATCATTGTTATTTTTTCTTTTGCTAGCCACACTCAGAAGTAATTGTAACTGATATAAGTTACCCAACAGTGTGCTCCTGCATGGTCTAATATGACAGCCATCAGCATGTAGCTATTAAAATAAAAATTAAATTAAATTAAAATTAAAACACAGTTCTTCAGTTCCATTAGCCTCATTCCAAGTGCTCAATAGCCAAGATTGGCTAGTGGTCGCCTTATCGAACAGTGAAGATAAAGAACATTTCTATCATTACAGAAAATTCTGTTTGACAGCACTGATACACATAATGTTACATCGTTTTTTAAGAAATGTGTATGCATGTGTTTGTGTGTACATGAGTGTAGAGACAGAGAATAGACTAAAAGATAAGAGAAATAAATGATAAGAATGGCTTTATCTGAAAGATAAGATCACAGGTGATTTTATTTTCTTTATGTTCATCAACACTATCAAATTATTTTATAATTAACATTTTGTATATTTTATTCAGGTATGATTTACATGCTTAAAACATTCATCCACTGCAATCATTCAATGATTTTTAAGAAATTCATAAAGTTGTGCAACCATCACCAAAATCTAGTTTTAGAACATTTTCATAACTCCTAAAGTTCCCTTACCCAATTACAACAAGTCCTCACTCCTGCCCCAGCCCTAGACAACTGCTCATATTATTTTTATACTATGAAAAGGATTTTTAAAGACATACCAGTTTTATCAAGTTCCATTTGTTCAGCATGAGTTGAAATTTGGGACCATATTTCATTCTGGAGCTTTTTCAAGAACTTCTTACTGTAAATTTCCAAGTCTGCATAGGACTTCATCATGGAGATGGTCTGTCCCGGAGGGTAAGACGCTATTTCTTCTAACTGGGTCTTGTTGGCCCCTTGGATGCCCATGGCAAACACAGTTACATCCTCCAGGCGGAGATTCAGTGCAGCCTCACGCACCTTGTCATCTGATGGTCTGTCAGTGACCAGGACTGCAATCTGGGGCACTCCCTGTGCCCTTCTGCTGCCACTTGATGCTGAGAAGCCTTCTCTCCTCATCTTCTCAATGGCAGCACCAGCACTGGATTTCCCAGCCCGCAGAGAAAGCTTCTGGATTTGCTTCTGAAATTCAGATTGGGTTGTGCTTGAGCTCAGAGGAGAAAAAGTCTGAACTCTGTCACTGTAACTCATAAGACCGAGCCGCAGGCATTTGTCTTTCACATCCATGGAGGAGGTGATATTCTTCAGGAAGTTCTGCAGGTTCCTTAGATTCTGTTTTGTCCCAACAGACTCATCCACCAGGAACATTAGGTCGGCAAGCGAATCTTTCTGACAGGCCCTGGGGAAGGGGACTATGGAGGGAGAAAAAGTAGGAATGTTAGTACACACCTCTGGCCCAGAATGAGAAAGGCACGCTACAGATTGTCAGAAGGCATTAGTGAAAATAGAGGCAGTCATGATGGATGCAGTTACCATTTTTTTTAGTGAACAAAGGATAAAAATTCTCAGCAAAATTTACATTGACCATTGACTTCAGAGGATTTGCAATGCTCTTCCCTCTGTCTGAAGAATGTTTATTATGATTTTCCTACCACATCTCATCAGCATGTTCTTCATGAGCACCATCACCACCAGTATGACTACCACCACCACTACTACCACCAACAGCAACCACCTCCACCACCACCACTATCACCACCACTACCACCTCTACCTCCACCTCCACTACTACTTCTACCTGTACCACCTCTACCACCACCTCTGCCACCACCGTGGTCTTCATGACCACCATCACCACCAGTATGACTACCACCATCACCTCCACCACCACCACCACCTCTACCACCACTATCCCTCATCTTCAGCAACTCCACCACCTGAACTTCCAACACTATCACCACCACCACCTCCAAGTCCACCACTACCAGTATGAACCACCACCACAATCACCACCACCACTTTCAAATGCTGAAATATAGGCATAAATTAGTCGAAATATACCTGACTTCAGGGAGCTCACATTCTATGGGGAGGACAGATAAATAAATTATGTTATTTCAGACCATAATAAATGCTAACAAGGAAATAAAATAGGTGACTCAATTGAGTTACCCTATGTTGGGGATGTGGGATGAGAACTAATTGATCTGAGACATAAAAAGTCAGGGAAGACCTCTCTGAAAGGATTACATTTGGGTTGAGAAAGATGAAGAGAAAGATTGAACTACACATTGTGTGAAAGGAAGAAGAATTCTGGCAGAGAGAAAAGCGAGAAATAGAAACAAGCAAAAGCCCAGAGTAGCCGGAGCCAATGAGTGAGGGGAACAATGATGGATGAGGTCAGAGGGAAGTAGGGCCCAATCATATGGGGCTGAGATGATCTTATTTAAATCTTTTAAATATCACCCTAGTTCCTGAGGGGAGATAATGAATTCATTAAAAAACAATTGCCCTAGTCCAGGAAAGAGATAATGGTTCTTGGACAAGAATAAAGCAGGTAAGACAGAAGAACAAGAGTAGTTTTGATACATGAATCATGAATCAGAGACAGAACAGAGAGGACTTGATGATAAATTAGATATGAGTATTGGGAGACAAAAAGGAAGTGGTGAAAACTCCTGGGTTTTTGGCCTGAATAACTGAGTGGATACTAGTGGTATCTTTTTCCAAGATAGGGGAGATAGTGGGAAGAACAGGTTGGAGGGAGAAGTCAAGAGCTCCATTTCAGACACGCTAAGTTTGGGATACTATTGAAGATGCCAGGTAAGCAGTTGGTTGTATAAATCTGGAATCTACAGGAGAGTATACCACATGCACAGAATGCCCACTCCAGGAACAGGTGGAGGAGCCAAAACTGTGGGGGGTGTAGCCAAGAGATAAGCTCAATCTTGCCAAGAACTATCCACAGGATTGTGAGCTCTAGAAGCCAGAAGGCATGTCTTACTTATCTCTATCTCTCCAGTACCTGGTACCTGGTGGGAGCTCAGAAATATTTGTGGAATTATAATAATTCTCATAAATCTACCAATGTACTCTGAACCTCACATAGTTGGCTAAAACAAACTTACAGCATGGCCCACTCAGCTCAGTATTTATTTGCAAAGAGCTATTACTATTAATGACAGTAAACTGCCAAAATTCATACAAGTCATCTCACCCATATTGTAAGGTAGATATTAATATCCTCACTTTATAGGTAAGGAAACTGAAGCTCAGAGGTTAAGTAATTTACTCAAGGTCTTTAGCAGCCAAGCCAGGGTTTGAACCCAGACTCCAAAGCCCTTACTCTTAACCTCTAAAGGCAAGGACAGGGTCTTGACAAACAAAACCTTGTTGTACTGTATACTACTGTGAAATAAATTAGGAGGAGTGAGAGAAACACAGATCAGTACACAAAGCCTTCTAAGAAGGTGGTAAAGTCCTATGGTCTTGGAGAGCTCAGGCTACCTACAGGGTTGTAAGATTTCCAAGGTCCCCAGGGTGAAGGGTCACAGGAAAGTTTTTTTCTCTGGGAAGAGAAGCACATGTGCTGTAAGAACTTGCTATTTCCCCCAAGGCAGGAAGAGTGAGGGATGGGAAGAGTGGAGGTAAAAGTACTCCCTGATGCTTCAGGGGCAGCACTAACTGTGACAGAGCCTTCTAGATACTTACCCAAACCCATTTCCTCTTCTTGCTCATAGGCCTAGACCTGATTTCTCAGCCTCACCTGCCATTAGGTGTGGCCATGGGACTAAGATCTGGCTAATGAAATGTGAGCAGAAGTAGTGTGTGTCTCTTCCAAGCTTAGCCCATAAAACCACATCTTGAGTGATGTTCCATCTTTTTTCCCTTCCACCAGCTCTATACCAATTCCCAAGGTACCTTGAAAGTAATATTTGAAGATGAAAGAGCCACCACCAACTTAATTATCTAAATAGAAGGAAGACAACTTGAACACTGGCCCTATAGCATTACAAGGGAAATAAATAAACTTCTTATGATTCAGGAAGTCTATTTGTTATTAAGGCCTAGGCTGGTCTGACTGCAAAATCAACCCATAGTGATAGCCAAGGAATTGGTGAATGATAGAGCAGGAAAAAATTTCAAGATCATTCCAACTCTCATATCTTACAAAGGAGGATGCTGATGCCAGGCTCAGAGAGATGAAATCACTTCCTCAAGTTCACAGTCAGCTAGTGGTATTGTCTGGACCTCTTGACCTGTGGTCAGGGCACTTTGTACCAAACGAGGTGGCTTCCTCAAGTCTTAGAACAAGATAGCACCCACTCAGAATAGCCCCTCATCAACAATAGAGCACAGAGGCAGCCAGGAAGATCTGTTTTGCTGGGGGCTCTTTCTACATCACTCTGGAGACAATGGCTGGGGCCCCTCATCAGTGCAGCACACTTACTGGGCACCTCCCATGACTGTGTACTGGCCTGTTTCGTCTGTTCATCAACAGTGCATGTGTAGCTTCCTGTTTCACTTTACCCTTTCTTTACTAATGCTTTCTAGGATTACCTCCCACATAAACTACTTGTACTCTAGGGTCTTCTGTTTCAGGTCTTCATGGAGAACCTGCTTAAGACATAAATAAAGCATTTTTCAAATGAGAAGCTGTAAGTCATGGGGGTAAAAGTAGCCCTCCTTTCAGTCTAGGGGATCAAGACTGAAAGTTGATGAGAAGGAGGTCTTCTGCATTTCCACATGAAATACTGAGATTTCTGGTGAGTGGCACCATAGAGATAGTAGGAGATGGCTCTTTGGACCAAATTACATGGGGATGGGACACCTCTTCAACCAAGGGATTCCTTACCTACTGTATGAGAGTGGGCTGCTACCTCCTTGTACTGAGCCGCATCCTTGAGAATCTGCGTCATGTTTTGGGAGAAAATGCTGAGATCTTGGACCGTCTGGAGGCTGTAGTGGAACTGGCCTGTGGCCATGGCCTTCAGAGTCTCCTCAGGTGTCCCCTGCAACCCCACTGAGATGATCCTCACCCCGTCACTGCGCAGCGCCTTGGAGGCCTCTTCCACGGCATCCTCGGACTCAGCTGAAGCCAAGACCACCAGGATCGGAGGAAACTGTCTCTTGTCCCTCCCGTTTGAGAAGTAGGTCGTGTGCACCTCCCGGAGAGCATTCCCAATCCGCAGGGATCCGCCCAGGAACCTGAAGTTCTTCTTGAGGTGGTTCAACATGGGGCCTCTGCTCTTGAAGGTGCTGAGCTGGAATTCTCTGTGGAGCACGTTGCTGTACTGGGCCAGGCCCACACGGTACTTGTGGGCCTCTATGGGGAGGCTGCTGATCATCTTGTTGATGAACGTCTTCACAAATGGGAAGGATTTAATTCCCAGGTAGTTGGAGCTATCCACCAGAAACACCACGTCGGCATACTCAGGGCCTGGCCCTATCAAAATAAAATGGCAACAAAAGCTTTGGGTCAAGAGGGACAGTTTTTGTACCCGCCTATCAGTCAGTCATCAGCTGCAGACTTCTCCCAAGAACTGGAGAGAAGGAGTGGAGGGTTACGGGTAAGGTGGCTCTGGGAAAGCCAAGGGAAAATGTCCTGAGAAAGTGGGGTACAGCCATGAGCTATTACCATTGCAGGCAATATTCACAGCAGCTGGGAGTGGGGGAGTGTGTACCTGCCTCATAAACAGAGTCTGGACAAGGGGAGGCACCAGGAGCATTGACTTTAGCAGTCATGGTCAGCCACCTCCATCCACCCAGTTAGTGATCTACTGGTAAATGTTTAACTAAGCAGGACATTTCTTTCAAAATGACCCTGAAATTCACTAGGAAGTCCTAGGGTAGCACAGTGCAGGGTTAAAAATACTTCTTTGAATGATGTTTTCAGTAATTACAGAAAAACCTAGCTTTCATATTCCATATATGCATGTATGGAATATGAAAGCTTTTATATTATTTATTTTATATATATATATATATATATATATATATATATATATATAAAATTTCCTCTGTGGTGTTCCTTTTATCGTTTTCTTTCATTTATTAAAGCCAAGGTGCAAACTGACCCACAAAACATATGGGTTGACTCTATTCATACAGACATGGAACATCAGGACTTCAGCAAATCAATGAATAATTAAAGTTTTTCTAGCCAGTTGTAGCATAATTCATGCATTTTGCCCATGGCTTTCCATCATCTTTGAGAGCTTACATTTGCTTGATAGAATATATTGCCAACTACAAATAAATGCTGTCTGCTTTGATTTTTTAATAAAGAAATAAATTCCTTGTTTCTATTTATTAAAATAAAGATTTGTTGAGACATAAAATATTTATTTTCCTAATAATAATAAGCATAAAATGTACTGGTACCTGGGCTCTGATATGTCAGTGTTTCAGTCCAAAGGATGAGAACAAATACAATTAACAGGATCTTCATTTTGTTAGTGACGTTTTCTTGCTTTTACTCTGTAAAAAATGTTATTTACAATATAAAAAATCTCATTGTCTAACAAGAAATAACTACTGGGAAAGTTGGTTTAGAGCACAATACACTGTAAACACTGTATTTGTCAATAATGCCAGTAGTGTTTAAAACATTCATCAAGAGTTTGAGTATTTGTTGACAATAGATAATGCTAATGTTTGCTGAGTCCTTGCCATGGCTCAGATACTTTTCTCAGTGCTTTTTAAGCATTATCTTATTTAACCCTCACAACCATCTTACTGGGAGGTACAACTACTATACCCACGTGACAGATAAGGAAACAGGCACAGGTGACTTGGTAAGTGATGGATCCATCATCCTAACCCAGACAAGATGATCACAGAGCCCAAGCTCTTAACCACTGTGCCATGAGGTTTATACAAAATATTTGGACTCAGAACTTATGTAGTCACTACTTTTAACCATCTATTTTCATGTCAACAATGACTATTTGATATGTTCACAACTTGGCTCAAAAATCCAACAGCTACCCATGTTTCTTTCTTCATTAAACCCTTGTAAGAACTGCTCCCTCATTTCTGGTTATACTCAGTTTTATAAATTACTTTAACTTCAGTATTTCTCTCCATGAGCACACAATCAGAAATCTTCATGGGAATTTACAATCTTACAGAAATTCCACCAAGTCAAAGTTGTTCTCTATTAATAGGGAAATAGATAAAATAACCAATACTCAAAAATAGAGATACCTTCAATGAGATACCAAAGGTATAAGGACTGGATTTTATTCTAGAGGTGACCTTTCCAGCGGTTACTTCGAAATTTCTAATCATGTGGGAAGACTGAGGGAATCACTGGAAACTAGATTTGGAAGTCATCCTATAGATCATTTAGATTAAACCCTATTTTGCTAAGGAAGAAATCAAGGATCCTCAGTAGTTATTGGCTGAATCATGTTAGCGATGACTTTCAGATCTATACTCATCATATTCTAATATATCATATATTTTACTTATTTATTAATTTTATTATTGAGATATAATTCACATTCTACAAAATTTACCCTTTAAAGTGGACAATTCAATGTGTTTTAGTATATTAATAGTATTTGCATCCCAGCAGCAGTGATTTTAGGAAGTTCATTCTACCACAAGGACACTGGTACTAGTTACTGCCATTTTAGATTCCTCCCTCTAACCTATTAGTGCCAGGGGACTTACCCATTCACCAGACAGTCAACACCCGGCCCAGGCACAGAGGCCCTGCAGCCAGCCACCTGTGACCGGCCTCTATCCACCAGCAGGCCGGCACCAGCCTCTGGACACCATAGGCTCCACAAGTAGCCACTGGGGACCCAGCCCTGCCCAAAAGCATGAGGCAGAGCCTGGCAACCAACTGGCCTGGAGTCCAGCTCTTCTTACCAGTGTGGCCAGTAGTAAGCCCCACCACAACAGAAGGACACATGCAGCCCACATAGGGGGCACACATAGAACACATAGCTCTGGTGACCAGAAGGAAGTGTGCTGCTGGGCCCCATAAGACATCTCCTACATAAGACCACTCCTCCAATAACAAAAATGTAACTTACCTACCTAATATATAGAAATAAAGACACAGAATTAAACAAAATAAATGACAGAAAAATATGTTCCAAATGAAGGAACAAGATAAAACCCCAGAAGAAGAACTAAGTGAAGAGACATAAGCAGTCTACTTGATAGAGTTCAAGGTAATGATCATAAAGATGCTCAATGAACTCACAGGAAGAATGAATGAACACAGCAAGAATTTTAACAAAGAATTAGAAAATGTACAGAAGAACCAAAGAGAAGAATAAAATAACTGAAATAAAAAATACACTAAAAGGAATCAACAGTAGATATGATCTTCCAGAGAAACAGATCAGCAAATTGGAAGACAGTGGTGGAAATCACACAAGCTGAAAAGAAAGAAGAAAAAAGAATTTTTAAAAAATGAGGCTAGTTTTAGGGATCTCTGTGACAACATCACACATACTAATATTTGTATCATAGAAGTTCCAAAGGAAAAGAGAGGGAGAAAGGGACAGATAAATTATTTGAATAAATAATAGCTGAAAACTTCCCTAACCTAGGAAAGGAAACAGACAAACAGATCTTGGAAGCACAGAGAGTCTAAAACTAGATGAACCCAAAGAGATCCACACAAAGACAAATTGTAATTGAAATTGCAAAAATTAAAGATAAAGAGAGAATATTAAAAGAAGCAAGGAAAAACCAGTTAGTTACATACAAGGGAACTCCCATAGACCCTCAGCTGACTTTTCAGCAGAAACTATGCAAACCACAAGGGAGTGGCACAATATATTTAAAGTGATGAAAGAAAAAACCTACAACCAAGAACACTCTACCTGGCAAGGCTATAATTAAGATTTGAATGACAGATCAAGAGTTTTGCAGATAAGTGAAAGCTAAAACAGTTCAGCACCTCTAAAACTGCTTTACAAGAAGTGTTAAAGAGACACCTCGAAGTATCAATAGAAAAGAAAACACCACAACTAGAAACATAAAAATTACAAAAGGAAAAAAAATCTCATTGTAAAGGCAAATATACAGTAAAGGTAATAGATCAACCAATTATGAATCTAGTAGGAAGGTTAAAAGACAAAAGTAATACATTTATCTATATCCACAATAAGTAGGTAAGGGATACACAAAACAAAAAGATGTAAAATATGATGTCAAAACATTTAATGTGGGGGTTTCTGGGAAGATGGCGGAAGAGTAAGATGCGGAGATCACCTTCCTCCCCACAGATACACCAGAAACACATCTACACATGGAACAACTACAGAACACCTACTGAATGCTGGCAGAAGCCCTCAGACCTCCCAAAAGGCAAGAACCACCCCCCCCACCATCACGTACCTGGGTACAGCAAAAGAAAAAAGAATAAACACAGACAAAAGGATAGGGACGGGACCTGCACCAGTGGGAGGGAGCTGTGAAGGAGGAAAGGTTTCCACACACTAGGAAACCCCTTCGCGGGCGGCGACTGCGGGTGGCGGAGGGGGAAGCTTCGGAGCTGTGGAGGAGAGCACAGCAACAGGGGTGCGGAGGGCAAAGCAGAGAGATTCCCACACAGAGGATCAGGGCCGACCGGCACTCACCAGCCCGAGAGGCTTGTCTGCTCACCCGCCGGGGCGGGCGGGGCTGCGAGCTGAGGCTCGGGTTTCGGTCGGAGCGCAGGGAGAGGACTGGGGTTGGCAGCGTGAACACAGCCTGCAGGGGGTTAGTGCGCCACGGCTAGCCGGGAGGGAGTCCAGGGAAAAGTCTGGAGCTGCAGAAGAGGCAAGCGACTTTACTTCCCTCTTTGTTTCCTGGTGCGTGAGGAGAGGGGATTAAGAGCACTGCTTAAAGGAGCTCCAGAGACGGGCGCGAGCCGCGGCTAAAAGCGCAAACCCCAGAGACGGGCATGAGACGCTAAGGCTGCTGCTGCCGCCACCAAGAAGCCTGAGTGTGAGCACAGGTCACTATCCACACCCCCTTCTGGGGAGCCTGTGCAGCCCGCCACTGCCAGGTTCCCGGGATCCAGGGACAACTCTCCCGGGAGAACGCACGGCGCACCTCAGGCTGGTGCAACGTCATGCCGGCCTCTGCCGCTGCAGGCTCGCCCCGCACTCCGTGCCCCTCCCTCCCCCCGTCCTGAGTGAGCCAGAGCCCCCGAATCAGCGGCTCCTTTAACCCCGTCCTGTCTGAGCGAAGAACAGACGCCCTTCTGCGACCTACACACAGAGGCGGGGCCAAATCCAAAGCTGAGCCCCTGTGAGCTGTGAGAACAAAGAAGAGAAAGGGAAATTTCTCCCAGCAGCCTCAAAAGCAGTGGATTAAAGCTCCACAATCAACTAGATGTGCCCTGCATCTGTGGAATACATGAATAGACAACGAATCATCCCAAATTAAGGAGGTGGACGTTGAGAGCAAGATTTATGATTTTTTTCCCCTTTTCTTCTTTTTGTGAGTGTGTAT
Source organism: Orcinus orca (assembly GCF_937001465.1). Classification (NCBI taxonomy): domain Eukaryota; kingdom Metazoa; phylum Chordata; class Mammalia; order Artiodactyla; family Delphinidae; genus Orcinus; species Orcinus orca. Next base: position 13,332,536 of record NC_064563.1, on the reverse strand, counting down.
GTGTATGCTTCTGTGTGAGATTTTGTCTGTAGAGCTTTGCTTCTACCATTTGTCCGAGGGTTCTATCAGTCCGTTTTTTTCCCTTAATAATTACTTTTTATTTTAATAACTTTATTTTATTTTACTTTATCTTCGTTCTTTATTTCCTTCCTTCCCTCCTTTAGACAACAAATCATCCCAAATTGAGGAGGTGGACTTTGAGAGCAAGATTTATGATTTTTTCTCCTTTTCCTCTTTTTGTGAGTGTGTATGTGTATGCTTCTGTGTGAGATTTTGTCTGTATAGCTTTGCTTCCACCATTTGTCCTAGGGTTCTATCCGTCCGTTTTTTTTTTCTCTTAATAATTATTTTTTTTATTCTAATAACTTTATTATATTTTTTCTTACTTTATTTTACTTTATCTTCTTTCTTTCCTTTTTTCCTTCCTTCCCTCCTTCCTTCCTCCGTCCCTCCCTCCCTTCTTTCTTTCTTTCTTTCTTTCTACTTCTACTAATACTTTCTTTCTACTTTTTCTCCCTTTTTCACTGAGCCGTGTGGATGAAACGCTCATTGTGCTGCAGCCAGGAGTCAGTGCTGTGCCTCTGATGTGGGAGAGCCAACGTCAGGACACTGGTCCACAAGAGACCTCCCAGCTCCACATAATATCAAATGTCAAAAATCTCCCAGAGATCTCCATCTCAACACCAACACCCAGCTTCACTCAACGACCAGCAAGCTACAGTGCTGGACACCTTATGCCAAACAACTAGCAAGACAGGAAAACAACACCACCCCCTAGCAGAGAGGCTGCCTAAAATCATAAAAAGGCCACAGACACCCCAAAAAACACCACCAGACGTGGAACTGCCCAACAGAAAGACAAGATCCAGCCTCATCCACCAGAACACAGGCACTAGTCCCCTCCACCAGGAAGCCTACACAACCCACTGAACCAACCTTAGCCACTGGGGACAGACACCAAAAACAACGGGAACTACGAACCTGCAGCCTGCAAAAAGGAGACCCCAAACATAGTAAGATAAGCAAAATGAGAAGACAGAAAAACACACAGCAGATGAAGGAGCAAGATAAAAACCCACCAGACCTAACAAATGAAGAGGAAATAGGCAGTCAACCTGAAAAAGAATTTAGAATAATGATAGTAAAGATGATCCAAAATCTTGGAAATAGAATAGAGAAAATGAAAGAAACATTTAACAAGGGCCTAGAAGAACTAAAGATGAAACAAGCAATGAAGAACAACACAATAAATGAAATTAAAAATACTCTAGATGGGATCAATAGCAGAATAACTGAGGCAGAAGAACGGATAAGTGACCTGGAAGATAAAATAGTGGAAATAACTACTGCAGAGCAGAATAAAGAAAAAAGAATGAAAAGAACTGAGGACAGTCTCAGAGACCTCTGGGACAACACTAAATGCACCAACGTTCAAATTATAGGGGTCCCAGAAGAAGAATAGAAAAAGAAATGGACTGAGAAAATATTTGAAGAGATTATAGTTGAAAACGTCCCTAATATGGGAAAGGAAATAGTTAATCAAGTGCAGGAAGCACAGGGAGTCCCATACAGGATAAATCCAAGGAGAAACATGCCTAGACACATATTAATCAAACTATCAAAAATTAAATACAAAGGAAGCATATTAAAAGCAGCAAGGGAAAAACAACAAATAACACACAAGGGAATCCCCATAAGGTTAACAGCTGATCTTTCAGCAGAAACTCTGCAAGTCAGAAGGGACTGGCAGGACATATTTAAAGTGATGAAGGAGAAAAACCTGCAACCAAGACTACTCTACCCAGCAAGGATCTCATTCAGATTTGATGGAGAAATTAAAAACTTTACAGACAAGCAAAAGCTGAGAGAGTTCACACCAACAAACCAGCTTTACAACAAATGCTAAAGGATCTTCTCTAGGCAAGAAACACAAGAGAAGGAAAAGACCTACAATAACAAACCCCAAACAATTAAGAAAATGGCTATAGGAACATACATATCAATAATTACCTAAAATGTAAATGGATTAAATGCTCCCACCAAAAGACACAGACTGGCTGAATGGATACAAAAACAAGACCCATATATATGCTGTCTACAAGAGACCCACTTCAGACCTAGAGACACATACAGACTGAAAGTAAGTGGATGGAAAAAGATACTCTACGCAAATGCAAAACAAAAGAAAGCTGGAGTAGCAATTCTCATATCAGAAAAAGTAGACTTTAAAATAAAGACTATTAGAAGAGACAAAGAAGGACACTACATAATGATCAAGGGATCGATCCAAGAAGAAGATATAACAATTGTAAATATTTATGCACCCAACATAGGAGCACCTCAATAAGTAAGGCAAATACTAACAGCCATAAAAGGGGAAATTGACAGTAACACATTCATAGTAGGGGACTTTAACACCCCACTTTCACCAATGGACAGTTCACCCAAAATGAAAATACATAAGGAAACACAAGATTTAATTGATACATTAAACAAGATGGACTTAATTGATATTTATAGGACACTCCATCCAAAAACAACAGAATACACATTTTTCTCAAGTGCTCATGGAACATTCTCCAGGATAGATCATATCTTGGATCACAAATCAAGCCTTGGTAAATTTAGAAAATTGAAATTGTATCAAGTATCTTTTCCGACCACAATGCTATGAGACTAGATATCAATTACAGGAAGAGACCTGTAAAAATTACAAACACATGGAGGCTAAACAATACACTACTTAATAACGAAGTGATCACTGAAGAAATCAAAGATGGAATAAAAAAATACCTAGAAACAAATGACAATGGAGACACGCCGACCCAAAACCTATGGGATTCAGCAAAAGCAGTTCTGAGAGGGAAGTTTATAGCAATACAATCCTACCTTAGGAAACAGGAAATATCTCGAATAAACAACCTAACTTTGCACCTCAAGTAATTAGAGAAAGAAGAACCAAAAAACCCCAAAGTTAGCAGAAGGAAAGACATCATAAAGATCAGATCAGAAATAAATGAAAAAGAAATGAAGGAAACGATAGCAAAGATCAATAAAACTAAAAGCTGGTTCTTTGAGAAGATAAACAAAATTGATAAACCATTAGGCAGACTCATCAAGAAAAAAAGGGAGAAGACTCAAATCAATAGAACTAGAAATGAAAAAGGAGAAGTAACATTTGACACTGAAGAAACACAAAAGATCATGAGAAATTACTACAAGCAACTCTATGCCAAGAAAATGGACAACCTGGAAGAAATGGACAAATTCTTAGAAATGCACAACCTGCCAAGACTGAATCAGGAAGAAATAGAAAATATGAACAGACCAATCACAAGCACTGAAATTTAAACTGTGATTAAAAATCTTCCAACAAAAAAAAGCCCAGGACCAGATGGCTTCACAGGCGAATTCTGTCAAACATTGAGAGAAGAGCTAACACCTATCCTTCTCAAACGCTTCAAAGTATAGAAGAGGGAGGAACACTCACAAGCTAATTCTACGAGGCCACCATCACCCTGAATCCGAAACCAGACAAAGATGTCAAAAAGAAAGAAATCTACAGGCCAATATCAATGATGAACATAGATGCAAAATTCCTCAACAAAAATACTAGCAAACAGGATCCAACAGCACATTAAGAGGATCATACACCATGATCAAGTGGGGTTTATTCCAGGAATGCAAGGATTCTTCAATATACGCAAATCAATCAACGTGATACACCATATTAACAAATTGAAGGAGAAAAACCATATAATCATCTCAATAGATGCAGAAAAAGCTTTCAACAAAATTCAACACCCATTTATTTTTTTTTATTTATTTATTTTTTAAACATCTTTATTGGAGCATAATTGCTTTACAATGGTATGTTAGTTTCAGCTTCACAACAAAATGAATCAGTTATATATATACATATGTTCCCATATCTCTTCCTGCTTGCGTCACCCTCCCTCCCACCCTCCCTATCCCACCCCTCCAGGCGGTCACAAAGCACCGAGCTGATCTCCCTGTGCTATGCGGCTGCTTCCCACTAGCTATCTACCTTACGTTTGGTAGTGTATACATGTCCATGCCTCTTTATGGCTTTGTCACCGTTTACCCTTCCCCCTCCCCATAGCCTCAAGTCCATTCTCTAGTAAGTCTGTGTCTTTATTCCTGTTTCACCCCTAGGTTTTTCATGACATTTTTTTTCTTAAATTCCATATATATGTGTTAGCATACGGTATTTGTCTCTCTCTTTCTAACTTACTTCACTCTGTATGACAGACTCTAGGTCTATCCACCTCATTACAAATAGCTCAATTTCGTCTCTTTTTATGGCTGAGTAATATTCCATTGTATATATGTGCCACATCTTCTTTATCCATTCATCCGATGATGGACACTTAGGTTGTTTCCATCTCTGGGCTATTGTAAATAGAGCTGCAATGAACATTTTGGTACATGACTCTTTTTGAATTATGGTTTTCTCAGGGTATATGCCCAGTAGTGGGATTGCTGGGTCATATGGTAGTTCTATTTGTAGCTTTTTAAGGAACCTCCATACTGTTCTCCACAGTGGCTGTATCAATTTACATTCCCACCAACAGTGTAAGAGGGTTCCCTTTTCTCCACACCCTCTCCAGCATTTATTGTTTCTAGATTTTTTGATGATGGCCATTCTGACTGGTGTGACATGATATCTCATTGCAGTTTTGATTTGCATTTCTCTAATGATTAGTGATGTTGAGCATTCTTTCATGTGTTTGTTGGCACTCTGTATATCTTCTTTGGAGAAATGTCTATTTAAGTCTTCTGCCCATTTTTGGATTGGGTTGTTTGTTCTTTTGTTATTAAGCTGCATGAGCTGCTTATAAATTTTGGAGATTAATCCTTTGTCAGTTGCTTCATTTGCAAATATTTTCTCCCATTCTGAGGGTTGTCTTTTGGTCTTCTTTATGGTTTCCTTTGCTGCGCAAAAGCTTTTAAGTTTCATTAGGTCCCATTTGTTTACTTTTGTTTTTATTTCCATTTCTCTACGAGGTGGGTCAAAAAGGATCTTGCTGTGATTTATGTCATAGAGTGTTCTGCCTATGTTTTCCTCTAAGAGTTTGATAGTTTCTGGCCTTACATTTAGGTCTTTAATCCATTTTGAGCTTATTTTTGTGTATGGTGTTAGGGAGTGATCTAATCTCATACTTTTACATGTAGCTGTCCAGTTTTCCCAGCACCACTTATTGAATAGGCTGTCCTTTCTCCACTGTACATTTCTGCCTCCTTTGTCAAAGATAAGGTGACCATATGTGCGTGGGTTTATCTCTGGGCTTTCTATCCTGTTCCATTGATCTATCTTTCTGTTTTTGTGCCAGTACCATACTGTCTTGATTACTGTAGCTTTGTAGTATAGTCTGAAGTCAGGAGGCCTGATTCCTCCAGCTCCATTTTTCGTTCTCAAGATTGCTTTGGCTATTCGGGGTCTTTTGTGTTTCCATACAAATTGTGAGATTTTTTGTTCTAGTTCTGTGAAAAATGCCAGTGGTAGTTTCATAGGGATTGCATTGAATCTGTAGATTGCTTTGGGTAGTAGAGTCATTTTCACAATGTTGATTCTTCCAATCCAAGAACATGGTATATCTCTCCATCTATTTGTATCATTTTTAATTTCTTTCATCAGTGTCTTATAATTTTCTGCATACAGGTCTTTTGTCTCCTTAGGTAGGTTTATTCCTAGGTATTTTATTCTTTTTGTTGCAATGGTAAATGGGAGTGTTTTCTTGATTTCACTTTCAGATTTTTCATCCTTAGTGTATAGGAATGCCAGAGATTTCTGTGCATTAATTTTGTATCCTGCTACTTTACCAAATTCATTGATTAGCTCTAGTAGTTTTCTGGTAGCATCTTTAGGATTCTGTATGTATAGTATCATGTCATCTGCAAACAGTGACAGCTTTACTTCTTCTTTTCCGATTTGGATTCCTTTTATTTCCTTTTCTTCTCTGATTGCTGTGGCTAAAACTTCCAAAACTATGTTGAATAAGAGTGGTGAGAGTGGGCAACCTTGTCTTGTTCCTGATCTTAGTGGAAATGCTTTCAGTTTTTCACCATTGAGGACGATGTTGGCTGTGGGTTTGTTATATATGGCCTTTATTATGTTGAGGAAAGTTCCCTCTATGCCTACTTTCTGCAGGGTTTTTATCATAAATGGGTGTTGAATTTTGTCAAAAGCTTTCTCTGCATCTATTGAGATGATCATATGGTTTTTCTCCTTCAATTTGTTAATATGGTGTATCACGTTGATTGATTTGCGTATATTGAAGAATCCTTGCATTCCTGGAATAAACCCCACTTGATCATGGTGTATGATCCGTTTAATGTGCTGTTGGATTCTGTTTGCTAGTATTTTGTTGAGGATCTTTGCATCTATGTTCATCAGTGATATTGGCCTGTAGTTTTCTTTCTTTGTGACATCCTTGTCTGGTTTTGGTATCAGGGTGATGGTGGCCTCGTAGAATGAGTTTGGGAGTGTTCCTCCCTCTGCTATATTTTGGAAGAGTCTGAGAAGGATAGGTGATAGCTCTTCTCTAAATGTTTGACAGAATTCGCCTGTGAAGCCATCTGGTCCTGGGCTTTTGCTTGTTGGAAGATTTTAAATCACAGTTTCAATTTCAGTGCTTGTGATTGGTCTGTTCATATTTTCTATTTCTTCCTGATTCAGTCTTGGCAGGTTGTGCCTTTCTAAGAATTTGTCCATTTCCTCCACGTTGTCCATTTTATTGGCATAGAGTTGCTTGTAGTAATCTCTCATGATCTTTTGTATTTCTGCAGTGTCAGTTGTTACTTCTCCTTTTTCATTTCTAATTCTATTGATTTGAGTCTTCTCCCTTTTTTTCTTGATGAGTCTGGCTAATGGTTTATCAATTTTGTTTATCCTTTCAAAGAACCAGCTTTTAGTTTTATTGATCTTTGCTATCGTTTCCTTCATTTCTTTTTCATTTATTTCTGATCTGATTTTTATGATTTCTTTCCTCCTGCTAACTTTGGGGTTTTTTTGTTCTTCTTTCTCTAATTGCTTTAGGTGCAAGGTTAGGTTGTTTATTCGAGATGTTTCCTGTTTCTTAAGGTAAGATTTTATTGCTATAAACTTCCCTCTTAGAACTGCTTTTGCTGCATCCCATAGATTTTGAGTCGTCGTGTCTCCATTGTCATTTGTTTCTAGGTATTTTTTGATTTCCCCTTTGATTTCTTCAGTGATCACTTCGTTATTAAGTAGTGTATTGTTTAGCCTCCATGTGTTTGTATTTTTTACAGATCTTCTCCTGTGATTGATATCGAGTCTCATAGCGTTGTGGTCGGAAAAGATACTTGATACAATTTCAATTTTCTAAATTTACCAAGGCTTGATTTGTGACCCAAGATATGATCTATCCTGGAGAATGTTCCATGAGCACTTGAGAAAAATGTGTATTCTGTTGTTTTTGGATGGAATGTCCTATAAATATCAATTAACTCCATCTCATTTAATGTATCATTTAAAGCTTGTGTTTCCTTATTTATTTTCATTTTGGGTGAACTGTCCATTGGTGAAAGTGGGGTGTTAAAGTCCCCTACTATGAATGTGTTACTGTCGATTTCCCCTTTTATGGTTGTCAGTATTTGCCTTATGTATTGAGGTGCACCTATGTTGGGTGCATAAATATTTACAATTGTTATATCTTCCTCTTGGATCGATCCCTTGATCATTATGTAGTGTCCTTCTTTGTCTCTTCTAATAGTCTTTGTTTTAAAGTCTATTTTGTCTGATATGAGAATTGCTACTCCAGCTTTCTTTTGGTTTCCATTTGCATGAAATACCTTTTTCCATCCCCTTACTTTCAGTCTGTATGTGTCTCTAGGTCTGAGGTGGGTCTCTTGTAGACAGCAAATATATGGGTCTTGTTTTTGTATCCATTCAGCCAATCTGTGTCTTTTGGTGGGAGCATTTAGTCCATTTACATTTAAGGTAATTATCGATATGTGTGTTCCCATTCCCATTTTCTTAATTGTTTGGGGTTTGTTATTGTAGGTCTTTTCCTTCTTTTGTGTTTCTTGCCTAGAGAAGTTCCTTTAGCAGTTGTTGTAGAGCTGGTTTGGTGGTGCTGAACTCTCTCAGCTTTTGCTTGTCTGTAAAGGTTTTAATTTCTCCATCAAATCTGAATGAGATCCTTGCTGGGTAGAGTAATCTTGGTTGCAGGTTTTTCTCCTTCAACACTTTCAATATGTCCTGCCACTCCCTTCTGGCTTGCAGAGTTTCTGCTGAAAGATCAGCTGTTAACCTTATGGGGATTCCTTTGTGTGTTATTTGTTGTTTTTCCCTTGCTGCTTTTAATATGTTTTCTTTGTATTTAATTTTTGACAGTTTGATTAATATGTGTCTTGGCGTATTTCTCCTTGGATTTATCCTGTATGGGACTCTCTGTGCTTCCTGGACTTGATTAACTATTTCCTTTCCCATATTAGGGAAGTTTTCAACTATAATCTCTTCAAATATTTTCTCAGTCCCTTTCTTTTTCTCTTCTTCTTCTGGAACCCCTATAATTCGAATGTTGGTACGTTTAATGTTGTCCCAGAGGTCTCTGAGACTGTCCTCAGTTCTTTTCATTCTTTTTTCTTTATTCTGCTCTGCAGTAGTTATTTCCACTATTTTATCTTCCAGGTCACTTATCCGTTCTTCTGCCTCAGTTATTCTGCTATTGATCCCATCTAGAGTACTTTTAATTTCATTTATTGTGTTGTTCATCGTTGCTTGTTTCATCTTTAGTTCTTCTAGGTCCTTGTTAACTGATTCTTGCATTTTGTCCATTCTATTGTCCATTCTATCTCCAAGATTTCGGATCAACTTTACTATCATTATTCTGAATTCTTTTTCAGGTAGACTGCCTATTTCCTCTTCATTTGTTAGGTCTGGTGGGTTTTTATCTTGCTCCTTCATCTGCAGTGTGTTTTTCTGTCTTTTCATTTTGCTTATCTTACTGTGTTTGGGGTCTGCTTTTTTGCAGGCTGAAGGTTCGTAGTTCCTGTTGTTTTTTGTGTCTGTCCCCAGTGGCTAAGGTTGGTTCAGTGGGTTGTGTAGGCTTCCTGGTGGAGGGTACTAGTGCCTGTGTTCTGGTGGATGAGGCTAGATCTTGTCTTTCTGGTGGGCAGGTCCACGTCTGGTGGTGTGTTTTGGGGTGTCTGTAGACTTATTATGATTTTGGGCCGCCTCTCTGCTAATGGGTGGGGTTGTGTTCCTGTCTTGCTAGTTGTTTGGCATAGGGTGTCCAGCACTGTAGCTTGCTGGTCGTTGAGTGAAGCTGGGTGCTGGCGTTGAGATGGAGATCTCTCGGAGATTTTTGCTGTTTGATATTATGTGCAGCTGGGAGGTCTCTTGTGGATCAGTGTCCTGAAGTTGGCTCTCCCACCTCAGAGGCACAGCACTGACTCCTGGCTGCAGCACCAAGCGCCTTTCATCCACAGGGCTCCTTAATTTGGGATGATTCGTTGTCTATTCAGGTATTCCACAGATGCAGGGTATATCAAGTTGATTGTGGAGCTTTAATCCGCTGCTTCTGAAGCTGCTGGGAGAGATTTCCCTTTCTCTTCTTTGTTCTCACAGTTCCCAGGGGCTCAGCTTTGGATTTAGCCCCGCCTGTGCGTGTAGGTCGCCGGAGGGCGTCTGTTCTTTGCTCAGACAGGACGGGGTTAAAGGAGCCGCTGATTCGGAGGCTCTGGCTCACTCAGGCCCGGGGGTAGGGAGGGGCACGGAGTGTGGGGTGGGCCTGCGGCGGCAGAGGCCGGCGAGACGTTGCAGCCTGAGGCGCGCCTGTGCGTTCTCCCGGGGGAGTTGTCCCTGGATCCCGGGACCCTGGCAGTGGCGGGCTGCACAGGCTCCCCGGAAGGGCGTGTGGCTAGTGACCTGTGTTCGCACACAGGCCTCCCGGTGGCGGCAGCAGCGGCCCTAGCGTCTCATGTCTGTCTCTGGGCTCCGCACTTTTAGCCGCGGCTCGCGCCCGTCCCTGGAGCTCTCTCAAGCAGCGTTCTTAATCCCCTCTCCTCGTGCACCGGGAAACAAAGAGGGACATAAAAGTCTCTTGCCTCTTCGGCAGTTCCAGACTTCTCCCCGGACTCTCTCCCGGCCAGCCGCGGTGCACTAACGCCCTGCAGGCTGTGTTCACGCCGCCAACCTCAGTCCTCTCCCGGCGCTCCGACAAAAGCCGGAGCCTCAGCTCCCAGTCCCGCCCGCCCCGGCGGGCGAGCAGACAAGCCTCTCGGCTGGCGAGTTCCGGTCGGGCCGAACTTCTGCGCTGGAATCTGTCCGCTTTGCCCTCCGCACCCCTGTTGCTGTGCTCTCCTCCGCGGTTCCCAAGCTCCCCCACTCCGCCTCCCGAAGTCTCCACCCGCGAAGGGGCTTCCTAGTGTGTGGACACTTTTCCTCCTTCACAGCTCTCTCCCGCTGGTGCAGGACCCGTCCCTGTCCTTTTGTCTCTGTTTAGTTTTTTCTTTTGCCCTACCCAGGTACGTGGGGGGTTTCTTGCCTTTTGGGAGGTCTGAGGTCTTCTGCCAGCGTTCAGTAGATGCTCTGTAGGAGTTGTTCCACGCGTAGATGTATTTCTGGTGTATCTGTGGGGAGGAACGTGATCTCCGCGTCTTACTCTTCCGCCATCTTCCCGGAAGTCAACACCCATTTATGATAAAAACCCTGCAGAAAGTAGGCATAGAGGAAAATTTCCTCAACATAATAAAGGCCATATATGACAAACCCACAGCCAACTTCGTTCTCAATGGTGAAAACCTGAAATCATTTACACTAGAATTAGGAACAGGACAAGTTTGCCCATTTTCACCACTCTTATTCAACATAGCTTTGGAAGTTTTAGCCACAGTAATCAGAGAAGAAAAGGAAATAAAAGGAATCCAAATCAGAAAAGAAGAAGTAAAGCTGTCACTGTTTGCAGATGACATGATACTATACATAGAGAATCCTAAAGTTGCTACCAGAAAACTACCAGAGCTAATCAATGAATTCAGGAAAGTAGTGGGATACAAAATTAATGCACAGAAATCTCATGCATTCCTATATGCTAATGATGAAAAATCTGAAAGTGAAATCAAGAAAACACTCCCATTTATCATTGCAACAAAAAGAATAAAATATCTAGGAATAAATTTTCCTAAAGAGACAAAAGACCTGTATGCAGAAAATTATAAGACACTGATGAAAGAAACTAAAGATGATACAAACAGATGGAGAGATATACCATATTGTTAGGTTGGAAGATTCAGCATTGTGAAAATGACTCTACTACCCAAAGCAATCTACAGATTCAATGCAAGCCCTATCAAACTACCACTGGCATTTTTCACTGAACTAGAACAAAAAATTTCACAATTTGTGTGGAAACACAAAAGACCCCGCATAGCCAAAGCAATCTTGAGAATGAGAAATGGAGCTGGAGGAATCAGGCTCCCTAGACTTCAGACTCTACAAAGCTATAGTAATCAAGACAGTATGGTACAGGCACAAAAACAGAAATATAGATCAATGGAACAGGATAGAAAGCCTAGAGATAAACCCACACACATATGGTCACCTTTTCTTTGATAAAGGAGTCAGGAATGTACAGTGGATAAAGGACAGCCTCTTGAATAAGTGGTGCTGGGGAAACTGGACAGGTACATGTAAAGGTATGAGATTAGATCACTCCCTAACACCATACACAAAAATAAGCTCAAAATGGATTAAAGACCTAAATGTAAGGCTAGAAACTATCAAACTCTTAGGGGAAAACATAGGCAGAACACTCTATGACATAAATCACAGCAAGATCCTTTTTGACCCACCTCCTAGAGAAATGGAAATAAAAACAAAAATAAATAAATGGGACCTAATGAAACTGCAACACTTTTGAACTGCAAAGGAAGCCATAATCAAGACCAAAAGACAACACTCAGAATGGGAGAAAATATTTGCAAATGAAGCAACTGACAGAGGATTAATCTCCAAAATTTACAAGCAGTTAATGCAGCTCAATAACAAAAAAACAAACAACCCAATCCAAAAATGGGCAGAAGACCTAAATAGACATTTCTCCAAAGAAGATATACAGACTGCCAACAAACACATGAAAGAATGCTCAACATCATTAATCATTAGAGAAATGCATATCAAAACTACAATGAGATATCATGTCACACCAGTCAGAATGGCCATCATCAAAAAATCTAGAAACAATAAATGCTGGAGAGGGTGTGGAGAAAAGGGAACACTCTTGCACTGCTGGTGGGAATGTGAATTGGTACAGCCACTATGGAGAACAGTATGGATGTTCCTTAAGAAACTACAAATAGCACTACCATATGACCCAGCAATCCCACTACTGGGCATATACTCTGAGAAAACCAAAATTCAAAAAATTCATGTACCAAAATGTTCATTGCAGCTCTATTTACAATAGCCCAGAGATGGAAACAACCTAAGTGTCCATCATCTGATGAATGGATAAAGAAGATGTGGCACATATATACAATGGGATATTACTCAGCCATAAAAAGAAACAAAATTGAGCTATTTGTAATGAGGTGGATAGACCTAAAGTCTGTCATACAGAATGAAGTAAGTCAGAAAGAGAAAGACAAATACCGTATGCTAACACATATATACGGAATTTAAGAAAAAAAAATTTCATGAAGAACCTAGGGGTAAGATAGGAATAAAGACACAGACCTACTAGAGAATGGACTTGAGGATATGGGGAGGGGGAAGGGTAAGCTGTGACAAAACGAGAGAGAGGCATGGACATATATACACTACCAAACGTAAGGTAGATAGCTAGTGGGAAGCAGCCGCATAGCACAGGGAGATCAGCTCAGTGATTTGTGACCACCTAGAGGGGTGGGATAGGGAGTGTGGGAGGGCTGGAGACACAAGAGGGAAGAGCTATGGGGACATATGTATATGTATAACTGATTCACTTTGTTATAAAGCAGAAACTAACACACCCTTGTAAAGCAATTATACTCCAATAAAGATGTTTAAAAAAAAAAAGAAAGAACTGTTGAATTAATTACTTAGAAGCTCCATCATTCCAACCATTTCCATTCAACTGCCTAACAAGCCTCACACAGAAGCAAATCCAGGCACTTCTAAGAGCAAAAGCCACATTTTGAGTATACTGAAATGGATAAATAATGCTGTATGCAAGAGAATCAAACTCTACCAGTTTGAGCAGCTATGTGGCAAAGCTACATTGTCAGATTGGACCATTCCAGACAAATACCCTGGAGCCTGCTCTGGCAGCAGAGGCCATGCAGTGTGGACAGTCCTGGTTCCACCTTTATAATAAGCAGAGGCTTTCCAAATTCCCTGGGCTTAGCCCAGGGAGGAAGTAGATGATGCGGGGGGCAGGAGATCAGGCATCAGTACTCGGATCAGTATGTATTTTAATACAGGCCAGGCAAATCAGGTGAGCAGTGAGGGGCCAGAGCTTCAGTTCAGTGCCACAAACATTTACTGAGTTACCATGCTGTGTAAAGCTCACTGCAGGCAACATGGGGAAATAAAAATTAAGGTGTAACCCTTGCCTAAAACAGAAGTAGAATCTTTGTCAGGCAAAATGCAACTCATGATTTAGAACCTAACTCAGCAAAATCTTCCTTCCTCTGCAATCTTATTGGACTTTGTTTATATCATCTGTCTATATTTATCTATACATGTCTATGCATATGTGTACACATAGGTGTATGTACATCCATGCACATTTCTGATAGATTATTTATTTATATATTCATTCAACAAACATCTCTTGAGTGCCAACTATGTTCTTGGCACTGTTGCAGGCAATCTGCCTTCAGTAGTGGACAAAACAGACAAAAGTCTTCACTCTTGTGAAACTTCCATTCTTGTTACTGACATGTCTGCCTCCCTCTCTAAGTAAACTTCTTTAAGCTGGGACTGTAGTGTGTTGGATACATCTTTACATGCCTAGTGGTTGGTACAGAGTGAGACTCAGTAAGACCTAGAGATGATCATACTAAGTGAATTAAGCCAGACAGGGAAAGAGAAGTATCATATGATATTGCTTATATGTGGAGTCTAAAAACAATTGTACAATGAATTCATTTATAAAATAGAAATAGAGTTACAGATGTAGAAATCAAACTTATGGTTACCAAGGGGCAAAAGGGGGGAGGGATAAATTGGGAGATTGAGATTGACATATACACACTACTATACATAAAATAGATAACTAATAATAACCTAGTGTATAGCACAGGGAACTCTGCTCAATACTCTGTAATGACCTATATGGGAAAAGAATCTAAAACAGAGTGGATATATGTATATGTATAACTGATTCACCTTGTTGTACAGTGGAAACTAATACACGATTGTAAATCAAATATACTCCAATAAAAATTAATTTAAAAAATTATACAAATGAAATTATATGCAAAACAGAAATAGACCCACAGACATAAAAAGTAAACTCCTAGGGATAAACTAGTTTTGTATTAACATATACACACTACTATATATAAAATAAATAACCAGCAAGGACCTACCATATAGCACAGTGAACTATACTCAATATTTTGTAATAACCTATAAAGGAAAAAAATCTGAAATATATATATAACTTTGTATAACTGAATCACTTTGCTGTACACCTGAAACTAACAGAACATTGTAAATCAACTATACTTCAATAAATAAATAAATAAACAAAACCAAAAAAAGGAGAGAAGGAAGTGAAGGAAGGTCTGCAAATACTTATCAAATGAAGTAAAATGAGGTATCATCTCCAATTAGGGATACACAAAGTACTTGGAAATAGAGCAGAATTTAGGAAAAGCTGCAAGAAAAAGGTGACATTTGGATTAGACTTGAAGGATGCTTGTAACAGCAAAAGGCAAAGGTGATATGAGGAGGCAGTTCTGGTGTGTATGGTGCAGTGACTGCAAAGGATCTGGACAGCAGCAAGCAGCAGTGTGTCCTGGAGGCTGCAGCTTCTGCTCTGGCTGTGGCACAGGATAGGAATGAGGTGTGGAAAACAAGAGATGTCAAGATGGTCGAGGGCTTTACATGCTCTGAGGAGCATTTGGGAATGAGACTGTTCCACTGGCAGTTGTGAGCTAATGATGTTTTTTGCTGAAGGAATAGGGGCAATGAGAAGCCCTAGTGATGCTGAGGAAGGGCTGGTTCTTTGTGTCAAGTGAAGCTTTACTAGAGAGCCCCTTCATGTACTTTGCAACACCAAGAGGTCACATTATACACAAAGAGGAGAGATCAAGGACCCAACACAGTGAGGAGCCCATGGCTAGGGGACACAGTGCATCAGCACAAGGAAACAGATTCTCAAGTTTTCTTATTTGGGGAATGTCTGATATTCCATTCTAAGGACACCTTCATCAGAACAAATCAGATTAAGACTGAAGGCAGGAATTCTTATGCCACCATCTCCTAAAACCAAGACAAATAAGGTGTATCAGAAACATGGACAGCAACTTAATTAGCAAATCTACCAGCTATCACTCGCCCAGTCAGTACCCAGCACTGCCATGTACAGATCATGGAACTGTTACAGATTCATAGGCACAAAGAGTAAAATGCATAAAGCTTTCCCTCCAAGAGCATACAGTCTGCTTGGGGAGCCAGGGTAGTCGTGTGAAAAGATAAAATACAGTGAATATTTCTTGAAAAAATAAATAAGCATGGTACTTCGGAATAAATTATGAAGAATTCAGTTAGAATGAAGTTTAAAGAATAAGATATAACACTTTATGAAGAAATAGCAAAAGGAAACATACAAAAACACTTGATATACTCTAAGGGGATCTACAACTTTGATCAGGGGTGGTGGAAAGAATATTGAGGAATCGGAACTTATAATCCAAATCGTGAGTTCCTTCCTGAGACTTGATTCCTAATTTATAAAACAAGAGGTCTGGACTTCACTATAAAATGTCCTTATTTTGTGAATCAGAACCTAGTTCTTCTGGGATTGATTGCAGGCTCTACTGAAGATCTGAAATGGGGTCCACCCATCCCCACAAAGTCTGCACCTTTCAGTCATGGCAGTCATCCTCCTTTCCAGAAAACACTGGTACATCCAGAAGACTCCTCTAAGAGACCCCCAAACATCTGAGATTTATATTTTTCAGGTATTCTTACCCATCCATCATCCAATCCATAAGATTCTCACACACCAGATTTTTTTGAATAAACATCTCCAGAGTGAAAATTGTCTTGCTTATCTTTCTAATACTTCCATTTGCCAAAACTTCCCATGGGAATAAATGACATTGGACTATAGATGCCCTCCAAATCATGAAGCCCAAAAGTTAGTATCATCTACATCTACATTCTCAATGCTTGATTTTCACTGGGTTTCAGTTTGCTTTATTGTGGTTGTTTGATCTCCTTGGGGTCTGAGAGTGTGCCTCATCACTGGTGGTGCTGCTGAGAAAACAGAACTTGGCTCTGTTCTTTCTTCTCTTTACAACTTCCTAAAAAGAGAACAGCTCTGGGCTCATGGTATTCAACCTCGACTGCACACTGGAGAGCTACTAAAAAACACTGATGCTTGGTCCCACTCCCAGAGTCTCTGACTCAATTGGTCAGAAGTGTGGTCTGAACACTGGGATTCTTTTAAAGCACCCCAGGTGATTCTGATCTGGGGCCAAGGTTGAGAACCACCGGGTGAGGCCATCTTGAAGCAAGCCCTCTGGGGAACTCACAGAGCTATAGTCCCAAAGAGAAGAAAGTCTGGACCTCAAAGGCCTTATCTGTAAGTTGTGGTCAATAATGGCTCTATCACTGTGTTGTTGAGAAGTTTACATGAAATCATGTATATAAAGCATCTCGTAGGAGACATGTGTTGATTTTGTTTGACCAATGTTCATTACTTTTCCTGTGGAACCCCTTTCCCCATTTTCAATCCCCATAGCTGCTGGAATCATGATCTCACCCCTAATTCAGGGAAGCACACCTGACCTAAGCAAGCATTGATATGGTCATCATGATTGACCCAAGGATGAGCACCTGACCTAGACCATCAGAGCCAATAAGCATCAGCCAATATATAGGTTTTTGCTAGACCTATTGAAAAAAGAAGTTCTTTTGCTGCTGAGGTTGCAAAACTGGTGGGATATAAGCCTGCAGCTTCTAGGGTTATCTTGCCACCATGAAGGAGAACCCCAAGATCAAGAGAGACATGTTTGTGATGACATCAACATCTTGATCAGCCTGACCAATCCCTGGACTTTTATAGGTATCTTAGCCAATAAATCCCATTTTGTGATTGAGCTAGTTTGAAAATTCACAAGTGAAAGAATGCTGTCCAACATGCACTTGGTAAATTTTGATGATGCTTTGATACCAGACCTGCTGGGAAATCCAAGACTGAGACATTTCTGATGGTTCCTTCGTGCTGCAACTCTGCAGAACCAGACTCACTGGAGAGCTCTCAAATTCCCAGTCCCTCTATAGCTGACTAAGCACCATAGCATCCACACTGTTTTTCTCTCTGCCCCAAGACTGAACAGTCCTTGTCTTAAGTACACATTTAAATTTCAACTACACTTCAAGACCTGCCTAGCCTAGTCTGCTCTTTGACTACTGCAGCCTCATCCACCTTCCACATTCCCATCTGCCTCCAAAACAGTCAGGTCTATAACATTATTTTTAACAGCCAATGTGCATATTTCATTCAGCCTTACTGTTTATTTCTGTATACATGATTTGTTGTCCATCTTTAGTGTAAGTTTTAAAAGAAGGGACCATATTTTCCTTTACTTTGGGGTTCTCCTGATACAATGCAAAGCAAGTAAATGTTTGCTAAATTTAATTAAATGGATACAGTAATTTAGGAGGTAAAGGTCCAGTTAAGTAGGTAGAATATAATCCCAATTTTTTAAAATGTTGAATGCTTTTATTCCTTGGATATGGGGTTGAGGATATAATATTTAGTTCATTCTTAAATTAAAAATTATTTTTTCCCAAGTAAAGCAACATAAATTTGAGGGGGAAAATATCAAACATATGATGCGGTTCCCCAGGACAGTGCCAATTTATGCCACTTGTCCAAGTGTAGTGAGTTAGCAGTACTTTCTTTCTTTCTTTCAAACCCCTAGGGCTGCCTGTTTCCTGTCTGGCATGTAGGAGCTTGGAAGGCATCACTCCATCCTAACAACAAGTAAGAAGCTGAAGAAACTGAAAGTCATTACCTCTTAGATCCATCAGAGAAGTGAGGTCTCAGGGCAAGCCACTGCCCCAAATTGGTGAGACAGACAGGTGGATAGAGAGAATCATGACTTACCAGTGCAGAAACCCACATGCAAGAACCTCTGTGGAAACTTCTGTGGGAACCAGTGCCCGGGTTGAGGAACTTGAACTATGATTGACAAATTACTGGAGGCTCAGTGAGGACAAATCTGAGAGTTAAAAATTCCAGGGTATGGCCCACAGTTAGAGTAGCAGCCACACTTGTAAGTTTTACCTCCTATAGCTCTACCAGGTTCTCACAGTGAAGATCTGAGAAAAATTCCCTTGTGCTTCCAGCAGGGAGAGGTGAAAAATAGCCATTTTGAAATATTCCAAACAGTTCTAGTCTTCTTAACAAAACCTACCCTCAGCAGAAACTGTTTTACCAGAGTCTAACCACATGGGATTTTACTAGGATTTAACCAACAACTTCAAGCCCCTAGTAGCCATCCTCTCCCACCTAAAGGGGTGAAAAACTCCTGAGAATCACCTGTGAAGTTCACAGTTCAAGAAGACAGGCTCACTGAAAGACTGAGACCTAATTACAGGACTATAGCATGCTTCCCGTCCCTCCATGGCTCACCACCACATCACTAAATACTTACTGCAGTTCCTTTTATCCACTAGGTCTTATTCAGCTTTCAGCAAAAAATAATAAGGCATGATAAGAAGCAAAAAACACAGTTGGAAGGGACAGACCAAGCATCAGAACCAGACTCATATATGGCAAGGATGCTGGAATTATCAGAGCAAGAATTTAAAATAACAATGATTTTTTAAAATTTGAAGATCTATGGCTTTATTCAACAATTCATGAATTGTGAAGCATCCCATCTAGTAAATAGGAGGACTCTCTGAAAATAAAAATTACAGCTAAAGACTGTAATGGAAAAAGTAGACAGTTTGCAAGAGCAGATGGGTAATGTAAGCAACAAATGCAAGAGGTCAGAAACACTGTAACAGAAATGAAGAATGTCTTTGATGGGCTCATTAGTAGACTGGACACAGCTAAGGAAAGAATCTCTGAGCTTGAGGATATATTGATTGAAACTTTCAAAAATGAAAAGCAAAGAAAAAATGAAACATTACATGTAAGAACTGGGGGACAACTATGAAACGTGTAATATATGTGTAGTGGAAATACCAGCAGGAGAAGAAAGAAAGGAACAGAAGTATTTGAAACAATAATGACTGAGAATTTCCCCCAAGTTAATGTCAGACACCAAACCACAGATGCAGGAAGCTCAAAGAACACCAAGCAGGAAAATCGCCAAAAACAAACAAACAAACAAGCAAACACATTATAGAGGAACAAAGATAAGCATTACATGTGACTTCTCAGTAATCACATGAGCAAGATGAGATTGGAGTGGACTATTTTAAACGTGGACAGAAAAAGATCCACCAACCTGGAATTTTGCACCCTGTGAAACTATCTTCAAGAGTGAAGGAAAAATAAAGACTCTCAAACAAACAAAAAAAAAATTAAGAGAATTTGTCACTAGTGTACCTGCTTTTCAAGAAATGTTCAAAGAAGCTCTTCAGTGATAAGAAAAATAATATAGGTCAGAAACTTGGATCTACATAAAAATGCAAATTTTGTTTTAATCAGATACAGTAAGATGTACAGACACAAAAATTATTGTTATGAAGGAAGAAGTTTTTATTTTACTCACAGCCCCCTAGAAGCAGGAGGCATAGCACACCATGCAGGGCCACACAGGGAAGCACTGGGCAGACATGAGCAGGCAGAGAGAGGAGGGTGAGAACCTTATTGTGGTTTTCCTGGGGGGGCAATGGGCAGGGAAAGGCAAGCAAGGTAAACAGACTTAGAAGTGGGTAGTTTGAGGATTCTCAGTGAGATCAAGGTGGTAGGAGTGGTCCCTAGTTGCCTAGCACATGGTCCTGGGGGGTTAGGAGAGAGGGAAGTGTCCCAGAGTTCAAGAGCCCAATAAGAGGAGGCAGGAGGGGGTGTGGACTCAGGATTCATTGGTTTGTACATCTAAGGAGTGCTTGCAGGCAAGTCCTTACTATTTCTAGGAATTAGTTAATCCTGGAGAAGGGCAGTCCCTCCTTGGGTCAGCAAGGTCTCAGATGCCAGAGCATCAGGAATACAGAACTCACTACTATATATAAAATAGATAACAAATAAGGACCTACTGTATGGCAGAGGGAACTATACTCAATATTTTTAATAACCTATAAGGGAAAAGAATCTATCTACATATATAGATATAGATATAGATAGATCTATCTATCTATCTATCATCTATCTAACTATCTGAATCACTTTGCTGTACACCTGACACTAAAACAACAGTGTAAATCAACTATACTTCAATTAAAAAAAGAAAGGAGGGGGGACCTTGAAGATGGCGGAAGAGTAAGACGCGGAGATCACCTGCCTCCCCACAGATACACCAGAAATACATCTACACGTGGAAAACTCCTACAGAACACCTACTGAAGGCTGGCAGAAGACCTCAGACCTCCCAAAAGGCAAGAAACTCCCCACGTACCTGGGTAGGGCAAA
The DNA here is from genome assembly GCF_937001465.1 of Orcinus orca. Taxonomy (NCBI): domain Eukaryota; kingdom Metazoa; phylum Chordata; class Mammalia; order Artiodactyla; family Delphinidae; genus Orcinus; species Orcinus orca. Next base: position 13,311,741 of record NC_064563.1, on the reverse strand, counting down.
AGAAAAAAAGAAAAAAACAGAGACAAAAGAATAGGGACGGCACCTGCACCAGTGGGAGGGAGCTGTGAAGGAGGAAAAGTTTCCACACACTAGGAAGCCCCTTCACGGGCGGAGACTGCGGGAGGCGGAGGGGGGAGCTTTGGAGCCCCGGAGGAGAGCACAGCAACAGGGGTGCGGAGGGCAAAATGGGGAGATTCCCGCACAGAGGATCGGCGCCGACCGGCACTCACCAGCCCGAGAGGCTTGCTGCTCACCCGCCGGGGCGGGCGGGGCTGCGAGCTGAGGCTCGGGTTTCGGTCGGAGCGCAGGGAGACGACTGGGGTTAGCGGCTTGAACATAGCCTGAAAGGGTTAGTGCACCACGGCTAGCCAGGAGGGAGTCCGGGGAAAAGTCTGCACCTGCCGAAGAGGCAAGAGACTTTTTCTTCCCTCTTTGTTTCCTGGCGCGCGAGGAGAGGGGTTTAAGAGCGCTGCTTAAAGGAGCTCCAGAGACGGGCGCGAGCCGCGGCTAAAAGCACGGACCCCAGGGACGGGCGGGAGACGCTAAGGCTGCTGCTGCCACCACCAAGGGGCCTGTGTGCGAGCACAGGTCACTATCCCCACCCCTCTTCCGCGGAGCCTGTGCAGCCCGCCACTGCCAGGTTCCCGGGATCCAGGGACAACTTCCCCGGGAGAACGCACGGCGGGCCTCAGGCTGGTGCAACGTCACGCTGGCCTCTGCTGCCGCAGGCCCGCCCCGCACGCAGTGCCCCTCCCTCCCCTCCCCCCGGCCTGAGTGCGCCAGAGCCCCCGAATCAGCGGCTCCTTTAACCCCGTCCTGTCTCAGCAAAAAACAGATACCCTCCAGCGACCTACACGCAGAGGCAAGGCCAAATCCAAAGCTGAGCCCCTGTGAGCTGTGAGAACAAAGAAGAGAAAGGGAAATTTCTCCCAGCAGCCTCAGAAACAGCGGATTAAAGCTCCACAATCAACTTGATATACCCTGCATCTGTGGAATACATGAATAGACAACGAATCATCCCAAATTGAGGAGGTGGGCTTCGAGAGCAAGATCTATGAATTTTTCCCCTTTTCCTCTTTTTGTGAATGTGTATGTGTATGCTTCTGTGTGAGATTTTGTCTGTATAGTTTTGCTTCCACCATTTGTCCTAGGGTTCTATCCGTCCATGTTTTTTTTTTTAATTTCTTTTCTTAATAATTAATTTTAATAAATTTATTATACTTTTCTTTCTTTCTTTCTTTCTTTCTTTCTTTCTTTCTTTCTTTCTTTCTTTCTTTCTTTCTTTCTTTCCTTCCTTCCTTCCTTCCTTCCCTCCTTTAGACAACGAATCATCCCAAATTGAGGAGGTGGTCTCTGAGAGCAAGATTTATGATTTTCCCCCCTTTACCTCTCCTTGTGAGGGTGTATGTGTATGCTTCTGTGTGAGATTTTGTCTGTATAGCTTTGTTTCCAACATTTGTCCTAAGGTTCTATCCGTCCCCCTTTTTTTTTCTAAATAATTATTTTTAATTCAATAACCTTATTATACTTTATTTTATTTTACTGTATCTTCTTTCTTTCTGTCTTTTTTCCTTCCTTCCCTCCTTCCTTCCTCCGTCCCTCCCTCCCTCCCTCCTTTCTTTCCTTCTTTGCTTCTTTCTTTCTTTCTTTCTTTCTTTCTTTCTTTCTTTCTTTCTTTCTTTCTTCCTTCCTTCCTTCCTTCCTTCCCTCCCTTCTTTCTTTCTTTCTTCATACTTCTACTAATTCTCTCTACTTTTTCTCCCTTTTATTCTGAGCTGTGTGGATGAAAGGCTCTTGGTGCTCCAGCCAGGAGTCAGGGCTCTGCCTCTGAGGTGGGAGAGCCAACTTCAGGACATTGGTCAACAAAGGACCTCCCAGCTCCACATAATATCAAATGGCGAAAATCTCCCAGAGACCTCCATCTTAACACCAGCACCCAGCTTCACTCAACGACCAGCAAGCTACAGTGCTGGACAACCTATGCCAAACAACTAGCAAAACAGGAACACAACCCCACCCATTAGCAGAGAGGCTGCCAAAGATCATAATAAGGCCACAGACACCCTAAAATACGCCACCAGACGTGAACCTGCCCACTAGAGAGACAAGATCCAGCCTCATCCACCAAAACACAGGCACTAGTCCCCTCCACCAGGAAGCCTACACAACCCACTGAACCAACTTTAGCCACTGGAGACAGACATCAAAAACAGCGGGAACTACGAACCTGCAGCCTGCAAAAAGGAGACCCCAAACACAGTAAGATAAGCAAAATGAGAAGACAGAAAAACACACAGCAGATGAAGGAGCAAGATAAAAACCCACCAGACCTAACAAATGAAGAGGAAATAGGCAGTCTACCTGAAAAAGTATTCAGAATAATGATAGTAAGGATGATCCAAAATCTTGGAAATAGAATGGACAAAATGCAAGAAACATTTAACAAGGACCTAGAAGAAATAAAGATGAAACAAGCAACGATGAACAACACAATAAATGAAATTAAAAGTACTCTAGATGGGATCAATAGCAGAATAACTGAGGCAGAAGAACGGATAAGTGACCTGGAAGATAAAATAGTGGAAATAACTACTGCAGAGCAGAATAAAGAAAAAAAGAATGAAAAGAAATGAGGACAGTCTCAGAGACCTCTGGGACAACATTAAATGCACCAAGATTCGAATTATAGGGGTTCCATAAGAAGAAGAGAAAAAGAAAGGGACTGAGAAAATATTTGAAGAGATTATAGTTGAAAACTTCCCTAATATGGGAAAGGAAATAGTTAATCAAGTCCAGGAAGCACAGAGAGTCCCATAAGGATAAATACAAGGAGAAATACGCCAAGACATATATTAATCAAACTGTCAAAAATTAAATACAAAGGAAGCATATTAAAAGCAGCAAGGGAAAAACAACAAATAACACACAAGGGAATCCCCATAAGGTTAACAGCTGATCTTTCAGCAGAAACCCTACAAGCCAGAAGGGAGTGGCAGGAAATACTGAAAGTGATGAAGGAGAAAAACCTGCAACCAAGACTACTCTACCCAGCAAGGATCTCATTCAGATTTGATGGAGAAATTAAAACCTTTACAGACAAGCAAAAGCTGAGAGAGTTCACACCAACAAACCAGTTTTACAACAAATGCTAAAGGATCTTCTCTAGGCAAGAAACACAAGAGAAGGAAAACACCTACAATAACAAACCCAAAACAATTAAGAAAATGGGAATAGGAACATACATATCGATAATTACCTTAAATGTAAATGGATTAAATGCTCCCACCAAAAGACACAGATTGGCTGAATGGATACAAAAACAAGACCCATATATATGCTGTCTACAAGAGACCCACTTCAGACCTAGAGACACATACAGACTGAAAGTGAGGGGATGGAAAAAGATATTCCATGCAAATGGAAATCAAAAGAAAGCTGGAGTAGCAATTCTCATATCAGACAAAATAGACTTTAAAATAAGGACTATTAGAAGAGACAAAGAAGGGCACTACATAATGATCAAGGGATCGATCCAAGAAGAAGATATAACAATTGTAAATATTTATGCACCCAACATAGGAGCACCTCAATACATAAGGCAAACACTAACAGCCATAAAAGGGGAAATCGACAGTAACACATACATAGTAGGGGAATTTAACACCCCACACTCACCCATGGACAGATCATCCAAAATGAAAATAAATAAGGAAACACAAGCTTTAAATGATACATTAAAAAAGATAGACTTAATTGATATTTATAGGACACTCTATCCAAAAACAACAGAATACAAATTTTTTCTCAAGTGCTCATGGAACATTCTCCAGGATAGATCATATCTTGGGTCACAAATCAAGCCTTGGTAAATTTAAGAAAATTGAAATTGTATCAAGTATCTTTTCCGACCACAACGCCATAAGACTAGATATCAATTACAGGAAAAGATCTGTAAAAAACACAAACACATGGAGGCTAAACAATACACTACTTAATAACGAAGTGATCACTGAAGAAATCAAAGAGGAAATTAAAAAAATACCTAGAAACAAATGACAATGGTGACACAACGACCCAAAACATATGGGATGCAGCTAAAGCAGTTCAAAGGGGGAAGTTTATAGCAATACAAGCCCACCTTAAGAAGAAGGAAATATCTCGAATAAACAACCTAACCTTGCACCTAAAGCAATTAGAGAAAGAAGAACAAAAAAAAACCCAAAGCTAGCAGAAGGAAAGAAATCATAAAGATCAGATCAGAAATAAATGAAAAAGAAATGAAGGAAACAATAGCAAAGATCAATAAAACTAAAAGCTGGTTCTTTGAGAAGATAAACAAAATAGATAAACCACTAGCCAGACTCATCAAGAAAAAAAGGGAGAAGACTCAAATCAATAGAATTAGAAATGAAAAAGGAGAAGTAACAAATGACACTGTAGAAATAAACAAGATCATGAGAGATTACAAGCAACTCTATGCCAAGAAAATGGACAATCTGGAAGAAATGGACAAATTCTTAGAAATGCACAACCTGCCAAGACTGAATCAGGAAGAAATAGAAAATATGAACAGACCAATCACAAGCACTGAAATTGAAACTGTGATTTAAAATCTTCCAACAAAAAAAAGCCCAGGACCACATGGCTTCACAGGCGAATTCTGTCAAACATTTAGAAAAGAGCTAACACCTATCCTTCTGAAACTCTTCCAAAATATAGCAGACGGAGGAACACACCCAAATTCCTTCTACGAGGCCACCATCACCTTGATACCAAAACCAGACAAGGATGTCACAAAGAAAGAAAACTACAGGCCAATATCACTGATGAACATAGATGCAAAAATCCTCAACAAATACTAGCAAACAGAATCCAACAGCACATTAAAAGGATCATACACCATGGTCAAGTGGGGTTTATTCCAGGAATGCAAGGATTCTTCAATATATGCAAATCTATCAATGTGATACACCATATTAACAAATTGAAGGAGAAAAACCATATGATCATCTCAATAGATGCAGAGAAAGCTTTTGACAAAATTCAACACCCATTTATGATAAAAACCCTGCAGAAAGTAGGCATAGAAGGAACTTTCCACAACATAATAAAGGCCATATATGACAAGCCCACAGCCAACATCATCCTCAATGGTGAAAAACTGAAAGCATTTCCACTAAGATCAGGAACAAGACAAAGTTGCCCACTTTCACCACTCTTATTTAACATAGTTTCAGAAGTTTTAGCCACAGCAGTCAGAGAAGAAAAGGAAATAGGAATCCAAATCAGAAAAGAAGAAGTAAAGCTGTCACTGTTTGCAGATGACATGATACTATACATACAGAATCCTAAAGATGCTACCAGAAAACTACTAGAGCTAATCAGTGAATTTGGTAAGGTAGCAGGATACAAAATTAATGCACAGAAATCTCTGGCATTCCTATGTACTAATGATGAAAAATCTGAAAGTGAAATCAAGAAAACACTCCCATTTACCATTGCAACAAAAAGAATAAAATATCTAGGAATAAACCTACCTAAGGAGACAAAAGACCTGTATGCAGAAAATTATAAGACACTGATGAAAGAAATTAAAGATGATACAAATAGATGGAGAGATATACCATGTTCTTGGATTGGAAGAATCAACATTGTGAAAATGACTCTACTACCCAAAGCAATCTATAGATTCAATGCAATCCCTATCAAACTACCACTGGCATTTTTCACAGAACTAGAACAAAAAATTTCACAATTTGTATGGAAACACAAAAGACCCCGAATAGCCAAAGCAATCCTGAGAACGAAAAACGGAGCTGGAGGAATCAGGCTCCCTGACTTCAGACTATACTACAAAGCTACAGTAATGAAGACAGTATGGTACAGGCACAAAAACAGAAAGATAGATCAATGGAACAGGATAGAAAGCCCAGAGATAAACCCACGCACATATGGACACCTTATCTTTGATAAAGGTGGCAGGAATGCACAGTGGAGAAAGGACAGCCTGTTCAATAAGTGGTGCTGGGAAAACTGGACAGATACATGTAAAAGTATGAGATTAGATCACTCCCTAACACCATACACAAAAATAAGCTCAAAATGGATTAAGGCCTAAATGTAAGGCTAGAAACTATCAAACTCTTAGAGGAAAACATAGGCAGAACACTCTATGACATAAATCACAGCAAGATCCTCTGACCTACCTTCTAGAGTAATGGAAATAAAAACAAAAATAAACAAATGGGACCTAATGAAACTTCAAAGCTTTTGCACAGCAAACGAAACCATAAACAAGACTAAAAGACAACCCTCAGAATTGGAGAAAATATTTGCAAATGAAGCAACTGACAGAGGATTAATCTCCAAAATTTACAAGCAGTTAATGCAGCTCAATAACAAAAAAACAAACAACCCAATCCAAAAATGGGCAGAAGACTTAAATAGACATTTCTCCAAACAATATATACAGACTGCCAACAAACACATGAAAGAATGCTCAACATCATTAATCATTAGAGAAATGCTAATCAAAACTACCATGAGATATCATCTCACACCAGTCAGAATGGCCATCATCAAAAAATGTAGAAACAATAAATGCTGGAGAGGGTGTGGAGAAAAGGGAACACTCTTGCACTGCTGGTGGGAATGTGAATTGGTTCAGCCACTATGGAGAACAGTATGGAGGTTCCTTAAAAAACTACAAATAGAACTACCATATGACCCAGCAATCCCACTACTGGGCATATGCCCTAAGAAAACCATAATTCAAAAAGATTCATGTACCAAAATGTTCATTGCAGCTCTATTTACAATAGCCTGGAGATGGAAACAACCTAAGTGCCCATCATCGGATGAATGGATAAAGAAGATGTGGCACATATATACGATGGGATATTACTCAGCCATAAAAAAAAATGAAATTGAGCTATTTGTAATGAGGTGGATAGACCTAGAGTCTGTCATACAGAGTGAAGTAAGACAGAAAGAAAAAGACAAATACCGTATGCTAACACATATATATGGAATTTAAGAAAAAAAAATGTCATGAAGAACCTAGGGGTAAGACAGGAATAAAGACACAGACCTACTGGAGAACTAACTTGAGGATATAGGGAGGGGGAAGGGTGAGCTGTGACAGGGCGAGAGAGAGGCATGGACATATACACACTAACAAACGTAAGGTAGATAGCTAGTGGGAAGCAGCCACATGGCACAGGGATATGGGCTCGGTGCTTTGTGACCGCCTGGAGGGGTGGGATAGGGAGGGTGGGAGGGAGGGAGACGCAAGAGGGAAGAGATATGGGAACATATGTATATGTATAACTGATTCACTTTGTTATAAAGCAGAAATTAACACACCATTGTAAAGCAATTATACCCCAATAAATATGTTTAAAAAAAGTATAACTATTAATCATAGAATTTAAATTTAGTATGAAAAGAGAAGAATGGCAAACTATATTGAAGCTACGTGGAATTATGTTTATAGACAGCAGGAAGAGATAATAAAAATATAAACATTGTTTGATAGAAAAAAAAGAAAGGAATACAGAACATAAGAAAATACAATTAATACAAGAGCAATGGAGAAGGAACAAGTGAAGTTAAAATAAGAACTTATTTTTCTTATTCTTTAATTAATCTAACAGACAAGAGCTTGTTCAAAGTAGTAAATACAACAATGTATTTGATTATTATACCTTGTATATATTTGAAGTGAATGACACAATGATACAAGGGACAGGATGGAGGAGTTAGGGATACTTGGTTATTATTAGGTACTTGCAATTCCCACGAAATGATATAGTGTCATTTGAAAGAGGACTTGAATTAGTTGTAAACACACATGGCAAATTTTAGGACAACCACTAAAAAAGTTTTAAAAAAAGGATAATTGATACACTAAGAAAGGAGAAAAAAATGGAATCATATAAAATTCTCAATTAATTAAAACATCAAAAGGCAGAAAAGTAGAAGACACAAATACACACAAAGAACAAGAGCAACAATAGAAAATTAACAAATATAGGTAGGTATAATAACCCAATTATATCAATAATCACTTTAAATGCCACTGGTCTAATTATTTCCATTAAAAGACAGAGATTATTAGAACGTATCAACAAAGACCCTATTATATGTAGTTGAAGCCCACTTTAAATATAAAGACACATATAGATTAAATGAAAATGATGGAAAAAGATATACCATGCTAAAAGATATAACCATGCTAATAAAAGAAAGCTTAGGTAGCTATATTAATTTCGAAGAGCTGACTTCTGGGCAAGGAAGATTATCAGTGATAAAGAGGGATGTTACATAATGATAAAGGGTCAATTCTCCAAGAAGACATAGCATACATAACGATAAAGGGGTCAATTCTCCAAGAAGGCATAGCAATCCTTAAAGTATATGCACCTAACAACAAGGCACCAAAATAAGTGAGGTGAAAACCAAAAGAACTGTAAGGGTAAATAGATGAATCCACTATTTAATAGGAAACTTCAACATCCCTCTCTCAGAATTGGGCAGATCTAGCAGACAGAAAATCAGTAAGGAAATAGTTGAACTCAATATCACCATCAGTCAGCTGGATAATTGACATCTATAAAATATTTCATTCAACAATTGCAAAATACACATTCTTCTCAAGCTCACATGGAACATTCACTGAGATAGACCACATTCTGGGCCATAAAACACACTTTAACAAATTTAAAGAAATACAGCTTGTACAATGTTTGCTCTTAGGCCACAATGGAATTAAACTAGAAATCAATAATGATAGTTAGAAAATCCCAAAATACTTGGAGATTAAACAATACACTTTTAAATAACACATGGGTCAAAGAAGAAATTTTTAAAAATTCAAAAATATTTTGAACTAAATAAAAATGGAAAAACAACTTATCAGAATTTGTGGGATGCAGCAAAAGTAGTATCTTAAAGGGAAATCCAAAGCACTGAATGCATATGTCAGAAAAGAAGAGAGATCTAAAATCAATCATATAAGCATCATATAAACATCCGCCCTAAGAAAAGTTTTAAAAAGAAGAGATAATTAAATCTAAATTAAGGAGAAGAAAAGAAAAAAAAAATTTTTGATGCAACAGAAATCAATGACATTGAAAACAGGAAATCAAGAGAGGAAAAAAAACTCAACAAAACTGAAACCTGATTCTTTGAAAAGATCAATAAAATCTATAAGCCTCTAGCCAGGCTAACTAAGAAAAAAGGACACAAATTACTAATATCAGAAGTTAAAGAGGGGACATCACTTAGATGACATGGACATTGAAAGGACATTAAATTCCATGATTGCAAGGAAGAGCATGAACAACTCTATGTTCACAAATTTATAACCTAGATGAAACGGATCAATTTTTGAAAGACACAATCTGCCAAAACACACAAGAAGAAACAGACAATCAGAATAGGTCTATATCTATTAAAGAAATTGAATCAACAATTAATAACCTTCCAAAACAGAATGAACCGGACCCAGACAGCTTCACTGGTAAATTCCACCAAACACTTATATCAATTCTTTACAATTTCTTCCAGAATATAGAAGCAGAAAGAATATTTCCTAAATCATTCTATGAAGGCAGAATTACCCTAATACCAAAGCCAGATAGAGACATTACAAAACACAACAACAACAAAACAAAACTACAAACCAGTATCTTTTATGAATATAGATGCAAAAATCTTCAAAAAAATGTTAGCAAGTCAAAGCCAACAATGTATAAAAAGAATTATACACCATGACAAAGTGGGATTTATTCCAGGAATGCAAGGCTGGTTCGACATTCAAAAATCATTTATATAATTCATCACATCAACAGGATAAAGAAGAAAAGTTACATGATCATATCAATAGAGGCAGAAAAATCATCTGACAATGTAATACCTTATTCATGACTAAAACAAAACAAAACAAACAAACAAACAAAACTTCTCAGCAAACTAGGAATAGAGGGAAATTCCTTAACATGGGCATACAGATTGGGAAGGAAGAAACATAACTGTCTTTGTTTGCAGATGATGTGTTTATTTATGTAGAAAATCCTAAAGAATCCACAAAAAACTCCTAGAACTATGGCAGCAGTATAAAAAGTTAATACACAAAATCCAATTACTTTCCTATATTCCAGCAATGAATAACTGGAATTTGAAATTATAAACACAATACCATTTATATTAGCACCTCCAAAACTTAAATACTTACGTATAAATTTAAAAAAATATGTACAAGATCTATATGAGGAAAACTATAAAACTCTGAGGAATGAATTAAATGAAGAATTAAATAAATGGAGAGGTATTACATGTTTATGGATAGGAAGACTTAAGATTGTCAAGATATCAGTTTTTCCCAACTTGATCTATAGATTCAATGCAACCCCGATCAAAATCCCAGCAAGTTACTTTTGCAGATATTGACAAACTGATTCTAAAATGTATACAGAGAGGCAAAAGACCCAGAATGACTTACACGATATTGAAGAAAAGGAACAAACTCAGAGGCCTGACACTCCTGACTTCAAGATTTTTTATAAAGCTACAATAAGCAAGGCAGTGTAGTATTGTTAAAAGAATGGATCAGAATAGAGGGCCCAGAAATAGACTCACACAAATATAGTCAATGATCTTTGACAAAGGAGCAAGGACAATACAATGGAGAAATGATCATTTTTTCAGCAAATCGTGCTGGAACAACTAGACATCCACATGCAAGAAAACAAATCTAGACCCAGACATTATACCCTCCACAACATTAAGTCAAGGTGGACCATAAACCTAAATGTAAAATGTAAAACTATGAAACACCTAGAAGATAACATAGGAGAAAATCTGTACAACCTCAGGTTTGATAATGACTTTTTAGACACCACATCAAAGGCAAGATCCATGAAAGAAATAATGCATAAGCTGGGCTTCATTAAAATTAAAAACTCCTGCTCTGCATAAGACACTGTCAGGAGAATGAGAAGACAAGTCACAGACTGAGAAAAAACACTTGCAGAACACGTAACTGACAAAGGACTGTTATCCAAAATATACAAAGAACTCTTAAAACTCAACGGTAAGAAAAAGAACAACCCAATTAAAAAATGGGCAAAGATCTGAACAGACACCTCACCAAAGAAGATACACTAGATGTCAAATAAGCATATGAAAAGATGCTCCACATCGTATGTCATTAAGAAATTGCAAATTAAAACAATTAGATAACACCACACATCTATTAGAATGGCAAAAATACAAAACACTGACAACCAAAATGCTGGCAAGGATATGGAGCAACAGGAATTCTCATTCATTGCTGATGGGAATGCAAAACAGCATAGCCCTTTTGGAAGACACTTTGTTGGTTTCTTACAAAACTAAACATTTTCTTACCACACAATCCAGCAATCACACCCCTTAGTATTTAACCAAGTGAGTTGATAACTTATAGTCACACAAAAATCTGCACAGGGATAAGTTTATGGTAGATTTATTCATAATTGCCAAAACTTGGAAGCAACCAAGATGTCCTTCAATAGATGGATGGACAAATAAATTTTGGTAAAACAGGCCATGGAATATTAGTCAGTGCTAAAAAAGAAATGAACTAACAAGCCATGAAAAGACTTAGAGGAATCTTAAATGAATATAAGTAAGTGAAAGGAGCCAATTTGAAAAGGTTACATTCTGTATGATTCGAATTATATAATATTCTGGCAAAGGAAACGTGGAAATAGTAAAGAGACCAGTGGTTGTCAGGGTTTGTGAGGAGAAAGGAATGGACAGGTGGAGCACAGAGGATTTTTTAGGGCAGTGAAACTATTCTGTATGATAACATAATGGTGGATACGTGTCATTATCAATTTGCCAAAACCCATAGAATATACAACACCAAGAGTGAACCCTAATTTAAATTATGGACGTTTTGGGTGATGAAAATGTGTCAGTGTAGGTTCATCATTTGTAACCAATGTATCACTTTGGTGGGGGGAAGGTATGTGTGGGGCCTGGGGGCATATGGAAACTCTCTGTACTTCCTGCTCAATTTTGCTGTGAACCTAAATAAACACCCTGGTTTGAGCATTAGGGATCTTTCAAGAACGATGGAAATACTCTGTGTATCGATTATGGTTACCTGGAAGTATATATTTGCCAAAATGATTCTAATAATACACTTAAAATGGATGCATTATATTATATATGAATTATATCTCAATACAGTTGATGTGCCCAGTTTGGATGATAAATTATGTGATCATAAGCATGATGTACCAAGGGCAAGGTAGTGGGAGTCATCTGGCCTGGAGGTAGGCATAAAGGGGTGCACAGAGACTTTAAAAACATTAATAAAACCAAGCTGACCTGCTTCTTATTATCCCAATGAGCTGGCAATTCTAATCAATGTCGGTAAAAATCTACTCCTTCCTAGCCGCGTGGACCACTTCAACCGCTCCTCCATGTTGGTAAACCACATGATACACATTCCCATCCCTAGAGACAAAACTCATACCAGTTTGGAAATAAATAGTCTTCCAGAAGGCTTCTTATGCATAAATGAGTCATAATCTGTGGTAGCTGAATGCCAAGAGTCTGAATCTTAAAATTAAGTTATTTTGGCCTAAGCAAAATAGACCCATCATAGAACAAATTTGAGAGATCCAAGAATAAATCTGAAATTGTATGCCAAATTTGTAAACTATTATTGTTTTCTTAAAACTTTAGTAGCTGAATTATAAACAGTTGGCATTAGAGTTCAGGAAAAATACTCTTAACACTGTCACCTGCTGAATTATTCCTGTGTTACATTCATGCCACACTAGGCAGATGTTTGTTTGAAACTGATGTCTGAAGAAGAGCATACTATTTGGAGATTCTTTTTCCCGTAAAACTTTCTTTTTGTCCTCATTCTCTTTATTTTTTTGTGATGTCTGGCATGAAGATAATTTAATGTAAATATCAGTTATTTGGTCATACTCCTTCTCTTAAAATTTTTAATGGACATAGTTGACATTCTCCCTTTAATAAGAAGAATTCAAAAATAGAATCTTTTTTTAAAAATTTCATGGTCGGGTGGAATTAAAAGTAAAATCCAGTTCATAAAGATAATTTTGTTTAACATCATGAGTGCTAATACACTAAGCCAAGCGTCAGCAAATTTTTCCTGCAAAGAACCAGGTAGTAAGTATTAAGGGCTTTGTGTCCAGAACAAATGCTCAATTCTGCCCCTGCAAAAGCAACTGCAGACAACATGCAAACACACAAGCATGGTTGCAGAACTGCATTAGAATTTCTGTGGGGCCTACCAACTTCTGCCTTATGGGCCCACCCATCATAAAAAATAAATGAAAACTTATCTTTAAATAAGTTTAGATACTTGAATTATTTTTTGTTTTAGGCAAAATTTAATAGACTTTTGTGGGTCCTAACATTGCATTTTTCTTTTCTGATGTGAGAAAAAAATTAAATATTTTGACCCTGAAAGTTTGGTGTTTTTCCTTCTGACTTTTTAAAGAAATTAAGGCATTTCACGGGCTTCTGTGGGCTCTGTTCACTGTGCCATCTGTACCGAGTGGATAAGTCGGCCCTGTGTGGCTGCATTTCAATAAAACTTCGTTTGACAGCAGGTTGCCAGCTCTGCACTAAATAATTAGACAAGTTTAGTATTACGATTTAATCTCTATTATTCTACCTGGTATGAGTTTTTAAATTTTAAAAACAATTGTTGGCTCAATTATTCTTCCTAAATGTATCTACCTCATTCACACTTTATTAATATTCATATTAGCTGTTAATCTATTTTCTTATTTATTTAATTGTTTGAAAGTCCTTAATAATTGTCACTGGGACTTCCCTGGTGGTACAGTGGTTAAGAATCACCTGTCAATGCAGGGGACACCGGTTCGATCCCTGGTCTGGGAAGATCCCACATGTTGTGGAGCAACTAAGCCCGTGTGCCACAACTACTGAGCCTGTGCTCCAGAGCCCACAAGCCACAACTATGTAGCCCGAGTGCCACAACTACTGAAGCCCATGTGCCTAGAGCCCATGCTCTGCAACAAGAGGAGCCACTGCAATGAGAAGCACGTGCACCGCAACGAACAGTACACCCCACTTGCCACAACTAGAGAAAGCCTGTGCATAGCAACAAAGACCCAATGAAACCAAAAATAAATAAATAAGATTCTTTAAAAAAAATAATAATAATTGTCACTGACAAGTATGGTCTTACTTTTTGAAACCAATTATCCATTCTGATTGGTCAATGATTGATTATTGTTAGATATTGTTAACAGTGCTCTTGTATCTACTGCATCCTTCTTAACAGTTTTATAGTACTCCACTATACCAATGTATCCTAATTCATTTAGCCAATTCTCTATAGATAGATAGTTAAATTGTTTCCAATTTTTTTCATTATCCTGAACAATGTTGCAATAAACCTCATAGCACCTGGGAGGAGTATTTTTATAGGATCACTTACTAGGAGTGGAAATTCTGTGTCAAAGGGAATGTATATTTAAAATTATGGTCACTATTAAACAATTGCAACAAAAAAGGTGATACCAAATTATATTTCTCCAGGAACATAAGGGAGTCCTTATTTCCTCACATTTTAATCACATACTTTTAAAGTTTTGGAATCCTGATTGGAGGGGGGAAATTCATGTTACCACATGGCTCTCTGCATTCCTATAATTATAATTATAATATATTCCTATAATTATAATACTAGTGAAATTATATTTCCCCTATGAACTGTATACCTAGGATTCTTAAGAGCCATTTCCCCTCATAAATGTTTGTCTTATACTTATCTGGATACACTCTTAACATTTATGAATATACACAGTCCTGGATGCTTTATACTTTTTGTTGTTATTCTAAATGGAATCTTTTCTTCTACTCACTTTACTAAATGATTATTTGTACTGGCCACTTTACTGAACTCTCTTGTTGATTTACCTTGACTTTTCTAGTATATTCTGATTTCAAATGGAAATAATGATTATTTCATCTCCTCCTTCCTAAATGTCCATATCTTATATTATATTGACCAGAACTTTGACAACAATGTTAAATAATGGTATCAATAATGTTCCTAATTTAATGGTAATATTTCAAGTATTTCACCATTAAATAGGATACGCTGGCATTTGATATGTAACATACATTTCTAAACATGTTAAGAAAATATCCCATCTTATTTTAACATAAAATTTAAGAAAATCAAGAATAGCTACTAAAGATTACCAATTACCTTTTCAGCATCTACTGTAATTACCATGTATGCTTTTTCTTTTATAATCTAATAATATGTTGAACTTTAACAAAATGTTAGTGAGTAATTTATTAGGGTTCTTAATATTTAACTATTATTGGACAAACCCCACTTAGTCATCCTATATCCTCTTTTATGTACTATTGGATTTTACTTGCTATTATTTGATTCAGAAATTTTGAATCATTGTTCAGAAGTGAGGAACACCTGTGTCTTTTACTTTTTGTGAACTCTCTTTGGTTTTGTATCAGTTCTGCTGGATTTATAAGAATGACGTGGAAGCTTTTCTTCTTTCTCTTTGTTTCTAAACATTTTAAATGTTAGAGGGATTATCTATCACTGCAAGTTTTGACAGGATTTGAGTGCTATCTTTCAGCCATCTCAATTCCTTCCAGTGTTAGAAGTCACGTAGGCTTTCTACTGCTTTTTAGTTGAATTATCATTCCTGGTTTCTTCTACAGGTTTCCATTTCATCCTGGTTTCAAATTGTTTATGATAAAATCAGATACATTATTTTCTCTACCCTCTAGGGTTATCTCTAATTTTCTCATTCCTAATGTGCATTTGTTTTCTTTCTTTCTTTGTTTCTGGATTACGGATTAGTAGGTTATCATTTTTACTGCAAAATTTTCCACAAAAGACCTTTTTGTGTATATTAATCAATCCTATTTTTTTCTTTGCCTTAATTCTCAATTTTCTGTTTCTATTGTTACTTGGGTTCAATTTGTGTTTACCCCTAACTTTTTGAATTGAATAATTAATCCATTTATTTCTATTATTTCTTTTTTTAGGAATGAAAGCTTTTCGAGGCAATGCATTTTCCTGAGTATAGCTATAGCTCTACAACATGGGCTTAATAAGGGAGCATTTTCATCATTATTATAGGCCAGATATTCTTCAATTATGGTTTTAAGTTCTTCAAGTGGGTAGAGATTTAAAATTTTGTTTTGTTTCATTGATATTTTTTTATTTTTCAGTGTGGGTGTAGCTCCTACTTTGAGTATTTACTTTTGGTTTAAATGCTTTGTATTCAGAGATTGTGGTATGCGATATTTCATTTTTTTGGAATCTACTGAGGTTTCCCTTGTCACCAACTATAAGCTCACTTTTTAAAAATGATTAATGGATGCTTGAAAAAAAACATATTCTTCCTGATAATATAGAATTTATTATTAATATATCAGGTCATCCTTACTTATTTTTGCCTATCTAATTTCTCAAGGACTAAAATAAGGGCACCAACATTTCCCCTACACTATATTTTCATCAGTTCACTTTTATTTCCTACATTTTAGCTTTATATATTTCTGTACCATGCTAATTATTTCCTAAGGTTTGTGACACTTCTATTGTTATCGTGGGCTATATTCATCATTTGTTTATCATTATTATGTGACTTTTGAAAACATTTTATGCCACGGCTAGATGAGAAGCTCCATCAGAGATAGACATCTGCTTTGGGTCACTGTTTAATCCCCAGACTTTACTGGTTCTTGTCAACAGTTAACACTCAAAAAATATTAGTTTTTAAAAAAGAGATTTAAAAAAGGGAGGAGAAGGAAGGGAAGGAGGTTTAAAAAAAAAAAGCATGAACCAGGCCTGACATAGTGTATTTTTATTGCTCTCAATATTATCTTATATAACATTATAATCCCTGTTTTCCCGTGGGTAGCATATCATTAATGTCAATTATCAAATCTCTTTATTTTAGATATTTATCTGTTAAAGAGAATTTGGCTGGATTCAGCGTTTTGATCTGATCAGGGAATCATTTTTGCTTTTAAGAGGGGAATTTTAACTCTTCATTTTATATTATAAAATATATGCTTGGGCTTACTTCTGTCAACTCTATTTTATATAATATCCTGTACTTTTCCTTACTGTTTCTTTTAAAGTTTTTCCTTATCATCTGTTTTCATTTTTTCTACTTTTCCTATATTAATCACTAATTTGGAAGAAAATGTATCAGATTTTTACTTAGAGCAAACTAAGTAAAATTACTTGTAAAGAAAATTTTTTAACTTACATTTCTAAATTCATCAACCTCAGAAATGAAACAATATTTATGACACCCAACAACAAAAGGTTTTTAAAATTAGTCTGCTTGAGGGAGGAACACTCCCAAACTAATTCTATGAGGCCACAATCACCCTGATACCAAAACCAGACAAAGATGTCACAAAAAAAGAAAACTACAGGCCAATATCACTGATGAACAGAGATGCAAAAATCCTCAACAAAATGCTAGCAAACAGAATCCAACAGCACATTAAAGGGATTATACACCACAATCAAGTGGGGTTCATCTCAGGAATGCAAGGATTCTTCAATATACACTAGTCAATCAATGTGATACACCATATTAACAATTTGAAGGATAAAAACTATATGATCACCTCAATAGATGCAGAAAAAGCTTTAGACAAAATTCAACAACAGTTTATGACAAAAGTCCTCCAGAAAGTAGGTATAGAGGGAACTTACCTCAAAATAATAAAGGCCATATATGACAAACCCACAGACAACATCATTCTCAATGGTGAAAAACTGAAACCATTTCCACTAAGATCAGGAACAAGACAAGGTTGCCCACTCTCATCACTATTATTCAACATAGTTTTGGAAGTTTTAGCTACAGCAGAGAAGAAAAAGAAATAAAAGGAATCCAAAGTGGAAAAGAAGTAAAACTGTCACTGCTTGCAGATGACATGATACTATACATAGAGAATCCTAAGGACTCTACCAAAAAAATACTAGAGCTAATCAACGAATTTGGTAAAGTAGCAGGATACAAAATTAATACACAGAAATCTCTTACATTCGTATACACTAATGATAAAAAATCTGAAAGAGAAATTAATGAAACACTCCCATTTAGCATTGTAAAAAAAAGAATAAAATACCTAGGAATAAACCTACCTAAGGAGAAAAAGACCTGTATGCAGAAAAATATAAGACACTGATGCAAGAAATTAAAGATGATACAAACAGATGGAGAGATATACCATGTTCTTGGATTGGAAGAATCAACATTGTGAAAATGATTATAGTACCCAAAGCAATCTACAGATTCAATGCAATCCATATCAAACTACCACTGGCAATTTTCACAGAACTAGAACCAAAAATTTCACAATTTGTATGGAAACACAAAAGACCCTGAATAGCCAAAGCAGTCTTGAGAAAGAAAAACGGAGCTGGAGGAATCAGGCTCCCTGACTTCAGACTATACTACAAATCTACAGTAATCAAGACAGTATGGTACTGGCACAAAAACAGAAAGATAGATCAATGGAACAGGATAGAAAGCCCAGAGATAAAACCATGCACACATGGTCAGCTTAGTTTTGATAAAGGAGGCAAGAATATACAATGGAGAAAAGACAACCTCTTCAATAAGTGGTGCTGGGAAAACTGGACAGCTACATGTAAAAGAATGAAATTAGAACACTCCCTAACACCATACACAAAAATAAACTCAAGATAGATTAAAGACTTAAATGTAAGGCCAAACACTATAAAACTCTTAGAGGGAAATATAGGCAGAACACTCTGTGATATAAATCACAGCAGGATTCTTTTTGACCCACCTCCTAGAGAAATGGAAATAAAAACAAAAAGAAACTAATGGGACCTAATGAAACTTAAAAGCTTTTTCAAAGCAAAGGAAACCGTAAACAAGATGAAAAAACAACCCTCAGAATGGGAGAAAATATTTGCAAATGTAGCAACTGACAAAGGGTTAATCTGCAAAATTTACAAGGAGTTCATGCAGCTCAATATTAAAAATACAAACAAGCCAATCCAAAAATGGGTAGAAGACCTAAATAGACATTTCTCCAAAGAAGATACACAGACTGCCAACAAACACATGAAAGGATGCTCAACATCACTAATCATTAGAGAAATGTAAATCAAAATTACAATGATCACCTCGCACTGGTCAGAATGGCCATCATCAAAAAATTCTACAAACAATAAATGCTGGTGAGGGTGTGGGGAAAGGGAACCGTCTTGAACTGTTGGTGGGAAGGTAAGTTGATACAGCCACTATGGAGAACAGTATGGAGGTTCCTTAAAAAACTGAAAATAGAACTAGCATACAACCCAGCAATCCCACTACTGGGCATATACCCTGAGAAAACCATAATCCAAAAAGAGTCATGTATCACAATGTTCATTGCAGCACTATTTACAATAGTCAGGACATGGAAGCAACCTACATGTCCATCAACAGATGAATTGATAAAGAAGATGTGGCACATATATACAATGGAATATTACTCAGCCATAAAAGGAAATGAAATTGAGTTATTTGTAGTGTGGTGGATGGAGCTACAGTCTGTCATACAGAGTGAAGTAAGCCAGAAAGAGCAAAACAAATACCGTATGCTAACACATATATATATAGAATCTAAAAAAGGTTCTGAAGAACCTAGGGGAGACAGGAATAAAGATGCAGACGTAGAAAATGGACTTGAGGACACGGGGAGGAGGAAAGGTAAGCTGGGACAAAGTTAGAGAGTGGCATGGACATATATACACTACCAAATGTAAAATAGGTAGCTAGTGGGAAGCAGCCACATAGCACAGGGACATCAGCTTGGTGCTTTGTGACCACCTAGAGGGTTGGGATAGGGAGGGTGGAGGGGAGAAGCAAGAGGGAGGGAATATGGGGATATATGTATACATATAGCTGATTAAGTTTGTTATACAGCAAAAACTAATACATCATTGTAAAGCAATTATACTCTAGTAAAGATGTTAAAATAAATTAGTCTGCTTACATTCCCTTCCTCTTCTTTATTCTTTTGCTCCATTTTGTAAGGACAAAGGAAGTCTCCCAATCTATTACCAATCTATTACCAGGAAATATCTTTTAAATTGTAGGTTTTTTTATACTGCTGCTTTTCTCACAAGGATATTAATTCTTACTTTGTGATCCCAGTGCCATCATTATTTCAAATTTATTTCCAGGTTTAAATAGAATTAATGCACTCTATAAGTCCACATACATGCTTGGGTTCTTTATTTTGGTTCTTCTTTTTGACCAGATCAGCACCATCCAGTAGAAATAGGATGCAAGCCACATAAGTAATTTAAAAAAATTTAGTAGCCACATTGGCAAAGAAATAGGTGAAAGGAATTATATAATATATTTTACTTAACCTGACATATCCAAAATATTATAATCTCAGTGTGTTATCAATATAAAAATTATTAATGAGACATTTTGCATTCTTTTTTCATACTAAGCCCTCAAAGTCTGGTGTATATTTTATGCGTATAGCACATCTCAGCTCAGACTCATCACGCTTCAGGTGCTCAGTGACCACATACGGTGAGTGGTTACCTAATTGGACAGCACAATTATACATCATAGTATACACAGAAAATGACAATGTTCTTTAGGGCCAAGGCCTTCTACCCCACCACCCCAGGCTAAGGAGAGCAGTATCTCAGCACAATCCACAGTCCTTGCAACACATCACTTAGGAAGTGCTGGGCTGGGTGACTTTTAAGAAGTGGTTAATTAAGACAGTGTTTCCCGGGGGGCTTCCCTGGTGGCGCAGTGGTTGAGAGTCCGCCTGCTGATGCAGGGGACACGGGTTCATGCCCCGGTCCAGGAAGATCCCACATGCCGCAGAGCAGCTGGGCCCGTGAGCCATGGCCGCTAAGCCTGCTTGTCCGGAGCCTGTGCTCCACAACGGAAGAGGCCACAACAGTGAGAGGCCCGTGTACCGCAAAAAAGAAAAAAAAAAAAAGACAGTGTTTCTCAAGTTTTAATATGCACAAAAATTACCTGGACATCTTTTTTTTTTTAATTTCTTTTATTGAAATATAGTTGATTAACAATCTTGTGTTAATTTCTGCCATACAGCAAAGTGATTCAGTTACACATATATATTCATTCTTTTTTGCATTCATTTCCATTATGGTTTATCATGGGATATTGAATATAATTCCCTGTGCTATACAGTAGGATCTTGTTTTTTATCCATTGTATAAAATGGACCGTATAAAATAGTGTGCATCTGCTAATCCCAAATTCCCACTCCATCCCTCCCCCCGCCTTGGAAACCACAAGTATGTTCTCTATGTCTGTGAGTCTATTTCTGTTTCATACATAGGTTCATTTTTGTCATATTTTAGATTCCACATGTAAATGATATCACTCGGTATTTGTCTTTGTCTGACTTACTTCACTTAGTATGATATTCTCTAGGCCCATCCATGTTGCTGCAAATGGCATTATTTCATTCTTTTTTATGGCTGAGTAGTATTCCATTGTGTATATATACCATATCTTCTTTATCCACTCATCTGTCGATGGACATTTAGGTTATTTCCATGTTTTGGCTATTGTGAATAGTGATGCTATGAATATAGGGCTGCATGTAGCTTTTTGATTTATAGTTTTATCTGGATATTGGGCATCTTTTTAATTAATTATTTTTTTGTATTCCATTTATTTTATTTTGTTTTATTTTATTTTTTAACATCTTTATTGGAGTATAATTGCTTTACAATGGTGTGTTAGTTTCTGCTTTATAACAAAGTGAATCAGCTATACATATATCCCCATATCTCCTCCCTCTTGCATCTCCCTCCCACCCTCCCTGTCCTACCCCTCTAGGTGGTCACAAAGCACTGAGCTGATGTTCCTGTGCTATGCAGCTGCTTCCCACTAGCTATCTATTTTACATTTGGTAGTGTATATATGTCCATGCCACTCTCTCACTTCATCCCAGCTTACCCTTCCCACTTCCCATGTCCTCAAGTCCATTCTCTATGTCTGATTCTTTATTACTGTCCTGTCTCTAGGTTCTTCAGAACTTTTTTTTTTCTTAGATTCCATATATATGTGTTAGCATATGGTATTTGTTTTTCTCTTTATGACTTTTACTTCACTCTGTATGACAAACTCTAGGTCCATCCACTTCACTACATGTAACTCAATTTCGTTTCTTTTTATGACTAATATTCCATTGTATACATGTGTTAGGCATCTTTTTTAAACACAAGCTCTGATTCATTAGCTCTGGTGTGGATTCTGAGATTCGGCATTTTTAACAAGCCCCTAAAGAATGCTTGTCCTCTGAAAACAGTTTAAGTAGCAAAGGATTGTTATATATACTGAAGTCTGGCAACACTTAGAATGTATTTCTGATACCTTTACAACTTGCCATATAGAGCAATCTAAATCAGTACTATCTAACAGAGATAGAACACAAGCCATATATAGAATGTGGCTATAGATTCTTGGGTCTCATCCATTTCATTTTCCCTCTTAGCTCTTTGTCACTGAGTATTGTCTTCCAGAATCTGATGTTACTGAGATAATTCACATGGCTAGACTAATTTATTTTTAATTTTTCTGCCTGGATAGATTATCCATTATCCTCAATAACACCATGCTAATCTTTATTTGTTTTTCATTTTTCTGGAACATAATGGGACTTTTGATCTGCCAATTCAGATATTCTTTTACTTTGGGAAAGTTTTAATCTAATTACTCATTTCTTCAGTTAAAAGATTTTTTTCACACTTAGTCTTTCTCAAACTGAGAAATAACTTGTAAGTAACATGTTCATTTAATAATTTATTGTTTCCTTTTATTCTCATGAAAACTGTTTTTAAATCAATGGTGCATCTTGAAATTAATGATAGTTTGGGATCAAAGAAATGCAATATATTTTATATTTATTTTCACCTCCTTTTGTTCTCTCTCTCTCTCTCTCTCTCTCTTTTTTTTCCTGGAAAGTCCACATAGTCCTATGCTGTTTCTCTGTTATTTGTTTTCCATCACTATTACGCTCTTTAACCTGTTTTCTCCCTCTGTCCTTATCCTCTGCAATCTGTGAAATTTTTCCCAAAACTGTCCTCTAAGTCAAAACTCAATTTTCCACAGGGTCGACTTATATTTAGCTGTTTCTAACTTGGGTTTGGGTTTTGTAATGGTTTTATTTTCCTTTTGTGCTTTTCTTGGCTTTGCCTTTCATTATCTCTTGCATTTCTTTGAGCCTTTTTCTTACAAAACCTGTCTTCTCTAATGCCTTAGAGTTTGGAGTAATTTTCTTCTGTTTCCTGGAATAATTCTTTTTTAAAATTTATTTATTTATATTTTTAAATTTTTGGCTGCATTGGGCCTTCGTTTCTGCACACAGGCTTTCTCTAGTTGCGGCAGCAGGGGTTACTCTTCCTGGCAGTGTGCCAGTTTCTCATTGCAGTGACTTCTCTTGTTGTGGAGCATGGGTTCTAGGCACGCAGGTTTCAGTAGTTGTGTCACAGGGGCTCAGTAGTAGAGGCTTGTGGGAACTTGAGTGCAGGTTCAGTAGTTGTGGTACATGGGCTTAGTTGCTTTGTGGCATGTGGGATCTTCCTGGACTAGGGCTCAAACCCGTGTCCCCTGCATTGGCAGTTCGATTCTTTTTTTTTTTTTAACATCTTTATTGGGGTATAATTGCTTTACAATGGTGTGTTAGTTTCTGCCCCATAACAAAGTGAGTCAGTTATACATATACATATGTTCCCATATCTCTTCCCTCTTGCGTCTCCCTCCCTCCCACCCTCCCTATCCCACCCCTCCAGGCGGTCACAAAGCACCGAGCCCATATCCCTGTGCCATGTGGCTGCTTCCCACTAGCTATCTACCTTACGTTTGTTAGTGTGTATATGTCCATGACTCTCTCTCGCCCTGTCACAGCTCACCCTTCCCCCTCCCCATACCCTCAAGTCCGTTCTCCAGTAGGTCTGTGTCTTTATTCCTGTCTTACCCCTAGGTTCTTCACGACATTTTTTTTTCTTCTTAAATTCCATATATATGTGTTAGCATACGGTATTTGTCTTTTTCTTTCTGACTTACTTCACTCTGTATGACAGACTCTAGGTCTATCCACCTCATTACAAATAGCTCAATTTTGTTTCTTTTTATGGCTGAGTAATTGCACCACCAGGAAAGTCCATTCCTAGAATAATTCTTAACCTTTGTTTTGCATATAACAAATGCTTCCTTCTTTATTGAAAGTATCTTTGCATAAGACCCACACTGGGTGTTTTGGGCTTTCTGTGCAGCCTTTGAATGTGTGTTTGGGGTGGGTGGTGAGTTGGGGCACAACCCAAGGGGAGTAAAGTTAGGATCCAACACATTAGGTCCTACACATTTCACATTTATGGTTCTCAGCTATTTTGTAGTTTATTGCTATTGAGAACACATATTTTCCTCTCATTATATTTTAGCTGTTTGTTACTACTTTATAGAGAAGCTACTGATTTTTTTCTGGATTTATTTTGTAGTCAGCAATCTCAATTAACTCAATTAATTTTTAATTGTTTCTCTTAGCTATGGTCTACCTTGAATAGCAAACATTTACATATTTCTTATTATGTGTCAGTCCACTGTTCTTTGTCTTTATCTTTACAACATGTCTGTGAGGTCAGTACTACCACTTGCCCATAAGACAGAAGAAGATAGTGATGTTAAGTACCTTACCAAAGTTCACACAGCTAGTAAGTGATGAAATGTTGATTTGCTCCCAGGTAGGTGAGCTCTTAAATCATTATGCTCTTTGCAAATTTTGATTATGTTATCTCCCTCTTTCCAAATTTTTTTCTTACCTAATTGCAATGGTTAAAATAAAGTATGCAGAGTCATCTTCATTCTCTAATTTCTTCTATAACGTGTCCCTTCTCCATTAAGGAGATTAACTGGGTATCAGAAAAGCTAAGGTCTGTGGTAGCTCTGTACTAACTGGGCATGTGCTCTTGGGCAAATGTTTAATAATTCTAAGCCTCAAGTTCCTCATTAATGAAGTGGTAATAAACACATTTACTTTAAAAAAAAACCTTTGGGATTACTGTGAGATTTAAATATAATTATTTTAATAAACTCTTTCAAGACCTAGACCAAGATATCATTATTACTACAATATCATGCCCAAAGTGTTTCTATTTCAGGGCCTGTCTGCTTGACTGGAACATCCTCAAGCCACCTAGTTGCCTAGAAAATTGTTATTATCACACTTTCTCTCTCACTTTCTATTCCTCAATGCACACACATGTACCCAACACAACCACTGTCACTTGCTCTTCTCCAAAGAACCATTCTTGTCCTGTATCCATGTTGCAGAGATTTCTAGTTGCCTACCCATTACCCAATATTCCCTCTTTCTTTATCAACAGAACCTCTATATCGATGGATGGGAAACATGCTCAGCTACAAAAACACGTTTCCAAATCTCCTTTGGAACAAATGTTAGCCAATGAAATATACACAGAATGTGGATGACCCAGCAGAAAAGTAGATCTTTGTGCACTGTAATTATGCCCATACTACTGATGAAGAAACTGAGGCTCAGAGAAGTGGTACACCTTGCCCCAAAACTTGAGGTCTCTCTGACTGCAAAGATGATATTCTCTCCACTGTCCTACACTATGTTTATAAGGCCCTCCTCTCACTATTCTGATCTCTTCATGTCCTTTATTATCCAAGATAACAATTAGTTAATTATACTAAGGGAGAAGGCTCAAGGTATAATCTTGGCCCTTCAAATAATGTTGAATTTTACAGTGGCTTTTCAGAGACCTAGTCTTGAATTGCAGTATGCCCCCAAGAGTGGCTTGAAGAATCAGAATTCGAACAAGTCAGAGGAATCTAGGGCAGTACCATCGGGCAATGGGGATTGACAGGAGTGACAAAAATGCTGGCAACTGCCACATGCATCACCAGCTAACTCTTCCTGATAAGGTAGGCATGCATCTTGTTTGTATCTTAGGTCCCAGTTTTGCTCAGTGCCTACCTCCTCCTCCTTTGCACCTGCTCAGAGAGGACCTGGATCAGGATCTTATGAGATAGAGAGGGGCATCCTCAAAGCAAACTGCAATGCCATGAAAAGTACACATCTCAAGTGAATTTCTGTCCTCCACTATTAGAGCTAAAGGGTTCTAGGTAAATATTCCAGGATTAGAAAGTCTTCCCTTTTGGAAGGTGATTTGAACTTGAAGGAGGAAAATCACAACATAAAATAACATGAAAACAAGACATATGTTGTAAATCTTATACTTCCTTACAGAAGGATACTGAGTATATACTCTTTGAGTACTTATGAACAAGCATGTGCAGGCATGATTCTGAGGAACATTTACAGGAGCAAACTTTATTTTCACAAGCTCATGACATTCTTAGCAATGGCTTCCAAATTTACCAACATTTCCAAAGCTGTTTTCAAAGAGAATTTAGTTAGCCTTTGAAATCTGTGAACAAGCATTTTAGATGTTTTAACTTAAAATGTGCATACATAATTATATAATCATTGCATTAAGCATTTTCTCTTCTTTAACATATTATTAATAAAGAGTCAAGTTGTAACCATACACCAGGTAGGGAACTCTGGGGTGATATATTACTTTGGAATAATGCTGGCAAGTGCCACATCAAAACCAAACATCCTGCATCCACCCAATGAAGAGTGGAAAACTGAGAAATATACAGAGCATTTGCTCCAGAGTCTCAGAATGAGTCAGTAATGGATTTAGACTTAATATTTAAATTAAGCCACCAAAGGAGAAGAATAACACAAAACACAACTGATAGCAAACCATTCACAGAAACTTCATCATTGAATATTTCATGAGTGAGGTTCTCAGCAGTGGAGAAGAACCTGCCTCATCTGTACAGATTGTTCAGAACCTTGGAGAATGAGGTATCACATAATTTGGGTATGCATGGCACCCATATTTGTTTCTACAGGTTCCCCTTTCTGGGGACACAACAGATTTCTTCTCAGAGTTCCTATGAGGTAGCTAGCTCTGGCATCGGGTTCATCAGAGAAGGTAACAAATTTTCTCTCTCACTTTGATTCATAAGAAATCTCAGGATCCCTATTTATTCTACTTGTAAAATTCTACTTTGTATTACACAAACTAATAGGAAGATCAAAGAAGATAAAAAATATGTCCTGTCAACGTGAATCATTTTTTTTTTAAGATTTTGTTCAGAACTCACAAACTAAAGACATCTCTTCCAAAATATTCTGGCATTCTGGGTTAACAACAATAACAAAGATTAACTTCAGAAGGAGGACTTAAATGCCAAAAAAAACAAAACAAAAATGAGATATGAAACACTACATCAAATTACAAAGATCCTGGTTAAAGAAAAATATTCCACCAGTTTGGAGATTTTAAGACCTGATAACTCCCTCCTTCGTTTTGAAAGAAGCTTGTTTGGAATCTGACACATAGTAGAAACTCAGAAATGTGTGTTAAAGTGATGAGTGATGTTTTGAGGAAATTTCAGAGATGGTAGCTCACAGTTTGAAACAGAGTAGAAATTCCCACAAACCATAAGTGTTTCGAAGTTCTTATGATGCTGTATCTGAATCTACCCCAATATCTAACGTCTTATGACTCACTGTGCACCCATTGCTATTTATTTGGGAGTTCTTGCATGGGGTGAGGGGCCCAAGTGTTAGACCCAATTGATCTCTAAGTCAGTGGTTATCAAAGTTCAGCTGCACTATTTACAAAAACCAGGACATGGAAGCAACCTAAGTGTCCATCGACAGATGAATGGATAAAGAAGATATGGCACATATATACAATGGAATATTACTCAGCCATAAAAAGAAACGAAATTGAGTTATTTGTAGTGAGGTGGATGGACCTAGGGTCTGTCATACAGAGTGAAGTAAGTCAGAAAGAGAAAAACAAATACTGTATGCTAACACATATATATGGAATCTTAAAAAAAAAAAACGTTCTGAAGAACCTAGGGACAGGACAAGAATAAAGACGCAGACATAGAGAATAGACTTGAGGACACGGAGAGGGGGAAGGGTAAGCTGGAACGAAGTGAGAGAGTGGCATTGACATATACACACTACCAAATGTAAAATAGATAGCTAGTGGGAAGCAGCCATATAGCACAAGGAGATCAGCTGGATGCTTTGTGACTACCTAGAGGGGTGGGATAGGGAGGGTGGGAGGAAGTCGCAAGAGGGAGGGGATATGGGGATATATGTACACGTATAGCTGATTCACTTTGTTATAAAGCAGAAACTAACACACCATTGTAAAGCAATTATACTCCAGTAAAGATGTTTAAAAAAGGAAAAACCCTTCAGCTGCATTAGAATCTCCAGGAGGACTTGTTAACACACACAATCCTGAGCCCCGTCCCAGAGATTCAGGCTCAGCAGGTGTGGGGTGGGGCCCATGTATTTGCATTTCTAACTAGGTCGCAGGGGATGGAGCTGCTACTTGTCCTTGGACACATCGAATAGCACTGCTATTAGATTCTTTCCGATTCAGAGTCTAACCTTTGAGGACCTAGTCTCAATTTGCAAAATGCCTTAGAGTCTGGGCATTCTACAGGTGCAAAGTCACCAGACTGTACTCACGCCTACACCCCTGCCCTCAGAGCCCTCTTCCGCCCACCTCAGGCCCCAAGCCTTCGCTCCCAGCACTCACCGAGCTTTGCCGGGCTTTGGGGCCCCTTGGAACCGCGGAGACGCCCAGCCGCCCCGCTCCCCAAGGGCTGCACTGAGCGCCTGGGCACAGGAACCGCCCGCGCGGCAGCAGAGCCAGGTCCCTGCTCTGCCGAAGGTGGTATCTAGCGCCTCGTGCCCTGGACAGCCCTTTAAAAATGGCCCTGACCCGTGAACTTGGCCTGGCTCGCCCGGGGGCTGGGCTATTTACTCCTCTTGGGTTTCTTGTGTGTGTCCGGAGACGCTCCAGCTGTTGGCTCTGTGCGCAGCGGCCAGCAGTTTCGGGGGGAAGCCAGGGGCTGCCAAAAAAGAACTTGAGAAGGCGGTTTCTCAGAAACCGAGGGCAATCTTTATCTGCTGAGTTGAGGTCACTGCTTGGGCTGAGGACTCTCCATGTGGCTTCAACGGTTTACTCAGGGGTTTCCTCCAAACCAGCCTGCAAAAGACGAGAGAACTTTCCTAGAGCGGGCAATGACCCGGAGGAAGCTGAGGTCCGAGAGGGAGCAGAGGGCACACCTGGGCTAAAGCAGCAGGAGCTCCCCAGCAGCTCCCACCAAGGGCAGGGTTGGGAGGTGGGGCAGGCAACACTAATAAAGATGCAATTTCGCACAGAGATCACAATGAAGAACTTGGAAAGCATTGCCTGTTCTTAGATGAATGGCTTGTTTGCTTGCTTGTTTGTCTTCCACGGACGTGAACTCACAGTTGAGATTTTATAGATAAACACGTTACCAGCTTGTGCCGCTGAATTCAGTCTATCCGCATACCGCTTAGCCTGCCAGCTTCTGAGTTGTCCGTGAAGAGATGCAGAAATTACTTACACTGATGAAAGCTTATTAAAAGGTCAAGAGGAAAGTTTAAAAGGTCAACAGGTCCTTGCTTAGCAAGGATCGCTGGGGCACCAGGTCTCTTGATTCTGGAACTGCTTCCAAAGTTAATTAAGAGGTTTCCATGTACGTCTCAGAAGGAATGGGGCTGGAAGGTTGGAGAGAAGGAAGTTGAAGGAGGGCTGTCAGGATTTTTTCCTAATAAAAGGAAAAAATCCTGACAGCCCTCCTTCAACTTCCTTCCCTTTTAACAAAGGGAACACAAATATGTGTAAACTAATGACTGGTTTTCTTTTTGTTTTTTACTAATAAGGGGAAAAATGGTTTTCCTCAGAAGGCAGTGTATTTGCTCTAAGCTAAAGGTGACCTAGACTTCTGGGATCTACTTAGTACAGTCAGGATCCCAGGGTGTTCCACACAGAGCACTCTAAAGTGCCAGATTTGAGCCTACTTCTGTTTGGTTTGGAGAGGAGGTCTCATCCTGGCCCACAGGGTTCAGGACGCCCTCCTGCCTCACCTGGCTCCTCCTTCCCGAGGTTTTCCTTTTGTGTGTGTGCTGGGGAGCTGGGAGATGTGCTGAGTATTCACTGTCCCTGGCACTGCCCATCATACCTGTTCTGACTGTAAAAGATGACCCCCCTCAGCAGTCCCCCGGGAGATGTACTGAGAACCAGGAACACAACCCAACAAAAGCAGAATTGGTGGGGGAAGGCAGACCATGCTTACCATGGTGATACACCACCACCCAGTATCACTTCTAGAACATAATCAGAAAAAAACTCAAGATGCCAAAGAATGGTTTCCCCCATTGAGCTGCTCTCCACACCCACCCCGAGACTCATCCTTTAGTATCGATGAGTCTCAGACCCCATCCAGTCTTTGATGAAGGATGTGCCCCTCACCCCAAAGGGAAACACAAAGAGTGATGGTGAGGGCTGGAAGGTCAGAATGTGGCATAGGAAGAAAGCACACTTGCAGTTCTCATTTGGGCCCTCATGCAGCGTACATACACCCTCCGTTGACAAAGATTGATTAGTTGAGATGTTATTTTCCAACCAAGAGTGAAATCCCGCGGGAGGGAAGGAGGCCTATTTCACTTCAGAAGAAGGGTGGGGTTCTTTCCTTACAATTAGTGTAATAGTATTCAAATAACATTGGAGTCAACAGGATGTTGGCTTTTTTGAGTAACTTTTATGGAAAGTATTATTTTAGGAATGTTTTTACTTGTAGTACAATTACAATTTAAGTTTCACAATCACACTATGATATAAAAGTGGCTTTGGGATCGACAGCCTTTTCCACAGAATTTAAGACTTCCTTTTCCTCCCTCTGCTTGTAAAATTGAACCAACGGTTTTCCCTAAAGAAATTATAATGCAAAATTTGTCCTCTGTTGAGAATTACACTTTTTCTACTAAGGATACATTAATATGTTTCAGAAAGTAGGAGTTTTAAGCTAAACTTTGGAAGGAATTTAGGCACTAAAATCACCAAGTTTTCAATTACTTACCACAGAAAATAGACTACTTGGACTTACATTTATCCGGCTTTGATATTGAATAAAAGAAAAGAAATCCAGAATTTCAAAATTGTAGAAAGGGTATTAAATATTTTCCCAGAATTCATCATTAGTTATATTTGCTTTTCTTTTACCCAACCTCTACAGTCTGGGATTTCTGCAACTGTTTTAAGTAAGGAGATAACATTAGAATGAGTCATAGCAACTGTCTTCTACTCTACATCCCTTAATTCCCGCTGATAAGTGTTGATGTATTTCAAAAAATATGAGACCCATACTGTTACTGAACACAAGTCCAAGTGCCCAAACAAACCGAAGCATCAGAGTTTAGAGCAGAGAAAGGTTTATTGCCGGGCTGTGCAAGGAGAATGCGTGGCCTGTGCTCAAAAAACCCAAATTCCTCGAAGGGTTTCAGCAAAGCATTTTTAAAAGCCAGGTGAGGGAGTGTTGTCCCAGGGTATGTGACAGCTCAAAAGTGCACAGTTCTCTGATTGTTTGATCGTGATCAATCCTTCGATACCAGAAGGTCTGGGAGCTACATGCTCATGATCATCTAGTAGTTAATTCCTTCCATTTGGTGGTGGTTTTTAGCATCTGAAAAACTCAGGAAATATGTATCAGATACTGTTACCTAGGTATTTCAGAGGGGAGCCTAAAGCAGAGGGTATGGGAGAGGGATTTGTCCCAGGAAGGCCCCATAAGGTCATACCTGTTTACAGTACAAGAAGTGCACAAGATGACTTTGGATCAGAGATGATTTAAATGAACATGATTGACTTTCTCCTTGGTGCAATCAGAATTATTAAAAGAAGAGGGTAAAAGGAAACACTTCTCTCACAAAGTGACTCCATATCACTCTGTCATGCCTGTATACCACTAGGTAAAATTATCAATAAATAAAATGCAATGTTGATAACTAAAGCCAACATACTTTCCTGTCCCTGTATTTAATGATACTGGAATCTGGTATACTTTCTCTATGTTAAGCCATACTGAGAACAAGCAAAAAGGACTTAGCTACTTGCTCCAGGAAATATTTGCTCCTAAAAGACAAGACTGTGACTAAGCAAAACAGCTTTCTTATCAATACCAACCAGCTTCTGTGTCAATACCACCCAACTTCCTCATCAATACCAACCAGCCTCCTTATTAATACCAACCAGCCTCCTTACCAATATCAACCAGCTTCCTTATCAATACCAACCAGCTTGCTCAGCAAGACCTGCTTTAACTCTGTCGTCTCTAGGTATCTACCAATCCAAAGCTATATTATATCATAAATTCTTCTCAAACCCAATCAGTCCTCTGGCTGGCAAACCCACCTAACGTTCACCCAGCCCAGGACCTAAACCCTATGAATAACCTGCCCTGACTCCCCTCTGAGACATTAGTAAGATTGTCAATATAGTGTTCTTCTTTACTGTATTAAACCTGATTAAATAGCTATTTTGATCAACAGGTTTTTCTGGTGGTCTTCTGGGGGACCTCAACAGTTGATGAGCACACCATAATCAAGGTTTATTTCATGTTACAGCATCACAGAGGAAGGCAAAGCCAACACTTGGTGGATGGTTGAGGGCAATAGAATCAATAAAGGCTTAATGAGAGCATGACATGAGAGCTGGGTCTGCGAGAGTCCTGAGTCCAACTCTGGAATACTGAGAAC
Source organism: Orcinus orca (assembly GCF_937001465.1). Taxonomy (NCBI): domain Eukaryota; kingdom Metazoa; phylum Chordata; class Mammalia; order Artiodactyla; family Delphinidae; genus Orcinus; species Orcinus orca. The sequence continues at coordinate 13,278,945 of NC_064563.1, read as the reverse complement.
CATGTCTCATTAGAAGAAAACCTCCATCTCCAAGAAAAACAATTAGGAGAAATCCCAAGAGTTCCTGGTAAAATGAGTGGCAACCCCCTACCTTCCTAGGTGGTTAGGAAATCTCAGATATGCAACAGATGTGAGAAGAAACTTCTTGTGTCCTGGATAGAAGGGTGAATATGAAGATAACAGCAAAGGGGTACCCAGGGTAGCAGAAGCCCCAAACCTCAAAGCACGAGTTCCTTTGACTTATCCAGCAAGGATCATAGCTGTGAGCCTTTCTAAACAGTCCAAAGCCAATTTCAGTTTTGTTTTTCTACCTTGGTTTTAGTAATAAAAACATGGTAAGGGTTTCCCTGGTGGTGCAGTGGTTGAGAGTCCGCCTGCCGATGCAGGGGACAGGGGTTCGTGCCCCGGTCTGGGAAGATCCCACATGCCACGGAGCGGCTGGGCCCGTGAGCCATGGCCGCTGAGCCTGCGCGTCCGGAGCCTGTGCTCCGCAACGGGAGAGGCCACGACAGTGAGAGGCCCACGTACCACAAAAAAAAAAAAAAAAAAAAAAAAAAAAGGTAAAATATCTTTTTTAAAACTTTGTTGGACAGGAATAATATAATATAAAAATAATAACAATTAACTTTCATGTCTATACTGGACATCTATTGTTTTGAATACTTAGAAAAACATTCCCTTCCCCTCTTCTGGGAAACACTTATTCTATCTACATAATTCCAAAGAGAACTAGCATTTTTTTCAAGGTCCCACCTCCTTAGCCATAGTTCTTGGTCTGGGAATAACCCTTGGCCCAAGTTTGACCAGTCGTAGGATCTTGGGTTCAGAGAGTCTGAGTTTCCATTCCTCAGCAGATAAATGTGTCTGAAGGCTGATGGAAGCTACATGCCAGTCACTGTAAAAGAAGGCTGTCTAAAGATTAGAGCTGACCTACAGAGAAAAGAGAGGAAGAGCCTTCCAGCGGCATTAGAATCCCAAGTTTCAGTCATCTTTAAACCTTGTCCTTCCCACAAGGTGTGCACATTGGTCGGGAAACAGCCATTCTTGGCTGTTTATAGATACACACATACATACATGTATCTCTTCTTTTTCAAATTCTTTTCCCATTTAGGTTTTTACATAATATTAAGCAGAGTTCCCTGTGCTATACAGTAGGCCCTTGTTGGTTATTTTAAATATAGCAGTGTGTACATGTCATCCCAAACTCCATAACTATCCCATTCCCCCACCCTTCCCCCCTGGTAACCATAAGGTTTTTCTCTAAGTCTGTGAGTCTGTTTCTGTTTTGTAAATAAGCTCATTTGTATCATTTCTTTTTAGGTTCTGTATATAAGCAATATCATACAATATTTATCTTTCTCTGTATGACTTACTTCACTCAGTATAACAATATCTAAGTCCATCCATGTTGTTGCAAATGGAATTATTTTGTTCTTTTTATGGCTGAGTAGTATTCCATTGTATATATGTACCACATCTTCTGTACCCATTCCTCTGTGAATGGACATTTAGGTTGCTTCCATGCCTTGGCTATTGTAAACAGTGCTGCAATGAACACTGGGGTGCAAAATGCAAATCAAAACTATAATGAGATTTCACCTTACACTGGTCAGAATGGCCATCATCAAAAAATCCACAAACCATAAATGCTGCAGCAGGTGTGGAGAGAAGGAAACCCTTCTACACTGTTGGTGGGAATGTAAATTGGTACAGCCACTATGGAGAACAGTATGCTGGTTCCTTAAAAACTAAAAATAGAGCTACCATATGATCCAGCAATCCCACTCCTAGGCATATATCTGGCGAAAAACATGGTCCAAAAGTATACATGCACCACAAGGGAGGATTTTTAGGAGGTCATACACCATTCAAATTTCAAAAAATATGCAATCCCCAAACCCAATGTTTTTGGGATATTAAAACTGGTAACGTTGGAAACAGTTCAGGTCAATTTACTGGTAAAATTAAATCTTAGAGGAGTTGCTATACCCTGGTAAGTTCTGGACCTCACTTTTCTTACTTTTATTTTATTAGGTTATTGGAGAGATCAAACTCTAGATCATATATTCTCAAATTGATTGTATATCAAAATCAATTGAGGATTTTAAAAATACATATGTATAGACTCCACCAAATGCTTATTAAATAAGAATTCCTGGGGTTGTTGCCAGGAGTTTGGATTAAGGCTCCAGAGTTGATTCTTTGAACCAGGCATGTTTGAGTATTACTAGTCCAAACAATTTCACACACTTAAATGCACAATACCCTGATTTACAAACCATGATGCCCATCCATTTCACTGCTTGTTATGAGTAGGACTTCTCCTTGACTTAAATTTGCATGGTCTCCATCCACCCTTCTTAACAACCAGGTTTGGAGAAGCCAAATTATTAAATATGGTTATTGAAGGAATAAAGCAAGAACAAATAAAACTATTGTATGGTCTATGTAGTAACAACTAAGCCTTATACAACTCCTGCTCAGAAGGAGGTCATAATTTAGTGGGGTGAGGAAGAGAAGAGTAAAATATCTAGACAAACAACAGTAATGCATTATGATACAGCTTCATAGAAAAAATACCAGAGTTCTACAATATTGCAATGGAAGTAGCCATCATACTACTTGTGGAGGTCAAGAAAGGCTAAAGTGGGGAGATAACTCAAGGTGACGGCTCTGAAGAATATGTATAAATTCACTAGTTGGAGGAAGAGATGGATCTATGTAGACTTTCATAAAGCACCCCAGTTTCACTGTGGTGACTTAGAATGGGCAGATGAATCCACTTTCCTGGATCTCAGTATCATCATGCATAGAGTTAGGTAATAATCCCAAACACAGGATTAATTTCACTAAGCTTATGAATAGTCAATGTTGTACCTGTTTCTCATAAATGAAGCTGGAAATAAAAATTGCCAAAGCCTAGTGGCCAGATCTCTGTGTTGTACAGTCCTCAATAACTGTCTCCCTTTGGCTTTCTATTTGCAGTTTTTAACATCCTTCTTCATTTCAGCATATGCTCATAATAAATTTAGTTCCATATGTTGCAGAATATTTGTCAACAATAAAATCTAAGGTCAAGTAGTTTCATTTTCTGAAAGTGCCTTATCCTCGTTAGATGTGTATGTCCACACTCTGCTAGGAGGAGTTACATCCAGACAGCTGCAAGAAACAGTAATTCTAAAAATTATGTGGGTATGTATTAATAGCAGTGCCTCTCATCTTTAAATGGGAAATTACATATCTGGCATTTTGCTTTTATGCTTTTGTTTGTTTGCTTTATATACACAGGAATTTAGATACTGGAATATCTAGTTCAACAGCAGACTCTCCACCAGACTGCAAGATCCTGAGGTCAAGGACTATGTTTATATTGTTTATTACTGTTTCTTCAGGAACCCAGAGGATTGCCCAGCTTAGGCAGTACTCAATAAATAATTTTGAAAGTAAAATTGTAATAGAATGACTTAGAGAAATTATAGAGACTTCCTCTGTTTACAAAGGCAATTACCCATCTACATGTTTACCTCATTCATCTATTTTTCACATCCAGATTATTCCTGTCTGGGAGTTTGATTTGAAACTGCTTTCTACTTTACAGGCTTGTTTCCATTTCTACGCCTCATGAATTATATATCTATCACTGTGATAAGTATACATAGCAAATCACTCCAAGATCCAGTGGGGTTGTCTGAGATGTCTCTCCTTCAGTCTGTGAGTAAGATGGGTTTGACTCCAGGCCTTGGGTTTGTATTAGGTCTCCTTTACATGTCTCCATATTCTCCTTAGACCAATGGTTTCCTATTAACATGGACAAACTCATTAATGGAGCAGAGAAATAACCCCTCTGACTCTAGTGAAAGGACTCAGCAAGTCACACGGCAAAAGACAGGGACACATCTAAACAATGATTCAGGTCTACCATAGCCCATACAGATGACTAAACAGAAGATTACCTTTTAAGGATAAGAGGCCTAGGTCATAAACTGCTAGCTTCATGATTACAGTTGACACTCAAACAAATAGGGAACCCATTTGTTTACACCCTTGATTACCACTAATACTATGAATGGTTTGCTGATTTTGGTTTTGTTTTTTTGCCAGTCTCATAGATGAAAAATAATATCACAGTTGTTTGATTGCTGTTACATAAATAATAATGAGGTTTAGCCTCTTTACAATTGTTTTATGCTCATTTATTTATACCTTTTCTGGTTTGAATTGCCTATTTCCACTCATTGCTTAATTTTCAGTTAGATATTTTTCTAATTCATTTGTAGGAGTTCTTTATGTATTCTAGATATGAATATATTATAGTATATAGATATCTAATATATATTACAAATATCTGCTTCCATTCTATCAATTATCTTTTATCCTTGCAATTTGTAGTTCTTTTCATAAAGAAATTTTGCATTTTCATTTAGTCAAATGCATTCAGAACATTTACTAAGATAGACCATATTATGGGCTATTAAACAAGTCTCACTACATTTAAAGGGGTTCAAGTCATACAAAGATGGTTCTCTTTAACACATTGGAGTTAAATTAGAAATAAATAACATACAGTGGAATATTACTCAGTCATAAAAAGAAATGAAATTGAGTTATTTGTAGCAAGGTAGATGGACCTAGAGACTGTCATACAGAGTGAAGTCAGAAAGAGAAAAACAAATACTGTATACTAACACATATATATGGAATCTAAAAAAAAAAAAAAGGTTCTGAAGAGCCTAGGGGCAGGACAGGAATAAAGACACAGACATAGAGAATGGACTTGAGGAACGGGGAGAGGGAAGGGTAAGCTGAGATGAAGTGAGAGAGTGGCATGGACATATATACACTATCAAGTGTAAAATAGATAGTGAGTGGGAAGCAGCTGCATAGCACAGGGAGATCAGCTCGGTGCTTTGTGTCCACTTAGAGGGGTGGGATAGGGAGGGTGAGAGGGAGACACAAGAGGGAGGAGATATGGGTATGTATGTATATGTATAGCTGATTCACTTTGTAATACAGCAGAAACTAACACACCAGTGTAAAGTAATTATACTCCAATAAAAATGTTAAAAAATAAATTAAAAAAACAACAACAACAGAAAAGAAAGAAATAACAGAATGATACTATTTTTCTTTTTAACCTGTTAAAGTATTTTAATTTTCTAATATTGAACTATCCTTTCATTCCTGGGTAAACTGTTCAAATTACAGTATTCTTTTATTTCTATTCTATACGTCTCTTCTTCTTATATTTAGTATGTGTTCTCTTACCTGAATAAAATGAGTTGGATAGTTTATAATCTTTTTCTACATTCTAAAATAGTTGATATCAGATAGGATATTTCAAAGAATATTGATTGCTTGAAAATTTGGTAGAACTTCTCTATAAAACTATTTGGACATGGGGACATATTATTTGGGAGTGGTGTTGACTAGATCCTCAACTTCTATTAAGTTTTCTTACTTTTCAGGCAGTTTTTATATTTTTCTATAAAATTTTACTTTTAGCCTAATTTTGAGAATAATTGTCATAAGATTTTACATAATGCCCTTATTATTTAATTTCCTCTATATCAATACAACAACAATAATAATAGCTAATATTTATATGGTCACTCTTCTAAGCAGTTTTGCATATAGTCCTTCTGTAAGTTATTTGTTCCTTCTGCTTTTCTTCTGCAGACTTTTCAAAATATTTTCTCTTCATTGGTGTTTTTAAAGAAATAGATATGGTTTATTGATCAAATGTCCTTTTTCTATTTTAGTAATTTTTGCTTCAACATTATGATTTCTTTCATTTTGCTGTTTTCAGTTTCTTGGTATCAATACATTTTTTCCTATCTTCTAAAAATGAATTCATCTAAGGCTACAAACATTTCCAGTTGGAACAAAAAAGCTTTTTGTATAGTCTTCTCATTTTCATTCATTTCTAAATATAATATATTTTAACTTCTGTTTAAGTTTCCTTTTTAACCTGAGTTATTTTAAAGTGTTTTTTTTTTCATTTTTCCATGTATATTTACTAGTTTCATGACATAAAATCATTAAGCATGACCTATTTGATATGCGTATTTTGGAATTCATCAAGTTTCCTTTTCTCACTGTAATAGCATTTTAGTTATCTCCCCAACATCTATTCCACTCCTTCCTCACTGTATAGCATTCGTGAGGTTTGGTTGAAACTCTCTTCACCTCCATTCCAGGAATGGAGGAGGAATAGGCTTTGACTGGTCTAAGACAGTCAGGGTAGTCTCCCCTTTGTCACTATATTGGTTCAGGTAACCCTAGGCTGATACAGTCAGTGTCTTATCTTCCTCTGAACATATGAATCAGTTCAAGAATGGTGCAGGCAACTTTACTCTCTAGGATGTTTTCTGGAAATCTCCTTAAATATAGATAGTATCTTACTCTTGATTGTGTGGTATGCTTCTACCAGGAAAGTTAATCTGAAGACAAAAAAGGGATTGCTGAGAGAATTACACAAAATCAGAGTCTGATCAAACCCTACAGGAGTCCTTATTTATCTATTAACTTTATTTCCTTGGATGTAAATTCTTCCTTTATTAGGCTTGATTTCTTCTTAAATGATATTGGATTTATTTAAATATTTATTGCATATAGTCATCTTTGCAGTTGAGATTTCTTGTTGTGTGGTCCACTTAGAGAGGAAGAGTAAACAAGAACTGCTGTCTTTGTTGGTTTATCACACTGCTTCCAGTGAGAATTGGTAAGGAATGGGGCATTCCTCTGTGTCATTTTCAGAGGTCAATCTTCTAAATGTTCTTTCTGAGTATCACCCACCAGTAGGGACCCTGTCACTAAAATATAAGTTTCCATACTCACCACTTCTACCTAGAGCAGTGAGATTCTCCATTGTTACTGCCTGGCCCAAGATGGAGAAGAACTACATGTGTGTTTTTCCCCAGGTTTCCCCTTAAAACACCCAACTAATCACTCTGTCATTTGTCCCTAAGCCTCTTGCTGCTTAGTTTCTACTTCTCTCAACATAGATCACTCTTGATTCTTCTTCTATGTTTCATAGTAATATTTTCCCACAAATGGACTGGGCTATTTCAAATTTGTCAGCATCAATCCATCTATTAACCCCTACATGTTCTATTTCTATCAATTTCACAGTAGATGATGGTAGCAGATAATGTTGGCTTCCTACTCAAAATCAGTTATGCCACTCTTCTCCAGTAGCAGGGTCTGAGTTTTGTTCAAGGGTCTACTCTTTTTGTGTCACACTGTACTCAGGGAAGTTGACCCTATTCCTAGATCAGTTTAGCCAGTCCTATTCCATTGGAATAGGAATGGCAGTCCTATTCCTCTTGTCTGTGGGCATGTGACCTTCTGGCCAATGATACACAAGGTGAGGTCTAAATGTTTTCTCTCTTTTAGAAAGATACACTCTCTTTCCTTCTTTGGACATTATCATATTCAAATGAGTTGGCTGATGTTACAGCAGCCATCTTGTGACCAGCTTGAGGATGATGGAGCAGAGTAATGAAAAGAACCTGGGATTTGGATGATGTCATTGAGCAACTCTAGCTTATAGCAACTCTATCTTATAGCCTATGGCTGACCGTCCCAGGACTTCTTGCTATCTGAGACAATAAATATCCTCCTTGAATCAGTCAGCTAGGTCAGAGTTTTGTGACTTGGTAACTGAAACAATTACTTTGCTGCTTGCTTTTTACTTAAACTGTTAAATCTCAGGCTTCATTCTCCTTTTGCACAGCATAAGTTCTGTTGATCTCACCACTGAAAGATTCCTCCTTTGTCCTCGGGGAGACCATACACTCTAAGTGTTCTTCCTACATCTCATGACATTTCTTCTTTGACTCTACTCCAGCCTCCTACATGTGGCCATATCATACAAAGCATAATCCCTGACTTTCTGCTCTGCTTCTCCTGCATGGTCGTCCATTCTCATGGCCTAATCTCTCAAGTCTGAGATGAGAAGGCTAACACCACAACCCAGGACTCTGCTCAGTTTTAGTTCCACATCTTCCACTGTTTGCTGGACAGTTCTGTCTCGATGTTCCATGGCCATCTCAATATTGACATAGCCACAAGCAAGCTTATAATCTTTCTCAAAGTCCAGCAATGCCGCAGACTCTGTATCTCTCTCAGTACTATCAGTATTCTCCCAGACTGAAAACTTAGTCATTTTTTTTATTGTGCTGTCCTCCATTACCTATAAAGATAGGCAGTCACCAGGCATGAAAAGCCCTCTCAGACTGTCTGTCATCCCTTTTAGACTGCCCTCCTGCCTCTACTCTCATGGGTGCTAATGGACTTGAAATATTTGTGCAAGATCTGCCTCCTATCGACTGTTCGTTGGCCCAGAGATGGAAACCGGACTTAAGCTATGGTTCCAATTATGATTCATCCATGGGAAATAGGAACTGAATCACTCCCTTTCTGGGTGCCTAGACTGAAATTTGGGAGTGGTCAACGACCAGGTTTTCTACCATATGGGTGGGAGAAGTTGAGGAATCTTTACTGAAGAGAGAAAGGAAAAATAAGAATTAGCAAATACAGAGAGAGAAGAAATAAGAAATGGAGAAAATATGTGATGGAGTTCAAAACTTGGTCCCAGTTGTTTCTGAGACCTAACTTCAGTCCTCACCTTGAGGTCTATAAGATATCTCCAAATCCTTACAATAAAATCCCTTTTTAATAAACTAGGTTTCATTTACCCTTGATTAAAAAAAGATACATTTTAAAGAAAATCTTATTGATCTTTTCTTTGAAATATTGGTTATTACATTTCCATTATCCAAACACCTACTCCAGGCTCTAATCCCCTAAACCTCTAAAAGAGTTGGTTCTTAACTGGGTTCCCTGCCTCTAATATCTTTCCTGCTCAATATGCCCTGTGGTCCAATTCAAGGTTAACCTTGTAAAATATTGCTTTGCATATGCCATCCTCTTATTCAAAACTCTTCCACAGATTCCTATTGCTTATGTAATGCATATAACTCAGTGTTTACTATGGTAGATAGCTATGCAAGGTCTTTGACAATGTAGTCCATACTGCTTTCAAACTTCTCCTACTTTTGATAAATGTGAATCCTCTGGCTCAGCTAACTTTGTCTTCTAATTTTTTCCTGAACATGCTTATGAAAAATAAGCAGTTATGAAAAATCTGATAACTATGCCTTTACTTACATTGTTTTTTCTTTCCGAAAGTCTTTCATCCTTCTATTTTGCTTTTTAATGAATATCCTTTCTTTAATGCAGGATTTGTCTTTTGGTGGAATTTCTTTGGAGTGGTAGAGTGCAATATTTGTTCATGATTTTCCTTCCTTACACAACTTTGCCAAGCTCATTGTTAAAGAAGTGTATTTCCCCACTCCACTTATTCTGGGCTTGCTTAGCCTTGTGAGATATATTGCCAATGAAATATAAGCAAACTTGACAGTGTTTATTCCTATTTAAACTTTTAAGAGGTATGGAGTTTCCCCAGCCCTTTTTTTCCCACACACACACTGTATTTTATTTTTACAAGAGATAAATAAACTGACACCAAGCATTGTAAATGGATGACAACAACAAAAGCAACAATGATTGCAATTACCAAACATGAAACACACTCATACTATGTCATAATATTGACATTCAGTCCAGTAATCCTCCACTGTAACAGCTCCTTTACTTTGCAGTGAAAATTGATTTGTATATATTTTGCCTCTTAGTCCTTGTGGGATTTTATTTTTTTTATTCAAACAGAAAGTCACAAAAATTATAATCATCCTCATCAGTTCACTCAGTCCCATGTAGTTAATTTTTTTCATCTTGATCTTTTGTTAGCACTTTTATGAATTCATCAGTGTTCCATTAGAGTTCTGAAAATGCTTATTCATTCAGTTCAGCAGTATAGTCAATTACCAGGAACCTGTATTTGTCAGAGTCTTTTCCATGAATTCCTCGAAGATGAAACCCTTTTATAGGAACATTTTTGCAAAAGCATCAGAGTACACCAAGACCTGTCTGTAAATGACAAAAGACTTACAAATGACCACAGTTAAAGATTTGATAAAAGTTCATAATAATGCAGTTGATGAGGAAATTTAGTTATTTCTGAGATATACATTTAAAGTAATAACTAGAATTATGACTTATAACATTATACCAGAATATATAAGATTTTTAGAAATTTCATGTAATATCTGAAACATTTATATTAACATATTTCCATACAAATAACCCAAAGAAAGTTTAGTATTAGTTGTATTGTTTGTTTGTTTATACTGCAGGTTCTTATTAGTCATCAATTTTATACACATCAGTGTATACATGTTAATCCCAATCGTCCAATTCAGCACACCACCATCCCCACGCCATCACAGTTTTCCCCCCTTGATGTCCATGCATTTGTTCTCTACATCTGTGTCTCAACTTCTGCCCTGCAAACCAGTTCAACTGTACCATTTTTCTAGGTTCCACATACATGCGTTAATATACGATATTTGTTTTTCTCTTTCTAACTTACTTCATTCTGTATGACAGTCTCTACATCCATCCACACCGAAACAAATGACTCAAATTCGTTCCTTTTTATGGCTGAGTAATATTCCATTGTATATATGTACCACATCTTCTTTATCCATACGTCTGTTGATGGACATTCAGGTTGCTTCCATGTCTTAGCTATTGTAAACAGTGCTGCAATGAACATTGAGGTGCATGTGTCTTTTGGAATTATGGCTTTCTCTGGGTATATGCCTAGTAGTGGGATTGCTGGGTCATATGGTAATTCTATTTTAGTTTTTTAAGGAACCTCCATACTGTTCTCCATAGTGGCTCTATCAATTTACATTCCCACCAACAGTGCAAGACGTTTCCCTTTTCTCCACACCCTCTCCAGCATTAGTTGTTTGTAGATTTTCTGATGATGCCCATTTTAACTGGTGTGAGGTGATACCTCATTGTAGTTTGGATTTGCATTTCTCTAATAATTAGTGATGTTGAGCAGCTTTTCATGTGCGTGTTGGCCATTGCTATGTCTTCTTTGGAGAAATGTCTATTTAGGTCTTCTGCCCATTTTTGGATTGGGTTGTTTGTTTCTTTCTTGAGCTGCATGAGCTGTTTATATTTTTTGGAGACTAATCCTTTGTCTGTTCATTCGTTTGTAAATATTTTCTCCCATTCTGAGGTTTGTCTTTTCATCTTGTTTATGGTTTCCTTTGCTGTGCAAAAGCTTTTAAGTTTCATTAGGTCTCATTTGTTTATTTTTGTTTTTATTTCCATTACTTTAGGAGGTGGGTCAAAAAAGATCTTGCTGTGATTTATGTAAAAGAGTGTTCTTCCTATGTTGTCCTCTAAGAGTTTGATAGTGTCTGGTCTTACATTTAGGTCTCTAATCCATTTTGAGTTTATTTTTGTGTATGGTGTTAGGGAGTGTTCTAATTTCATTCTTTTACATGTAGCTGTCCAGTTTTCCCAGCACCACTTATTGAAGAGACTGTCTTTTCTCCATTGTATATCTTTGCCTCCTTTGTCATAGATTAGTTGACCATATGTGTGTGGGTTTATCTCTGGACTTTTTATCTTGTCCCTTTGATCTATGTTTCTGTTTTTGTGCCAGTACCATATTGTCTTGATTACTGTAGCTTTGTAGTATAGTCTGAAGTCAGGGAGTCTGATTCTTCCAGCTCCGTTTTTTTCCCTCAAGACTGCTTTGGCTATTCGGGGTTTTGGGGTCTCCATAAAAATTTTAAGATTTTTTTGTTCTACTTCTGTAAAAAATGCCATTGGTAATTTGATAGGGATTGCATTGAATCTGTAGATTACTGTGGGTAGTAGAGTCATTTTCACAATATTGATTCTTCCAATCCAAGAACATGGTATATCTCTCCATCTGTTGGTATCATCTTTAATTTCTTTCATCAGTGTCTTATAGTTTTCTGCATACAGGTTTTTTGTCTCCTTAGGTAGGTTTATTCCTACGTATTTTATTCTTTTTGTTGCAATGGTAAATGGGAGTGTTTCCATAATTTCTGTTTCAGGTATTTCAGCATTAGTGTATAGGAATGCCAGAGATTTATGTGAATTAATTTTGTATCCTGCAACTTTACCAAATTCATTGATTAGCTCTAGTAGTTTTCTTGTGGCATTTTTAGGATTCTCTATGTATAGTATCATGTCATCTGCAAACAGTGACAGTTTCACTTCTTCTTTTCCGATTTGTATTCCTTTTATTTCTTTTTCTTCTCTGATTGCTGTGGCTAGGACTTCCAAAACTATGTTGAATAATAGTGGTGAGAGTGGACATCCTTGTCTCATTCCTGATCTTAGAGGAACTGCTTTCAGTTTTTCACAATTGAGAATGATGTTTACTGTGGGTTTGTCATATATGGCCTTTATTATGTTGAGGTAGGTTCCCTCTATGCCCACTTTCCAGAGAGTTTTTTTTATAAGTGGGTGTTGAATATTGTCAAAATCATTTTCTGCATCTATTGAGATGATCATATGGTTTTTATTCTTCAATTTTTTAATATGGTGTATCATACTGATTTGCATATATTGAAGAATACTTGCATACCTGGGATAAATCCCACTTGATCGTGGTGTATGATCCTTTTAATGTGTTGATGGATTTTGTTTGCTAGTATTTTGATGAGGATTTTTGCAACTATATTCATCAGTGATATTGGTCTGTACTTTTCTTTTTTTGAAGTATCTTTGGTTTTGGTATCAGGGTGATGGTGGCTTCATAGAATGAGTTTAGGAATGTTCCTTCCTCTGCAATATTTTGGAAGAGTTTGAGAAGGATGGGTGTTAGCTCTTCTCAAAACCTTTGATAGAATTAACCTATGAAGCCACCTGGTCCTGGACTTTTGTTTGTTGGAAGATTTTTAATCACAGTTTCAATTTCATTACTTGTGGTTGGCCTGTTCATATTTTCTGTTTCTTCCTGATTCAGTCTTGGAAGGTTATACCTTTCTAAGACTTTGTGCATTTCTTCCAGGTTGTCCATTTTATTGGCATACAGTTGCTTGTAGTAGTCTCTTAGGATGCTTTGTATTTCTGTGATGTCTGTTGTAACTTCTCCTTTTTCATTTCTAATTTTATTGATTTGAGTCCTCTCCCTCTTTTTCTTGATGAGTCTGGCTAATGCTTTATCAATTTTGTTTACCTTTTCAAAGAACCAGCTTTTAGTTTTATTGATCTTTGCTATTGTTTTCTTTGTTTCTATTTCATTTATTTCTGCTCTGATCTTCATGATTTCTTTCCTTCTGCTAACTTTGGGTTTTGTTTGTTCTTCTTTGCCTAGTTCCTTTAGGTGTAAAGTTAGAATGTTTACTTGAGATTTTTCTTGTTTCTTGAGGTAGGCTTGTAAACATGTGTTTGTGTTTTTTACGTTTTTCTCCCTGTAATTCATTTCAAATCTCATAGTGTTGTGGTCAGAAAAGATGCTTCATATGATTTCAGTTTTCTTAAATTTACTGATGCTTGATTTGTGACCCAAGATGTGATCTATCCTGGAGAATGTGCTGTGTGCTCTTGTGAAGAAAGTGTAATCTGCTGTTCTTGGATGGAGTGTCTTATAAATATCAATTAAATCTATCTGGTCTATTGTGTCATTTAAAACTTCTGTTTCCTTATTTATTTTCATTTTGGATGATCTGTCCATTGGTGTAAGTGAGGTGTTAAAGTCCCCCACTATTATTGTGTTACTTTCAATTTCCTCTTTTATAGCTGTTAGCAGTTACCTTATGTATTGAGATGCTCCTATGTTGGGTGCATATATATTTATAATTGTTATATCTTCTTCTTGGATTGATCCCTTGATCATTATGTAGTGTCCTTCCTTTTCTCTTGTAACATTCTTTATTTTAAAGTCTGTTTTATCTGATATGAGTATAGCTACTCCAGCTTTCTTTTGATTTCCATTTGCATGGAATCTCTTTTTCCATCCCCTCACTTTCAGTCTGTATGTGTACCTACGTCTGAAGTGGGTCTCTTGTAGACGGCATATATATGGGTCTTGTTTCTGTATCCATTCAGCAAGCCTGTGTCTTTTGGTTGATGCATTTAATCCATTCATGTTTAAGGTAATTATCGATATGTATGTTCCTATTACCATTTTCTTAATTGTTTTGGGTTTGTTTTTGTAGGTCCTTTTCTTCTCTTGTGTTTCCCACTTCGAGAAATTCCTTTAGCATTTGTTGTAGAGCTGGTTTGGTGGTGCTGAATTTTCTTAGCTTTTGCTTGTCTGTAAAACTTTTGATTTCTCCATCGAATCTGAATGAGATCCTTGCCAGATAAAGTAATCTTGGTTATAGGTTCTTCCCTTTCATTGCTTTAAGTATATCATGCCACTCCTTTCTGGCTTGTAGAGTTTTTGCTGAGAAATCAGCTGTTTACCTTATGGGAGTTCCCTTGTATGTTATTTGTCATTTTTCCCTTGCTGCTTTCAATAAGTTTTTTTTGTCTTTAATTTTTGCCAATTTGATTACTATGTGTCTTGACATGTTTCTCCTTGGGTTTATCCTGTATGGGACTGGCTGCACTTCCTGGAATTGGGTGGCTATTTCCTTTACATGTTAGGGAAGTTTTCAACTATAATCTCTTCAAATATTTTCTCTGGTCCTTTCTCTCTCTCTTCCCCTTCTGGGACCCCTGTAATGCGAATGTTGTTGTGTTTAATGTTGTCCCAGAGGTCCCTTAGGCTGTGTTCATTTCTTTTCATTCTTTTTTCTTTAGTCTATTCTGCAGCCGGGAATTCCACCATTCTGTCTTCCAGGTCACTTTTCGTTCTTCTGCCTCACTTATTCTGCTATTGATTCCTTCTAGTGTAGTTTTCATTTCAGTTATTGTATTGTTCATATCTGTTTGTTTGTTCTTTAATTCTTCTAGGTCTTTGTTAAACATTTCTTGCATCTTCTCTATCTTTGCCTCCGTTCTTTTTCTGAGGTCCTGAATCATCTTCACTATCATTATTCTGAATTCTTTTTCTGGTAGCTTGCCTATCTCCACTTCATTTAGGGGTTTTTCTGGGGTTTTATCTTTTTCCTTCATCTGGTACATAGACCTCTGCCTTTCCATCTTGTCTGTCTTTCTGTGAATGTGGTTTTTGTTCCACAGGCTGCAGGATTGTAGTTCTTCTTGCTTCTGCTCTCTGCCCTCTGGTGGATGAGGCTATCTAAGAGGCTTGATGGGCAGGACTGGTAGTGGGTAGAGCTGACTGTTGCTCTGGTGGGCAGAGCTCAGTAAAACTTTAATCTGCTTCACTGTTGATGGGTGGGGCTGGTTCTCTCTCTGTTGGTTGTTTGGCCTGAGGCAACCCAACACTGGAACCTACCTGGGCTCTTTGGTGGGGCTAATGACAGACTCTGGGAGGGCTGATGCCAAAGAGTACTTCCCAGAACTTCTGCTGCCAGTGTCCCCATGGTGAGACACAGCCACCACCACCCCTGCCTCTGCAGGAGACCCTCCAACACTAGCAGTAGGTCTAGTTCAGTCTCCCCTGGGGTCACTTCTCCTTCCCCTGGGTCCCGATGCACACACTATATTTTGTGTGCCCTCCAAGAGTGGAGTCTCTGTTTTCCCCAGTCCTGTCGAAGTCCTGCAATCAATTCCCACTAGGCTTCAAAGTCTGATTCTCTAGGAATTATTCCTCCTGTTGCCAGACCCCCAGGTTGGGAAGGCTGACGTGGGGCTCAGAACCTTCAATCCAGTGGGTGGACTTCTGTGGTATAAGTGTTTTCCAGTCTGTGAGTCACCCACCCACCAGTTATGGGATTTGATTTTACTGGGATTGTGCCCCTCCTACCATCTCATTGTGGCTTTTCCTTTGTCTTTGGATGTGGGATATCTTTTTTGGTGAGTTCCAGTGTCTTCCTGTTGATGATTGTCCAGCAGCTAGTTGTGATTCTTGTGCTCTCACAAGAGGGAGTGAGACCACGTCCTTCTACTCTGCCATCTTTGTTCCTCCTCTCCCCAGACCTTTATGTTCTTCAAGTCTTTGCCATCAAAAAAGCATGAAAGGGCTTCCCTGGTGGTGCAGTGGTTGAGAGTCCACCTGCCAATGCAGGGGACACAGGTTCGTGCCACGGTTCGGGAAGATCCCACATGCTGTGGAGCGGCTAGGCCCATGAGCCATGGCCTCTAAGCCTTCACATCCGGAGCCTGTGCTCCACAACAGGAGAGGCCACAACAGTAAGAGCCCCGGGTACCACCAAAAAAAAAAAAAAAAAAAGCATGAAAATCCACGGAGCAAACCCTACTCCAAATTGAAGCCTGAAATATAGCTCAATCTAGCTGAATCTATCTAAGATCCATTGGACCAGAATTTGAGTTAAAACTCATTAAAAAGAACAAATATTTGTTGTTTGGAGTCACTGTGATTGTGGCAGTTCCTTGTTACACAGCACTATCACAGAAAAAAAGTCTAACATGTTGGGTCAATTTTTTCTTTCAACTTCTAGAACATTAGTTGTCTTTATTATTGTTTTGTATTTAGAAAATGGTGTCTTCTTTGGGGGACATTTTAGGGTGTTTTTAATAATAATTATCAAGTATATTTTATGTGTGAGGCACTACACTAGATAATTTAAATATTTATATCATTTAATTATCCCCAAAAACCTAGGAAGTTGGCATGAGTATTTCCATAAATTGAGGTGACTCAAAAAGTTAAGTAAATTCCCCCAAACTGCACAGAAGTTTAATGAAAGAGGCAGGATTCAAATGAAAGACTGTCTGGATCCCAAATCCATGTTCTATATGTCTTTTCAACTTGGAAGTCTTTGTCAGTTTTTCTAAAAGGTAAAAATCATTAGAGGTACCTCGTCAATTTTATTCAACCAAGAGACCACCAAAAGCATACTGAATTTGCAACCTCGCTAAATAAGTGAGTCTATTTTTCTAATTTATAGATGACGAAACTGGAACACATAGGGACAGGATTTCTCTGTTAGCAAGTCCTCAACTCCTATAATCTCTGTTGTAGGGATACTCTAAGCCAGTCATACTTTGCCTCACTCAATTCTGAGCTCTTTCAAAGGGAAAGAAAAATCTGTTCACCCATGTGTTTTAAACCTCCATCTCCACCCACAGTGTATGCCATATAGGAATTAGAAAAGAACCTGGTCCACTAAAGTTGCTCAATACTTATGTGTTCAATAATGGGAAGAAAAGAGCTGAACTCTGCTCCCTATTTAATGGGAAGACCCTTAGGAGTCACCCTGAGTGACATGCTTTGCATAGTAAGTGAGATTTTAATACTTCCAGTCTTCTACTATCCTTTTCATCCACTGACAGAGAACAGGACTATGTTTATTTCTATTTCAGAAAGCACACAGTTGGTGGGAGAAGGGATTTAAGTTCACTCATTTTTGAGCAAACATTTCATAAACACCTTTCTCTCCAAAGACTAGAGATTTTCTCTAACTGAAGAATCATCAAATTACATCATTAGAGAGGTCCATGTCTTGCCCATGATCCCACATCATTACTGGAAATTGTTTAGGACTACCACATTATTGACGATTACCTTGTTGCTGATGGATCTCACAGAGCACAGCAAATCTCTATGAGGAGACTCTATCATTGCTTCTTCTGGAGAAAAATCTTTTTTTTCAGTCTTTACCTCAACCCATGGTCAAGCAGACTTAGATCTCTTTTGGAAATACATGTCTTTGTTCAAAATACCAATAGCACAAACCACAGAGAATTAACTAGGGTGGCCATTAAAGAAAAATCTCTCTCAGTTAAGAAGATTCTCAGTATAAAAAGCTTTATTTTTCTGGGGGTACCAAAACCAATTTAACCAGAGCCTAATCTACTGGGATATTATCAGAGCCTAACTGACCTGGGGGAAATTCAATTCCAGCTTACTCAATCCTGTCCCACTTAAGAGTGGAGGAAAAACAGTGAGAAGCACTTGTGAGAAGCATTCACAGTCCAGAGGCTCAGGCTCACTAAAAGACTGAGACCTAATCACAGGACTGTAGAATGTTTCCCCTCCCCCCACATTTTATCACCACATTACTAAAACCCTATTTACAGTAATTCCTTTAACACACTACATCATTTCTGGCTATCAGGAAAAAAGTTATAAGGCATAACAAAGGGGAAAAACATAATTTGAAGAGACAGAGCAAGCATCAGAACCAGACATGTCAGGGATGTTATCAGACTAGGAATTTGAAATAACTATGATTAATATATTAAGGGCATACTCCAATATTGTAATACAGTATTGTATTAATCACTTTAGTCTAGCATAAAAGTTATAGGACAGAAGTTTTAAAAATAACTGTATCTTCAGTACTTTGTTAATGGCTATACAATATAAAAAGATATAAATTAGACATCAAAAACGAGATGTGTTGAGGGGTAGTAAATGGGGAGAATTTTGTATGCAATCACAGTTATCAGCATAAAATAGACTTATATCTATAAGATGTTTTATGTAAGCTTCATGGTAACCACATAACAAAAACTTACAGTAGATATACAAAGGATAAAAAGAAGAGATTCAAAGCATATCACTACAGAAAATCATCACTTCACAAAGGAAGACAGCAAAAGAGGAGCAAAGGAATTACAAAAGAGCCAGAAAACAACGAATGGAATACCATTAGTAAATTTTTTTTTCGGTACGTGGGCCTCTCATTGTTGTGGCCTCTCCCATTGCGGAGCACAGGCTCCGGATGCACAGGCTCAGCAGCCATGGCTCACGGGCCCAGCCACTCCACGGCATGCGGGATCCTCCCGGACTGGGGCACGAACCCGTGTCCCCTGCATCGGCAGGTGGACTCTCAACCACTGCACCACCAGGGAAGCCCCATTAGTAAGTTTTGACTTATCAATAAGTACTTTAAATGTAAAAGAATTAAATTCTCCCATCAAAAGACTTAGAGTGGCTGAATGGATTTTTTTTTATAAAAGGCGCAACTATATACAGCCTGTAAGAGACTCACTTCAATTTTAAAGACACACATAGGCTTAAAGTGAAAGGATGGAGAAAGATATTCTGTGTGCAAAAGAGAGCAGGCATAGCTATATTCATATCAGACAGAATAGACTAAGCCAAAAACTGTATCAAGAAACAAAGGTCACTATATGATGATAAATGGGTTACTTCATCAAGAGAATATGACAATTGTAAATATTCATGCATCCAACATTGGAGCCCCTAAATATATTAAGCAAAAATTAACCGATCTCGAGGGAGAAATAGACAACAATTTAATAATAATAGAAGACTTCAGTACCCCACTTTCAACAATGGATAGATTATCCAGACTGAAAATCAAGAAGGAAACATGGGACTTGAACTACACTTTATATCAAATGGATCTAACAGATGTATACAGAACATTCCACCCACCAGCAGCAGAATACACATTCTTAACAAGAGCACATGGAAGATTTGCCAGGATAGATCATATGTTACATCACAAAATAAATCTTAGCAAATTTTAAAAGACTGACATAATACCAAATACCTTTTCTTACCACAAAAGCATGAAACTAGAAATCAATAACAGAAGGAAAAAGGAAACTTCACAAATACATGGAAATTAAATAATATTTTCCTAAACAAATAATGGTTTAAAGAAGAAATCAGAAGGAAAATATTAAAGTCTTGAAACAAATGAAAAAAGAAATACAACATAGCAAAACTACTGGTATATATTCACAAGAGGAGATTTAGTGAAACTGTATATATTGAAGAATGATACCTCTAACCACTTCCCACATCAGCCTTCAAGAAAACATTGGAGTCAGGTAGACCTCTCCTGGTCAGCTGATTGCAAGATTCCACACCTGGAAAACAGACCAGGCCAAGAGTAAAACAAAACAAAAACAAAGAAACTTCCAAATATGACTGGTAAGGTCTCCTAAGGAGACACCCAGGCAAGTCAATCAACACCATAGCCTACCTGAAGACTATACACCCCATTCCTTCACACACACACACACAGAACATCCAATCAGTCACTAAAAAGTAACTTCTTCTTAAATACAAGCCAAGAATGCCATTCACAGGACATTTGATAAAAAGCCCAAACAAGCAGAAAAAAGAAATTAGAAAGAAAGAGAAGGAATGCAAGAATAAAACTGAGGGGAAGGGTAGGAATATGATTGATATTCTCAGAGAACTAACAGAAGATATTTTATCCATTCAACAAGAAGGGGAAACCATAAAAAAGTGGTTTTGAAAAATAAAAAGTGTTACTAGAAGTTACAAATATGATAGAAATAGAAAAAAAATTAATAAAAGGAATTAGAGTGGAGGAAATATCCCAGGAAGTAGGATAAGTGTATACATAAATGAACAAAAAAGAAAATAGAAAGGGATATTTTGAAGAAAAAAGAAAAATAAAGGGTCAATTCAGGCAGTCCAACATCCAAGTAATAGGCATTTCAGAAAGAGAGAACACAGAAAGTGGAGGGAAGAAATTATTTAAAAAACAATCAAGAAGAATTCCCTAGAACTGATGGATATGACCATCCAGATTGAGAAAACTACCATGAATCCAGCATGTTAAAAATTGACCACAAAAGTATCACATCATTGTGAAATTTTGAAAACTGGTGACATTGTAAATCCTAAAATTATCTAGAAATAGAAAGTGGGTCAAATACAAAGGATCAGGAACTAAAGTAGCACCACTCCTTTCAACAACACTTGAGTTGTTGAGTTTAAAAATCCTAAGGGAATCATATGTTTAACCTAGAATTCTAAACTTACACTATGAATCAAGCATGGTGGGAGTTTCCATGCTATTATTGTTTCAAGGGAAGAAAGTGTCTTTTAAAAGCTGGATTGATCAGCTAGACAAACACTGCTGCAGATCAAATGAGAAGAGAACTTACTGACCATTGGATTTAGAAATGTAGAGGTCAATGGTCACAACTGGAACAGGCAAAAGTCTGACTGGAGAGGTGGATGGAAGGAAGGAACAAAGGAAGGAAGGAAAGATGAATGGATAAAGAAGGTGTGGTGTACATATGACCCAGCTATCCCACTCCTGGGCATATATCCAGAGAAAACTCCAATTCAAAAAGATACATGCACCCCAATGTTCATAGCAGCACTATTTACAATAGCCAAGACATGGAAACAACCAAAATGGCCATCAAAATATGAATGGATAAAGAAGATGTGGTACATATATACAATGGAATACTACTCAGTCATAAAAAAGAATGAAATAATGCCATTTGTAGGAACACGGATGGACCTAGAGATTATCATACTAAGTGAAGTAAGTCAGACAGAGAAAGAAAAATGCCATATGATATCACTTATAGGTGGAATCTAAAAAATGACACAAATAACTTATTTACAAAGCAGAAATTGACTCAGACATAGAAATAGACTTATGGTTACCAAAGGGGAAGGGGGGTGGGGGAGGGATAAATTAGGAGTATGGAATTAACAGATACACACTACCATAAATAAAATAGATAAACAACAAGGTCTTACTTTATAGTTCCGTACAGGGAACTATATTCAATATCTTGTAATAACATATGATGGAAAAGAATATGAAAAAGAATATGTGTGTGTGTGTGTGTGTGTGTGTGTGTGTGTGTTTGTGTATAACTGAATCACTTTGCTGTACACCAGAAACAAACACGACATTTTAAATCAACTATACTTCAATTTTAAAAATAGATTTTATAGTTATTACAAAAGGAAAAAGAAGGTGTGGTGTATATATATAGTGGAATACTACTCAGCCATAAAAAAGAATGAAATATTCCCATTTGCAACAACATGGATGGACCTGAAGGGTATTATGCTTAGTGAAATAAGTCAGACAGAGGAGGAAAAATCCTGTATATTATCACTTATATGTGGAATCTAAAAACTAAAACAAATAAATGAATATAACAAAACAGAAACGGACTCACGAATATAGAGAACAAACTAGTGGTTACCAGTGGAGAGAGGGGATGGGGGAAGGGCACGATAGGGGTAGGGGATTAAGAGATACAAACTACTATGTATAAAATAAATAAGATACAAGGATTTATAATACAGCACAGGGAATATAGTCAATATTTTATAATAACTTTAAATGGAGTATAATATATAAATATATTTAATCACTATGTTGTATACCTGAAACTAATATAATATTTTAAATCAACTACACCCCAACATAAGTAAATAAATAAATAAACAAAATAAAAGGAAGGAACACACACCTTATTTCTCAACACAGTGGTATAAAGAATGTGGGAAAGAAAATGGCTACCATCTGAGAAGCCTTCTGGAAGCACAGTGCCCTCAAGATTCCAGCGAGAGTCAGCAAATAAGGGAACATTCATTTGAGGGTGTAGAGGATTTTGCTGATGACTGAGTCCCAGAAGATGCAGTGAGGGGTGGAATAAAGGGTGAAAGGATTAGGGGGTGCCTAGAGCCAAATAGGAGTGAGCATCCAGATGATCTTGGAAAAGTTGGAAGTCGTGCTTCATACGGTGGCTAATGTGAGAAGGATAAAGGGCAAGACAGAACAGCCTGAAGGCCTCCAGAGCACCTTGGGGTGGTGAGGCCTTGAGAGCTGGAGGTGAAGGTCTTTCCAGAGAGCCAGAAGCTCTGTGGTCCTCTCACCACTCCTGCCAATGGCAGAGCTCATGAAGGGACCACTCAGGACACTTGGGCACATCTAATATCTCCTACTCTGTATGACCTATAGACTTTTGTTGAGAGTAAAATGAGATACATGACATGAAGTCATTTTACAAACCTAGAGCATTATATATAAGATAACTAAGTTCATTTACTTCTTGCTGATATTAATGAATGACTTGGCTTCTTAACAGTCATGCATTAACATTCTAAAGCTTGGAACCTGCCATCACCGTTCTGTTAAAAGCAACATGCATAGAACCAGCATGTTAGACCTGTGTGTGACCCCAGAAAAGATCTAGCCCAGGAATGGTAGGTTTCTTTTGAGAACCTAAGGAAGGCATGCTTGGGCTGCAAACTCCTGATCCCTTACTTAATTCAAACAAAATCCTCAATCCCATGTGACTCTTCCTTTCATGTTCTTCCATCTCTTAGTGACATGTTTATGTCTATTGCACCATGCATAAAATGAGGGAAATTGTATCAGTCTTTAAGCACAGCTGTGCATTTATTCATTTTCCTAAAATCAACTCAAATCTTTCTTTGAGTCCCCATCTCCCTGAATTGGTGGACAATTAACTATTAGTTGCTATTGGGGTAATTCCTTTCCTAGAGGAAACCAGAAGCCATGCAGTGTCTTGACATCTGGAAAACAAGGGAAAGCCTTTCACCTCTAGAGCCTTATGGTTTCCCCTCACACTCTCATGTCCCAAACCCACTGGTCCCTCACGGTCTGGAAGCTCCATTTCAGAAGATCTCAATGTGGGTGTGGAATTCTTTGTCTAAGCAGCAAATTTGAGCTCAGGGTTCCATCTTTCTGAGAATTAAACAAAAACAAAACAAAAAAATCCCACTCTTCTAGGAAAAGGCTGGCAGTGTTATAGCCATGGTAACCAATAAACACCAGAACTGGTTTCAAACCTACTTGATGGATTAATGGCTGCTGGGTTCACTGAGCACATAGTTTCATAATTTGGGAGTCAGCCAATCAGTGGTGGACTCACTCCAGTGAATCTACCTCTAAAGCTGAGGTCAATCCACTCCCACCTCTGAAAACAACACAGCCCACAAACACCAGAACCCCATATCAGACCAACAGTTTGCATCAGCCAATGAGACCTTGCCTGACCAGCATTTCTCCCCTTAGAAAGTAACCAGTAAATCAGGCTCTTTGGTTTCAGATATTGAAAGGTGTTCTCTACTCTCAAGTCTTTCTGGATGCACGTTATGCTAAGTTTTCCTTTCTCCCACCTCATTGCCTCAGGCTGTCTTTTCCAGACTGGAAAAACCTCTCTCTCTCCTATCATTACCTTCTAGCAGAAGTTCCCAAATCAAATGTCCTAAAGAGGAAGAGACCGTGTCACACTGATTTCCCCCTGCCTATAGACATTCAAATTAAAAAAAATTAAAGACATTGTGTGCCCTAAAGACATTTCTTGATAGATAGGGTTGGCAGTTCTGTTTTATATACACTTGTCTTCCCTAATTGCCCTTCAAAGGAACTTTGCATAATCTCTTCAATGAATTTAGGCTCCAACAAAGATGTGAAGATCCTTTAGCCTTGCCAAAAACATAAAAGTAAAAAATAAAGTAAAATCCCAGGAATTATCCAGGGCCTGGGTACTTGCTTGAAATAGTAGAAGGATAAACACAAATTAATATTTTAATATATCACACAGCAATTGAATCTTATTAATTCAGACTTAATGATAATTTAGACACATATCACGGATAAGCAAAGATTTTAAGAAGAAGAATGTTCTTTAGCAAATCCAATTTGTATACAATTTATTTTCTGATTATAAATGATTCTTATCTATTCATTAAGGATTGTTCTCATGATCTCTATTACAGAGTCTTGTTGGCTCAGACAATGTTGTAAGTTTAATTTCTTTTTCATTTTAGAGATTCACCAAAATGGCCCATTTTTGCCTTATATATACCACTACAACTACATAAGCCTCAACCCTCTTGTCTATGAAGTTTATAATTGTTACCTCACATAGCTCTATGAAGATAAAATACAAATACAGCAAAATTTGCAAATACAGTAAAACTTACTTTAAAATTTAGGTATTATGTATCATTAAAAAACATGTACTGAGAAGCTATCATGTTTAAGGCACTATGCAAGACCCTGAGGATACAAAGAGATATCTGAAAATACCCATCCTCTAGGAATTTATAGCCTATTTGGAGAAAGAGCATCAGTCCAGGTCTGCAACTTTGAGTTGGGTGATCTGCCCTGGGGCCATGTAGATAACATCCAATAAGAATGAGTTCCTGATCCTGCATTTTCATGCCTGCACTCCGAGTCTGCATGTCTCTTACTGCCTCCCAGTCTATCTCCTGGCCAGTTCCTGAATCTAGCCTCCCTGCAGTCTCAATCTGCCTGAGCACTTTCAGACCCCTTGGATCTGAAACTGAACGTGAACCTCAGGGACTCTGGGACTAACCTCCATCCCTCGTCAGCCAGCCCTACTTCAGGCTCTGTGTGACCCCACTTCTCTGAATAGTGACTCTAATTGAGGGAGTCCTGTTCCTGCTGAGAATGCTGTCTGTCCCCTGGAAGAAAGTCAGGCACATAATATACTTACAAATAAGGCTGAACCATAAGATAAAGTAATTCCAACTAAGAACCCCATGAGGGACCCACAGACAAGTGCAATAGATGTTCAAGGAGAGAGTGATCCCTGAGAGCTAGACAAATCAGAGAAAGTCTCCAGAGGAAGCGGGATTTGAACTGAAATTTGTTAGGCGTGAGGCACACTGAGAAAGCAGAAGGAAGTAATTACAGGGCAGGGGAAAAAGTCTGTGAGAGGAAACCATCAGCTAAAGAGCAGATTCTTCAAAGTGATTGTTCAATTTACATTAATTTGCTCTTAGTTTGGATATCCTCATATGCACACCCTGAGACAAGGATTTGTGTGCCAATAGTTCATTTGAGAAGTGCAGGAATTACTGATAAAGAGTAGGGAAGTAAGACAAGGAAAGGAAAATAGCCAGTAAAGTTTATACCATAGAGCCAAATAATGCTGTGGGCAACTAGAGTTTAGGGTATTAGAGTGAGGCAGCTGAGCTACACTAACTCCCATTGGCAGTGCCTAAGGGCTGCACCCAGAGGTGTTAATTCCCCTGAACTTCTGGCCAGCTTCAGATGTAGAGCAGTTTTCCCCTTGTGGAGAAAAACTCTCAGGCACAGAAACACAGTCACTAGCAGTAGGAAGTTAGTTGGAAAGCACTGTATGAGGCCCTTGTCAAATGCTCAGAAAGCCCAAGTCTAGGATATTATTTTCTTTGTGGCATGGTATGCAATAAGCAGGGGATGATGGCTTATGGTCCTGCCTTTACTATCAATCTGTTCCTTAATCTTTAGCTACACTAACTGCCTGAAGGCCAACAGTGCATCAATCACTGAAAAAGTTCTACTTTATTTAATTTTCACAGCACTAAGTTGTAGCTACTGTTAGTCATTTTACAAAAGAATCTGATGCCTAGAGAATTTAATTCATAGAATTTAAAAGAGAGAATTTGGGTTATAGAGTTAAGGAGATCCAGAAAAAAGCATTTGAATCCAGGTAATTTTCAGAGAAAATCCAAATACTTAACAAAAAGATCTTGGAAAAATTTATCTGGCTTTTCCAGCTTTAGTATATCATCTATTTATATTTAATTTTAGAGTCAAAATGTTGATTGAAATAGACATATTTTATCATTTATGTGCCTAATTTTAATAGGAAACTTTACATTTAATCCAAATTTGTGAAATCTAAATAAGAGATTTAGTTACTTGTAAATTACTATGAGAATGATTAGCATTACTTATTACTTTCAAAAATCAATGATAAAAGCATCATAGTGCCAAACTAGTAAGCAAAAATACTAAATTTTACCAAATACTAGAAACATGTTCTAAATGCCTAAATATATGTTATCATTAGGGATATGGGGATATATGTATATGTATAGTTGATTCACTTTGTTATACAGCAGAAACTAACACAACATTGTAAAGCAATTGTATTCCAAAAAAGATGTAAAAAAATAATAATAAAATTAAATTAAATTAAAAATAACAGAATGAAGATTGAAAAAAAATTAATGAAGTTTTAACTCTAAAAAATTAGAACTAGGGCTTCCCTGGTGGCGCAGTGGTTGAGAATCTGCCTGCAGGATTCTCACAGGGACACAGGTTCAAGCCCTGGTCTGGGAAGATCCCACATACCCCAGAGCAACTAGGCCCATGAGCCACAACTACTGAGCCTGCGCGTCTGGAGCCTGTGCTCCGCAACAAGAGAGGCCGCGACAGTGAGGGGCCTGCGCACCGCGATGAAGAGTGGACCCCGCTCGCCGCAACTAGAGAAAGCCCTTGCACAGAAACGAAGACCCAACACACCCAAAAATAAATAAATAAATTTATTAATATATATATATATAACTGGATTTTTACTTAATATTTTTATTTTATTTTATTTTATTTATTTTTTTGCGGTACGCGGGCCTCTCACTGCCGCGACGTCTCCCGTTGCGGAGCACAGGCTCCGGACACGCAGGCTCAGCGGCCATGGCCCACGGGCCCAGCCGCTCCGCGGCATGCGGGATCCTCCCGGACCGGGGCACGAACCCGCGTCCCCTGCATCGGCAGGCGAACTCTCAACCACTGTGCCACCAGGGAAGCCCTACTTAATATTTTTAAAGAAAATATTAAACATAAATAAATATATGCCTTTGTGGAGTTTATATATGAAAATTGTCCAAAAATTTGAGGTAGGTCTTTTGTTTTTGTTTTTACTTTTGATAAAAATCTTGGTCACTGTAAAAAAAAAAAAAAAGCAGATTCTTCAATGGGTTGATATAATATTGCACTGCTGTTTTATTTTCATCCTTTACCAATACTATCATCATCACAATTTCCACCCCCATCCCCAGGGCCAGCATCACCACCATTACTACAATGAACACATATATGCATAGTCAGAAATACCCACAGGCTCAAATTCTAGAAAAACACTTTGTCTTTCCCCCCCTTTTAATTATTCCTTTGGAATAGAACCAAAGCCATTTTGGATCACTTGTGATGTTCTGTTTTCTTTTAAAGGGCTTAGTCATGAGAACTACTTAGCCTGTTTCCTATTGTCATCTTCACTGTCCAAATATTTTGAAAACCCACAAATACAGCATCATCTGCAATAGAACACATCAGATACAAAATTTCTTACTCTGTAAAAAAAAAAAATTACAGGCCACTATGTAATGTCAGGGTAATTTTTCCAGCAGCTTCCACCATAGGGTTCTCTGGTCTTTTCTGTGGCACAGGATATGCAGTCTTTACATTCATTGCTTTATTCATTAAGTCAACAAATATTTGTTGGGTCCCTACTATATGCTGGGCACAGAACATGCAATGGAAAGCAAAAATGGATTCCCTGCTTTGTGAAGTATTTGGTGTTGGGGAAGAGATGGACGTTGTATTGGTTATCTATTATTATCCAATCTCACACAATTTCTATGAGTAAGGTATTAAGAAGTGGTTTCTTTGGGTGTTTCTTGCTCAAGTTTCTCAAGAGTTGATTTGTTGGCCAGATGAAAGCTTGACTGGAGATGGAAGATTTTCCTCCAAAATGGCTCACTCACATGGCTATTGGCAGGAGGCTTCAGCTCTTCACCATGTGGAGTCCTTCTACAGGACTGCTTAAGTGACCTCATGACAGGGTAGCTGACATCCCCCAAGTAACCCAAGAAAGCAAGGCAGAAATAAAACTGTTTTTCATGCTCTCATCTGAGAAGTCACAAACTGTCATTTCCATGAAATCCTGGCTCCATAGGTTATCCTCATTCAATATGAGAGAGGGCTACATAGGGCATAAAAACACAAGAAGATAAGAATCATGGGGGTGGGGATTTTGGAGGCTGGCTACCAGACATTATTAAATGATAACAAAAGTAAATGTAAAATTATGTCTACATTAGGAGGTTTTCATAGTTAAAGATATATTTTAGTCTTTATTCTAAGATCATTGAGACTCCATTAAAATATAACTCGGGGTACAAAGCCTTGGGCAGTATGGCTCACTAGACACTCTGAAAACTTCTCCTCCATTATCATGAAATTGATCAGCTAGCTGCTTAGTGAATTATAACTAATATATTTTTTAATGCATTGCTGGGCTCATAAGGAAGTGCAAGAAATCCCTAAGAGCTAGAGAAAATAAGAAGTAAGTTACAATTACAGAGGTAGGCAAAGATGGACACAGGTGGTGCTTCTGGGAGAAGAGCTGATTTCAGCGGATTCAGAGACTGGGAGAGTAGCCCTTAGGCTGAGTCATGTCAGGAATCACTTAGAAGGGATCCTTGAGGAAAAGTCTTACAAAGGGAGCCAACATGGTAAGCAGCTCTTTCTGTTCCTTTTCTGGGTGGGAAAAAATATTAAAATAATAATGATAGGCTTGCAGAGAAATGAAAACTATAGGCTTGCTCTAGTATGAGATTGGGATTCAGATCTATACTAGTTAGGCAATCCCTAAAACTAGAAGTTAAAGTGGTTCCAAACTTGTGGTACCATCTGATACCTAGCAAAAGCAAGTGCAAGTTCTTTCTGAATTTTGAATGAGAATAGAAATATTCATTATAGACTTCATTATGGTAAGTTTGCATGTTATGTTTTTAAGACTAATGATTAAAAAAAAAAAGAGAGAGAGAGAGTGCATAATTTCCAAACCAGTAGAAGGGAATAAATGAAATTAAAAAAAAATACATTATTGTGTCATAGGAAGAGAACAACACTTTGTAATGTACATAGGATAAAATACATTTTTAAAAATAAATGTAATGTACTCTATTTCCTTTTTTTTTTAAGAAGCAATTTTATTTCTTTTTGGTTGCATTGGATCTTCGTTGCTGCACACGGGCTTTCTCTAGTTGTGTCGAGCAAGGGCTACTCTTTGTTACAATGCACAGGCCTCTCATTGTGGTGGCTTCTTTTGTTGCGGAGCATAGGCTCTAAACATGCGGGCTTCAGTGGTTGTGGCACGTGGGCTCAGTAGTTGTGGCTCATGGGCTCTAGAGCGCAGGCTCAGTAGTTGTGGTACATGGGTTTAGTTGCTCTGCGGCATGTGGGATCTTCCCGGACCAGGGATAGAGCCCATGTCCCCTGCATTGGCAGGTGGATTCTTAACCACTGCACCACCAGGGAAGTCCCTAAAATACATTTATTATGTTAACCCTGCTTATCTCCGAAGCTACACAATATAATGGTTAAGAAGATGGACTCTGGAATCAGATAGCCAAAGGTCAATCCTACTCCCAGTACTTATTAAGCTGTGTGATCTCAAGGCACGTAATTTTCCTGTCCCTCATCTTTCTCATCTGTAAGTTAGAAGTTATAACAGTACATATCTTATAAAGGAGTCAATGAGTTAATAAATATAAAATTCTTAGAACAGAAACAGGTATAGAGTAAACACTTAAAATGTTTACTAAGATTTGTGTTTTAAAGGGGAAAAAAGAATAACTATTTTTATTTGTTTGTTTATACATATCTCTGGAAGAGTCACAACAAACTAATAAGAGTGGTTGCCTTTGCCTCTTGCACTGTTTGTGGGAATGTAAATTGGTGCCACTATGGAGAACAGCATGGAGATTCCTTTAAGAATAAAAATAGAGTAAATATGATCCAGCAGTTATACTCCTGGGCATATATCCAGAAAAGATGAAAACTCTAATTTGAAAAGATACATGCACCCTTATATTCACAGCAGCACTATTTCCAATAGCCAAGACACGGAAGCAACCTAAATATCCATTGACAAATGACTGGATAAAGAGTATGTGGTACATATATACAATGGTATACTACTCAGCCATAAAAAAGAATGAAATAATGCATTTGCAGCAACATGGATGCAACTAGAGATTATCATACTAAGTAAGTCAGAAAGAGAAAGACAAATACCATATGATATCACTTATATGTGGAATCTAAAGAAATGATACAAATGAACTTATCTACAAAACAGAAACAGACTCACAGACAAACTCAGAGACAAACAAACTTATGGTTACCAAAGGTAAAGTGGGGGGGATAAATTAGAAGTTTGGGATTAGTAGATAAAACTACTATATATAGGGACTTTCCTTGTAGTCCAGTGGTTAAGACTCCATGCTCCCAAGGCAGGGGGCCTGGGTTCTATCCCTGGTCAGGGAACTAAATCCTGCATGCCACAACTGAAGGTACTGCAAGCCACAACAAAGATTTTGCGTGCCGCAACTAAGACCTGGTGCAGCCAAATAAATAAATATTAAAAATAAACTACTATATACAAAATAGATAAACAGCAAGGTCCTACTGTATAGCACAGGGAATTATACCCTATATCTTGTAATAAACTATAATGGAAAAGAATATGAAAAATAATATATACACATAGATAGATGATAGAAAGATAGATACATAGATACAGAGATGTATAACTGAATCATTTCATTGTACACAGAAACTAACACAATTTTGTAAACTAAGTATACTTCAATTTAAAAAAAAAAAGTGGTTCCCTACAAGGACTGGGGGAGAGAGACTTAACACTGTAAACTTCTTATTCCTTTCGCTTTTGATCCATGTACCTTTGTTATCTATTTAAAAATTAACTTAGAAATATATAAAGGTAGCATATATTTTAAAATATATTTTAAATAAACTATAATTTTTTTGACTAATATGCTTTGTTTATTGCAACTCAGTTAATCCAAATTAAAGTCTATTGTGCAATAGATAAGTAGAAGACACTATACAGACTTCCTTGTAATAAATCAGAACTACTCCCAGTACAAATGCAAGTTTGTGTAATACTATTAAATAAAAGTTACTTAAAACTATTATTTAAAAGTTCTTGAAATTTTTAATAATTATTTCAAGTTTATGTGGCATTTTTCCTTTATGAATTTACTTTAATAATTACTATTACCATGTATATATTGTAGAACAAGCTTTTTTCTTTTTTAATCAGCTACATCTTAAAACTTTTTTTACAATTTTATTTTATTTATTTTTTTATACAGCAGGTTCTTATTAGTTATCTATTTTATACATAATAGTATATATATGTCAATCTCAATCTCCTAATTCATCCCACCACCCCTCCCTTTCCCCCTTTTGTGCTCATACATATGTTCTCTACATCTGTGTCTCTATTTCTGCCTTGCAAACTAGTTCATTTGTACCATTTTCTAGATTCCACATATATGCATTAATATACGATATTTGTTTTTCTCTTTCTGATTCACTTCACTCTGTATGACTGTCTCTAGGTCCATCCAAGTCTCTACAAATGACCCAGTTTCATTCCTTTTTATGGCTGAGTAATATTCCATTTTATATATGTATCACACCTTCTTTATCCATTCGTATGTTGATGGACATTTACGTTGCTTCCATGACCTGGCTATTGTAAGTAGTGCTGCAATGAACATTGGGATGCATGTGTCTTTTTGAATTATGGTTTTCTCTGTGTATATGCTCAGTAAACTATAAATTTTAAAAGATCACTTATGTATTAGAATAGGCTAACTGCTCTAGCAGACCCAAACTCAACAGAAATTTATATGTTGTTCAAATGTCCTAAGTTACCATACCATTTCTTCTTGCCCTCCTCTCCCCTACCTATACCTTTGTAGTAGGTCCTTTTATTAAACTCTCTTCAAATTACCCAATTTGAGTTTGCCCTCTAAGACTAAGTGAAGAGAAAACCATCAACTTGAGGGGTGGTTGATGTGCCCAATCAGATGTGTCCTTTTTACCATTTCTTTCACATAAGTCCCACACTGACTATCCATTCTCTGGGGTCTCTGGTGGTTAAAAGGACATACACCAGGCTTTCTGGGTGAGTCATGATTTGTGGCTTTTCCCAGATGTGTTTCCCTCAAAAACATAAAATTGAGCACTCACTCAGAAAATTTTAAGATTAAGATTGAAGATCAAAAATTTTCTAAATGTCTGACACTCTTCCATGGTGATCCAGGAAGAAATAAGACATTTTATATGATATGGTAATATATGATATATGCTTTACCTATGTGATACATTTTATACTGTTATAGATCCAGAATAAAAATGCTGAAAGAAATATGTGCATGATTCTTCAAAAAACTAAAGCCAATTTGACACCTTGGAAGAGGTGGGGAACCATTTCAAGTTTAATTGGGGAAGACATACTTCTGCAGAAGCTAAACT
Source organism: Orcinus orca (assembly GCF_937001465.1). Taxonomy (NCBI): domain Eukaryota; kingdom Metazoa; phylum Chordata; class Mammalia; order Artiodactyla; family Delphinidae; genus Orcinus; species Orcinus orca. The sequence goes on along the minus strand of NC_064563.1, from coordinate 13,246,117 downwards.
CATGGTGCATGTTCACCCAAGGTTAAATGTTTTTAAGTGGGGACATAAAAAAGCCAATGGTGTACAGTTAAGTATGAGCTATCAGAAAAATTTGTATGCTAAGGTTTTAGGCTAAGCGTTGGAAGTTTGCAAACACTATTCATCTCAATACAGCTGAACTAAGTAAGCAATTTAGTGAACAAAAGCGTGGGGTTGAGGGGAAATAACACAAAATATGCTTAGAGAAGTAAGCATGGTCAAGTATTAGGTAGGCTTGTTTTGGAGTCTGGATTTTATCAAACACATTGAGAAACCATTGAAAGGTTTTGGACAAGAAAGTGATATGATTTCCTTTACATTTTAGGTAGAACATCATGCCTGCTTTGTGATAACTAAATGGAGAGAATGGAGGCAGAGGACCAAACTGAAGATTATTTCAGTGGTCTAGGTAAGAGGTGATGGGGACTTGAACTAGGGTGGTGACAGTGAAAGTGGAGGGAAGTGGTCAGACTCTAGTTGTGACTTGAAAACAAGATTACTTTGGTGTGGCACTAGATCTGATAAGGGATATGAACGGAAGAAACGGAAGAGAAATGTGAGAGCTGGCCACCACGTTTCTGGCTTGAGTGCCTTAGCATGACAGAAGTTTTTAGTGACATGAGTGAGATGGGAGATGGGAAAACAAGTTGTTTATTCATCACAATCCTAATAACTCTCTAAGAAAGCAGATGCTTACAACTGGAGGATGTTTCTGTTTTCTTAAACCAAACAAAATCATCATCTTCAATATAAGAGATTTCACATACTTGGAATAGGATTAAGTAGCAGATGTGAACATGTGAGATGGAGAGAGCTGAGTCCAAGGTGAATGGATCTATATAGAAATGTGAAAAATTGAGGAGAAGCGAGCTCTGCACTGGGGGGAGATGGAGAATCCCTTAGCCTTTTTGTAAACAGTAACCAAAGGCCACGTCACAACCCCCCTGGCTAGTGGAGCATGAGCTACTTCAGCTGTGTCCTGCCAAGCTGATATCAGGAAAAGAGGCCAGGATATAGTCCTTAGATGGGTTTAAATAGAACAAGACTGTGGTAAGGGGCCATATTTCTATCCTTTTGGTCAAATGAAAATGGATCTTGAAAAGGAGTCTTGATCTAGAGAAAGAGATGAGAGAAGTTATCCACCCCCATTTGATTCTTGAACACCTTTTTTGAAATCATACCAATATTCAGCAGTACCACTGTTGGGAATTTTTTCTTAAAGCAACTCCATCTCTGATTTACTTTTTTTTAAATTGAAGTATAGTTGATTTACAGTGTTGTGTTGATTTCTGCTGTATAGCAAAGTGACTCAGTTATGCATAAAAATACATTCTTTTTAATATTCTTTTCCATTATGGTTTATCCCAGGACATTGAATACATTTAGTTCCTGTGCTATGTAGTAGGACCTTGTTGTCTATTCATTCTATATATAATAGTTTGCATCTGTTAACCCCAAACTCCCAGTCCACCCCTCCCCACCTCTCCTCCCCCTGGACAACCACGAGTCTGATCTCTGTCTGTGAGTCTCTTCCTGCTTCATAGATAGGTTCATTTGTGTCATAGTTTAGATTTCACATATAAATGATATGCTATTTGTCTTTCTCTTTCTGACTTACTTCACTTAAGTGATAATCTCTAGTTGCATCTCTGATTTACTTTTTAATTAAAACATTGTCTCTATTCCGGCCTTAAGAAATCTAGAAAACAGCTAGGAGTCATCATCTCTGTGAGAATAAATTTAAATTAACACCCTTAAAGACTAATGGAACCCAAAAGTCAGATGTACCCATATGGAGTCTCTGTTTTTTCTCTTTACTGTTCTTGACCACCCAAAACTCAATAGTAGTTGAACTCCCTAAAGAAAATTCACTCATATTGAAAGGATTAATGAGCAGCACAGATTTTGTTGGCGATCTTTGAGTGGGCAACAAAATAAGACTTATATCACACATCACAAAACAATCTAATAAAAATTTTCATTAGACATGTTATCCTAAATCCCTTCTTCTCTCACCTCCTCCTCCTGAGAGTTCTCCTTGCCCTTTCCCCTTCAGGGTGTTTTATTTCTCTGTGCTCCCCCCAAACCTAAATACCTCTCCCATATTACTGGGCTTCCCTTTCCTGAAGTGTAAACTGCAAGTTACCACAGTTGTTAACAAAAAGCACTCAAAGAGTGGAAGATTTAATCCCATTTTTTCTCACAACTTGATTCACTATTGGAGAACAATGGCTTTTGTTTGGCTTGACTAAATTAAGTACACATGTCATCCTTCCAACTTTCAGCCATAGGTAGTATTTTCTTGCTACTTGATCCCCCTAGAACCAGCACCAGAAAGACAGGCAGGTTCAATCAAATGTATTTGGGGCACCTACCTGGGCTCTTCAAGGAGGCAGTTCCCAACAGAATACACAGCTTGAGGCCAAGGCATGGAGGACTACATCTCAGGAGATGAGAGCCAGAAGAGATTGAGAATGCCTGGGAGTTGATGATCAAAGCTGGAGATGGGGCTGAATACAAAGACAACAGATGGAACTTCCCTGGTGGTACAGTGGTTAAGAATCTGCCTGCCAATGCAGGGGACATGGGTTCAAGCCCTGGTCCGGGAAGATCCCACATGCTGCGTAGCAACTAAGCCTGTGTGCCACAACTACTGAGCCTGTGGTCTAGAGCCCACAAGCCACAACTACTGAGCCTGCATGCCACAACTACTGAAGCACACATGCCCTAGAGCTCACGTGCTGCAACTACTGAGCCATGTGCTGCAACTACTGAAGCCCGCATGCCTAGAGCCCCTGCTCTGCGACAACAGAAGCCACTGCAATGAGAAGCCCATGCACCACAACGAAGAGTAGCCCCTGCTCGCTGCAACTAGAGAAAGCCCACATGCAGCAACAAAGACCCAATGCAGCCAAAAATAAATTTTAAAAATTAAAAAAAAAAAGACAACAGGCCCAAGATGGATGTCCAAAACTCCAAATCCCAGATATGTCACCACTTTGGGCCATGTATTGGCATCACTGTAGGGTGGATAGTAGCTTGAAAGAGCTAAAATCCCTTCCGGACGTTCTCAACCTGAACACAAAAATAATTATTTGAGTCAGTATTTTCTCTAATCTCCCAAAAATGGTATATAAGTAGTATTAGATACAAAGGAAATAAGCTAATTCATGGCATGCATAGAATGTTTTGGGCCAGTGGTTCTCAGCATTAGTGAATATCAAAAGCACCTGAAGGGCTTGTTAAACCAGAGACAGCTGGGCTCGACCCCCATATAGTTTCTGATTCAAAAAAGTATAAGGTGGAGCCTAAAAATGTGCATTTGTAACAAGTTCCCAGTGCTACTAGTCTGGTACCATATTTTGAGAACCACGACCTCAAGGCATTAAGGGATAATTCTCTTGGAGGATTCTGGTTGACAAAGGTCTAACTGGATTAAATTTTGTATAGTTTCTCTTCTGTGTATACCCATTCTGACTCATGATTTCAGTGCCATCCCTTCTATACTGAAGGTTCTAAATGTGACATTTAGAAACCATTATGAAATACTAAGCAGAACTTAGTAGTATGTAGAATTTGCCCTTGAAACTGAGTTTTAATTCTTTCCTCCAAAGTGAGTTTATCAAAGTAAACTTAACACCATGCTAACAGATGATTCATATTTGTAAGTACAGTGGCTTTGAAATATAACAACATCTACTACTACACCATACAGGTATATCAATTCTCCAATCAATTTTAATTAATCTCCAAGAATGTACAAGGGACACATCAGGTGCCAGAGCACAAAAGCAAAGGACACATTTTCTTCCATGATATAGTAGGAAAAAAAATGATGAACATATAAATACCTCCTACAATGAAGTAGCTTTTTGTTTTTTTCTTTTGCTTAAAGGATCTTAGTTCCCTAACCAGGGATTGAACCCAGGCCCTTGGCAGTGGAAGAGTACAGTCCTAACTACTGGACTGCCAGAGAATTCCGCTGAAGTAACATTTTAATGGCACTAACCTAAAAGGCTATCTGAGGTTGTAAGGGCAAATACAAATACGAATTAAAAATAAGAAAAAAAAAGTCTCACTGGCACACACACATACACACACACACATACACACACAAAAAAGGAAAGAGACACTCCCCATTTCCCTTTTCTTAGAGAATTTACTTTAGAATATTTATATTTGCAAATTATTTTTCTGCCTTTTTGAGATGTATGTAAAAATTTTTAAAGCTAAATAAGCCTCTTGCCAGCTTTACAACCCAGTAGTGTTTTTCTCAAGGATTTGGAAGGTATCTCTTTAAAATGTAATCATCAAGGAAGATAACTCCTCTATTTCCGAGTTTTCATGGAAGAGTAGAAGCCTAACTTTGGCAGGGCACCTGGCTCCACGTTTCAAAACTTCCTTTTGTGGTAAGGCACAAAAATTTTTTCATTAGATAAAGGCAATTAACAAACACAGATGGCCACCCCAATTACCAGGTGAGTTTGGAATGATCTATGTGTGACAAATGGTGCTGTCATGTCTTCTTACTTGACTAGTTATCATTTCTCTCCAGAAAAAATGTACATCATGGGCTATATCTACTTGGCTAGGCAAAAGGGTGAGATTTCTTTCTGTGTCTATAGTAGATTGTCTGTGATGCACATCATGGTCTGATTCAATGTTTGTTCAATAATAAAACTGTTTTCTGTCTTTCCTATATTTTTTGGAGAGGAATTTTTACATTGGCAGGAAATTTTATTCTTAATTATGTTTCCCCTAGTTCAGGGTGGGGAAATAACGTTTCTCACAAGGTAAATGTCAGATGAGAGGAAGTCTTCTAAAGGAAAGACCTTGAAGATGGGTTAGGACATTGATTGAGGAGAAGAGGGAAGGAAACACTTCAAGTGCAAAAAATAACCCAAGCAAAGGCTAAAGTGTTACAAAGCAAGAATGTCAAGGGAGAGTGGGGAAATCAACTTGGATAGAGTGGTGGCCTGCTCACCTGAATAACAAGACTTAGGAGGAAGGGTCCTGACTTCAATGCCAAAACATTTGTCTTGTCCTTGAATTGTAATCAAAGCATCCATAGTTAACAGGACTCTCCAAAAGCAAACAAGTATCAAGCAAAGATAAAGGACTCAATGAATTTCATCAAAATCAAAGAAAATGATATTTCAGTGGAAATGGCCCCATCTTAGAATTTCATTTAGAAAGCTAAGCCAACTTTGAAAGAGGAGATCAAGATGACAGAGTAGGAACATGTTGGGTTCACCTCGCCTTACAAACACATAAAAATTACAACTACATATAGAGAGACTCTTGCTGAAATTGATCTGGGACCTGGCATGATGGCTCCTCTATAACCAAGGCTGTGAAGAAAGAGCCACATGGAGTCTGGTAGGAAAGGAGGACAAGTGATCCAGTTGGAACCTGCAACCCTCATGGGGACCCAGAAGAGATGGCATATCACAGGCTCAGGGATCCTCCCTTGGAATTGAAGGACTCAAGCCACATATTACACACCCAAGGCCTGGAGTCCAACAACTGGAAAACAAGCTCCCCTAGCTGGTTTGAAAACCAGTGGACCTTACCGGAGGGCTGTAAGAAACCAAGACTCAGCTCTAGAAGAGCATACACACAAACTTGCTTACTCCTGGTCACAGCCTGGAGGAAGCAGATTGAAAACTACCTGGAGCTGTAGCCAGCCTGCCAGGACCACCCCAGCATACTCCCTAGCCTGCACCAGGCTCCTGCTTCAGCCCTTCCTGCTCCAACACTGCTCCCCACTAAGGCAGAGGCTGCCATTGCCAAAGAACGTATGCACACTTGAAGGGAATGGAGCCAATTCAGACCCCTGGACCTGCCTCTGACCTGCCTCTGACCAGGGTGGAAGCTGCCATTGGCAGTGCACATGCATCACTGCACACACTCAGGAGGCAGTTAAACTAGTTCTAAAGCAGGGACTACCATTGCCTGCTCACACATTCCTGAGCACACTTGGGAGAGAGCAAAACCGGCTCAGTAGTGTGTCAGCAACACCTATAGCCCACAACCCATCTCTAACCAAGTCACACATACTAGGGAAAAGGTGAAACAAGCCAAGAAGTGCAGCCCCAAGACCTCAGGCCACAGCCATTACCCCAACCAAGGTGGAGACGGCCATCACAGCCAGGAGAAGCCCAACTCCCTCAGGGCTCCTGATCCAGCCCCTCCCAGGCCCTGACCCTGCTCCCCATAGGGCAATGACAGCCAATGAGCATAGGAAAAGTCCCAGAATACACTTGGCTCTGGCTCTAGCCTCTCCAACTCCAGCCCTACCACCCATCATCGTGGTGGCTGCCAGTACACCCCAAAGGAATATGCAGCCTGTGCTCATGTCAGATCCAGCTCTCCAACAAAAACCACTGGGCATGTGTAGACTTCATAGGGATGCTCCCATACAAGAACATGGATTCAAGAACAGGATAGGTAACTGTTTCACCTAAACTCATAGAGACAGAGAAAGTTAAACAAAATGGGAAGACAGAGGAATATGTCTAATGGAAGAACAAGAAAAAACATTGAAAATAACCCTAATGAAACAGAAAGAAATAATTTACCTGATAAAGAGTTCAAAGCAATAAGAATGTAACTGAATCTGGGAAAAGAATAGATGAACACACTGACAATTTTAACAAATAACTAGAAAATATAAAAAAGAACCAGTCAGAGCTGAAGAATACAATAACTGAAATAAAAATACATTAGAGGGAATTAATGGCAGATTAGGAGTTATAGAAAAATGAATAAGTGACCTGGAAGATAGAAAAATGGAAATCATACAATCAGAGCATCAAAAAAAAGTTTTTTAAGTGAGAAATTTTAAGAAACCTCTGAGACAACATTGAGGGTACTAAAATTTGCATTATAGGGGTCCCAGAAGGAGAAAAGAGAGATAAGAGGGTAAAAAATGTATTTGATAAAATTATCATTGAAAACTTTCTAAACCTGAAGAAGGAAACAGATATCCAGGTACAGAAAGCACAGAGAGTCCCAAACAAGACGAACCCAAAGAGAGCCACACCAAGATATATAATAATTAACATAACAAAGGGTAGAGTTAAAGAGATAATTTCAAAGGCAACAAGAGAAAAACAGAGTCATATACAAGGGAACACGCATAAAGTTATCAGCTGATTTTCAGCAGAAACTTGGCAGGCCAGAAGTGAGTGGTATATTTAAAATGCTGAAAGGAAAATACCTTCAAACTAGGATACTCTACAGAGCAGAGATATCATTCAGAATTGAAGAAGAGATAACCAGCTTTTCAGACAAACAAAAACTAAAAGTTCATCAATGCTAAACCAACCTAACAAGAAGTTTTAAGGGGTCTTCTTTAAATGGAGAAGAAAAACCTACAACAAGATATAAGAAATCATTGGAAGGGGGAAAATCCAACTAGTAAAGGCAAATATATAGTAAAGACTGTGGATCAACAACTTAAATAAGCTAGTACAAAGGTTAAAGACAAAAATTGTAAAATCAGCTATAACTTGAATAAACAGTGAAGGCATAGAAATGAAGATGTAAAGTATGACATCAGAAACACAAAAAGCTTGGGGGAGGAAGTAAAAATGTAGAGCTTTTAGAATGTGTTTGAACTTAAATGACTATCAGTTTAAAACAAGATAGGTCAACATATATGAACTTCATGGTAACCACAAATCAAAAACCTACAGTTTTATACACAAAACTAGACAGAAAGAAACACAAACATAACACTAAAGAAAATCATCAAACTATAAGGGAAAAGACTAAAAGAAGAAAAGAATACAGAAGAACTACAAAAACAGCCAGAAAACAAGTAACAAAATGGCAATAAGTACATACTTATCCATACTTATTTTAAATGTAAATAGACTAAATATTCCAATCAAGACATAGAGTAGGGCTTCCCTGCTGGCGCAGTGGTTGAGAGTCCACCTACCAATGCAGGGGACACAGGTTCGTGCTCTGGTCCGGGAAGATCCCACATGCCGCAGAGCAGCTGGGCCCATGAGCCATGGCTACTGAGCCTGTGCATCCAGAGCCTGTGCTCCTCAACAGGAGAGACCACAACAGTGAGAGGCCCGCATACCGTAAAAAAAAAAAAAAAAAAAAAAGACATAGAGTAGCTGAATGGATTTAAAAAAAAAAACCCAAGACCATTTAGAGACACAGTTCAGAGCTAAAGACATGCACAAACTGAAAGTGAAGAGATGGAAAAAGGTATTCCAAATGACCAAGAAGGGCACTATATAATGATAAAGGGATCAATACTAGGAAAGGATATAATGTTCATAAACACTAAATATATAAAGAAGATATTAACAGATATAACATTACAATGTCATCATACAATATTAGTTAGTATACTAATAGTATATAGATACATGTAATATTCATATAATATACTTGGTATAGTATAGTATTAGTATAGTAGCAATAATATTATTAAGTAGGAATCTTTAACACTCCACTTACATCAATGGACAGATCATGCAGACAGAAAATCTATAAGGAAACAGTGCTCTTAGGGGACACCTTAGAGCAGTTGGACTTAACAGACATCTACAGGACATTCCATCCAAACCCAGGAATACATATTCTTTTCAAGTGCACATGGAACAATCTCCAGTATAGATCACATACTAGGCCACAAAACAAATCTTAACAAACTTAAGAGGATAGGAATTATATCAAGCATCTGTCTGACCACAACATTATGAAACTAGAAATCAATTATAGGAAGAAAAATGGCAAAAACACACACAAGTGGAGACTAAACAATATGCTACTAGAGAACCAGTGGCAGGAGAACCTACAAGACAGCAGAGGACTAAGACGTGGAAATCACCTTCCTCCCACAAATACATCAAAAGTAATTCTACAAGTGGAACAACCCCAACAGAACACAAACTGAACACAAGCAGAAGACCTCAGAATTCCCAAAAGGCAAGAAATTCCCCATGGACTTGGCAGTGTGGCTGACAGGGTCTAGGGGCTCCAGGCTGGTGTCAGACCTGAGCCTCTGAGGTGGGAGAGCCAAGTTCAGGACATTGGACCACCAGAGACTTCCCGGCCCCACATAATATCAATCAGCAAGAGCTCTCTGAGAGATCTCCATCTCAATGCTAAGACACAGCTCCACCAAATGACTAGCAAGATCTCATGATGTCAAACAACTAGTAAGACAGAAACAAAAACCCACCCATTAGCAGAGAGGCTGCCTAAAATCATATTAAGTTCACAGACACCCCAAAACACACCAAAAGACGTGGTGCTTCTCAACAGAGAGACAAGATCCAGCCCCACACACCAGGACACAGGCACCGCTCCCCTCCACCAGGAAACCTACAAAACCCACTGAACCAATCTCAACCACTGGGAGCAGACAAAATGGGATTTATGAACTTGGAGGCTGTGAAAAGGAGACCTCAAACACAGTAAGGTAAACAAAATGAGAAGACAGAGAAATATGGGGCAGATGAAGGAACCAGACGAAAAAAATGAAGAGGAAATAGGCAGTCTACCTGAAAAGGAATTCAGAGTAATGATAGTAAACATGATCCAAAATCCTGGAAATAGAATGGAGAAAATACAAGAAACATTTAACAAAGATCTAGAAGAACTAAACAGCAAACAATGATGAACAACACAATAAATGAAATCAAAAATTCTCTAGAAGGAATCAATAACAGAAAAAAGAATAAGTGACCTGGAAGATAAAATAGTGGAAATAACTACCACAGAGTGAAAAGAATTGAGGACAGTCTCAGAGACCTCTGGGACAATATTAAATGCACCAACATTCAAATTCTAGGGGTTCCAGAAAAAGAAGAGAAAAAGAAAGGGATTGAGAAAATATTTGAAGAGATTATAGTTGAAAAGTTCCCTAACATGGGAAAGTAAATAGTCAGTCATGTCCAGGAAGCACAGAGAGTCCCATACAAGATAAATCCGAGAAGAAACACACCAAGACACATCAAAAACTAAATGCAAAGAGAAAATATTAAAAGCAGCAAGGAAAAAACAACAAATAACATACAAGAGAATTCCCATGAGGTTAACAGCTATTTTTTCAACAGAAGCTCTGCAAGTCAGAAGGGAGTGGCAAGACATATTAAAAGTGATGAAAGGGAAAAACCTACAACCAAGATTACTTTACTGAGCAAGGCTCTCATTCAGATTCAATGGAGAAATTAAAACAGAAAAGCAAAAGTTAGGAGAATTCAGCACCACCAAACAAATGCTAAAGGAACTTCACCAGGCAGGAAACACAAGAGAAGAAAAGGACCTATAAAAACAAACCCCAAACAATGAAGACAATGGAAATAGGAACATACATATTGATAATTACCTTAAATGTAAATGGATTAAATGCTCCAAACAAAAGACATACACTGGCTGAATGGATACCAAAACAAGACCCGTACATATGCTGTCTACAAGAGATCCACTTCAGACCTAGGGACTCATACAGACTGAAAGTGAGGGGATGGAAAAAGATATTCCATGCAAATGGAAATCAAAAGAAAGCTGGAGTAACAATTCTCATATAGACAAAGTAGATTTTAAAATAAAGACTATTGCAAGAGACAAACAAGGACACTACATGATGATCAAGGGATCAATCCAAGAAGAAGATGTAACAATTGTAAATATTTATGCACCCAACATAGGAGATCCTCGATACATAAGGCAGATGCTAACAGCCATAAAAAGGGAAATCAACAGTAACACAATAATTGTAGAGGACTTTTATCACCCCACATTCACCAATGGACAGATCATCCAAAATGAAAATAAACAAGTAAACACAAACTTTAAATTACATATTAAAAAAGATTGATTAAATTTATATTTATAGGACATTATATCCAAAAACAACAGAATACACTTTCTTCTCAAATGCTTATGGCACATTCTCCAGAACAGATCATATCTTGGATCACAAATATAAGAAAATTGAAATAGTATCAAGTATCTTTTCTGATCACAATGCTATTAGACTAGATATCAATTACAGGAAAAAAAAACTGAAAAAAATACAAATACATAGGGGCTAAACAATACACTACTAAATAACCAAGAGATCACTGAAGAAATCAAAGTGGAAATCAAAAAATACCTAGAAAAAAATGACAATGGACACACGATGACTCAAACCTAAGGGATGCAGCAAAAGCAGTTCTAAGAGGGAAGTTTATAGCAATACAATCCTACTTCAAGAAACATCTCAAATAAACAACCTAACCTACACCTAAAGGAATTAGAGAAAGAAGAACCAAACAACCCCAAAGTTAGCAGAAGGGAAGAAATCATAAAGATCAGAATAGAAATAAATGAAAAAGAAATGAAGGAAACAATAGCAAAGATCAATATAACTAAAAGCTGGATCTTTGAGAAGATAAACAAAATTGATAAACCATTAGCCAGACTAATCAAGAAAAAAAGGGAGAAGACACAACTCAACATAATTAAAATAAAATAGAAGTAACAACTGACACTGCCAGAATACAAAGGATCATGAGAGATTACTACAAGCAACTCTATGCCCAAAAAATGGACAACCTGGAATAAATGGACAAATTCTTAGAAAGGTATAACCTTCCAAGACTCAACCAGGAAGTAATACAAAATATGAACAGTTCAATCACAAGTAATGAAATTGAAACTGTGATTAAAAAATCTTCCAACAAACAAAAGCCCAGGACCAGATGGTTTCAAAGAGGAATTCTATCTAATATTGACAGAACAGCTAACACTTGTTCTTCTCAAATTCTTCCAAAAAACAGCAGAGGAAGGAACACTCCCAAACTCATTCCAAAGGCCAACATCACTGTAATACCAAACCCAGACAAAGATGTCACAAAAAAGCAAACTACAGCTTAATATCACTCATGAACATAGATGCAAAAATCCTCAACAAAATACTAGCAAACAGAATCCAACAGCACATTAAAAGGATCATACACCATGATCAAGTGGGGTTTGACCCAGGAATGCAAGGATTCTTCAATATATGCAAATCAATCAATGTGATACACCATATTAAAAAATTGAAGGATAAAAACCATATGATCATCTCAATAGATGCAGAAAAAGCTTTTGACAAAATTCAACACTGCTTTATGATAAAAGCTCTCAATAAAGTGGGCATAGAGGGAACCTACCTCAACATAATAAAAGCTATATATGATAAACTCAGAGCCAACATCGCTCTCAATGGTGAAAAACTGGAACCATTTCTAATAAGATCAGGAACAAGACAAGGTTGCACACTCTCATCACTATTATTCAACATAATTTTGGAAGTTTTAGCCACAAAAATCAGAGAAGAAAAAGAAATAAAAGGAATCCAAATCGGAAAAGAAGAAGTAAAATTGTCACTGTTTGCAGATGACATGATAGTATACATAGAGAATCCTAAAGATGCTACCAGAAAACTACTAGAGCTAATCAATGAATTTGGTAAAGTAGCAGGATACAAAATTAATGCACAGAAATCTCTTGCATCCCTATACAGTAAAGATGAAAGAGAAATTAAGGAAACATTCCCATTTACCACTAAAACAAAAAGGATAAAATACCTAGGAATAAACCTACCTAAGGAGACAAAACACCTGTAGGCAGAAAACTATAGGACACTGACAAAAGACAATAAAGACAATACAAACTGAGGAAGAGATATACCATGATCTTGGATTGGACAATCAACATTGTGAAAATGACTCTACTACCCAAAGCAATCTACAGATTCAATGCAATCCCTATCAAACTACCAATGGCATTTTTCACAGAAGTAGAACAAAAAATTTCACATTTTTTATGGAAACACAATAGACCCCAAATGGCCAAAGAAACCTTGAGAAAGAAAAACGGAGCTGGAGGAAACAGGCTCCCAGACTTCAGACTATAATACAAAGCTACAGTAATCAAGACAGCATGATACTGGCACAAAAACAGAAATATAGATCAATGGAGCAGGATAGAAACCCCAGAGATAAACCCATGCACATATGGTCACCTTTGATAAAGGAGGCAAGAATATACAATGGAGAAAAGACAGCCTCTTCAATAGGTGGTGTTGGGAAAACTGGACAGCTACATGGAAAAGCATGAAATTAGAACACTTCCTAACACCATACACAAAATAAATTCAAAATGGATTAAAGACCTAAATATTAGGCCAGAAACTATCAAACTCTTAGAGGAAAACATAGACAGAACACTCTATGACATAAATCACAGCAAGATCCTTTTTCACCCACTTCTTAGAGAAATGAAAATTAAAACAAAAATAAACAAATGGGATCTAATGAAACAATAGCTTTTGCACAGCAAAGGAAACCATAAACAAGACAACCCTCAAAATTGGGAGAAAATATTTGCAATTTAAGCAACTGACAAAGGATTAATCTCCAAAATGTACAAGCAGCTCATGCAGCTCAATATCAAAAAAAAACGAACAACCCAATCCAAAAATGGGCCGAAGACCTAAATAGACATTTCTCCAAAGAAGATATACAGATTTCCAAGAAAAACATGAAAGGATGCTCAACATCACTAATCATTAGAGAAATGCAAGTCAAAACTACAATGAGGTATCACCTCACACCAGTCAGAATGACCATAATCAAAAAATTTACAAACAATAAATGCTGGAGAGGGTTTGGAGAAGGTGGGAGTGTAAATTGATACAGCCACTATGGAGAACAGTATGGAGATTCCTTCAAAAGTACAGATAGGACTACCATATGACCCAGCAATCCCACTACTGGCCTATACCCTGAGAAAACCATAATTCAAAAAGAGTCATGTACCACAACGTTCATTGCAGCTCTATTTACAATAGCCAGGATATGGAAACAACCTAAGTGTCCATCAACAGATGAGTGGCTAAAGAAGATATGACACATATATACAATGGAATATTGCTCAGCCATAGAAAGAAACGAAATTGAATTATTTGTTGTGAGGTAGATGGACCTAGAGTCTGTCATACAGTGTGAAGTAAGTCAGAAAGAGTAAAACAAATACCATAGGGTAACACAAATATATGGAATCTAAAAAAATATATAAGTTCTGTTTTTTTTAATAGGGGAAGGACAGGAATAAAGACACAGACATAGGGAATAGACTTGAGGACATGGGGAGGAGGAAGGGTAAGCTGGGAGGAAGTGAGAGTGTAGCATTGACATATATACACTACCAAATATAAAATAGATAGTTAGAGGGAAGCAGCCGCATAGCACAGGGCGATCATCCCGGTGCTCTGTGACCACTTAGAGCGGTGTGTAGGAAGGGTGAGAGGGAGATGCAAGAGGGAGGGAATATGGGGATATATGTTTACATATGGATGATTCAATTTGTTATACAGCAGAAACAAACACAATATTGTAAATCCCCCATATTCCAATAAAGATGTTAAAAAGAAAGAGTAAAGGGAGCTTAAAAAAAACAAAGAGTAAAGGAGTTTAATAAAAAAGAACCAATGGCTCACTGAATAAAACAAAGAGAAAATCAGAAAATACCTTAAGACAAAAGAAATTGAAAACACCACTTTCCATAATCGATGAGCCATTGCAAAGCTATTCTAAGAGGGAAGTTCATAGCAGTACCGTCCTCCCTCTAGAAACAAGAAAATTCTCAAATAAACAACATAACTTACCATCTAAAGTTATTAGTAAAAGAAGAATAAAGCCAAAATCAACACAAGGATGGGAATAATAAATATCAGAGCAAAAATAAACAAAATAGAGATAAAAAATGAAAAGATCAATGAAACCAACAGCTGGTTTTGAAAAGATAAACAAAATTCATAAGGCTTTGGCTAGGCTCATTAAGAAAAAAGGAGAGAAATGAAATGGAAAAATGAAGAAGATGAAATTACAACTGATAGGACAGAAATACAAACAATCATAAGAGAATACTATGAACAGTTATATGCCAACATATTGGACAAACTAGAAGAAATGGATAAATTCCTAGAAACATACAGTTCTCCAAGGCTCAGAAAGAAATAGATCATATGGACAGACCAATTAGTAGTATTGAAATTGAATCAATATTTTAAAGAACTCCCAACAAACAAAAGTCCAGAACTGGATGACTTCACAGGGAAATTCTATCAAGCATATAAAGAAGAGTTAATACCTATCTTTCTCAAACTATTCCAAAAAGAATAAAGAGGATGGAACACTCCCAAATTCATTCTATGAGGTCACCATTACCCTGATACCAAGACTAGATAAAGACACTAAAAGAAAGAAAATTACAGGCCAACATTTCTGATGAATATAAATGCTAAAATCCTCAACAAAATATTAGCAAACCTAATTCATCAATATATAAAAAGGATCATACACCATGATAAAGTGGGATTTATTCCAGGTATGCAAGGATGACTCAATATCCACAAATAAATCAATGTGATTCACCACGTTAACAAAATGAATGATAAAACTCACATGATCATCTCAATAGATGCAGAAAAAGCATTTGACAAAATTCAACACCTATTCATGATAAAAAAATAAAACTCCTAGCAAAGGTGGTATACAGGTAACATATTCAGTGTAATGAAGGTCATTTGTGACAAGCCCACAACTAACATCACACTCAATGGTGAAAAACTAAAAACTTTTCCTCTAAAATCAGGAATAAGACAAGGAAGCCCACTCTCATCATTTATATTTAACATAGTATTGGAAGCCCTAGCCACAGTAACAAGACAAGAAAAAAAAGAAAAGACATCCAAATTGGAAGGAAAGAAGTAAAGGTGTCACCATTTGCAGATGACATGATAATTTATATAGAAAACCCTAAAGTCTCCACTGAAAAACATTAGAAATAATAAATGGATTCAGTAAAGTTGCAGGATGCATAATGACATACAGAAATCTGTTGATTTTTTATACACTAATAATAAACTATCAGAAAGAGAAAACAAGAAAACAATCCCATTTACAATTGTATACAAAAGAATAATATATTGATACCTAGGAATAAACTTAACCAAGGAGGTAAAAAACCTCTACTCTCAAAACTACAAGACATTGAAAAAGGAAATTGAAGACAATATGAATAAATGAAAGAGATCCCATGTTCATGGATTGGTAGAGTTAATATTGTTAAAATGTATATACAACCTAAAGTAATCTACAGACTTAACGCAATCTCTATGAAAAATCCATGACATTTTTCACAGAACTAGAACAAAGAATTCTAAAATTTGTATGGTACCACAAAAAACCCATTCTGAATAGCCAAGGAAATAGTGAGGAAAAGAACAACGCTGGAGGCATCATGCTCCCTGACTTCAGACTATACTACAGAGCTACAGTAATCAAAACAGCACGGTACTGGCACAAAATAGACATGTAGATCAATGGAACAGAATAGAGAGCCACAAATAAACACACACATATGGTCAATAAATCTACAATAAATGAGGCAAAATTATGCAATGGGGGAAAGGTCAGTCTCTTCAAAAAGTTGTGATATGAAAACAGGACAGCTACCTATAAACAACTGAAAGAAGAACATTTTTTCACACTATATAAAAAAATAAACTCAAATGGATTAAACACCTAAATGTAAGATGGAATATTGTAAAACTCCTAGAGAAAATCATGGTAATAACAGTCTTTGACATAAATATTAGCAATATTCTTTTGGATCTGTCTCCTCAGGAAAGGGAAACAAAAGCAAAGATAAACAAATGAGACTTAATTAAACTTAAAATCTTTTTCATAGTGAAGGAAACCATCAACAAAATGAAAAGGCAGCCTACTGAATGGGAGAAGATATTTGCAAGTGATATGTCTGATAAGGGGTTAATATTCAAAATATATAAAGAGCTCATACAACTCAAAACAACAAACAACCTGATTAAAAAGTGGGCAGAAGACCTGAATAGACATTTTTCTGAGGAAGACATACAGATAGCCAAAAGGCACAGGAAAAGATGCTCAACATCACTAATCAACAGGGAAATGCAAGTCAAAACCATGATGAGATATCACCTTACATGTCAGAATGGCTAGTCAAAATGACAATACATAATAAATGTTGGTGATGATGTGGAGAAAAGAGAATCCTACTACACTATTGGTGGGACTGTAAGTTGGTACATCCACTAGGGAAAATAGTATGGATCTTCCTTAAACAACTAAAATATTGGGTTGGACATAAAGTATGTTCAGTTTTAAGAAAAAATAAAAGACACATCTGTCATTTTCACCAAGACTTTATTGAACAACATGTTCATTAACCAAATGAACTTTTTGGCCAACCCAATAGTACTACCATATGATCCAGCAATTCTACTACTGGATATATATCTGAAGAAAATGAAAACACTTCTAAAAGATAAGTGCACCCCAATTTTCATAGTAGCTTTATTTATAATAGCCAAGATATGGAAGCAACTTAAGTGTCCATCTAAAGATGAAAAAAATAATAAATTAAATTAAATTAAAATTTTTAAATGGGGAAAAAAAGGGAATTCTCTGGTTGTCCAATAGTTAGGACTTGGCACTTTCAATGCAGGGGCTGGGGTTCTGTCCCTGGTTGTGGAACTAAGATACTACAAGATGCACAGTGTGGTCAAAAATAAAAAAATTTTTTAAATAAAAATGGGTAAGAAAGATGTGATACAAACACACACACACACATACACACACACACACACACACACACACACACACACACACACCACTGGAATATTACTCAGCCATACAAAAGAATGAAATTTTACCATTTGTAACAACATGGATGGATGTGGAGTATATTATGCTTAGTGAAGTAAGTCAGAGAGAGAAAGAAATACTTCATGTTTTCACTTACCTGTGGAATCTAAAATATAAAAAAAATGAATAAGAATACAACAAGACAGAAACAGGCTCACAGGTACAGAGAACAAATTTGTGTTTACCAGTTGGGAGAAGGGTTGAGGGTGGGGCAAAAGAGGTGAGGGGGATTAAGAGGTACAAATTACTAGGTATAAGATACGAGTATGTAATGTACAACACAGGGAACATAGACGACATTTTACAATACTTTTAAATGGAGTATAATCTATAAAAATATCAAATGACTATGTTGTACACCTGAAACTAATGTAATGTTATAAATCAACTATAATTCAATTTTTTAAAAAATCTGATCAAAACAAAAGCTAAACAATCTCTAAGATCCTTTTTATCAATGTTCTAATCTGAATAATTTAGTCAACAAACTTTTACACAAAGCCTACCATGTGCCAGGTACTAAGCTAAGCACTGAACATATGGATGTAAATAAAAGAGAAATGGTTTCTGTATTCAGAGAGTTTATAAGTCTATTGTATAGGTACAAATCTAATACTTATATCATTAATTAAGCCTCTTTTCTACATCAGACATTGTGTCAGGCACTTACCCAACTACCAAAGTAAGCATTGTTATACTCATTTCATAGATGCACAAATTGAGACTCAGGAAGTTTAAATAAACTGCTCAAGCTTATTTGGCTTGAAGCAGCAAAGTAAGTCTATGAATGCAGTTCTGTTGAGTTCTGACCACCACATTCTTTGTATTATAGCAAGTGGTGAAAGCACACATTCTTGCCTTGTTCCCAACCTCAGGAGGAAACAAATTAGTCCTTCTTTAAGCATGATGTCAGCTGTAGGTTTTTGTAGATACCTTTTATCAATCTGAGGAAGTTCCCTATTATTTCTAGTTTACTGAAAGTTTATATCATCAAGGAATGTTGAATTCTGTCAAATGCTTCTTCATCATCTATTAAAAAGATCATGTTTTTTCTAGTGTATTCTGTTAATATGGTGATTTACATTGATTCATTTCAAATGTTAAACCAAATTTGCATTCCTAGGATAAACTCCATTGGCCATGATGTATCTTCCTTTTTACATATTGTTGGATTCCTTTTGCTAATGATTTTTATTGAGGTATAATTGGCATACAACACTGTATTAGTTTCAGGTGTACAATATAATGATTTGATATTTGTATATGTTACAACATAATCACCACAATAAGTCTAGTTAACATCCATCACCATACAACAAAAAAAAAGTTTTTCTTTTGATGAGGAGTTTTTAGATTTATAGCTTAGCAACTTTCAAATATGCAGTACAGTATTATTAACTATAGTCACCATACATTACAGCCCCATGACTTATTTATTTTATAACTGGAAGTTAATACCTTTTGACCCCCTTCACACACTTTGCCCATTTGCTATTATTTTGTTAATGATTTTTGTATCTATAATTATGAGGGATATTGATCTATATTTTTCTATTCTTGTAATGTCTTTGAATGTTTGAAATCAAGGTAATGCTTGCCATCTTGCCCAATTAGTTGGGCAATGATCCCTTCTATTTACTGAAAAGTTTGTATTGTCTTCTTCATTAAACTTTTATAGACTTCACCATTGAAATCACTGGGACCAGAGTTTTTTCAGTGGGATAGTTTCCTATAATAAATTTAATTTCTTTAATAAATATAATAGGATGATTCCTATTTTCTGGGCTTTTTTGTAAGTCTATGTTAGTAAGTTGTATTTTCCAAAAAATTTGTCAGTTTTGTCTAAGTTTTTTGAATGTGCTGTTTTCTTATTATCCTTTTATTTTTTAAAGATCTGTAGTTGATAACCCCACCTTCATTCCTGATATTGGTGATTTGCAGTCTCTTCTGTTCTTAATTCATCAGTCTAGCTAAATTTTGTCAATTTTGTTGATCTCTTCAAAGAACCAACTCTTAGCTTTGTTAAATTTTCCCTCTTGTCTTATCTCTTTCAATGACTTATTTTCTTTACTCTATAATGTCCTTTCTACTTACTTTGTGTTTTCTTTTATCTTTTCCCAGATTCTTAATGGAGGATCTTAGTCCTTGATTTTAAACCTTTCTCTTTTTCTAATATAAGCATATAAATCTATAGATTCCCTCTGACTGCTTTCTCTGCACCCAATAAGCTTTTATACATTGTACTTATTGTGTCTCAGTTCAAAATACTTTTTAATTTCCATTGTGATTTTGTGTTTGGTCCATGAATCATTTAGAAATGTGCTATTTCAGGGAACTCCCTTGTGGTCCAGTGGTTAGGACTCAGTGCTTTCACTGCGATGGCCCAAGTTCAATCCCTGTTTGGGGAACTAAAATCCTGCAAGCCATGCGGCATGGCAAAAAAAAAAAAGCGAAATGAGCTTTTTCATTTCCAGGTATTCGTGGTTTTCCTATATATCTTATTGATTCCTAATTTAATTCTATTGTGGTCAGAGAATATACTCTGTATGATTTAAATCCTATTAAATTTACTGAGGCTTGTTTTATGGCCCAGCATGTGATCTATCTTGGTGAATATACTGTGTGTACTAGTAAAGAATGTATACTCTACACTTGTTGTGTATATTGTTCTATAAATGTCAATTACATCAAAGTGTTATTCAGATATTCTGTGGCTTTGCTGAATTTTTTTGTCTAGTTGTTCTATGAATTGCTGGAAGAGGAGTATTATGTGTACAATACTATAATTGTGGAATTATCTATTTCTTCCTTTTATTCTATCAATTTTTTCTACATGTAGTTTGAGGTTCTGTTATTAAAGGCATACATATTTATAATGCTTATGTCTTTCTGATTAACTGTGCCATTTATCCTTATGACATATCCCTGTTTGTTTCTGGTAATATTCTTGTCTTGAAGTCTATTCTATATAATACTTAAAATAATAATTTCATTCTTCTTATGCTTACAGTTTGCATGGTATCTTTTTTGTTTTCATTAACTTTTAATCTTTCTGTGTCTTTATATTCAAATTGTGTCTCCTAGAAAGATTGAAGTAATGTCTTGGTTTTTCATCCACTATGTTAATTATCTGCCTTTTAATTGTAGTGATTATACCATTAACATTTAATATAATTATTAATATGTTTGGATTTAGTCTACCATTATATTATTAGTTTTTCTTGGTCCTATTTTTTTACACTGTTTCCCTCCCACTTTCTTGCTTTCTCTTTAATTATATGAATTTAGTACTTCATTTTAATTTATCTATTGGATTTTGGCTGTATTTCTTTTTCTAGGTAGTTTGTCAAGAAATTACTAAATACAGACCTAACCTGTCTCTGAAATTCTCCCCATATTATCTGGATCACAGGGTCTACTTTTTCTGGTTCCTGGCCAGAAAGACAAGGTTTCTATCAAATATACAGCCACCAGTGCTATTGTAACTATTTTGCCTTTCCATGAAGGGGGACCTTCCCTTAAACAAAGCCTTCATAAAGAAACCCATAAAAAGAAAAAAAAAGTAAATACAAAAACAACAACAAGTATGACACTATGTGGTCATGTCTTCAAGTTTTAAGTCCCTCCAAAACCTGCATCCTTTGGTTTAACTTTCAGATCTCAAAGAGCTATTATTTTGAATTTTGTCCATATTGTTTCCTTGTAATTAATGAGAGGAATGGGTTATAGGAAGTTTCCAGAGCAGAATCAGAATGCTTTCTTTAGTTTTTGATTCATTCAATTAACTGGAATACGTAATTGAGAAATTTTCTTAAGAAGGAAAGAGTAATTATTACTTTTCTGAGTTCTTGCATATCTCAGATGCCTCTGACTTTTGGACACTCATAACATTTAATAAAGTATAGAATTTGGGGGTAATTTTTTCTCTCTTAAAATATTGTTGATCTTACTCCACTGTTTTCTGGTATTAAATATTTTGAGGGTGGGGAGATAATCTGAGGCCCGCCTAATAGTTTCATTTTTACATGTAACTTTCCTTTCCAGCGTGAATTTTTTTCTTTCTCTTTTAATATTAAAAATTTTGCCAGGGGCTTCGCTGGTGGTTCAATGGTTAACAATCCACCTGCCAATGCAGGGGACACGGGTTCGAGCCCTGGTCCAGGAAGATGCCGCGAAGCAATGAAGCCCGTGCACCACAAGTACTGAGCCCGCGTGCCACAACTACTGAAGCCCATGCACCTAGAGCCCATGCTCTGCAACAAGAGAAGCCACTACAATGAGAAGCCTGCACATGGCAATGAAGAGTAGCCCCTGCTCACCGCAACTAGAGAAAGCCTGCACGCAGCAATGAAGATCCAAAGCAGCCATAAAGAGAGAAAGAAAGAAAGAAAGAAAGAAAGAAAGAAAGAAAGAAAGAAAGAAAGAAAGAAAGAAAGAAAGAAAGAAAGAAAAGAAAGAAAAAAAGACTGAGACTGTCCAGAAGTCAGACATTGCCTTAAAAAAAAACTTTTTTTTGCCAGGACAGTCCCAAGTGTTGTCTATTTTGTTAATTTTGCCAAAGACAAAACAGAGCATTTTCAAATTTTAAAATCAAAGTTTATTTAGCTCTGGGTGGTTTTTCCTCACTGTCAGTCAATGCCATTTCCTTATTTTTCTTATTTAATGTATTGAAACAAAATCTCTACTGTCTCTTTCCTATATCCATCAACTTCCTGATCGTCTTCTTCTCTTCATTTTCCCCCTGTGTATTCTGGAATTGTTCCACATTTGTTCTCTGTATCATGACAGAGTTTTCTGTCTTTGACTATCACTGCTGTAAAAGTATTCTATCATGTTTTGGGTTTCCTTATTTTATTTCCTTATATGAGCCAGCACACTTTGCATCTCTGCCTTCACTTTAACTTGTTTCCTCATATATTCACTTTTGTGTTGTAGAGGTTTTATATTTTTCATCTTTTAGGAAGAAAACCAACAACTATCTTTTAAGAAGTTGTTCTGGGCTTCCCTGGTGGCACAGTTGTTGGGAGTCCGCCTGCCGATGCAGGGGACACGGGTTCGTGCCCTGGTCCAGGAGGATCCCACATGCCACGGAGCGGCTGGGCCCATGAGCCGTGGCCGCTGAGCCTGCGCGTCCAGAGCCTGTGCTCCACAACGGGAGAGGCCGCAGCAGTGAGAGGCCCGCGTAACACACACACAAAAAATAAATAAATAAAAGTTCTGTTTTTTGTAAAAAATATATATATATATTATTTTCAAATATTTCCACTTTTCAGAGTCTTAAAGAAAGCATTTCCTTTCCCCTATGTTGCATTATCCTTCTAGAGTACCCATGGAGGTTTTCCATTTACATACTTTGAAATGAGAGAATTCTGCCTGGAATTAGACAGTGTGGAATGTCCTTAGCTCCTTTTACTGTTCTCTCAGATGCTGGCAGTCTCCTCATCTCAGACCTAGATGTGAATGTCAGGTAAGCCTGGACAGCCACTAATTTAATTAGTGAAGTCTAACTGTGTTCATTTAGGGAGCCTGAGAGTGGGTGCTCTCTTGATCTGAGAGTGGGAGATCTCTAAGTCAGATGTTCACCACTTTTGTTCCAGTGAACGACGTTACATGGAGATTAAATGCTCAGTAAGCACTGCTCCTAGAACTCTTCCTATCTCTGCAACTGTTTGGTGGGTTTCTTCAACGACAAAGAACCCTAGGACACAATGAACCTTTGCTCTTCTTCTATTCCTGACATGTTTTTTGTTAGGAGTATTAATTTCTGAGTTAATATAGAAAAACAGGTGTTAATGGGGCAAGGGGAGGGCAGGAGGCTGGGGTTTGGAGTGAGATTCAGTTTTTCAGTCAGTGGACCCCTGTATCCCCTATTTAGGAATGCATCACTCAAAGCCTTCCTTAGTTCTTTGAGGAGCTCTGAACTCTCTATTAGAAAAGGTGGACAAGGAGGTGAATGAGCTCAGACTGTGCTCCTTGATCATCCTAAAACTATGTGTTCAGGAGAAATTCCACTCCAAGTCTAACATCTCTTATCTTCATTTTCCAGTGTGCTTGCCGGTTTCTTTCTTTTTCTGTTTTTTTTAAGCCTATTTTAATAAGAAGTTGGAAGGAGAAATATCAGGTCTGGCTGGCTGGTCTGTCACCATAGTACCCAGGGTCCTCTGTAATTATCTTCTGAATACACTGCTTATTTGGTATGCTTATGTTGATGACTATCGAAGTCATTGGTAAGAAATAAAGCTGTCAGTGTGACAACTTTTCTAAGTCAAAGAATCTTCCACCCTGAGGTTGGATAAAAGCTCTGATTCTCTGTGAGAGCTGATACTTAGAACAGAAATGTTTTATGTGGGCCCTTTGGTGGCTATGAGGAGTTCCTGTCCCTAGGATACCTACTTTTTTTTTTTTCCTGTTGAAGTAGAGTCAATTTACAATGTTGTGTTAGTTTCAGGTGTACAGCAAAGTGATTCAGTTATACATCTATCTATCTATCTATTCTTTTTCAGAGTCTTTTCCACTATATGTTATTACAAGATATTGAAAATAGTTCCCTGTGCTATATAGTAGGCCCTTGTTGCCTACCTATTTTATATATAGTAGTGTGTATCTGTTAATCCCAAACTCCTAATTTATGTCTCCCCACACACTATACCCTTTTGCTAACCATAAGTTTTTTTCTACCTCAGTGAGTCTATTTCTATTTTAGAAATAAGTTCACTTGTATCATTTTTTTTAGGTTCCATAGGATTTCTATTTTCTTCTTCCCATATAGCTCTATTGACTCTCCCTGGAAAGAGAGACAGAGAAGCTTATCAGTTCCTTTGATTTGGATCATATTTAAGACAGAATACTGAAAAATTACACTCTAAAGGCAGGGAGTTGAGTTCACCTTTTAACACTATTTTTCATCTACTCTTTCTCATTTCCTCACCAACGCTCCTTCGGTTGATACATTTATCTTGAGCTCCTGTTTAGATCCTTACACAGACAGACCAACTCATTTTACTATCTCTATTCTTTCTCCTCCAATATTTTATTTTAAAAATGTTCAAATATACAATAAAGTTGGAAGAATTTTACAGTATACCCTCTACCTGGATTCTACCATTAACATTTTACTCTACTTGTTTTAATACAGAATTAGCCATCATTTTAGCCATTCATCTTTTTTTTAATGCATTTCAAAGTTGCAGACATCAGTACACTTCCCCTAAATACTTCAACCAATGTACCATTAAGTAAAGTTTAATATTTGCTTATGCTTCTCTTCTTTTGACATAAAATTTGCATACAATTAAATACACAAATGTAGTGTGCCTTTGCTGAGTTTTGATAAGTGCATACACCTCTGTAATCCAAACACCCATCACTATTCCCACTCTTGGCAATCACCACCCTCCAGTTTCTCCCCTACAATTCCCAGGGTGACAGCTTTGCAGCAAAGAGAAGCTAGTCCTAACTAGAGCAAAAAGGCCCGGGGCTCCAGGAGAGATGTAAAGAGGTAAAAATAGATAAAATAACTGTTTTTGAGGAGATTGGGAGGGAGTTACACTTCTCACAGCATTTGGCAATGAAATAGTGATGCACATAGAAATGATTTTCAGACAAAACAAACAATAAAAAGAGTGACTATTACTCCCAAAGTTGCATGAAATGTACAAGACATGGCTGTGCTGGGAATAATATTTATATAATCATATCAATAGAAACACTGAACATTGATCTCATTTAAATAAATATAATTATTTGGAAGATGTGGAGAAGGGAAACAGATGTGATTAAGAAAACCTGTAGTAAAATTCAATAAAGAATATCTAAAACTCAAAAATCAAGGAAGACTTGTGTAAGAATATTAAACAAAAGAACAAAGTATTGAATATGATTGTCTTTGGAGAGCTTGAATTGAGGAAGTAAGGGGAAAGAAAATTCTATCCTCTGTAGTTACCTTAGTAGAACACATTGATTTCTTAATCTATGTACAAATAAAATCTTATTAAAAATTAAAGTTAAATTTTAAGCAAAGGAATAAATAAATACTGTGTGGCAGATTTCCAATTCCATTAATATTATGTGCTATATACAGATGTGGGGGGAACCTCTCACTTAAAAACAACTAGAAATATTGGTGAAATACACTAACATTTTAATTCTATACCTGAGTTTAAAGAAAGTGAGAGGAAATTCCTCCCCCCAATAAAACCAAAAAGAAACTGAAAGCATCATGGCATAATTTGCCAATTACAGAAACCAAGGGACTTAAAATTTAATGACCCCTCAGGGACAGGACAAAGCATTGCATCTATATAAGGGGTTGGAATGAGACCCCTACATAAAACCAAGACTCTCAAAGAGATACTCTCTTGTTGAAAGAGGGTATCAGAAAAGAGGGAGATGACAAGGAACTTATCCTCCTTGCCCTGGGCCCTGAGTGGAAGAACTGTGTCACCTGATAATTTATAGGTAAAAGTCCACTCTCACACAGGACAGGGGTTCAAATGTACTATGCATGAACTTGGATCCCCAAGTTAAGAAATTATCATAAAAAGTGTTGGATTAAAAACAACCCTGGGATTCCTGGCAAAAGCCAACACAAATCCTCTTTGGAGAGCTATATCCTTAACCCAGGGCTCACAGGATTCTGATGGATAAATTTCTGCCTTAACATAGCCCAAAACAAAAGTAGAAAATAAAGTATAAAGTGACAAGACAGGAAACAAATATCAATCTACTGTGAACAAGACCCTTCAGAAGCAACATATACTAAAATTAGAGTCTCAAAGCTTCAGTTAATGGAATTATAAGCAAAATACTAAGTATACTTGAAATTATTAATTAGTTAAAAGAATGACAGAAAAAGAATATAAATATATGTAAAACAATCACTTTGCTATACACCAGAAACTAACACATTGTAAATTAATTATACTTCAATAAAAAATTTTAAATTTTTAAAAATTAGAAAAAAGAAAGACTGACAACATGAGATAGAAACAAGATAGCATCACAAATGATAAAGCAACTTTGAAAAATACATGTATAGTACATCTATATCTAAATGTCAGTGAAATTTAAAACTCTGTGAAGGAGTTATTTTCAATAATACTAATTGAGATCGTCACTCCCATCTGGATTGAAAGAATTGTTTCCTGGAATTTAAGTTATTTAAACTGTCTCAAGAAGAGATAGGAAAAAATGAATTAAATCCGTGAAGGATGTTGACAAAGTTTCCAGAGAAATTCTCTCTTTACACTCTCCCAAACAAACAAACAAGAAAAAAACACAAAACAACAAAAGGTTCAGATATCTTAGTCAATTTTTCAATAGAAGTAAAGTACAAAGAGTTGATACTATTTAAATTGCTTCAGCCCCAGAGAAAGAAAATAAGCTTCCAAATTTCTTTATAAAATTTTTTATTTTTTGTATTTTTTAATACAGTAGGCCCTTGTTGGTTATCTATTTTAAATATAGCAGTGTGTACATGTCAATCCCAAACTCCCAATCTATCCCTCCTTCTCACCCTTCCCCCATCGTAACCATAAGTTTGTTCTCTAAATCTGTGAGTCTGTTTCTGTTTTGTAACTGAGTTCATTTGTGTCATATTTTATATTCCACATACAAGTGATATCACATGATATTTGTTTTTCTGTGTTGACTTCACTTAGTATGATAATCTCTATGTACATCCATGTTGCTGCAAATGGCATTATTTCATTCTTTTTTGTGGCTGAGTAATATTCCATTACATGTATGTATAACACATCCTCTTTACCCATTCATCTGTTGATGAACATTTAGGTTGTTTCCACATCTTGTAAATAAGTGGCTATTGTAAGTAGTGCTGCTATGAACAAAGGGGTGTGTTTATCTTTTTGAATTTTTGAAGCTTAGATAAATGGAACCGTACTGCATGCATGTTTTTGTGTCTTTCTCTTTCTCTCAAAAATATTGTTTTAAGACTCAGCCATGTTACTGAATCTTAATTCAGCTTAATTCGTTCATTTGCTTTGTTGTACACCTTGTTTTAATGTACCACAGCATATTCACCCATTCTACTATTAACAGACATGTGGATTGTTCATGACTTTGGGGTTTTAAATTATGCTGCTCTGAACATTGATCCTGAATGTGTATGTATCCCAGTGATCACACACTTGAACTTCCGGGGAATACACTTAGGAGTAAGATTAATGGTTCAGCATATTTTTGTTTCAATGTTACTAGAAAATGCCAAAATGCTTTCTTGTTTTCACTGCCAGCAGCCACATCTGAGAGTCCCCATTGCCATTTCTCTGTATCATGGAGAATGGGCTTGGTAATGCTGCAGGAACACCCAAATCTCAGTGGCATAAAACAACAAAGGTATTTTTCTCAAGCATGTTTCATGTCCATCACAGAAAGCTGTTGCATGATCATGGCAGAAATCTGGCTGATGGTGCAAGCTCTAACTGTAACATCGCTATGTCATATAACTTTTTACTTTTCTAGATATATATTGATGTCATCTACAAATAGAGATTATATTATTTCTTCCTTTCCAATTATTCTGCTTCTAGATGCTTTCTCTAATCTAACTGCATTGGTCTTTTATATATCTTGAGGCAATATTATTAGATGCATACAAATATAGAACTTTTTCATCTTTAAGAAGCAACCCAAGGTCAGCCACCTGCCCCACACTGGCAGCTGCTGGTGGACAAATGAGCAAACTCGGCAACAAATTTTTTCAAATAATAATCACCTCGAACTTAAGGGATCTGTTAAAACAACAACCATTTATATAACTCATTGATGTGTGTTGGGCTCATTTGGGTGGGTTCTTTTGTCCTCAGCTGACCTTGTTTCTTTTAGCTGCTAAAGATAAGAGATGGGATTTTTTTTTTAAAAAAAGGTTTAATTTGCATGCAAAATTTAGAGAGAATTTAGAGGAGCAAAAGGTGTTTCTCTCATCTCAATTTCCTCAGCCAGAAAAGACTGAGGCTCATAAAAATGGAATCACTTGTGTAAGGTCACCAGGGAGGCTGGGGAGAGAGCCTGGTGCTGAATTCAAGTGCTTCAGGCTTGGAATTCCCATACACCATAATGCCAGAAGGGAACCCCAAGATGTATTAAAAATATACCTTTGGGATTGTTCAAAATTAAAGGAATAATTCATCATGAGATCACAAGACGGCAAAAACCAAACAAAGGAGAAACATTGGGAAAGTGCTCAGTCAGCATGACCTCCACTCCAGAGAGCTTGGTAAAAATCCTTGGACTCCACTATACACTTTGATAGATGGCTGGGAACTGAGCTCTGAGCCTACAATCCTAAACCCACCAATTTTCTAGGATCAGCAAAATCCCTTATATGATTAAAAGTACAAGTATTAAGGGGAAATTGACAGTAACACAATAATGATGGGGGAATTTAACACCTCACTACACCAATGGACAGATCATCTAGACAGAAAATTAATAAGGAAACACAAGCTTTAAATGACACAATAGACCAGAGAGATTTAATTGATATTTATAGGACATTCCATTCAAAAACAGCAGATTACACTTTCTTCTCAAGTGCACATGGAACATTCTCCAGGATAGATCACATGTTGTGTCACAAATCAAGCCTCGGTAAATTTAAGAAAACTGAAATTGTATTAAGCATCTTTTCGAACCACAGTGCTATGAGACTAGATATGAATTACAGGGAGAAAACTGTAAAAAACACAAATATATGGAGGCTAAACGATACGCTACTAAATAACCAGAGATCACTGAAGAAATAAAAAAAATACCTAGAAACAAATGACGATGAAAACACGATGATCCAAAACCTATGGGATGTAGCAAAAGCAGTTCTAAGAGGGAAGTTTATAGCAATAAAATCCTAGCTCAAGGAACAAGAAAAATTTCAAATAAACAATCTAACCCTATACCTAAAGCAACTAGAGAAAAAGAACAAAGAAAACACAAAGTCAGTAGAAGGAAAGAAATCATGAAGATCAGAGCAGAAATAAATGAAATACAAACAAAGAAAACAGTAGCAAAGATCAATAAAACTAAAAGCTGGTTCTTTGAGAAGATCAACAACCTTTAGCCAGGCTCATCAGGAAAGAGAGGGAGAGGAATCAAATCAATAAAATTAGAAATGAAAAAGAAGTAGTTACAACAGAGACCGCAGAAATACAAAGCATCATAAGAGACTACTACAAGCAACTCTATGACCAAAAAATGGACAACCTGGAAGAAATGGACAAATTCTTAGACAGGTACAAGCTTCCAAGACTGAAACAGGAAGAAATAGAAAATATGAACAGACCAATCACAAGTAATGAAATTGAAACTGTGATTTAAAATCTTCCAACAAAACAAAAGCCCTGGTCCAGATGGCTTCACAGGTAAATTCTACCAAACATTTAGAAGAGCTAACACCCATCCTTCTCAAACTCCTCCAAAAATTTGCAGAGGAAGGAAGACTCCCAAACTCATTCTACACAGCCAAAATCACCCTGACACCAAAACCAGACAAAGATGTCACAAAGAAAGAAAACTACAGGACAATATCATTGATGAACATAAATGCAAAAATCCTCAACAAAATACTAGCAAACAGAATCCAACAACACATTAAAAGGATCATACACCATGATCAAGTGGGGTTTATCCCAGGAATGCAAGGATTCGTCAATGTATGCAAATCAGTCAACGTGATACACCATATTAACAAATTGAATAATAAAAACCATATGATCATCTCAATAGATGCAGAAAATGCTTTTGACAAAATTCAACACTCATTTATGATAAAAAAAAAAAAACTCTTCAGAAAGTGGGCATAGAGGGAAAGTACCTCAACATAATAAAGGTCATCTATGACAAACCCACAGTAAACATCATTCTCAATAGTGAAAAACAGACAGCATTTTCTCTCAGATCAGGAACAAGACAAGGATGTCCACTCTCGCCACTATTATTCAACATAGATTTGGAAGTCCCAGCCATGGCAATCAGAGAAGAAAAGGAAATAAAAGGAATACAAATTGGAAAAGAAGAAGTAAAACTGTCACTGCTTGCAGATGACATGGTACTATACATAGAGAATCCTAAAAATGACACCAGAAAACTATTAGAGCTAATCAATGAATTTGGTAAACTTGCAGGATACAAAATTGTTGCACAGAAATTTCTTGCATTCCTATACACTAACAACTAAAGATCAGAAAGGGAAATTAAGGAAACAAACTCATTCACCATTGCAACAAAAGGAATAAAGTACCTAGGAATAAACCTACCTAAGGAGGTAAAAGACCTGTACTCAGAAAACTATAAGACACTGATGAAAGAAATCAAAGATGACACAAACAGATGGAGAGATATACCATGTTCTTTGATTGGAAGAATCAATATTGTGAAAATGACTATACTACCCAAAGCAATCTACAGATTCAATGCAATCCCTATCAAATTACCAATGGCAATTCTTACAGAACTAGAATAAAAAAATCTTAAAATTTGTATGGAGGGCTCCCCTGGTGGTGCAGTGGTTGAGAGTCCGCCTGCCGATACAAGGGACATGGGTTCGTGCCCCGGTCCGGGAAGATCCCGCATGCCGCGGAACGGCTGGGCCCGTGAGCCATGGCCGCTGAGCCTGCGTGTCCGGAGCCTGTGCTCCACAACGGGAGAGGCCACAACAGTGAGAGGCCCACGTACCACAAAAAAAAAAAAAAAAAATTTGTATGGAGACACAAAAGACCCCAAATAGCCAAAGCAATCTTAAGAAAAAACAGAGCTGGAGGAATCAGGCTCCCTGACTTCAGACTATACTACAAAACTACAGTAATCAAGACTATATAAGTGGCACAGCTTCCATCATGAGGGCTTTGTGGCACAATAAATGCTACCAAATTAAAAAAAAAAAAAGACAGTATGTTGCTGGCACAAAAACCAAAATATACAACAATGGAACAGGATAGAAAGCCGAGAGATAAACCCACACACATATGGCCACCTTATCTTTGATAAAGGAGGCAAGAATATACAATGGAGAAAAGACAGTGTCTTCAATAAGTGGTGCTGGGATAACTGGACAGCTACATGTAAAAGAATGAAATTGGAACACTCCCTAACACCATACATAAAAATAAACTCAAAATGGATTAAAGACCTAAATTTAAGGCCAGACACTATAAAACTCTTGAGGAAAACACAGGCAGAGCACTCTATGACATAAATCACAGCAAGATCCTTTTTGACCCACCTCCTAGAGAAACGGAAATGAAAACAAAAATAAACAAATGGGACCTAATGAAACTTAAAAGCTTTTGCACAGGAAAGGAAACCATAAATAAGATGAAAAGACAACCCTCAGAATGGGAGAAAATATTTGCAAACTAATCAATGGACAAAGGATTTATCTCCAAAATATATAAACAGCTCATGCCACTCAATATCAAAAAAAACAAACAACCCAATCCAAAAATGGACAGACCTAAATAGACATTTCTCCAAAGAAGACATAGAAATGGCCAACAGGCACATGAAAAGTTACTCAACATCACTATTAGAGAAATGCAAATCAAAATTACAATGAGACATCACTTCACACCAGTTAGAATGGGCATCATCAGAAAATCTGCAAACAATAAATGCTGGAGAGGATGTGGAGAAAAGGGAACCCTCTTGCACTGTTGGTGGGAATGTAAATTGATACAGCCACTATGGAGAACAGTATGGAGGTTCCTTAAAAAACTAAAATAGAATTACCATATGACCCAGCAATCCCACTACTAGGCATATACCCAGAGAAAGCCATAATTCCAAAAGACACATGCACCTCAATGTTCATTGCAGCACTGTTTACAATAGCCAAGACATGGAAGCAACCTGAATGTCCATCAACAGATGTATGGATAAAGAAGATGTGATACATATATACAATGGAATATTACTCTGCCATATAAAGGAATGAAACTGGGTCATTGTTAGAGATGTGGATGGACCTAGAGACTGTCATACAGAGTGAAGTAAGTCAGAAAGAGAAAAACTAATATCGTATATTAACGTATATATGTGGAATCTAGAAAAATGATATGGATGAACCAGTTTGCAAGGCAGAAATAGAGACACAGATGTAGAGAACAAATGTATGGACACCAAGGGGGGAAAGTGGGGCGTGGGTGGTGGGGGGTTGGGATGAACTGGAAGGTTGGGATTGACATGTATACACCGATATGTATAAAATAGATAACTAATAAAACCTGCTGTAAAGCACAGGGAACTCCACTTCACTGTACAGTAGAAACTAACACAACATTGTAAAACAACTATACCCCAATTTTAAAAACAACTACAAAGCAGTCAATTCACACAATGATTAAACCCTTAAACAGCAGAGTGAGCCAAGCAGATGCCAAATCACTTCCAAACACATTTTAATTCTAGTTTTAGGCCACCAAGTGATTCATTGCATGAGATTTGATGTCACTTGACCTTTCTGTCTCAATACCTTCATCAGAAAAATGAATAACCCCGAAGCAATGCGTGATGATAATTAATGAACTGACAGATCTAAGAGAGAAATTTAAAACACGTGAAACTTCTTCCACTTGGCTGATGGGTTACTGTTGCCCTGGTGTCTGAAATAAACATCTAAAAAGCAGAGAGTTTTTCTAGAGCAAGAGATACGGAAGGGAAGAAAATGTCAAGTATTGTTGGGGGAGCATTTCTAACACTCTTTGAAGACAGGCAGAGAGTTAAAAAATCAGAACTGTTGGGCTCTACCTCACAGGCCTACAAGTCCTGTACTTGCCCAGCCTTGAGACTTAAGAAAGAGCCCAGAGTCAACAACAGAGACATCAATGGTTTCATGGATGGGGGAGCTTACATGTCTGATGCTCCAAGGTCCTGGAGCAACATCCCCACCTTGTGCGCTGAAGGTGAGCAGGACATGGCTGCAGTCTTCACTCCCTGGGGGAGGGGGAGGTTGCCAGTTATAGGGGGAGTTGACATCAGGTTGGCTCATCAGTTACCAGGGAAACTAGCAGAGGGGCATGCCTCTCACCACTCCTTTGATAAGCTATCATAGTGGAGATGTTCTGGTCTAAAGATTAGATCCATCACTAGCTGGGGCAGGGGCAAGTGTGTAAGAAGGTCAGTCATGTGAGTAGGTGTAGGTGAAGCAGGCACTGGTCGAGCAGGGGATGTACAGAGAGCAAGAGAACAGCCATCTTGAGTGGCCTGATCATACAAAAACCAAAAGAAAATGTGTCAGCCCTGTACATGGCAGGGAATTCCAGGGTGAAAAGCCTTATGGTCTAAGGAGATGAATGAGCAGATATTATAAAAATGATGGGAAAGGGGCAAAAAGTGTGTACAGGAAGCCTATAGGATACAATGACTAATTATTTCTTGGAGGGATAATCAGAGAAGTTTTCACAGAGGCAATGAGTGCTGAGCTAGACTTTGACACAGATAATGGACCTGGTACATAGTAGATGCCTATTAAATATTTTTCAAATAAATGAATTAAAGCCATTACCCACAGGAATACCACCAAGGGCAAGAGCATGGATGGATGGAATATGGAATTTCCAGGAAACTACAAGTGATTTATTTAGTATTATTGCTCAAGTGAAAATCTGGAGGGAAAGAACAACTTCTATCATTGGTGAGGCTGGAGATGGATGCAAAGCCCAGATCTCTGAGGGCTTTCATGACATACTCAAGTTTTTTGAGTGTGTCCTGTTGGATTTGGTCAGCTGTGGAAATCTGGAAACTGAATGCAAAAGGACATTTCAGGTGGAGGCACTGTGATGGGCATGGAGATGCACCACCCAGATCCCTCTTCAATGAAGGGCTCATTGTACCAGCTGCTGGTGACAGAGGAAGGGGGCAGGGCACAACCTTTAAAAGAATGATAGCCGTTGAGGATACAACATAAACTGGTTAGAACCAACTAGGTCCAAGATGGCAGATGAGTGACTTCTGCCAGACTTTGAGCCTCAGTATACGCTCATGGTAACACATCAACACACTACATGACACACCCAAAGGCACCATGACAGTTCCAAGGCTGACCATAAAAGGTCAAAAAGTGGATGGTGGCCCAATTCCTGGAAATCCCCACCCTTTCCCCAAAATAGCTGGAATACTCCTCCCACTCATTAGCCTATGAAATTACCCACCCCTATAAAAACTGAAAACCCCATAACCTGACGCCTCTCACCTCCTGAGATGGCCCACACTCTGTCTGTGGGTTGTGTATCTCCCTGAATAAATCTTTCACTTTACTATGGCTCACTCTTGGATTCTTTCCTGCAGAAAGCCAAGAACCCACACTTCACAGCTGTCCCAGGGACTCACCTGAGGCCCAGGACATGACTATCTTCTGGAGCCCCACTCTCTTTCCTGCAACACTGGGAGTGCTGTTGGCAGACAGCCTTCAGCTGGGCCCCTGCAGTGTCTGCCACAGCTGCAGAGCTGCCTCACCCATGAGCATGCCCTTCCTGGGGCAGCCCATATCCAATGGTCATGGGGGCAGGGGATACAGGCCCAACCATTCCACCTTGGGGCAACTGCTCTCTGTGGAGTTGGCCAGGCTGTCATGAGGATTGTCCTGCATCACAGCCCAATTTCCCTGTTTCTCTCCCAGCCTTAGGGCCAGACAAGAATCCCCAGGGGTGGGGGTGGGGGAGCATCTGAGGCAAGGAAGGAAATTCCATCCTTCTGTCTCAGCCCACACTCCTTCCCTGTGGCTCTGACCTTTCAGGATTATCTTGTGGAAGCTAATGTTTGGGAACGAATGGAGTAAAGCAAAAGGAGCCCTAGTGTTGGGGTCAAAAGGAGTTCAAGACCGGATCCTATTATAGGTCTGGGTCAAGCCACTTCACCCCTCTGAGAATGGGAAGAACAAGAGGAAAAATTGGGAAGAATAAGACAAACATCCGAGATTTAGTGATGGAAGTGAGTAAATTCATGAGATAATATGGGAAAGTGCTTCATAAACTGTATATTCATCATTTCAATGAAAACTATCTAAAACATCTGATAATTGTTTCTTTCCCTTGGTCAGATTGTATCTGTGCCTCAGGGTTTTTCAGGTAAACTTTCTGCGGGGGTCAGAGGAGCTCCATGGAAGGGTATACCACCGCCTTGTCAACGACGGGAGAACTGCAGTGGCCCCTGTAAGCACGCCAAGGATGGGAACAACCAATATCCTTGAACGTGTCCTCTTACTATTGAAGTTTTGCCTTTGCATCCCCAACCCCAGGACACAGGAAGGGCAGGGTAGAAGTGAGAAGTGGAAAATAGATCCCAGCTCAAATTACATCCCATCCTCAGGATGGATAAGCTTGGTCCCTTTATGCCCAGGCAGCTGAGGCCATGCTTAAAACAGAAATGCATACACACCTCGGCAGAAGAGCAGCTCTGCTGGGCTAAAGGGAACACCTGCTGTTTCTTTCCCATCACATAGATGTTTTAGCCAAAATTGGTTACCATGTAGTATGTTAAGGAAGAAAAAAAAACAGTATCCTAGGCATTAGAAAAAACCTGGGTTATACCAAAATGGTTACCTTTGGGAGAAAAGATGATAGGTGATAGTTATTTCTTCCATGTACATTTCTGTGTTTTATGAATTTATTACCATAAACACACAGTTACCCTTTTGTGATCAGATAAAATAATTGTCATAACAATAGATTAAAATTCTCATGTTTCTATGATCAAGCTTGTTCCCACTCCATTTGTAGTGTCAATGGGCTTAAAGGAGGAACAAAGAAATTCTAGAAATCACAGCTTTCGTTACTAAACCAGGAACTTGCCAGAAAGCAAGCTCCACTCTGGATACCTAGGGGCAACCACAAGCTGCTGGTGATCTGTCATGGACCAGATGTTTGTGTCCCCCCAAAATTTGTATGTTGAAGCCCTAACCTCCAATGTGACTGTATTTGTACTTGGAGATATGGTCTTTAGGAGGTAATTAAGGTTAAATGAGGCCATAATGGTAGGGCCCTAATCCTATAGGATTAGTCTCCTTATAAGAAGAGTCAACAATGACTTCTATCTGTGTCTCTGTTTCTCTCTCCACACAGGAAAGGCTATTTGAGGACATAGTGAGAAGGCAGTTGTCTGCAGCCAAGGAAGAGAGCTCTCACCAGGAACAAAATGGCCAACAGCTTGATCTAGAACCTGTAGTCTCCAGAACTGTGAGTAATAAATTTCTGTCCTTTAAGCCACCCAGTCTATGTATTTTGTCATGGCAGCCTGAGCTAATACATGAATGCTCCAGAGGCCCCGCACAAGGCACCCTCAATACCTGGTAGCTCTAGAATTCAATGTAGTTCAGTTCTGCCCTGAAGCTGAATCCAAGTTCAGAGGCCTGGAGAACTGAACTGCGAGCCAGAAGCTCTTGCAAAATTACAATCATCCTCACTATCTATTGGGTTGGCCAAGAAGTTCGTTCAGGCTTTTCCAGACGATGTTATGGAAAAACCCAAACGAATTTTTTGGCCAAGGCGATATTGCAAAATATTTTATCCAGGGTGAACCTAGACCCTTAGTTCCATATATGTATTAACAAGATCAGCCTGAATTGTTGAATCACCAAGTCTTGGAGGATAAGAGTCATTGTAGTTGATGTCAAAGGATCCATCCCATAGCAAACTCACTGCTGTTTCCTCTCCATCAACTGTTACTTCACAAAGTATAACACAAATCACAGTGAGTGGTATCATACATGGTCTCACACCAAGTGATTTAATCTAGAATGCCTTTATTTTTACACTAGGTAGTAAGGATGAACTTCACATTAGATGTCCCCTTTTTTAGACCCCTACTTGACTAATGCTTCCATGTTCTCTTCCTTTTTTTCTTTTTTTTTTTTGCAGTATGTGGGCCTCTTACTGTTGTGGCCTCTCCCGTTGTGGAGCACAGGCTCTGGACGCGCAGGCTCAGCGGCCATGGCTCATGGGCCCAGCCGCTCCATGGCATGTGGGATCTTCCCGGACTGGGGCACGAACCTGTGTCCCCTGCATCAGCAAGCGGACTCTCAACCACTGTGCCATCAGGGAAGCCCTTCCATGTTCTCTTAATGATAAAAAAGGAAATCAAGTTTCAACTCATTTCCAAATTAGGTTTTACTTACAATGTCAAGAAAATTTCCTTTTTGCTATAATGCCAAGAAAATTTTTAGGTAAGGTCAAGTTCAAGTTTCTTTTTCATTCAGTTTTAAATCATTGAAATAACTTCCAGGAAAGTTTTGGTTCATTTTCGAAACTACTAGAATGCAGTATTTTACAAGTCATCTGGCCAAGCTCTCGCTGGCAGGAAAAACTTCACAGGGTGAGGAATCCTACTTCTGAGGTTGTGGCATGGGCTTCATTGCTTATGAGTTGAGTGGCACTGTCTCAGGAAAGTTAATCTCCATTTCATGAATTATTAAAACAGAGGCAGAAGCACTGACACTCTGCCTGCCTGTATAGGGGAGTTGGAACACACCGAGCCTCACATTCTCCCTTGCTCTCGAATCGGTTGGCATTGCCCCTGCAGCCACTATACCAGAACTGTCGGCAAGCCTGTCCCTTTTCATTATAGGACCATTTCAGGACATAATCCTGGCACTCACTTTCCATTGGATCCAGGGAACAAGGACCTGCAAGAAAATGAATGCAGAGAGAGCTGAATTTCCTGCATGAGCATGACAGAAAAGAAGCAATGGTTTGGCGTTCCAGACCTAAAAATGAATCCTAACCTCACCAAAAACTGGCTCTGTGACCTTCAGCAAGTAACTTACCCTCTCTGAGCCTCAATTTCCTCCATCATAAAAGCAATATTAAAAAAAAAAAGCTACATCACAAGTTTGTTGTAAGGTGTCACAAAACACACATGAAAGGGGCAATACAGTTAGAGCTATTATTTTGCACAGTGTCTAGTATATGGCACATACACCAGACAATGTGTAATGAATGAATGAATGAAACAATAAAGCTTTCCTCAATAAAATGCTAGCAAAAACCAAAACAGCACATTAAAATCACCATATACCATGATCAAGTGGGATTTCTCCCTGGGATACAAGGACGGTTCAACATACACAAATCAATAAACATGATCACCACATTAACAGAATGAAGGATAAAAATCATATGATCATCTCAATAGATGAAGAAAAGGCATTTGACAAAATTCCAGAGAACTACTCACTTGCTTATTATGCTAATTTCCTCTTTTTTTCAAACTGTCTCAATCCCTTGCCTAATCCCCAAATGTTCCAGCCTTCTAATGGTCTAAGCAAATCCAGCTAATTTATTACTGTACCCTGACACTAGCCCAAGAAGTTAAGCTATCTATTAAAAGAAAAGCATGATGTTCCTGGAAAATAGCATTGAGAATAAAAAAGTTACAACATGAGCAAGATCTGGAATGCCTATTTTAAATTGTAAATCAGACATGAATTTACCCAGGTCTATAACCTCTGCCTTCTGTGGAGAACAGATTTCCTTGGGCACACTCTATATCGGAGAAAAATATTCTTGTCTTGGGTCGGCCCTACAGCACAGAATGATGATATCTTCCAAATAGTTTCCCCTGGGCCTTCTAAGCACTC
The DNA here is from genome assembly GCF_937001465.1 of Orcinus orca. Lineage (NCBI taxonomy): Eukaryota > Metazoa > Chordata > Mammalia > Artiodactyla > Delphinidae > Orcinus > Orcinus orca. The sequence continues at coordinate 13,206,760 of NC_064563.1, read as the reverse complement.
CCAAATAAAGAGGATATTGTCTTCAGAAAGCAATTCATGGTCCATTCGCAGGAAGTTGCCTACCCATATCCCATTAGTATAATCAGCACAGACCAGTTTTCTTGAAGGGTTGACCAGATGTGCTAGACCTCAGAGAATGCGATACATTCATGGGAATTGTCTTCTGCCTTGAACAAGCACATCAGAACTGGCCTGTTTCATGACTCCATGGAGGGTGTAAGACAGCAAGCAGTGAGAGCCCAGGAGAAGAAGCCAGAGCAAACGCTTCTCCAAAACCTTGGTGGGAGTAGGGGGGTGTCAACAGAAAAACACTTCTGTGGTGACCTTTTGACTCTACTCTGTATGTTCAACAAATGGATTTGGGGCTCAGCAATCAGCTGGCACCAACCTCTACCATTACAAACTGATTCCAAATGGACAAGCCAAGGACTAGTTTAAACAAAGCACTCACTTTTCCTAGTGACACTTTATGGCTTTGGTCTTTAGAAGCCCCACCCTTGCCTTTAGTCTGGGAGATAATCAAACAGGGGTTGCTTCTTCTAGATTATACTTCTTAGGGCCGCACTGTCCAGTAGAACTTACTGCCATGAGGGAAATGTTCTATATCTGCCCTGTCCAATACAGTAGCCACTGCTCATGTGGCTGCTGGGCATTTGAAATGTGGCTACTGCAGCCAAGGAACTAAATTTTTCATTTGATACCATTTCAAATTATTGAAATTGAAATGGAAATAGCCAGTGTGGTGCAGCTATAGGTGAGTAAATCCTTACTGCTTTGAACTAATTATCTCTAAGGTGTTCTTTGTAACCTAACACTCAGGAAGCCTCAGACTCAATTTTTTTATCAGTATGATATGGTATCAGGGGACATTTCACCCACACAGTTATTGATAGCTTCCAATTTTACATTTGGTGTTATTTTTACCATGAGTAGTAACTTTTGCCTTTTCAGAAGAACGCTGAAGCAGGGTCAGTTTTACTGAAACAAGTCCATGGAATCCAGGAAGGAAGGAAAGAAAACGGGAGAGAGAGAGAAGAGAGCTGGAAAGGTATGGAGATCAGCGACAGGGAAACTGCTGTTTTACCGAGGCCACTTCTCTCTCCTGATGTACGTCTTATAACATAGCCCTATCGGGAGGAGAAAACCACAAAATAGATCTGTGCACTCTGGAAATTACACTGAAATTGAAAATATATCAAGATCAGCCTGGCTGCTGGAAAGAGAGAGGACATTCATTTAATTCTTCACTAACAGATGCAGCAAAATGTGCCAGAGCTCCAGCAGAACTTGGCCTGAGATGCAAGGGCACGGGGTGGCTGTGGGAGCTCAACACTACTTGGGGCCAGAGAGGGCTCCCAGTCTGGGTAACACTGGCCTGAGCAGTAAAAGATGAGCAGATGTGGTCCAGATGGGCACTGTGGAGAGGATGCAGAGACAGGCTGGTGAGGGGAACGATGGCATGGGGACATGGGGTAAATACCGGGGTAGAAAGGCTACTACAATAGCATGAAAAGTGTATGCAGGTCAGTGGCGGCCAGTGAGACCCTCAGGACCACGCAGAAGCTCTCGTGCTCTACCCAGGCACCCAACCATGATCTCATGACAATGGGGGTACCACAGAAGAAGAGAAATCACATGACCAGATCTGAATTTTAGAAAAAATAATATGGTCTTCAGAATGCAATTGGGAAAAGGACAAACTGGAAGAAACAAGACCAGTTAGAAGGCACTGCAATTACATTTGAGGTGGATGGCAGGGTATGAAGAGGGAAGATGTGGAGAAGGGGATGGGTCCGAGGGATGCTGAGGAGGGCGCCATGCCAAGATCTTGTTCGCAGTTGGGGGTGCAGGTGGGGAGCAGAGAACAACTAGTGATGTGTGGGCTTGGCTTTCCATTTCTGGGCCAGTGTGGTTCCTTCCAGTAAAGGAATAAAAGGAGAGAAGTTTCCATGGGAAAGTCAAGGCCAGTCTGCTTAACTGGGTTTGAGATGACTGTGGGCATGTCCAATGATGTAGTCTGGAGGATAGTTGAACATTCTGGTCTGCAGCTCTGGAGAGAGTTAAAGGTGGAAGACATGGATTTTGAGTTGTTTATACAGAGGGGATAGTTGAAGTCACAGTAGGAAAAGTTGCCTGGTAGTGTGTGTAGACGGCTTTGAGACAGGACCTAGGGAAGGCATTACGGATTTACCATGAAATTAATGAAGCCTAAGCTTCAGGGCCCCTTATGTGCATATACCTCTTCTAAATAAATATTTACTTTCATCCTTAATTTCAATGATTTTGTATTCTTTTTCTTACAGAGGGCCCCCTAAGTTGTATAAACTTCAGGCTCCATAAAAGCTGGTTCCCCCTATGAGGATGGACCTGGGGAGAGGAGCTCACAAAAATGGGCTGGTCAGAAGTGGAAGAAAAGATAATGATGTTGTCTCTGAAATGCAAATTGAAACTACAGTGAGGTACCACCTCACACTGGTCAGAATGGCCATCATTAAAAAGTCTACAAATAACAAATGCTAGAGAGGGTGTGGAGAAAAGGGAACCCTCCTACACTGTTAATGGGAATGGAAATTGATGCAGCCACTATGGAGAACAGTATGGAGGTTCCCCAAAAAACTAAAAATAGAGTTGCCATTTGATTCTGCAATCCCACTCCTGGGCATATATCTGGGCAAAAATATAATTCAAAGAGATACATGCACCCCAATGTTCATAGCAGCACTATTCAGAATAGCCAAGACATGGAAGCAACCTAAATGTCCATCAACAGATGAATGGATAAAGAAGATGTGGTACATATATACAATGGAATGCTACCCAGCCTAAAAAAAGAATGAAATAATGCCATTTGCAGCAATGTGGATGGACCTAGAGATTATCATGCTAAGTGAAGTCAGTCAGACAAAGACAAATACCACATGATATCACTTATATGTAGAATCTAAAATATGACACAAATGAACTTATCTACAAAAGAGAAACAGACTCACAGACGTACAGAACAGACTTGTGGTTGCCAAGGCCGGGTGTGGGGTGTGGGAGAGGGATGGATTGTGAGCTTGGGGTTAGTAGATGCAAACTATTATATATAGACTGGATAAACAACAAGATCCTACTGTATAGCACAGGGAACTATATTCAATATCCTGTGATAAATCATAATGGAAAAGAATATGAAAAAGAATATATATATATACACATTGTATATATATATACACATTGTTTTTCATATTCTTTTCCATCATGGTGTGTATATATACACATTCTTTGTGTATGTATGTGTGTGTGTGTGTGTGTGTGTGTGTGTGTGTGTGTGTGTGTGTGTGTGTGTGTGTGTGTATTGGGTTGGCCAGAAAGTTCGTTCAGGTTTTCCATAAGCTGTTTTGGAAAACCCGAATGAACTTTTTAGCCAACCCTATATATATATACCTATAACTGAGTCACATTGCTGTACAGCAGAAATTAACAGAACATTGTAAATCAACTATACTTCAATAAAATAAATAAAAAATAAATTTTAAAAAGGATGTTGTCTCTGAAGCCAAGATAGAAGAGAGCTTGAAGAGGAAGGCCGTGGGCAACAGTGGCCCAGGCCCGAGGCACTCCAGTCAGCGAGGTCTGACAGAGCTCTGTGGTCCTTCTTGGCATTCAGTACACCCTTGAAGACAAGAGACAGCTCCTTCCTCTGACTGGAGGGCAGGGAGGAATGCTGTGGGCAACACAGGGAGTTGCAGGAGCTTGCCCTTGGCTACCTTTATTTGTGAAAAACAAAGTGCTAGAGGAGGAGACGTGAGGAGGTGGTGAAGGCTGAGGATGGCTTTGGGATGCAACCGGAGAGGGAGCTGGCCAGAACCAAGGAGCAGAGCCCGTGGGAAATGCTGGAAACCTTCAAACCCCCTTGAGTATGATTGGATTCGACCACCTAGAAGCTCTCTTCCATCCCACTGGCCTTGATTTGGAGGGAAAAAATTCCTTCAGGCTGTGCTTCTCACTCTCCGTTGCTCAGTGGAATCACTGGGTCAGTCAGTCCCACACTCAGAGATTCTGATTGAATTGGTCTGGGATGAGATCTGGGCATTGAGAATGTTTAAAGATTCCCAGATGATTCTAATTTACAGCCAAAGTAATCCTTAGTATACTTGGCATACATTATATACCAAAAACATAACAGTCAACAAGACAAGTTTTTCTGTGTTTAATGTCTAGCCTAAGGAAGTGAAATGTTACTGTCCCTGCTGGGAGTGCCTATTCCTGTGTCTGTCTGGTTTTTTTTCTTTCCTTCGGATATGTGGTTGCTTTGGAATCTAAGAGATAGGACATATCAGCATCTTAACAGCTAACTTGTATGTTTACCGTGTGGCAAGCATAAGAATTATCAAGTTTTATTCTCAAAACAACCCCATGAGGTAGGCAGTCACATAATCCCCACTTTACAGATCAGAAAACTGAGCCACAGAGAGATTAAAATTGCTGTTCCATAGCCACCTAGATAAGAGCACGAGAGAGAGAACCATATAAGCACATCCAAAAACTTCAGGGTGGTGACCTCCCATTTAATCTAAGCAGGACTGACCACGCCACTCACTAGAAAGTTTCTCAGCTATCTTTTCCCTACCTTTTAGAAACTTCAGCATCAAATCCCGCCATATCTCTTTCTAATGTGTTTACTGTTTGGCTTAATTTGTTGATCACACATAAGAGGTGGCAATGGCATTGGCTGTAATTCAAAATCTATGCTACAGTTGTTTTAGATGGATCCAAAATGTTCCTTAAACTTGGTCAGAACACACGTGGCCACTCACAGATGAAGGAGCCTTCTACAAGCTAGAGCATTTTCCCTCAAGGTCAGAAGTGTGTTCACCACTTCTACAATAGGTCATTGCTTCTCCACAAGGAAGTACAGACACTGCATGGGGTGAGACTCTGTAACACTCCCTGAGACAGCTTCCATTAGCTCCAGTTTTACACTCAGATAAAAGTCAGTCTTTGTATGTTTCCTTAAACTAGTTTCTTTAGCTGCATACATGAATCTGCCTTTGCAAGGAAAGCTTGTAAAAAGCCAAAGTCTGCATGCTAACACAGTGCACAGGAATTTTTTTTTTTATGCTAAAGATTTTAAAAAGTAAATACAACCCAAGAAGCAAGGAGTAGTTGGGTTTTTACCAAAGGCAGTGCCTAAATTTCTTTCTTTTCCTGTTTCTTTTGGTTTTGTGGGCTTTTCTTGTTCATTTTCTTCAGCATCGTAGCCACTTTTTTCATAGTTTTTGAGTGCTTCTTGCTGAGTGAAAGATGTCATCGTGGCTTTTCTATTCTCCTCTAGAAAAGAGCCTGTTGCTTCGAGTGTTTCCAAATCATCAGCAAGGACACATTTGCCAAACTGGCGCTTGGGCAACCTGCATGGAAACAAAAAAACATGAGAATGACGGGGCGAGTCCCACCTGGTGTCACTGGGCACGGGAGCTTCAGGCTTGGGTATTTCCTGATGACTTCGTTACCACATCACCTAGCTGTTGTCCTAGGTTTGCAGAGGTGTTGGGACAGGTATCAGAATAATATGTTTAGCATTATCAACTTTACTGCTGGGATATGGGTTTAGAGGATAGGTAATGCAGTGGAATCGAAAATAGTTACTGTTTGCTCTTATACACTTACGTGATCTTTGAATTTTTTTATTGGCCCTGTATTACTCTTAATATTGAAAAATAAGAAAAGAAAAACAAAACCATATCAGAGTTGTCGAACACAGGAGCATCTGGGTCCCAATGGTTGGAGTCAAGTCAAGGATTGGCTTGCCTGTGACCTAAGGGAGACAGTCCCCTGCAGGGGACAGAGCCCAGCCCTGCCCTCAGCCTACCTCTTGACAGACAGGATGGGTTGCAGCAAGGTGTCCCCTCGGCTCGGGCCTCCACACTCTTCAATGAGCTCTGGGGGTGGATACTGGTTTGTTCCACCTAAAAATAAAATAAAATATCAAATCAAATCAAATAAAGTATAAAATAATATGAAACTCAACAGTAAAATGAAGTGAAAAAATGAAGTAAAATAAAGCATAAAGACCATTAAGACGTAAAACTTAAGACACAAAATAAAATCAAGTAAAGCATAAAATAAAGTAAAATACACAATAAAACAAAATAAAGAGTAACAAGATAAAATACAAAATCAAAAAGAATCCATTGACATAAAATCAAAAAGATGTAAAATCAAACAAAGCATAAAATAAATACAAAAACAAAAGCAAATAAAATACAAGCAAAATAAGAGAATAAAATGCATCCTATTGTATAAGCAATATAAAATAAAATAACATAAAAGACTAGAACAATGTGAAATACAACCTAATGTAATAAAACATAAAAAATAAAGTGAAATTAAAACAGACTAAAAAACTAATCCTTTAGCCACCATCTCCCTCAAAGAAGCACTAGGCTGTCAGCCATCTATTACAATTCTCCCCTCCATCTTTTGCAAAGGTAAGGAATCTAAAGTTCAGGGTGGTCCACTGACCTTTCTAGATTCACACAGCTCATTCGTGGCAAAGCTCAGACTAGAACCAATTCATTAATGTCCATACCTCTCAAATTACAGAAGCACAAATGCTATGTCTCTACTTCTAAGATGTCCATCAGACTCCCTTTATTCCTTCACTGACAAATGGACAGATGTTCCTCAAGGATCCCAACAGGGTTGTCACACCCGCTTACAAACTGAGAAACTAATGTCTCCCAGCAAGGAGGGCAAGAAGGTCTCCCATGTCACGAGGAGGCACCCCGCACATGAGTTGCTGTGGACTATGCACAGCTGGACAAAGCCCAAGACAAACTCCTGTAAATATGACCAGGATAATACTCACCCCCAATCCTAACCATCTCCATCATCATGCTAGGGATAAAGATTTGGCACCAGTTGCCCATGAACTTGGTTCAACTGGAAGTGAGGCTACTAGAACAGGATGCAGGGAAGAATTTTGGCCAAGCTTCACTGTCACCGTGCCCTTAACTGGTGGCTTCATCTAGCCAACCTGAGGTGGGAGACCCCAGACTTCTGTTCTGTCTCCCTCACTTCCTGGCAAGTCCCTGAAGACCCTTGCTACCCAAGTGTGGTAATCAGCATCAACCAGGAGCCTGTTAAAAATGCAGACTCACCACTTCACTGCAGCAGAAATTAAACACAATATTGTAAATCAACTGCACTTCAATAACATTTTTTTAAATGCAGACTCTCAGGCCCCAGCTCAGACCCATTGAGTCAGAATCCAAATTTTAACTAGATCCCCAGGAAATGCATGTGCATGTTAAAATCTGAGAAACACTGTTCTATAGCACTAGATTCTGAATCACTGGATACAGCAATAACAGTAACAATGTCTTATGTGTATACAGCAGTGGTGCTTTCATGCAGGTATTTGAACGTAGGCTTCACAAATAGAGAAGAGACTGTAATCCTCATTCTGGTAAATGAGAAAATCAAAAGGTTCGGTGGAAACCTGAGGCCTCCCAGCCACCAGACAAGAAACCAACGCTAGGCTTGGCATAGTGTCAGGGCAACATAGCTCAGGGTTTTCAGGAAGTGGTGTGCTCCCTGGGGGCTCCCTCAGAGAATTCGGGGTTGCCTACACCTCAGCAAGATTGAAGGTGCAATGGGCACCCATTCACCCATATGCCAGGCTCTGTATGTTCCTCTCCCCACCCAGCATCCCCAGGGCTCCCCAACTGCTCACCTTTTAGGAGGTTCAGAAAGGCCTGCATGAAGCCCCGGGCATAGGCCACCTCCGCGTCCGAGAGCCCCTCAAGGTGCAGCAGGTGCTGTTTGGAGGGGCCACTGGCCACGCGGGTCCCCACACCCAGGCCCAAGGCCAGCACAAACAGAGTGATGCCCTTGCACTTGGCCTCCAGGGACAGAGTCCTTAACTTCTCCCGGTCCCAGCTGCTGGTCTCACTGGCCACGATGGTAAAGAGGACCTGCACTTTCCTGGGCAGCAGGGCCACCAGGAGCACCTTCTCCAGCGTCCACTCCAAGGCGTGGCCCAGGGCCGGGGCTCCCCGCAGGGGGTGGTCCATGGCCTCGCGGACATGCCTCTGCATCTGCATCCGGCGGCCATACGAGGTCAGGTGGAAGCCCTCGCACACAGGTGGCCGCCCCGTGCCCGGCCAGAAGTGGAGGGTCGTGTGTGTCACCAGGGCTGTGGGGGCCCCGCGTGGGGACATGCTCGGCTGCGCAGCCACCTCGAGGTTGTCGAGCATGGTGTCCACCAGAGTCAAGGCTGTGCGGTGATTCCTTGGTTAATGTTTCTAACCACTAGGCCATACGGCTTCCTCATCACTAGATTCACAGACCCCTGCCTGGTTCAATCAGGCCCGACCTCTTATGGGGGTGTGTGACCTGGGGCAGATTACTCAGCTTTCCCACAGCCTCAGTTTCCTCATGTCAGATGGCGATAATGATAATAATAATAATAGTACCTCCCTTATGAGGTTGTTTGTGATGTGTAACTTTAAAATGAGTTAATATATGTAAGGGCTCAGAACAACTCCTGGTGTGTAGTAAAAGCTCAGGCTCAATAAACCCCAGCTAGATTTTTGCTTCTGCAGGAGGGGGTTGGAGGCCCAGAGAAACCACATGTCAAATAAGACGATGGATGGGAAAGCAGTTCATCGGCTGTAATATACTCTACAAATGGCAGTTCCTGTATTTGACCCAACCAAGTTTTCAGAGCCAAATCTCTCACGGCAGTGTTAGGACTTAGTGTGGATCCAGTAAAGGGAACTATTAAGTCCCCTTTTGCTTTCACCTACAGGACTCACTCTGGCCCCGGGTGACGTGGGTGTGGATGAGAGCTCTTCACACGTGGGCATGTGTGGGTTTCAGCATCATGTTCTTTCTGGCCCAGGCCAGTGTGGGATACAGTGATGGAAGCGGGGACTCTGAGACAGGGAACAACTTGCCAATACCCTGATGATGGCCAAAGGCAGTTCCAGGCCAAAAAACCAGGACTCTTGACCTTAGCTCAGTGGTCTTCCCTTTACACTAAGGTGCCACTGAGGAAGGAACACAAGCCCAGCCATCCACAGGAACCTGACAGTACAGGTAAGTAAGCAGAGCAGGCCAGGGCTGAGAAGATAGGGAAGGGGCAGGGAGGGGAGGGTGGGGCACTAGCAGACACCCGCCCCTCCAAAGAGGGCTGGCACCACTCATCTCTGGCTGACTGTGGCCACAAGGGAATGCAGTGTCTGGGATTCTCCAGATTATTCTGACTTCCTAAGAAAAACTAGAAATTCAGACTTAATAGGAAATTCCCCAGTTCTAAAGTTCTTCACATACCAAGCAAATACACATCTGAGCAGCAGAAATGGCCTGTGGTCACCAGTTAATTCATCCTGTTCTGAAGACATCAGTCTGATCAGCAATGCCATCCAGGCTTACCATAGCAGAGAGTACAGTGGGCCATGTTCTCCACGTCCTGCTGGTTCTCTGTCTCCCAGACATACAGATGAAATTTGTTGGTTCCATCCATCTAGTGCCAACACATACACAAAGTTATTGTTAGCTGAACTAAATCTCAGGCCATGTTTTTCATGCATCTCCCAATTCAGATGAGAAAAATATTAATATGCTATTTTTAAAGAACACATATAATTCTCTATGTCTAAATAATTTGGGACTTCTATTCCAGTTATTATAGTCACTTAGTTCTCTAGTCCTAACCTGGTGGCTGGACTACCACTGGTGTGGGCACAGGAGCTGTGGGTCTTCAGACTCCCAATGTGTGTAAAACTCAACAAACATCAGGTTGTGTTGGAATGAGGGTAAGGGAGTTGAGGCTTCAGTCATTTATAAATTCTGTAAATCTTTAGTGATTGTCCATGGTATGTGATGCCATGTGATGGGAGTTATTAACCATGAACATGCAGACCCTTCAAGGACTCGGTCATAGATCTAGGCCCTAAACCATGAGGATGGAGAGAGGCGGAGACCACCAGGGAGTCATCTCTAGAGTATTCCTGGTGGTCAGAGCTGGGAAGAGTGAGGGGGAATCAGGGAAGGCTTTGTAGGGATGGCAAATCTGTTTATCTCCTTCACCAAACCTTTCCAATTATGATTAATTTAATAATTGATATCAGGTTTAAAAGACAAATAATATTAACAGTAATAAATCCAACAAGATCCATGCGATAACTGGCTAGATAATCAACAAACCCATTCTCTCCTCTTCTGAGGGTCACGACTAGACTACATTTCCCACCATCCCTTGCAGTTAGTTGGACCATATGACCAGGATCTAGCCAACAGCGTGTAGGTGGAAGTGATGAATGCCACTTCCAGGGCATGCACTAAGCTCCACTGCCTCCTCTGCCAGCCAGATGTAGAGGATCCAGAAAAGGTCTTGAGGCCCTCAGCCATGTTGGGGCCATTGACAGAAGGAGCTCAGGTCCTAAATGCAGCAAAGCACCCCTTTCCTTCACCCACACACCCAAGGACCCACATCGCTGGTGACAGATGCAGAAATAACACTTTCTGGTGTTAAGAGACTTGGGCATGAATGGTTTCACAGTCAACCTGCCCTGGCTAATGCAGACTATTTGCAAGGTTTCCACCTCATAATGAAATTAGGAAAGTTTTCAGATGATTTCTCTCAGGAGTTGAGGTGTGGTTTGCAAAGAGCTGGATATCTAAGCTTAGTCATGGCCATCTCGTTGTCCACTCTGTCAAAGCATGTAGGACAGCGCCTCCCTGAGGGTCAGCCCCACCTCCTGCATTGCTGTGGCCAGGGCGAAGCCGACCTGGACCCTCCTCTGGTAGCAAGGTGCTCAAGATATGAAGATGTCATGCCCACCCTTGGGAATAGAGAACGGGAAGGGTCTGCTCTGGAAAAGAACATTCTGTAACATACACTCCTTACAGATCATTCACTCTTCCTGTTTAGGAGTGCGGCACATCCCAAACATGGTCCCTCACCTGAGCCTCCTTCATGGAAAAACCCTTGTGGGGAAAGATATATAAAGAGTGGAACTTTCACTTATGCTAATGTAACACGAAACAAACATGGGAACGTTCCTAATTCTTCCATGCCAAAAGCCATCTAAATTTAGGGTTTTTTCTGACTTAGAAATTCAAATCAACGAAGACTGATGAAATGGCTACTAGGTAAAATTCTTAAGCCATTTGGAGACATAAAAATGACACAGCCACACCTTCAAAGAGCTTAAAAACCTAAGTGGAAGGATAGACAAATAATGTTCAAGAAAGAAAGAGACCAGTAATATATTTTGGGAACACAGGAAGAGGAGATTCATTTCAAAAGGAATGAATAAAAGCAACCTGATGAAGATAATGGCATCTGGCACTTTTGAGAGAATGAGTAGGATCCTTACCTGGCAAAGAAGCAGGGGGAAGCATTACGGTGTGGAGGAACAGCAAGATAAATGCCCAGAGGTAGGCAGTGGTTATTTATGAATTCTTCTCAACGCCCCTACCCGCCAGACACTTGAGAAAACGCATCTGAAACCCTGGAACTCCCTGACAGAGGGAGGAGGCTGACAAGAACAGTGAGTGGAGAGTTGCCAACATCCAACATTCAGATCCACTTCACATGGTCATAGACCAAACAAAATGGACCTAACAAATCGCCGAGGATTAGAGAGAACAATGTTAGCATGGATATGACACATTAAGAGCTTTACTGGAAATCACATGAGGCAATCTGGAAGGCTTCTGAAACCAGGATCCACAGCAGTGCTCCAGGAGACTGGAGAAGACTGGAGTAACACAGGAACATCAAATTAACTCCAAGAGTTGTGGGGAGACGCTAAGCTGGTGTACATTATTTTTAAACCACAGGAAGCATGGCTGAGGTGTGTTATCTAAAGAAGAATTGATGAGAATTTTAAAGGTAATATGAAAGACTTCAAATAAATTCAAACATACCCTCAAGTTTGTACAAAGGATTGGTTCACAAGAAAAATTCTATGCAGCACTAATAGACTAGGTGTCGGGAACTCGGGTCCTAGTCCTTGGCCTGCCAGAATTGGCTGTGTGGCCTTGGACAAGCCTCTGGCCTATTTCCTCAACAACAGAGTTTAGGGTAGGAGTCAATGCTGCTGAGCTTTCTTCCTATTTCAACACAGCCTGGTCCCCCGTTACTGTCCTCTGTATTTGCCTCGTGTTCAGGACACTATGTTGACTTTTCTACTCAGCTCAGCTCTTCAATCTGCTGTTCGGCTGGTTGGAAAACAACCTAATTCAACTGAATTGAAATAGCTACAAAACTGGCATCTACTTTTTAACATCTTTATTGGAGTATAATTGCTTTACATTATTGTGTTAGTTTCTGCTATATAACAAAGTGAATCAGATATACGGATACATATATCCCCATATCTCCTCCCTCTTGTGTCTCCCTCCACTCTCCATATCCCACCCCTCTACGTGGTCACAAAGCACCAAGCTGATCTCCCTGTGCTATGCAGCTGCTTCCCACTGGCTATTATTTTACATTTGGTAGTGTATACATGTCCATGCAACTCTCACTTTGCCCCAGCTTACCCTTCCCCCTCCCCATGTCCTCAAGTCCATTCTCTACGTTTGTGTCTTTATTCCTATCCTGTGCCTAGGTTCTTCAGAGCCACTATTTCTATTTTTTTGATTTTATATATATATATATATATATATATATATATATATATTAGCATACGGTATTTGTTTTTCTCTTTCTGACTTACTTCACTCTGTATGACAGTCTCTAGGTCCATCCACCTCACTACAAATAACTTAATTTTGTTTCTTTTTATGCCTGAGTAATATTCCATTGTATATATGTGCCACATCTTCTTTATCCATTCATCTGTCATTGGACACTTAGGTTGCTTCCATGTCCTGGCTATTGTAAATAGAGCTGCAGTGAACATTGTGGTACATGACTCTTTTTGAATTATGGTTTTCTCAGGGTATATGCCCAGTAGTGGGATTGCTGGGTCATATGGTAGTTCTATTTCCAGTTTTTTAAGGAACCTCCATACTGTTCTACATAATGGCTGTATCAATTTACATTCCCACCAACAGTGCAAGAGGGTTCCCTTTTCCCTTCACCCTCTCCAGCATTTACTGTTTGTAGATTTTTTGATGATGGCTATTCTGACTGGTGTGAGGTGATACCTCATTGTAGTTTTGACTTGCATTTCTCTAATAATTAGTCATGTTGAGCATACTTTCATATGTTTGTTGACAATCTGCATATCTTCTTTGGAGAAATGTCTATTTAGGTCTTCTGCCCATTTTTGGATTGGGTTGTTTGTTTATTTGATATTGAGCTGCATGAGCTCCATGTATAAATTGGAGATTAATCCTTTGTCAGTTGCTTCATTTGCAAATATTTTCTCCCATTCTGAGGGTTGTCTTTTTTTGTCTGGTTTATGGTTTCCTTTGTTATGCAAAAGCTTTTAAGTTTCATTAGGTCCCATTTGTATATTTTTGTTTTTATTTACATTCCTCTAGAAGGTGGGTACAAAACGACCTTGCTGTGATTTATGTCATAGAGTGTTCTGCCTATGTTTTCCTCTTAGAGTTTGATAGTGTTTGGCCTTATATTTAGGTCTTTAATTCACTTTGAGTTTATTTTTGTGTATGGTGTTAAGGAGTGTTCTACTTTCATTCTTTTACATGCAGCTGTCCAGTTTTCCCAGCACCACTTATTGAAGAGGCTGTCTTTTCTCCACTGTATATTCTTGCCACCTTTATCAAAGATAAGGTGACCATATGTGTGTGGGTTTATCTCTGAGCTTTCTATCCTGTTCCATCGATATATATTTCTGTTTTTGTGCCAGTACCATACTGTCTTGATTACTGTAGCTTTGTAGTATAGTCTGAAGTCTGAGAGCCTGATTCTTCCACCTCCATTTTTCATTCTCAAGATTGCTTTGGTTATTTGGGGTCTTTTGTGATTCCATAAAAATTGTGCACTTTTTGTTCTAGTTCTGTGAAAAATGCCATTGGTAGTTGGATAGGGATTGCACTGAATTTGTAGAGTGCTTTGGGTAGTATAGTCATTTTCACAATGTTGATTTTTCCAGTCCAAGAACATGGTATATCTCTCCCTCTGTTTGTATCATCTTTAATTTCTTTCATTATGGTCTTATAGTTTTCTGCCCACAGGTCTTTTGTCTACTTAGGTAGGTTTATTCCTAGGTATTTTATTCTTTTTGTTGCAATGGTAAATGGGAGTGTTTCCTTAATTTCTCTTTCGGATTGTTCATCATCAGTGTATGGGAATTCAAGAGATTTCTGTGCATTAATTTTGTATCCTGCTACTTTACCAAATACATTGATTACCTCTAGTAGTTTTCTGGTAGCATCTTTAGGAATCTCTATATATAGTATCATGTCATCTGCCAAGAGTAACAGTTTTACTTCTTCTTTTTGATTTGGATTCCTTTTTCTTCTCTGATTGATGTGGTTAAAACTTCCAAAACTATGTTGAATAATAGTCATGAGAGTGGGCAACCTTGTCTTCTTCCTCATCTTAGTGGAAATGTTTTTCAGTTTTTCACCACTGAGAATCACATTGGCTTTGGGATTGTCATATATGGCCTTTATTATGTTGAGGTAATTCCCTCTATGCCTATTTTCTGGAGAGTTTTTATCATAAAGGGTGTTGAATTTTGTCAAAAGCTTTTTCTGCATTTATTGAGATTATCATATGGTTTTTAACCTTCAATTTGTTAATATGGTGTATCACATTGATTGTTTTGCCTATATTGAAGAATACTTGCATCCCTGCCATAAACCCCACTTGATCGTGGTGCATGATCCTTTTACTGTGCTGTTGGATTCTGTTTGCTAGTATTTTGTTGAGGATTTTTGCATCTATGTTCATCAGTGATATTGACCTGTAGTTTTCTTTTTTTGTGACATCTTTGTCTGGTTTTGGTATCAGGGTGATGGTGGCCTCATAGAATGAGTTTGGGAGTGTTCTTCCCTCTGCTGTATTTTGGGAGAGTTTGAGAAGGATAGGTGTTAGATCTTCTGTAATTGTTTGGTAGAATTCACCTGTGAAGCCATCTGGTCCTGGGCTTTTGTTGGTTGGAAGATTTTTAATCACAATTTCAATTTCAGTGCTTGTGATTGGTCTGTTCATGTTTTCTATTTCTTCCTGGTTCAGTCTTGGAGGGTTGTGCTTTTCTAAGAATTTGTCCATTTCTTCCAGGTTGTCCATTTTATTGGCATATAGTTGCTTGTAGTAATCTCTCATGATCCTTTGTATTTCTACAGTGTCAGTTGTTACTTCTCCTTTTTCATTTCTAATTCTGTTGAGTTGAGTCTTCTCCCTTTTTTTCTTGATGAGTCTGGCTAACAGTTTATCAATTTTGTTTATCTTCTCAAAGAACCAGTTTTTAGTTTTATTGATCTTTGCTATCACTTGCTTCATTTCTTTCTTATGTATTTCTGATCTGATCTTTATGATATCTTTACTTCTGCTAACTTTGGGATTTTTTTATCCTTCTTTCTCTAATTGCTAAAGTTCGGTTGTTTATTTCAGATTTTTCTTGTTTCTTGAGGTAGCATTGTATTGAGATAAACTTCCATCTTAGAACTGCTTTTGCTGCATCCCCTAGGTTTTGCGTCATTGTGTTTTCATTGTCCTTAGTCTCTAGGTATTTTTTGATATCCTCTCTGATTTCTTAAGTGATCTCTTGGCTATTTAGTAGCGTATTGTTTAGCCTCCATGTGTTCGTATTTTTTACAGTTTTTTTTTCCTGTAATTGATATCTAGTCTCATAACACGGTAGTCAGAAAAGATACTTGATACAAATTTAATTTTCTTAAATTTACCAAGGCTTGATTTGTGACCCAAGATATGACCTATCCTGGAGAATGTTCCATGAGTACTTGAGAAGAAAGTGTATTTTGTTTTTTTTGGATGGAATGTCCTATAAATATCAATTAAATACATCTTGTTTAATGTATCATTTAAAGCCTGTGTTTCCCGTCTTTTTTTCATTTTGGATGATCTGTCCATTGGTGTAAGTGGGGTGTTAAAGTCCCTTACTATTATTGTGTTACTGTCAATTTCCACTTTTATGGCTACTAGCATTTGCCTTATGTATTAAGGTGCCCCTATGTTGGGTGCATAAATATTTGCAACTGTTAGATCTTCTTCTTGGATTGATCCCTTGATCATTATGTAGTGTTCTTCTTTGTCTCTTGTAATAGTCTTTGTTTTAAAGTGTATTTTGTCTGATATGAGAATTGCTACTCCAGCTTTCTTTTGGTTTCCATTTGCATGGAATATCTTTTTCCATCCTCTCACTTTTCAGTCTGTATGTGTCCCTAGGTCTAAAGTGGGTCTCTTGTAGACAGCATATATACAGGTCTTGATTTGGTATCCATTCAATGTCTTTTTTTAAAAGAAAACTTTTTTTTTTAATGATGACATTTTTTTTGCAGTACGCAGGCCTCTCACTGTTGTGGCATCTCCCATTGCGGAGCACAGGCTCTGGACACACAAGCTCAGCAGCCATGGCTCATGGGTCCAGCCGCTCCGCAGCATGTGGGATCTTCCTGGACCAGGGCACGAACCCGTGTCCCCTGCATCGGCAGGTGGACTCTCAACCACTGTGCCACCAGGGAAGCCCAGTCTATGTCTTTTGGTTGGATCATTTAATCCATTTACTTTTAAGGTAGTTATCGATATGTATGCTCCTATTACCATTTTCTTAATTGTTTTGGATTTGTTATTGTAGGTCTTTTCCTTGTCTTGTGTTTCCTGCCTAGGAAGTTCCTTTAGCATTTGTTGTAAAGCTGGTTTGGTGGTGCTGAATCCTCTTAGTTTTGCTTGTATGTAAAGGTTTTAAAATCTGTGTTGAATCTGAATGAGATCCTTCCTGGGTAGAGTAATCTTGGTTGTAGGTTTTTCCCTTTCATCACTTTAAATATGTCCTGCCACTCCCTTCTGCCTTGCAGAGTTTCTGCTGAAATATCAGCTTTAACCTTATGGGGATTCCCTTGTATTATGTTATTTGTTGTTTTTCCATTGATGCTTTTAATATATTTTCTTTGTATTTAATTTTTGATAGTTTGTTTAATATGTGTCTTGGTGTGTTTCTCCTTGGATTTATACTGTTTGGGACTCTCTGTGCTCCTGGATTTTATTGACTATTTCCTTTCCCATATTAGAGAAGTTTTCCACTATAATCTCTTCAAATATTTTCTCAGTCCCTTTCTTTTTCTCTTCTTTTGGGACTCCTATAGTTTCCAAGTTGGTGCATTTATTGTTGTTCCAGAGGTCTCTGAGACTGTCCTCAATTCTTTTCATTCTTTTTTCTTTATTCTGTTCTGAGGAAATTTTTTCCACTCTTTTATCTTCCAGGTCACTTATCTGTTCTTCTGGCTCAGTTATTCTGCTATTGATTCCTTCTAGAGAAATTTTAATTTCATTTATTGTGTCATTCATCATTGTTTGTTTGCTCTTTAGTTCTTCTAGGTCCTTGTTAAAAGTTTCTTGTATTTTCTCCATTCTATTTACAAGATTTTGGATCATCTTTACTATCATTACTCTGACCTCTTTTTCAGGCTGACTGCCTATTGCCTCTTCATTTGTTTGGTCTTGTGGGTTTTTACCTTGTTCCTTCATGTTCTGCATATTTCTCTGTCTTCTCATTTTGCTTAACTTACTGTGTTTGGGGTCTCCTTTTCGCAGGCTGCAGGTTCATAGTTCCTGTTGCTTTTGGTGATTGCCTCCAGTAGGTAAGGTTGTTGCAGTGGGTTGTGTAGTCTTCCTGGTGGAGGGGACTTGTGCCTGTGTTCTGGTGTATGAGTCTGGATTTTGTCTTTCTGGTGGGCAGGACCATATCTGGTGGTGTGTTTTGGGGTGTCTGTGACCTTATTATTATTTTAGGCAGCCTCTATGCTAATGCGTGGGTTTGTGTTCATGTCTTGCTAGTTGTTTGGCATGGGGTGTCCAACAGTGGAGCCTGGTGGTTGTTGAGTAGAGCTGGGTCTTATTGTTGAGCCATAGATATCTGGGAGAGCTCTCACTAATTTATATTACTTGGGGCTTGGAGGTCTCTGGTGGTCCAATGTTCTGAACTCAGCTCTCCCACCTCAGAGGCTCAGGCCTGACAGCCGGCTGGAGCACCAAGACCCTGTGAGCCACACAGCTCAGAAGAAAAGGGAGAGAAAAAGAAAGAAATAAAGAAAGTAAAATAAAATGAAATAGTGTTATAAAAATAAAAATAATTTTTAATTATTAAAAGTAAAAAACTAAAAGAAGAGGAAAAAAAGGAAGAGAGCAACCAAACCAGTAAACAAATCCACCGATGATAACAGGTGCTAAAAATTAAAGTAAGATAAACATAAAAATCAGAACTTGTCAATCACATACAGCAAACCCCAAGTCTATAGTGCTCCCAAAGTCCACTGCTTCAATTTTGGGATGATTAGTTGTCTCTTCAGGTATTCCACAGAGGCAGGGTACATCAAGTTGATTGCGGAGATTTAATCCACTGCTCCTGAGGCTGCAGTAGAAATTTCCCTTTCTCTTCTTTGTTTGCACAGCTCCTGGGGTTCAGCTTTGGATTTGGCCCCACCTCTGTGTGTAGGTCACCCTGTGGCATCTGTTCTTTGCCCAGACAGGAGAGAGTTAAAGGAGCGGCTGATTAGGGGGCTCTGGCTCACTGAGGCCACGGGGAGGGAGGGGTATGGAAGGTGGGGTTAGCCTCTAGCTGCAGAGGCTAGCATGATGTTGCAACTGCCTGAGGTGTACCATGTGTTCTCCTGGGGAAGTTGTCCCTGGATCATGGGACCCTGGCAGTGACGGGCTGCACAGTCTCCCAGCAGGGGAGGTGTGGATAGTGACCTGTGCTCGCACACAGGATTCTTGGTGGAGGCAGCAGCAGCCTTAGCGTTTCATGCCCGTCTCTGGTGTCTGTGCTGGTAGTCGCGGCTCTTACCCGTCTCTGGAGCTCATTTAGATGGTGCTCTAAAACCCCTCTCCTCACGCTCCCTGAAACAATGGTCTCTTGCCTCTTCGGCAGCTCCAGACTTTTTCCCGGACTCCCTCCTGGCTAGCTGTGGTGCACTAGCCCCCTTCAGGCTGTGTTCACGCAGCCAACCCCAGTCCTCTCCCTAGGATCTGACCTCTGAAGCCCGAACCTCAGCTCCCAGCCCCCGCCCGCCCCAGCAGGTGAGCAGACAAGCCTCTCAGGCTGGTGAGTGCTGGTCGGCACCGATCCTCTGTGAGGGAATCTCTCCGCTTTGCCCTCCGCACCCCTGTTGCTGCGCTCTCCTCCGTGGCTCCGAAGCTTCCCCCCTCTGCCACCTGCAGTCTCCACCCGCGAAGGGGCTTCCTAGTGTGTGGAAACTTTTCCTCCTTCACAGCTCCCTCCCACTGATGCAGGTCCCGTCCCTATTGTTTTGTCTCTGTTTTTTCTTTTGTCCTACCCAGGTACATGGGGAGTTTCTTGCCTTTTGGGAAGTCTCAGGTCTTCTGCCAGCATTCAGTAGGTGTTCTGTAGGAGTTGTTCCACATGTAGAAGTATTTTTGATGTAATTGTGGGGAGGAAGGTGATCTCCATGTCTTACTCCACCGCCATATTGAAAGTCCTCTCTTGCATCTTTTTTTAAACTCTTCTGAGGAAGAATACTTTTATGATAATGCTTAAATTTTTTACCATTCTTGCAAAAATAAAACTGTGAGAACCAGTACACAAAGACACAATGGAAGTCCATGGGGAACTGTGATTCAGTTTAAACTTGTCTGTACCAAGCTGTTATTAATTAACATTTCATTACTTTGACTTTGGACTTGCCAGCACAGTCCTAGTCACTGATAAAGTTGCCAAAATGGTTCTGGAGAAGGCTTTAGTTGAGAGTTCATGTGGTAAGGGACCTCAGCATGAGAAGAATAAGCTGGCTCTATGATCCCTACTGCACCAGAGAAGGAAATCTCACAGAGTACCTGAAACACAAGCCAAGTGATCTGCTTGAGGCTCAAAGCTTTATTATAGTTTGAATGAGCATTTTTCATGATTCCCTCAACCAACTTTGCTTCTGAATATCCAGTTGTGCTCTGATGAGACTAGTTGGGCACTAAGGACAAGAGTGTATGGGGAAGGGGCGGGAGAGGATACAGCACAGGGATTTGCATGAACATCCTCTTTTGTTTAATAGAAAGGTATGTTCTCAAAGGATACAGACAACACTCAAACCTCAGCCCCCAATATTAAAGAACGCCCTGTGGGCCCTGAGCTGAAGAAGCCCACAGGGTTCAAGTCAATGCTTGACTGCTTCTGGGCTGAGCTGCCAGAGGCCAGGGAACAATGCTCATTCCTAGGACTGCACTGAGGAGGCTCTTGGCTCAGGCAAATGGGGGAGAGAGGAAGGAGGCAAGTGCTGAGAAGGAGGATTTGCCTTGGACCGAGGAAGGGCTGACCGGACCCTAAAGAGGGAGAGTTAGATACCATCTGGTGTCCAGTTTCGGCTCCTGCCAGGTGGCATGGCCCCATCAGGAACTCCATGAAGCTGCTGACTCTTCCTGGACTCCCCAGTGAACACTGGGGGTCGACATTGAAGGGACCAGGGAATCAGACACACGGGAGTGCTGATTCAGGACTGTGTCATTTATAACAAGTCACTTCACCTCAGAGCTTCCCTCACTTTCTCTGGGAAATGTATTATTGTGGTTAACTTGTAGGATTAGTATGAGGATCAGCCCCAAATTCCTCAGACTTTAACATTCATGGAAACCTTCTGGGGATCTTATTAAAAATGCAGAGCCTGATGGATTAGATCAGGGAGAAAGCTTAAGATTTGGCATTTCTCACAAACCTGGGTGAGGCTGATATGCTGCTGGTCCCAGGACCACATTTTGAGGAGTGAGAGGTGAAGATGACAAGGCATGAAAAGGACATAGCATGGTGGCTGGAACTTCATAGGTGCTGTAAATAAATGGAAGCTTTCTGATTTAATATACAGTTACTGGGAAAATGCACATTCCTGATGACCTTGAGGAGACAGCAATAACCATGGCCTGCATCGCGTATACACAGAAAGTGTCAGACGTCCCTGTGGACACTACTTCCTACAGCTCTCACAGCAAACCTGTGAGTTTATCCCCATTTTACAGGTGACTAAATTGAGGCACCAGTGCCAAATGACATGTCCAGATTACACAATGGACAAAGCCAAAGTTTGAAGCCTCATTGCCTAATTCCTTCCCTCAGCTACTAATCCTCACTCTAGGGTGGTAACAATCTAATCGAAAACAGCAGCCCACAAGGCCTCAGCAGCGAGTCATCCATGGCCTCTGAAAGGGGTGTCTGGACAACCCAACACTTCCTTCAAAAAAAAAATGAATGTCCTCCTGCAACTTTTCTGAATTCTAAAATTATGCCAAATTTTTCAAAATTACTCCTCCCCAAATCCCTTTGGCCTTCCTCTTAATATTTTCATCTGCTAAAGCTAATTGTTTTTTTCTGCATGATAGAGAGTATTCCATTCTTGGGATTTTTTTTGTTTAAGAGCAGTACACGGAAATAGAAATAGGGCCAGTTCATAAATCTCTCTCATAGTGTTCTTGTATAGATAAAATTAATTAATAAGTGGAAAAAGCTTAGAACTTCTCAACTATCTTCTTTTCCTGTTTTTGACTTTGAATTAAAATCTCATTGTGAATGGGGATTCCAGACCTTGAGCAAGTTATTTAACTTCTCTGGGTCTCAGTTTCATCATCTGAAAAATGGGCCCATAATAATAGTTATCTGAGTTGTGGTAAGGATTAAATGAATCAATAATTGGGAAGATCTCAGAATAGCACCTGGATCAATAAATGTGAGCTATTTTCCTAGCTATTGTTTCAAAGGAACAAGTGCTAGATTTTTTATAAAGAAAAATGAAATTCGAAATGAGGCAAACAAATTGCATTTTCCCTGTAATCCTCCACTTTTTGACTTTAAAAAAGAGGGGCACATTAAGTCTTATGTTTTGAGACATAAGGCAATTAGACAGTTCTTAATGGGATTAGGCAAGAATCGTCCACATGATATAATATTGCTTTATTTAGGGCTGAGGTTGATTTAATGGATGGTTTAAGAAATCTTTCCAATATGCCCCATAACTTCCAAGCATGTTTAAATGGACGAGAAATTAGGCATCTCTTTATACAATCATTTCAAATTGAACAACCATCATTTTACTAGAAGTATGGGGCTATTTGTCTGAAAAATAAAATAACATAGAGGTGAAAGACAAAAGCCCCACAGGTTGTCAAAGGGAGCCCTCAAGCGGATAATTCAGAAAGAAAATTACAGGACATTCTCACTCTCCTAACTGGATTCCACTAAGGATAAAGCACAGAGTAGGGAAGGTTATGAGATGCAATACGCCCAGTTGTGAAGAAATGAGGATTTGTTGAAAGTCTCTGAGGATGGGGTTGTCGTTTTTATGGTTTCTCTCCTTGCCAATGTCACCAGAACAGAGGTCATTCACTACATCTGAGCTGGCAAATACCATATAACAACTTTCTAAATTGTTAAATTGAAGGAACAGACTCATCTCCCAGCATCCTGGGGCAAGAATATGTCTAAGAAATTAAAAGAAGAGCAGACAGAAAGGACAGAACTGAGATGCAAGTACCTTTCAGCTGGCAGTTTCTTCTCACACACTATGTCATTCTTTCACTCGCACCTAAAGCAGCTGAGAGGGCCAGAACATCTTGACAAAGGACCATCCAGATGCTGTCTGCCCAGGATCCCCTCTCAGAGAGCAGCACTGATGAACAATGGGGTGGGGTTAATCGTAATTGTACCCTGAGTATCACTCTCCAAATGTTAGGGAAATGCCTTTTAAAAAGTAGATAATTACACCTGGATAGGAGCCTTAAATAACATCAAGTTGTGACACTCTCTCCATTTTAGAGCTGAGCAAAATGAAACTCAGAAAGACAGAGACTTTTCCCACAGCACCTTGTTATTGAGGAAAGAGCCAAAGACAAAAGTTCCATCTCTAATTTAAACTGTTATGTATTTGAAACAAAAGCAAAAATAAACAAATGGGACTACATTAAACTAAAAAGCTTTTGCACAGTGAAGGAAAGAAACCATCAACAAAAAGAAAAGGCAGCCTACTGAATGGGAGAAGATATTTGCAAACCGTATATCCAGTAAGTATAGAAAGAACTCATACAACTCAACATCAAAAAGCAAACAAACAAGCCAATTACAAAATGGGCAGAGGAGCTGAATATTTTTCCAAAGACATACAGATGACATTGTATACATGAAAAGATGCTCAACATCACTAACCATCAGGGAAATCAAAACCACAATGAGATATGACCTCATACCTCATATAACCTCATATAACCTTTGATGATAGACATACTCAGAATGTCTATCATCAAAAAGAGAACAAATAGATATGGGAACATATGTATATGTATAACTGATTCACTTTGTTATAAAGCAGAAACTAACACACCATTGTAAAGCAATTATACTCCAATAAAGATGTAAAAAAAAAAAAACCCACAACATTGTAAATCAACTACCCTTGAAAATATTTTTTAAATGCAAAAAATTTTTTAAATTAATTTCATTGTGTGTGTGTACCACAGGTTCAATATATAAATTATGTCAAATTGTTTTTCAAAATAAAGAATTTTTGATATTTAAAAAAAAAGAGAGAGAACAAATAACAAGTGTTTGTGAGAATGTGGAGAAAAGGGAACCCTCATGCACTGTTGGTGGGAGTGTAAATTGGTGCAGCCACTGTGGAAAACTGTATAGCAGTTCCTCAAAAATTAAAAATAGAACTACATATGATCCAGCAATTTCACTTCTGGGTATTTACCCAAAGAAAGCAAAACACAGATTCAAAAAGATATATGCACACTTATGTTCATGGCAGGATTATTTACAACAGCTACAAAATGGAAGCAACCTAAGTGTCCTTCAATAGATCAATGGATAAAGAAGATTATATATATATATATATATACATATATACACACACATAAATATATACATATATAGAGATGTGTATACACACACACACAATGGAATATTACTTAGCCACAAAGAGAATGAAGTCTTGCCATTTGTGACAACATGGATGGACCTAAAGAGTATTATGCTAAGTGAAACAAGTCAGAATGGAGAAAGAAAACTACCATATGATTTCACTCATGTGTGGAATCTAAGAAACAAAAAAAATGAACAAACATAAAACAGAAACAGACTCATAGATACAGAGAACAAACTGGTGGTTGCTAGAGGGAGGAGGGTGGGTGGATGAGAGAAATAGGTGAGGGAGGTTAAGAGGTACAAAATTCCGGGCTTCCCTGGTGGCACAGTGGTTAAGGATCCGCCTGCCAATACAGGGTACATGGGTTCGAGCCGTGGTCCAGGAAGATCCCACATGCTGCAGAGCAACTAAGTTCCTGCGCCACAACTACTGAGCCTGTGCTCTAGAGCCTGCAAGCCACAACTACTGAAGCCCGCACTCCTAGAGCCCATGCTCCACAACAAGAGAAGCCACTGCAATGAGAAGCCTGTGCACCACAACGAAGAGTAGCCCCCGCTCACCACTACTAGAGAAAGTCCATGCACAGCAAAGAAGACCCAATGCAGCCAAAAATAAATAAATAAAATAAATAAATTTATAAAAATAAAAATAGAGGTACAAAATTCCTGTTACAAAATATGAGTCACAGCTATAAAATGTACAGTGTGGGGAATATAGTCAATAACTATGTAATATCTTTTTACGGTGACATATCATAACTAGACTTATTATGGTGACCATTTTGTATGTATAAAAATATCAAATCACTATGTTGTACATACCTGAAACTAATAAAATATTATAAGTCAATTATACTTCAATAAAAATAAAAAAAATAAAATGTGACTTGTTTCACCCTGCCTTTACTAATCCACTGAGAGTTGCCACCATCCCCCAACCCGTCCCTGTCCAGACACCCTGGGAGGCAAGAGGGATTAACAGGGAACAAGGGACTCACCCTCTGCATCTTAACTTTATTTCTGAAAACTCAAGATATTTTGTCCATCCTTCCCAACAGTTCGCAAGCTGTCATGATCTTACCTATTGATCTTAGAAGCATATTCACAGCTGTGTCAACAAAATCTCTCACCTAGCACTCGTGCTACACACCCAACCTTCAGAGAAAATTAAATGGTCTAACACAGATGAATTCCTTAGCTCTTAGGTTGAACCATATGACACTTCCGTTTTCGCAGATCAGAAACGGTTGAATATTGGCAATGGAATGTAGCTCAGTCTGATATTCATCAGCATCCTGAAATCACTTAAAAAGGAAATCGCCTTTCATTCTGATAAATCATCCCATATGTTCCATGAGAATGTGTTACATGGGTTTCAGTTAGAAAAGTAAAGTCTAGAGAATAGATCAATAAATACATTGTGGTACACATAGAAAACAAACTTATGGTTACCAAAGGGAAAAGGAGAGAGGGATAAATTAGGAGTTTGGGATTAACAGATACATACTGCTATATATAAAATAGGTAACCAACAAAGATCTACTGTATAACACAGGGAACTATATTCAATATCTTGTAATAACCTATAATGGAAAAGAATCTGAAAAAGAGTATATATATATATATATCTGAATCACTGTGCTGTATACCTGAAACTAACACAAAATTGTAAATCAACTATACTTCAATTTTAAAAAATAAAAATAAATTATCGTATATACACACACTAGAATACTTCAGAAAAGCAGTTAAAAAAAATTTACTCATATAAACAACATGGATGAACAAAAGAACAGACATTGAGTGAAAGAAGCCAGATATAAAGAGTACATTCTGTAGGATTCACATTGCACCAAGGCTCAGAACAGGTGACAGAAGCCGGAAAGGTCGTACTAGAAAACTTATAGAATGCCAAAAGTATTCAATATCTCGAACCATGTCTAGGTCACAGCACTTTAAACATATACAAAAATCCATCTAGCTGTAGCCTTAAAATCAGTGCCTCTTACCCACTTTGTATATGGATGTGGATTTTATACCCCAAATAAAAAAGAGGAGAGAAAATTACAGTCTGTGGACCCCCATGATACAGGTTAGCCTAGAGTGGTTAAGCACAGGCTGTGAAGGCAGATAAAATCGGTCTGCCCACAACAGATATTTGATCTTTGATGATATACTTAACCTCTCTCTAAGCCTCAGTATTCTTATCTCTGAAATGGAGATCACAATGACATTTACCTTATACAGTTTGGGGGATAATTCAATAAGACAGTGTTTAAAAGGCTCATGGCACAGAGGCTCAAGGATGGCCAGGAGGTACCAGCAGTAGCACTGGTAGCAGAGTCTGTAATGAGACATCCCCCCAACCCCGCACCTGCCCCCTCCCACGCATATACTTCAGTTTCTGGAGAATTCTTCCCCTGACCAGCTCTCACTCCTCATGTGCTCCTTGGTGGAGGAGCAGGAACCAGGCACTAACCCCCAGAACCTGGCGCAGCCGCGGTCCCCCACTTACCAGTAGGGCGTCTGGGAGGTTGCGGTCCTCTGTGAAGGTGATGACCGCAGAGGTGATGTCCAGCGCACTGAGCTCCGGCGTGGCTGTGCTGATGGAACCTGCATCCTGGATCCAGCCCACCTGGAAGAACACGGCCACCTTCCTCAGGAGGCGGCCCGCGCGCACGCGCTTGAATACATGTCTCACCACAAACCTCATGGAGTCCCCAAGGTTCCTGCTGCTAGAGGACCCTGCCAGGGCGAGTCCCCTGACCTCCTGCAGGAGCGCGGGCCTCCCCTTATGGTCGGAGAAGCGAACCACGTAATCTGTTTTGCTGTCGTAGGAGACGATGGCCACCCGGGCACCCGTGGGGCAGTTATTCCCACTGATTTCTGTCTTCATCAACAGAGATAGTAAAATGCCTCTCATCCTCTCGAAATCCAACTGCGAGACGTCATTTGACACGTCCAAGGCGAAGACCACCTCGGTCGGGAACACTGGGCATTCGGAAACACCTAGACACGTGGATACACAGATTTAGGATTGTCTGTAATGTCTGTAAACGGATGAAGGTTGGAGTGAATAAGAAGAAATGTTATTTACCTGAACAGGCTAGAAGGGAAACGATTTTGGAGAGAAAAGACGTTGTTAGTTGACATAGGCGAAGCCACGTTTGCCAGCTTCAGTATGAAAACCATCTCCTCTGAGAAATTCAAGCCTCTCCGAGTTCTGCCTGAGTGTGGCAGAGAGACCTCACCTTGCTCCCCAATATCTGCTCTCCCTTTTTTCCATGGTAACAGAAACCCAGTCTCTGGCTGGGTATATGGCTGCCTGGAACAAAAGGTACATTTCCCAGTGGGGTAGCATCTTACTAAGCTCTGGATAACAGAATTAGAACCATGGGAGGTACAACCTTGAAAAAGTATCCTCCTTTCCTTTACCTGCTGGCTGAAGCTTGATAGACATCTTGGACCATGAGGTGATTTCGGAAACAGCATCCCCACCCCAGTGGCAGTGCAGGAAAATATAAAGAGGCTGCATCCCTGGGCACCCATCCCTAGGCACCATGGCACTCCATCATCCTGGGACCGGCTACCTCCAGGCTGATTTGAGGACTATGTTGGTGTCCCTGCGTTTGAGTACTGAGTCACACTGTACTGAACTTAAATCTAATACACTTAGCTACTCAGAAACTATATATACACACACATAGGCATACACACATATCTTAAATTCTATATAATAAAATATAGTAATATTAGTAATTATTAATATTAATTATTGTATTGTTGGTTATTAATATATTGTTTATTAATGTTAGTAATAATATTAATTGTATATTGCATATATTATGTATAAGTGTGTATACACAAGCAATATATTTTCATGGAAAATACTAGAAAACAATATATTAAAATTATCCTTAATTTATCATATATATGTGTATATATGTATATCTATCACTTGTTTTATTTCATTTTATAAGACTTGGAGCTTAGGATATGCTCTATTCTGAATCCTTTTTCACTTTATGATATTCCTTCCATCAATAAATTTAGAGCAGTGTCATCTGGTCTCCTATGATGTCTCATGATTTCTTCTGTCAACATCCCTTTGTGATGAGAATACTTGAACTTGTATCTGTTCATTTCTGTCCAATCACAGCTCCAAATAGGTCTACAATTATGGCTTTTGATATGTATTGTCCAATGGCTCTTCAGAAAAATTGTGCCAATTGACATACCTACATTTCTCAACTCTGGATAGGGATTTTTTTCCTCATCTTAAAACAATTTCCAATTTGAAACAAAAAAAATCTTATTTTAATTTGTATTCTTTGACTTCTTGTGAGGTCAAACATTTTTACAGGTTTATTGTATTTTTTTCTTTTCTGAATCCTCCATTCATGTTTTTGGCCCGTTTTCAATCTAAAAGAGATTTTTACACTTAGGTTTAGCAAATATGAAATATCTGTGTTTGTAGATGAAAATGATTGAGTAGCAGTGATTTTATATATTTCAACATGATAGAGTAAAGAAGTTAGGGCCTTTCCCTGGGTTCACTGCTTATATTGCATATATTTTCCCCATTTTTCTGTTTGTTTTTGACTTTACAGTGCTCCTGAATATAAAAGAGGTTTAACTTTTAACTCTGAAACTTTTCCTTTGTGGTCAAGGTGATGGTATTATTCTTTATGATTTTTAGGAAAAAAAATTCCAGAATCTCCCTGAACAGCAACTGGATGGGAATGGACAGAATATGGGAGAGTCAGCATAATAGGGGTGGGATGATTGTGGAGAAAACCCAAACTTGCCAAGTCAATGTTCACTGCCTATTGCCAGTAAGTGGAGAAATGTGTATATTATAGGATGCAAATATCCTGGAGTACATTGAAGACAAAGAATTACAATCTGGGAATGTGACAAAGCATTATTTAAGATTTGATGATTCACAGTTCCATTTTTAAAACACAAATGTTAATTTAAAAAGACCCATTTCTTACTGAAGGCTCACTGTTGATCCCTCTTGCTTAAATGGATGAAATAAAAGAACAGAGCTTCTCTTTGCCTGTTTTGTGATAAGAAGCATCAAGATGTGCAGGTGTGCAATTATCATTGCATTGCATGAGGTGCCAATTGTAGAGGAATTTTTCTTCACTGGTGAGATGGCATGCCTTTCATCCACTTCATTTCTTTTAATTTAATTTTATTTTACTGAAGTACGGTTGATTTATAATATCATATTAGTTTCACGTGTACAGCAAACTGATTAGTTATACACATATATGTATTATATATTCTTTTACAGATTTTTTTCCCTTATAGGTTATTACAAAATATTGAGTATAGTTCCCTGTGCTATACAGTAGGTCCTTGTTGGTTATCTATTTTATGTATAGTAGTGTGTATATGTTAATCCCAAACTCCTAATTTGTTCCTTCCCCCTTTCCCCTTTGGTAACCGTAAGTTTGTCTTCTATGTCTGTGGGTCTATTTCTATTTTGTAAATGAGTTCATTTGTAACTTTTTTTAGATTCCACATACAAGTGATATCATATGAGATTTGTCTTTCTCTATCTGACTTACTTAGTATGATAATCTCTAGGTCCATCCATGTTGCTTCAAATGGCATTATTTCATTTTTTTTTTAATGGCTGACTAGTATCCCATTGTGTATATGTACCACATCTTTGTCCATTCATCTGTCGATGGACACTTAGTTTGCTTCCAGGTCTTGGCTATTGTAAATAGTGCTGCAATGAACACTGTGGTGCATGTATCTTTTTAAATTACGGTTTTCTCCAGATGTATGCCCAGGAGAGGGATTGCAGGATTGTATGGTAGCTCTGTTTTTAGTTTTTTGAGGAACCTCCATACTGTTCTCCATATCATCCACTTCACTTCTGAGACCACGTTGGGGAAGATTACTTATCCAAGTGGGGACTGAGCCGTATATGTTAAATTATAAGAGCTTCCCATGATGGACCATGGCACCTCCAAACCCCAGGTGACTTATGTCCTCAGTGCATGATCCATTCCCACTTCACACCCCTGGCTCCTTTCTAGCCTTTCCCAACAACTTACGGCAATTTTCGCGACCAAAATTGATGATTTCACAAGGCTGTTAGAAAGATGGAGAAAGAAAGGAAAGAGTACTTAATTTGAAGCATATTCCTCCTCACCGTCATGACTTAGAAATGTCGTATGGATGTTATCCCAGCCTATCTGAAGCTTTTTAATCCACAACAGAAAACCCCAAAGTTGTTACAACAGATGGAACTTTCCAGAAGTTATATTTCTGGATCCAGTGGATATTTTTAAACTATTTTATATACAATATACTGCCCATACTATTAGAGATAGGTAGATAAGGGGAACGCTTCTTTTTTAAAAAAAATCTGCCTCACAAAGGAATGGAATCAAATCTGATTTTGAAGAAGGTTAATTCCAGGAATGTCAACACAGAAGGAAGAAAAATGCCTAAAATTCTTGGATCTCTACCTTAACGATTTCTGTAACATTTCTTTAGAATGACAGGCAAGATATTCTACCCTCAACACCTCCCCTAGAATTGTTTCATTCCTTTGATCCCTTCCTCTCTGTTCTGTTCTCCCCTTGACCCCATCACTTCCTGCTCCTCAGTTGCCCCACGTCCTTCCCTCCCCTCCCCTCAATAGTATTTTTGTACTTGGGTGACGAAAAATCATCATAAGACTGAGATCATTTTCAGGTGTGCCATAAGACACAGTGGCCTGTACTATACTATGTTTTGGCTTATGAATACTTTACAAGCAATTTTTGAACATTACAAAAAGCCTTTCCCCCCCACCCCCACTGGGGTAGTAACCTCAAAGTCTTTTCTTTCATGCCAACTGGTATTTCTCAAAAACATCCAGATTTAAAATATTATTCTACTCTTGAAAATATTTAAAATATTGTTTAAATATTTAAAATATTATTCTACTCCTTTTATTTGATTTGGTTACAACCTACCAGAGTAAAGTCTATAAACTTAAAGTACTAAGAGAACTTACAAGAGGAGAAACTAAAGAATCTTTACAGATTTCTATTTTGTGAAAGTGGAAAGTTTTGTGTTTTAAAATTTACAATTAAAATCTTCACACCAGCAGAGACAACAAATTCTGTAACTATTTCAGATATTGGAATAATCAGATAGAAAATATAAAATAACTACATTTTGTATGTCTGAAGAAATAAAAGATATCCTTGAAAATATTAAAAAAAAAATCTTCACCTGCCATCATATCTATCACACCTTTGGGGCCCTTGATGCCCTGGAAAGAACAGAAATGGGTTTCAAATGCAAGATTCTGGAAGTCCAACACATTATTCTGAAGAGTTGGCAAGAGAGTTTGAGAACGCTCACCACGCTACAGAGACCTCCTTCTGCCTTGCTCCTGGGCCTGAAGTTCTGTCTGACTCCTTAAGGAAGGAGGTCAGAGTGTCTAGGAGATATATCCCAGACCTCAGGGTCCAGGGTGCCCAGGGACATGCTACAGAAAGACTCTTAGGAGACCAGGTTATTTTGAGACTAAGCCACAGATTTTTTTTGTTTTTTGTTTTTTGGGTTTTTTTGGGTTTTTTAATTAATTTATTATTTTATTTTATTTTTGGCTGTATTGGGTCTTCGTTGCTGCACACAGGCTTTCTCTAGTTGCAGCGAGCGGGAGATAATCTTCATTGCACTGCGCAGGCTTCTCATTGCGGTGGCTTCTCTTGTTGTGGAGCACAGACTCTAGGTGCATGGACTTCAGTAGTTGTGGCTTGCAGGCTCTAGAGCGCAAGTTCAGTAGCTGTGGCACATGGGCTTAGTTGCTCTGCGGCATGTGGGATCTTCCTGGACCAGGACTCAAACCAGTGTCCCCTGCATTGGCAAGCGGATTTCTTTTATTTTTTTTATAGTTGTGTGTGAACTTTTTTTTAAATTTATTTATCTTATTTATTTTTTATTTTTGGCTGCATTGGGTCTTCATTGCTGCACACAGGCTTTCTCTAGTTGCAACGAGAGGGGGCTACTCTTCGCTGTGGTGCCAGGGTTTCTCATTGTGGTGGCTTCTCTTGTTGTGGAGCACAGACTCTAGGTGCACAGGCTTCAGTAGTTGTGGCTCGTGAGCTCTGGAGTGCAGGCTCAGTAGTTGTGGCACACGGGCTTAGTTGCTCCACAGCATGTGGGATCTTCCTGGACCAGGGCTCGAATCCATGTACCCTGAATTGGCAGGCGGATTCTCAACCACTGTGCCACCAGGGAAGCCCCAATCCACAGTTTAGGATCAAATTCAGGAAAAGGCCATTCAAGATCCCAGGACCACTTATAGGCAGTTCTAAAGTGGACCCCTGTCCTCCCCTACCTCTTCTCCTCAGGCCACCCACCACTACCCTATCTATTCCCTAGCATTACACAAGTCTTCCCTGGAGCCCTTCACAACAGATCCGCCTGACTCCAGACACTCTGGGAGTCTGGAGATCTTTGTGCTTATTTGTACTCTACGAGGTAGTCATTTGTGACTTCCTGCAGCTCACTATAATCTCCTCAGCCTTTGTTTCTTTATCTGTAAAATGGGCATGGTGGTCCTTCTTCTTTTAAGATTCTTGTGCACCTCTCCAGCAAACCCTAAACTGCAGTGAAACTACCTGGTTCAACCCGCAGCCAACTCACTGTACCTTCCTTCACGGATGATGGCCTTGTCTCTTAGGACAGGCATGGGGCAAAACGACAACCACCTCTAGTCTTTCCTTTCATACCAAATGACCTTCCAGGGAATTTTACAAATATCTGTGGGTTTGCAACATTGTCAGTGTGGATAAGATTATATAAATGTCATATTTTGTTAGGATTTCTTTCTGGTTTTTGCATAAATGTTGCTGCTCATCTTGTTTACACTGATAAACGCACTCTCCAGTGAGCTTTGTGTATTGTTTTATGTACTTAGACAGATCCATGAATCTCCAGCCACTCCACATCTTTCCCATGTTCAAGTCAAAATATCTATAT
This sequence comes from Orcinus orca, assembly GCF_937001465.1. Lineage (NCBI taxonomy): Eukaryota > Metazoa > Chordata > Mammalia > Artiodactyla > Delphinidae > Orcinus > Orcinus orca. Next base: position 13,173,740 of record NC_064563.1, on the reverse strand, counting down.
TTAATAAATACTATACTGTGTAAGAACTTGAAGCTAATGCCCTCTAAAGTAAATTTGGCACATTCCCTATTTAGCTCCTCCTGTGCATTTTAAATGTTTATTTCTTCTTAGAGATGTCTCATCAAATCCTTATTCAATTTTACACAAAGGTTGAAAATAAAAGAAAGGAGAAATTCATGTTACCACTGGTCCTGGAGGGCCTGGGTCACCTGGAGTTCCAACGAATCCAGGAAGTCCAGCATTACCCTAAAAATGACCAAACCAAAGGGATAAGCTTCCCCCTTGAACACGACTTGATTAAAACCAATAGACCCACCTTGAGATTCCAAGTTGTCATTATATCTGAGTCTAATGAGTCTGCTATGGACCAGTTAGTTCATGAACCGTCTTCAGTAGAGTGAGACATGGAGACTGGGTGGTGGGGGGGATGGGGAGGTCTTTGTGGGAACCATCTAAGTCCCCCCCATACATACCTAACCCCAGCCAACATGTGTAAATTCACACAAACACTTCCAAACAGAGCCTTAAAGTATGTCTCGATATTCAGCTGAGGCTCCAGGTCATATAATTAAATGAATGCAGGAAATGTGTATTGAAGGCCAGGCATCAGGAGAAAGGAAAAGTTCCTATTATCTTCTGGTCTTCAGTGTCTCAGAAAAGGTCTATGCTGACCATGGACTCACTGCTTATCTGACAGGGATTTGAACTGACACAGCATTATCTGCGTATAATTGATGCTTTATCTTTTTTAATTTTAAAACAAGAGAGAGTTTAGCTGAGCAGGGTAATATTAGCCAGTAGCAAGCCAAGTTAGGCATAGTTCAAATTTTCCTTTATGTACTTGCCAGTTTATGAAAATACCAGTTATTAGGTGCCCAGACAATATACATTCTCCTTCTGTTCCTCTCTCCTACGTTGAACACTAGTCCATGTTCTTTTCCCAGAAGGCCTTGCTCTCTAATGTATATCAGCTAAACACTACCAACTTGTTAGGTATCCACAGGGTTACTCTTTCCAAAAAGAGATGGTAGTGATTGTGGCTCTTCAATACTGAATCTTCCGAACCTGAAGGAATGGGTTTTATTGGTAGACTCTATAAAGCACAGAGAAAAACATGACTCCAAGTCCACCAAGATGGCAGCCACATTCTTGAGAGTTTAGTCTCAGAATAGCTAAGAGAAAGTAAAGGCTTGGAAGAATCTTAAAGAAACAGTAATATTTGCCCTGCAGCTAAACCAATATTTTTTCAAATGATGTCTAGATTTACCAAAGACAGAGGTGTCTCCAAACTTGTTCTTTGAAAGGTTGATACTACATAACTGAAACTCCCAACTTGAATTTTCTGTTGTTATGGTTTGGTGAGCTGCACTTGCATTCAGAAGATAAATGATAATGGGACTAAGTGGGAAGTGACCAGGAAGGTGTAGAATATTCTGACGAGGACATGGGCTTCCTGCTAAGAAGTCCATTAACCCAGTGGAAGTATAGTCCTTTGAGTAGACTGTCATGATATGGGCCTCTATAGATCTGGGGAAATTCCTTTGGTTCTTACCCTCTTCCCTCTGATTCCCTTTGCCCCCTTCTCTCCTTGGTGGTCCAGGTCACCATCTTCTCCCTTAATAGAATCAAAAGTAGAACCATGAGTATAAAGAAAAATAAGTACAAATAAATGACACATGCTGCATACCAGATGTCAGGCCCCAAAAGATTACTTGTGCACCAGGGTAGCCAGGAAATCCGGGTTCCCTCTAGTGTCAGAAATGAGATAAGGTCTTGTTTAGTGTCATGTGATTAAGTCTTTCTTTGGCATTCCTTGGGGGAAAAAGAAGATACTATAATTTTGAAAAAACAAACTCAAAACAGGTGCCAGAAAAAACAACTATCGCAAAGGCTGTTATCTTAAGCTACTCCCAAGTGGCCGTATTTTATTTCTATAATTCAATGCAAAGCAACATGCAAGTGATTTTTACAAATTCTTCCTCCTTTCTTGATATATTGTGTAATAAAACTTTCTTCTTGTACATTTTTATTTATCTATCAGTTTAAATAACCAGAGATATGATCCAATTGAAACCAAGGGAAGGGCCACCAAATTGACTGCTGGGAAGCAGATGATCATTGCCAGACCAAAGACATACTACCAAGCAAGTATTCATTCAAGAAGTATTTATTTAGCACCTACTGTGTGCCAGGCATGTCTCTAGGTGTTGGGAATTCCATGGTGAACAGAACAAAGACCCTGCCATCAAGGAACTTACCTGCTAGTGAGAAAGAGACGTAAAATCTGCCAGGGTGAGATCAATGCTATTCCAGAAAAAGGATTAAGAAATAAAGAATGTAAGGGTGAGGGGTTAGCTATTTTATATAAGGGGGTCAGGCAAAACCGTTTTGTAAAGGTAGCATTTGGGTAAAGACCAGCATGAATTCAGGAAGCAAGCCAAGCAGATGTGTGGAAGTAGAGCATCCCAGGCAGAGGAAAGAGTATGTGAAAACCATAAACAAGGGTATGAATGTGTGCTGTGTTTGACCAACAATGAAGCAGAATAATGGGATGGGGAGGGGCAGATCATGTAAAATTTTGTGGGCCACATAACAGTGGGGTTAACTCTGAATGCCATCGGGAGCCATGGCTGGGTTTTGAGTAAAGAAGTGACATGACCTGCCTCTGTATTTACAAGATGGCTCTGGTTCCTTCAAAGAAAGCTAACTAGAAGGGCAGAAGCAGGGGGAACAGTTAGGTGGCTTTGACACTAATCCAGGTGCTAAATCATGTTGGCTTGCCCAGAGTGCAGCAGTGGTGGTGGTGAGACAGAATGACATGCTGGATATATTCTGAAGATAGACTCACCCTTAAGTGTTGATGGATTAAATGTAAGGGGTGAGAGAAAGAGACTTATTAAAGATGAAACAAGCATCTGTTTTAAGTAACTGGTGGGATGGAGTCTCCAATTCCCAAAATGGGGAAGGCAGGAGGAAGGGCAGGTGAATCAGTTTTGGCTGACTGGATGTTTGATGATATTAAAGGATCATTGCTCATTCTTAGGTGTGATGATGGTATTGTGGTTATATTTTTAAAGAATCTTTTAGAGGGGCTTCCCCGGTGGCGCAGTGGTTGAGAGTCCGCCTGCCAGTGCAGGGGACACGGGTTCGTGCCCCTGTCCGGGAGGATCCCACATGCCGCGGAGCGGCTAGGCCCGTGAGCCAGGGCCGCTGAGCCTGCGCGTCCGGAGCCTGTGCTCCACAACGGGAGAGGCCACAACAGTGAGAGGCCCGCATACCGCAAAAAAAAAAAAAAAAAAAAAAATCTTTATTTTAAGGGCTTCCCCGGTGGCGCAGTGGTTGAGAGCCCGCCTGCCGATGCAGGGGACACGGCTTCGTGCCCCGGTCTGGGAAGATCCCATATGCCGCGGAGCGGCTGGGCCCGTGAGCCATGGCCGCTGAGCCTGCGCGTCCGGAGCCTGTGCTCTGCAGCAGGAGAGGCCGCAACAGTGAGAGGCCCGCGTACCGCCAAAAAAAAAGAATCTTTTAGAGATGCAAGCTGAAATATTTATGCATGAAATATATGATATCTGGTATTTGCTTCAAAATAATTTGTGGAGGGAGTGGGAAAACGTGAGTGGGACTATAAATAAAACAAAACTAAATTGACCAAGCGTTTTTCATTGTTTGAGCTAGGTAATATGTACACAGGAGGAGGTATCATATTAGTCTCTCCACTTGTATATATGTTTGAATTTTTCCATAATAAAAGATTAGAAAACAAAAGAAGAAGAAAAAAGTTGCTTGGGGACATGCCAACTTTCAGGTGCCTATGAGATAAGCAAGTAGAAACATATTTGGAGCTTAAGAGATTGGTCCAAGCTAGAGAAGTAAACTGAGATCAGAGGACAGATGGCACTTGATGCCATGAGACTGGATAAGGTCACCTGAGGAGTGAGTAATGAGGGAGAGAAATATGAGGATAGAGTCTTGAGTCCTCAACATTTAGAGCTCAAGAACATTCAGAAGATCCAGCCAAGAGCAGCCAGGGAAAACCAGGGAAGTGGTATGTGCTGGAAGTTGAGTGAGCAAAGGTTTAAAGAACAAGCCCATTATCATCTCTGTCAAATGCTGCTGAGACACGGAACACAATGAGGGCAGAGAACTGATCACTGGACTTAGCACCATGGGTTTTTCTGGTTTTTGTTTTATTAAAAAATATTTTGATCTAATTTATTGTATGTTTTTATTTATTTATTTTCAGCTGTGTTGGGTCTTCATTGCTGCACACGGGCTTTCTCTAGTTGCAGTGAGCGGGGGCTACTCTTCGTTGTGGTGCGCGGGCTTCCCATTGCGTTGCCTTCTCTTGTTGTGGAGCATGGGCTCTATCTAGGTGCACGGGCTTCAGTAGCTGTGGCACGAGGGCTCAGTAGTTGTGGCTCATGGGCTCTAGAGCGCAGGCTTAGTACTTGTGGTGCACGGGCTTAGTTGCTATGCGGCATGTGGGGTCTTCCCAGACCAAAGCTCGAACCCCTGTACCCTGCCTTGGCACACAGATTCTTAACCACTGTGCCACCAGGGAAGCCCCTGGGTTTTTTTCTTCTAATTTTTATTTTATATTGGAGCATAGTTGATTAGCAGTGTTGTGTTCGTTTCAGGTGTACAGCAAAGTGATTCATTTATATATATACATGTATGTATTCATTTTCAAATTATTTGTCCATTTAGGTTATTACAGAATATTGAGCAGAGTTCCCTGTGCTATACAGTAGGTCCTTGTTGGTTACCTATTTTAAATATTGTAGGGTGTACATGTCAATCCCAACTTCCCAATCAATCCCTCCCCCCCCTTTCCCGCCCTCCACGCCAGGAAACGTAAGTTTCTTCTCTAAGTCTGAGTATGTTTCTGTTTTGTAAATAAGTTCATTTTTATCTTTTTTTTTTTTTTTTCGGTACGCGGGCCTCTCACTGTTGTGGCCTCTCCCGTTGCGGAGCACAGGCTCCGGACGTGCAGGCTCAGCAGCCATGGCTCACGGGCCCAGCCGCTCCACGGCATGTGGGATCTTCCCAGACCGGGGCACGAACCCATGTCCCCTACATCGGCAGGCGGACTCTCAACCATTGCACCACCAGCGAAGCCCTGTATCATTTTTTTGATTCTTCATATAAGCAATAAATGATATTTGTCTTTCTCTGTCTTACTTACTTCACTTAGTATGATAATCTCCAGGTCCATCCATGACATACAGATGGCCAAGAGGCACATGAAAAGATGCTCAACACCACTAATTTTTAGAAAAATACAAATCAAAACTACAATGAGATATCACCTCACACCAGTCAGAATGGCCATCATCAAAAATCTACAAACAATAAACGCTGGAGAGGCTACGGAGAAAAGGGAACCCACCTACACTGTTGGTGGGAATGTAAATTGCTACAGCCACTACGGAGGACAGTATGGAGGTTCCTTAAAAAACTAAAAATAGAACTACCATATAATCCTGCAATCCTACTCCTGGGCATATATCTGGAGAAAAACATGGTTCAAAAGGATACAGGCACTCCAGTGTTCACTGCAGCACTGTTTACAATAGCCGAGACATGGAAGCAACCTAATGTGCATTGACAGATGAATGGATAAGAAGATGTGGTTCATATATACAATGGAACCTTACTCAGACATTAAAAATAATGAAATGATGTCATTTGCGGCAACATGGAGCACTATCGGTTTTACCTCGATTAAAGCAGATATGGTTGAGCAGGGAGGGTCAAAGGGTGAAGGCTCAACAATCATCAGTTACAGAGAACAAGAGGAAAGAAAGTGGTGTTTCTAAACCTTGACATTACTGACATTTTGGACCTCATGGTTCTTTGCTGTGAAGGGCTATCCTGTGTATCACAGGATGAAAACACCCCTGATCTCTACATACTAGATGCCAGTAGCATCTCTTGCCACAGTTCTTTTTTTTTTTTTACAACTTTATTGGAGTATAATTGCTTTACAATGGTGTGTTAATTTCTCCTTTATAACAAAGTGAATCAGCTACACATACATATATCCCCATATCTCCTCACTGTTGCATCTCCCTGCCATCCTCCTCATCCCACCCCTCTAGGTGGTCACAAGCACCGAGCTGATCTCCCTGTGCTATGGGGCTGCTTCCCACTAGCTATCTATTTTACATTTGGCAGTATATATAAGTCCATGTCACTCTCTCACTTCATCTCAGTTTACCTTCCCCCTCCCCCTGTCCTCAAATCCATGCTCGACATCTGCATCTCTATTCCTGTCCTGCCCCTAGGTTCTTCATAACTTTTTTTTTTTTAGATTCCATATATATGTGTTAGCATATGGTATTTGTTTTCCTCTTTCTGACTTACTTCACTCTGTATGACAGACTCTAAGTCCATCCACCACACTACAAATAACTCAATTTCACTTCTTTCTATGGCTGAGTAATATTCCATTCTATATATGTGCCACATGTTCTTTATCCATAATCTGTCGATGGACACTTAGGTTGCTTCCATGTCCTGGCTATTGTAAATAGAGCTGCAATGAACATTGTGGTACATGACTTTTTTTGAATTATGGTTTTCTCAGGATATATGCCCAGGAGTCAGATTGCTGGGTCATATGGTAGTTCTATTTTTAATTTTTTAAGGAACCTCCATAATGTTCTCCATAGTGGCTCTATCAATTTACATTCCCACCAACAGTGCAAGAGGGTTCCATTTTCCACACACCCTCTTCAGCATTTATGGTTTTTAGATGTTTTATCATGGCCATTCTGACTGGTGTGAGTTGACCGCACCAGTGAGGTCACTGGTGCATTGACCTCAATGCACTTTTGATTTGCATTTCCCTAATGATTAGCGATATTGAGCATTCTTTCATGTTTGTTGGCAATCTGTATATCTTCTTAGTAGAAATGTCTATTTATGTCTTCTGCCCATTTTTGCACTGGGTGGTCTGTTTTTTTGATATTGAGCTGCATGAGCTGCTTGTAAATTTTGGAAATTAATCCTTTGTCAGTTGCTTCATTTGCAAATATTTTCTACCATTCTGAGGGTTGTCTTTTCATCTTGTTTATGGTTTCCTTTGCTGTGCAAAAGCTTTTAAGTTTCATTAGGTCCCACTTGTTTATTTTTGTTATTATTTCCATTTCTCTAGGAGGTAGGTCAAAAAGGAGCTTTCTGTGATTTATGTCATAGAGTGTTCTGCCTATCATTTCCTCTAAGAGTTTTACAGTGTCCAGCTTTACATTTAGGTCTTTAATCCATTTTGAGTTTGTGTATGGTGTTTGGGAGTGTTCCAATTTTATTCTTTTACATGTAGCTGTCCAGTTTTCCCAGCACCACTTATTTAAGAGGCTATCTTTTCTCCATTGTATATTCTTACCTCCTTTATCAATAATGTGACCATATGTGCATGGGTTTATCTCTGGGCTTTCTATCATGCTCCACTGATCTATATTTCTGCTTTTGTGCCAGTACCATACTGTCTTGTTTATGTAGCTTTGCAGTAGAGTCTGAAGATAGGGAGCTTGATTCCTTCAGCTCCATTTTTCTTTCTCAAGGTTGCTTTGGCTATTTGGGGTCTTTTGTGCTTCCGTACAAATTGTGAAATTTTTTGTTCTAATTCTGTGAAAAATGCCATTGGTACTTTGATAGGGATTGCACTGAATCTGTAGATTGCTTTTGGTAGTATAGTCATTTTCACAATGTTGATTCTTCCAATCCAAGAACATGGTATATCTCTCCATCTATTTGTATCATCTTTAATTTCTTTCATCAGTGTCTTATAGTTTTCTGCATACAGGTCTTTTGTCTCCTAGGTAGGTTTATTCCTAGATATTTTATTCTTTTTGTTGCAATGGTAAATGGGAGTGTTTCCTTAATTTCTCTTTCAGATTTTTCAGCATTAATGTATACGAATGCAAGAGATTTCTTGCATTAATTTTGTGTCCTGCTACATTACCAAATTCATTGATTGGCTCTAGTACTTTTCTGGTAGAGTCTTGAGGATTTTCTATGTATAGTATGTCATCTGCAAAGAGTAACAGCTTTACTTCTTCTTTTCCAATTTGGATTCCTTTTATTTCCCTTTCTTCTCTGATTGCTGTGGCTAAAACTTCCATAACTACATTGAATAATAGTGGTGAGAGGGCAACCTTGTCTTGTTCCTGATCTTAGAAGAAATGTTTTCACTTTTTCACCATTGAGAACCATGTTGGCTGTGGGTTTGCCATATAAGACCTTTATTATGTTGAGGCAAGTTCCCTCTATGCATATTTTCTAGAGGGTTTTTATCATAAATGTGTTTAAATTTTGAGAAAATCTTTTTCTGCATCTATTGAGATGATCACATGGTTTTTATACTTCAAATTGTTAATACGGTGTATCACATTGATTGATTTGCATATATTGAAGAATCCTTGCATTCCTGGGATAAATCCCACTTGATCGTGGTGTATGATCCTGTTAATGTGCTGTTGGATTCTATTTGCTAGTATTTTGTTGAAGGATTTTTGCATCTATGTTCATCAGTGATATTGGCCTGTAGTTTTTTTTCTTTGTGACATCTTTGTGTGGTTTTGTTATTAGGGTGATGGTGGCCTCGTAGAATGAGTTTGGGAGTGTTCCTCCCTCTGCTCTATTTTGGAAGAATTTGAGAAGGATAGGTCTTAGCTCTCTCTAAATATTGATAGAATTTGCCTGTGAAGCCATCTGGTCCTGGGCTGTTGTTTGTTGGAAGATTTTTAATCACAGTTTAAATTTCAGTGCTTGTGATTTGTCTGTTTATATTTTCTATTTCTTCCTGGTTCAGTCTGGGAAGGTTGTGCTTTTCTAAGCATTTGTCCATTTCTTTCAGGGCATCCACTTTATTGGCATAGAGTTGCTTGTAGTAATCTCTCATGATCCTTTGGATTTCTGCAGGTCCGTTGTTACTTCTTTTTTCATTTCTAATTCTATTGATTTGAGTCTTGTCTCTTTTTTTCTTGTTGAGTCTGGCTAACGGTTTGTCAATTTTATTTATCTCTCAAAGAATCAGCTTTTAGTTTTATTGATTTTTGCTGTTGTTTCTTTCATTTCTTTTTCATTTATTTCTGCTTTGATCTTTATGATTTCTTTCCTTCTGCTAACTTTGGGGTTTTTTGTCCTTCTTTCTCTAATTGCTTTAGGTAAGGTTAGGTTGTTTATTTTAGATGTTTCTTGTTTCTTGAGGTAGGATTGTATTGCTATATACTTCCCTCTTAGAACTGCTTTTGCTGCATCCCATAGGTTTTGGGTGATCGTGTTTTCAGTGTCATTTGTTTCTAGGTATTTTTTATTTCCACTTTGATTTCTTCAGTGATCTCTTCGTTATTTAGGAGCATATTGTTTAGTCTCCATGTATTTGTATTTTTTACAGATTTTTTTCCTGTAATTGATATCTAGTCTCCTAGCATTGATATCTAGTCTCCTAATCTCCTAGATATGATTTCAATTTTCTTAAATTTATCAGGGTTTGATTTGTGACACAAGATATGATCTGTCCTGGAGAATGTTCCATGAGCACTTGAAAAGAAAGTGTATTCTGTTGTTTGGGGATGGAATGTCCTATAAATATCAATTAAGTCCATCTTATTTAACATATCATTTAAAGCTTGTGTTTCTTATTTATTTTCAATTTGGACAATCTGTCCGTTGGTGAAAGTGGGTTGTTAAAGTCCTCTACTATGATTATGTTACTGTCGATTTCCCCTTTTATGGCTGTTAGCATTTGTCTTATGTATTGAGGTGCTCCTATGTTGGGTGCATAAATATTTACAATTGTTAGATCTTCTTCTTGCATTGATCCCTTGATCATTATGTAGTGTCCTTCTTTGTCTCTGGTAATAGTCTTTATTTTAAAGTCTATTTTGTTTGATATGAGAATAGCTACTCCAGCTTTCTTCTGATTTACATTTGTATGGAATATCTTTTTCCATCCGCTCACTTGCAGTGTGTACATGTCTGTAGGTCTGAAGTGGATCTCTTGTAGACAGCATATATATGGGTCTTGTTATTGTATCCATTCAGCCAGTGTATGTCTTTTGGTTGGAGCATTAATCCATTTATATTTAAGGTAATTATTGATATGTATGTTCCTATTACCATTTTCTTAATTGTTTTGGGTTTGTTATTGTAGGTGTTTTCCTTCTCTTGTGTTTCCTGCCTAGAGAAGTTCCTTTAGCATTTGTTGTAAAGCTGGTTTGATGGTTCTGAATTCTCTTAGCTTTTGCTTTTCTGTTAAGGTTTTAATTTCTCCACCGAATCTGAATGAGTGCCTTGCTGTGTAGAGTAATCTTCATTGTAGGTTTTTCCCTTTCATCACTTTAAATATGTCCTGCCAGTCCCTTCTGCCTTGCAGAGTTTCTGCTGAACGATCAGCTGTTAACCTTATGGGGATTCCCTTGTATGTTATTTGTTGTTTTTCCCTTGATGCTTTTAATATTTTTTCTTTGTATTTAATTTTTGATAGTTTGATGAATATGTGTCTTGGTGTGTGTCTCCTTGGATTTATCCTGTATGGGGCTCTCTGTGCTTCCTGGACTTGATTAACTATTTCCTTTCCCATATTAGGGAAGTTTCCCACTATAATCTCTTAAAATATTTTCTCAGTTCCTTTCTTTTTCTCTTCTTCTTTTGGGACTCCTATAATTCCAATGTTGGTGTGTTTAATGTTGTCCCAGAGGTCTCTAAGACTGTCCTCAATTCTTTTCATTCTTTTTTCTTTATTCTGCTCTGTGATCGTTATTTCCATATTTTATCTTCCAGATCACTTATCCGTTCTTCTGACTCAGTTATTCTGCTATTGATTCCTTCTAGAGAATTTTAAATTTCATTTATTTTGTTGTTCATCATTGTTTGTTTACTTTTTATTTCTTCTAGTTCCTTGTTAAACATATCTTGTATTTTCTCCATTCTAAGAATTTGGATCACCTTTACTATCATTACTCTGAATTGTTTTTCAGGTAGACTGCCTATTTCCTCTTCATTTGCTTGACCTAGTGTGTTTTTACCTTGCTCCTTCATTCGCTGTCTGTTTCCCGGTCTTCTCATTTTGCTTAACTTACTGTGTTTGGGGTCTCCTTTTCCCAGGCTGCAGGTTCATAGTTCCCATTGCTTTTGGTGATTGCCTCCAGTGGGTAAGGTTGTTGCAGTGGGTTGTGCTGTCTTCCTGGTGGAGGGGACTGGTGCCTGTGTTCTGGTGGATGAGGCTGGATCTTGTCTTTCTGGTGGGCAGGACCACATCCTGTGGTGTGTTTTGGGGTGTCTGTGACCTTAGTATGATTTTAGGCATCCTCTCTGCTAATCATTGTGGTTGTGTTCCTGTCTTCCTCGTTGTTTGGCATAGGGTGTCCAGCACTGTAGCTTGCTGGTTTTTGAGTGGAGCTGGGTCTTAGCATTGAGATGGAGATCTTTGGGAGAACTTTCACCATTTGATATTATGTGGAGCCTGGAGGTCTCTGGTGGACCAATACCCTTTACTCAGCTCTTCCACCTCAGAGGCACAGGCCTGACAGCCAGCTGGAGCCCCAAGACCCTGTGAGCCACACAGCTCAGAAGAAAAGGGAGGAAAAAAGAAAGTCACAGAAAAATAAAATAAAATAAAATAAAAAGGGTATTCAAATAAAAAATAATTTTTAAAAATAAAAAACTTAAAAAGTAATAAAAAAGAAAGAAAGAAGAGAGCAACCAAACCAAAATATAAATCCACCAATGATAAGTGCTAAAAAATATACTAAAAAAAAAAAAACGGACAGGCAGAACCCTAGGACAAATGGTAAAAAAAGCTGTACAGACAAAACCACACAAAGAAGCATACACATACACACTCACAAAAAGAGAAAAGGAAAAAGTATATTGTTGCTCCCAAAGTCCACCGCCTCAAGTTTGGGATGATTCGTTGTCTCTTCAGGTATTCTACAGATGCAGGGTACATCAAGTTGATTGTGGAGATTTAATCCACTGCTTCTGAGGCTGCTGGGAGAGATTTCTCTTTCTCTTCTTTGTTCCCACAGATCCTGGGGTTCAGCTTTGGATTTGTCTCTGCCTCTTTGTTTAGGTTGCCTGAGGGCGTCTGTTCTTCGCTCAGACAGTAAGGGGTTAAAGGAGCAGCTGATTAGGGGGCTCTGGCTCTCTCAGGTCAGGGGGAGGGAGGGGTACGGAATGCGGGGGGAGCCTGCAGTGGCAGAGGCCGGCGTGACGTTGCAACAGCCTGAGGCACACCATGTGTTCTCTTGGGGAAGTTGTCCCTGGATCTCGGGACCCTGGCAGTGGCGGGCTGCACAGGTTGCTGGGAGAGGAGGTGTGGATAGTGACCTGTGCTTGCACACAGGCTTCATGACCTTAGCGTTTCATGCCCGTCTCTGTGGTCCACGCTGATAGCTGCGGCTCGCCCCTGTCTGTGGAGCTTGTTTAGGTGGTTCTCTGAATCCCCTCTCCTCATGCACCCTGAAACAATGGTCTCTTGCCTCTTTGGCAGTTCCAGACTTTTTTCCGGACTCCCTCCCAGCTTGCTGTGGCGCGCTAGCCCCCTTCAGGGTGTGTCCGCGCAGCCACCCCCAGTCCTCTCCCTCGGTTCTGATCTCTCAAGCCCGAGCCTCAGGTCCCAGCCCCCGCCTGCCCCGACGGGTGAGCAGACAAGCCTCTCCGGTTGGTGAGTGCTGGTCGGAACCGATCCTCTGTGCGGGAATCTCTCTGCTTTGCCCTCTGCACCTCTGTTGCTCTGCTCTCCTCTGTGCCTCCAAAGCTTCCCCTTGCCACCCCCCCACCCCCGTCTCTGCCAGTGAAAGGGCATCTTAGTGTGTGGAAACATTTCCTCCTTCACAGCTCCCTCCCGGAGGTGTAGGTCCCATCCCTATTCTTTTGTCTCTATTTTTTCTTTTTTCTTTTGCCCTACCCAGGTACGTGGGGAGTTTATTGCCTTTTGGGAAGTCTCAGGTCTTCTGCCAGCATTCAGTAGGTGTTCTGTAGGAGTTGTTCCACATGTATATGTATTTCTGTTGTATTTGTGGGGAGGAAGGTGATCTCCACGTCTTACTCTTCTGCCATCTTGAAGGTCTCTCTCCTCTTGCCCCAGTTCTGACAAACAGCACATCTCTAGATACTGCCAAATGTCCCCTGGAGGGTAAAATCATCCCTTATTGAGAACCACTGGTACAGACTACTCCTTCAAAAAGTTTTATCAGAGAGAAATGGGGTGATGGGAGTATGTAATTAAATGAAGGGTGTTTTGTTTTGTTTTCAGATGGAAGATATTCCCACCTCTTTGTATACTGCTGGGAATGGTCTATGGTGAGGGAAGAAAATTTGATGATACAGAAGAAAAAGGCGACCCTTGCAAGAGCTAGGGCTTTAAGGAAGCAAAAAGAGAATGGAATCCAGTCCACAAGAGGAGAGATGAGGCATACAGACACATAAGGGCACTGACTCTCATCCAGTGCAGTGGAAGGGAAGGCAGGACATGTAATCACGGAGGCAAGCAGGTGGCCTCCATTGTGGTGGATGTATGTAGCAGTTTTCTTCTCAATGATTCTATTTAATTAATGAAATAGGAAGCACAGTCGTCTGCTGAAAATGTAGAAGAGAAAGCAAGTCTTGGAGGTTTGAGGGGAGAGGAGAGGGTATAAAATAGTCAACTTGGAGGGAAGAAGAGTGAACTGACTAGGAAAACGTTGTCGGCTAAGCAGCAGTAGGGCCATAAGGGAGACCATGATGTGTTGCCAGGAAAAAAATCATGCAAATGTAGACTGACTCTCTGTGTTCCACAGTGTTAACTCTATCACAGTGAGCACAGACTGCCCTTGTGGCTCACAGCTGGCATGTGGCTCACAGCTGGCATGAGGCTCAAAGTTGGCATGTGGCTCACAGCTGGCATGTGGCTCAAAATGTGCCCGTTTGAATTCTACCCAGAATTCCCTGCTATGCAAACTCTCTCCTAAAGAAGAAAGACTTAGTTTGCCAGGATGGGGCTCCAGTGGCTAGATTCTACACTCAGCTCTGTCTCTAGCTGTGTGACCATAGGCAGGTTACTTCACTTCTCTGAGTCTCCATGTTCTTATCTGTAAATAGACAAGGCTAAGCTAGATGATCACTGATCTAGATGATCACCCCATTGTCCCATCATTCCACAGATATTTACCAAGAGCTTACTGTGTTTGGGGCCCTTTCCTGCTTGATAAAATGGCAGTGGTGCCATCCTGCAGCCATAAGGGAAACAAGAGAATTGAGACAAGCCAGCCCAGAGTCCTGTTCAGTAGCCGAACATCACTACACATTCCAGTGATTTCCTAGTTTGTGAGGCAATAAATGTAACTCGTAGACTGAAGAATAACTGTAGCTAATGACATTTGATTCATTCAGCAAGCTTCACGTGGCTTCCATGCTTCAAAACCTCTGTCAGTGACCCATGAACTACATGTTAAAATACCAGCTTCTTATAGGAGTGGAAATATTCAAATATACTTATTGAACACATACTCTCTGCCAGGTTTTATTCCAGCAATACAAAAATGAATAAAATGTCTAGAAAAATGATACAAATGAACTTATTTACAGAAATAGACTCACAGACATAGAAAACAAACTTACCAAAAGGGAAAGTTTGGGAGGGATAAATTAGGAGTTTGGGAGTAACCTATGCACACTACTTTATATAAAATAGATAACTAAAAAAGACCTACTGTATAGCACAGTGTACTGTACTCCAAAACTTGTAATAACCTATAATGGAAAAGAATCTGAAAAAGATTTATATATATATATATATATATATCACTTTGCTATATACCTGAAACTAACACAATGGCAATTTTTAAAAATAAATTAATTTAAATAAATAAATTAATTAAATACTTAAGAAATTTTTAAATGAATAATATGCAAGCCTGCTGTCAAGTTCACAAACTGGAAGTAGACACAGGGATAAATTATAATACAACCTAGATGGGAAAGGCTACTGTAGAAATATGAACAATGGGCTTTAGGAACACAGAGCATAGCACAACAATTTCTGTCTGGGGAAGCCCAATAGGGCATCCACAAGGAGAAGCTGATATTTGACTTGGTTTAAGAAAAGGAGTAAAAATCGTCCAAAAGAGGGAGATGGGGAAAAACATCCCAAATAGAGGCAAGAGCGTTCGCAAAGGCAAGGAGTTGGGACAGGGTCTGGCATGCCTAGAGCTGGGGTGGGGCCATCTGGCACAGGTGGATGATGAGGTAAGGAATTTGGTTTTTCAATAAGGGAGTAACAAACCCAGCTTTTATTTTTTAAAGCTGGAACTCTGGCAGCTACAATATGTCATAAACAACATGTAGAAATCATTCCTGGCATACCACTTGGGTAATAACACTTATTCTAGTGAAATAAAATAAAAACTACAGTCTTTAGTTGAGAAAAATCTGTAAGGTAACCCTCACCTTTGTTCCTTTTCTTCCTGGACGTCCATATCCATCTGGACTAGAAAGACCCTAAGAAAATGATACACAATGAATTGTAGAGTCATCCACATCAACACTTGGTCAATAATATTATCCAAACTAGGGCTTCCCTGGTGGCGCAGTGGTTGAGAGTCCGCCTGCCGATTCAGGGGACGCGGGTTCGTGCCCCGTTCCGGGAAGATCCCACATGCCGCGGAGCGGCTGGGCCCGTGAGCCATGGCCGCTGAGCCTGTGCGTCCGGAGCCTGTGCTCCACAACGGAAGAGGCCACAACAGTGAGAGGCCCGCGTACCGCAAAAAAAAAAAAAAAAAAAAAAAAATTATCCGAACTCTTGGACAAATCAGCAGGTGCAAGGAGGTAGAGAAAGCAGAAGGAGCTTGGTGGAGGGTTCAAGGGCTTGGTGGAGGTTTACCCTACCTTTACAGGATAAACACTAGACTACCTTCATAGGCTAAGGAGCGGATAAGGGTTTAAAATTTTAAAAGACTATGAGATAAAACTTTATAAGACTATGAGATAAGTTTGTGTGTGTGTGTGTGCGTGTGTGTGTGTGTGTGTGTGTTAATTTTTAACCCTCTTTTCAGCAAGATTCTGACCTCAGCAAGATGCTACCTTGGTTGTAGGAAGCCAAGTCACTGTACAAAGTTCCCCCTGGGCTAACCTTGCTTTCTTTGTAGGATAAAATAACAATGGAAGAAGTTCCAGAATTGCTAAATCTCTAAGGATAAAGAGAAATCTGGGGGGTGGGGGGAAAGACTGGGATAGAGACAATGTCGTGCATATGATATAAACCCAGACAGACTTGAATTTTTATGCCACTTCCACTGGTTCTATGAGTGACCTTGACCAAGTTACTCAGCCTCTATAAGATTCAGCCTCCTCATCTTTTAAATGGGGATAATAATATCATCTACAAAGCATGGTTTTTGGAAAGATTAAGTGGAATTGTGCATGGAAAGCACTTAGCATGATGCCAGGCACAGAGAAAGTACTTGATAAGTGGCCATTATTCTGCTGCTGGTGGCGGCTGGAGTATTGGTCATGTTGGCAGAGGAGTGTAATGGTGGTGGTGACGGTAGTGGTAGAGGGGTGGTGATTCATGGTAGTAGTGGTCATGGTGATGGTGATGTTGTTGGAGGTGGTGGTGGTGGAATTTGACATGGTGTTGATGATGATGGTCGCTATGAAAATGTGGACGATGCTACTGGGATCTTAGCATCTGTACATGTAGACAGTGAGCATCCTGTAATAAAGAGTGAATTCAGAACCTTTTAGTTGTTCTTTGCTGAATGGACAAAGACTGTGCCTAAATCAAGTAGATCAGCTGAGGAAAAGTTGTTTTTTTTTTTTAATTTTAAGCCACAAGAATCATGGCTATGACCTAAGGAGGAAAGTTTGAAATATTAGAAAATAAAAAGGAAGGTTAAAAAAAATTGCCAGAAATAAATTACTAAGGGGGAAAAAGGATGCAGATGAGGTCCCATTGCTGTTACACCAGCTTCTCTCTGCTTAAGGACATGCAGGGCCTCCAGCATCTTCAACTCCAGAGGCCCAAACTGTATATTTTGGAGATTCCCCCTCTGTGATACCTTCAAGAAAGGCATTGCTCCCCAGCTTTTTCTGTCCCAGAGAGAGGTCAGCAGGCACAAGCTTTGCGTTATTTTAAGTCAAGATATTTTAAAGCTAAACAGTGTTAACTTCATCATTTGAGTGTAGATGCATTTGATAGCAATCCTATTTTTTTTCCCTTTCCGCATTTAAGCTTCTTAGTCCTGTTTTTGTTTCCTCTCTTTGCTAATAACTGCAAGTTCAGTGCGGAGTGCAAAACAGCTGCAGGTCCTTCCTACTGTTGATGAAAGAAATCTCAGAAACATGAGTTGGAAAGACAGCATTACTCTGTATTATAAAGCTAATTCCAGTGAGGTAATGAATTGAAAATAGTCATGAAATAACTAACTTGCTCTCATGTTCAGAGTGATGACTGAGGTAAAAATGCACAGCCCTGCAGATCATCCCTGGTCTCCAAAGATTATTGTTGTGCTCTGAATAATCAAACATAGACCCTTAAATGTTTGCAACTCTGATTGGCTGTCTTACTTGTTTTTTTGGAAAAAAAAAGTTTCATTGAACATCTCTGTATTCCTAAAGACTCAAATGCTTGTAAAATATCTTTGTCAAACAGAAGAGTCTCTTTGGAACTTCCCTCTTCAACAACATGTCAGAAGGCAAAATAAATCCTGAGACACCTTTGGATTCTTTATTGATATAAGGAGTTTGGGAGTCTTTGAACTATGTAGATTCACAACAGCTCTACTGATGATCATGTCATATTTGTGACCCCAAATATTCATCAAGAATGTTAGAATTTTGTGTGGAACAAAAACAAATAACAAGAAATTTGACCAGGAGTCCAAAACAGAGAAACTAGACTTACAGGTTTCCCCCTTGGTCCTTGTAGACCCGGCGGTCCTCTTTCTCCTGCATCACCAAGCTCTCCCTTTTAAAATAAAAGGTAAAAATTAAATTAATTTTCTGCTATGAGTTCATGCAATTTTATGTCATTTTTCTTAGAGGTTTTATACTCCTTTCAAGTCCTCTTGGCATCATCCTACAGTCTAAGGTCAATATCTTCCTCTAGACTTTGTTAAATACAGGTAACTAACAAATATAGTGAAGATTTTGGTACTGAAAATTAACAAACCAGGTATGCAGCACGAGTTAAAGAATTTTATATTACTATGGCTTTTTCTAGGTGTAAGTGTATGAATCTACATTTGTGCTGAGTCTATATGTTTATCTATCAATTGATGTATCTTTGTCTACTAATATATGTGTCCATCTAACCATCCATCTTTCTATATGTCTGTCTAAATATCTTTCCTTCTCTGTATACATCTATCCAGCTACAAGATAATGGACAGTCAATATCACCACCAAGGGACTTCCCTGGTGGCACAGTGGTTAAGAATCCACCTGCCAGTGTGGGGGACACGGGTTGGATCCCTGGTCCTAGAAGGCCCCACATGCAGTGGAACAACTAAGCTCATGTGCCACAACTACCGAGCCTGCACTCTAGAGCTCCCAGCCACGAATACTGAGCCCACGCACCGCAAATACTGAGCCCGCATGCTGCAACTACTGAAGCCCATGTGCCTACAGCCCGTGCTCCACAACAAGAGAAGCCACTGCAACGAGAAGCCCGCACAGGCTAGAGAAAGCCCGTGGGCAGCAACAAAGACCCAATGCAGCGCCCCCCCCAAAAAAAACCCAAAGCCATATCAAGTCTCTATTATCACAGAGTACTTATAAATATATATATATTTATATATATATTTTTATATATATATATATATATATATATATATATATATATATATATCATTACCAAGCACATCAGACACTCATGTTGGAAATGATCATATAAGGAGATATTCATGTAAAAGATTCCAAGTTGCAGTCTAGGAAGTGTGTTTTTTCTGACATTTACCTTCATTCCTCTTGGTCCATCTTTTCCTTTTGAACCATTTGGCCCTGGAGGCCCAGGATTCCCCTGTAATAAGACCATGACCCAAATCATCTCTAATGTTTGATACAATTAATTTTATCCTCCAAAGTGCATAATAGACACATTTAACCTCTGAGCTGGGGTTTGAGGTAGGGCAGTAAGGTGTTCTGTGCAAGAGGCCACGTCCTCCACATACCAAGAATTGGAGGAATTACCTGTCTACTAGAGGGAAAAATACCATCTGATTAAGAGACTGGGAAGACAAAAGCCTGGACTTTTACCCACTCCAAATAGAAAATATGATCGAATGAGAATGAAAATGATACGATCAGTTATGGGGCTTGACTTTTCCCAACCAAGAGAGAGATGGCTTAGGCCATTCTGAATCTCCAGATACACTAATCCCTGGCTTGAATTATGCTGCTTGGGTTTTTAAAGCTATCTCAAATGCTCCTTCTGTGGGAAGCCACTCCTGATTGCCTGATCTGACCTGATTGCCTCAGCCTGATCTGACCCTTCTATGAACCACGGGATAGCGAGTGAGGGAGGCACTAAACAGGCACTAGAAAGACCCAAGCTGGTGGCCAGTTCAGCCACCTACTATCCAGATGAAAAGTTATTTGATCCCTTTGAGCCTCAGTTTTCTCCTCTACAAAACCGGGATAATTTTAAGCAATGCTTCCTTATATGTTTGTAAGGAATAAATCAGTCATTTATGGCCCTTTGATACTACTATTTTTTTCTTTCACTATAAGTAAGTATGAGGATGTGTTACACACCCCTGTGGCTCAAACCAATCTCATTCATCACTATATTCCAACAATACACTTAGAGAAGAAAGGGTACATAGCTGGTGATCAATGTCTACTGCCTCGAATTAGCTATTTCTAGAAATTCCTGATACCCACAGATCCTAGAACAAACAGTGTAGCTTTACGTTATTTGTCCAGGGACATGCAGGACTATGAACTGACCATTGGTAATGAGCAGCTGTGTTGAGTTGTTACTTTGTCAAACCTACCTGAGCACCCAGTAAGCCTTTTTCTCCAGAAATTCCTGGTGGTCCTCGCCTTCCTCTTGGTCTCCGGTCCACAGATGAAATTAAAATTCAACCAATTTTTATAGAGCTATTTATTTTCCACGTAACCACAAAATTATCTTGGATGCTAATGGAAGTACAAATTAAGGTACTCTGGCCCACCACTATCCCATGTATCACACTTGAATCAAGCAGCCTCTGCCCTCCGAAGCACCCCAACTCACTCGCTCCAAACTCTCTCCATCTGAAGCAGGATGTATCTATATTTTTAACCACCTCTCCAGTTGAAGCTGATGAACACTAAAGTTTGAAAATTGCTTTTATATTTTAATTCACCCAACTAATTTTACATCCTAAAAGGGAAATGAGAGGAGCTGCTGGGATACTGATCTCCTTTGAAAAATCAACCTTTCCCTTATCCACACAAGGACTAAGGACAAGCGTTCGCATTCTGATATTACCAAGAACCCAAACACATCTAAGTGGCCTAATCTCACTGGGTACATTGCTGAGGAGCTGTTCATTTTCTCCCCAATCTATTTGACTTTATCGATTTTTGACACTTTAATTTTTCTCCAGCTTTTCTGAGAAATTCTTTCTATTAGAAGCATTGATCCTGGCTTCTATACTCCTGGGTGAGGTATTGTAATTATCTGTTTAAACAGACCATCATACCCACACCCCAGTGGGAAGGTGAGAATCAAGAGGAGTTTTTATGGATTATCTTACTCATGGTTGCTCCCCTTACATTGAGCTGTATAATAAAGTGAACTTAAAGAAGTCCAGGACACAACAACAGTGGGGGGCAGGGGGGGTGCCCACATTTGAATTAAGCCAGTGATCAAAAGGAAAGCCAAAAATATCTCTCAGTTGTTTCCCCCTAGATTCAGATACTATCTTCTATCATAAAATAAGTACAATTTCTAATAACACTTGATAACCCACTTCGTTCTTTAGTACTTTTGTCAAGTAGAAAAAACAGCAGAAACCTTCTCAATGACAATCTGACACTCATAGGAATTTCAAAATTGTGGAGAATGATTCAATGTGTTAGTAAAATCTTTTGTTTTAAAGTTCTCCTTTTGAGGATCCTTGGAAACAATTTGGCTTTCAAAATAAAGATGCAGAAAGTGTTCCAGAAGGGTTTACAGAATGACATATTTGGGTTATGCTTAGAAGATTACAGAAGAACTGGTTGGAGGTTTAATTTCTGGTTATTATCAATAGCTTGCAATGCCCCACTGGACTGAACTCCTTCAGGGCAAGACCCTTGCCTTAATGGTATGAATGACCCAGGCATATTTGCAAAGTGCCCTCTGTATACCTGACACTCAATAAACACTTTGCTGATTTTTCCTGCCAAATTGAATACAATTTTAATGAATTAAACACTATTTGAGTAATTTGCATACACAGCTTCAGAGGCAGTAGTTAAGAGCATAGATTTTATAACTAGACTGCCTGAGTTTGAATCCCATGTCTATCACCTACAAAACTATGTGAGCTTGGCCAATTTACCTAACTTCTCCATCCCCACTCCATTTCTCCCCTGTAAAATGGGGATGATAAAACCTCCCCATTGAAGGATTGAATGAGCTAATACAAGTGCTAAGGGTCATACATAGGACATAGTAATTGCTCAAAAAATATTAGCTACCAGGGTTTAACCTGCCCAGAAGAGAGGCTATACAATTTTCTTTGGGATGCCCTGGGAGGGAGGCATCCTAGACCATTCTGATACATGTTAAATCCCTATCAAATAATTTAAGTTAAAAATTCAAACAAGTAGTCTTCAGCACTAAAAATAAGTTCCCTGATACAATTTGTGAGCCTGGATACCCAAGTTCTCCTTTGTAACCCCGTTCACCAGATTCTCCACGCACACCCTGTCAAAACGAATAAAACTTAGTGAGTTCGCTAGGCACCTTCAGTGTCCCTATTGAAGGCAACTTTCCCTGCAAGATGTCACTTGAAAGCCATAAGAGAAAGGCAAAAAAGATCTGCGTGTCTGCGTTCAGTCCCCTTAGGATCAGAGTTGGAAAGGAAATTGCGGGGGTTGGGGTGTGGTTCCCACTTATTTGGTTAGGAAAATGCAAAACCACATTTTTACTGTCTTTCCCAGTCTCCTTCCAATATCTAAGCTAGTGGTGGAAGCAAAAATACTTTGTTTAAACAACCCAAACTCCCATTTTACATAATAACTGGTTCCTAAAAGCGCATCCACTCCTTTTAAGGGACGTGGGCTAAATGCTTGCTGGTGTTAAGGATGCTTATCCCATGTGAGGAAACTCAGAATGTTGAGCACAGCGACAACTGTGACATTATGGAACAAAAGCACAAAAAGCACACAAAGAAATAGCAGAAAACTGGCTTTAAAACCCTACAGATTCTTACAGCATTAAGCTAGTTTTCTAGGCAAGGGGTGAGCTGTTAAACTGATTCATCCGGTAACTGATTTAATTTCTCCCTCAAATATCTTCATTTCTACAGAGGAGATGTGTTTTCTAAAATTGAGGGTAATACCCACTCTGTGAATGATGCTGCCTTCTTTCTCATGTTGCTCACATGTTGACTAGGTTACTGATTATTCATAGATTTGCAAGGAGAAGAAATCCTAAACTAAGAATTAGTCAATTTGTGGATCAAATACTAGTGCTTCTTAAGTTTTTTAGACCATTCAGATAAATAAGAAGCACTTCTATTAATCATTATGGTTAAATCATTCTGTTCTTCAAGAGTTGATATCTAGATTTATAAATGTGAATCAAGTCTTAAAAAGCATGTAGCTAGAAATTTTGAAACAGGTTGTGAAATGTTGTTTAATGTGCACATCACATTAGTGACATTCATGGTGCAACACTTCGGAAAACAATATGGCTCTATACAGCAAAGGTCAGACTCTTTTATTGTAACTCCATGCCTATATTTTTTTTAACTTTTTAAAAATTGAAGTATAGTTAATTTACAATCTTGTGTTAGTTTCAGGTGTATATACATTTATATTTATATATATATATACACACACACATATTTATATTCTTTTTCATGTTCTTTTCCTTTATAGGTTATTACAAGATATCAAATGTAGTTCTCTGTGCTATACAGTAGGTCCTTGTTGGTTATCTATTTTGTATATAGTAGTGTGTATATGTTAATCCCAAACTCCTAATTTATCCATGCCTGTACATTTATATTAAGGAAATTGTCAGCGAAGCAAAAGCAAGAACAAAACAAAAACCTTCTAATACAGCTTTTCTTTACATCACTGACCATGACATCTAAAAAAATAGAAATACTTAAATGTTCAACATAAAAGTAGTTTAGTAAGTCATTTTTCTTCAGCAGTGTAAGATATAATGTTTTAAAGTGATAATAGGAAGATTTGGAAACACAGAAAATCAGATATAAAATAGTGTATTCATTATAATAACCCCTTATTATCTATGCAAGTAAAGGAAACACACAAACATAAAAATAATTGCAGGACAGTGGTGAGTTAGTGGACATTTTAAAAGGTAATGATATTCTTAACTTTATCATAATTAACAAATTAAAATTTTCCCTTATTGACAAAACAATCTATGCATTGATTTATTTGCCATAGTACAATCTTTTCCATAAATAAAATATTAGTTAGAATTTCATTTTATTATGCATCTTGCAAAAGCCAACATATCTAATTTTATAGACAATAACAAGCCATATTTTCCCAAGGTCAAAGGAATGTTGTAATCTGGAGTTCAGCACCTCTGTAAGCTATATTCTTCCAACAGTATTGGCTGCTCTTTAGCAAGTTATAGCCTCAAAACATACATCAGTCTATATGATCACTGCTCCAACACTGGGTTAACTAGCAAACCATTGGCTTGTTATATAAACCCAGTTCACCCTGGAGTCTGCAAATAGTTATGAATTTTATCTCTTACTAAAAAATCAAAGCTTGAATAGATAAAAGAGTAAAGAACTATAGGGATTGTTGAAAAAGAGCCAAAACTATAGGGATTTATCAAGATGACAAGTATTAATGGGAGAGGCTATCTATTAAAGATGGCAGTGTGCACACACTTTGCTCCCAAAATGAGAGGTTGCTGTTCCCAAAGCTGTCCCCAGAAGACAACAGTGCAGAGGCCCAAAGAGACATCAGCCTGGATGAGAGGAGGAGGACAGATGGCCCAGGAAGGAGGAATCTAAGAAAAATAAACCTCACATGTTTGAGTATATTGGGAGGTTATCAGTTGTGTCAAAGAGCTTTATGATTAACTAGTAATAGGCACACAGAACACAAAACAAATGAGGAGAGAGGGTGACTCAAGGAATATCACAGTTAGATAGCTGTAACTGCTATTTATCAGTCAACATCTGAATAATGAATTGATTTGAACAAAAGTGGAGAAAATAAGTGTATTTTAAGAATGAGTTGGGGGGAAGCATATGGAGGAGATGGACAGGTTAAGAAAAATCTTTATCCCCCACTGGAAGAAATCAATAGAAAAACATCTAAAACTGAAAACCAAGAAATAGCCAAGTAAGTATGTTCTTTAGAAAAATGGCAATAATACCAGAAGGAACAGCCCCAAGAGATGAAAATAAGTGCGTCTGAAGACCTGGGAAAAAATGGGCAGGGAAACGTTTTTCATTATACGCTTGCAAGTGCAATTTGACTTTAAATTTACCACAGGTTCAGCTCTGGTTTCAATTAAATAAAAAGGAAAAACACAGGAGATGGAGTTCAGTTTAGGGAACCAAAAGTAACCAAGACCCAGGTGAGCAGAGGACCCACTGTCAATGGCTATTTAGATAAACTGCACATAGCATTGCAAAAGTATTAAATAATTTAAGAGTAGGAAATTCCTTCCACTGCGTAGAGTCACTGAATTTCCCTAAAACTTAGCCTAGTCAGCTCATAGACTATTTCTTTCTGCCTTTTGGGGGGCTAAAAACAATAGGCTAAAATGATAGTTCAAGACATTATTTATGTCACAAGTGCTATAAAACTGAATTCAAAGCACAAGAAATGGTCTATTTAAGAATTTATTTCAATCTTAACATTTTATGAGACAGATTAAGATTTTACTTGGTGTCAACAGAATTTGTTTTGATTTGTGAGACTTGGGATTTCTCAATAGCTATGCTTTCCAACATGTTTGGTTTGAAGCCACATACACACGCACTCATTCCCAGGCTCAGAAATGACATAAATCAGTCTCTGACTTTTCCTCCATCTCTAAATCATGAGAATGCTAGAAAAAAATACCAGCAGAGCACGACCAGAATATGTTAGAAAGGAATCTACATAACAAATTTAACTCTCATTTTGTACAAAAATTTTGAAGAGTTTCCTAATCTTTGGATTTGAATCCAAAGCTATGTAGCCTCTAACAACTAACTTCACTTTGCTAAACCTCTATTTCCTCTCTTAGCCCTAAAAATTAACTAATGATGCTCATAACTCCTGGGGTTGCAGAAAGGTTTACATGAGGTCATATAAATAAAGGTCTAGTGCAGTGACTGGTGCTAGGTAAATGCTCAGTAAAATATGATTCCCCCACAGAGATATCCCATTCTACCCTGAAATCACACCATTCCTTCTCTGGAAATAGTAAAAGTTCAATTTTTTACCTTTATTTAGTGACTATGAGATCCCCTTATGCACCCACAGGAAGTCCCACTTCTTTAAATGGAAAAATCATTATTTCAGAGGTAAAAGCAATTCTTTAAGATGTTAGCTTATTTTCCATCTAAATGAAATATTATAGCAGGTTGGAGAGGGAGCAGAGAAGAACCATACAGACTTCTCCTTCTTCATGGAAAAGGTCTCCATAGAAATTTCCCAGGGATCATGCAGCCTCCAACAACCCAACCAACACTCCCCTTTATATGAGAGAACTTATATAAAGTAGCCATATATGTGGAACAAGAAGCCACTCTTCTCAGAAAGCACTGACTTTTAGCCCTGGCAGACCTCATCTTCCTCTTGAACCCTAAGGAGAGAAGGGAAGCAGAGACCTTACAGAAGGAAACAAGCTAGTTTTCACCCCATCGTACCTCTATCCTCCACAAAAGCAGATGAAATACATCCCACAAGTGGCTATACCTACCTGAGGGCCAACATTTCCCATTTCTCCCTGAGGTCCATCGATACTAGAAATTCCCTGGAAAGAAAGAGGTAAGGGAAAGACCAGTTTAGATGTCTACACACTTCTGAGTTGACTCTCTAGTCATGGGCTGCCCCATACAAAAGCCACTAACTAACCCCATGTGACTACTATGTTTAAATTAATCTAAAGTAAATTAAATTTAAAATTTTAGTTTCCTCAGTTACAGTAGGTACATTTCAAGTGTTCAATAACCACATGTGGCTTGTGGCTACCATATTGGGCAGCACAGATATAGAAAATTTCCATGATCTCAGAAACTTCTATTGGTCAGTACTCCTCTAGAAGCAAATGGATTTAATTCTGGTGTTTTAAAATATCCATGTCATAAGCATTCTTTACCCAAAGATTGTTTGACAACACCTCAGGGTTCCCCATGCTGGGACAGTAGTCATAGGTGTTCTCCAACAAGCCATGCTTAATGCTTGAACAATGCTGGCACTTCCCTCTCTATCTGCATCATGTAGGGTACAGCTGGAAAATGGAAACAGAAGGCAAAAGAGTGTGTCTCTGCACACATGGAGTAATGGGTACACAGGGGATGCTATACACAGTCAGATGAGGGAACTCTCTAGAGCTCTCACTTACTTAGGGTCAGAAAACGAGTGGTGTCCAGAGAAAAAATGAGTCCAAGTTTCAGGAGAAATGGAAAACCCCCTTGGATGACAAGTAGGAATATTTTAGATAACTATTCAGTGAAGTCACATGTTAACTCAATAAGAATACATAAATTGGGAAAGAATATGAAATACAGAAACAAAAAAATTTTGGACAAAGCTGTTCTTCCAACTGTTATTTATAATAGATAAAATTCTGAAGCAATTTGAATATTCCACAATACTAGGGAAGTGTTATTTAATTATGGTAGAAACACGTATTGAAATTATTTTTACCAAAAATTTATATGGTAGAAAAAAATTGTGTTATCATGTCTTTCTTTTCAAGTATGCTAGATTTTGTGAAAAAATAAGTTATCCCAAACAAGGAGAAAGACAAAATGATGATTCCTCACATTTCTATATTGTTTTTTGTATTGTTTTCTATATTGGACATTTTTTAATAAGCTCATGAGATCCTCATCTGACTTTCTCAGGGAGAAGAACTTTGGCATCAACAAGTTAGGAGCAGAGATTGGTTCAAGATGGCTGAGTAGAAGGATGTGTTCTCACTCCCTCTTGTGAGAGCACCAGAATCACAATTAACTGCTGAACAATCATTGACAGGAACACACTGGAACTCACCAAAAAACAGACCCCACATCCAAAGACAAAGGAGAGGTCACAATGAGATGGTAAGAGGGGCACAATCACAATAAAATCAAATCCCATAACTGCTGGGTGGATGAATCACACACTGAAGAACACTTATACCACAGATGTCCACCCACTGCAGTGAAGGTTCTGAGCCTCACATCAGGCTTCCCAACCAGGGGGTCCGGCAACGGGAGGAGGAATTCCTAGAGAATCACACTTTGAAGGCTAGCAGGATTTGATTGCAGGACTTCAACAGGACTGTGGGAAACACAGACTCCACTCTTGGAGGGCACACACAAAGGAGTGTGCACATCAGGACCCAGGAGAAGGAACAGTGACCCCATGGGGGACTGAACCATACTGACCTGCTAGTGTTGGAGGGTCTCCTGCAGAGACAGGGGGTGGCTGTGTCTCACCCTGAGGACAAGGACACTGACAGCAAAAGTCCTGGGAAGTACTCCTTGGCATGAGCCCTCCCAGAATCAGCCATTAGCCCCACTAAAGAGTGCAGGTAGGCTCCAGTGTTGGGTCACCTCAGGCCAAACAGCCAAAACGGAGGGAACCCAGCCCCACCCAGCAGCAGACAAGCGGGTTAAAGTTTTACTGAGCTCTCCCCACCAGAGAAACAACCAGCTCTACCCACTACCAGTCCCTCCCATCAGGAAACTTGCACAAGCATCTTAGATAGACTCATCCACCAGAGGGCAGACAGCAGAAGCAAGAAGAACTAAAATCCTGCAGCCTGTGGAACAAAAAAAACACATTCACAAAAAGGTAGACAAGATGAAAAGGCAGAAGGCTATGTACCAGATAAAGGAACAAGATAAAACCCCAAAAAACAAATAAATGAAGTGGAGATAGGCAACCTTCCAGAAAAAGAATTGAGAATAATGATAGTAAAGATGACCCAGGACTTCAGAAAAAGAATGGAGGCAAAGATTGAGAAGAAGCAAGACATGTTTAACAAAGACCTAGAAGAATTAAAGAACAAACAGAGATGAACAATACAATAAGGAATTATTGTAGGAGGAATCAATAGCAGAATAACTGAGGCAGAAGAACAAATAAGTGACCTGGAAGACAGAATGGTGGAATTCACTGGTGTGGAACAGAATAAACAAAAAAGAATGAAAAGAAATGAAGACAGACTAAGAGACCTCTGGGACAACATTAAACACAACAACATTCGCATTATAGGAATCCCAGAAGGAGAAGAGAGAGGGAAAGGACCCAAGAAAATATTTGAAGAGATTATAGTTCAAAACTTCCCTAAAATGGGAAAGGAAATAGCCACCTAAGTCCAGGAAGCACAGAGAGTCCCAAACAGGATAAACCCAAGGAGAAACACACTGAGACACAGAGTAATCAAACAGGCAAAAATTAAAGACAAACAAAAATTATTGAAAGCAACAAGGGAAAAACGACACATAACATTCAAGGGAACTTCCATAAGGTTAACAGCTGATTTCTTAGCAGAAACTCTACAAGCCAGAAGGGAGTGGCATGACATATTTAAAGGGATGAAAGGGGAAAACCTACAACCAAGATTACTCTACCCAGCAAGGATCTCATTCACATTCGATGGAGAAATTAAAAACTTTACAGACAAGCAAAAGCTACGAGAGTACAGAACCACCAAACCAGCTCTGCAACAAATGCTAAAGGAACTTCTCTAGGCAGGAAACACAAAAGAAGTAAAAGACCTACCAAAAAAAAAGAAAACAATTAAGAAAATGGTAAAAGGAACATACATATCGATAACTATCTTAAATATAAATGGATTAAATGATCCAACCAAAAGACACATGCTCGCTACATGGATACAAAAACAAGACCCGTATATATGCTGTCTACAAGAGACCCTTTTCAGATCTAGGGAAACATACAGACTGAAAGTGAGGGGATGGAAAAAGATATTCCATGCAAATGGAAATCAAAAGATAACTGGAGTAGCAATTCTCATATCAGACAAAATAGACTTTAAAATAAAGAATGTTACAAGAGACAAGGAAGGACACTACATAATGATCAAGGGATCAACCAAGAAAGATATAACAATTGTAAATATTTATGCACCCAACACAGGAGCAACTCAATACATAAGGCAAATGCTAATAGCCATAAAAGGGGAAATCAACAGTAACACAATCATAGTAGGGGACTTTAACACCCCACTTTCACCAACGGACAGATCATCAAATATGAAAATAAATAAGGAAACACAAGCTTTAAATGACACATTAAATGAGATGGATTTAATTGATATTTATAGGACATTCCATCCCCAAACAACAGAATACACTTTCTTCTCAAGTGCTCATGGAACTTTCTCCAGGATAGATCATATGTTCGGTCACAAATCAAGCCCTGGTAAATTTAAGAAAATTGAAATCATATCAAGTATCTTTTCCGACCACAATGCTAGGAGACTAGATATCAATTACAGGAAAATATGTGTAAAAAATACAAACACATGGAGGCTAAACAATACACTACTAAATAACAAAGAGATCACTGAAGAAATTAAAGAGGAAATCAAAAAACACCTAGAAACAAATGACAATGAGAACACGAGGAATCCAAACCTATGGGATGCAGCAAAAGCAGTTCTAAGAGTGAAGTTTATAGCAATACAATCCTACCTCAAGAAACAAGAAACATCTCAAATAAGCAACCTAACATTACATCTAAAGCAATTAGACGAAGAGGACCAAAAAACCCCAAAGTTAAAAGAAGGAAAGAAATCATAAAGATCAGATAAGGAATAAATGAAAAAGAAATGAAGGAAACAATAGCAAAGATCAATAAAACTAAAAGCTGGTTCTTTGAGAAGATAAACAAAATTGATAAACCATTAGTCAGACTCATCAAGAAAAAAAGGGAGAAGACGAAAATCAATAGAATTAGAAATGAAAAGTGAAAAGTAACAACTGACACTGCAGAAATCCAAAGGATCATGAGAGAATCCTACAAGCAACTATATGCGACTAAAATGGACAACCTGGAAGAAATGGACAAATTCGTAGAAAAGCTCAACCTTCCCACACTGAACCAGGAAGAAATAGAAAATATAAACAGACCAATCACAAGCACTGAAATTGAGATGGTGATTAAAAATCTTCCAGCAAAAAAAAGCCCAGGACCAGATGGCTTCACAGGCAATTCTATCAAACATTTAGAGAAGAGACAACACCTATCCTGCTCAAACTCTTCCAAAATATACAAGAGGGAAGAACACTCCCAAACTCATTCTATGATGCCACCATCACTCTGATACCAGAACCAGACAAAGATGTCACAAAAAAGAAAACTACAGGTCAATATCACTGATGAACAGAGATGCAAAAATCCTCAACAATATACTAGCAAACAGAGTCCAACAGCACATTAAAAGGATCATACACCACGATCAAGTGGGTTTTGACCCAGGAATGCAAGGATTCTTCAATATATGCAAATCAATCAATGTGATACACCATATTAACAAACAGAAGGAGAAAAACCATATGATCATCTCCGTAGATGAAGAAAAAGTTTTTGACAAAATTCAACACCCATGTATGATAAAAACCCTCCAGAAAGTAGGCATGGAGGGAAGTTGCCTCAACATAATAAAGGCCATATATGACAAACCCACAGCCAACATCATTCTCAATGGTGAAAACCTGAAACCACTTCCCTTAAGATCAGGAACAAGACAAGGTTGTCCACTCTCATGACTATTATTCAACATACTTTTGGAAGTCTTAGCCACAGCAATCACAGAAGATAAAGATATCCAAATTGGAAAAGAAGGAGTAAAACTATCACTCTTTGCAGATGACATGATACTATATAGAGAATCCTAAAGATGTCACCAGAAAACTACTAGAACTAATCAATGAATTTGGTAAAGTAGCAGGATACAAAGTTAACGCACAGAAATCTCTTGCCTTCGTATACACTAATGCTGAAAAATCTAAAAGAGAAATTAAGGAAACACTCGCATTTACCACTGCAACAAAAAGAATAAAATACCTAGGAATAAACCTACCTAGGAGACAAAAGACCTGTATGCAGAAAACTATAAGACACTGATGAAAGAAATTGAAGATGATACAGACAGATGGAGAGATTTACCATGTTCTTGGATTGGAAGAATCAACATTGTGAAAATGACTATACTACCAAAAGCACTCTACAAATTCAATGCAATCCCTATCAAACTACCAATGGCATTTTTCACAGAACTAAAACAAAAATTTTCACAATTTGTATGGAATCACAAATGACCCCGAACAGCCAAAGCAATCTTGAGAAAGGAAAACGGAGCTGGAGAAATCAGGCTCCCTGTCTTCCGACTATATTACAAAGCTACAGTAATCAAGACAGTATGGTACTGGCACAAAAACAGAAATATAGATCAATGGAACAGGATAGGAAACTAGGATAGTATAAAGCAATCCCACTACTGGGCATATAAACCCATGCACACATGGTCACCTTATTTTTGATAAAGCAGGCAGAACATACAATGGAGAAAAGACAGCCTCTTCAATAAGTGGTGCTGGAAAAACTGGACGGCTACATGTAAAAGAATGAAATTAGAACATTCCCTAACACCATACACAAAAATAAACTCAAAATGGATTAAAGACCTAAATGTAAGGCCAGACACTATAAAACTCTTAGAGGAAAACATAGGCAGAAAACTCTATGACATAAATTACAGCAAGATCGTTTTTGACCCACTGCCTAGAGAAATGGAAATAAAAACAGACAAACAAACAAAAAAAAACAAATGGAACCTAATGAAACTTCAAAGCTTTTGCACAGCAAAGGAAAACATAAACAAGTCGCAAAGACAACCCTCAGAATGGGAGAAAATATTTGCAAACGAAGCAACTGACAAATGATTAATCTCCAAAATATACAAGCAGCTCATGCAGCTCAGTACCAAAAACACAAACAACCGAATTCCAAAATGGACAGAAGAACTAAAGAGACATTTCTCCAAAGAAGATATACAGGTTGCCAACAAACACATGAAAGGATGCTCAACATCACTAATCATTAGAGAAAAAGAAACAAAATGGAGTTACTTGTAGTGAGTGGACCCAGATGGACCTAGAGTCTGTCATACAGAGTGAAGTAAGTCAGAAAGAGAAAAACAAATACCGTATGCTAACACATATATATGGAATCTAAAAAATAAGAAGGTTCTGAAGAACCTAGGGGCAGGACAGGAATAAAGATGCAGACGTAGAGAATGAAACTGAGGACATGGGAAGGGGAAGGGTAAGCTGGGAAGAAGTGAGAGAGTGGCATGGACATATATACACTACCAAATGTAAAATAGATAGCTAGTGAGAAGCAGCCACATAGCACAGGAAGGTCAGCTCTGTGTTTTGTGACCACCTAGAGGGGTGGGATAGGGAAGGTGGGAGGGAGAGAGATGCAAGAGGGAAGAGATATGGGGATATATGTATATGTATAGCTGATTCACAGCGGGAGAGGCCACAACAGTGAGAGGCCCGCGTACCGCAAAAATAAATAAATAAATAAAAATTTAAAGCAGAAACTAACACACAATTGTAAAGCAATTATACTTCAATAAACTTGTTAAAAATAAATAAAATAAAATAAAATTGGAGACTTT
Source organism: Orcinus orca (assembly GCF_937001465.1). Lineage (NCBI taxonomy): Eukaryota > Metazoa > Chordata > Mammalia > Artiodactyla > Delphinidae > Orcinus > Orcinus orca. The sequence goes on along the minus strand of NC_064563.1, from coordinate 13,140,694 downwards.
TAATACTGGAAAGATCTTAGGCATCATTGAGTCTGAAAATTTCATTCTGGAGATGAAGAAACCAAGGACAAACAAGGTAAAGTAACTTATATTACTAATGTTGTGGGAAATAAGATTTGTACAAAAAAAAAAAACAAAAAGAAAAACTAAGAGACATGGATGCTAGGCAAGGATACAAGTGGGGATTAGCATTCAGAGTTCCTGTTTCCATAGATATCGGAGTCCCACAGGTTTGCTTTCTGTTTTTCTATGTTGATCCAACTGGAATACCCAAGTCTCCTCCACCAGCTAGCATCTGCTCCCGTGGGTACCAGTATCCCCAAGCAAACAGAGACCATCTTACCTGGTGTCCATGCCCTCCTTTTTCTCCCTTAGGGCCTTGGATGAAAGTATCAATTCCAGGATCCCCCTGAGAAAGTAAAAGTTTTCTTAGCTCAAATGGACAGGAAAGACAGGAAAAGAAAATATAGGAAGTCATATTTTTTAAAAAAAGAAAGGTACCAAAGTCATGACTTTTCATTTTCTGGATCTGCTCAGTAATCCCAGATAACCAATGCAATTAAAATTCCAAACTCTTTGAGAGCCCAATTGTTCTATAAGATGGGTTTCCTCTCAAATCTTTTATTTGTAGCAATACTTAGATAGGCTGAACAGATGCCTCATTAATGAATAATTTGTTGTTCTCTGCCATTGTGCCCATGCAAACAGTTCACAATCCTTGTATTAAAGCAGCAGAAATCCCTCAACCGTCACTCACAGAATCTCCCCTCAGCCCCGGCTCTCCATGCTCTCCAGGTTTTCTGGATGGTCCCATCAGGCCCTTAAATCACATTAAAAAAAAAAAGTGTCACTTTTTAAAATCACCTATTGCCTAAAGGGAGAGGGGAAGTGAGACTCAAATTAAAAGAGCAATTTAGTACTTGAACTTTAAAGCATTCGCTGTCAAAGAGGTGAGAATGAGACACGGAAAAATACATACTTTTATTGGAAATCTGTGATATGCTTGGCTCTAGATGTGCCTTACCTCATTTAACACTCACAACTCAAGAATTAACCCATTTGTGTATGAGGAAGTTGGACCTCGTCTCCCTACCTCCAAACCCCTGGATCTTTCCACAACTTCCTGATGCTCCCACACAAAAACACATGTAAGAAAATGAAGAAGGCTTTCTTCATCACAGATGTGCACAGCATTAGCAGAGCAAGATCTCATGAAAAAAGAGAAGAAAAAAGAGAAAAATACTTGCAGGGCTCCTGACTGCTGTAGACAGGGAACCAGAGAGGTGGAGCAACTTGCCATAGTCTTATGACATGATAAGCAAATGGTTGCTTCTCTCACAATCTGCTGTTAATTGTACCATCTTTGTGTCCTAGATCCTACAGAGCCACAGAGTTGGAGAGAGCCCCCCACCAGAGGAACCTTCCTCAGAGGATGTTATGTACATGGTTCTGGTGGTTACACAGCATACTCTGAAAACAGTGAAGTAGGGACCACCTCTGAGATCTGGGTCTCAGACACACAGGGAATGGGAAAATCTCTGGACTCCACAAGAAGCCACTTCCAAATGTTACTGAAGACCCCTCCTCACCTCTTCCCTGGCCTGATATAGTGGTAAGAGGAAGTTCATTAATTCCAAATTCCCATCCTGCTGCTTAATTTACCAGCAAGGCAAATTTATTTGACTTCTTTAAGACAATTTTCTCATTTGTGAAACTGATATATTTATCTTATAGGGCTGTCATAGGGAGTCAATGGAATAATAAATTAAAATGCTGAGTACAAAGCCTGGCATATGGTTCTTATTATGTTTTGTTCAACATCTAGTCCCTCCTTTTTCTGATCCAGACACTGGCTTCCACAGTAATCTTCCAAACCTGTAGCTTTAACATGTTCTTCCTTGCCTAGAAACTTTCAGTAGTTTCTAGGCAAACTGATTACTCAGTAGGAAAAAACAAGACCCTTAAACTTGGCATTAAGTTGACTCCAACTTGCCCATCCAGACTTCACTCCCATTCTTTATACTTTTTATCTCTCCCTCCACTCCTGTTAAATTGGAATCCTTGTTTGTCCAAACCAGCTCTGAGTTCTTCTAACTCTAAGCCTTTCCTTTTTCTTAACCTGGAATACCTTGTGTGTGCCTCTCACAGAGGTCTGTGTAGAGAATGTCTTGATTTCCTGTGTGCCCTGGAATGCCCAAGTCCTGTCCACCCTCAGCACATTCTAAAATGCCCACAGGACCTCAGTAGAGAAGGCTGGTCTCTTCCTGCTTCGACCTCCCTCACAATCTGGTTGTTACTCGTGCTTTATTTCATCCCATCTTTACTCCCTCAATGAAGCCTTCTTGACTGCACAGTCTGGATCAGAATGCGCTACTATTTACCACACCTTCATGTACTTATCTCAGCAGTAATCTTATATCTATTTCCATGATTACTTCATTCATGTCTGTCTCTCCCCATAGAGGCCAGTTCTGAGACACAAAACTCATGCCTGTTCTGTTCCAGTCACGCCTGTATTAAAACAGATGCTCAGGGCTTCCCTGGTGGCTCAGTGGTTGAGAGTCCGCCTGCCAATGCAGGGGACATGGGTTCGTGCCCCAGTCCGGGAAGATCCCACATGCTGCAGAGCGGCTGGGCCCCTGAGCCATGGCCGCTGAGCCTGCGCGTCCAGAGCCTGTGCTCTGCAACGGGAGAGGCCACAACAGTGAGAGGCCCAAGTACCACAAAAACAAAAACAAAAACAAAAAAAAAAGACTACGCAGTGCAATACTGCAGCCACTAGGCTGTTTAGCACTTGAACTGTAGGTAGTGTGACTGAGAGAAATGAAATTTTAAGTTTTGCTGAATTTTAATGTATTTTAATTTAAATAGTCACACATGTCTAGTGCCCACTGTATTGAACAGTGCAAGTATAGAATGAGTTCGATTCACCTATCTCACAGATAAGGAAAATAAGACCTAGAAAGGCAAAGTAACTGTGTAAATCTGTTCGAAGAGCCAGCATTAGAAACCAGGTCCCTTGACATCTAGCCCATACCCTGGACTGCCATAAAGAAGATTAAATTGAAAGCCCATGTTACTGAAAGGCAAAAACCACATGAGAGTTTAGGTGGAAAAGGGCTGGAGAAGGCTGTTGTACTTCAGGGACAGTAAATCCTGAAGGGACAGTCACTTCTAGATTCCTAAATCCCACTTCTGGGAAGTTTGCCTAATCTCAATCATAAAGCCAAGTGAAGTCAGGATTATTGAAAAGGATGATAATCAATGAGCTTGAGGCCCTTTAAGCTTCCCTTCCCTTTGGCCCTCCAAATGCAATCCTCTTGAGAGGAGAGGGTCCAGTGAGTGCTCCAGGGATGGCCACCTGCTTTGTCCCCTTGAAAGCTCTTTCAGAAGAGATCAAACACAGACCAGGAAGTGTTTCCCTGTTCTTTCCAATCAGGAGAAACCTCACAGCTATAGAATGTATTTCAGGCAAAGATATGGTTTCATCACATGCAACTTGAGAGATATATTACATTTTCATACATTGTTACTTTCTGAACGACTAGATTTTTGTCATTTTAGAAGGTGTTTGAAGCAGGAGAAGATTCACTGTCACAGCTTCTGTTCACATGAGAGGAGTCAGAGCCGAAGGGAAATTTAGAGACTTCATGTTTTTTCCCAACAAATAACAGCCTGTGTAAACATTTCTGAACATTTAAAACTCAATATTGTCTCAATGGGAGCTTCAGGCTACTCATACAATCTTCTTTTGATGATTTCATCTTGAAAAGCCCCCAAAGTTAAAATGACTGCAAAAAAAATTGCAGAAGTGTCCTTAGCACTCGGGGAAACTACTCACCTTGCGATGACAATTGCCCTGTGGAAGAGCACAGCCAAAGAAGACAAAGCAAAATGCAGAGTCAATAGAATAGGCCCACATTTACAAAAGCATTTGAGAGCTTGGTAACACATTCAGAAGGATAGCATCTTTTAATATCTATTTTTCATCATTTGAGGTTAAGCTTTGAAAAATATCAAGGGCCCACTATTAACTAAAAGCTTTCAGATTCTAAATTCTCCTTCAAAGAATCATTTCCCATTTGTTAAGTATGAAACTCCTATAATATTTTCTTTTAATATTGTCACTACCACTCTATTCCTGGCAAGGTCATCATTTTTGGCTTAAAGAACCCAACGCGTTACCAATTCTCTGTGACTTGATGAAGCCAAAACCAGCTGCAAGGAAGATGATCCCCCAAAATGTCTTCTATGTCTCCATTTTAGATACGTACCTAGAGAGAGAAAGATACCTCATAATTAAAATTATGTCTTCATACAGTTAAAATGAGTGCATCATATTGTATATTCATTATACCTGAATACAGTTGATTTAAAAAAACACACACACACAGAATTATGTCCTTCCCCAGACCAATTATAAAACTAAAGAAGGACATGTTGCTATATTTTTTCAATTGTGCAAGGACTATGGTCTTGCTGACCCAACTCAGGAAAAATTTTGTAAATGCCCTAAGTATATACCTCAGACTTCATCTGTTTAAAGTTGTCCAGATATGGCTATAAAAGGAAAAATCTTATAGGGCATGGGGTAGAACCACCGTTTCACACACTGAATTCATTTGGTGGAACATAAACATTTCTGGATGATTTTGCTTGTATTTTTATACAAGCATTGGTTGACCTGATAAACACTGTGGGATGAGGAAATATTCAAGTGTCTCAGAAGTACATCTGCCTGATAAAATCAGGCCAGCCTGAGAATATTTTACAAGTTCCCAGAAGAAGCAGAACACCAGACTTCCCTCTCCTAGACTTGGATTTCGTTCCAAAGGCCTCCGTGGAAATCATCCACTCCCAATTCTATTTCTAATTTTTGACTCTAAGAAACCCCATATATTTAAAAATAAGAACAACATGACAATCACATTGAATGAGATGTTCCAACTGGAACAGGGAACACCTCATCTTTATCTTCTATCTAACTAACCTCACAGCCATCCTCAGCAGAGTGCGGTGGGGTTAAAAGCAAGGATTCTCAGAGACAGACAGCCTAGGTTTGAATCTCAGATCAGGTACTTGGGCAAGTTGCTTCTCTTCTCAGTTTCCCCATTTGTAAAATGGGAGCAATAATAGCATCTACCTCATAGTCTTGTGATAAGGATCAAATGAGTCCATTATTGTAAAACAGTTTACCCATGCCTGGCACTTAAAAGCACTCTTTAAGTGCTTGTTAAATAAGTCTTCTTAGAAATTCACTATGTAAAAGTGAAAACATATTCCCCCTAATTTGAAACTCAGAATCTGTGGAGATAGAGGAACACTAATACTTTGCACTGTGTATTAATAAAGCAGTTATTTTGTTGTGTATATTGTACTTTATATTTTTTATTTGATTGGTTCAGTTTTCAGTTGATTGCTACTTTGTAAGTAACTGTGCTAATCCTCACCTCAAATCTAGGAAAAGCCAGCTAAGCAGGCCTTACTCTGTTCATTTTGTTGATGGAAATGAAAAGGTCGGGTCCCAGAATGGTTTAAGCAGCGTCCCAGTTCTACACAGTCATGCAGTCAAGTTCTGTCCCAGGTAACCTGATTCCAGGTCCATCGCATGGCTGTACTTCAAACATGTGCTTCAAACCTTTCAATGAAAATCTCCAAGGCCAGACTGTCACTCAGCTCCCCAGAGTCTGCTTCGTGTAAAATGAAGACCTGTGAGCAATTTGCCTTGGGGTAAAATTGTGAGTTCAAGTCCTCTTTAAACTCATCAAAGAGCTTAAGCAAGAATCTCACAGTGTCTAAATCACTTCGCGGTCTCAGGCACTTTAAGCAGAATATTGTGTAGAAATGATATCACAATGCCCAGAAATAGCAGCCACCCAACGGCTGAGTCCTCTCTGCAGAAGGTGTAAGTGTAGCCACCTTGCTTCCCTAAGACATGTTTCTACTGTGCATGCTTCATTTTCTCCTTGGCAGTGACTCAGGGTGTGAGATAACCACATCTGTTATATTATTTTACAGCAACAGAAAATACTGGGAGAAGTCTTGACTCCAAAGGAAGCCTTGATTCTGGTTTCACCTTGACCTTTGGCTCCATGTACTTGAGCAAGCCAGTTCAACTCTCAAGGTTGATGTGATGATAGGGAGGTTGGCACTGATTTGGGACACCTACGATATTGCCCACTATATTACAAACCTTCCCCAGGGCATTAATCCAGCGACTTTCCAATAAATGATGTGATATAATTGGATTCTCTGTTCCTCAGTTTCTACATCAACCTCCCATTAATGTCTCCTTAAGGAGGCTTGCAAGTAATTTGAAAGAAGATACTTTAAGAATAAGTTTTCCATTCCCCAACAAACTTTCATCTAATGGCAAATAAATGAAAGTGTGACTCTTAAAGAATACATGGTTCTAATGGATTAAGGACAGTGTGAGGGTAAAGAGAGTGAGAGTCTGGGGGAGGCTCCTGAGCCCCCAGGGAGCTCGGCCGGAGGCTCCTCACCTGGGGCCATATCATAATTCTGAATCATGTCTGATAACAGAGAACTGGAAGACAAGTCTCCAGGACCCCCCACCCCGTGCAAATGAGCAGTACCATTTTTAGCACTGGAGGCAAAGACCCTGTGTCAGCCAATCACAGTTTGAAACCTTTGACCTCTGTTCCAGAGGGAAAAAAACCCCAGGAATAAAATCGTCTCTATATTCTCAAGCACAAAGAAATGAAGTAAGAAGAAAGAGAAGGAAAGGCCAGAAATTTCTCCTCCATATGATTTTGAGCACACCATCCATGTTGGTTTTGATGCTGTTACTGGAGAATTCACTGGCATGCCAGAACAGTGGGCTCGACAGACCTCCAATATCACAAAACTAGAGCAAAAGAAGAATCCTCGGGCTGTGCTGGATGTCTTAAAGTTCTATGACTCCAACACAGTGAAGCAGAAATATCTGAGCTTTACTCCTCTTGAGAAAGATGGCTTCCCGTCTGGAACACCAGCACTGAATACCAAGCGTTCAGAAACAGCAGTAGTAACAGAAGATGATGATGATGATGAAGAGACTCCTCCTCCTGTTATTGCCCCATGACCAGATCATACAAAGTCAATTTATACACGGTCTGTAACTGATCCTATTCCTGCACAAGTTGGTGATTCTAATGTTGACAGTGGTGCTAAGACTTCAGACAAACAGACAAAGAAGGCCAAAATGACAGATGAAGAGATTATGGAGCAATTAAGAACTATTGTAAGCATAGGTGACCCTAAGAAAAAGTATACAAGATATGAAAAAATTGGGCAAGGGGTTTCTGGCACAATTTTCACTGCTACTGATGTGGCATTGGGACAAGTGGTTGCTATTAAGCAGATTAATTTACAGAAACAGCCAAAGAAGGAATTGATCATTAATGAGATTCTGGTGATGAAAGAATTAAACAATCTCAACATAGTTAACTTCTTCGACAGTTACCTGGTGGGCGATGAATTGTTTGTGGTAACGGAGTACCTCGCTGGGGGATCACTTACTGATGTTGTAACAGAGACCTGCATGGATGCAGCACAGATTGCTGCTGTATGCAGAGAGTGTTCACAGGCATTGGAGTTTTTACATGCTAATCAAGTGATCCATAGAGACATCAAAAGTGACAATGTGCCTTTGGACGTGGAAGGATCTGTTAAACTTACTGACTTTGGCTTCTGTGCCCAGATCACTCCTGAGTAGAGCAAGCGAAGTACTATGGTTGGAACGCCATACTGTATGGCACCAGAGGTGGTTACACGGAAAGCTTATGGCCCTAAAGTAGACATCTGGTCTCTGGGTATTATGGTCATTGAGAGGGTAGAAGGAGAGCCTCCATACCTCAGTGAAAATCCTTTGAGGGCCTTGTACCTGATAGTAACTAATGGAACCCCAGAACTTCAAAACCCAGAGAAACTTTCCCCAATATTTCGGGATTTCTTAAATCAATGTTTGGAGATGGATGTGGAGAAAAGGAGTTCAGCCAGAGAATTGTTACAACATCCCTTCCTGAAACTGGCCAAACCAGTTGGCCAAACCAGTCCAGCTTGACACCACTGATCATGGCAGCTAAAGAAGCATTGAAGAGTAACCATTAACATCATTGCTGTGGCCTCATATTCCTTTTTCCATTTTCTAAAAGAAGTCTTTTACTATATGAAAATTATTATTCTTTTGGGGTTTAAAGAAATGGTCTGCATAACATGGAGGGAAGAAACAAGCTACTGTTTCCTGAAGACAAGCAAGAAAAAATTGCAAAACAGAGTGACAACTTTCTATTGAATCCCTTCTTTAGGGTCCAAAAGGAATTGTGGACTGAATCATAGCCTCATGCCCTTCAGCAGAAAGCCCATCAGGGCCATTTATCATGCTTGAGATTTGCATTTTATTTTGCTGACTTTATTATAACAGATCCCATTCATTGTCCCTTTTGGGGTATTTTCAGTACTTGAATGGCAGATCTGAGTTTTTCAGAGTATGTGTTTTATCTGCTAGTCTTCTCTTCTCTCTTCTTCATAACTTTCTTTCCCCTGACTTGCTCCTTTTGAGTTGCTTTGAGAAATGTTTCTTATGCCTAAATTGGAGGCAAGTGTGATAGAAATGACATAGCTCCTTATATTGGCAAAGGAGTTCAATATGGTTTAACTTTGTATAGAAGTTAGAACCAGCTATTGTTACATGTAACATTTCAGTTCAGAATTTGAACTGAAGGAAGGGAAGAAAAGTATGTGATTTTTACCCTTTCTAACAAATGTGAAAGAGTTAATTTTTATAATTTCATAATAGTGAGTTTTTTGGCATTTGTTACATGTATAGAGAGAAGACTAATAACCTATATTTATAACTAAATCATTGAAACAGTAAAAGAGTCCCATTGACTATATTTTCTAACAGTTTCGTTTTTCTTTCTATGTCCTCTTCAGATTTGGCTTCAGGACTTTGTGCCGCTACTTTCCCCTTCCCTCCTTTTTCCCCTTCATTTTGGAAGTAAGTTTCTGTATATGTTGTAATTTTAGCTAGTTTGTTTGTTTTGTAATTAACCCTTTCTCACCCTACTCCTCACCCCCTTCCCATGGTAAATAATATAATAACCATTGAATTTTCAGAATTTAAAAGTTAACTTTTTTTTTCCATTTAAAGGTAAAAAATATTTGAAACTAGCAGAGACAAAGTGAGAGGCTTGAATCTTGGTGAGCTCTAAAATAATTAGATAAGATTACATTCATGAAAGAGAAATGTCATTTCCTTAGAGATGCAGCTTCTGACCAGTAAACTGTAAAGATTTGTTATAAACATTGTTCCCAACCCATTAGCAACATTTTTTTTTAGTTTAATAGACATTTAGTCTATCATTATATATAGTTGAACCACCTCTACACACAAAGTAATATGCTTTAAGATTTTCTGAGTGGGAAGGAATTTGGGTCCCAAAAGGTTTTTTGAGCCTGCTACATGTTTTCCAGAAATCATTTAAGTGGGCCTTTTAAAAGACCCTTGAAGAAAATACAAGGAAAATTGGTTTGCCAGAAATCCAGCAATTAGATTTCAAAATTAAACTACCTATTAAGATAGCAAACCAAGAACTGGGGCAACTCCTCTTCCATATTTCCTATGTACTCAACTCCACCCTGGGAAACAGAAGCTTAGTCTAGGGGAAGTCATGATGCCAGCAGAATGTGGTGGTATGCCCGACCACAACCAGTGGGTGGCCTGGCACGTTTGTGGAATGCTGAGGCTCTTGGGGGTAGTTTGAGCAGGGATGAGAAAAATAACTGTAGACCACACATAAAATCAGAAACCAATTGAACTTGTATTGACACCAACTACACGACTCTTCTTAGTAGCCTTATGGGAATGGATAAAGTGATGAGCCAAGATAACACTGATTAGACTTAGCAATGTTACTTTTAAATAAAACCAACCCTATTTTCCCCAAGGTGGCTTAGATTTCATAATGGGTCACAAACTAATACTACAAATAAAACATTTAAATTTTTGATCCAAGCCCCTTGTATCCTCCCACACTTGAAAGGGACCTGATGAACACCAATTTCCCAATCCTAGCATCACTAGCTTACAAGTCTTAGGGTTAAAAACTCCCTTCTCATTTACCTAATGTTCAATTTCCATCAGTTTCAATATACACTAGTGTAAATACCATGACTATTTTGCATGAAGTTAAGTATTCTACAGATCAGAGCCACGGGATTGAACCAGGAGCTCCCACCTTTTATGTGAACTTCAGTGGTACCATGGAGGCCAAGGCAATTTAATTTAGGCTAACCAGGATTTGTTTCAATTTGTAAGAGAAACAGCTTGCAACAGGTTTATTCAATTATCTTAAAAAATTGTGGCATTCCTTTACTTTCCGCCTTTTGGAAGCAGCAGTTACATATATGGAATAGCAGATTAAGTCTAAAAACGTGGGCCCTAGTCAACTTTATTTTTCGGCATAATGATCATGATAAACGATCATGACATCCTTCACATTTCCAAGGAAAACCCAATTTAAAGTTTGTCCTTGCCAAACTCCATAAAACAGCCACTTTAGAGTAAACCAGCAGAGCATTGCCTCACCCCAATAAAGCTGTAGGTTTCATCACATGCACCAACAAATCTACACGGCTAGTTTCTGCGCTCCTCTTTTACAGAATTTTACACCTATTGTTACCAGACAGCACTTTACACACGGACATATCAACTGCCTAATAAAGCAAAAACAAAGGCATTTCCCTTATTAGAAACAAGACACACCATCACTTAAAATCTTCAAACATTATTGCACTTTAACTTTCAGAATTTGACAATGCATTCAGTGAAGCAACCTGCAGACAACTAGTTTTAACAGACAGATTAAAAAACACTTTTAAGCAGACGTGGATGTCCTAAACTGTTTATTAGGTAAGAATTTTACAAACATTACTTATATTAGCGGTAGCGGTGGAGCTGGAGAGTATTGCGCCTTCTCCAGGCTGCGCGGCGAGAACCACCGATCGTGTGGTGGAACTTGTGGCCCTTGCCGAGGCCGCGGTTCTCCCTGCCTGCAGACGTCAGCCCTCGCATCTCCCTGTGCTTGTGGACTCGTTTGGTGATCCACTGGGTGTCAGGGTTTCTTCTGATAGCCTTATGGAAGGGATCAATGAGGATAACCTCAAAAAATTTGTACGTACAATCTTCACCCACCCAGTAAGAATTCAGGACCCTCAGGGCCCCACAGTGGCGTCCCGCTCGTTCCTCGGCAACAGACTGAAGGCTCCGGGCAAGTTTGAGCTGGTTGACGCCATGGTGGACAGGCTTGCAGTAGGTGGCGCCCTTCGGGACCGGGCGTTTGCGGCCACCGCGGCGCACGCGAACCCGATATATCACATAACCTTGCTTGGCCTTGTAGCCCAGCCTGCGCGCCTTGTCGGGCCGGGTGGGGCGCGGAGCCCGGTGCAGCGCCGAGAGCTGGCGGTACTGCCAGCAGCGCACCCTGAGCAGAAAGCGCATCACGTCCGACAGCTTCTTCCTCCACAGCTCCTGGATGTACTTGTAAGCGCCCATCTTGGCTCACCTGATGGCTGCCGCCAAACGGAAAGGAAGGACCCTTTCTCCTCCGTTACCAACATTTTTACTGTCTGTGAGAACTTAAGTGACAAAGTACTTCTTGGTAAATTCATGGGTCATTTGAGATGTTACTTTAGATTTTTTTCAAATAAGTAAATAGTATGTAAAAAACTGGAGAAAGAAAGAATAATGCAACGTGCTTGTTGATAGCAATACATTTTACATTTTAAAGATTTTAAAAAGGTCTGTGACCTGTAGGATTAATTATTAGGGTGCCCTCTTTTCTCCCTTCCCCTCCTCTCCTCTTCTCTCATCATTTTAATTGTTTGGATTTTGGAGGCAGTACTGCCCCTTCTGACATGCCAAGAGCCACATGAAAGAGAAAACTCTGTGCTTTGGTTCTGGCTTTTTATTCCCACCATTGGCTCCTAATTGACTTGCCATCCTGCAATAGTACAAATCATGAATAAAAATAATTTGGATGTTTTGGAGTACATTAGGAGAACTCAATAGAGTTTTATTTCCTATCATTCCCATCATATCTGTGTTAAGATACAGGTATAAGGACAGAAATGGCTGGTGGGTTTTTTGGTTTTTTAAAATTGGTAAGGCAGGAAGGTTTTCACAAAAATAAGATAATTAGTGAAACTTGTATCTAGAGCACTTAATGGTCTCTGTTTTCAATTTGATTCTTGATTTCATTTTTCTCTGGATTATATTGGCCTTCTACAGCTAGTACTAAATTACTTTACAGAAATAAGCTGGTTTGTTCCTGGTGGAAAGCTACAGTGTCTCTTGAGTTCCATATTTGAACATTCTTTGTAAATAGTTGTCTGAATGGATTATGATAAAGAAGATGCTACCAATGAAATAGAAAACCAACTACATGATATAAGACTGTGATCCTCATGACCACTCTAGAAGGTACTTCCATACATAAGTCATAAAGGCCATATTCACTGAATGCAGTGCCAATGCCCCATTTTTATGCCTGTGACTCAACAAAGGTCTTTTCAGTTTATAGAAGCAGTTTGGGATTTGTATTTACAACTTCTTTGACGGTTACCTGCATGTCCATTGCTGGCAACGGACTTTGTCATTAAAACCTGACTCCTAGGTTAAGGAGCTACAGTGTGGTTTATTCTTTACCTACTTGGATAAACTAAATTATAATAGAAATGTACTTTGGTTAATCCTGAAATGTGTCATTTTTGAATAATCTTAATCTTAAAAGCAACACAGAATTGTGATTTATTAATTTTAAATTAAAATATTCACATCTTGTTGCAAGAAAAATTATATCTGAAAAAAAAGAGAGAGAGTTTGAAAGAGCCAGAAATAATGATCAAAATAAATTCATGCATAATGATTACAATTGCTATTATTACAATGATACCATACTTCAATTTTTTAAACTCTTAGGTAATAAAGTTAGATGAAATATAAAACCTTCAAGTAGTATATCTACATTTTCATATTCCATTATGTCCTAATTATTAGTATTAATGCAATTAGTCATAAGAAATGAGAAGTCGCAGACCTACTACAGAATAGACTTGAGGGCATGGGGAGGGGGAAGGGTATGCTGGGACGAAGTGAGAGAGTGGCATAGACTTATATATACTACCAAATGTAAAATAGATAGCTAGTGGGAAGTAGCCGCATAGCACAGGGAGATCAGCTCAGTGCTTTGTGACCACCTAGAGGGGTGGGATAGGGAGGGTGGGAGGGAGGGAGATGCAAGAGGGAAGAGATATGGGAACATATGTATATGTATACCTGATTCACTTTGTTATAAATCAGAAACTAACACACCATTGTAAAGCAATTATACTCCAATAAAGATGTTAAAACAAAAAGAAAGAAATGAGAAGTATTTTTAATTAGTTGTAAATAAAGCACTAGAGCTGTTTATGGAAATCTAGTGGGAAAGTCAAAAGTTTATAAACATTTTACAGCTGTGCATATGTGTGCTATATCAATGAAGAGAAAAAGGTCTATAGATTGACTTAGTATCTACATTACATATACTATTTCATAAAGATGTTTAAATCTAATTTAAGCTGTAGAAGGGGGGTTGAATTTAAACATGTATAGGGCTCATTGTGGAGGGAAAAAAATGAAGTTATTAAATGAATTGTAAAATAGGTAGGGATTACATTGGATACTGATTTTTTTTTAATTAAAAAAAATTGTTTTGGCCACACTACACAGCATTCAGGATCTTAGTTCCCTGACCAGGGATTGAAACCATGGCCCCTGCAGTGGAAGCCCAGAGTCTTAACCACTGGACCACCAGGGAAGTCCCAGGATACCGATTCTTTACTATCTACTATTAGAAATAATTCTAGTGGGTTTGGGGTAGAGAGAGGCTTCTCTCAAACTATGTTGCTCAAATAGTTATCTGAAAGATCTTTTTTTTTTAAGATTAATTCGTTCAGTTAAATTACTTTGCAGCCACCATAATAACAATTGATTCAGGGAAGAATCACCAAGAGATTTTAACACCATTGGGTAAAAGTGTGTTGGGAAACATGGTTTTAACACAGTTTAAAAGTATATCCTCAAAAATTACTTATAAATTACAAAAGGCAAGAAAAGTACAATGGAGAAATGATGGACACAGCTTAATCAAGTGATCAAAATTAATATCAACAATAATAGGATAAACTAACACCGTATACCTCCTGATGTTATGCATGAGAAAACTCAACATCACTTATATGGTAGTCCTCCCCAAAATCCATGACCTAAATCTAATAATGAGGAAACAATCATATAAACCAAAACTTGGGGACAGTCTAAAAAACAACAGGCCTGTGCTCCTCAAAAATATGAATTTCATGAAAAACAAAGAAAAACTGAAGAACTGAGACAAACACTCTAACAAGACATGACAGCTCAAGGCAGTGCATGATCTTGGCTTGGAAAAAAATGTTATAAAAGACATTAAGACAATAGGTAAAATTTTAATATGGGCTGAATATTATATAATTATTCTGTAACAATGTTAAATTTCCTGATTTCAATCATTGTATTATAGTCACGTAAGAGAATGTCATTGTTATTAATAAATACACACAATACATTATGGGCCAGAGGGTCTTGAGGTCAGCAACTTGCAAATATTCAGCAGAATTATAATAATTCAGAGAGAGAGAGAAGGGAGGAAAAAAACATTGCAATACTCTTGCAACTTTTTATTGGATGTCTACTGCTTGCCAGACAATATGTCAGGCACTAGAAATAACAGATTAATGAAATATTTCTTTTCCTCAGAGGACTTGGAGCTCTCGTGGAGAGAAAGACATAGATATGCTGCATAATCATGGGGTGAGCAAAATAATATTGAAATCTACACAAGGTCCTGAGGAGCACAATGGGGAGCACCTCTCTGCACTTGGTTGAAGGCTTCACAGAGCAGATGACGTTGGAGTTGGGACTCAAAGGATGAGGAGAAATTTGTAAGTGAGCAAGAGGAGAAAGGGGGTTCCAGGCAGAATGACAGCATGTGCAAGGGCACAGGAGAGGTATTAGGCACCCCAAATAGAATCCATCCAAGGCCTCAAGAGCCTACGTTTGGCATGCAGAGGACTTGGTTAAGCCTGCTTTGGTGCTCACAAGGCAAGCTGTATGAGCTCTTAAGGTATGATGAGTCTAATGGCGACCTCGCTTTTCTGAAATGCCTGAACTAAGAGGGAGGGATAGAAAAGGGGACCTGGGCAGAGTTTCTCCATCTTCAACCATAAACCTCTTTAACTCCATTTAATTTGACCAACATTGCTTTGTATACCAGTGTCCAAGGTTTCTGTTCTTCCTCTGTGGACCATTCAACAAGAAAATGGAAAGATGCCATCACTAATGTTCTATGCCGGGGCTCTCAGACTTGAGCATTGCATCAGAATCACCCAGAAGACCTGTCGAAACCCAGCTTCTGAAGCCCACCTCCAGAGGTTATGATTCAGTATGTCTGGGGTGGGACCTGAGAATTTACCTGCTGAGCTGATCCAAGGAACCACATTTTAAAAAACATTCTTTGGGGCTTCCCCGGTGGCGCAGTGGTTGAGAATCTGCCTGCCAATGCAGGGGACACGAGTTCGAGCCCTGGTCTGGGAAGATCCCACATGCCGCGGAGCAACTGGGCCCGTGAACCACAATTACTGAGCCTGTGCGTCTGGAGCCTGTGCTCCACAGAGAACAAAAGAGGCAGCGATAGTGAGAGGCCCACACATGGTGATGAAGAGTGGACCCCGCTTGCCACAACTAGAGAAAGCCCTTGCACAGAAACGAAGACCCAACACAGCCATAAATTAATTAATTAATTTAAAAAATTTTTTAAAAAAAACATTCTTTGGAGAGACCTTCAAGATGACGGAGGAGTAAGACGTGAAGATCACATTCCTCCCCACAAATACATCAGAAATACATCTACATGTAGAACAACTCCTGCAGAACACCTACTGAATGCTGGCAGAAGACCTCAGACCACCCAAAAGGCAAGAAACTCCCCACGTACCTAGGTAGGGCAAAAGAATAAACAGAGACAAAAGGATAGGGACGGGACCTGCACCTCTGGGAGGGAGCTGTGAAGGAGGAAAGGTTTCCACACAGTAGGAAGCCCCTTCACTGTCAGAGATGGAGGGTGGCGGTGGGGAAGCTTCTGAGCCATGGAGCAGAGCGCAGCAACAGGGGTGCGGAGGGCAAAGCGGAGAGATTCCCGCACAGAGGATCGGTGCCGACTGGCACTCACCAGCCCGAGAGGCTTGTCTGCTCACCCGCCAGGGCGGACAGGGGCTGGGAGCTGAGGCTCGGGCTTCGAAGGTCGGATCCCAGGGAGAGGACTGGAGTTGGCTGCGTGAACACAGCCTGAAGGGGGCTAGTGCACCACAGCTAACCGAGAGGGAGTCTGGGGAAAAGTCTGGACCTGCCAAAGAGGCAAGAGACCAGTGTTTCGGAGTGCGCGAGGAGAGGGGATTCAGAGCACCACCTAAACGAGCTCCAGAGACAGGCATGAGCCGCGGCTATCACTGCATACACCAGAGATGGGCATGAGACACTAAGGCTGCTGCTGAAGCCACCAAGAAGCCTGTGTGCAAGCACAGGTCACTGTCCCCTCTCAGGAGCCTGTGCAGCCCGTCACCTCCCCTCCCGGGAGCCTGTGCAGCCTGCCACAGCCAGGGTCCCGTGATTCAGGGACAACTTCCCCGAGAGAACACAATGCCCGCCTCAAGCTGGTGCAACGTCATACTGGCCTCTGCTGCCACAGCCTCGCCCTACACTCCATACCCTTCCCTTCCCCTGGCCTGAGTGAGCCAAAGCCCCCTAATCAGCTGCTACTTTAACTCCGTCCTGTCTGGGTGAAGAACAGACACCCTCAGGAGACCTACACTCAGAGGCAGGGCCAAATCCAAAGCTGAACCCCAGGAGCTGTGCAAACAAAGAAGAGAAAGGGAAATTTCTCCCAGCAGCCACAGAAGCAGAGGATTCAATCTCCACAATCAACGAGATGTACCCGGCATCTCTGGAATACCTGAATAGACAACGAATCATCCCAAACTTGAAGCAGTGAACTTTGGGAGCAACTATAGACTTGGGGTTTGCTTTCTGCAACCAATTTTTTTCTGGCTTTATGTTTATCTTACTTTAGTATTTAGAGTTTATTGCCATTGGTAGATTTGTTTGTTGATTTGGTTGCTCTCTCTCGTTTTTTTTATATAGAATTTTTTTTCCTTTTTCTCTTTTGGTGAGTGTGCATGTGTATGCTTCTTTGTGTGATTTTGTCTATATAGCTTTGCTTTTACTATTTGTCCTAGGGTTCTGTCTGTTCCTTTTTTGTTTTCTTTTGTTTTGTTTTTTACAATAGTTTTTAATGCTTCTTAGCATTGGTGGATCTGTTTTTTGGTTTCATTGCTCTCTTCTTTCTTTCTTTTTTTTCCCCTTTTTTAATTGCTTTTTAATTTTTTTATTTTAATAACTTTATTTAATTAATTTATTGATTTTTCTTTCTTTTTTCTCCCCTTTCTTCCGAGCCACGTGGCAGACAGGGTCTTGGTGCTCCAGCCAGGTGTCAGGTCTGTGCCTCTGAGGTGGGAGAGCCGAGTTCAGCACATTGGTCCACCAGAGACCTCCCAGCTCCACATAATATCAAACGGTGAAAATCTCCCAGATATCTCCATCTCAATGCTAAGACCCAGCTCCACTCAACGAGCAGCAAGCTACAGTGCTAGACACTGTATGCCAAACAACTAGCAAGATAGGAATAAAACCCAACCCATTAGTACAGAGACTGCCTAAAATCAAAATAAGGTCACAGACACCCCAAAACACACCACCAGACATGGTCCTGTCTACTGGAAAGAGAAGATCCAGCCTCATCAGCCAGAACACAGGCACCAGTTCCCTCCACCAGGAAGCCTACACAACCGACTGAATGAACTTTACCCACTGGAGGCAATCACCAAAAACAATGGGAACTACGAACCTGCAGCCTGTGAAAAGGAGACCCCAAACAGAGTAAGTAAAGCAAAATGAGAAGACAGAGAAACACACAGCAGATGAAGGAGCAAGGTAAAAACCCAACAGAACAAACAAATAAAGAGGAAATAGGCAATCTACCTGGAAAAGAATTCAGAGTACTGATAATGAACATGATCCAAAACCTTGGAAATAGAATGCAGAAAATAAAAGCAACATTGAACAAGGACCTAGAAGAACTAAAGAGCAAACAAACAACGATGAACAACACAATAATGAAATTAAAAATTCTCTAGAAGGAATCAATAGCAGAATAACTGAGGCAGAAGAACACATAAGTGACCTGGAAGATAAAATAGTGGAAATAACTACTGCAGAGCAGAAAAAAGAATAAGGAATGTAAAAGATTGAGGACAGCTTCAGAGACCTCTGAAACAACAGTAATATACCAACATTCGAATTATAGGGGTCCAAGAAGAAGAAGAGAAAAAGAAAGGGACTGAGAAAATATTTGAAGAGACTATAATTGAAAACTTCCCTAATATGGGAAAGGAAATAGTCAATCAAGTCCACAAAGTGCAGAGAGTTCCATACAGGATAAATCCATGGAGAAACATGCCAAGACACATATTAATCAAACTATCAAAAATTAAATACAAAGAAAAAATATTAAAAGCAGCAAGTGAAAAACAACCAATAGCATACAAGGGAATCCCCATAAGGTTAACAGCTGACCTTTCAGCAGAAACTCTGCAAACCAGAAGGGAGTAGCAGGACATATTTAAAGTGATGAAAGGGAAAAAACTACAGTTAAGTTAGTCTACACAGCAAGGCTCTCATTCAGATTTGACAGAGAAATTAAAACATTTACAGACAAGCAAAAGCTAGGAGAATTCGACACCACCAAACCAGCTTTACAACAACTGCTAAAGGAACTGCTCTAGGCAGGAAACACAAAAGAAGGAAAAGACCTACAATAACAAACTCAAAACAATTAAGAAAATGGTAATAGGAATATACATATTGATAACTACCTTAAATGTAAATGGGTTAGATGATCCAATCAAAAGACGTAGACTGGCTGAACGAATACAAAAACAAGACCGCTATATATGCTGTCTACAAGAGACCCACTTCAGACTTAGGGACACATACAGACAGAAATTGAGGGGATGGAAAAAGATATTCCATGCAAATGGAAATCAAAAGAAAGCTAGAGTAGCAATTCTCATATCAGACAAAATACACTTTAAAATAAAGACTATTACAAGAGACAAAGAAGGACACTACATAATGATCAAGGGATCAATCCAAGAAGAAGATATAACAATTATGAATATTTATGCACCCAACATAGGAGCACATCAATACATAAGGCAAATGCTAGCAGCCATAAAAGGGGAAATTGACAGTAACACAATTATAGTAGAGGACTTTAACACCCCCTTGCACCAATGGACAGATAATCCAAAATGAAAATAAATAAGGAAACACAAGCTTTAAATGATACATTAAACGAGATGGACTCAATTGATATTTATAAGACATTCCAGCTGAAAACAACAGAATACACTTCTCATGTGCTCACGGAACATTGGCCAAGATAGATCATATCTTGGGTCACAAATCAAGCCTTGGTAAATTTAAGAAAATTGAAATTGTATCAAGTATCTTTTCTGACCACAATGCTATGAGACTAGATACCAGTTAAAGGAAAAGTCTGTAAAAATACAAACACATGGAAGCTAAACAATACAATACTAAATAACCAAGAGATCACTGAAGAAATCAAAGAGGAAATCAAAAAATACATAGAAATAAATGACAATGAAAACAGGACAACTCAAAACCTATGGGATGCAGCAAAAGCAGTTCTAAGAGGGAAGTTCATAGCAGTACAATCCAACCTCAAGAAACAAGAATCATCTCAAATAAACAACCTAACCTTACACCTAAAGCAATTAGAGAAAGAAGAACAAAAAAACCCAAAGTTATCAGAAGGAAAGAAATCGTAAAGATCAGATCAGAAATAAATGAAAAAGAAATGAAAGAAACAATAGCAAAGATAAATAAAACCAAAAGTTGCTTCTTTGAGAAGGTAAACAAAATTGATACACCATTAGCCAGACTCATCAAGAAAAAAAGGGAGAAGACTCAAATCAATAGAATTAGAAAGAAAAAGGAGAAGTAACAGCTGACAATGCAGAAATAAAAAGGATCATAAGAGATTACTACAGACAACTATATGCCAATAAAACGGACAATCTGGAAGAAATCGACAAATTCTTAGAAAAACACAACCTTCCGAGACTGAAGCAGGAAGAAACAGAAAATATAAACAGACCAATCACAGGCACTGAAATTGAGATGGTGATTAAAAATCTTCCAATAAACAAAAGCCCAGTGCCAGATTGCTTCATAGGCGAATTCTACCAAACATTTACAAAAGAGATAACACCTATCCTTCTCAAACTCTTCCAAAATATAACAGAGGGAGGAACACTCCCAAACTCATTCTACGAGGCCACTATCACCCTGATAACAAAAGCAGACAAAGATATCACAAAGAAAGTATACTACAGGCCAATATCACTGAGGAACATACATGCAAAAATCCTCAATAAAATACTAGCAAACAGAATACAACAGCACATTAAAACATCATACACCATGATCACATGGGGTTTATCCCAGGAATGCCAAGATTCTTCAATATATGCAAATGAATCAATGTGATACACCTTTTTACCAAATTGAAGGAGAAAAACAATATGATAATCTCAATAGATGCAGAAAAAGCTATTGACAAAATTCAACACCCATTTATGGTAAAAATAAAAACCCTTCAGAAAGTAGGCATAGAGGGAACTTACCTCAACATAATAAAGACTATATATGGCACACCCACAGCCAACATCATTCTCAATGGTGAAAAACTGAAACCATTTCCTCTAAGATCAGGAACAAGACAAGCTTGTGCACTCTCACCATTATTATTCAACATAGTCTTCGAAGTTTTAGCCACAGCAATCAGAAAAGGAAAAGAAATAAAAGAAATCCAAATTGGAAAAGAAGTAAAACCACTACTGTTTGCAGATGACATGGTACTATACATAGAGAATCCTAAAGATGCTACCAGAACACTACTAGATCTAATCAATGAATTTGGTAAAGTAGCAAGATATAAATTAATGCACAGAAATCTCATTTATTCCTATACACTAATGATGAAAAATCTGAAAGAGAAATTAAGGAAACACTCCCATTTACCATTGTAACAAAAAGGATAAAATAACTAGCAATAAACCTACCTAAGGAGACAAAAGACCTGTATGAAGAAAACTATGACACTGATAAAAGAAATTAAGAATGATACAAACAGAGGGAGAGATAAACCATGTTCTTGGATTGGAAGAATCAACATTTTGAAAATGACTATACTACCCAAAGCAATCTACAGATTCAATGCAATCCCTATCAAACTACCAATGGCATTTTTCACAGACTACAACAAAAAATTTCACAATTTGTATGGAAACACAAAAGCAATCTTGAGAAAGAAAACTGGAGTGGGAGCAATCAGGCTCCTGGACTTCAGACTATACTACAAATCTACAGTAATCAAGACAGTATGGTACTGGCACAAAAACAGAAATATAGATCAATGGAACCTGATAGAAAGTCCAGAGATAAACCCATGCACATATGGTCACTTTATTTTTGATAAAGGAGGCAAGAATATACAATGGAGAAAAGACAGCCTCTTCAGTAAGTGGTGCTGGTAAAACTGGACAGCTATATGTAAAAGAATGAAATTAGAACACTCCCTAACATCATACACAAAAATAAACTCAAAATGGATTAAAGACCTAAATGTAAGGCCAGGCACTATAAAACTCTTTGAGGAAAACATAGGCAGAACACTCCATGACGTAAATCACAGCAAGATCCTTTTTGACCCACCTCTTAGAGAAATGGAAACAAAAACAAAAATAAACAAATGGGACCTAATGAAACTTAAAAGCTTTTGCACAGCAAAGGAAACCATAAACAAGACGAAAAGACAACCCTCAGAATGGGAGAAAACATTTCAAATGAAGCAACTGACAAAGGATTAATTTCCAAAATTTACAAGCAGCTCGTGCAGTTCAATATCAAAAAAAACAAACAACCCAGGCTTCCCTGGTGGCGCAGTCGTTGAGAGTCTGCCTGCCGATGCAAGGGACACAGGTTCGTGCCCCGGTCCGGGAAGATCCCTCATGCCCCACAGCGGCTAGGCCGGTGAGCCATGGCCGCTGAGCCTACACGACCGGAGCCTGTGCTCTGCAACGGGAGAGGCCACAACAGTGAGAGGCCTGCATACCGCCAAAAACAACCAACAACAACAACAAACCACCCAATCCAAACATGGACAGAAGACTGAAATAGACATTTCTCCAGAGAAGATACACAGATTGCCAACAAACACATTAAAGAATGCTCAACATCACTAATCATTACAGAAATGCAAATCAAAACTGCAATGAGGTATCACCTCACACCAGTCAAAATGGTCATCATCAAAAAATCTACAAACAATAAATGCTGGAGAGAGTGTGGAGAAAAGGGAGCCCTCTAGCACTGTTGGTGGAAATGTAAATTGTTACAGCCACTATGGAGAACAGTATGGAGGTTCCTTAAAAAACTAAACATAGAACTACCATATGACCCAGCAATCCCACTACTGGGCATATACCCTGAGAAAACCATAATTCAAAAAGAGTCATGTACCACAATGTTCATTGCAGCTCTATTTACAATAGCCAGGATGTGGAAGCAACCTAAGTGTCCATTGACAGATGAATGGATAAAGAAGATGTGGCACACATATACAATGGAATATTACTCAGCCATAAAAAGAAACGAAATTGAGTTATTTGTAGTGAGGTTGATGGACCTAGAGTCTGTCATACAGAGTGAAGTCAGAAAGGGAAAAATAAATACCATACGCTAACACATATATATGGAATCTAAAAATAAAACAGGTTCTGAAGAACCTAGGGTCAGGAGAGGAATAGAGACGCAGACGTAGAGAATGGACTTAAGGACATGGGGAGGGGAAAGGGTATGCTGGGACAAAGTGAGAGAGTGGCATGGACATATATACACTACGAAATGTAAAATAGATAGCTAGTGGGAAGCAGCCGCATAGCACAGGGAGATCAGCTCAGTGCTTTGTGACCACCTAGAGGGGTGGGATAGGGAGGGGTGGGAGGGAGACGCAAGAGGGAAGAAATATGGTGGTATATGTATATGTATAGCTGATACACTTTGTTATAAAGCAGAAACTAACACACCATTGTAAAGCTATTATACTGCAATAAAGATGTTAAAAAAATAAAAATAAAACCCATCCTCTATACATTCAGCATGCAATGGTTCCCACTCAGGTAGACATCTGCTCCATTTACCTTCAACAGCATTTCTAGCTCCAGGTGGAGAAAATCAAGTGTCTACTATCAACTACGTAGGGAAAGGGAAGAGAAGACCAATTAAAGAATGTTTTGTTTGTATATACATGACTGAGAGGTAAGCAAAAGCTTCAAAATATTTGGATGAAAGACCCAATGCTAATGTGCAAGGTTAAGTTAACGCATTTTTTTTCAGTTTGATTTCTAATATACTTTATCCTCTGAAGTCCAGAGATATGTTCCCTTTTAATTTTTTTTCCAGTCACTTAAGCACGGTTATTTCAAGCACTGTATTTTTGGCTTTCTCACAAGACAGTCCTGCAGTGTATCACATCTGGGCAACAGGAAGCTCCAGAAGACAAACAACTGGGGGACATGAACAGATTCTTCTGTACACATCACAGTAGAATCCACACAGCCTGTTTGACAGTTGAAATAAAACTAAAGGTTAGCCTTTAACCTATCGTATAAACATTAACATTTGCTTCCCGTATCCATTCACAAGTCTTATGACAGCTTGGATATACATATAAAACTTCGTTGTAGACTATTTGAGGGAGGATGTGCCAAACACTTCAATGGCAATTAATGTGTCATCAGGGTTGGAAAAAAAATAATAAGATGCAGAATCACGCAGCATTCCTCCAGGGAGGGTTAAGGATTACAATACCGGAGTTCAGCAGAGCTCGTACAATGCAATAAATGGGGCTGTTGGCCGTGATACTTCCATCACGGCCTAATTAGAAGACTAGCACACAATTAATTTGGAAGGTGTTTAAAATTTTGGAACTGAACAAAATCTCAGTTGTTGGGAAGTTTTCAAGTAGTTTCCCATAAAGCCTGGTTCATACCTCAGCTATGCCATTAACCATGTTGCTTGTCATCCGCTTGATTGTTTACTTCCCTCACCGGGCTCTGAACACACAGAAGGTGGAGCTTCTGTCTGGGAAATATTTGTAGTGTTGGGTACATTGAAGCCAACTAATAGATCTTTTCCTTTTTTGATCATTATATAAAAGATTGAACAAACTTCTAAATGATTCAATTCATGTGGGATCCCCCCAGACCGGGGCACGAACCCGTGTCCCCTGCATCGGCAGGCGGACTCCCAACCACTGCGCCACCAGGGAAGCCCCCCTGCTACATTCTTGTCTCATGGCTTCCTGTAGTCTTTTGAACTCTCTAAGGCTCAGTTCTTCTCAACATAAAATAGAGACCACTTGCCATCACCACTTGGCAGAGCTACGGTGAGGTCGGCGTAAGCTAATGGGAAAGGAAGAACTTTGTAAAAAGCCATAATATTTAAGAGGTTACCATCACCATTGTCAAGCAATAATGTATGGAACAAAATCCCCTAAATTTAGTCCTTTCTCATTGACAGAACCAAACCTCAGCATTTTTTTTATTCCAGGAGAGGTGCTTTGCTTGAATCAAGGGGCTGTGACTGCATATTTGTTTCATTAAGCCTAGGAAATAACCATGCTATGATGAAAGTGACATTTTGGATTATAGCAGACTTTTACAGCAATGAGAGAAGACTCCCTAAATCAAAGGAGTGGGGTACCAGGTGTGACAGCAAGCTTGTGGCAGTGTGGCATCTAGCTTTTCTAGATGAGAAAAGCTCTTTTAAACTAGCTATCTATGCTCTTTGAGCTAAATGTTTTCCTTTTGCCCCCAGGACTTCAGCTTAAAATCACTAAGTGCCATTAAACTGTTCTTTGTATCTTTTCTAAATATCTTAAATAGTTTATAATAAATTTTTTTAAGACAAATTGAAAAAAACCCACTAAATGCAGCAACACTAACCTATCCAGCCCTCAGAAAGATAAAGCTATTTCTTTACGGATTGTGGGATGCATTGGCTAGGCTACAGAACTTTCTAAAGATTACTTAATTACAATCTGCAGATTCAGAATATTCACTTACTCCTTCCCTCTTCCTAGAAATCTGCACACCATTCCTCAGCTCCAATACACGTGCACACGTGCACACACATGCACGCAAACACACACACCTGGCAGTCTCTTATTCATCTTTCAAAACCCAGCTCAAATGTCACCTCCCTGACTCCAGCCTGCTGACAAATCGCTCCCTTTTCTGTGCTCCCTCTCTGAACTTTGTCCATTTATTTCAATAAGTAACTGGGATTTGTTAAGACTGTGTCTTCATCACTTATATACACTCAGCACCTAGAACAGTTCCCATCTTGCCTCTTTCCTTTTTTTCTCCCTTCCTTTCCTCTTCCTCCCTTCCTTCATTTCTCCCAGTTCATGCACCTGTAGCCTGGGAACATAGCCCCAAACCATGGAGTCCTCATTAACTCCTCCCCCATATGCCCACCCCAAATCCAAACTGTCAGGAAATCCTCTCAGCTCTGCCTCTAAAGCTGCATATTCAGAAACTGATCCTCTCTCCAGCCCTACTGCAAACAGCCTGGGTTGAGCCTCTGTCATCTTTCTTTCTTGATTACTGCAACCGTCACGGGTGTCCCTTTTAACCTCTCTCCCTGAAGGTCAAATCTCAACATATATCCAGGGAAATCCTTTGAAAACCTAAGTCACCTCTGCTCAAATCCTTCCAATGGCTCCCTGGTTCACTCAGAGAGAATGTTCTATACACAGATTCAGAGGCACTCTTGGGTAGATTGGTGCCCCCTAGGCTTTTTGTGTGTGTGTGTGTGTGTGGTACACGGGCCTCTCACTGCTTTGGCCTCTCCTGTTGCGGAGCACAGGCTCCGGACGCGCAGGCTCAGCGGCCATGGCTCACAGGCCCAGCCACTCCGCGGCATGTGGGATCTTCCTGGACCGGGGCACGAACTCGTGTCCCCTGCATCGGCAGGCAGACTCTCAACCACTGCACCACCAGGGAAGCCCAAGGCCATTATTTTTTGATACATGGAGGACCAAGCCACCTGGGTTCACTTTTACATTTTAGTGACAATTATATTTTTAACTCATTTGTATTAAAAATATAATCAGAACAAACAGCATAAAAGTAAACATTTGGCAAATTTTGTAGAATGAGTAAAACCAGATCATGGGCACAGTATTTGAAGGGGTCTTGGTGTAAGACCTCTGAGAACTCGTGACTGAACTGATCTGGGAATGCAACCCATGACCAAGGTGGGGACAGAGGTGGTGGGAACGGTGAATCTTTCAAAATGCACAGCCACAAAGACTCATTTAGATCGTGAATTGCTCAAACATAAGGAACAAGTTTAGGTTGGAGTATTTGGACAAAACATGATCTTTTTTAAGGAGTCATTGTGTCTTCAGGCTCAGGATATTTTAGGCCAACGTATCAGGTAGACCATATTCATCATTTCACTTCCTAATGACTCTGTAATATGCCATACCTGCTGTTTCTGCAAAACATGTACACAGGGCCTCATCACTCTTGGCCAGTGGCAGAATAAACACATCCATAGACCTTTCAGTATCCATTCTTTCTTTTTTATATATATATTTATTTATTTACTTATTTATTTGGTTGCACCAGTTCTTAGTTGTGGCACGTGGGATCTTCGTTGCGGCAAAGCAAGCTCTTAGTTGCAGCATGTGGGATCTAGTTCTCTCACCAGGGATCGAACCCGTGCCCCCTGCATTGGGAGCATGGAGAGTCTTAGTCCCTGGACCACCAGGTAAGTCCCCTCAGTGTCCATTCTTATGAGTCAGAAACTACCAGACAGAGTTCTCTGATGGCCTGGGGGCTACACACTCAGGGGCCAAAACAAAAAAAGAATCCTTCTCTATTTTGTATGCCCCGGGCTTGTTTCTTAGCCTCTGAAGATCCATATAAAAGAGAATAAAAAATGTGATCGATTTTTCCCCTGTAGATCTTGTGGAATAATTCTCAGCCAATATTTAATTTTTTCACCCCACACCTAGTAGTCTTCTCCACCCCTATGTTTATTCAGCGAATTTAAATGTAGACATAGCCCCAGTTATCTAAAAATTGCACACAAAATCTAATCCCGATCAATTTAATAAGAACTGTTCTTGAAGTGCTTTATAAAAATAAATATTTTCTTGAACTCTATTAAATTATATGCATACTGAAGTATTTAGGGAATAGTGTACTGATGTCTATAATTTACTTTAAAATGAATTTTAAAAAGATGGGTTAGAGTTTCCCTGGTGGCGCAGTGGTTGAGAGTCCGCCTGCCGATGCAGGGGACACGGCTTCGTGCCCCGGTCCGGGAAGATCCCACATGCCGCGGAGCGGCTGGGCCCTTGAGCCATGGCCCCTGAGCCTGCGCGTCCAGAGCCTGTGCTCCGCAACGGGAGAGGCCACAACAGTGAGAGGCCCGCATACCGCAAAAAAAATAATAAAAATAATAAATAAATAAATAAAAAGATAGATTAATGGGTGGGTAGAGGGATGGATATGTGGTTAAATAACTATATTAAAATGTTAATGGTGAATCTCGGTGATAAGTATATATGTATTCTCTGCACCAGAGGCCTGTTAGTAATTTATATATTGCATGACATTTTCTATTTGAGTTTGACATTTTTTAAAAATGAGTAGAATCATTTTTAATTTCGTGGTAACTGACAGTCCTAATAGCCCAGCTAATTTGTAACTAACAATATTGCTGTGTAATAGGAAAAAATGGTGTTTGCGTTTGAATTTTTAAAATTTTGCTATATGTTTGAAATTTTTCATAAAAACTCTAAATAATCACCATAAAAAAGAATGAAACAACACCATTTGCGGCAACATGGATGGACCTAGAGATGATCATACTAAGTGAAGTAAGTCAGACACAGAAAGACAAATACCATATGATATCACTTATATGTGGAATCTTAAAAAAAAAAAAGATACAAATGAACTTATTTAAAAACAGAGAGGAAGGAATCAAACCCCCAAGATGGCGGCGGCATCGGAGGAGCGGATGGCTGAGGAAGGAGGCGGTGGCCACGGCGACTGCGGCTCCCCTTCCGCCATCGGCTCTACCCAGCGACTGCCCTCACCGACCCCGCCCGCCCCAGCCCCTGCAGCCGGGGTCCCAGGCGCCCCCAGCCTCGGCGCTGGCTCCGGACCAGCTGCCTCAAAACAACATGCTCATGGCGCTGTCCATCGTAGCCATCGAAAACATCCCCAGCTTTATGTCCCAGGATGAAATTAGCCAGCTCCACCTGGTTTGTAAAAGAATGGACTTGGTCTGCAGAGAATGTTGAATCAGGGATTTCTAAAAGTGGAGAGGTACCATAATCCATGTCAGAAACAAGTTAAAGCACAACTCCCAAGGAGAGAGTCAGAAAGGAGAAACCGTTCATTAGCTCCTCATGCAGACATCCTCGCTGCCGTTGAAACAAAGCTGTCTCTCTTAAATGTGACTTTCATGAAGCATGTGGACTCCAATCTCTGTTGCTTCATCCCAGGAAAGGTGATTGATGAGATTTATCATGTGTTGAGATATGTCCATTCTACCAGAGCCCCTCAGCGAGCTCATGAAGTACTTCAAGAGTTAAGGGATATTTCCTCCATGGCAACAGAATACTTCGATGAAAAGATTGTTCCAGTTCTAAAGAGGAAATTACCAGGATCAGATGTATCTGGAAGGCTCATGGGCTCTCCTCCAGTTCCAGGACCTTCTGTAGCCCTGACAACAATGCAACTCTTCTCCAAGCAAAACCCTTCAAGACAAGAGGTTACCAAACTCCAGCAGCAGGTTAAGACAAATGGTGCTGGGGTGACTGTTCTCAGGCGTGAAATTTCTGAGCTTCGCACCAAAGAGCAAGAACAGCAGAAACAGCTTCAAGACCAGGACCAGAAACTGCTAGAGCAGACCCAGATTGTAGGTGAACAGTAGAGCAGACCCAGATCATAGGTGAACAGAACGCACGGTTGACAGAGCTGGAAAGCAAACTGTGAGAAGTAATGGAAAGTGCAGTAGGAGACTCCTCAGGTTCTGGGCAGAATGAAGATCTCCTTGGAAATGAAAAAAGGCCACAGAAGCCATAGACTCTTCTTAGGAAATCTAAACATCTCCGAAATAGAAACCAGAATGTGCTTCTAGCTCCAGAGGAAGCCCTGACTTCGTAGCTTGAGCAGTTCTGCATATCAGGACACTGTGAGCAACATGGTGTCCCTTAGCTCTAGGCTTTCAGAACACAACGTAAACTTGAACTCTCATGGTTGGGACAGTCTTTTCCTGCTTCTCCTGGTTGAACTGATGCACAGAATCCTTTTATTTTGCAATAGATTTGTACTAACCAGACCTATCCTATCAGGTTTTGAGAAGTTAATTTTATTTCCGTGCAGATAATGTTTAAAGCAAGTTTATTTGTTTCTGCATATATGCACATTACATAAGGATCTTAAACCAGTCTTGACAGACTAGAAGTTAAGTTTAATACATAAAATGTCCTGTTCACTTGAAAGAAAAGACCTACTTTTTAAATGGACAATATCTTGTTTTTTAAAAAAAAGTTGACTTTTTGTTATAAGTGACCTTTGTCTGGAATGTCTGAAAAGTAGTAAATGCTTTTTGGTATTGAAGTAATGGGTAACTAAAATGGAATTCCATAGTATTGGCTGTAGAAGGGACCTCTACAGTATTTACTATATATTTTTATAAACTACTGGCAAGGGACTTACCCAGTTGTTATATACATGTTTTCAGTTCTCTTTTGGGGCCATGTGCTACATTTGCATGGATGGATGCATGCACTGCCTAGTCAACTCACTTAAAAAGCTCTTGCACTGGTATTGATCTTGAACCTCTACACTTCTCCACTTTTTAGAGCAGCATCTTAGTTCATTTAAGTGCTTAACATCTTCCACCACAACAGCTTGCCTCTGGGGGCGGGGTGGTATTTGTATGTCCATTTGTCCTCCAGTTTTACAAGAATAAGAGAGTATTAAAGCCCATTGCTTTATCTATTCTCTGCAGGGTTCAGGTACACTGGCTAAGGCAGAACTCCAAATTCTTTACATTGATGTTAGACTTCTGGCAACTAGTATTCTTCCTTACTCACCACTGTGTATGCTCATTGATCAAATGTGGTCATGACAAGTGGTGTGAGTAGGAAACCCAACCTGTGGGATGCAGTTTTGCCATTGAAAGAAAGTTCACTGAAGAAAATTATACTATGAAAAAGCATTTTGATCACTTCATTTCCGGGGGATGACCCGAGGGAAGCATTTTATTATTAATTTCAAGCTTTCCCTATCCTGCAACTTTAAACAAAAGCTTTAATTTCGTTTGCACTCCTGTTTTGAGCTTGTAACTGGAGAAGCATGTCTTGCGCTGTTCAACCTTCTAAGTGGTCACTTTAACAACCTCCAAACTGTGTACAGTGGTTATTTTCCCCAGTTGTATATTTTTGAATATACAAAATATACAACTATTACTGTCCTAGTTTTATTTTAATGTACTAAATTATGTAGTCATTATTTGCCTGTTAGTTCTTTTAAACAACTGTTGCCTCGGGCTTCAGTTATTTAAGGTAAAATTAGGTGTAGTATAGAAAACTATCCCTTTCCAGGTGGGAGTTTGACACCTGTATAAAACCTAAGGTGTTGGTAAGTACCTTAGTTGAGTAAAAGTACAAGGTCACTACTTTTTTTTATCTGTCCAACATGACATGGTTATGCATCCTTTAGATTAACCTCACCAAATGAAACTTTTTCTTATCCATTTTTAACATTGTCCTTACATAATCTTGTCCTTAGATTTTGATCAATTCTTTCTCTAACTTTGAAACTCCATTTACAGTGTAGTATGTTTTCAATGAAAAGCCATAAAATAACATCCAAGTGTTTCATGGTTTTTTGGGAAGGTAATTTTAAAATAAACAAGTTCCAAAAAAAAATTAAAAAAAATAAAAACAAAAAGAGACTCACAGACAAAGAAAACAAATTTATGGTTACTGAAGGGAAAGGGGGAGGGAGGGATAAATTAGGACGTTGGGATTAACATATACACACTACTCTATGTAAAATAGATAAACAACAGGACCTACTGTTAGCACAATATTTTGTAATAACCTACAAGGGAACAGAATCTGAAAAAGAATATTTATTTATTTCTTTATCCACCCTGTGATCTTTTTTAAAGGAGTCATTTTGTCTTCAGGCTGTGCTGTATACCTGAAACTAACATGACATTGTAAATCAACTATACTTCAATTTTTAAAAAAATCTAAATAATCATTTATTTATCAAAATTGTGTATAGTAGTCAAATGTAAAGGGAAAATGGTAGTCAAATTACATGAATCCTGGCAAGCTAGACAGAAGAAAACAACTCCTGTTTCTAACTCAAAATTCCCCTATTGCCCCTGGGAATGCTCTGGGTGGGAGTCATTTTTTACCTGAGTTTTCTATCTCTCCTAAACTTGTTTGTTCATTAACTCTTTAAGTGTTTTCTTCTCCTTTTGGCCTTACCATTCTAACGCTAAGCTTCATTTTAAAAGTCTCTCAAAGATTTGCACCGGTGAAATAATTCATGGAACTCACGTGAGTCCCGATAAATCACTTTCCCTGTCCACAGAGATGGTAAATTCCAGGTGCAATCTCAAAATATTTCACATCTTCCTACTCAATAAAAGTTCAGAGAGTTACAGACCCCTTTTTAACATAGTTTTCATTTTAGAGTTACTCTTTCTCTGTATATCTAATAGATATTATTTGGGTTTTTTTCTCTGTGTCTTTATCCCCATGTCTATTTCTCTCCATCTCTTCGCTATCTGAGGTCTCCCAGTCTCTATCTGTTTCTCCTCTGTCTGTCTATGTATCTCTGTCTCTCTCTGCCTGGAAATGAAAGAAAAGCAGTGCATTTGCAAAAATAGATGGAAACCAGCTAGCATTCCCACTTATATAAAACTATCCGTGGGAACGGGAATTTCATCTTACCTGGCCAAAACTTTCGGTCTGGTCTTTTCAATTTCTCCTTCTTCCCTTCATTCCTTAAGAAGCTGCTTAAGCCTCATGAATTCCCTAGAGTGCAGGAAGGCCCAAGGGCACAATGACACTTCAGCCTTTCCAGTGTTTAATACTCTTCTTGGGGAAATGAAGGGGGCTGAGGGGAGGAGCAAACACTCCCTACAATGATAATCTTTACTCAGTCAGGGTAAAACTCAAGTGTCTGTAATCATCTTGGAAGCTCTAAACTAGCCCACACCAACCAGATTAGAGACCAGGATGGAGTCAGAGGAAATATAGAAGTATTTATAGAAGTGTATGCATGATAGAGCACAAGAATCAAGCTGCCATAGCATGAGACCTAACAATAATATGAGTTTAAGAACAAAGATGGTCATTTCCCTCTGAGATAGTTCAGTCCAAGGTGGGCATTCCAGGTCAGTAAGCAGCTTTCCTCCACACAGTCATTCAGGGAGCCAGGCTAATGCAGACACGCTGTATTCAACATGTGGCATCTGAGGCTTCTGTAAGTAGCACCAGGGTAGCAAGCAGGAAGCGTGAACAAGCTAAACCCAGAGACTTTCTCCTAAACGAAGTGAAGCAGAAGTTGTTCACATGCCTTCCACCCACATTCTGCTGGGCAGAGCTGAGTCTCACAGCCACACCCTGTAGCAGGGAGGGCTTGAGATTTGATTTTCAACTAGGCAGCCGTGTGCCCAGCTCAACTCCATTACAGTGGAAGGAGGAGAAGGATGGATGGGGGAGGAGTGTCAGCTAACATTCACATCACATTTGTAAACATGTTCATCACTGTTATCTAAATCTGAAGACGCAACTTGGAATCGAATGTTGTTTAGTTTTTGGCATAAGTATTTGAGGAAATGGAGTCAAATGAGGTTTTCTGAAGGAAAAAAAAAATTGTCAGAGGACAGTCTATCATTAACAGAGTTGAATTCAAGCTTCTGTATTTTTCCAGGATTGTTAAATGTGACATAAAACCTAGAGAGCCTTCTACACAGAGGATAACCTCCAAAGTAATAGGCTAGTTCACGCTTCACCAACTGTCCCTTAATCATTCATGATGTGCGGACAACAGGGGCAAAGTCACCTTCGACTTGGAAGTAGGGTCACCTCGCAAGTAGCTAAGAGGCAGCAGGTGCTGACTAAATGTTCTGATTCCCTCAGGAAGATAATCACGCTCTCATATGTAAAATTCTTCAGCAAAAACGATGACACTTGGATATTGAATGCCAACCCGTGCTTTCAGTCTCCCGTTCCCTCTTCTGTTCAGAAGCCATCCACACATTCTCCCCTCTGACTCACCTTCCCAACAGCATTCCCTTTCTGTAAGCTCCCCTCCACTCCGAAGGGCAGCAGCTTAGACCCCAAGATGACTTGAGGCTCAATGTCTTGAACTCCCTCCAGCACTGACCCTGGTTAGGTAGTAAGATCCTTATTTCTTCTGCTACTTCAGAGTACTTCCCACTCTGCTTGGCTCTGGATCCTCTCCTTGACCTTCAAGCCATCTTCCCACTTCTCCCGCAGGGAGAAAGCTTTCCATCTTAGTTCCCTGAGACGAGGACTTGGGTGTAGGCAATTTATTTGGAAAGTGATCCAAGGAAACAGTGTGGGGATATGGAAAGTAAGACCTGAGGAATAAAGCCAAAAGTGTGCCTTCATGAAGGCTACCTCTGCAGGCAACTGGGGTTAAGTCCTTCTGGAGACCCTCTGAGAAACTGAGAATGACACTCAGAACAGCTCCAGGGAGAGGCCTTAGTCACCAAATGTCGCCCTTCAGTGGGTGAGGACTGCCCCTGGTGGCAGGATGAGGAAGCCCCCCTAGTGAGGGAGAAAGCCCTCTGGCGGAATGGGAGGCTGTGGGCATGCTCAGGAACTGTCCACCTGCCACAGGTGAGCTCATAGGTGCACGGAGGGGACTGGGGCACGGCATCAATGGCGTCTTCCCAGATTCTTCAAAGAAAAATCTCCTCACTTAAAACCTCAGACTCCCCCTCCCACTGACTGTTCTCACCATGAGTGGAACCAAATTCCTCAAATCAAAGTTCACAACACTTCCCTTTTGCTCTTGCAAACATTTATGCCAAAATCCACTACTGAGCTCATCGCGTACCTCATTCTTGCCTGAAGGATCTAAGTTCTTTTAATACAGAAAAATAGCCTCAGTTTTCAACCCAGGTGCAGAGCTTCAGATAATGGTTTTGCACACAACATTCCACATTTATCTTAACTTGGTCATTCCCAAGGAAACAGGACCCTGGATTGTCATCTCAGGCCAGGCCTGGTGTCAGCCTCTTTATACATGGCCCTGCCTTGCTTTGAGCCAGTACAGCACTGCTTTGTTGAAATTTTACCTGAATCCCACCCCTCCCCCTAATAGTATAACCAGCCTGTGTCTTCTTTTGTCCGGTGAGGAACTCCAGCATTCCTCAACCCCCCACCCCTTGCTCAGCAAGTTAACCTAACTTTGTATCCTGTGTCCTTGGTGGTCTTTATCAAGTGGACTTTATCACCTGTGCCAATTTGTTTGTAGCATAGATTTTTTAAATTGAAGACTAGTTGATTTACAATATTGTGTTAGTTTCAGATGCATAGAAAAGTGATTCAGTTACACACATATTTTTTTCAGATTCTTTTCCATTAGAGGTCATTACAAGATATTGAATATAGTTCCCTGTGCTATATAGTAGGTCCTTGTTGGCTATCTATTTTGTGTATAGTGATGTGTATCTGTTAATCCCAAACTCCTAATTTATCCCTCCCCCTGCTCTCCCATTTGATAACCATAAGATTGTTTTCTATATATGTGAGCCTGTTTCTGTTTTGTAAATAAATTCATTTGTATCACTTTTTAGAGTCAACATATAAGTGATATAATATTTATCTTTCTCTGTCTGACTTATTTCAGTCAGTATGATAATCTCTAAGTCCATCCGTGTTGCTGCAAATGGCATTATTTCATTCTTTTATATGACTGAGTAATATTTCATTGTATATATATCACATCTTCTTTATCTATTCACCTGTCAATGGACACTTAGGTTGCTTCCATGTCTTGGCTATTGTAAAAAGTGCTGCTATGAACGTTGGGGTGCATGTAACTTTTTGAATTAGAGTTTTTATATTTCCCTTATACATACCCAGGAGTCGGGTTGCTAGATCATATGTTAGTTTTATTTTTAGTTTTTTGAGGAACTTTCATACTGTTCTCCACAGTGGCTGCACCAATTTACATTCCCACTAACAGTGTAAGAGAGTCCCTTTTCCTCCATACTCTCTCCGACATTTGTTGTTTGTAGACTTTTTCATGATGGCCATTCTGACTGGGATGAGGTGATACCTCATTGTAGTTTTGATTTGCATTTCTCCAATGATTAGTGATGTTGAGCATCTTTTCATGTGCCTGTTGGCCATCTGTATGTCTTCTTTGGAGAAATGTCTATTTAGGTCTTCTGCCCATTTTTTTATTGGGTTGTTTGTTTGTTTGTTTGTTTGTTTGTTTGTTGGTATTGAGTTGTATGAGATGTTGGTATATTTGGGAAATTAAGCCCTTGTTGGTAAGATCATTTGAAAATATTTTCTCCCAGCTTGTAGGTTGTCTTTTCATTTTGTTTATGGTTTCCTTTGCTGTACAAAAACTTTTAAGTTTGATTAGGTCCCATTTGTTTATTTTTGATTTTATTTCTTTTGCTTTGGGAGACTGTTCTAAGAAAATATTGCTACAATCTGTGTCAGAGAATGTTTTGCCTGTGTTCTCTTCTAGGAGTTTTATGGTGTCATGTCTTATATTTAGGTCTTTAAACCATTTTGAGTTTATTTTTGTGTATGGTGTGAGGGAGTGTTCTAACTTCATTGATTTACATGTGGCTGTCCAGCTTTCACAACACCACTTGTAGCACAGATTAACTTATCAAGGTTGCTGTTCTGTACCATGAAAAGTACCTAGGGTTCAACACAGAGAAGACTGGGCAGGTAAATTTCAGTCAGGAGCTCAGTCACAATTTTTTTTAATTAATTAATTAATTTGTTTGTTTGTTTGTTTATTTTTGGCTGTGTTGTGTGTTCGTTGCTGTGTGCGGGCTTTCTCGAGTTGTGGCAGGCAGGGGCTACTCTTCGTTGACGTGCACGGTTTCTCATGGTGGTGGCTTCTCTTGTTGTGCAGCACAGGCTCTAGGCATGTGGACTTAGTAGTTGTGGCTCGGGGGCTCTAGAGGGCAGGCTCAGTAGTTGTGGCGCACGGGCTTAGTTGCTCCGTGGCATGTGGGATCTTCTTGGACTAGGGCTCGAACCCGTGTCCCCTGCATTGGTGGTGGATTCTTAACCACTGTATCACCAGGGGATCCCTCAGTCACAATTTTTTAAAAGGCCTACAGGCTTCAAGGGTATAGTGGTCTTTTAAGAAGGGTAAGTTTGTAGTGGACCTAACCTAGAGGAGAAGGGGAAACAGAGCAACCATGACAACATGAAACAGCTGCCTACCTGGAATGGTGACCACTCTCTTTACAGGAAACTTCCATCTACCCTCAGCTCCAGTGAGAGCTGTACCACCAAACACAGTCCTCATGCAATGATTGGCCAGGGAATCAGCATGTGACCCAAGCCTAGCCAATCAAAATCCTCCCTTGGGTATTTTTCCTAACATCTCTGGTTATGAAGCTTTAAAGATATAATGCTGAAGTTGCCTGTTGCCATGGCTTCTGTTTTGAGAGACAGTCAGCTCCCAAAACACAGAGGAAAGCAAAAATGAAATCCTGAGGACGTTCAAGGACCTGCCCTTTCCACTTTCTCTTCTCTCCTTCCTTCCTTCTTCTTTCTTTCTTTCTTTCTTTTCTTTCTTTCTTTCTTTCTTTCTTTCTTTCTTTCTTTCTTTCTTTCTTTCTTTCTTTCTTTCTTTCTTTCAAGTCAGTACATTACCTACCTCTCTTAAGCTAGCTCAATTATGAATTTTGATCATTTTTAACTCAGAATAATCCCTATGACTTTCACCTAGACCCCATGTAAAACTTTTTCCAGGATCCTATGTTATACTTTCTTACTTGAGCTTTATTCCATCTCTGCAGATGCAAGCCTGCACCTTTTTTGTCAGACAACGAACACCATATAATTCAACATCTATTCCTATTTTCTTCTGCTACCAGGAATCCAAAACCAAATACAACATCCAGCTGCAGAAAATGTTTGTACATTCACAGAATTTAGCCCTGGAAAGGATCTTGTGCATCATCTAGTCAAACCTTATTATTTTGCAAAGAAAACTTGAGGTCCAAAAAGGTGATGTAATTTGCCCAAGGGACATAAGCAATTAATAGCCATTTTCTTGGGTAACTGATCACATCTCCCACCCTACTCTCACTATATTCTCCCTGACCTTTTATTTGAAAACTGCATCAGTAAGAGTGTCTCCATTTTCATCTTCACTGATGGGAGGGCAGATGGCAGAAAATGAGGGATGATCCCAGGAAAATAGGGAGGGAAAGGGGCAGAGATAATGGGATTTAACCAAGGAATTAATACTATTCAGACACTACAAAAGCCTGGAAGTTTACTTAAGAGACAGAGTTCACAATGATTTCAGGAAGGGAAGGGATTATGAAGGAGCCAGGGAGAAGGACTTGTACATTGGCAAGAGAAGATTTTGACTTGTCCTATGCTCAGGAGTTCCTAAAACATTTCAGTGCTCTAAAAACTTAAAAACATTTACTCATGCTTAATAGAATGAAGGAAGCAATGCTAGTCACAAATGTGTAGCTTGGTGTATTCAATCAGAACTGTGTAAAAATCAGGCTGTAGAAGAATCTCAGATGTAAGCCACCCTTCACACACCCTTCGTGGGTGAGAAATGATGAGAAGGAAAATTATGCAATAAATGTAATCTGTGATTCAGAATATCTTTGTGGGATCTTTGGGAGATAAGATGCTAGCAGCAATGAAGAAGAGGGGTCACTGTCAACTCCATGAGCCAATATGAGACTCCATCAGAAGAGCATGTGCTTATTAGTGGACAAACTAGCTTCCATTGGTAACATCAGACTCATCTCCCTCTCAAACACCTCTTGATCTGGAAGCTGGAGGAGATACTTAGGACCACAGTCTTGCTCTTTACTTCCCAGCCCCTGTAAACAGAGACATAAAGGCCTCTCATTTGGGGCCAGACAGGAAGGCATCAGGGTTTGAAAACTATCTCCCTCCATCCTCACCCGCAAACTGGATCCCTGCAGAGATGAAGAGCCCCAGTCATCACCACCAAATGCTGGCTGAGTATCCACAGTAGGAACAGCATTCCCCTGGCCTCTTGGAATCCAAGACTAATCCCAAAATCTATGTTCCTTGGAAAGACAAGATTGATGCACCCATGACAAAGAGCAGACAAGAAGGGATTGAGAAACCAAACATAAACCAACAACAACAATAAAAAATAACTCACTTTTGTACAGCCAAAGCTGGGGCTTTTTGGTCATTTGTATGATATCATTTTCACATCTATACTTAGAATGTTCAGTAATTCTGTTACACAACTTTATCAAGTTTCGGGGAAACAGGTCCAAACCCATTGTGGAAGAGAGAATTGGCTTTGTGTCTTCACCTGGAAAATCACATGTTTAACATTTAATTGGATAGAATTTGTAGAAGGAAAAATAGCATTCCTTGCTCCAAAAAAAATTGCTCAATTTTCATGTAATGACTAGTTGATTACAAGATCAAGAGGTCATAGTCAGGGCATCAATGATCCCAAGGTTGGCCATAAATTCATCCTCTTGTGACAAACATAGTTTACAGTTTTAAGTGATAAACACTGCTCTCTGTAATAAATATTCTAACAAATGTAGTTCCTTATAACACAAACTAATGGTCTCAAAGTTACTAGTCTTTCTAAGGTTTATATTAAGTAAACTTTTGACTATTACAGGAAACTCTGCCTTTGTAGAAAACTGACTTAGCCCGAAAATCAACTTTCTGACAAGATACACATTAAAAATAAGTTTAACCCCTGACATTCTTTGACAGTTTGGGGTATACATAACCAAGCTGTGTGTATGTATGTAAAAGAAAGAGACAGCCAGCTGGAATAAATGTGATGAAATTGCCCCTGCTCCAAAAATAAAAATATAAAATAATAAATAAGTTTAACCCCAATTTTTTTGCAAATGGCATATAAGTATTTTCTAATCTTCCTAATCTATGTAGAGCAGTGTTTTGCCTTCTCAAAAGCACTTGCATTGACGACTTACTATTCTTTCAAATTTACTGCTATGGAAATTATTAAACTTAATTTTAATCAAGGCTGATTAATTCCTACACCAGTCAGATAGAGCACGGTGAGATTTCCCATATCCTGGATGTGATGTGGTTGGTAAATTCTTTAAAACACTTTCCCACAGTATAGCATGTGTATTGTAATTTTCAACTGCACCCTAGGAGCAGTGGATTGCCCTAATGTGATGGTCAAGTAGAATTTAATCAAAAGGTTACACACTAGAGATGGCTACAGCCAGTGCTTCAGCTGTCTCTATCTTCAACCAACAGCAGGTATTTTGTTAATTAGCATAAGTACCACTGGAAATGGAATTTCTCTGGTGAAATCCATGATGTTCTAGATGGGTGGATTTGCCAGAAACACTTTTAGAAACACTCCCATTACTGTACAAACAGGGTATAAGAATTTAACAAGCCTAGTGTACTTTGGGAATATTCCACTGAGTCTTGCTTCTCAAAGATTCTGTGTTCAAGCCCTGATTTGGAAGGATTCTTGATACCCTCACTCACCTAAGTAGTGAGCCAAAGCCTGACCCTAGAACACTGTCACATTGGCCTCTGGAGAGTCATTCTTTCATGCAAAGAATGTCTTGTTTCTATGAGACAAATAACTAGCCCTTTCTTCCTCTTGCCAAGCAGGAGGCAAGATATGTAGCTCTAGCTTTTAATGATTGGACATTACAGATATTAACCAAAAACTAAAATAAAATAAAAACAAAGAGCCTAATAATTGTGAACAACCACGTCAGCATAGGTCAGGGTGTGGTACTGAGGCATCAACCTTTTTTCTGTGGATTGATTTTTCTGTACTTAGTTATAATAGGAATTTAAACAGCTTATAATAAGAAGGTACCTTAAATAATAAACACAGAACAAAAAGAGACAGACCAAGTGACAGAAAAGCAAGAAAGGAGGAAAATACATCAAAAACCACTGGCTGAGTAAAGGAATAGCAGTTAAGCATAGAACTTGGCTCTGAGCTTCCAAACAGGGAAGCACTGTGTGGCTGGTCTAGAATGGTGTCTTAAAACAATCCTGGTCCACCCCAGTGGGGATGTACCCAAACAGAATTACACTTGGCAGCCTTGTTGTGTTATGGCCTTTATCCTGAACTGCTCACCTCAACGTTTCTCTTATGCCTTTGACTAGTTTCCCGTTTACTGCCTCAGCTTCCCCCTCAGACCTAAAAATGCCCGATATGCTTTGCCGAAAGCAAATTTGAAGGTTATCATAATTCTCCTGTGAATAGCTAGTAAGCACATTCAAAGTTTTATTCAATTCATTAATGCAGAAACGAGCAGGAAGACAAAGCCAGTCCCAAGAGGCTTTGAGAAACTTGGTTTGTACAGTCCGTGGAATAAAGGCAAGCTGAAATAGGAGTGCTAAGTCAGATACAAGGCTGATTAACATCCTACGAGACAATAAAACCTTAATCTTTGGGATTATCTTCTCCACTGGACAAGAAAAAAAAAGTCCTTTCTCAGTTTAATACAACTTAATCTCTGACTTTTCAGAGCTGTAAAACAAATGGGATCTAATTAAATTTCAAATACCAAGTCAAAGTTCTATTCCCTGGGATTCAGATGACCCTGAGGCACCCTTATTAGAAAATGCCCTAGCGTGGCATTAAAATGTCAGGTAATCCTCTTTTTACTTTATTCCCAACTTTTAGATAATTTTCCTGAAAAGCTTTTTTTTAAACTTTAATCTACAGGTAACCTGCTTTCTCTCTGACTGCTCAGCTGTGAACAGAAACAACTCCCCCTGACACACACATACACACCATTGCCACCCCTTGCAACTGGGGCATATTCAGGAGGTTTGCACTGGCCATCCTGGCTGCCCTTATATATTACTTAACTTTCTTTGGTCAACAGTAGGATGCCAGTTCATGGGTGAAGCAAAAATTGTCCAGACACAGCAAGGATCGCAAACTTTGGTATACATAGAATCTTCTAGGGAAATCTGATTCCGTGAACTTGGAGTGGGGTTCAGATATCTTTAACCGTCATCCTCAAGGGATTCTTGCTTTTCTACCTTCTGGTCCATAATCTGCCCCATTTCCTGATTTACTTACTTCACATGTTTGTTCCTGGGAATTTGCAAGATGAAAAAGATTTATAAACATAGATTTGCTATCAGTCTGTCCTTCCCTAATTCCCACGCTGGTGGGAGGAATCAGCACTAAGATTCTTTGTCCCTCCCCCAGTCAACCTCATGAACTAAATGAAAATCCTCTGTTTCAACACAACTGAGGAGGATTCAGCTAGGTGTCTGGGGAAGAGGCAGCAGAGGCCATTACCTGGGTTGAGAATGGGGGCAGGAATGTCCTGAGCCTATCCCTGTGTGCCCCCTGAGCCCCAGGAGATGGCGGCCTGTGGTGGAGGGCTGACCAGGGCAAATCTGCAGCCCAGGGCAGCCCAGAGGGCTGCTTCTCTGGTTTGCTGGGTGCAGGTAGGAGAACCAGCCGTGTGGTGGCCACCACTATGGAACCAGGGAGCCGTGGCCCAAGTGGAGGTACCTTGGACTCAGGACCCCCTCCTGCTCCAGGCTGAGGATTCTTATTTGACCCTGTGGAGATGAGAAGAGAATCCCAATAATGTCTGACGTTGAATTTCCTACCAGCCAGGTAGAGGCAGGTAAAGGTAAATCCTTGGAAAACCCCATCACACTGAGAGAAAAAGGCACAGAGAAGAAATTTAGTGTAGTCATCAAGAGCAGGGACTCTGGGGCCTAAAGTTCCGGTTTAAATCCTGGCCCTGCCTCTTACTAACTGTATGTCTCTGGGCCAATTTCTTTATTTTTTTTAATTCTACTGAAGTATAGTTGATTTACAATGTTGTGTTACTTTCTGCCATACAGCAAAATGATTCAGTTATACATATATATTCTTTTTCATATTCTTTTCCATTATGGTTTATTACAGGATATTGAATATAGTTCCCTGTGCTCTACAGTAGGTCCTTGTTGTTTATCTATTTTATATATTGGGTTGGCCAAAAAGTTCATTCAGATTTTTCTGTAAAATGTAATATAGTAGTTTGCATCTGCTAATCCCAAACTCCCAATCCATCCCTCCCCTACACTCCCTCCACCTTGGCAAGCATGTCTGTTCTCTATGTCTGTGAGTCTTTCTGTTTCATAGATAAGTTCATTTGTATCGTACTTTAGATTCCACATGTAAGTGATATCACATGATATTTGTCTTTCTCCGACTTCACTTAGTATGATAATCTCTAGGTCCATCCATGTTGCTGCAATGGCATTATTTCATTCTTTTTTACGGCTGAGTAGTATTCCATTGTATGTATATACCACATCTTCTTTATCCATTCATCTCTTGATGGACATTTACATTGCTTCCAAGTCTTAGCTTTTGTGAATAGTGCTGCTATGAACATTGAGGTGCATGTATCTTTTTGAATTACAGTTTTGTCTGGATATATTGGGCCAATTTCTTAATCTATCTGTGT
The DNA here is from genome assembly GCF_937001465.1 of Orcinus orca. Classification (NCBI taxonomy): domain Eukaryota; kingdom Metazoa; phylum Chordata; class Mammalia; order Artiodactyla; family Delphinidae; genus Orcinus; species Orcinus orca. The sequence continues at coordinate 13,097,589 of NC_064563.1, read as the reverse complement.
CTCAGTTTTCTTATCACTAAGATGAGGATAGTAAGAGCCCTGATCTTCTAGGATGACGGAAAAGTTTGAATGAGTTAACACAGGCAAAGCATTAGAATGATGCCTGGCATATAATAAGTGCTACATAGGTTTCTATCATATTATCCTAAAACTCAAATACTGTGGAGTAAAAGTCACACCAGCCACATTTACAGGGCGCCCTGATGAACTTCGTTCTCGGGAACAATTTTTACCCCTTTGCACAGGTGTTTCACTTTTGACTGTTTCTAACTTTGTTCTTCAGCAGAAAGTTGGGTTTCTGAGATTAAATCTTATTTTATAAAGCTGCTCTGGGAGGGGGTGAGGGTTGAGGTTGGGAGAGAGATTTGGACAAAGTTTTCAGGAATTTGACTTAATTGAAGAATGATATATTTATAGAAAATTTGCAAGTTTTCTCCTAAGAATAGGAATGAAACAAGATTGTCTGCTATTACTGCTTGTATTCAACACCATTATAGATGTCATATTTGAGGCAATTTAACAAGAAAAAGAAATAAATCTTATAAGACTTGGGAAGAAATAAAGCTATCACAATTTGAACTATTAAAAAAAGAACTGAGGGGTCTTCCCTGGTGGCGCAGTGGTTGAGAGTCCGCCTGCCGATGCAGGGGACGCAGGTTCGTGCCCTGGTCCGGAAGATCCCACATGCCGCGGAGCGGCTAGTCCCGTGAGCCATGGCCGCTGAGCCTGCGCATCCGGAGCCTGTGCTCTGCAACGGGAGAGGCCACAACAGTAAGAGGCCTGTGTACCGCAAAAAAAAAAAGAACTGAGGAATTAAATAAGAATATGATTTTATAGATTGATAGATATAGATATATATACCCTCTATATTCAGCTGTTTTGATGATTCATTTCTTTATTTCACAAATTATCTGTGCACTGAATTTATTTTTTAACCTTATATGTTGCACACACAACACACACACACAAATGCACACAAACATGCTCTAAGGTATTAACAGAAAATCTAAAAAAAAAAAATGTAAGCCTAAAGAAAAAAGAAATATCACCCATAACTACAATCCACCACCCGGAAATAACTTCGGGGGTCCCTTTTAAAAAGGAAGGTGCACCTTGGTTTGCTCTTTGAAGGCTGTTTTCCTTCTACTGTGTTTGGCTATGGTGGAAGATGAGCTGGGTGCAGCCAAGAAAGAAGAAGAGCTGGGCCCAGTGGGCAGAGATGAAGAAATGTCGTGGCCACGTGACCCACCACTTGCTGAGCTCATCTCTCTGACCTACATTGAGCAGGTCACAGGCAGGGTTTTCTGGGCAGGTCTTTTCTGAATCCAAAAGCTAAAAGCTGTACTTTGAGCAAAGTTTAGCCTCTGGTCCCAGATTCTAACCACAAAACCTAGAGATGTCAGCCCCTCTGCAAAGCTCATTCAAAAGCTGGAATGAATGAGCTGATTGCTGGATGAAAGAGGAAGATCTCTGCTTCCCCATCTATCCAAGCAGAGCTTGGACCAGCATTCAGGCTGCCGGGCATATTTACAGCCCAAGGACACTGATCCAGCCACACTCCTGGCCCCTGGGACTGTGTTCTCCCTGAACGGTTTCCATATTTCTACTTTGGAGAAAGGCAGATCTCTTAGTTAAAGCCTTAGACACCAGCACTTGAAGGTAGGTGATAATTTGGAATATGAGTCCAGGAAGCAGGAGGGAAGGAGTGGGGAGAGCCGGGTATGAGTCTGTGTCATTAGATCCATCGCTGCTGCTGTGAGCTAGGGGGGCTGGACCCCCTGAAACCTCCCAAGAAGCAGGAGAAGTGTGCCTCCTGGAATCGTCCCCCTAAAAGATGAGAGGCCAGGACAATTACCTGTTCCCTGTTGGTTGAGGGCGACTCCCAAGGCATCAACTTCAGGCCAAGCTTACTAGAAGGTCCGAAGGATTCCCTTTAGCATTAGAGAAAGCCCTGCGTTAGAACGTGGGAAGACACGGTATACACACTTGAGGGGCAGGTCTCTAGGGTGGTGGGTCCAGGCTCTCCGGAAATCTCCACCACAGCTGCCACTGAAGTCAGAGGTGGCCCAAGGGTGCGTGACCTGGGGGCCAGCAGTGCCTGCTCAGCACAGAATGAGCTGGCTGCACCCCACCTGGTTCCATACTTCTAGACGCCTGGCTTCAGGCCCATTTCACAGACAGAACAATCGAGACTTAGAGAGTTTGAACGGCTGCAATTTTGCACCCCCTGGAAGTGCGAGAAAAGCAATGTGTGTCTCCTGCTGCCTGACCCACTCTTCCTTCAGTCCCCAAGCCCACTCGCAGTAGGAAAAAACTGGGATCTTCCTCTCTGTTCTTTTCTGCTAAAAAGTTCCCCCACCTGGCAGCCTGGAGCACACTGACTCTTCTGCTGGGGCCTCTGGTCCTGTCAAGAGGCAGTGTATGTAACCTGGGTTAAACACATGAGCTCTGGGTTCCTGGCTCATCCCAGCTGTTTGACCTTCAGCTGGTTACCCTGACGCTCTGTGTCTCAGGTTCCTCAGCTGTAAAATGGGATAATTATTGTACCCAATTCACAGCACTCATTGAGGATTAAATGAATTAATACTTGTAAAGCACTTCAAAGGCAGCACTCAATAAATTCATTCAGCACTCACTCAACAGTATTATTGAGCAACTACTTTATTTTAGGTACTATTCTAAATTCTGAAGATGCTGCAGCAAATGAACAGACAAAGTCTCTTCTCACCCATTTCCTACACCAGCAATTCTCATTACCCTGGATGAAATGGGCGCCATTAGGGGCAGAGAAGTAACTTAGATCACTCTGTGAGATGGGGAATAGACTATTCCAGAGCAAAGATGGGAGCAGGGTAACCGTTGAAGAGGCTATAAATATCGGTTTTATAGAAGTATTATTGCAGGGAGAGGCTCCCATAATAAACCTGGTGCTGCCCTGCCTGGAGGGACACACAGCCCAGACGCGCAGCACTTAACAAAAAACTCTTCTGCATCCTGTCTCAACTAACTACTGTGTGTTGAGACAACCAGTACTATGCATTCTTCCCACTTCATGTTATTTAATGTAGGAAATTACTATTATTGTTTCAAGAACTCCATGAGCTAAGTATTATCAATACAGATAAAGAGATCGAGACTCAGAGAGATGAAGTAGCATCTTTCCTGAATTCTCACACCGAGATCTCTCACGCATCCTTGTACTACCTCCTCGATAACAGCTGAGGATTGCAACTACCTAACTAACTTGTTAAAACTTAACTTAGGGGCTTCCCTGGTGGCACAGTGGTTGAGAGTCCTCCTGCCAATGCAGGGGACTCGGATTCGTGCCCCGGTCCGGGAAGATCCCACATGCCGCGGAGCGGCTGGGCCCGTGAGCCATGGCCGCTGAGCCTGAGCGTCTGGAGCCTGTGCTCCGCAACGGGAGAGGCCACAACAGTGAGAGGCCCGCGTACTGCAAAAAAAGAAAAAAAAAAAATTTAACTTAGTGTTCATTCCGTTTGCATCTATAATGATACCATTCTTAGTCACTTTCTCCTGTGTTTTCTTTGGCTGGAGAGGACTGGAGTTGAGCCAGTGATCTAGAAACTACATCTACCCCCGGTCAACCTCTGGGACAGGAATATAAAAGGTTTTCTGGGGAGGCTGAAGATAAAGTTTAAGAACCACCGTAGAGAGAGTCCAAGTTAATATTGCTACATAGCAAACTACCCAATACTTAAATGCTTAGAACAATCCTTTTATGCTTGCTCACAATTTCTTTTTTAGCATAGAGATGGTGTTTATTTGTATTATTTCTTTTAACTTCTACATGTAAGTGATATCATATGATATTTGTCTTTGTCTGGCATACTTCACTTAGTACGATAATCTCTAAGTCCATCCATGTTGCTGCAAATGACATTATTTCATTCTTTTTTATGGCTGAGTAGTATTCCATTGTATGTATGTACCACATCTTTTTTTTAATTTATTTTTTATTGAATTATCGTTGTTTTACAATGTTGTGTTAATTATTGCTGTACAGCAAAGTGACTCAGTTATGCATATATATATATATATATATACACATTCTTTTTCATATTCCTCTCCAATATGGTTTATCACAGGATATTGAATATAGTTCCATGTGCTATACAGTAGGACCTTGTTGTTTATCCATTCTCTATATAATAGTTTGCACCTGCTAAACCCCAAACTCCCAATCCATCCCTCCCCTACCCCCTTCCCCCTTGGCAACCACAAGTCTGTTTTCTATGTCTATAAGTCTGTTTCTGCTTTATAAATACATTCATTTGTGTCATATTTTAGAGTCCACATATAAGTGATATCATAGGGTATTTGTCTTTCTCTTTCTGAATTACTTCACTTAGTAAGATAATCTCTAAGTCATCCATGTTATTGCAAATGGCATCATTTCATTCTCTTTTATGGCTGCATAGTATTCCATTGTATATATACATCACATCTTCTTTATCCATTCATCTGTTGATGGATATTTAGGTTGTTTCCATGTCTTGGCTATTGTGCATAGTGCTGCTATGAACATAGGGTGCATGTATTTTTCTGAATTATAGTTTTGTCTGGGTATATGCCAGGAGTGGGATTGCTGGATTACATGGTAATTCTATTTTTAGTTTTCTGAGGAACTTCCATACTGTTTTCCACAGTGGTGGCACCAACTTACATTCCCACTGACAGTGTAAGTGGGTTCCCTTCTCTCCACACTCTCTCCAGCATTTGTTATTCGTAGACTTTTTAATGATGGCCATTCTGACTGGCGTGAGGTGTGTACCACATCTTCTTTATCCATTCATCTGTTGAGGGACATTTACATTGCTTCCATGTGTTGGCTATTGTAAATAGTGCTGCAATGAACACTGGGGTGCATGTATCTTTTCAAATTATGGCTTTCTCCAGATATATGCCCAGGAGAGGGATTGCAGGATTACATGGTTGCTCACAATTTTGTGGGTCAGGAATTCAGGACAGCCTTGGTTGATGGTTGTCTCTCAGGGGTCTCTGATGAAGCTGTGGTCTCTGATGTAGTCAGAGTCTTGGACGTCAGCTGGGGCTGTGGTCATCTAATGGCTCCACTGTTCTGGATGTCCAAGGTGCCGCCCTCATGCACTTGGCCAGCAATTTGTCCTTTCTGTAGCTGGGCATTCTGCTGGGCTATTGATCAGAGTGCCTATTCATGGCCTCTCCAACTTGGTCTCAGAGTGATCAGATTTTTTCCATGGTGTCTGGTTTCCACAGAGAGAGCATCCCAATAGAACAGGCAGAAGCTCCATGGCCTTTTATGACAGAGCCTCAGAAATCATAGTATCACTTCTAACACAACTATTTGTCAATGCTTTCACAGCCCATCCATATTCAGAGGGAGGGGACACAGACCCCACTTCCCAATGGGAGATGTGTCAAAGAATATGTAGACATACTGTCCACAGAGAATTTGTCATCTGACAGTGTTCAAGAACTGTCTGCCTAACTCATATATTTTGCTGGTGGGAAGGTAAATATATATTCCATGATATAAGCCTCACAGAAACCAATCTGGAAATATTTATCAAAATTATAAATGCATATATTCTTAGATGGAGCAATTCCACTTCTGGGACTTTACCTTATGGTATGGTCAACTCAAATCATTACACGTCATCTTTAATATTTCAGGAGTTTTAAAGATGCAGGGCCAGCATTTCCACTAAAGAAAAGGTGGGTGCATTTGCTAAATTTAAGGAAACCACAAAATGATTTAGTAGTTAGGATTATTGAGTTTAATCCTAACTATTTTTTCTTGGCCTCCAATGTGGCCAGCATGCTACCTGCTTTACATCCATTATATCTAATCCTTTGTACAACTCTCTAAGGTTCATTATTTCTGTTTCTCTGCAGCTGTGGAGAAATAGAACTTGCCCAAGACCCCACAGCTAATTAAGTGGAGGACCTAAAATTCATGATCCAGTTCTGCCTGCGTGAACTATGGTTACCCAGCTCACAGAACCATAGTTCAGTCTTTCAAGCTACATGCTTTCATATGAAAATCTCTGGTCTCTCTATATTTCTAAACGGCACAATGTAAGAGAACAGTTCATTACAATTTGCTTCCTGTCAGAAGTAACATGTAAAGATGATTCTACACAATTCTTTGAAGGAGAAAGACTACGAGATTAATGTTTGTACTGAATATTTCCTTAGAAATGGAAATTATTCTTGCAGTGTGTAAGTAGAACACGTGTCAGTTTGCATAGCTTGTTAAGAAATTCCCTGGAAATTGAATCTCTGTGCGGTTTGCCCCCATCTCTTCTCTTGCCAACATTGCACAAGGACAGCTGGAAGGTTTGAGAACTGCAATACAGATAAGTAATGGCCTTTTACCACCCAAAATAAGGAGTAGGCATAGATAATGAGCCAAAATGTTTTGCCTTAGCAAATTAGCCCACATCCTCTCCACTTCCCGATTCCTCACAAGTGTCATCGGAGGGAGCTGCCCAAGTAGGAGCTGCCCCGTCCCAGCACCTACACACTTACACACTTACACACATAGGCACGTGTGCACAGCCACACTCTTTGCACCTGAAATTTACCCTTGCTCGTTTCCCTGAACTACAAACACACAGAAAATGCTCCATCTTTGCAGACTCTTAGAGCAGACAGTTTCTTAGGCTGAACGAATCACGCCCCTGCTCATTTACAATAGCTCCGTATTGCTCCAAACTCCTTCCATGAATAAATTTAAATGTTCTTGTAAAAAAATATATATATATGAAGCATCACTCACTCTGTCCCACCTTTCTTTCTTCCAGCTTCACCTAATCCGTTATCTGACACTTCTGCATAAACCAAATCCACTCCCCTTCCCAGGCTTTCTGTGTTGTTTTCCTCTCCACGTATGTCCCCTTCACTGTCCTCCACCTTTCCTGATTCTACCTGCCCTGTGAGCCCACATCGAGATCCATCTCCTCCAAGAACCTTCCTGTAGTACCTACCGACCCCAGTGGCCTATGGTATTTGGACCCTTCGGTTGGAACTTAATAGTCTACGGCCCTGTGACTTCTCTAAGGCAGTGCTCCGCAAATGCTGGTGTGTGTAAGAACCACATGGAAGGTCTGAACAGACTGCTGGGCTCCATCCCAGGGTTTGTGATTCAGCAGATCTGGGCTGGGGACAAGAATTTGCCTTTCTAGCAAGTTCCCAGGTGCTGCTGCTGCTGTGACAATGGCTGGGGCAGAGCACAGAGCACAGGGCTTGCCATCTCTCTGAACCTGGGCAGTTAGTTACTTCTGTGTGCCTCAGTGTCTGCAATGATGCAACTTCAGAGAATTGTTGTAAAGAACTGAAATAATGTATTTTAAAGGTTTAGTACAGTTCCTTGTGCATAGTGAGAGCTCAAAGCATGGTAGCTATTATTCCTAGCAGAAAAAAATATAAAACTTCTTGGGGATTACCTATATAACAAGTTAACTCCCAGACTGTGGCTTAACAAAGCTCTGGGCTGTGGGCTTATTGGCCGGGCTGCTGCATCCCATGCCAGGGTTTGAAAGGAAGCTACATGAATCTTTATCCAACCCCTTATTTAAGTCTTTATCTGGGAGGGGTAATTGAGGATAACGTTTGTCATGTTTATAAGACCCCTCTCAAAGCTAAACACCTGCGATTGACTCGACTTTCGATTTGAAATAGCTATGTTTTCCAACTAGTTATTCTGTAGAAATATTATTTTTACTTTATTGTAAATTCTACTAAATGAGACAAAAAGCAAAATATCCTATAGTTTCCCCACTTGGTTCTTCATTAGGAAAAGCAAACCCAAAAGAAAAAAACCAGTAGACTCTTAAGAAAATCGTAGGAAATCATTTATAATTGCAAAACCAGTTCTGACTACTAAGAATATCTGAGAAGAATGTCAAAGTTTATACAATATTGGACTATGGGAGGCAGGGGGTGCAGCCTATTAGCTGCAGCCTAATCCAACCAGGGGAAAGGGATGGGATGGGGGGGTGGGCAGAGGACGTGGCATCCAGCCTGCACAGACCCTGCCCCACTCACCTCTGGCAGGCAGAGAACCGTCTTCTGGTTCCACAGAGCCAGTGCTGGGCCAACACACTGGCTTTGACAGCTGCAGTCTGAGGCCTGGACCTTTCCTGGGACCTCCCGGGAACTTGGAATCAAAGAAGGAAGCTGGCAGAGCAAAACCAGGGAGTCTACTGTGTCCTCCAAACCCTCCAGCCCACTGTTTCCCCTGCCAGCTCCAGGTGGAGATCTCACATTTCTTTAAACCTAGAACCTCATTCACAGCACCTGGGGCATGAGAAATGCTGATTTAGTCAATCAAGCCATTAAACAAGGTAGTTGTTGGGAGGTCTTCTCTGATATGACACTAGTGCAGTGGCCATGGTAAATTCAGGAAACTGTTTTAGCCATGAGAAATCAGTGTGTGTATATATAGGCATCAGAGTTCCTGATTGTGTTTTTTTCCACACCTGTATCAGTCAGGGTTTGATCGGAGGAGCAAAAATACTAGAAGAAATATAAATAATAAAAGCTATATTAAACAGATTTGAACTTACACAATCGTGAGAGCTCGTTCAACAGTTTATGGAGGGCTGTGGTTTCCACATCTGGTGTTGGGGACTGAGTCAGCAGGGCCGTCGGCAGAAGGAAGGATGGATGTGAGGTGGGAGAGAGCAGAACAAGCTGGAGGGTGCTGGGAAAGCACAGGGTGGAGGAACCACGACAGCTCTCACCGCCTGCCAGCCTCCACCTTCACTGATGTGAGTGACCTGCAGGTGAAGTTCCCTTTGTCACAGAGGGAAACACCATGCACCTGGCCCAGAAGTTGGAGAAGCCATAGAGGAGATTCGGCAGAAGAGGGGGAGCTATGGTCCTGGCTGGTGCCCCACATCCAGGTGAGCCAGTGGATGAGTGACACCCAGCCTGAGTGGCCACAGCGATGAGTGCCTGGCACTGGCCTTCAAGCCTTAGGAACAGTGTCGCTGCTGAGTCTCTTCTGCCCTCCACAATTCACACAGTGTCTCAGGGGCCCATGCGGGATGGAAACTATGCAGGGAAGGGAACTATGGGCAATGCAGTCTGACTTAGATAAGTTGACAGCGTACAATCCACCACCACCCCAGGGGAGCTGACACCCACCCAGTGCCCAGCGATGGGTCCAGAATCACATTCTCCTGAGGATGAACTGCCTTGCTCCAACTCAGAGGATCAGGTGGACCAGCTGGCGATCAACCCTGACACACAGTTCGTTTCTAGAAAAGACGCTGAGAAGAGGAACAGGGTTCAAACTGCCACTTGTTAATTTTAGTACATATAATTCATTTCAGAAGGTTTTAGTACCAGTTAGACACGTGAAACGGCTAAGGATGTATTCCTGATGAGCTAGCCCTCCAGAGCGAGATAAGGAACGTGAGCTAGAGTCAGGAATTCGACAGTGTAAAAATCCCCTGCTGTGCAGGTGAGATGCACACTCCCAATCTGTGTTTAACTAACACCCAGAGATGCTCACGCAGATCTGCACTTCCAGACTTCTCCAGAGGCCTGCAAGTCACCTTGCAAACTCCTAAGTCCTTCCTGTCTGCAAAAGCAGATGACCGTAGGCTATTTTAAGTGAGGGAACAGCAGAGAACATCTTTATAGAAAGACAGCAGTGGGAAATAAAAATCGCAATTTATTTTAGCATAATGTTCTCAAGGTTATTTTAGAATTCTATTTATTAAGGGTTCGTAAATGTTACTTGCTCTGTTAATAAAGAACTCGAAGGCTGACAGACTGCATCCTCCACCCAGACTGGTCTATTGGCCCACACATCTTCGCCACCTCCAAGCAGCCGCAGGTGGGCTGGCGCCACCTGGAGGCCACATGAGCATGTGCTAAGCGCAAAGCAAAACATCTTAGTGCTTTGTGAGTGTCAGAACTGAACTTTGGGAACCGACAATGGTTTGAATTTGATATCTTAGTCATAAATAACTTTGAGCATTTCTTGTGTGTCCTTCCTTGACTGCTTTAAGAGCACAGAAAGATCATGGACTTTGGACTTTGGCAGACTTGGTTTAAATCCCTGCTCCAACACCTATAAGCCACGCCCTTCCTTCTGTGCCTGACCTCCCATCTCCTCGGCTCAGCAGCCACATGCAGGAGCAAGGGGATGGCAGCCTGTCTCAGCTACACTGATTACAGCTCAGTGTCTGCCCTCAAGGCTTGTCTAAGGCAGGGGATGCTTGGGACAACTGTGGGAACTTATCAGCTATGTGTACACCCCTGCAGTAACCTTGACCGCAAGGATCCAGAACCCATAACAAGTTATTCACTTTTCTCTCCTGGGCTGGCCATTCTGAGGAACATTCTACCCAACCCCTCAGAAGATTCTAGGACAAAACAGTGGGAAGCCCCCGTTGCTCAGAATGATGACAAATTAAAGAAAATCTACCCTCATATATTTTTACTCCTTCCATCTGTGTTCCCTGAGATCACTTGCCAAAATAAACTTCACAAGCCCCTGTCTCATGTTCAGCACTCTCAGGGGATTCTGGGTAAGAAAATGTAAAACCTTAGGCGATTCATTATCCTCTGTGGGCCTTTGTTTTCTCAGCTGCAATATGAGATTTTTTTGCAATATATGACATCTTCACAAGGATATTGTGAAGATAAAGTGAAATTCTGCAGGAAAACACTTCCACAGTGCCTGATTCATAACAGAACCCTCTTTTCAGGGAAGGGAGGCACATCTCTGTTACCTGGTAACTTCTTGATGGGGCTATTTCTTCTTAAAGCTGGGCCATCACCACCAGCATCATATTCACCACCACCATCACCACCACCACCTCCACCCCCCACCACGACACCATCACCACCACCAATACCAACACCACCGTCACCACCACCATCACCACCACCACCTCCACCCCCCACCACTACACCATCACCACCAACAACAACACCGTCACCACCACCATCACCACCATCACCTCCACCTCCCACCATGACAACATCACCACCACCAATACCAACACCACCGTCACCTCCACCCCCACCATCACCATCACCTCCACCCCCCACCACGACACCATCACCACCACCAATACCAACACCACCATCACCTCCACCCCCACCATCACCATCCCACCACCATCACCATCACCTCCATCCCCACCACTATACCATCACCACCACCAATACCAACACCACCATCACAACCACCATCACCACCATCACCTCCACCCCCACCATCACCATCACCTCCACCCCCCACCACTACACCATCACCACCACCAACACCAACACCACCGTCACCACCACCATCACCATCACCTCCACCCCCCACCACGACACCATCACCACCACCAATACCAACACCACCATCACCTCCACCCCCACCATCACCATCACCTCCACCCCCCACCACTACACCGTCACCACCAACACCAACACCACTGTCACCACCATCATCACCACCATCACCTCCACCCCCCACCATCACCATCCCACCACCATCACCATCACCTCCACCCCCACTACTACACCATTACCAACACCAATACCAACACCACCATCACCTCCGCCCCCCACCATCACCACCACCACCCCCCACCACTACACCATCACCACCAACAACAACACTGTCACTACCACCATCACCAACAACACTGTCACCAACAACACCATCACCTCCACCCCCCACCATCACCATCCCACCACCATCACCATCACCTCCACCCCCACCACTACACCATTACCACCACCAATACCAACACCACCATCACCTCCACCCCCCACCACTACACCATCACCACCAAAAACAACAGCACTGTCACCACCACCATCACCACCAACAACACTGTCACCAACAACACCATCACCTCCACCCCCCACCACTACACCATCACCACCAACAACACTGTCACCAACAACACTGTCACCAACAACATCACCTCCACCCCCCCACCACTATACCATCACCACCACCACCAAGAGCTCTACCACCACCACCATCACCACTAACCCATCGTCATCATTATTCTCACCACCATCAGCACCACCATCACTACTGTCATCACATATACACCATCTTTACCATATTCTCGCAAGTCAATGAGCAGGATTGACCTAGTAGAAGTCTAGTCAATTCTTTTCAGCTAGAGAAAATAATCGACGTGTCTCTGTTATACCTCTGCCTCTGCAAAAGTCTAAACACTAGCCAATGTCAACATTTCCAGCTATTCTTAACCAGAATTTTTGGCTAATTAAAATCTTGCAACATGGGAATTCCCTGGCAGTCTAGTGGTTAGGACTCGGTGCTCTCACTGCCAGGGCCTGGATTCAATCTCTGGTCGGGGAACCAAGATCCCACAAGCCGTGCAGCACGGCAAAAAAAAAATATTTATTTCAGAACAGAGTTAACATTTTGGCTATGACATATATCTGCAGTATGTTTGCATATCTTTTAGGAGTCAGGTTCAAGTAGAAAAGGTTAGAAGTCTCATAGTAAAATCACTGAAGTCAGATGGACTGGATTTTTTTAATAAACTTAGTTTTTAGAGTAGCTTTATGTTCACAGCAAAATTGAACAGAAAGCACAGTTTCCATATGCCTCCAGCTCACACAGCCTTCCCCACTGTCACCATCCCAACAACACAGTGATGTATTTGTTACAATTGATAAACCTACGTTGACACATCCTTACCACTTAAAAGTCCATATTTACATTAAGGCTCACACATGGTGTTGTACATTTTATGGGTATGGAAAAATGTATAATGACATGTATGCACCAGTATAGTATCATACAGAGTAGTTTCACTGCCCTGGAAATCCTCTGTGCCCCACTTATTTAACCCTCCCTCCCTTCTAGCCCCTGGCAACCACTGATCTTTTTACGGACTCCATGTTGCTTTTTCCAGACTGTCATACAGTTGGGTCATACAGTATGGAGCCTTTTCACATGGGCTTCTTTCACTTAGGAAAATGCATCTACGATTCTTCCATGTCTTTTCATGGCTTGACAGCTCATTTTTTAGTGTTGAATAATATTCTATTGTTTGGATGGGTCATAGTTTATTTCTCCATTACTAAAGGATATCTTGGTTGCTTCCAAGTGTTAGCAGTTATGAATAAATGTTATAAATAAATATGTACAGGTTTTTGTGTGGGTATAAGTTTTCATCTTACTTGGGTGAATACCAAGGAGCATGATTGCTGGATCGTATGGTAAGAGTGTGTTTCGTTTTCTAAGAAACTGCCAAACTGTCTTGCAAAGTGGCTGTACCGTCTTGCATTCCCACCAGCAAAGAACGTCAGTTCCTGCTGCTTCACATGCGCACCAGCATTGGTATTGTCAGTGTTTTGAATTTTCACCATCCTAATAGGTTTAGTGGAACCTCATTGTTGTTAAATTTGCATTTCCCTAATGACATATTATGTGGAGTATCTTTCCACATGCTTATTTGCCATCTGTATATCTTCTCTGCTGAGGTGTCTGTTCAGGTCTTTTGTCCACTTTTTAATCGGGTTGTTCATTTTCTTATTGTTGAGTTATAAAAGCTCTTTGTATATTTTGGATGATAGTCCTTTATCAAATATGTCTTTTGCAAATATTTTGTCCCAGGCTGTGGCTTGTCTTCTCATTCCCTTGAGTTGAACTGGATTTTAACCCTAATTATGTTAGTATTACATTATAAAAACCATAAACCATGAAAACCTTACAACTAAGTTTCCTCTTTCATCCAATAAGTACTTTAGTACTACTATGTGACAAGCATCTACTAGGCACCAGCAAAGAAGATTCCAGGCCTTTCTTTCAAGGAGCTTTCTTAGTAGTGGGAGAGACTGACAGGCAAAGAGTGGAACCACAAGGCAGCTCATGATCAGTTCCATAACTGGGGAAGGTGAGGAGAGCCTGAGCCAGTTGGAGATGGGGAGTGTTCAGGGAAGCCTTCCCGAAGGAGGTGACCTAAAGGAGGAGAATCTAGCTAGGTGTAATTGGGAAGAGGCGGTAACAAGCCTCTCGGCAGTAGGGACATCACGGGTAAAGTCCCAGAGGTGACGGAATGTATACATGGCTTCACAGGACTGACTATGGCTGTGATGCAATGTGCAGGGCAGCAGGAGCTGGGGCCACATCACGGAGGGAGCATATGCCACACTGAGGAGTTAGAACTTGGTTTTTCTATATAAACAGGTTCCCTAAAAACATTTTTTTTTTTTTTCCTGAGAAGATGGCCTTGGAACAAAGCTAGCCCAAACCAGGTCAATGCTTCACAAAGGAAGGAATGTTTTATTAGCACCTAGTTTTCTGGAAGATTCTATCCACCAAGAATTTAGAGAGGGTGGGATTCGAAGGGTATTGATGGAACTCATGGCCACTTTCCACTCCTCCTGTGGTGACATCTGTCGAAATCACCCTCACACGTGGGCAGGCGTGTGTGTGAGTTCCCATATCGGTCTGACGGCTGTGTCTAGTGCTTCTAAGAACCTTCCTGCCCATACCCCCAAGCAAAGACAACCAGACCCTTAGTCACTGCTGCCTTCTAGGAGTCATAGTATAAGGAAAGCAGTGCTGCTTACACTAAACCCAGCTATCATTTCTAAGAAGGAACCAGCAGGGATAATCTCTAAGGCGACCCTGTGTGCCCCTGGCCACCAAAGTGAAGGCTCCTTCTATGCAAGGTTAGTGTTCCTCCTTTGAATCTACCATGTTTAACCCAATGCATGGTTTGAGGTAAACAAATGATAAACACGTGCATTAAATAGACTGAATTTAACACACTAACAAATGATGTAAAAGTCAGCATGGGGGTATTTGATAATTAAATGTTTCAGTATTTATAGGCTAAAAGAAAACCTCTGCAAATTTAACCTTTTACACTCACTGAGGACAAATTTTCTTGAAAGAATAAATTTTTGAAATATTCTCCTAAATCTTCCCCTTTATCTTTTTCTTCTTTAGATATATGGACCAAAATGCAGAGAAAGTGAAAAACTTCCTCTCTGTAAACAGAAAAAGAGAAACTGGAAAACACAAAGAGCTTGGTGGGATTGAGTTTTCCTGGAATCCCCTGGTGCCATAGATACACTTTTTTTCTGTCTCATAAAGTGACTATTTAGTACAAAGCTAACACAAAATCCCGTCACAGGGGGAAATTTGTCATCTTTCCTAGAATGAAGCCTCTGAAATGTTTTATTAGAAATTAGTTTACTGGAAAATTTTAGTCACTAAGACAAAGAAAGAGAGCAGAAAACTATGCGTGTTGGTTGTCTTGAAAGTTGTGAGCTTTGCTCCCCTGTGGGAACTGGTGATAGATAATAGAACTCTGGTCAATTGTGTTTTCCAACCATGGCTGCAGCAATAGCTCCACGCCACAGGCTCATCTACCTTGCCACTCCCCGATCAAGAGGTGGCATCCATGTCCCTCCCCATTTAACTTACTTGTGACCAGTAGAATGTGGTGGAAACAACGTTGTGTGATTTCCAAGGCTGGAGCATAAGAGGCCGTGAAGCTTCTGCCTTGTCCTCTGGGCACTGGTGGGTGGAGCCCCACACCACCGTGTAACAAGTCCAACCACCATGCTGTGAGGAAGCCCCGTCAGGTGGAGGGGCTATGCGTAGACTCAGTGGGCTTAGTCTGTGTGTCCTTCCAGCCCAGGCACCACACATGTGAGGAAACGTGCTTCAGATGAGTCCACCCCAACTGCCGTGCCACCCCCAGGCTTTGGGGCTTCTCAATCGAGGCCCCAGACACTGTGGAGCATGAACAAGCTGTCCCTGCTGTGCCCTTCCCCAATTCCTGACCCGCAGAATCCATGAGCATAACGAAATGGTGGTTGTGTGTTATGCCACCAACTTTGGGCTGCTTTGCTACATAGTAGTACTCAATAAAACCACAGCTCACACACACTTAAAATTCACCGTGTGCTAGCACTCTTCTACGTGTGTTACATATATTAACGTAGTTAATCTCCTCAATAATCTTGTGAGGTAGGACCATTACTACCTCCATTGACAATGCAAACATTCTATCCAACACTGCATGATCAAGGGGAAGCAGAAGCAAGTGGTGCATTTGTGTTTTTATCTGAGAGGTGGGAAATTGAAATATCACCTACAGACCACATTTTGGCATTTTGATCCTTTGCAAAATTAACACTTTTTAGTATTTTTGGGTATTCGTGCAATACACAAATATACTCTCATTGTACAAAGCATCAGACAACAGCTAGGCACCATTTCAGATCCCCTTGGCCCCAATAGTGTCTCACTACAATTGCTGCTGCTGCCACCAATTCTTTGTGGGTTTGGACTCCCTTCCACCGATGCAACCCACAGAGCCTCCCTGAAGCCCATGACTCTTACCTGCTGTGCTGTCTTCCCATTGACTCCACTGCAGAAGTCCACTCAGCACCCTCGCTCATGCAACCCAGAAGGGCCAGAAAAGTTAACACACCAGAGGCCAGTGGGGAAGGGTGGATATGTTCTTCCCCCTTTTCTCCACTACTCCTGACAATCCTGGGGCTCAGCTCTTTCGACAGCTTCTTGCCGAGGGGTCCCAGGGGGTTAAACAAACAGTCACACTTGTAAAGAGTCAATTCAGTAGCATCTCTGTACAGTCCCCCCTCTTCCCTGCCTCACAACCATCACCCTTCACCCCTGCTCCCTGGGCTTGTGCTTCCAAATAGCAGATAAGCCTGCGCTCTGGGGAACCCAGAAGACATCACTTAGTGTCCAAGCAGGATTCAGGTGACCTGAGCAATATGGGAAATCTTCCCTCATAAACCATCCCAGCTCTTCCCCCCACACCCTACTCCCTTCCCAGAGGAAACCACTATCAATAGTTTTGTATATGTATAACTGATTCGCTTTGTTATAAAGCAGAAACTAATACACCATTGTAAAGCAATTATACTCCAATAAAGATGTAAAAGAAATTTAAAAATAAGAAAATAAAGTGACTGTTGGTGTGCTGGAAAAAAAAAAATTTTATGTACATCCTTCCGGTCTCCTCTCTATACATATACATATACATACACATACATGCATACATATGTATATATAAATAATGTTTTCATATACATAAATATATATATCTTTTTAAATTTACATATATAAAATCTATTATTAGCCCGATTCTGAGTGTTTTGGGGTTTGGGGGTTTTTATAATTGAAGTATAGTTGATTTACAATGTTGTGTTAGCTTCAGGTGTACAGCAAAGTGATTCAGATATATATATATATAGATACACACACACACATATACACACACACACACACACACACATATATATACACATATATATATTCTTTTCCAGATTCTTTTCCCTTATAGGTTATTACAAAATATTGAGTATAGTTCCCTGTGCTATACAGTATGTCCTTGTTGGTTATCTATACATAGTTGTATGTATATGTTAATCCCAAACTCCTAATTTATCCCTCCTCCCCTTTCCCCTTTGGTAACCATGAGTTTGTTCTCTGTGTCTGTGGGTCTGTTTCTGTTTTGTATCATTTTTTTTAGATTCCACATATAAGTGATATCATATGATATTTGTCTTTGTCTGGCTTACCTGACTTAGTATGATAATCTCTAGGTCCATCCATGTTGCTGCAAATGGCATTATTTCATTCTTTTTTATGGCTGAGTAGTGTTCCAGTGTATATACACACCACATCTTCTTTATCCATTCATCTATCGATGGACATTTAGGCTGCTTCCGTGTCTTGGCTATATTGTAAATAGTGCTGCTATGAACATTGGGGCATATGTATCTTTTTGAATTAGTTTTCTCCAGATATACACCCAGGAGTAGGGTTGCTGGATCATGTGGTAGCTCTATGTTTAGTTTCTTAAGGAACCTCCATACTGTCCTCCATAGTGGCTGCACCAATTTACATTCCCACCAACAGTGTAGGAGGGTTTCCTTCTCCCCACACCCTCTCCACCATTTATTGTTTGTAGACTTTTTAATGATGGCCATTCTGACTGGGGTGAGGTGATACCTCATTGTAGTTTTGATTTGCATTTCTCTAATAATTAGCAATGTTGAGCATCTTTTCATGTGCCTTTTGGCCATTCTGTATGTCTTCTTTGAAGAAATGTCTATTTAGATCTTCTGCCCATTTTTTGATTAGGTTGTTTTTTTGATTTTTGTATTGAGCTGTATGAGCTGTTGAGTGTTTTATTTTGTTTTTACTTATCAATATATCTTAGATATCTTCCCATGACATTTATTTTTGTCAAAGAATGATTCGTACATATAGCTATCGATTCTGCACGTACTTTGTTGTTTCCTATGCAAAGGGTTTACTCCTGGGTGAGGGCGTCAGTTAGCAAAATGAGTGAAGGAACAAGGGCAAAAACAGAATTTATAAGAGATGGGAAGACCACAAAACTTACAATGGATCTTATTTGCACATTTTGGTGGGAAAATTTTTTAGCTGGCAAAGGCGCATCCTGCCCAGAGTGATTCTGTAGTTGAACAGACCAACCGGACACACGGATGCAATTTTAGTGGTTTCACAGATTATCTAGAAAACCCTGGAGCGAGATGGTGGAGCTTCATGGTAGCTGACTCCAGGGAACGTCACCCAGGATGTCCTATATCACCTCCACCTGCTCCGCCAGGTCTGTGACATTCACCAGGGCAGAATTCGTCCAACGTTAAGCAACTCAGAAGTGCTTGGTCAAAACGCCCTCATCCCACCCTCCCTCTGTGGGGACCCCCATCCCCCATGGAGCTGGCAGAGACCCCAAGAGAAGGGTGAGCTCAAAAAGACTGGCCACACCCCTGCTCAGGAAGCCTACGCTGTTGTTGTTGAATCCCTGGCTCCCTCCCTACACATGGCTTCACAGGCAGAAGCAGCAAAGCATCCTTGTAAAATCCTGGCTTGCAGAGGCTTATAAAAACAGCACTGTCTGGGAAACCTCCCAGGTAGATGGGGGGAGACCTTCGGGTTCTCCCCTCCTCAGCTTCCTTAGAATTTCAACCTCTCAGCCTCCACCGGAATATGGAGCCCCCAAGCATGGCTTTTCCTGCACGCTTGTGGAACACCTGCCGATGCAGGGGACACACGTTCGTGCCCCGGTCCAGGAAGATCCCACATGCTACGGAGCGGCTGGGCCCATGAGCCATGGCCGCTGAGCCTGTGCGTCCAGGGCCTGTGCTCCGCAACGGGAGAGGCCACAACAGTGAGAGGCCCGCGTACCGCAAAAAAAAAAAAAAAAAGTACTTTTACCCAAAGCTTGGTCACAAATGTTTATAGCAGCTTTATTCTTAAAAGCCAAACACTGGAAACAATCCTAATGTCCAAAACTAAGTGAATGGATAATCAAATAATGGTATATCCGCACAATGGAATACTACTCAGCAAAAAAGATACAAATCATTAATGATATACACAAGGACATAGATGAATCTTAAACACATTATTCTGAGCAAAAAAAAGTCAGACACAAAAGAATACAAACTGTGATTCTGTATTTCTAAAACTCTAGGAAAGACAAAACTAACACATAATGACAGAAAGCAGGTCAGGGCTTGTCTGGAGTTGGAGGGGTGGGAGGTTGATTTGGGGTGGGGTATGTGGAACTTTTGGGAGTGATGGTGTTTACATGGGGTAAATAATTTTTTAAAATTGAAATGTGCACTTTAAACATGTGCATTTTATTATTTGTAAATTGTACTAAAAATAAAGCTGCTTTATAATCTGTAAAAGAAAATAGGAAGGACTGCATAAATATTATTTATTTATTATTATTATTACATTTTAAAGTTGCTAGCCAAGCAATGGTAATTTGTTATTTCACTCAACACATTTTTTATTTTATTTATTTATTTATTTATTATTATTTTTTTTTTAGGTATGCAGGCCTCTCACCGCTGTGGCCTCTCCTGTTGCGGAGCACAGGCTCCGGACGCGCAGGCCCAGCGGCCATGGCTCACGGGCCCAGCCGCTCCGCGGCATGTGGGATCTTCCCGGACCGGGGCACAAACCCGTGTCCCCTGCATCGGCAGGCGGACTCTCAACCACTGCGCCACCAGGGAAGCCCCACATTTTTTATTTTTTTAATTTTATTGAAGTATAGTTGATTTACAATGTTGTGTTAATTTCTTCTGTACAGCAAAGTGATTCAGTTATACATATATATGTATATTATTTTTCATATTCTTTTCCATTATGGTTTATCACAGGATATTGAATATACTTCCCTGTGCTGTACAGTAGGACCTTGTTGTTTATCCATTCTATATATAATAGTTTACATCTGCTAATCCCAAACTCCAAATCCATTCCTCCCCCCACCCCACCCCATCTTGGCAACCACAGTCTGTTCTCTATATCTGTGAGTCTGTTTCTGTTTCATAGATAAGTTCATTTGTGTCATATTTTAAATTCCACATATAAATGATATCATATGGTATTTGTCTTTCTCTTTCTAACTTACTTCACTTAGTATGATAATGTCTAGGTCCATCCATGTTGCTGCAAATGGCAGTATTTCATGCTTTTTTATGGCTGAGTAATATTCTACTGTGTATATAACACATCTTCTTTATCTGTTCATCTGTCGATGGGCATTTAGGTTGCTTCTATGTCTTGGCTATTGTAAATAGTGCAGCTATAAACACTGGGGTGCATGTATGTTTTCAAATCAGAGTTTTGTCTGGATATATGCCCAGGAGCAACACATTTTTTTAAATTCCATGGGCCAGGCACTGGGAGTTTTAGGAAATGGACAAAACAGTTTACCTAGTAGAACGAGAAAGACCCACGCCCAGGGCTTCCCTGGTGGCGCAGTGGTTGAGAGTCCGCCTGCCAATGCAGGGGACTCGGGTTCGTGCCCCGGTCTGGGAAGATCCCACATGCCGCGGAGCGGCTGGGCCCATGAGCCATGGCCGCTGAGCCTGTGCGTCCGGAGCCTGTGCTCCGCAGCGGGAGAGGCCACAACAGTGAGAGGCCCGCGTACCACAAACAAACAAAAAAAAAAAACAAAAAAAACCCAAAAAAATAAAGACCCACACCCACAGTTTGAATACCAACTAATAATTGCTAAGAAAGAGATTTGTCAGGAACTGGGAGGCCCAGAGGAGCAACATCAAAATCAGCCCAGGGCTTCCCTGGTGGCGCAGTGGTTGAGAGTCCGCCTGCTGATGCAAGGGACATGGGTTCGTGCCCCGGTCCGGGAAGATCCCACGTGCCGCGGAGCGGCTGGGCCCGTGAGCCATGGCCTCTGGGCCTGCGCGTCCGGAGCCTGTGCTCCACAACGGGAGAGGCCACAGCGGTGAGAGGCCCACGTACCGCAAAAAAAAAACAAAATCAGCCCAGGGTAGTCTCACGTCATGTCCTAGAGGAAGGGATGCTTGAGTAAAGTCCCAAAAGTGGAATAAAAGCAAATAGGAGAGGAAGAGAGGATGACTCAGGCTCAGCTAGAGGTCAGAGCATTGAGCCCTGGGCATGGGGAGGACTGTGACTCCTTAGGTTTGGCTGTGGGGAGGTGGTGGCCATGAGACCTGAGAGCCATGCTTCCCACACTTGGGCTGGATCAGGATCACCCGGAGGAGGGGGCCTGCTCATACGCAGATTGCTGGGCCCACCCCCAGGGTTTCTGATTCTGTGGGTCTGGGTAGGGGCCTGGAATGTGCATTTCTGACAGATTCCCAAGTGATGCTGATTCTTCTGGCCCAGAGGCCACACTTAGCGAAGCACCTTTCTAGATTTGAAAGGAGGCATGGGAAACTCAAGTCTGTTCTCAGCCAAGACCCTTGACCATGGCCCATGGCCTTGAAATTCCAGCACTCAGGGACTCAGCACATTGTGATGATGGTGCCCAGACAGGGTGAGCTGATTTCCTTCCCTGCCATCCTGCCTCTGCCGTGTGGGTCTGTGTCCTTGAAGTGTCTTTCCTTCCTAATCGCTTCTTCTAAGACCCTTCAGGGTACTTTGCTTTTGACCCTGCGATGCGTCTGACCAAGCTTCACCATCTCGCACATTTGTAAGGAGACTGAGCTTTGATGAGTCACCTGCGTGCAGGTGAGTAACCCCGAGGTGCTCCCATACCCCCTCCAGACCCCATCCCTGATGCCTCAGGCCCCCACTTCTTACAGAAACTGTCAACCCCAGTGACCCCCTTCCCTTCCCATGTAATGGGAAAATGAAATAACTTCCCTACCCACAAACACCGCCTATGACTTCCCACGTGTGAAAAGCAAAACCAACTGTTTGTCCTTGGTTTCTTGGTAATATTGGCTCCCTTATTCTGATAAGGGACCAATTTTTCATGTCATTGACAGATTGGGGACATTAAAATTAGAAACTGATGGAATTCCCTGGCAGTCCAGGGGTTAGGACTCTGCACTTTCACTGACGTAGACCAGGGTTCAGTCCCTGGTTGGGGAGCTAAGATCTCACATGCCACACCTCGTGGACAAAAAAAAAAAAAAAAAATTTAGAGGGAGAAGGTTCTAGTGAACAAGAATACAGATAAGTTTTGTTTTCTAACAGATATAATAACTTTGGTCCATTTGAAAAATGTTAGGTCCAACTATAAAACTGCCATGTTGGAAGGCCAAAACACTCAGTTATTTGCAATTTCATATGGTTCAACATAACTATGTATTCTAGTTATATTAAATATATAAAATTCTATATACATCTTAATTTTTTATAAATATTAAATATATATCCAAGGTTATGCCCTAATTTCACATCCTAACTATATATTTTAATAGATATTACATATTAATTATACATCTAATTTTAAAGGTATTTTAGCTGTGTATTCTATTATATAATCCTATATGTACAAATCATATATACTTTAATCACATATATGTTACTTAAATATATGTATATATACATCTAATTATGTATCTTCTAATTTTAAACTCCAGTATTGTATATGCATGTGGTGTATGTGTAGATAAAGACATATACAGCAGGATATATGTAAAATTATGATATATTTATATCATTGAGGTTACGTGCGCACTGTCACAGCAGATGGAATTCAGTCTGGCCAGTAAGGAAGATCAGGACTGATGTTCACTTTGTTTGCATGGCAGGTGCTTGTGGATTTCTGAGAGCACAGCACCACTGTGTGTCTCCTTGCAGAGCTACATGTGAGTATCAGCGTGTTGCCCTGGGGAGGACTTGGGGTCCCTTGTTTATTCATTTAATAAACATTTATTGACCACCTGCCATGAACCTCGCAGTGGGATAGACTCAAAGCAGGGGTTTTCCAGTCTGAAGCCTCCCAGGGACTCTCAGGGCACATCAGCTCCACCCACCCTCAAGCAAATGATGTCAGTGAGAAGCATGCTGGTTGGAGGACGGGAGTTAGAGAGTGCACATCCTACAGAGCTGGGGCAGCGCGGCTCAGCCCTAGACAGTTGCTCCAAGAAGGGAATATGGGCCTAGAATGTTTTTTCCAAGAAAAACCAGAAATTCAAGTGTTAGTTTGAAAAATCCCTGGTTTTTAGATAACAACTAATTCTAATTATTTCTAAATACCATGAGCCGACATTAGGCATCTGTGCACTACATTAAGCTCACACCCTGCCAGGTTTGAACCCTTGGTTTGTGTTTTCTTTAACCCTTCCCATCATTCTAGGGTGTCTCACCAATGAGAGGAGGCAAATGCTGATCCCTGAGATGCAGTGGTAAGCAAGAACAGACACAGCCCTCCTCTCATGAGGCTACAAAAACGGCAGTTTTCCCAAACTCCTGATTTATCCCTTGGGATTGACATATACACATTACTTTGTATAAAATAGATAACCAACAAGGACCTACCATATAGCACAAGGAGCTATACTCAATATCTTGTAATAATCTATAAGGGAAAAGAATCTGAAAAAGAATATATATAGGGGCTTCCCTGGTGGCGCAGTGGTTGAGAGTCTGCCTGTCGATGCAGGGGACACGGGTTCGTGCCCCGGTCCGGGAAGATCCCACATGCCGCGGAGCGGCTAAGCCCGTGAGCCATGGCAGCTGAGCCTGTGCGTCCGGAGCCTATGCTCCGCAACGGGGGAGGCCACAACAGTGAGAGACCCGCGTACCGCAAAAAAAATAAAAATAAAATATAAATAAAAAAATAAATAAATTATGCCATTACACAAATGAATATCATATGGTAGTTTTAAAGGAATAAACCATTGATACTGTACATTCAAAAATATAGATAAATCTCAAAGATATAATGATGAGTTAAAAAAACAGACTAAAAGAGCACATAACTACATGACTCCAACCGCATGAAATTAAAGAACAGGTAAGACTAATCTACAATGAACCAAGTTAGAATAGTTGTCGTTTCTGGGTGAAGGGAGATACTGCCTAAGCGGTGACACAACAGAGTCTTCTAGGATGTTGAAGATGTTTTCTATTTTAATTTGGGTGCAGTTAAATGGGTGCACACAAATATAAAACTTTATTGAGTTATACACAAAAGACTGGTGCACTTTTCTAAATGATTATTATAACTAAATTTTTTAAAGATTAAGCAAATTAGAATCCTTAGGGCATATGTAATTTGGAGGTGGATATACTAGCAAAAGAGTGGCTATTATTAAATTTTATATGAAATTGTTCAGACTATTGACCCTTATAGCAATCCCTGGAAATTGAGGGAGGGGATCTTGGAAAGTGATACATATATATTTATAGTATATCACTTTCCAAGTGGTTATGAATATTCGTTGTATATCACTTTCCAAGGTGTATGTGTGTGTGCATGTTTCATGTTAAAAAAAAACAAAAACAAAACAAAACAGAAAAAAAACCATAATTTGGCGAACACAGAGATGTTCTGCTCAGAACGACAAGAAAGAACTCAGTGCCCAGCTGAGAAGTGTGGTTAGCCCCTAGCCTCCAGGTGTTAACCCCGTCACATCTGCTTCAGCTCTCAGTGGAGGGCATGCTCTTCTTGGAAAAGCCCCCAACCAATAACCAAGCAAGGCAGCAATACAAGGCCTGGCCACCTGTGCCCAAAGTGGCACACATCTCCAGAGCAGTATTTGCTCGGTGTCTCCATTAGATTGGAAGAGACTTTGTCAGGTCTACATGGCAGGCTGATGACTCCCCTTCCCAATCTTTCTTCCTCCCGTTCTCTTTCACAAACGTTGCAAGTAAGACTCCTTTTTGTCCATTTCAACTGATTTCATCTGATTCCCTGAGAACCCAAAATGTGACATATGAACAGAATATCACCAAGACATTGCCTGAAAAGCAAACGTTATAGTCTGAAATGCACTGAGGGAATGTCTTAGGATAATGCTGCTAACAGGAATATAATATTAGCCATGTCGATGGAAATAATCAATAAGCAATCTATAATAGGAATAGAAAAGAGTTTTCTTTGAACCCAACTGAGGACTACAGCCTGGAATACAACCTCTCAAATAACTCTGAGGAACTGCTCCAGAGAAGCACAGTTTTCAGCACAGTTTTATATCTTGTCAGAAAAAGAACGTCAAACAAGTCAGGAGTACATTCCTTCAATGTTGAAAAACAAAACGGACCAGCACATACATAGCAAGTCAGCATGTCCTTGGCACCTGGGAAGGGAGTCTTATTATCAAAGGAGGACCAGCATTGGAGTCCCAGGAAGGGAGGCATTTAATCTTTATTTTTAACATAGACATTCTTTACTTCTGGTCAATGCACACTTCTCTTTAAAAATTAAAGAAGATGTATAATGTATGTTTGATAGGCCACACACAGGCTGTTCTAGTTAGCATAAAATGCTAGTTAAATCATGTATAAGCCAGAATGACTTCCCCAGACCTCAATGTGTGAAAATTTCTTTCATCAGCCACCTGTGTAATTTTAAATTTTCTAGTAGAAATATCGTTCCATAGAACAAATATTTAGCAAGGAAACCAAACAGGTGAAACTGATTTTTAAATGTATTTTATTGAATCCAATATATTTTAAATATCATTTCAACATGTAATCAACATAAAAGATAATGAGATGTTTTACACTCTCTTTTGTACTAAGTCTTTGAGGTCTGGTATAAGTTTTATACTGCAGCACATCTCAGTTTGGACCAGGCATATTTCAAGTGTTCCAAAGAGGAGAGGTCTGCCAAAAATAGAGAAATTGAGGAGCATTGGTGGCAAAGGAAAAGAGTGGAAGTGGCATTTGTATTTATTGCATGACTTAATACGACTGTTTCCTTCCTACTAGGTAGCTTCACCCTACCAGCCCTTCTCTTTTTCACTTCTGTGAGGCAGAACACCCCTCCTTTTCATCATTATCAGATCTCAAACCTTAGTTTGTTTCCCTCAGACTCGAAGATTTGGGCACTCGACACATTGTCGTCACCAGGCAGAGTCACCGATGACATTACTACCTCCGTGGATATCCCAGCCAGTGTTCTCTGAGGGCAGCCTAATGTTGCCCGGTGGGAGGATGTAGTCATGGGCCTCTTTGGGGATCTTAAAAATTATGGACCATTTTTCAAGGAAAATGTTTATCAACAAAATTTGCATCTAATTTCATGGTATTCACAATACTCCTGAAGTGGTATATGGACCCCAGGTTAAGAGGGTCTGTTCTTTAGTTTATTATTTCTTCCATAGAACAAAGTCCAAGTTCCTTTACATACCATGTGAGGCCTTCTGTGATCCAATACCTGCCACTGGCCTCATCTGCTGCTTCTCATTTGCACTGTTCACAGGGGCTCTGTTCATTCTGAAATTACCTTAGCTCGTTCTGCTGTTTAACTCGTCTGCACATTTGTACATCCTGTTCTCTCTACTTGGAACCCTTCCTTGCTCCCCAGGTGGACTTCTCTGCAGCTCAAATGTCAATTTGGAAAAACGTTCCCTGACTCACCCTCTTCCCATCATTAAGTCAATAATTTCTGCTGTGCATTTGCTCGCATGTGATACTTCTAGCCTCGCATTTGGTACTTTGTGATACAACTGTTTGCTTAAATGTCTGTCTTCTTCCACAAAACTGTGAAACTACACCTTCAGGGTAGAGACTCTGTTTTCCACATTGTACCGCTATCACCTTGCACAGTATCTGGAATATAATTAATGCTCAACTGTTGTTGATAAAATACTGTTTACAGAAATGGTTTTCTAACCTTTAGAAATAGCTTAAACAGTGAGATGGTGGCAGATACATATGAATTTTATATATTAATTCTTATACTAAGGATATTTGTTTGGGCCTTGAAGTAAACTTGATTTCCCAGAAAGTTTAAATGTGAGAAGAAAAAAACATTTTTCTCTGCCTATACTTTCCCCTTTATTTTACAGGAGAAACATTGAGTGAATTCTGGACAGTTCTTTTAAAAAAATCAAGTCAACAAATGTTAAAGGAACACCACCTCCAATGAGAGCACTTTTTCTTCTACTATCTAGTTCCTTCCTGAAAAGCCTTGTAAAATTCCACAGCCATGTGACATGCCAGGACACAGGGAGATGGGAGAAAAAAATGGAAATGCTCAGTAAGTCAGGAACTAGCTGATGACTCACTGACATGAAGAATTTTGTTAATATATCAAAGGCAGGTAATTTTGTCCTCATTAGGTTTGTCCTACTTTGACGTTAGTCATAGTGTACAGTGTTGCTATTATGTAATTATATTATCCTATAGTTAAAATCTGAAATAAACTGATAAAATTTGTTACTTTTTAAAAATTTATTTTATTGAAGTACAGTTGATTTACAATGTTGTGTTAATTTCTGCTATACAGCAAAGTGATTCAGTTTCATTCATATTTTATTTTTTTATATATATATATATATATATATATATATATACACACACAAACACACACACACATACACACACATATTCTTTTTCATATTCTTTTCCATTATGGTTTATCACAGGATAATGAATACTGTTGCCTGTGCTATACAGTAGAACCTTGTTGTTTATCCGTTCTATATATAATAGTTTGCATTTGCTAATCCCAAACTCCCAGTCCAACCCTCTGCCACACGCCCTACCCCTTGGCAACCACAAGTCTGTTCTCTTTGTCTGTGAGTCTGTTTCTGTTTCGTAGATAAGTTCATTTGTGTCGTATTTTAGATTCTACATATAAATGATATCATATGATATTTCTCTTTCTCTGACTTACTTCACTCAGTATGATAATCTCTAGGTCCATCCATGTTGCTGCAAATGGCATTATTTCATTCTTTTTAATGGCTGAGTAATATTCCATTGTATATATGTACCACATCTTCTTTATCCATTCATCTGTCGATGGACATTTAGGTTGTTTCCACATCTTGGCTATTGTAAGTAGTGTTGCTATTGAAACTGCTAGGTAGCATTTCAGGGGGCCTCTGAGGAGTTCCAGTCCTTTGTCTCAGTGCAGAAAGAATTCATCAAGAGGCAAAGTGATAGATAAGAAATGATTTATTAGAACAGGATGCTTGTGGGAGGTACATGTAGGTGGGCGAGAGGGTGCCACGCCCCGAGAACTTAGTGAGCTACAGTTTTATAATCAAAGGAAAAGAGGGGAGGGGGAAAAGAACACCTTCTTCCTCAGTCTTGAGTAGATGTCACACTTCCATCATCAGCTTCTCCTCCACATCAGGTGGGGGAGTTTTCTTGTCTTTACATGGTCAAGCCCAGTCTGTCATGGCACAATGGAAATGAGCAAAAAGGTGGTAACATATGCTAAAAATGGTAAATCATCTCAGGGTTTAGTATAACATCACCCTTTACTTACACTTTTGTCGTTAGTGCACGCAGAGGAGTGTGTCCTAGGAATCATTAACTTACTGAGCTCACTGGGAAGGATGTGGGTCTCATGCCACTATTGTTTTATTGTTTGGGACACGTCTCATGCTTCTGTTGCATGGTTTTGTTGCTAAGCAAGCCTGCTTGGTTTGTGGTTAAGCAAACCTGCTTTCTTGTGTGATCATTAACTTATAGGGGACTCCCATATTTTTTCTTTACTTACAATCCCCTAGTGGGATTAACTATTAAATCACCTATTTTGTCCCTTTACTCTGTCCCTATCACTATGAACATAGGGGTGCATGTATCTTTTTTAATTATAGTTTTGTCCAGATATATGCCCAGAAGTGGGATTGCTGGATCATATGGCAACTCTATTTTTAGTTTTTGAGGAACCTCCATACTGTTCTCCATAGTGGCTGCACCAATTTACATTCCCACCAACAGTGTAGGAGGGTTCCCTTTTCTCCACACCCTCTCCAACATTTGTTATGAAATTTGTTACTTCTAATATTCTGTAGTATGCATTCCTTCTAGACATGATACATGTTTCTGGCAAACCTGGTATTCTGCAAAATTAAGCACTGAAGGCTTATGGGGAAACACAGGCCTGTGAGTAGGTCACTCAGAACATAAACAACTTTGTCACCAAAGCCCTAACAAAAGAGATCATTGTTACCTTGAAATAATCATCTTGGCAGGTTTCCCTGGATGTCTAGAGACTGCCTCAGAGGATATTGGTAAATGCACGAAAACACCATGTGGGAATCCTGGATGGCATTCTGAGACAAGCAGGTGGAATCTCCATTCTCTCTGAGCCAGTGGTTTCTCTTACTTAGGGCCAGCACAGGAAGAGGTACAACCCACCAAGTAGTGTGTAAATCCTGCAGGTGTTCATTGTCAGTTTGTTTAAAATGGAGCTGAAGAGGCTCCTGGCTGGGTGGTAGCCATCTGAGAGCTTTGCCTTTTGTTTCCTGCGGATGTTTTAAGTTCTGCTCGTATTACCTGGTCCCCCATGCCTAGGAAGAATTGTGTATAAACCAACATAACTGTGACCTATTGGATAACAGGAATATCTGCTATAGCAAAACATAATTTCTTTGGAAAAGGGGGGAAACAATCATATTTTCAGTTTCTACTTAATAAACCAGGTTGAGATCATCAGAAAAGTATAAACTTCCTTAATTTGATATCAT
Source organism: Orcinus orca (assembly GCF_937001465.1). NCBI lineage: Eukaryota > Metazoa > Chordata > Mammalia > Artiodactyla > Delphinidae > Orcinus > Orcinus orca. The sequence continues at coordinate 13,067,676 of NC_064563.1, read as the reverse complement.
TACACATTTCACCTGTGGACGAGGAAGGTCGGCTGCCATATCAGTAAACAAAGGATGTTGCGGCCATCAAGCCGTCAAGCCCTCAGCCACTGCAGCCACCCCTGACTGTGCACCCTGAGAGGATTCAGGATGGAGAAAAGCAGGATACTGGTCCCAGGCAGCTGAGGTGCATATCAAAGGAATGATTTCAATGAGCCCAGACTCTTGCATCTTCCCATACATAGAAAAGCACTAAACTAATAACCTTGAGATGTCTGTTTTTTCTTTAATTAACAGTAATCTTTTGATGTTCCAACTACCTGTGTGTTGTTGCAAAAACGCCTATGCATCTAGCCCCTTCCTTACCTCTGCGGAGCAGTTCCTCAGAGCTATTTGAGAGGCTGTTTCCCAGGCTTAAGTCCTCAAAAAGTCTGTCCAATAAAACATAATTCTCGACTTTTACGTTGTGCTTTTTTTTTTTCAGTCTACACACCTCTGGGAATTTGTAGAGTGGAAGCACTTTTAAGTGGCTACCCAGAGAGGGATTGTGGATGCTATTTTAGACATCAGCCAGATGGATGCTGTAACTACAGAAACAATGAGAATCCTGTCTTCTAGTCCCAAGAAACTTTACCTACTTTACTGGAAACAATGTATTCTTTCTTGGTTCCAGATCCTACAATCAGTTGGCAGAGTTAATTACATTGTATAATAAAAAACATATTTTAATTATGAGATAGAAGTTATTAGGAGGTAGAAACCATACAAGTAATTTGAATAGGGAAATTAAATGTGAAGAAACGCTAGCTCTTAAAAGGAGGTAAACTGCTAAAAGGGATTATTTTTAAGGGTTCTCAGTCCAATGGAAGTAGTGTTACCCAAAAAGTGTGTTCGCCTCTTGGTGGGTGTTGAGCCAATAGACTCAACCAAGCCAAAGATCGGGAGAAGGAAGGATTTATCATTACTTACAGCAAGTAAGGAGAACACCAGAGACCTTTTCCCAAGCAGTATCTCCATGAACAGCGAAACTGGGGAAGTTTTAAGCTCAGGGTACATGCATATTCATGAGGGGGCCTGGGCAGAGGAGAATTCAGCATAGAATTGGGGCAAAGGTTGACAGAGTCCAAGCTTTAGTGGGTTGAAGTCAGGAGGGTCAATGTCATCATACCATCCTCCTCCTGGGTGGGGGCCTGTGTTCCATCAGGACTCAAAGATATATTATTATGGATATCCATTGAGAAGGAATTAGGACTCTGCTTTATCACTACACTATTGTTTGACTGCTTTTTTTCTTTGTTCCCTTAAGATCATTAATTACTGAGACCTGTTCAAGGGCAAGCACTGAGGCCAGGCTTAGGACCCAAAATAGCTTAGGCCGGAAGTGTGTTCTCTTATGTCAAGAAAGCCATGCTGGTTCTCTTTCTCTGGGGACCCTCTGATCTATCTAATTACAGTAGCAATTGCAGAAAGTGGCTACTGCTTGTAGGGCTGAGAGAACGTGAACGAGGAGGAACTGAGAAATTTAGGCAAGGGCCACGTGCCCTGGAAGGCTGAGCTGCAGGTCTCTTTGCAGAGGGTGTGGCTGCACGGGGATGTGCATCCTATCAGAGCAACTTGCTGGAGGGCCTGGGTGGAAACTGGTCCATATGAGTAACCTGTCTTCAACCATCATGGCATCAGCTTGATCTCACCATCTACATCAGGTTCAGGTGCAGATGAGACCCGTTGGGTGCAATTCACTGGGTGCTGCTCCTTTAATAAGAGTCCTTTGTATTGGAGAGCTGTTGATTAAAGAGACAAGTAATCGGCTTCCTTCTCCCTCCCCCATCACATCCAACAGACAACAACAAGACAACTGTAGGATGGTCACTACAGAAAATCCCATTCAAAAGCAGGTGGGGAAGGGGGGCACACAGCTATAGTCCACACTTATTCTGAAATCCAGCTGTGTCTGTGTAAGCAGCATTTTGCCGGAAACCAACCTCAGCAGGAAGCCCCTTTCCTTGTCACTTTAGCAAAGCTCTATTGTCACTAACTTTTAAACGAGGCACCCCCATGCTCTACTCATCTATGGCCCAAGCACACCTTTCAAATCTTTTCATCACACAATACCTTGCTAACTTGTTGGTTTTTTCCACAGATCAAAGAAGTAGAAATGAAGAATAAGTAATTAACAGATGACCAGATCTCTTTCCTACCTTCCCCTTCAGTAGTCTCACAGACAAACCGTGTGACCAAACTGTGTGAACAAGATAACCCCTAGAGGAAGATCCCGAGGAGTTGACAAGCCTGCACGCAGTAGGGGATGGCAATGACTCTGACCCCTTATCTCAGTGGTTAACTGAGATTGATCTCGGGTGGCCCGCAGTGGCTTGAAGCAGGATCTCAGTTCCACAACCAGGGATTGAACCCAGGCTGCGACCATGAAAGTGCCAAATCCTAGCCACTAGACCACCAGGGACTAGTAGCTAGGAGTAGCGCCCTGGCTCTTTGTCTGCTTTGAAGAAGGAATTCAGCAAAAAGATGGAAAGCAGCGAAACAAGTAACGTGTTTATTAGGAGAAAAAATGTATGTGTGGATAGACACACAGGTGGGCTCAGAAAAAGAGCCACGCGCTTTTGGGGTGGATTAAATCACTTATATCGGGGCAGTTCTTCTGGGTTTCCTCTGGTCAATCATCTTGCTTTGTCTGGCTTTGAGTCCATATTTGGTCTGGCTCAGGGTCCTCCCCTGTGTGCACAGACGTCTTGTAGCCACGATGGATTCCAGCGTGAGGGTCTCTTGGAAGTTAGAATGTATTATGGCCTGGCGCCCCCTCCCTTCTCTGACCCATGAGGAACCTTTCTGTGCATGTGTAGGGTGGGAGGTCTCCTTGACCTCAAGAATGAGAAATATGTGCTCTCTTTATCTTGTATCAAAGCAGGACTCAGATCCTCCTTGATCCTGTCATTATCTTTATCTTGAAGTATCTGTCCACAGGAGACAGATTCCAGCTGCTCAGCCTGGGCCCCATCTATCTCCTGCCTCAAGATTACTTCCCTTTTTCCCTTTAAAACTTTCATGTTCGAACAAACTCTTCAGAGGTGGTTTTTGGGGACACTGAGTCCACCATCTCCCCAGATTGCTGGCATTCTGATTAAAAGCATTTTTCCTTTCTACCAACATCTGTCACTCTCTTGAGTACTGATTTTTGAGTGGTGAACAGCCAGACCTGATTCAGTAACATCTGGGCTTCCAATTCCTTATCAGGACTCTCAGGGGGTTGTGTCCTGTGAATTCCAAATTCTGAAACACATCTGGCTCCAAAGATGTGATAAAGGACGGTAGACCTGCACTCATAGACTATAAGAAAAGGACCTGATAAACACTCACGTAGCCTGTTAACAATGGAGCTCTTCAGATGATGCTGTTGTTGCTTCTGTTTCCCCATAGGGATCAGTCTCCAGGAAATGGGACTCCAAGCAGCTCAGAGGCAAGACTGTTCCAGGACCAAACGATCTGTCCCTGAACTGACAGATCATTTCCTGAAATAGCCAGAAGAATAATGAGTACAGTCAAGTGGAGCAGGACAGAGCTTGGTCAAATATCTCATATTTGCCAGGCGCTGTGCTAAAGGCTTTATCTCATTCAATCTTCCAGAAACTTAGCGAGGTAGGTATTAACATCCCCCATCCATGTCAGCTCATTTGTCCCCATATAGATGAGGAAATTGAGGCTTAGAGATGTTAAGCAGTGTGCTCAGGTTTGCAAACTAGAAAATCATGACAAAAATTGTGACGCAACTTTCTCTGTCAATTTTCTCATCTTTGCTATTCTGGTGGAAATTTAAATTCTGATTTCTCAACTTTGTTCCATGAAAACTGAAAGCGTTAAGACTGCTGTATTGTTACAATGCCAATTTCCTGTTCAGATATTGTACAATAGATTTGCAAGATGTTACCATTGGGAGAAAATGGGTAAAGGGTACATGGGATTTTTCTGTATTATTTCTTACAACAGCATATTAATTTAAAATTATCTCAAAGTAAAAGTTTGATTAAAAAAAAAAAACTAAAACTGCCCTACAAAGATGGCTTCTCCAGACTTCTTTTATACCTTTTTGAGAGATGATGCAGTACTTTGGCAATGCAATGAGAAAACTGAAGGGTGATGTAATAGTGAGGATTTATTTCATTATTACTTCATTGATTTATGCATTCCATCCTTCTGTTTTCCTGTTATCTTAGTATTTCTTAAGCATAGATTGGAATTATTAATAATGAAGTAATTTATAGAATGATAAAATAGCAAAATATTATAACACACAGAAAAAGATCCCCAAAGCTTGCTTAGATACTAAAAGGTAGCTGTGATCTCTAAAAAGATCCAATAGACCCATACGATAACTGCTAAATAGAATGATAGATTTTAGATAGATGGATGAATAGATAGATAGATAGGTAGATAGATAGTAGATAGAAAATTTTTTCTTGGTTCCTTGGAACAACTTTAATGAAGAATAAAAGTCATTGAAATATCAATCCCTACAAATAATTAAAATTCCTCCAGAAAGCAACTCAGAAACTAAAATTGGGTCTAGTGGTCCTTATGGTGTACTGAGGGTTAAGACAGAATCCAAATGCTTAGCTTGGCCAACAAGGCCCTGCATGGTCAGCGCCTGCCCCCCGACCTCCCTGTCCTCTTTGTGCACCTTGACCCTCTCACGCTCTCTGCACCAGCCACACCAGCCTTCTCCCCAGTCTTGTTCAGTCTTGTCACAGGGCCACTGTACAAGCAGGTCCCTCCATCTGGAGGGACGTCTTTGCTGACCGCCTAGTTAAGGTCAGTTTCTTTTTCATAAGCTTTTACAGGATGGAGTTAATTACCTTTGGAGCACTCCCTCCATCTGTAACTACCATTCATTCACTACTGGATTTTTTTTATTGAGGTCTGTGTCCCCTGGGAGACCAAAAGCCTGTGAGAGGAGGGCTGTTCCCGTTTCCACACATCACTGCATCCACAGCTGTCAGCAGTAACCCACATCCTCCCTGAGATCCCTCTAAAATTATGAAGAGAAATAAAGTACAAGCCAGAGAATCAAAATGGCAAGATGTGGGTCCAAGGTAGCCTGCAGATCTGCACTGTTGGTTCATAGTGTTTAGAAAAACACTGGAATTTGTGTTCATTTAAAAATCAGAGATTTTCACACTAAAATTTGAATTTCTGGCTTCTCTTGACTAAAAAAAAAAAATTCTGGGCCCACGTTCCCTTGAACTTTCTAGAGCTGAGCAGTGGCTGCCCCAGTTAGCAGGGCATCTCTCTTCAACTCAGCTGTCTACCACCAGCCTGCTTCCATTGTCCCTATTTCTTGCCTCAGGGATGGAGCTATAAACTCCATAGAGCCCCAGGGAAGCTTGGGACTGGGAATCACTGTGCTCTTTAGGGATCATGGTAGGTGTTTTAAATAACCATTCATTGAAAGAATAAATCAGTGACCATAAACATCTGTGTGGTAACCTGCCACTATGCCATACAGCTGCAGTGTCACATGGAAACACATGGTGACAGTGTGCTCTCAGAAATTCACAGATTTATTGTGGCTGGTAATGCTTTGCAGTAAACGGGATGAACTGTCCTACAAACCCTTTTTGTTTGGTTTTCAGTTCTTGATATGCTTGTTTGTTTGTTTGTTTGGTGAGATGGCAATGTAATCCTGTGTCCAAACAAGCACTTTCTCAATTTTTATTGCTAGCCAGACTTCAAATTCAGGACCATATGAGTGTGTGTGTATGTAATTAGGATGCGTATAATATTAGGATTATATAAAATTAGGAGATATGTAAAATTGCGTTATGAAATTTGTATCTTAAATATATACTAATAAATTTACAGTGTGTATAAATAAAATGAAGATATGTATATATAGTTAGGATATATTTAAAAATTAGAATAGAGAGACAGAATTAGGGTATCTGTATACATGGTATATATGATATATATATACACATTCTAATTTTGTATATCTTCTAATAGTGTATGTGTATATATATTTATATATATATTCTAATTTTAGGTATATATTTGATTAATTGAACATATGTAATTTACATATTATATATACTTAAGCTATATATAATATAACCTACTATATATAATATGTAAATTACATATATGTTCAATTAATATATTATTTATATATAGTTAAGACGTATAAAATTAAGATACATGTATATAATTGAAATATATATATATAATTTAAGATATATAGTTGGAATATATAGAAGTAAATAGGATATGTATACATTTTGGGATATAAAAATAATTAGGAGATATATATGTATATCAGGTTGAACCATAGGAAATTGAAGATTGTAGCAGATATTCAACTGTTTTTGACCTACAAAAATGGCAATTTCATATAGTCAAACCTAATATTTCAAATGGGCCAAAATAATCATATCTGTTGGAAAATAAAACTCATTTTGTACAATCTTCCCTCAGAATACTCTGTTGTCTGTTTCTAGTTCCAGTGTCCCCAATCTGTCAATGATTTGAAAAACTGGTCCCTGATCATACTGGTGAGCAACTCTAACAAGAAACCAGGATCCAATGAGGTTTTGCTCTTCGCATGTGGGAGGTCACAGGGTGCTGTTTGTGGGAAAGAATATTATTTCATTTTTCCATTATAGGCAGACCTCATTACAGATAGTGTGTTTTTTACTAATTGAAAGTTTGTGGCAACCCTGAGTCGAGCAAGTCTATTTTTCCAGCAGCATTTGCTCACTTGGTGTCTCTGTGTCACATTTTGGTAACTCTCACAATATTGCAAATTTTTTATTATTATGTTTGTTACAGTGATCTGTGATCTTATTTATTTATTTATTTATTTATGGCTGTGTTGGGTCTTCGTTTCTGTACGAGGGCTTTCTCTAGTTGCGGCGAGTGGGGGCCACTCTTCATCGCAGTGCGTGGGCCCCTCACTATCGCGGCCTCTCTTGTTGCGGAGCACAGGCTCCAGACGCGCAGGCTCAGTAGTTGTGCCTCACGGGCCTAGTTGCTCCGCAGCATGTGGGATCTTCCCAGACCAGGGCTCGAACACGTGTCCCCTGCATTGGCAGGCAGACTCTCAATCACTGCACCACCAGGGAAGCCCTGTGATCAGTGATCTTTGATGTTACTATTGTTATTGTTTTGGGGCATCACACACCGTGCCATATCAGATGGCAAACTTAATCCATAAATGTTGTGTGTGCTCTGACTGCTCTCTCTCCCTCTGCCAGGGCCTCCTTATTCCCTGAGACACAATACTGAAATTCGGCCAATTAATAGCCCTGCCATGGCCTCTAAGTGTTCAAGTAAAAGGAAGAGTCACACATCTTCATTTTAAATCCAAAGCTAGACATGATTAAGCTTAGTGAGGAAGGCATGTCAAAAGCCCAAATAGGCTGAAAACTAAGCCTCCTGCGCCAAACAGTTAGCCAAATTGGTGAAAGCAAAGGAGTTCTTGAAGGAACTTAAAAGTGCTGCTCCAGTGACCGCACCAATGATGAGAAGGTGAAAGAGCCTTATTGCTGATATGGAGAGAGTCTGAGTGGTCTGGATAGAAGATCAGACCAGCCGCGACATTCCCTTAAGACAAAGCCTAATCCAGAGCAAGGTCCCAACTCTCTTCGTTTCTGTGAAGGCTGAGAGAGGTGAGGAAGCTGCAGAAGGAAAGGTTGAAGCTTAACAGAGGTTTGTTCACGAGGTTTAAGGCAACAAGCCATCTCCATAACATGAAAGTGCAAAGTGAAGCAGCAAGTGCTGATGTAGAAGCTGTAGCAAGTTATCTAGAGGATCCAGCTAAGACATTCATGAAGGTGGCTACACTAAACAAGACCCCAGATAAACTCTTCTTATTCACAGCTTGCTGCATTAAGTTTTCGGTTGACAAATTCAAGCATCCCTTCCTCTGGGACGCGGTGTGAGCGTCCACTGGGCTGATTTGGTTGCTGCTCCTCTGGCCCTCCCAGCCCCTGACTTACCCTCTCTCGGCAATTATTAAAGGCTGTTTGAACTGTTGGCTTATGCATGTCTTACTCACTACAGGGTGAGCAGTTTTGGTCATTTTGTTTTGATCCCCACTGTCTGGTCAACAGAATTACTATTTGTTGACTGAAGTAATAAATTACCATTACTGGGTTAGCAGCTTTAAAAAAGAGTAATACTACTACTACTACGATTATCATTACACTATTGCTACTATTACTATTACTACTACTACAACTCTGTTTTCTACTTACAGTGGCTCAGATGGTGCTATTTCCATTAGCCTCTGCAAGGCTGGATTTCACAAGGATGCTTTGCTGCTTCCTCCTGTGAAGTCGTGTGTAAGAAGGGAGCCACAGATTCAACAACAACAGCATGGGCTTCCTGAACAGAGGTGTGGCCAGTCTTCTTGAACTCACCCCTCTCTCTAGGTCTCTCCCAGCTCTCTGGAGGGTGGGGGCCCCCATACTTCAGGATGAAGGCATTTTGACCAAGCACCTCTGAGTGCTTAACGTTGGGCAAATTCTGCCCTGGTAAGTATCACAGACCTGGCAGAGCAGGTGGCAGTGTTACTGGACATACTGGCATACATTCCCCAGAGGCAGCTATCATGAGGCTCCACCACCTCACTCCAGGGTTTTCTGGATAATCCATGATTGCAGAATACAATGTCAATATATAAATATCAACTCTATTCCTATATACTAGCAAAAACAATTGGAAATTGAAACTAGATAAACAACGCCATTTAAAATAGCATCAGAAATATGAAATGCTTGGAGATAAATCTGTCAAAAGATGGATGTATAAGACCTGTGCCCTACAGAACATTGCCGAGAGCAATGATAGAAGGCCTGAATACGTGGAGAGGTTTACCATGTTCATGGATTGGAAGTCTCAATGTTGTTAAAGACTGCAGATACTTTGAAGCTTCGACTTGCTTTTACCCAGCTTTATCTCACTCTCTCTCATGTCTTTGTATCTTCAACGTGTCACTCTGTGCCTGGCACCAAGCAGGCATCCAGTGTTCAATGAATAAGTGAACAAGGAATAAGGGAATAAATGAGCAGGTAACAGGAGGGGTCACAACTGCCTGGGAGAGTTAGAAAAGCCCCCTTCAAGGTGGGCTAGGAATTCTATAAGCTGAGATGAGAGGGGAACATTAGACACAGAAGTCCTCTTATGAGCGGGTAAAACTGCATTCATCTGCTGTAACTTGGGGATCAGTTCCTGCCAGACAGTGGCTGCAGACACCTTGGGAACACACCTTGAGCTCCTGTTCTGAAGGACCTTCCACTCTGTGTTAAGGAATTTCTATTTCATTCTTCAGAATAAAGATGGGGGAGGGCACATTGAGTATATTTAGTTGGGGAGTTCACTCACTCAACATTTTGAAATATTTATCCAACACCTGCTCTGGGCCAAAGCTTGGGCTTAATTCTGGGATAAACCTGGTGAAGACAGAAACCATCCCTGCTTCAGTTATAAAACTGTTGTAGCTAATGATGGGAACCATCTTTGTGCCAGGCAGAGTCAAATTCTCCACCTATGCTCTTTACAACAGTCCAATGAGATAGTTATTACTATTAACTTCACAAAATGTGAAGAAACGGTTAAATTAATTAAGAAATGAGTCCCACTTAAATGCAGGCCAACTAAAACAATTTTATTGAGGTGTAATTAAGAAAAATTAGAAGCATGCATTTATCTTTTTTTGCTGTACAGCAAAGTGATTCAGTTATATATACATATATTCTTTTTCATATTCTTTTCCATATGGTTTGTATATACAGTAAGGACCTTGTTGCTTACCCATCCTATATATAATAGTTTGCATCTACTAATCCCAAACTCCCAATCCTTCCCTCCCCCACCACCCTCACCCTTGGCAACCACAAGTTTGTTCTCTATGTCTGTGAGTCTGTTTCTGTTTCGTACATATCTTCATTTGTGTTGTGTTTTAGATTCCACATATAAGTGATATCATATGGTATATGTCTTTCTCTTTCTGACTTCACTTAATATGATAATCTCTAGATCCATCCATGTTGCTGCAAATGGCATTCATTCTTTTTTATGGCTGAGTATTATTCCGTTGTATATATGTACCACCTCTTCTTTATCCATTCATCTATCGATGGACATTTAGGTTGTTTCCACGTCTTGGCTATTGTAAATAGGGTAGCAGCACATATTTAAAATGTACAGTGTGATAGGTTTTAACAAATGGATGTACATTTTGACATCACCCACCAACAAGATACAAAACATTTCCATCACCTCCAAAGGTTCCCTTATCCCTTCCCAACCATTGATGTGATTTTGTCACTGGATGGGATCTCTTTGAGGGCGAGAGAGTGGGCTCTTGTTCAACACTCGGAAATGAATTGTCCGAGGAGACACAGCACTGACAAAGCGAAAGACTTTATTGGAAAGGGTCCCTCAGGCGGACAGCAGCAGGGTAAGGGAATCCAGGAGAACTGCTCTGCCTCATGGCTCGCAGTCTCAGGCTTTATGGTGGTGCAGTTAGCTTTCTGGGTTGCGGTTGTCTCTGGCCAATCATCTTGCTTTTGCCTTCATTTGGTCCAACTCAGGGCCCTTCCTGGTGCATCCTTCAGTCAAGATGGTTTCCAGCGCAAGGATTTCTGGGGAGATTGGCAAGACATCTTATGGACTGGTGTCTCCTCCGTTTCTTGGCCCTTCCTGGATTTTCCCTGGGGTTGGTTGTGGGCCCTTCACTGGTTTTGTGTTCTTTTGAAGCATCCCGAGGTGGGAGACTGAAGCAAAGGTATTACGGTGCCCCACCAAGGCAGGCAGTTTTAGTCGATGGCTCCCTAACAACTTCTTACGTTATTGATTAGATTCCTCTTTGCTAGTGTTCCTTGTAAACAAAGTTGCTCAGTCTGTATTCTTGTGTCTTGCTTCTTTGACTTAGCGTGAATTTTGAGTTTTATCCGTATTGTGGAGCCTCTCACTAGTTTATTTTTATTATTTCTGAATTTGGAGTTTTAGGGAGAGAGACACTAATCAAATAATCACCTAATTGAGTATTTAATTACAACAGCTTTAAGTTAAGCTAAGGAGAAGTACACGGGAAAATGCATTACCTTGTTTGTTGGCAATTCAACCAATACCATACACTGGGGCATGTATACAGGGTTAATTAAGACTCAGCTTGTGGATATAAATATTATAAAAAAGTATCTAAGAATCGTATATCCTTACTTCACTCCCCTAATTAAAAAAAAAAAGTCATCTCAGATGATGTTGGGAAGAAGCACTGCTCACCTTCTCTTTACGCTCAGGGGAAAAATTTTCCGGGAGGCGCATGCGCCCCTCCTCCCAGCCTGGCCGGCAACAGGCTCCACAGTCACTGCCCGGACAGGCGGACTACGAAGCCGGCAGCCGCTCAGACGTGGCACCTCTTTTGCTTGCCCAATCCCGAGCGCCCCGGCAGTCACGTGCACACGGCACCGCGCAGGCCGGGCCCTGCCCACCGCCCGCGCCTTCCCGCACCCTCCGGCGAGCCCGGCAACCCAGGCTACCAAAACACCTGCGCCGGCCCGGCTGCGCCTGCGCAGTGTGGCCGGTGGGCGGGACGGCGAATGCGGTGGCCGCGGAGCGAGGCTGCCAGCGGGCTAGAAGTCGGAGTTTTGCCGAGGGGTCGGTCGCGGTCCTCTCTCAGCCGCCGGAAGTGAGCTCCGCCGCTCCTTCCGTGCGGCCGGGGTCCTCGCCCGGCACTCGGGCGCGCGGCGGTCGGCGGGGGTCCTCGGCGCGTGGCAGCCATGGACTCGGCGGCGCTGGAGCGGGACGCGGTGCAGTTCGCGCGGCTGGCGGTGCAGCGCGACCACGAGGGCCGCTACTCGGAGGCCGTGTTTTACTACAAGGTGGGCCGGGGGCGGGTCCAGGTGCCGAGGGGACGGGCGCGCTCGGCGTGGCGGTCCCCCGTCCCGCTGTCCCTCTCGCGGCGGGGGCCGGGCTGAGGGGTCAGGCCTGCCCCCGCCCCAGGGTCCGGCCAGCGGCGGGCTTGGTCGCCGCTTTGGGGTCGGTCCTGGCCGGCGAGTCCCCAGCTGACCGCTCCTGAGGGCGGCGGCGGAGCTGGACTGTCAGCTCGCAGCTTCTCACCGTCACGGATGTACACGGAAACAGTGCTCACGGAAGAACGCAGAAAGTCAATCAAAAATAAAACATCGCGTATCCTGGTATTTGACATCTACGTCTATTTGGTTTTCTACGCATGTGTGTGTGCACACCTTTTTTAAAAAAACAAACTTGGATCAGACTGTTTATACTTTTTAAAATCTGTTCTTTGCATTTGAACTTTTAAAAATTTTTGAATTTTTTTAAAGTTTCATAGCATAAACTTGTTAATGATAGATGTATAGTATTCCATTATGTGGGTGTGCCATAGTTTATTTACAAACTCTTCTGGCCATTTTATGTTCATTATGGATCTTCAGCATCATAATACCCTTATAGCTAATGCTTTACACGTTTCTTTGGTATTTCTTTTGGGTAAATTACTGGGGCCAGAAATACTAAATCAGAGTAGGAGCTCACAGTCCACCGCCTGCTCCCCAATCCTGAGCATTTGCAAACACACCCCTCCGGCTCCTCGTGCAGATAGCTGTATCCTCTTGACATTGTCATCTTTTCTTTTAGAAAGAATTTGATAATACAGTAATCGTAATTTTTTTCCATAAACCTATATGCTGTCAATAATGTGTGGTTTGCTTTTCTCAGATTAATATTTGATTGCCTTCATTTTGTAATCTATATTTAGAGACTTTGGGTGTGTTTCAGAATCATTCTTTTTGGACATTTTTTTTTTTGACAATTTCATGACGATGGTATTTCTTTAAAAGTAAAACTGTTTTATTAGTTTTGTGAAATAACTGACAAATGTTCATAGGTGAAAATAGTGCCATATAAAATAGCTTTTTTAAAGCGAAAGGAAGTACTGTACAGTGCCTCTTGTTTTGCTGTAGGATTACATGCATGTTGTTATGAAGAATTTCTTTTCCTTGAGAGAATCAGAAAAGTGGTTGTGTTTCTAGGAGCTATTTATGTAAACTGTATCAGATATTTAGTGTTTTCTGCCTTCATGCTGTTCTATTAGGGATTCCTTAATTGTTAATCACTTTCAAGTGTAAGCAAAATGAGCAAAATAAAGTTGATACCAACAATTTAAAAAATTAGTTTTAATATTTACATGTACAGTTATATTTTCCTCCCCTGAAATATCTGAATTGCAGAATCTGAGGAAAACATGTTTTCTACCCCCAATTTCCATTTGGATCAAACCTGTACTCTTCTTACTGATTTTGTAGGTTCAGGGAAACAATTCCTGCTCCAATAACTGGATTCAAAAAGTGATGCTCAGGGCTCCCCTGGTGGCGCAGTGGTTGAGAGTCTGCCTGCCAATGCAGGGGACACGGGTTCGTGGGCCGGGAAGATCCCACATGCCGCAGAGCGGCTGGGCCCGCGAGCCATGGCCGCTGAGCCTGCGCGTCCGGAGCCTGTGCTCCGTGGCGGGAGAGGCCACAGCAGTGAGAGGCCCGCGTACCGCAAAAAAAAAAAAAAAAAGTGATGCTCAGTAGATGGCTTCTTTGGATCCAGATAACAAGGCGTGAGGTTCCTTGAAGTGCACACGCTTAGATTACTGCAGTGAAGGTGGTGGTACTTGGGAAAGTCTCTCTGTGGTTCTTGTGTGTGGTAGCATTGGTCACCCTCCTGGAATGGTGATGGCGAGAATGGAGGCTTTTCCTCGCCAGCACAGCCTAACTGGCTGAGGAAGTCATGGAATAACTGGAAGACAAATCCAGGTTTTCTTAATTAAAATAAGTTTATTTCATACAACTGAAATCTGCCTTAAAATGTGTCCCCCTTTGACAATATTTTCTGTGGAGAAAGATTTTCTTTCCACTGTGGGATATTTAACCTTTATAATTTCTTATAATCTTTTATTGATATTTAATTTAATTGTATCGGGTACTATCTGTTCTAATGCTTTTGAGACTCAATTCACCTTTTCACAGTACATAATTTCAAGTCTGACCTATTGCAAAAAGAAAAAGGAAAACAGAGAACATATAAATCACAGTTATTCTAAGAAAATACTTATAATCAACCCCTTCTATTTGACTTCATAAATTTTCAACAGTAGGAGAAAGAGAGCATTGAGAACTGAAAAAAAGTAGTAAAGGAATATATCTCATTTACTTTACGAAAAAAATTACTGGTATCAAAGACATTCTTGTTTTGTCATTCATAGAAACCAATAGTTAGAAAGTGGTAAAGAAAATTCAGATTGTAATTGATCTGTTAGATTCCTTTGAATTCTTTTTTTTATTTTTAGGAAGCTGCACAAGCTTTAATTTATGCTGAGATGGCAGGATCAAGCCTAGAACATATTCAAGAAAAAATAAATGAGTATCTGGAAAGAGTGCAGGCTTTACATTCAGCAGGTTGGTAAAGGACTACTAACCATGTCACTGTATTTTTTTTCTTCTGTCGCATCACATCTTACTTTTCCCCTGTGTTTCTCTTTGCTTTTCGTTTTCATCTTTGATTCTTGATCCTCACTTGGTTGCTGCTGATTTCTTTTTTGGTAATCACATCTTTGAAAATCATAATGTGGAAATATGTGATAAATCTGTGAAGAGGAACCTTAGAGGTGATATAGTCTGATATCCTAATTTCCCAGAGGATAGAGATGAACTATCTACATTCAAACAGTGTATCATTGGCAGAGTCAGTGTTAGGACCCTGTTAAAATCTGCTTTTAAACATCTGTCACGTGCCCTCTCCTGCTATTAAAATTAAATGACTCCTCCTCTTCAGTGTGTGAAGACTTCAACAGTGGGTTCACAGTCTTTACTATATCGATATCCTCAACCTCAAGACCTTAGCTAAACTCTTGTTTTAAACCATATCTTGGAAAAGGGACATGTAAGCAGAGACCTGGAACAACCTGTAGTTATTTTTGCAAACGCTGTGAAACAAGTTCACAGGCTTAATGATCGCAGTTCTGTTAGAGGTAAGTGGTTCCTGGCGAAATCTGGTTGTTCACATGGTAGGAAAGAAAATGATCATCTATTGACATTTTGTTTTAGGAATGCATTCATGTCACTGAGGACTCTTTTTAACCCCTTTTTTTCTGGGGCTGTGTAATAAAGCCACAAGCTTAGAGGAGTCTTATTCAGCATTCTCTGATGGACTTTGTGCTACTTTCTACCACTCATTCTGAATAGGTAAGAGCAGTTACAAGCTCATAGTTAGGATAGAGTAGATTTGATTGTTGGATTTCTTATTATGACAGTTCCCTTACAGACATGGCACTTTCCTTTAAGACAGTGCCCGGAAATTGCATGCATTGAAAAGTGGACTGCCTGTGTGTCAGGGCCTCACTTAATACAAAGTTATACTGATTCATGTATTCAAAATACCATGGAATTCAGAGGCACTTCATTTTCCCAGCTAAGTAAATGAAGTTTTAAAATTTATAAATGTGATGTTTATATGATACTCAGGCACGGAATGAGACAGCCCTAATCTCTTGAAGAATGAAAACTTGCCAGTGAAACAGAAGTAAAGTTCAAAAAGGATTTTTAAAGCATAATATACATTAAATGTTTTGCCGGTTTTTCGACCTGTTTTGTTCAATAAATGCATGTAATCTGTAGAGAATTAAATGGTTTACTTAATGATTATTTCAAACAGGAGAGTCCTTTATCAAATAAAAATCTTGTTCAGAATCCCAATTTTTAAAACAGATAAAGTCTGCTGACAGTCAAGAGACTTTGAGAGATGGCTTGACTTTAGGGTTGGGGAAAGGTAACCCAGTTTGAAATTCACCAGTGTAGTATAAGAAACTCAAGACTTGGAATTCAAAGATCTAAGTTGAGTCCCTACCCTTCCACTGTAGCTCTGAAACCTTAGGCTCGATAGTTATTCTCAATTAGAATCGGTTTTGCCCCTCAGGAGACATTTGGCAATGTCTGGAGAGATGTTTGGTGTTTATGCCAGGGTAGGGATGCAGTATACTACTAGCATCTGGTTGGGTAGAGGGCGGGGATAGTGCTGCAGGGAAAATCCTGTAATGCATAGCACTGTCCACAGCAAAGAATTATCCAGTCGAAAATGTCAGTAGTGCCAAGGCTGAGAAGCCTTGAGCTAAATATTTTAACATTCATTTAATAAATGGGATTAATACATACTTTAGAGAGGTGTTACCGAGCGTTACAGTTTTTAAAAGATCAGACACCACAATTTTGAGAGAAACAAAATTTAAAACTTAAAAAAAAAACAGTTTTATTGAGATGTAATTCACATACCATAACATTCAACTTTTTACAGTGTACAGTTCAGTGGTTTTTAGTGTATTCCCAGAGTTGTGCAACCATCACCGCTATCTAACTTCAGAACATTTTCTTAGAACATTTTGTTCAGAACATTTCTCTTAGCCATTAGTAGTCACGCCCATTCCACACCCTAGGCCCTAGCAACCGCTAATCTATTTTCTGTCTCTATGGATTTGCCTATTCTAGACATTTCATGTAAATGGAGTCATCAGTATGTGGTCTTTTGTGTCTGGCTTCTTTTATTTAGCATAATGTTTTTAGGGTTTATCCATTTTGTAGCATGTATCAGTGCTTCATTTCTTTTTATGGTTAATACACCGTTGTATTAATATACCACATTTTATTTATCCATTCATCAGTTGGTGGATATTGGCTTGGTTCCACCTTTTGTCTATTACTAGTAATGCTGTCCTGACCACTTGTGTCTAAGTTTTTGTGTGGACATATGTTTCCAGTTCTCTTGGATATATGCCCACAAGTAGAACTGCTAGGTCATATGGTAGCTTTATGTCTAACTTTTTGAGGAACTGCTAAACTGTTTTCCACAGTGGCTATACCACTTTACAATTCCACCAGCAATGTTCCATTTCCTTCACATCCTTATCAACACTTGTTATTTTCTGTCTTTATTTTAGCCATCCTAGTGGGTATAAAATGGCATCTTATTGTGGTTTTGATATGCACTTCCCTGATGGCAAATGATGTTGAGCATCTTTTCACGTGCCATTTGGCCATTGAATATCTGCTTTGGAGAAATGGCTGTACAGATCCTTTGCCCATGGTATATGTCAGGGTTCTCCAGAGAAATAGAACCAGTAGGATGTACATAAAGAGATTTATTATGAGGAATTGGCTCATGCAATTATGGAGACTAAGAAGTCCCACTATTTGCCCTCTGCAAGCTAGAGACTCACGAAAGCCAGTGGTGTGGTTCAGTCCAAGTCCAAAGGCCTGAGAAGCAGGGGACCTGATGGTGTGAGTTCCAGTCCAAGGTCAGGAGAAGACCAATGTGTCAGCTCAAGCAGTCCTGCAGTGAGGGCAGATTCTCCCCCTCTGCCTTTTGTTCTGTCCATGCCCACAGTGGATTAGATGATGCCCACCCACACTGGGGAGGGCAGTCTGCTTTCAGTGTCAATGCAAATGCTACTTTCATTCGGAAACATCCTCACAGGCTACCCAGAAATCTTGTTTAGCCAAATAGCTGGGTAACCTGTGATCCAGTCACGTTGACACAAGTTGATGACATCATCATCACACCCATTTTAAATTGGGTTTGTCCTTTTATTGTTGAGTTGTAAGAGATCTTTATATATTCTAGATGCAGGTCTCTTATGGATACGTATCTTTATATTAAAAACAAACAGAAGCACTTATTTCAAAGAGCAGTAAAAATATAGCTTATTCTGGACCCAGATGAATAGGAAACAGCATGCATTTTATCATCAAGGCCTAGTATATTACATAATTATTGTCTATACTGAATAAAAATTTAAATTACCTTAAAACATAATTGAGTTTCTTTCGATTTAGTCTTTTACAAGTTTCAGTTTTGTTTTTTGTGTGGAGAACTCCTATGTTTTATTTTTTAAATGAAGAAGGTGCTGGTAGGGACAGAGAGAAATTCAGGGGAAATTTTTTTAAGGATTTTTTTTTGACCTTGCTAAGCTTTTTAAATGAAGGATTATAGAATTTTGGTAAAGAATGAATTAAAATGGTATGTTGTTCCCTGGATACATATATAGGTATGTGGCTTTCTTCCTATGCTAGTTCTTCTGTGTGGCTTTTTTTCCTATCCTAGTTCAGTCAAAGAGTGCGGATCCTTTGAAATCAAAACATCAGTTGGACTTAGAGCGTGCCCATTTCCTCGTTACACAAGCTTTTGATGAAGATGAAAAAGGGAATGTTGAAGATGCTATAGAACTGTATACAGAAGCTGTAGATCTCTGTCTGAAAACCGTATGTATAATAGCTACAAGTTAAGTTTGGTGGAATTATGCTAAGAAATTTCTCCCCTTACTAGTGAGTTTTACTTAACAATTCCTTAAAGAAAAGAAATTATCCTGTTATTATACATGTAACTAAGTTACTCCTCATTAAAACATAGTGAAGAATAGAAAATTAATAATGGACTTTAACATCTTGTTAAAAATTTGACAGTATTGAGGCTGAGTCCCTTGGCAATTGTTTTTTAACTTATAGGTACCATTTTTGACCTTTTTATACCCCTATAAGTAAAATTAACTTATTATAGGAAGAATTCACCATCACAATCTGTGAATTTAAAATAAACTTCCTGGGGGAGGGATAAATTAGGAGTTTGGGATTAATAGATACATACTACTGTATTTAAAATAGATAAACAACAAAGATGTACTGTATAGCACAGGGAACTATACCCAATGTCTTGTAATAACCTATAATGGGAAGGAATCTGAAAAAGAATAGATATATATGTATAACTGAATCACTTTTCTGTATACCTGAAACTAACACAACATTGTACATACTTCAATTTAAAAAAAAAAAGGGAAAAAACGACTTTGGTTCATCACAAAAAAAATAAAACTTCCCCCTTTTTTTCAATTTCATACACTAAGAAATAAGTTAGTGGTTTGGGAGAGCTTTATTAATTTGCAGTGTAGAGTCTATATGTTGAGCGGTTTTTACTGCTTCCCGAGGAGCCCAGTGGGCCTGTTAGCTCTCCGGGGCATCTAGTGCGTAAGAGTAGCGCATTCACAGGGGATGTGATGTGGTAGAGAGTGGTGTTCTCAGCATTGTTCAGAGGGCCGGCTCTTTGTCCAAGGTCTTTTATTCAGAGGAACTATCTAGCCTCATTTCTGTAGGTACCTGAGACTACGGGTAAGTGCTGGGTTTTTTTTGTTTTTAATTATGTAAGTTTCAGTGCACAGTATAGCATTATAATTCGACATCTGTACGCACAGCAAAGTGATCACCACCGCAAGTCTGGTTACCTTCCATCCCCATACAGTTGACCCCCTTCGCCCATTTCACCGGTCCCCCAACCCCCTTCCCCTGTGGAAACCGCTAATCTGTTCTCTGTACCTATAAGTTTGGTTTATTTTGTTTGTTTATTTGTTTTGTCTTGTAGACTCCACATATGAATGAAGGCATAAGGTGGTTGTCTTTCTCCTGCTGACTTATTTCACTCAGTACAGTAGCCCTGCTCTTCTGGGGTTCCTGCTGCCAGGCCTTCTGTGGCACTGTGATTATACGGTTTTGTTCCACTTACTACCTGTCCGAATTAAGTGGTGTTAGGTTAAGTGGTGATGAGTTTTCAACACAGTTTAAATGATACCTTTAAGGACAAAAGTAAAGTGTCTTGGTTTATTCTCTCATAATTTTAAGAAGTGTAATGTGCATTGTAATGTTTTTGTTTTGCTTAGAAATATCATGGATCAGGCAACTTAATAATTATGCTTTGGAACATCTGTCTCTCTTTCTCTTAAGTCTTATGAAACCGCTGATAAAACTCTGCAAAACAAACTGAAGCAGTTGGCACGACAGGCACTAGACAGGTGAGTTTTGGTCCCTAGAGTTCTTATCTGTGGATGGCAGCGTACTGTGTTACTTCAGTGGTTTATCTGAATGTGTGGTGGAGCTCGTGGTAGCAAACCTGAGATCCAGAGCAAAGTTGCCTTCTTCCTCTGAGTGAATTTACCCCTCTCTAGTTCCCTGCTGCTTTTTTCTACATGTCATTTTGACTCATTAGATGGTGAACTCCTTAGGGGAACAGAGAGCATCTTATTCATCTCTGTGTCTTCATCCGTGCTTTAAACTCAAAAAATAACAAATCAGTCAAGAAATATTTTACTTAGTTTTTGCTGTGTCTAAAACAAAAATGATTATGGTATTTGAAATGGTAGACTCCCTTCTGTTGTTTAATATCAGACTTCCAAAGAGAGAACTTCCAGAGAGCCCTTCCAGAGCTACTACTAGAAATGGAGAAACTGAGAGTGAGCCAGCCATGCAGATACCTCAAATTATACATGTGTGTAGCTCCCTTAACTCTTTGCTCAAATGTCAACTTTTCAATAAGGCCTGCCATCACCACTCTGTTTAAAATTTAATCTCCTCCAGTACTTTCATCCTGCTTCGTCTATTCTAATATTCTTTCCTGTAACTCTTACTGTTTTCTAAGGTATATGAGATTTCCCAGTTTATCATATTTGTTATCAATGTCTGTGTCCCTTCTAACCCCTGTCCCCCAAATATAAGCTCTTTGAGGACAGAGAATTTTGTCTTTGTTCAATGCTGAAACTAAGCACCTAGCAGAGGGCAGGCATACAATATGTGCTCAGTAGATATTTGTTGAGAAATAATGAATGTATTTGCCCAAGAGAATTGTACCTCTTGTATAGACAAAGCATTTATAGGCAAAGGAAAAGGGTGGAATGGCATTTATAGTTATAGCACGAATTACTAAAATATCTCCTTTTGAGGCTCAGACTAGGTAGCTGTGCTACCCCCAGCCCTTCTTTTTTATTGAGGTATAGCGGTTATCCCTCCTTTTCATTACCATCAGCTAGCATTTAGTTTGTTTCTCCAAATTCATGAAGTTATGGGCACTCGACACGTAGCTATCTTCTCCATTTTTACTTCTTTCCCCAGTCAGAATCATAGATGGCTTTTATTACCTATGTAGGTAACCCATCTAGTACTCTCTGAGTGCATCCTCAGCTCAGGGGCATGGGTCAGTCACGGGCTCCTTTTAGGATCTCTTCTAAAGAATGGACACGTTGTACAGAAAAGATAATGTAACATTTTATTTGCATATAATTTCAGAGTGTTAACAAGACTCCTAAATCTCATATAAGGACCTTAGATTAAGAACTTCTGTTTTTTAGATTGTTAGTTCTTTGACAGAATAAAGTCAAAATTCCCTTAAATACCATGTGAGACCTTCCGTGATCCAGTCCCTGCCACTGGTCTCATCTCCTGCTGCCTCTCATTTGTACTGTTCACAGGGGCCCCGTCCATTCTTTTGAAATTACCTTAGCTTGTTACACGTTTGCTCATGCTGGTCTCTCTGCTTAGAACCCTTCCTTGCTCTCCAGGTGGATTCTTCTGCAGCTCAAATGTCAATTTGGAAAAATGTTCCCTGACTCACCCGCTTCCCATCAAGTCAGTAATTTCTACTGTGCATTCACTTGCATAGAGTACTTCCAGCCTCGCATCTCACTTTTGATGCAATTGTCTCTCTCCCCACAACGCTAGGAGCACCTTGAGAGTAGAGTTTGTGTTTCGTACATTATTGTATCCCCCTTACTTTGCATAGGATCTGACATGCAATAAGTGCTCAATTAATGTTGTCAATAAAATGTTGTTTGCAAAAATACTTACCTTTGGGAGTAGCTTAAGTAGTGAACTGTTGACTAGTATGTAGGAATTTTATATACTAATTTTACATTAGGGATGCTTGACTGGTTCTTGAAGTAAATTTTATGTTCTGGAAAGCTTAAATGTGAGAAGAAAAACTAGAACGGTTTTTCTGTACCTCTCTCTATTGTAGAGCAGAAGCATTGAGTGAGCCTTTAACAAAGCCATCATGCAAAATCAAGGCAACGAATATTAAACCGAAGCCACCTCCAGTGAGAGCACATTTTCCACTAGGAACTAATCCCTTCCTTGAAAGACCTCAGCCATTTATAAGTCCACAGTCATGTGATGCACAAGGACAGAGATACACAGCAGAAGAAATAGAAGTTCTCAGGTAAATCAGTGTATGATTGGTTGTAATGAACAGTTTTGTTAACATAATCAATGCAGGTAATGTTACTCTCATTAGGTTTGCTGAGTCGTAGTCACATCTTTGGTATAATGTGTCATGCTGTTATTATGTAATTATAAATTATGTTGTCACATAGTCACAACTTGAAATGGTTAAAATTTCTTCTAATATATTTTAGTATTCTCATTTCCGCTAGATGTATTTTTTTCTGAAAATCTTAGCATTCTTCAGAATTGAATAATAAAGATTATGGGGCAAAGTAGAGCTATGGCAGACCATTCATCATCTCTTCCATCTTGATCAGAGCCCTAATTGTTACCTTGAAATAGCAGTCTAGGCCAGAGTCAGCAAAGGGCAGCCTTAAGCTATGAATGGTTTTTTTACATTTCTTTAAAGGGTTGCAAAAAAGAAAACAAAAAAACCCAGAATATGTGACAGAGACCTCACTGCAAAGCCAAAACTAGATACTGTCTGACCCTTTACAGAAAAAGTTTGCCTACACCTGGGCTGGGAAGCCCGCTCAGTGTCTGGAAGCAGCCTCAGGGGATATTAAGAATACAAAAGAACAGGCTGTGGAAATCCTTGATCGCTTTCTGAGCCAGTGCCGCTGTTCTTCACTTGGGCTTTGAAGGAGATCAGCCTGCTTAGAGCTGCGCGCATCATGAGGTTGCTCTTTCTCGTTTGCTGAAGTTGCACTAGAAGGGCTCCTTCCTCTTTAGCAGCCACCTGGGGGCATTTTTCTCTCTTCCTGCTAAAGATTTTAATCCTACTCCTACGAATCTGGGTCTCTTTGCCTAGAAAAAATGCATATGAACCAGCACAACACAAAGGAGGACAAAAAGAGTGGTTTTGGACCTGAGAGACAAGTTAGTAACAGTCCAACACTTTGGCTACTCAGCACCCACATGCTCCCTTCCGCACACGTTTGAAATTCTTCACTACTACAGAACAGCTCTGTGTTTCTACCTAACAAGATGCAGCTGTCCTTCATACAAGTGAAAAGCTCTCACCATCTCAAGATGAGGATACACAGATGTTATGTTCATCACCCGCTGCATTAATTAGTCCTCCAGTTCAGTCACTGTCTCATTGTATATTGTTACCTAGAGACTAAATGGTGAAGTTACCCTGCAATTCCTTCTAAATGAAAGGAGGGAAAGAAACAGAAGGAAATAGCTAATATATGCAAGTAAACGTATAAACAAAACAGGAAGAGAACATGCAAAACTACTACAAGTCACATTTCTTAAATTTGTCAAGAGGCTGTAACTGTTATCTGTGCCACTACCTTCTTCACTACCCATTCCTTAGTCTCATAACCAGAAAATATAAAGAACATATTTCCCAGAATTGTAAATGTTATGTTTTTTAAATCCCCAAATAACTAAGCAATTGCTTTCTCTCTTTGGGCTTAGGAAACAATTCGCATTGTGTCCTGGTGACACTTTCAGTACCTCTAGTGTAGCCCTATCTTGAGATAGTTGTTTTGTTGTAAAGGATGTTAGTCTTAAAAGAATAACTGATTGAATTGAATTGGATTAGTTATTTTCTGGTATTCAACTATTTCGTGAAAATTTTGTTCAAATAAAGTTATCAACATTATATGAGGTGGTGAGTTTAATTTTATTACAGTACCATACCTTGTCATTTGAATTTTAAGAAGTTTAAATAAAATTGGTAATCAAGGTAGACTTGAACATCTACTTTAGATTTTTTTCTTGTATTTTATAGGACAACGTCAAAAATAAATGGTATGGAATACGTTCCTTTCATGAGCATTGATCTGAGGGAACGTTTTGCTTACCCAATGCCTTTCTGGTAAGTAAACACTACTGCAATGTTTACTTTCAAAATTATTTTGATTTTTCAGTACTTTTCCCATCCTCTGGAATCCAATTAAATCCATAGCCTTGAAATTAAAATGCGTAATCAAAAAATTCGATTGGGAAAGAGGTGTGGCTGTGGGAAGGAGGTGTGGCAGCATCGCGAGAGTGCCTCCGACCCTTCCCTGGTGACGGGACGCGCGCGCCTCCTTTTGCCTAAGGTTATACTCATAGTGTCTGACGCGGTACCTGGCACAAGGTAGGTAGTGGGTAAATATTTGCCCAGTTGGTGTTGGATCACAGCAGAAAGGCAAGTCAGCAGAGTTGTTGAATGGAAAGGTGGAATAGAATGACAGGGTTGTTGTTTACTAAGAAGATCCAATTCAAGAAAAGGGTTCATTATGAAAGTGTTAGCACAGCCTGCCAGGACAGTGGCAGCTTATGTCAAGAACCTTAAAACCATTGTTTGTTTCAGGACTCCCAGCTTCTAGCCTTCCCAAGGAAACTATAATTCGGTCAAAGATGTATATAATAAGAGCATTTACCAAATTGTCTGTTACAGCAGAAAATTATTGAAACAAAGTTGGTATCCAGCGATATGGGAGTGATTAAATATTGGCATGTCCATATTATTATATTACGTATTATGCTCTCCACAAAAAATAAGTCCGTAGAATATAAGGAAAACGCTTGCGATATATGAATATTAAAAGATAGAAAATTATATATAACATCCAAATTTTATTTTTCTTTTCTTGTGTTTATAGATATATAGAAAAACATGATGTTAAGTTATACATCAAAATGTTTACAGTGGTTATCTCTAAGCAGCAAAATTAGGCGATTTACTTTTTAAAACATATTTATTTTTCAAAATTTCTGCAGTGAGCATGTTATATTGTATTTATTATCAGAAAGCATCAGAGAGTTGAATGCTTATTGTGTACAGAATATATAAAGACTATAAAGAACAAAAGAGCTGCTCTCTCATTTCAAGTGTTCTGCTCTTCTTGGATGGGCAGAAGTTAAACATCTCAAAGCCAGTAAGTTATCAGCATAACGTTTTCCTCAGGCACCCATGTGATGCTAGTGACTGATTTGGATCTAGGAATTGTTTATATCTAAGAAGCTTATAGCACTGATGTTAAGGGCACAGAATCCAGACCCACGCTCTCCAGTGTCATACCCTGTGTGACATTGCAAGTTTTTTAATCTGTCTCGGATTTTAAAGTAATAATAGAATCCACCTCATGGTGTTACTGTGATGGTTAAATGAGTTATTAAAATATAAAGCACTTACAATGGTGCTTGTTCTGTAGCAAGCACTATATAATAAGGATTAACTATTAGAACATAATTATTTTGTTAAATACTAAGTTATATTACGTAATTTGGCTATACATTTCAAATACTTTAAAAATGTTTATACCCCTGTGCCCAGTGATTTCAATTCAAGAGACCAATTCTAAAAAATATTTACAGATCTAGTCAAAGATTTATATAAAAGATATTCATCAATATTTTTATAATTATGAAAATGTGAATCAGTTATTCTAGAATGCTCTTAAATGGTTATATCGAAGCAGAGATATAAACTTCTAAGTAGTTCCAGTCTTTGTGTAACAGATTGAGATAAATCATATTTTTAGTGCTCATACAACAAAATGTCCCTAAGAAGAATTTTGTACAATCATGAACAATCAAGTTTTCAAGAAATGAAGTAACGTGGGAAAATGCTTACCATGTAATGGAAACAGAAAAATATAACTGTACCAACTCCCTTAGTTTAGGCATGGCACTTGTCAGAGTTGGGATTTTACATTGTGTGTGTGACCCCTTGCTCTGTGCTTGTCCCCCACACGGGACCATAAGCTGCATGAGGACAGAGAACGTGTGCCTGCACAGTGTCTGGCATGTGGCAGGTGCTCAGTGAATACTTACTGAGTTAATTAAATTTTAAGAAAAATCAAGTAAAATTAAATGCTGTAACTGGCAAGGTTTTTCCTTTCTTGTTTTCTGGATTATTTTACAGTAAGAATAATCAGAAGAAAAAGTAACAGTAAACATTTTAAAATTCAGAGATAGCAGACTGATGGCTAAAAGCTCCCCAGTGTATGAATCTTTGGTTAGAAAGATTGGGTGACTAAATTTTTTTCTTTTCTGGTCATGTATTATAATAAACATTATATTTATAAAATATTTTTAAAGTTCTAAGAAGTAAGCATTGAATTTGTTGATTTAGTGGTGACTTGAGAGAAACAGATATTAAGGAGTCTTGGATTTACTGAATTCTGGTTTATATGGCAGGTTAGATTTGATTCAGCCTTATTTTTTCTCCTAAAAGTTTTATGATAGCTGTCTTTAAATTCTTCTCAATTCACCCAGCTCACTGTCTGTTTAGTCAGGCCCTGATAGTACACAGGTACCAAAATGTTGCCTAGAACACCAGTGGCTCTATGAGATGTATGAGATGACCATCAAAAAAGTTTGAGAAGTGTTATATACCATATTCTGCTCTAAGAGAGTTCCAGTAAACATTGGCTTATTAAAGGTTTAGAGATGTCCTTCCATTGAGAAAAACCAATACTTTAACGAGGAGTTTTCAGATCCCATCTGACCACAAAACTCTCTTTCTCCTAATGTCTATCAACAGTCTTTTTTTAAAAAAAAGTGTTATATTTTTTCAGTTTGCATACCATACAACTTATATTATCCTAGAAATCTTTTGAAACCCAAAGATTTGTTGCCCTTGCTCTAGAAGCAGTTTGAAGAAAGGTAGATTTTTAAAATTTTGTGCTATACGTCAATTTTGCAGAAATATTACACAGTATATTCCTTACACAGTGTGAGTAGAGGGTAACGGGTAAGATGGTGGATTTGGCACCAGAGACCTGGATTCACATACCCTTTCTTCTACTTCTTAGCTCTTCGACATGCAAGTTATTTAATCACTTAAAGCTTTTTCCAGAAAATTTGCTTTAATAGAATTGTTCTGAAGATTAAATGAATGATGTATGTAAAATACTTCTGTGTGATGCCTGGCACATGTTTATTACTCAGTAATTAGATACTCTCATTATTAGCCTTGCAGAGAAGAGTTTGTCAAGAGCCAGCATAAAGATCTGTAGCTTCCTCGGTCCTTTTGAATGAATCAGATTGTATTGTTGTTAATGGCTCCATTTTACTGAAACTGAATTTCTTGAATATAACCATGCTAGATTAAACTCTTAAAGTATATTCTTAAAATAAATATAAAAGAGTTTAGGTTGCTCTTCTGTTTTCAGTTATCTATGTACATTTTTTTTAATTGAAGAGGATAATCAGATTGGAATCAAGGTTAAGTGTAAAGAGCTGTATTTGACCAGAGGGTTTTTTCGGATTATATAGTTTAGCTGTGATCACTATACCAAAAAAAAATTCTCTAGGAAATTTAATTTTGCTTTTGAGTCATCTTTTACGATTAATTTTATCATTATTATTATTATTTAATTTTTGTTATCACCTCAGTGATAGATGTGGCAAGCTACCATTATCACCTAAACAAAAAGCTACATTTTCTAAATGGGTACGACCAGAAGACCTCACCAACAATCCTACAATGATTTATACTGTGTCTAGTTTCAGCATAAAGCAGGTAAACTTTTATTTTGTATAATTTTATATGAAAAGCCAACATTTTAAAGTAATTTGAATACGCATTTGCCTTTTTTTCTTAGATTTTTATTATATATTTAGATGCATCAGTATAATTGGAAAAATTATTCACCCTGCATACTTTGACTTAGACATACTGAGATATGATAACTGTTGAACAATTACAGATTTTTATATACATCCTATTTATTGATATGTGCTTGTGGATGAGAAAGTTGAGAATCTGAATTTCACCTTTGATAAGAGAATAGATAGGAGAGATAGAAAGGTATTGGGCTAATTTAAAACACTTCAGTGGTAGAACAACTCTGTGACTTTATTGTAAAGTTTATTAATGACATTTGAGCATTGAAGTCACAGATGTTTTCCACATGAGTATAAAAATAATGGTCCTGAAATACTATGATTCAAATCTTTTGATGTGCATATTCATTTTAATTGGTCATATTATAGTAAACCAACTTTTTAAAAATGCCCGTAATTTTTTGTCATTAAAAAGAGTGTGATTCAGTTGAGTATGCTTTTTATCTATGTAGGAATGCTTCATCCATATTTAATTATTCTAAATTAACTTAATTGAAATACTTTGTCTTTCCTAGGATTTGTTGGAACAAAACACGTGTTAGTTGGCGCTATGGCATTTCTATTTCTTATTTTCCTGTTCAAGCAACAGTCAAGATATTTAGTGTAAAAAGTTAGGCTCTAGAAGCAATGCTTAAATATTGTGGTAATGTTGAAATCGCATGAATAAATGAATGTATTAATAAATTCTTATTAACAGACAATAGTATCAGATTGTTCATTTGTGGCATCACTGGCTATCAGTGCAGCTTATGAAAGACGATTTAATAAGAAGTTGATTACCAGGTAAAATTTTATATTTGTCCCTTTAGCCCTTTTCATAGAATTGTCTCGTAACTAGAAATTAAAAGCTTGGGCTTTATCTGCACAGAAAGTGAGGATGGCATATCACTTAGACTATTATGGCCCTTGTGTGTCAAGCAGATGGGTTGTGAGTGTGGAAGGATTTGCTAAGACAGTCTAAGAACATATGCACGTATAGTTAGCATAATATAAATGAAATAAATATGTTTTGCAATAAATGAAATTGGTCACATTAAAATCATGTCATATTTATAACTGCACTGTACTGTATAGTAGCCATAAGCCATATGTGGATATTACATAATTGAAATGGGCTAGTCTGAATTCAGATAGGCTATAAGTGTAAAATGGATCAGATTTTGAAAACTTAGCGCCAAAAAATGTCTCTTGGAAAATATCTCAAATTTTTATATTTATTATTTATTGAAATCATAATGTTTTTGATATATTGGGTTAAATAAGACTTTAAAATATAATGTGTGAAATATAAAATAACATTTTTGTTGGCTAGAACTGCTTCAGAATGTACTGAAATGGTACTGGGAAATACTTTTTCTTTCAATTTTTAAAAATTTTATTACCTTAAAAATATTCAGTGTAAAAATTAAGCATTATAATTTTTTTGTACAACTCTTCCCAAGTGGTTTTTGTTAAGTCCTGAAAGTACAAAGATGAATTAGATACAGATACCTTAGTTTCAAGCCGTTTGCCACTGGATAAACAGACCATGTAAGTAAATAATGTGCAGTTTGTGAAAGAAAATTGATACTGATAGTTTCTACAGGTTTCTTACTAGATAATTTTGTGTACTTTATCAGAGTTCTGCTCACTTTATCTCTGTCAGAGTTATAATTTCCTTAGTTGTGGTTAATTGAAATGGTCTTCTCTTTATGTCTTGGGGACAAAAGTAGATTATTTTAACTGGCTTAAAATATATCCACTGAATAGAAAATTTATTATAGTATATAATTAAAAACTGAGCATTTTTCAGAATATTGTAAAATGTATGCTCTGCTCTATGATTGCATAAGATATTTTCTTCATTTATTTATATTGAATAAGCACTTTGACTAGGGTAAAATTCTTTTTCTATTACAGGCCTATTATAGACAAATATTCTTATGTTTATTTTTATAAAATCTCTAAGACAATAGCATATGTTTAAATAAAATGTAATATTCTGCCTAGTAGTTTATATTGAATATTAATGTTGGTATTTCACTATTTCTTTTCCTTATTAAAGCATAATTTACCCTCAGAATAAGGATGGTGAGCCAGAGTACAACCCATGTGGAAAGTATATGGTAAAACTTCACCTCAATGGTGTCCCTAGAAAGGTGAATGTTTCTCCCCATATCAGCCCCTTCTCTCTTCCCCACCTTTGGCTCTTGAGTAGAATCATTAAGAAATGTTATTTGGGGCTTCCCTGGTGGCACAGTGGTTGAGAGTCCACCTGCCAATGCAGGGGATGCAGGTTCGTGCCCCGATCCGAGAAGATCCCACATGCCGCGGAGCCTGCGCGTCCGGAGCCTGTGCTCCGCAACGGGAAAGGCCACAACAGTGAGAGGCCCGCATACCACCAAAAAAAAAAAAAATGTTGTTTGTATAAACATTTTAAAAGTCAGTTTAGTTGATTTTGACTCTGTGATATTATACATATTTCTACAATAAGATCATCAGTAATAATTAAAAATAAAAATCATGACAAGCATAAAGTCTTTTAAAAAATGGGTTTGGGAAAATTTATAGAAAGTTCCCAGAAGTGACGTTGAGCTAATGATTGCTAATGCTTAAAATGAATTTTAATCTGATGGTTGTTAACTATCTTTTTGATTAAAAGGATATCAGACATACTAAGTCTGTTAGGTCAGAACAATTTAAGTGTATAGTCATAAATTGAGATGTAAGATACCTTTAATATTGTTTTCCTTTGTGAAATATATACATAGTTTTTAATTGCACATCTTGGGACTTCCCTGATGGTGCAGTGGTTAAGAATTTGCCTGCCAGTGCAGGGGACACAGGTTCAATCCCTGGTCCGGGAAGATCCCACATGCTGTGGAGCAGCTGGGCCCCTGTGCCACAACTACTGAGCCTGTGCTTTAGAGCTTGTGAGCCACAACTACTGAGCCCGTGTGCCACAACCACTGAAGCCCACGCGCCTAGAGCCCGTGCTCCACAACAAGAGGAGCCACAGCGATGAGAAGCCCGTGCACTGCAACAAGAGTAGCCCCTGCTCGCTGCAACTAGAGAAAGCCCACGTGCAACAATGGAGCCAAAAATAAATTTTAAAAATAAATAAATAAATAAATTTCACATCTTTAATTTCTTTAAGGATTCCGAACCATGTTGTAAGGGCCTTGTGTTGTTAGGATTCTCTAGCTCCTGTCGACTCACGGAAGTCCAGGGATCAACATTAGCATCACTTGGGAATTCGTTAGAATTGCAGAATTTAGGCCTCATCCTGGACCTGCTGAATCAGAATATGCATTTAAACAAGATCCCCCAGTGATTCCCGTGTGAGAAACTGAGAAGTTGCTCTGTAGTTGAATGATAATCAAACTTTATTGTGCACAGGATCACCTGGAGAGCTTGTTAGAAAAGATTGCTGGGCCCCGTCCCTAAAGTGTCTGATTCAGTAGGTCTGCGGAGGAGGCCAGAATTTGAATATCTGACGGGTTCCTAGGCGATGATGATGATACTGTTGTCTGAGAATACCCTTTCAGAACCACTGCTCTAGCTGATTTCTTAAAAACTAAACAAAATTATTGAGGATGTGGTTTTTCTGAACTATAATTTTTAGATAACCTCTTGTTTAAAGAATCTTTCAAAATACAGTTGCATAGTTCTTCTGTTAATATTAGATCAAAATTCTTCTTATCCTCTTGTTTCCCAAATCACTCTATAATGTGAATTAGAAGCCGTATCTTTGTGGTGATTACTTCTATATTTCTCTACTATTTAAATGTATTTTTTAGCCATAATATATTACAACTAAACACAGCATGAATCTTTCTGCAGGTTTAGGTTAGTATTGTTATTTAGCTTAATAGTGAGAAGCCCTTCTGTAATTATTTTAGATATAGTATACATTTCTAGAATTTCTAACAATTTTGCTGATCGATCCTTAACATTTAACCAAACAGTTGGCTCAAAGTTAATACCTGACAGATGTCAACCTGAAGAAAGACATCACAAAACATTTTATAATTGATCAGATTCTAGAAATTTGAAACTATCATTACCTTAACAATAAGCATAGCATGCCTTTTATTTTATCAGTATGAAAGGTGTGGAGGTTTTTTGATAGAAAGGATTTTAAGATATTTTATACCACCTAAGGAAATTAATGTTCTCTTTCTCCAGGTGATAATTGATGACCAGTTACCTGTGGATCATAAGGGAGAATTGCTGTGTTCTTACTCTAACAACAAAAGTGAATTATGGGTTTCTCTCATAGAAAAAGCATACATGAAAGTCATGGGAGGATATGATTTCCCAGGATCTAATTCAGTAAGTAATAAGAGGATCCAGGCACAGACTTTTGCTATCTGATATGACTATTTTAAGTTCAAAAGATTATAGATGATATATTTGGTTTAAATGAAAACATTATCAACCCCTGAAAAATGTTGATCAGTCACCTTATCATGGGAGTACATATTTTCTTTTGTAAGGTTATTTGCACATTGTATAGATTGGGTGTTCAGGAAAGCCTAAAGTGTATGTGTCTGATGGGATATATGGCCAGTTAAATACAGTGTACCTTTCCAGAGAAGCCTCTGCAAATCAAAGGGATATGTCATATTGTCATCCTTGTATATTTTTTTTGATTTGTAAATTCAGGTTCAAGGAGTTTGGAGTTAGTTTTTCCCAACCTTAACACAACTTAACCTGTAAAATCAAGGTATGTGCCAGTGTCCTTTAGTTGTAAACCACTGGCCTTATGCCAGAAATTATTCAGACTAGCATGACTTTGAATTATAACACTAATGAGCCTGTGTTAGAAAGGTATTTACCCCTTTCTTAGCCTTTTTGCTTGTCTGTGATGTGAGGATAATACTCACCTCTCAAGAACTGTAAAGATTAATTGAAGTAATATATGCAAATCACCCATTATTCATACCTAGTTAGTATCCTTGCCTAGTACCCAGCCTCCTTCATCCTTCTGGTTCTTATAATGATAGTCCAAGAATGTATAGTTCATAGTTAAAGGTAATAGGATGTTAAAATTTCTTCCCGGCCTCCATGTTCAGTTGCTCTGTCCTTTAAATATTTTTAGTTTAGCTTTCTAATCCATTGCCTGTTGATTTACCCAGTCAGCTGAAAGAGAGAAGGAATGAGCATATATGTAAAATGTTAGGAAAGGTGACTGTCATATTGTAAAAACTCAGTAAATGGTGAGTGACTGTCATCATCATCATCAAAGCAGTTTTTTCTGTTAAACATTTTGAGTTTTCATCATATTTATCAGTAAAACAATTCTTTGAATTCAGGAAAAGCAGCAGAGATTGTAAGAAGAGAGGCTTGTGCTTAAATCCAGGTAGGAATTTGAGTTAAATAAGAGATTTATTACTGGTAGAGAACAACTTGCTACCTTCTGATTTATTTCTATCAGAATCATCATATCAGATCAATGAGATTTAATAGCTACCCTGGGGATTTATTTATGAGCTTGAAAACCACGTTGGCAGTCCTGTGTTTATGTTGCAGAATATTGATCTTCATGCACTGACTGGATGGATACCAGAAAGGATCGCCATGCATTCAGACAGCCAGACTTTCAGTAAGGATAATTCTTTCCGAATGCTTTATCAAAGGTAAACATTTCTCTGTCTCTGTCTTTTGTACTAAAAGAGGCTATTTAGAAACTTCATGTTGGGACTTCCCTGGAGGCGCAGTGGTTAAGAATCTGCCTGCCAATGCAGGGGACACGGGTTCGATCCCTGGTCCGGGAAGATCCCACATGCTGCAGAGCAACTAAGCCCGTGCGTCACGACTACTGAGCCTGCGCTCTAGAGCCCACGAGCCACAACTACTGAAGCCCGCATGCCTAGAGCCCGTGCTCCGCAAAAGAAAAGCCACCGCAATGAGAAGCCCACACACCACAACAAAGGGTAGCCCCCGCTCACCTCAACTAGAAAAACCCTGCACGCAGCAACGAAGACCCAACTCAGCCAAAAATAAATTTCAAAAAATAATAAGTTTATTTAAAAATTAAAAAAATAAAAACTTCGTGTCTTATTTAGAGTGGGTATTGCAGAGGCTGCCATTTTCAGTTATTAGGGACGTTGTGTTTTTAAAATAGACTTCACTTTATGCACACGGCCCAGCCAGCCCTCAGTCATCCTCACTGATGCTCACAGTTAATCCAGATGGTAGATAATCCAAACATTTGAGTCTAGAATACGTAATTTTGTACTTCCTGAGTACTTACCAATTTGAGGGAAGGTGGGAAGAGAGAAGGGTGAGAACATAAAGAGGAAGATAGCTTAAGCCTTAAATGGATAATCCACATGAAGAGCTGGAAAACTGTCTGTACAATAATACACATTCAGTATTGAAACCAGAAAGCTCACTGATTGGATAAATAAAAGGATGTGGCTTTGGGAAAAATACATTTGGTATTTCACATCTTCACCTTTATTTGTAAATCATTTGAAAATTTAGCATTTATTTGCCTTCATTGATCGGTTTCTACCTGAGAATTAAGTTGTCTAAAACTGGGAGGGAAAAGAAAGAAATGTGATAGTTTTTTTGATTTGCTGTAAAATAGAAATGTACTTGTTACAAGTTCTCTGGGGGCTGTTGGAAATAGCCCATTTTAGAAAAGATTTCCACTTTGTGGAGATTTTCATGTAAACCATGAGGCTAAAGGAAAGATGGTGTGATCTGAGAGTACAGATGTGTTTTCCTTTGATTATTGGTCTGTTGGGTCCATTCCAGGTTTCACAAAGGGGACGTCCTCATCACCGCATCCACTGGAGTGATGACTGAAGCTGAAGGCGAGAGGTGGGGCCTGGTTCCCACACACGCATACGCCGTGTTGGACATCAGAGAGTTCAAGGTTTTGCCTTACATTTGTTTCCCTTATTTTTCTTGTGTGCTCGTAAGACATTGCAAGGATTCCAAGTGATACGTGAGCCTTTTAAATACTGACAGATCAAGGTTTAGGCCAAGTTTTAAAATCATTCCACCTATTACATTAAACAACTTGACCTCTACCATTGGAAATTATGAATAAAAAGATGGGAAGTGTAATGACAGTAGCAGCACAGATATTGATGACAGAACAGGAACATTGTATGCCTCTTTTTTGTCTCATAGAAGTAGCAGGGTCAAAGTGAAAACATGTCCCTCAAGGTTCTGAGCTGTCTGTTGGCGGTGGGGGTCAATCGCAGTGTCAGGCTATAGAGCGTAGTAGACATTCAGTGAATAGCTGTGCACGGACGAAAAATAAGAGGATACCTATGAATAGGAAACATGCCAGTGGGTTTGTAAGTGTTTTCCTAACAGCCCTTGCATGCTATGAGGCTTTTTTCAGACCCTTTTTCTATATGTGGGTGTTGGCACGGTTGACTTCATTACTTCTCATGTTATTGATTAGTTATTTTTCACTGAAAAATAGATCTGTTCTATGGATTAGAAGATACAAAAATTATTAAGGAAGGAAGGACTCTTTTTCCCTGATGGTATAGAAACTAAGCTGTCTAGTTACTGGAAAGTTTAACTAGCAGTGTATTCCAGTTTCTTCTGTTTAAACTTATAGAAAGAAATAGTGATTAATCAGCAAGAACAGAGTACTACTGTGTATTAATAGTCTGATTTTCTTATGTGGCACATGGAACTGTATGAATTACAAAGGCAATTGGGACCTGCTGCATCATTTAAAAATTTATAGTCTCAAAGCTTTCTAAATCAGCCCCCATTGTGATACCTCCAAACATTCTGTGTAGAATTGTCTCTTCCTTTTAAAGTGGAATAAATATTGACTACATAAAGCAAAAAATATAAAAATTTATGTGAAATTGAATAAGCTGAGAGGTTTGTGTTTGTTTCAGGAATGTAGTTTGCCACAAACACCAATTAAAACATTGTGGGGGGAGACGCAAGAGGGAAGAGATATGGGAACATATGTATATGTATAACTGATTCACTTTGTTATAAAGCAGAAACTAACACACCATTGTAAAGCAATTACACCCCAATAAAGATGTTAAAAAAAAGAAAAAAACAACATTGGGGGGCTTCCCTGGTGGCGCAGTGGTTGAGAGTCCGCCTGCCAATGCAGGGGACACGGGTTCGTGCCCCAGTCCGGAAAGATCCCACATGCCGCGGAGTGGCTGGGCCTGTGAGCCATGGCCGCTGAGCCTGCGCGTCCAGAGCCTGTGCTCCGCAACGGGAGAGGCCACAACAGTGAGAGGCCCGCGTACCGCAAAAAAAAACATTGGGAATAACAGTTGCTATTATTTAGTAACAATTTTATTGTTAGAACATCCTTTGAGATAGGTGTTAATGAATGTGTCTGGCAAGAGATTTAAATTTAGATAATGAAACAGTCAATATGAAAGTAAGCTTGAATATGAGGAATATTTCTCTAAAGATGTATCATTTACTTCAAGTAATAAGACTATTATGATTGTTCACAGGAAACTAGAAAAACAACATATTTAAGAGAAAAATAGGTACAGGTGGTTTGACTTGAAAACAAAACATTAAAAAGTTGTTAAATTTCAGTAAAGTAAACATTTCAAATAATAGCCTTGTTGCAAATCAGTTAAGGGCTTCCCTGGTGGCGCAGTGGTTGAGTCTGCCTGCCAGTGCAGGGGACACGGGTTCATGCCCCGGTCCGGGAAGATCCCACACGCTGTGGAGCGGCTGGGCCTGTGAGCCATGGCCGCTGAGCCTGCGCGTCCGGAGCCTGTGCTCCGCAACGGGAGAGGCCGCAACAGTGAGAGGCCCGCGTACCGCTAAAGAAAAAAAAAAAAAAAAAGAAAAAAACAGAAACAAAAAAATCAGTTAACATTGTTTACACAGTATCAATCCCATGTGTCAGTTATTCTGTAATGATTAAGGCTGCCTGTTTTTTATTTTTTTATACATTTTATTTTTTATTTTAAATTGAGGTATGATAGATGTACAATACTGCATTAGATCCAGGTGCACAGCATAGTGATGCGATATTTCTACATGTTATAAAATAATCACCCCAATAAGTCACCATCTGTCACCATACAAAGTTATTACAGTATTATTGACTGTATTCCCAGTGCTGAACATTTCATCCCCATGACTCATTTATTTTGTAGCTGGAAGTTTCTGCCTCTTAATCTCCCTCGCTTATTTTACTCTTTCCCCCCCCAGCCTATTCCCTTCTGGCAACTGCCTGTTTTTTCTCTGTATCTATGAGTCTGTTTCTGTTTTGTTATGTTTGTTCATTTGTTTTGTTTTTTAGATTCCACACATAAGTGAAATCATATGGTATTTATCTTTCTCTAACATTGCACTTAGCATAATACCCTTTAGGTCCATCCATGTAGTTGCAAATGGCAAGAATTCATTCTTTTTTATGGCTAACATTTCATTGTATATATGGATACCAAATTTCTTTATCCATTTATCCATCAATGGACACATAGGTTGTTTCCATATCTTGGCTCTTGTATATGATGATGCAGTGAACATTGGTGTGGGTATGTCTTTTTTGGATTAGTGTTTTTGTTTTCTGTGGACAGATACCCAGAAGTGGAATTACTTGATCATATGACAGTTCTGTTTTTAATTTTTTGAGGAATCTCCATATTGTTTTCATAATGGCTGGACCCAATTTACATTCCCACCAAAAGTGCCCTTGAATGTCAGTGATACCTGGAACCTGCTTCTGAAAAGCTTAGCGGCAATTTCCTCTCCTTCATATGTATACTCCTTCCGTTAAGAAGTGATAGAGTCCTGAAATAAGGAGATTTCCTGCTCATGTGGAAATAGGTTTTATGAAAAGAAAGGAGTTAGAGTTCAATGTTTGTTGGCTGATGCGTGGCAGGGGCAGGGTGAGGCACAAGTGGTGTAGAAGAGATTGAGAACAGAAATTGTATTAATGAGATTCTGGGGAATATGGCCTGAGAGTAATTAGTCTGGCTTACGTCCAGAAATCACATCTTCCCCAGGCCCTGTTTTGCCACATTTGAAATAGCAAAGGAATGTGTTTTTTTTCAAATGTCTTCCAAATAGTTTGATTTGTGACATCATTAGAAAAAGACCACAATTTTCTAAGTTGACTCCTTGAAATAAGACACATCTTTTGGATTTACAGGTTCTTTTGTTTTTCTGAATTAATGTAATCAACTCTGTAGACATGCCCAGTATTTACTGAGCGCATACTGTGTTCCATAAACTCAGTGGAGACGTCTGAAAAGGATAATAGTGTTACCATTTCAAGGAGTTTATAGTCGCATTGGGGAGACAAGACTCCTGCATTTGCACAAGTAGGAAACGATATAAGATAGGATATTATTTGTTGTAAACTAACGTAATACAGATTGTTAGCACTGTGAACTTTAAAGGAGAGGTAGTAATTAAAATGAGAAGGAAGTTGCTGAGTGCTAGAAACTTTGCATATGTTACTCCATTTAATCTTCACAACAGCTCAGAGACAGTAATGACCAACCAAGGCCCATAAAGCCGATAAACAGTAGAGCTGGAATTTGGTCCCATTTCATTATGACTCCAGAGTTCGTGTTCTTTTCATTGCTCCAGTCTTCACTGAGAGACAGTGGAACGAAGCTAAAGAGGATCTGAAAAGAAGAGTAGTTAAAAGGGATCAGAGAGCGCCTTCCAGAAACAGGAGCAGTGTGAGCAAAGGCATTTAGAGGTGAAATTGGATAAGGATCATTTGTGGGATTGTGAGAGGAAGGACTCGATTCTCTAAGGCAGGGCAGCCCAGTAGAACTTCCTGTGATGATGACAGTGTTCTGTGTCTGTGCTGTGCGATGCATCAGCTACTAGTACATTTGGTCCTTGAACTCTTGAAATGTGGCGACTGTGACTAAGGAACTGATTTGTAAACTGAATTAAATGATACCAATTTTTTTTTTCTTTTTTTGGCTGCGCCATGAGGCATGAGGGATCTTAGTTCCCCAGCCAGGGATCAGATTTGTGCCCCCTGCATTGAGAACTCGGAGTCTTAACCCCTGGACTGCCGGGGAAGTCCCGATTTAGTTATAACTAATCACGTGTGATTAGCGGCTACATATGGACAGCATAGCTCTAGGGATAGGTAGCCATTTATAGTTTTTGATCAGATATGGGATTCGGGGAAGTATTGATTAAAGAATAGTAATTTCAAATTTATTTGTAGGGAAAAGAATGGATAAGTATTCAAATTGCATCCTCGCTTGGAGAATGATATAACTAATAAAAATATGGTAAAACTGTTTTGCAACTTCATTACCTCCTGGTTTTTTAAAAAGGGGCTGCGATTTATCCAACTGAAAAATCCTTGGAGTCATTTACGTTGGAAAGGAAGATATAGTGAAAACGATGTAAAAAACTGGACCCCAGAGTTGCAAAAGTGTTTAAACTTTGATCCTCGAACAGCTCAGAAAATAGACAATGGTACCTATATTTTTAATTTAATAATATTTGATCTTTAAATAAATAACATGCTTTAACAGTGTGAAATGTACTTAACTGACAAGTCATTAAGATTTTTTTTTTAGACTAACAAAGACATCTGATTTTCAGGAATATTTTGGATCTCATGGGATGATCTCTGCCAGTATTATGATGTGATTTATTTGAGTTGGAATCCAGGTCTTTTTAAAGAATCAACATGTATTCACAGGTAACTTTTTTTGCACATTTCAGAATATGCTTTATAGTAGTCTCCCTTTTTTCATTTAAAATGAAATTATTTGGGAAGACTAGTATTCTCTCTTTTTGTCAGGCCCACAGATGACTATCGTGTAATAGTTATTATCCTTGTATGCTTCTTGGTTATGCCAAAAATTTAAAAAACAAGAAAACCCGATAACCTAATTGTGTTTGAAACACAAAACAAAAATAGTATTTCAGTTTAGCTCTATGAGAAATTTAATTACTACTTTCTTTGTTGATTTTGTCCTTTAGCACTTGGGATGCTAAGCAAGGACCTGTGAAAGATGCCTATAGCCTGGCCAACAATCCCCAGTACAAGTTGGAGGTGCAGTGTCCACAAGGGGGCGCTGCGGTTTGGGTTTTGCTTAGTAGACACATAACAGACAAGGTACTGATACCCTTCTTATATCCCATACAGAAATTCTTTTAAATATAATTAGACCATTGTGAGCAAGATATGTAACTTGATCACCAGCCTGTTTCATTTATATAGGTGGCTTGAAAATAGTGTTTACTTAGATAAATGAATATTTTCCTCAAAGGAAATTGGTCATTTATAATTATACACTTAAAATCTCGTTCAAAAATCATCTATGAAGAAAAATATGAGGGAGTTTATTCTTTCTAGAGAGGGTTTTAGTGTTGATTCTATATGCTTAGATCTTAACAATATTAACAAAAATATGCTAAAGAGGGTTTGGAAATGTTGATTCATTGGCCTGATTTTATAAAGGGTAACCATGATTTTAATGGCTTTAGAGTGGTTTTTTTAGTATCTTGCTTCGTACAATATGGTCATCTATTGAAATGACAGTTTAATTCAGAAAAATGACATTTTTTAATAACACTAAATAGAAATGCTCTTAAACTTAGAAATAATCTCCTTCCCCTCCCCTCCCCACCTCCATACACGAACACACACACACAGGAGCATTTTGAGCCCATTTTCCTAACCATATCGGATTCTTTGTGCTTTTAGGATGATTTCGCAAATAATCGAGAATTTATCACAATGGTTGTATACAAGACTGATGGGAAAAAAGTTTATTACCCAGGTATGTTTAGTAAACAGACATTCAAACAAACATTCAAATTCTATTTGTGTGATTAATTTGAAAATGAAAAATTTTATGTAGATGATATGCAGAAATTAATAATTATGCTGATAGACTAATAGAAACTACTCAAACAGATGGGTAGGTATTTATGCTACTTGTGTGTTTTGTTTTGATTTATTTTTAATTTAGACACCTCAGGAATTTGGGATTTCTACACTCTTGCACATTGCTGTCAGAGCTTTATTTCTGAAATTTAAATCCTATCTTTTTTCCCTGATCAAAAATTCTGTGGTTTTCCATGGACTCTTGGATAAAATCCAAGCTCTTCAGCTTGATGTCTAAGGCTTTTTATATTCCGCCTTCACCTCGCTGTCCCCCTTTATCTCATGCCCCAGCATTTCACAGTGGGTCTGGCTTCTCCTGAACACACCATGCCCTTGTTGCCCCTGTTTTCACACAGTTTCTTCTGCCGAGAGTCTCTTCTACCTGCCCTCTGCCCACATATTTCTTTTACCCTATTCTGTGTAATGAATGTGGTTAAGATCCAGTTTATGTTATTTTCTCTGTGTTAACCTTCCTACCAGGCAAAGTAAATCTTTCCCTAAGGCATTAACATACTGGGTTGAGACCATTTTACTTTCACATTAAACAAAAATTTTTTAGCACTTCATGATAGGAGCTGTTAGTTTATGTTCTAGTTTGGGAGACAAACAATAAGAAAAAAAAAGACCTGATAGTGACACATATTTGTAAAGAAATGCATAGGGTCACATTGGTTACTTTGGTTGGGTGGCCATGGAAAGCCTCTTTAAGAAGGGATAAGAGGAACTCCAAATCACGAACAGGAGTCATGCAAAGAAGTAGAGGAAAAAGCATTAGAAGTAGAGGTAAAAGCATTATAAGCAGAGGGAACAGCAAGTGCAAGGACCCTAAAATGAGGGAAAGATAGGTGTTTTCTGGTAACAGAAGAAAGGCCAGGAGGCCTGGGCAGTGTGGTATCACAGAAATGGTCAGAGGTATGCAGGCTTAGATCACAGGAGGTCTATCAGCCCAGGAAAGGGTTTGGATTTTGCTCTAAGTGCAATGGGAAATCTTTGGAGGGTCTTAATCAGGAAAATGGCATTATCTGATTTTGTTTTTTAAGAAAATTCTCTGTAGAATATATTGGAGGGGACAAAAAATGGAAGCAGAGAACCCAATTAGGTGATTTTATTTATGTGAGAAGTGACGGTGGTTTGAACTGAGGGTGCTAAAGGGGAGATGGAGAGTGGACAGATTTGGGCTTGGTTAGGGTTGTCAGGACTTGGGTTAATGTGTGGTCAAAGAGGAGTCAAGGATGATTCCTGTGTTTTGGGCTTGAGCCATAGAAAGGTGTAACATTGACTGAGATGTAAATGTTGGTGGGAGCAGGGGAGGGAGCAGAATTGTTGTGGAGTAAAATCAAAAGTTAATTTTTGGTTTTGTTAAATTTGAGATCCCTGTTAGCTCTCCAAGTGAAGGTGCCAAGTAGGCAGTTGGGGTTTTGAGCAGAATTCTGGGACAAGGGTAGGGCCGCAGGTACAGACGGAGGAGTCGGGATAAGGAAAGCATTTGAAGGTAGGACTGTATATAAATCACCTACAGAGAGAGTTGTAGGTTCAGAGACAAACACCCAGCACCTGGTCCTTGGACTCTGGCATCTTACGGTTGAGCAGAGGGCAAGTTACCACAGAAGAATTTGAACAGAGTACCTGACGAGACAGAGTAAGTTTTCATATAACCCAAGGGAAGAAAATACTCCATGCAGGAAAGAGTGGACATCTCCACCCATTGCTATTTCTGAGGTCCAGTGAGATTAGGCTAGAGAAGAGACTGTTGGACCTAGTGCCCTGGCAGCATCTTTGACCTTGACAAGAACAGAGTTGGCAAGAGGTGGGCTGGAAGCCCAGGTGGAGTAGATTGAGGAGGGCCTGAGGTAAGGAAGCAATCACTGACCGTTCTTTCAAGAAGGCTGTGCAGAGAAATGGGCACTGATGGGAGAGATGGGATCAAAAGTGGTTTTGTCCAGTTTCGTTTTGCTTGATCATAGGAAAACATGGCCTTCTTCCCCATTATGCTGCATTGAGGGTATCCCAAGGTTTTCTGGCATGTGCATGGCACACGGTAGGTCCAATGATAAATGTCAAGTTAAACTAGCTAAATTTTCCATTTTTCACGTTGGTCATTATA
The DNA here is from genome assembly GCF_937001465.1 of Orcinus orca. Lineage (NCBI taxonomy): Eukaryota > Metazoa > Chordata > Mammalia > Artiodactyla > Delphinidae > Orcinus > Orcinus orca. The sequence goes on along the minus strand of NC_064563.1, from coordinate 13,025,078 downwards.
TAACCAAAACACAAATTTTGTGAGTATATTCTGAGCATTAACATGTTACATGGCTTTTGAATTTCAAACACCTTGTTACCCTTTGTACTTGGATTTTTAAAAAAACAATGCTTCCTCTCTTACACATAGTGACTTTGCCATTTCAGGATACTTTCTGGTTTCTAGTTTTATTTTCATCACAATACTCTGAGGTAAATCAGACCGTTCTCCATCTGACAGGAGAGTAAACTGAGACGTAGGTCACACCTTTCAGGACCACAGACGTGCCCATTCTTTTCCCCTTCACACTAGATCGCACCACCTCTAAGCTTGAGAGACTTATTACCTGTTTGAGATACTAAAATTTTTTCTACGAATTGCTTTATAAATATTCATTGTGCCTAAATAACCTCAGTGATATAGTATTGATCTTAAATGACTTCATTGACATGCATGAAATGATTTTATTGTATCAGCCTTAATTCATGAGACTGTGAAAGGATATGACAGGCAGCATTGTGTGTGATAGCAAAATATTGGAAATAATCCAAATCTCCACATTGTCTGAATAACTAGATGGGGGAGTATAGATAAAATATGTCCTATTCATATGATGGCATACAATACTGTACACATTGATTTAAAAGGAATAAACTATCTGTGTAGATCAACATGGATCTCAAAAACTTCAGTGAAAAATGAAAGATAAGACATATACTGTCTGTTTTTTTAGATACATGCTCGTGTGTGTGTGTGTGTGTGTGTGTGTGTGAGAGAGAGAGAGAGAGAGAGAGAGAGAGAGAGAATGAAAGGATGCCCATCAAATCCATCAGAGTGGAATGGAATATTAACGGTGGTGGTTAAAAGGAACTTTGCTAGTATGACAAAAAATATGTTAATTTAATTCTGAGTGGTGGGAAATAGATATGTTTATATATATAAACGTATATATGTTTACTTTTATATATATGTTTATATATATATATAAACATATATATATGTTTACTTCTTTGTATCTTTTTAAAAAATTTTCCTTAACAGAAAAAAAGTTAATCTTGATTTTAAAATCCTCTACCAGGAGAGAAAAATAAAACATAGGGCAAATAGCAGGGATTATCATAACCTCATTGGATGTATTCCAAAAGATCTCTTTTTACTTATTAGAAACTATTTCATTTTAAAGTTTTAAATTGCTTAATTGTAAAGTTTTAAATTGAAATTTAATTCTTTAGTACATTATATTTTAAAGATGAATTAATTAAGGGGATGTCCATCCATTTAATTATTTTTCCTACATCAACCATAAAACTTAAAAACTAAAGTCCTGTCTTCTGTAAACCTACTTGTTTATTTGCAGCTGACCCACCTCCGTACATTGATGGGATTCGAATTAACAGCCCTCATTATTTAACTAAGATAAAGCTAACCACACCTGGGACCCATACCTTTACATTAGTGGTTTCTCAGTATGAAAAACAGAACACAATCCATTACACAGTCCGGGTAAGTAAACCAACATGACAGAACAATAATAGAAAGTACATAACGTCTCTGCTTTGTAAGTGGGATTATCTACAAAAAAGGTTATTTATAAAGATTAATCTATATATTGTTCAGTGTGTGTTTATCTGTATAACAATTCAGTATTAAATTATGATGATGCTTCATGCAGAAAATAATGCTTTTAAATGGTAAAATTTTTATTTTGAATAACATTTTGACTGAACATTTTAGTTTTTAGAGTAGTAGTTTAGTCCTGAGGTAATTTGGTATGTTGGACTAATAAATTCACAGAGCAATAAAAGCTCCTTTAGTCTCTATAATACTTTTATTGAATTAAAAAAGAAGACCTTGAACTTAGTGAAAGGAAATCGATTGCCTATAAACATGTCTCTCAGATAGCTGGGAAGGTCATCGTAATTTTGTTCTGCATAGATTTGTTTGTCGTAGATCAGTCAAGAAGCTCAATTTGAATAGATTTTTAGTGACGAAAGGGACTTTGGGAGCTGCTTTCACCCCTTCATTCTTCACATGTAGAAGCCAAGGCCTAGGGAGATTGTGGTATGTCCTGAGTCATACAGTTAGCAGCAGACAGAGCCTTAGCCGCCCAACCCGCAGTTGTTTATTCCTGCCCTGATGCCAGGCTGCCTACAGAATCAGGACTATTATATATGCCAACTAATTTCTTAGTCTTCCAAAACATTCTTTCATCACTTTAGTGTTTTTATAAGCATAAATTTTATCACTATAATAATTTTCTTTTTTTTTTTTTTAACTCTAGGTATACTCAGCATGCAGCTTTACTTTTTCAAAGATTCCTTCACCATATACCATATCAAAGCAGGTAAGAGAATTTTTTCTCTGGGTCATAATCTCATCGAAATCTTAGAATTCCCTTTCCTTTTTCTCCTTTTCTCATTTTTTTTTTTTCATGTTTAACAATTTCTTACAAAGTAAAAACATTCTGGGACTTGACAGGACTACAAGGGAAATGTAAGTAGTCTCCAGTCTGGGTTGGAATACAAGCTCTTCAGTGAGCACCGTTAAGTGATTCTGTGGGGAAAAAATTCAGAGAAGGAAGACTAATGCAAACCTTGGTCAGTAGGGAAGGCCGTAAGCAGAATTTGAGATCGACTCTGCAGGGCGGGCTGGACGTGTGGAAGAGGATTTTAGGGAGAATTCTTGGCAGAGCAGACTTGAAGGCTGAGAGTTGGAGACAGGGCTGAGAGTAGCAAAGTAGCCGGGCTGCCTTGGAGAGGGATGCTGGCTGCTGGTGGCAATAAAGCCTGGAGAGAGAGGATGCAGCCACGGTGGAGAGTTGCTTTTTTTCTTCTTTTTTCTTTTTTTTTTAAGGCACAAAGGAATTTTGTCTTTTAAATAGAATTATAGAATGTGAAGTTTTGTTAATACAAAAGCTTTGTTTTATTAGATTAATGGAAAGTGGAGTGGTCAGAGTGCCGGAGGATGTGGAAATTTCCAAGAGACTCACAAAAATAACCCCATTTACCAATTCCATATAGAGAAGACTGGGCCACTACTGATCGAGCTAAGAGGACCAAGGTTTGTGATAAATAACTTTCTTAAATTAATAATGTTATATTAAAAATGAGTTTAGTGGAACCGAATAGGGTTTTGAAATATATATATATGTGGACACTTAATTTATGATTAAAGAGGAGTGAGGAAAGGGCACCATTCAATAATGGTGCTGGAATAATTAATATCCACTTACCAAAAAGGTGATTAGACCCCTGTCTCACACCCAATCTAAAAGTCAATTCCAGGTGGATTACTAATACAGGAGATGAGAACCTCAGGATAAGGAAAGACTTAAGACACAAAGAACACATAAAAAGATTTGTAAATATCCTACATTAGTAAGAAAAAGTCTGCAGTTTTTTTGTGTGTTTTTTTTTTTGGCTACGTCAGGTCTTAGTTGAGGCACACGGGATCTTCGTTGAGGCATGTGGGATCTTTCGTTGCGGCGCATGGGCTTCTCTGTAGTTGCGGCGTGCAGGTTTTCTCTTCTCTAGTTGTGGCGCGCAGGCTCCAGGGCTCATGGGCTCTGTGGTTTGCGGCACACAGGCTCTCTAGTTGAGGCACACGTGCTCAGTAGTTGTGGCATGTGGCCTTAGTTGCCCGGCGGCATGTGGGATCTTAGTTCCCTGACCAGGGATCAAACCCATGTCCCCTGCATTGTTAGGCGGATTCTTTACCATTGGACCACCAGGGAAGTCCCAAGTCTGCAGTTTTTAAAAAATAAAAACAAAAACTTGAATAGGCATGTCATAAGAGAAATAATCCAAATGGCCAATAAATTGTGTAAGCCCAAAATTAGAAAAGCCAGTGTTCATCAGTGGCATTTAAGATTATAAAACAGTTATACAGTAATAGAGTCCGCCATAACAATGAAAATAAATTACAGCTCCCCACAGCATGGGTAAGTCTTGGGAGCAAGGATGAGCGACAGAAGCCACATAACAGGATATGTGACTGTTTACCTGTTCTTGACTTCCACTTGTATGAAGTCAAGAACAGGTAAAACTAAACTATTGTTGAAGGATGCACACTTACGTAGTCAGACTATAGACAAAGCAGGAAAGTGATGACCAGGCAAGTTAGCTCTGGGGGACAGAGGCGGTGATCAAAAGGGAGCACACAGGGACTTCTGCAGTGCCGAGAGGGTTTTGTTGACTGAGGTGGGGGTAACCCAGGTGTCTGTTCACTTTATGAATTATTTGTTAAGCTGATATTTATTTTATGTGCACTGTGTTATATTTCACAATTTTAAAAGGTTTAAAAAATACAGAGAATACAAATAAAAATAGTACTAGCTTCTAAATAAAACTAGGCTTAACTTTGCCTTCCTGTAATTATAGACTATTTCAAAAGAAACTTACAATCCTTTAGATAAGACTAAGCTATTTTTCCACGTCATTTTAGAAGCCTTTACCAGTTTGATAAGTGAAATAAGGTACCTAATTGCCCTTTTGTATTTCATTACCATGTAGCTTGAATATGGAAAAATGTTTATTGACGATGTGTATTTTTTCCTTTATTCATATATTTATTCATGTCTTTTGACCATTTTTCTGTTGGACTTGTCACGTTTTTCTTAATTGTAAGCGTGAATAAGGGTATGTATGTAAAGGTATTAACTCCTTCACATATTTGCAGGTATTTTTCCCAGATTAATTTTTTTTCTCACATAGAAAAAAATGTTTCTTTATAATCAGATCTGTTTCTTTTGGTTTATTTTGCTGTGGGCAGGAACTCTCACCCTAATATCAAATAAATTTTTACCGTATTTTCTTCTAGTTCTTTTATGGTTTTATTTTTTACATTATTTGTTTCAAGTCCATGTGGAATGTATTTTATATTTGGTGTGAAATACAGTTTAACAATTTTTTTTCTAAGCTTTTGTCACCTTATCACCACCTACATAAGTAATCCTTTCCCTACTGATTTGGAATGCCATGTGTACCATACGCTAATTATTTCTGTAAATTTAGATCTTATTTCAGGGTCCTCTCCTGTACTTTTTCTGCCTAATACACTGTTTTATCATTTAAATTTAACATTATTCTCTGAGAGCCTGTGGTAAAAATAGTCTCTTCTAAAGTAAGTTTAATAAAATGTTAATCTTTATGGCATCAATTTCAAAACATAAATGGTGTTTTCTGTAATTAAGAGTAAAAATAGTATGCATGTGTCTCAGAGTGCTGTTCCTCCTACTGAAGCTTTAGAAGCATGTACTTGATTTAATAGTCCATCTGCACTTCAGGTATAGTTATTTTGGGTATGTGTTTGAGACGACTTAATAACAGCAATAATTTGTTCTTTTTTACTGCTAGGCAATATAGTGTTGGATTTGAAGTTGTAACAGTTTCTGTGGTGGGAGACCCTGGTCCCCATGGCTTTCAGAGGAAATCTAGTGGTGACTACAGGTAATGTTGGCATTTTGATTGCTATCTAATTTACACTTTACTTTCTGTGGCGTCATCACCTGAAAACCTTGTTCTCATTTTCCCTGAATATAGGTGTGGGTTTTGCTACCTGGAACTAGAAAATATACCTGCTGGGATCTACAATATCATTCCCAGTACTTTTTTGCCTAAACAAGAAGGACCGTTTTTCTTGGACTTTAATAGTATTATCCCCATCAAGACAACACAACTGCAGTGACAGAGAAACCTCAGCAACAGCTGGATCTTATACTCAGCAAACGTCATCTCTTCAAGCGAGGACACAGATCTCCAGGACACTGAACACAGTCATCAGAACAGAACTAAATCTCTAAAAGCGTTCCTGTGGAATCTGGTGCTGAAGTCAGGGTGTGTGGTGAGAACTGTATGTAGTCAGGATTACCCTATGTCACTTAGAAGCACCATTTGCGTGGTTTTGTGTATATATGGAGTGGGCTTGCCTGTAGGGGCCACATTGTACAGAAAAGTGTAGCTGCTTAAAGATTAGGCTCAGTCAAGCACTGAGATAGATGCCCTTGCCAAGAGGGAACCGAGACCGGACGAGGAAAATGAGGGGTGTAGACTCACTCACTGAGTGGAACAGGCTGGGAGAATATTCTGAAGGATCTATGTTATGTGGTCTTCTTGGCCGAGCATGTTGTTAAGGTAGACCTGCTTGTGTCGTGAGTCTGCTGTACATCCTGGGCACCTAATTATCAAATGAATCATATTACCATGAGATTTTAATTCTGCATTATTTATGGCTTTAAATGCTTACTGTTGCCCATAGGTTATGAAAGGATAAAGTTTTAATACTAATTAACTTAGCATGAAGGTGCTCATGCTTAAGAATGAAGGTTGTTGAAGTTAGATACCTGTCTCCCATTGACTCATGTAAAGAGAACTGAGGTATATTCATCAGTGTAGTTTTTATCAGGTTGATGAAAGTAGTAGTCTGAGACATTGAGGACATTACAATTTAGTTTGTCTAGTCTTTTTTAAATTGCTCTGTAGTTCAGTGTTCTTATGGTAACATCACTCTAAAGAAAATACAGTTGAGGATTTAATATATGGTAATTGGGTTGCATTTGAAAAAATTGCCAGGATACTGTTATGTATAAATTCCCAGTTTACATAAAAATTCATCGGAGTAGAATGATGCTCAAGACTTTAAAGATCTAAAAATTAACACAGTGGGATTTTTCATCATCTCTAATTATTAAAACTTCTTTTGTATTTCTGTTATCTTTAATTGAAATAAAATGTTTGTTTATACTTATGGAAACTGCATAGTTTAACCTAGAGAAATTATTAGAGGACTTCATGTGGTATGTTCCATCTAAAACAGAACTCATTAGTTGCATGAAAATTGACACTTTTACAAAAAAAGTCTATTCTTTTACATTCAGGATAGTGGTAGATTGTACTAGTGATTGATAGATTTCACTTTGATAAATAGTGCTTTCACTTTTAGCATATTTTAGGTGGATTACTTTACTTTTCTATTACTTTTTAAAGAAAAATCTAAAGCATAAGAGGTATATTTATTATAAACATGATTTGAACCTTTTGTGTTAAAGATCTTATACGGGATGCAAACTAAGATCTAATCCCTGCCCTCAAAATCCAATGGAGGAGACCTATGTAAACAATTTACTATATTGTAATGTTGAATTCTGTAACAGAGCTCTAAATAGAACTCACGATGTACAAGTAAAGATTAATTTTGGTTGGACCAATATAGAAAGAGAATAGAAACAACTGGGGAGCGTTTCGAAATTCAGTGCTCAAGTATACCTGAGTCACTAATCAACCTGTGGGGCTGAGACCTAGGAGATGCCCAGGTGCCACAGACAGGAGAACCAGGCCTCCAGCATAAGCACCTCATCTTTATTTATTTTCCTGCCACTGCGTCTCCATACTGCTCGGCTTTAGTAGCAGCAGAAGTGGAATTCTGATTCAAACCTGGTAATCAGGGCTTAAATTGTTAAGATCCAGGACCTTAACTGAAGATAAGAACAGATGACCACTGCATTCCATGCTCTTCCTTATGGCAAGAGGATTGTCTGGAAGATTTAGGCAACATCAGGATTTCTTATTTGAAGTCACAGAAAGACATTTTCTTAAGCCATTTTTATTACACTCAAGGTATTAAGACAAGTACAAAATAACCTTGTAATTAAGATACTGTATCAGTCATTAAAAAAGGAGAAAACAGGACAGTATGAAGGGATTTACACAAATGACAAATATATAAGCTTGACAGACTTAATGGGCAACTTCAATGGGGTTGCTTTTCTTTCTTTTAGAAACGCTAAGTTTTCTTAACAAAAAGGGACAAATAAAATACAATGCTCTAAATATGTGTAACCATGAAAACAAGAAAAGCAGTAATAGAACACTTACACTTAGCATAACAGACACCATTGCTTCTGTTTAACAGCCTTTGCCAACATGTGCCTCCTCCCTTTCCTAGCTGTAAGGAACAATTTCCTCTAAGAAATACTAGTGCAGCATAACCCTTAAATAATTTTTTATTTTTAAAGTTACAGCCTACAGAGAAATTAACACCTTGTCAATCTAGAACAACACTGGCAACCATTCCCCATGCACTTCTCTTAGAATAAGTCCCCTGGGCCGGTAGGATGAGGTTTACGCTGTAGAACCTTTTCTTCCACAGCCATGAACCCCCTTCTGTGACAGGCCCCTGCTGCCCTCGTCCCGCCCCCCATCCCCACACCAGCATTCACCTTTCCCACCCCCAAAAGTGCAGCTCTTGGTGACCTTTTACAGAAGATGATTTTAATGGGTGTCCCAGCAAATTCACTTTTTTAAAAGCCCCCTCTGAAAACCAGAGATGATGAAAATGAATTGTGTCCTTGGATTTTTTTTTTTTAAGCCTTCATTGGGTCAAAAAGGTGTCCTTCTGAATATTTGAGTTTTGTCTTGTGTACCTGTTTTCCTTTAGATCCCCTGGGATACAAAGGAGAGAACAAGGCCATTTCCCCAATCGAGCCAGCCGTCGAGCCCGCTGGGGCTCAGCTCCCCGGCCCCTTTACTGGCTCGGGGATTTTTCCCCGGGAACTGGTTACTGCTTCCACAGCACTGACAGGGGACATTCCACAAAGGCCTTGGGCCTGGTCACAGCCCACCTGCAACGACTCTGTGCTGAAAAACACCAGCCTGAGAGCTCTTACCCAGAAGAAACATCTTCAGCTCTCAAGTTCACTGAAACGTCATTAGTGCAGTTTAGAGGCAATGCTTGGGATTTGGCATATATTAAATGATTATTGGCACAATTGTTCTCCATACAGTTTCATGTCTAAATATTGATATGCGCTTGGGCCAGAGCCGCAGCTCAATCAGCCGATCTGCACCACGTTTATGTCCTCGATGACCCTGTCCCTGCCCTTCGAGCCCTGCAGGGACAGCTGCCGCATCCTGTCCTCCAAGGCCTGGCCCTCGGGGGACGTGCTGCTCGGGCTCTCGCCACTGTCACCGCTGCTGCTGCCGAGACCCCGATGGTTGCTGGCTCTGTCACTTGCTTTATTCTCTGCCCCTTCCGCCCTGTCTCCTGTAGAAACGTAAAGATCACGGGGTGAGTACCGACAATTCCAAGGGTCCCCTGGGCCCCAGTCCGTCAGCCGGCTCAACCTCCAGACTCCCAGTGTGGCCCCACTGTGCGCATCACACAAGCGCTTCCATCACAGGACTGCCTGCTGCTTTCGTTGTGCGGGAAACCGTATATGTCCCTCATCTTTGCAGGTGAAATCTGTCACACTCATGTAACAGCTGGGAAACAGAAACCTCTCTAGCAGGTGCTTGTCAAGAGGACTGTTGTGATGGCAGATACAGAAGGAAGCAGGTTGGGAGTGGAGCTGGGCGCCATCTCAGGCCGCCACACCACAGCACGTGCACCGAGGCCCTGAGCGCGGCCTCCGGGGCAGGCTCCCCCGAGCAGGGGGCTCAACTCACCTCGCTCCACCTCGCACTCGGGGGAGGAGGCCCCGCTGCACTCACTGCGGGGGCCCAGCACCGGGAACATCATCCCGAATTCCGACAGGGACATGGGGCTGGGCAGGTCCAGGCTGCCGGGCCTCACGGCTGCGGGGAACTGCTCAGGCATCTCCGACGGGCTCGTGGGACCCGAGCTGAAGCTGGACACGGACTGGGTCTCCGAATCATCTTCAGACACAAAGGTGCTGCAGTTGTCATCTTCGAAGGCCTCGGAGGCCACTAGGAGGAGAGAGAACAGCCATCACCCAGGCCTGACAGACAGCCACCCAGTTCCTTACACGTCTCCAGATGCATCCACTGCAGGCAGGAGCTAGACAGGGCTTGGCAGCTGCAGGGTCCAACCACCTGATCCCAGGATCCCTTCACCTTGCAGGGAAGCCGCTGGACCCCGTGGATACTCAGTGTCCTTACCAACACTTTCCAGCCCTGCCCTAGAAGTCAGCGTCACCAGACACTGCCTGAAGGTGGAAGGTGAATTCAGCCACAGATCGGGGGTTTTATCCACCCCAGTCCCCCAAACAGATCCCCCCGTGCACAGGAAGAGGGCTGGCCTGCGTAACGCACCCTGAACCAAGCCAGCCAGGCTTCAGGGCTGCCTCCTTCCACGGGATGGGCAGCAGAAGCTGCTGGACGAGACGGCCCTGCGTGGAGTGTCTGCTGGGACCATCTTCTGAGTAACCTGTGATCTCATAAAAGACGTGGCTCGGAGCCCAGCTAGATCACTACTGGCCACAGGAGAACACAGTTCCCTTACAGTGTTCTGTAGCTTGTGCCTCGTTTGTTTTGTGGACCATTATGACCAAGGCCCAGAGACACGTCATTCTCCCGGTTTGAAAGCCGCCTCAGCTTTGAACTATTTCCCCCTCAGCCCACACATGATCCCACGCCCCTTTCCTCCTCCCTCTGCTTTAAAAACAGCCTGTAGGATCCCTTAGATGATCATCCACGAGAAGTACTGTAATGCTGAGCACAGAAAATGGGCTCAGCTCTGAGTTCAAATCCCATCTCCACTACTTGCTGTGTAGCCTTGGTCAAGGTACTTAACCTCTCTGAGCTTCATGTTCTTCTCCACACAGGGTTTATGAGATGATGTATACTAAAGTACTCACATCACGGTTGCTCAAATTAGTTTTCCTTTTCTTTTACCTGGGGCCTGGCACTTAAATGTTTATTGGCTGAATTAAGGAACACCCAAGGGCGGAGTGTGGGGAAGGGCCAACGGCCATCATTCCACAGAAAAGGCAGAGAAGGATGTGGGCAGAGACAGTGCTGGGGGGTGGTTTCTGGACTGACATAGAGGGAGCCACCACAACCCTCTGTATCCATTTCCCAGGGGTGGTCCTTGGAAAACAGGTCCCCAAGGACAGACACATGTGCAGTGACCACTGGAGGCCGGCGCTCCTTCATTTAATCCTGATGACCGCTCTCTGTAGTGGACGGCAGGGACCTTCATGTGCCCCCCGCTTTACAGGGGAAGAAACAGACAGGAAGTTACACCCTAGCCCATGTCATGTACTAGTCATAGTGGGAAGGTCAGGACTTGAATCAAATCTGATTCCCAAGTCCCTATTCCAGACGACTCTTCTTCCCTGTGGGACTTCTCAGAGCCTTCAATGCCCTAACACGTACTTGGAATGTCAGGAGTGAACGTGTAACATTTCCCAAACATATCTAACCACAGAATCCTGACTCTGAGGATGCTCAGTAGCATCTTGGTGAACACAGTGTCCCACCAATGGGGGAGGCCCCAGGAAGCAGGCCGCACTAGCTGCACATGTGCCCCTGACTCACCAGAAACAGCGTCAGGCTCGGGCTTGCGCCCCGACAGGTCCTCGGCAGCCGGGCTGCCCCCCTCGGCCCCGACACCGCACCCACGGGGCCCCATGGCGCTGGAGCGCCGCCGCTCGTGGATCTCGTCGGAAATCGTCTCCAGGTTCCTCAGGGCCGTCTTGTACTCGCCCTTCGCCAGGGCCAGCTTGGCCTGCAGTTCGTCCACCGTCTTCTTCAGCTGCTGCTCGGGAGAAAGGAAGGCTCTGTGAGTGAGGCCACCCCTGCCGGCCTGGCGATGCTCTTGAGTGACGGGTTCAAACATTTGCGCCCATCACTCTACCCTCAAGACACGACTGGGGCCCTGATCCCCTTCCACAGCTCTCCACGCAGCAGATATGAGAGCAGCCACCACCCCGCAACTCCCAGCCAGGTGACAACTTGAGCTCTATACCCAGGAGCAACCCCTGGGAATAAGCCCATCAGGGAAGCAGCAGTGGGAGTCAAGTTCCCACAGAAGTCCCACACTCCAGCCATCTGATTCGGGAGCTGTGGTCCTCACACTTGAGGTGCATCAGGACCCCCTGGAGGGTGTGTTAAAACCCAGATGGCTGGGCCCCGCCTGCAGAGCCTCTGTTCAGTCGGTCTGGGGCGGGACTGGGAATCTGCACTGCCAGCAAAGCTCCCGGGCCCTGCTGAGAACCACTAACCGAGTACAATATGGAAAGTGACTGAAGCAGGTTCAGAGGGCGGCAGAGAGCACTAAGGACGCAGCAAGACCACTCTGAAGGCTGAAGACTTGGTCAAGAATGTGTCCCCCTCACTGGCAGCCATGGGGCCATTTGAAAGCCCACTACAGAAAGGGGGGCTTTGAGGGCAGAAAACTCCGATCTGCTTCAAAGCCAAAGGCCACACGTACCTCAAGCTGCATGTAGTACTTCGCCTTGAGTTCAAAGTAAGGCCTGTAGAAGACAGGAAGGAAACCTATAAGAGCATGATAGCAGTGCCCCCAAACAACTCCATGGGGTGTCCAGGGGGCAGTGGCTGCAGCTGGCCAGGCCATCCTCCAGCATTTACTCAGCTCTGATGAGCCATGAGATAAGGGGGTGCTCCCAGCTCCTGGGCCTGACGGATACAGACACTCCCCCAGGGCCAAGCTGCCAGAAGGCCTATCTCAAGACACGGGAAACCCACACATAGGAACACGTATCCCAGGGCCCCAAACCCTGGCTCACTGTCCTCTCTGGGGGGGCTGTTCAAGGCCACATAGGGTGTGCCCAGCAGCTAAGGTGGCCCAGCCTCCTCTCCTAGGGATGCCTAGCAGATGAGGCTGAGAAGAAGCTGCCTCAACACACACCGGCTCTGCTGAGTTCATCCAGGGAAGGGAGAGGCACCACCGTCCCTCACTGAGGACAGCAGGGCCACCACAGGGACAGGGGCTCAGGTCGGCCTCTTGGATTCTGTGCCGGACTAGGGGGACCGGACAGTGTGCTGACCCAGCCAGGTCACGGGCAAGAGAGAGGACAAGAAAGGCCAACATTCTACGGGTTGTGGGTTGTGGGTCAGCGGGAAGACGCCGGCTCTTTCAGGAACTCGGGTGTCTGAGCATGAGGAGTTGACAATACTTTATTCTTGAGCCCTTCACCCTCCATGAGCTCGGGGTCTGTCTCTGGCTGTGGGGTCTAGGCCATTCCAGGTCCTATCTCTTTGCTTGGAGGCCCAGCAACTGTGAGTGAAGCCGGGGTTAGTCCCCAAGATCACTGTCATATGACAACATATAGGAGTGGTAGTGAGAAAAGCGGAAGAAAACTTCCATTGAAACCAGTCTTCCCAACACTGTAAATCAACTATACTTGAATAAAAAATATATACATTAAAAAAAAATAATTCCTTTGGGCCCATCTGTGTGTGTCAGTAATAAGATGAACTGTGCTTTCAGTGCTGTTTTATGGCCTACCTTTATTACATATAAATATTATGAACATATTTATATACTAATGAAGACAGCATCTATGTCATTATTTTAACTGCTCTAAACTATTCCAGTGTTTGGAAGTGTCAAGACTTATTTAACCAAAGACTATATTGTTGGACAAATTAACTGTTCCTAGTGTTTGGTATTATTATAACAGGGAAGAGCAAAATCTGACTCCATGTTGGATCTGTTTCTTTGACTTTAACCTTTGCTTTTCATTGCTTTTGTTATTATAATCATACATAATGGCCTGCCTCAGGAAACCCTGCCCCTCTGCCTGAATATTAAAGTACCTTTGTTCAGCTCACAGGGAGACAATCTGACCCTACCCACCTGAGAATGGCGGCAGAAAAGAAGAAATTAACACATCCCCTCCCTGATGCTGGCCAAGCCAGGCACAACTAATGGCCTTTTTATTTTACTTCCTCACTTCCTCCCCCTCTCTGTTCTATAAAAGAAACTGGCATCCAGACCCCGAAAGATGGTTTTGGGGGACACCAGTCCTCCATCTTCCCAGTCTGCCGGTTTTCTGAATAAAGTCGTATTCCTTGCCTCAACACCTCATCTCCTGATTTATTGGCCTGTCGTGTGTTGAACAGAGTGAGCTTGGACTTGGTAACATTATAAGAAACTTTTGAAATAAATATCCTGTGAAAAGAAAGAAAGAAAGAAAGAGAGAGAGTGTGAGAGTGTGTGAGAGAGAGAGGGAGAGAAGGAGAGAGGGAGGGAGGGAGGGAGGGAGGGGGAGAGAGAGAGGGAGGGGGAGAGAGAGAGAGAGAGAGAGAGAGAAAAGGAAAGAAAAGAAGAAAGAAAGAAAGAAAAAAGAAAAAGGAAGGAAGGAAGAAAGGGAAGGAAGGGAGGGAGGGAGGAAGGAAAGGAGGAAGGAAGGAAAGGAGGAAGGGAGGAAGGGAAGAAGGAAGAAAGAAAAGAAACCAGTCTTGCTCCACTTCATCAGCTCTTGGTCTACAAGGATGTGTATTATGTACCTAGTTCACCCCATTGTGCTGACAGGTAATGAGGGACAGGGCCTCATCCACACCACCAGCCACAGAGCCAAGGGCACGCCCTGAGTTTCCCAAAGCCCAGCCCCAGCCCACGGGCCAGCTAATGGTTTGCTCTTGAAATTCCTCTTCCTGTGCTCCCAGGTCGGAGCAGCCCCACCCCTGAGGGGTTACAGGTAGCCTGGGCAGGGGGCTCTGGTGGGGCAGGCCACAGAAAAGGTTGAGAAGATGAGGAAGAGGAAACGAGCAGCAGTCCAGGGACCCGCTTGCCCAGGCTCACTTGGACTTGTTGATAGCTCGCTTGAGTTTCTTCTCCAGCTGCCGCATGCGGCCCATGGCCGCATTGTACCTGGCTGCCGTCTCCTTGTGCACCAGCTCGCTCCTTGTCTTGGTCTGCTCCGCCTCCATGACCTTCAAATGACAGCAGAGGTCAGCCCAGCCAAACCCAGAACGGTCCCTTGTTGGGGTATTACTTATGTCATTTAAAAAAACTAGGAATTTGGGATTCCCATATACACACTACTATATATAATGTAGATAAACAAGGACCTACTGTAGAGCACAGGGAACTAAACTCAATATCTTGTAATAACCTATAAGGGAAAAGAATATGAAAAGAATATATATGTATAAAACTGAATCACTGTGCTGTACACCTGAAACTATCACAACATTGTAAATCAACTATACTTCAATAAAATGTTTTTAAAATAAATGAAAAAAAATTATTTGAGGAAATTAGTGGGCAGACTAAGATTAAATGAACTTCCAAAGAGAACAGGATTATTTTTCCCTATTCATCTATTCTGGAAAAATCACGTCAGATCAGATGAAACAGATCGGCTGAGGCAATGAGCAGGAAAGAAGAGAGGGAAAAACAAAAAATCAGAGGGAAAAAAAAAAGAAACATTCTCGGATTCAGTTGACGTCCACTTCTTCTGAGTAGCCACCATGGGTACCTCCTGTTCTCACCTGGGGTCAGGGACTGAGGGGCAGGCAGGCGGCACCAGCGGGAACTCAGACGTCAGGGACCTGGGAGCCCTACAAAGCCAGGTATGTGCGCGTCAGGACGGCAAGGCAATGGTGACCTCAGCTGTTCGGCCCCTTCCCAAATATCCTGAGTTAGCTGGTGGACAAGAATCCAGGATCCAGAGGGTCAAACTGAACAGATTCTGGGGTTTACAAAAATTTGTGACCAGGTGACCAGTCAGTGTTCTGGTGGGAGATTCTGGTTTTAAAAATGAGCTCAAGGGGGCTTCCCTGGTGGCGCAGTGGTTGAGAGTCCACCTGCCGATGCAGGGGACGTGGGTTTGTGCCCCGGTCCGGGAGGATCCCACATGCCACGGAGCAGCTGGGCCCGTGAGCCATGGCCGCTGAGCCTGCGCGTCCGGAGCCTGTGCTCCGCAACGGGAGAGGCCACAACAGTGAGAGGCCCACGTAACACAAAAAAAAAAAAAAAAAAAAAAGAGTTCAAAACCCAACAATCAAGGGCCCTCCATGGCAGCTCAAAGGCACATTCCTAGAAACAGGGACAGTGTTGGTTCTCTCCCCCATCACCTAAAAAGCATCAGAACAAGGCCAGCTGGGAGGAGAGACGATGCAGGAGATAAACAGCAGTTTAGGCCACATCAGCGGCTCACAACTTCCTTCTCATCTTTTACTTACAACTCACCCAGTGTTATGGGATGAACTGGAAAGGCAGCAGTGAGGTGGGGCGAGAGGGCCATGCTTTATTTTACCCAAAGAGCAGCAGGGAGGAGACCCAGCAGGACAGTTGCAGGAGGACACCACCCAGGAGGAAGCCAGCGGTCCATCACCCCCTCCAGGCAACAGCCACAGTCAGCCCGGGGAAGTTTACTTATGCACTTATAATAAGGGGTTTTTTAAGTGTCAGGAAAAATTCTGAAAGACTTCGATATGAGCATAAAATGAGACTGGGTGTCCTGTCCTGTCTGGGTGTCCTGCCCCCTTCCAGGTTATCTCTGCCTTTCGTTGTCTTGGAGCTATTTTATGACCCTGTAAGTTGGGGAAAACTGATAAATGATTCTTACCCCTAGAAATGAAGATTGTGTCCAGTAGAGATGCATTTGATTATTGATTGCCCTGTAAATATTGACCAATTCTGTATCTTGTAAATTCATTTCAGCATTCCTAAACTTCTGTATGAGTGTGTTTTTTGAATTCTCCTTTGAAAGAGCTGTAACATCTTATTAGTTCCATCCTTAATGAGTTAAATAAAATCTTTGACAGGAGAACACTTTATACTTATCAGAGTTCACCCTTTACCTTCTTTAAAATGTATATCTTTTAACAATGTTTTTTTTGTTGTTTTCTGTTTTTTGTTTTTAACAATGGTTTTAATGCTTGAGATACTTTTAAAAACAGAATTAAAACAAAGTCAGAGAATGGAAATAGGGAAGTGAGACAAGCTGGCACATGGTGACAGGCTTGCTAAAATGACCTCTCAGTCAAGACCAAGGGGCTCCGGAGAACCCTTCCCCTTGGCTTCTAACACCAAAGATGTCACAGTGACATAAAATGCACTCGAAACCTCCCCAGCTTGGTCACTTAGGGAAACGGTAGTAACTCTTCAGCCTTGTCTTAAATCTTAATCTTTAAGGATTCACTGGTGTAACCTTTATGAACACACAAAACCCAAGCATATCAGACAGATGAAGGCAACCTATTGTGATCTGTTCCACTGCAAGAGGATTCAATGCAGGGTTCACCTTTAAGGACCAGTCTGAAAGCATTTTAAATAGACGATCTACAAAAGCTCTAATCTGAGGCTACAATACAGAGCATTCCCTGCAAGAAGCAGGGCTCTCACCGACTGCACACAGGCCCTTTGTCTTCCCTGGCCCTTCGTCTGCAAAAGTCTTCCTAAAATTAAACACTTGGAAGGCTGCAAGCACTTGGAGACATTGCCAGCGCAGAGTGAGGCAGCAGCAAGGACGCCGTCCCGATTCACCCCCACCAGTCCATCTACCATCCCCCGTCCCAACCCCCCCGACCCCACGTGCACATAACCCCCTGCTCTCGCAGGAGAGTCTCCACTCCGCTTCCCGCCTCTAGGGAGAAAGTCCCCAAGCAGGTCACCTTGGCTACGTCTCCTAGGTAACCAAGCAGCCCCTGAAACATGGAACCAGCTGTGAACTGTGTGCCCAGGGGTGGGAAAGGAATGTGGGGATAAGGGCGGATGCTGGGAAGGTGGAAGCCACAAATGGAAGCACAACGCAGATGTCCGTGCAGACCTCAAGGTGGCCAGACGCACGTGCAACCCAGCCCTGGGGCGCCAGCGCCCAGACCTCTGCGAAGGCTGGGCTGACAGATAATTGGCCTGGACTCTGGGCCCCTGAACCCCCGATCAGCACCACGCTCTTCAGTTTACCACCAGCATATTCAACTCAGAGCTGCGTACTCTGATTAAGCACCTACTGCGTGCACAGAGCACACTGGAGACCAAACCCGGACCGCCAGCCTCACGGGGCAGACGCCCAGCAGCACCGCGCTACTCAGGCAGCTGGGATCCAGGCTGTCGGGGCCACCGGGCCCAGGGGCGTGGGTGGGGACCGGCAGCAGAGGCTGCGCTGGGGGGCTCAGTGCGGGGTGCTGGGGGAAAGGGCGTGGGCGGGGAAGCACCTAGGGCTGGGGGTGCTTAGCAGAGCCACCTGTCCACCCTCCGCGGGCAGCGCTCAGCTTCCCGCCTCCTTCCCCAGAGCAGGCAGGCTCCCGGAGAAATCACTATCTGGGCACCAACAGCCCTGGGACCCTCTTCCCTAGGGGGACCATGTCCCAGGGCTGACCCACGGGCTCTGTGCTAACCTCTGGGTGCACTGGCCTCTGCGGATTCTAACGACTAAGAAGTCAGCATCCCTGGGGTTCCCAAAACCCAGACACACGCTCCTACCCCGCCCCCCGGGCCGGCTCCAAATGCCCAAGGACTGACCACCCGCTGCTGCCCAATGGGAGGCTTTGAGGCCCCAGGCGTGAGGCCTGAGTGACCAGAACAGCCACAGCACCACGGCCCAGGCAGGCAGCAGGTAGCGGGCCCTGGAGAAAGCATGTGGGGAGGCCACCACTGGTGCTTGGGACCCTGAGAAGCCACAGGCCTCCCCCTGGGTCAGCAGAATAGACAGAATGGGGCCCAGCAGTGCTGACGGGCCCCCTCCCGGGAGCTGCAGGGCAGCCCAGGCCCTCTGCTCACAGCAACACACAGAAGATGCTCAAACAGATACTTCCTACAGGGACACCAACGGGCACTGCCAGCCAGGCTGGGTCCCCTGCCGGCAGAATGAGCTCAACCGACCAGGAGACGTCCAGCCAGCCCGGCTCCTCCGTCTCACATTCAGCTCTCCCAACCTCGAGGCCATCCACCCTCATGCCCAACATCCCGGAGCTAAGAGCAGGGTCCTCCGCTCCCGAGAAGGTGGCTTCACGGTCTCCTCAGATCCTCGGCCCATTCAGGCTGATTTCTGATTCCTCCTGCGGCCCTGGGTACACAGGGCCAAGGAGGTAGCTTCCCAGGGCCTTGGGGGACAGGTGGTACATGCCCACCAGCACAGAAAAGTTGGCCATGTGCATCCCAGGGCTCAGATCCATGCCCCCAGGGCCTTCCTCTCCAGGAGCTGCTGGTCCCTGACAGTTCATGCCTCCCCACACCTCCTCCCTAGAAGGGCTGCTCCGCGGCCAAACCGGGTGAAGCTGGAGGGGCCTCAGCTGCCTAAAGCCCAAGTGGGAGCAGCAGGGACGCCACGTCCCCAGTAAGGCCACTCAAGTGCGTCGTGGCTTCCAAAGCCCTGCTGATCCCAGCTCTGAGTGCAGAACTGTTCCTCTGTCCCTGCCCGGGCACTGCATGTGGCCAGCAAGAGAGACCCCGGGGCTCCAGCGTGGCTCCAAGTGGGGCTGCCCGCTGTCACCCTAAGTCTGAAGGAACAGAAGGGACACACGGATGGCCTCAGGTAAGGAATGTGGGGACCCCAGGGTCCTTCCACTGTGCCTGGGCTAGAGGTCACACAGCCCAAAGCACTGCCACTTCCTCAAGACAGCCTGGACCTTTCTGAGCTCTGCATCTTTCTCTAGACTCTCACGTGGCAGTTTCTTCAGAAGAGGGTGAGATGACGCTCCCTTCTCCTGAAGAAACACGCTTCCTGGAGGATCTAGAAGTCAGCCAAGGTCGGGGACATATTCCAGGCCGTTCACTGTCTTTGTCCAGCAGCGCTCAGGAAGCCGAGCGTGCCAGGCCCGCGTGGCCCCGGGAGCATGCTCAGTCAGAGCGCGGCTCACAGCAAAGCCACACGTGAGCGTCTGTACCATCCGTCACATCCCTGGAGTGTGCCCCCTCCAGGCTGGATTTCTCAGTGACACGGGGACATGGTCGAGGACAGCTCTGCCAAGGGCTCTGTCTCTTGCTAGTGTCAGTTTCCAATTCTGCTTTTCCCCATCAGCAGGTCAAGGAGCAGCATCTGAAGCCCATAAAATGGGGAGGAACCTAGGGAAGAGGAACGGCAGCCCCAGGGTGGAAATCCTGGCCTGTGACCCAGAAAATCTGCTCAGCTGCAGGCGTTACACCCCCATGACTAAGAAACCTTCAGTGACCTCAGTGACAGCACACATCAGATGACCCTCCCCGGGACCTCAGGGGCCCCATGCGATGTCAGGAGGTCCAGGGCCGTTTGGTACAGCCCCACAAGTTGCACACTGCACAACCCCAAGAAGCGCCATTCCCAAAGACTGGTGTGAATGGTGCTTCCGGAGTCATGGGATGTGGAGGTCTTGAGGACGCCTCTCCCGGACTGCCACTCACCATCCACTTATGGTCCCAGGACTTAAAGAGTAGAAGGAAAAAAAAAAAAAAGCAGAAACCCATTTTGTTCTTTTTTAAAGGACAGATTAAGTGATTTCTGAATGATTCTGACTAGCTTGATTTGGGTCTTGTTTGGGGTGGACGAAGGGCAGGAAAGAAAGGCAGGCCTTCAGCTAATTTCTTGCAAGGAGCTACTCTAATTTTTTTTTTTTTCTTGTCCTTTTCATTCTGTCAGGCTGTGGCTTGTAAACTTCCAAGATTTCCAACCTCCCCTTTGGCGTTTCCCCAGTGGACCCAGGAAAGCTGTGTTTGGCTCTCCCAACATCGTGTTCACTAGGTGGCAGGAGGCCCCAGGCCACACAAGCCCGGCCGGGAGCCCGGGGTTCAGGGGAGGTGCTACAGAGTCGACCCGCATTTGACACCAAGTCCAAGCCGTTTGTGTGTCAGGCATTCCATTTAAGGAAGCACAAGGCCATCTTTAATTATCAGGTCCCCCAGGACTTGAGCCACCATGGCAGGAGACATTGAAAAGGTTCTCTTCCAGCCCCGCAGGCGGCCTCTCAGGGAATCCAGACTAGCTCCCACCCCCTACATCACCCTTCATCCAAGGCCTCACCCACCTCCCCACAGCAAACCAGCTGGAGGAGGGGAGGAAAGAGGTGACAAGTCCAGCTATACCCACCACGTCCGATTCTCAGCAATATGGCCAGAGGGCAGATCGTGGGAGCTGGTAAAGGGCCAAACAATGATGCCACCAAACCTAGGAGTCAAAGCCCACTTCCTGTGCATACACTGGTTCCCCAGACCCCAGCCCAGCCCGAAGGCCAGCCTGCGCACCCCCTGTATTCTGGCCTCATCTGCCATGGCCCCCGCTTCTCACCAACTGGCACCCACCCCTGAGTCCAGGCTCCGCAAGTAATCAAGGTCCTCCACCCCAGGCTCCAAACCCAGCCAGTCCCCTGGGACTCAGAGGGAGGGGACTCTGGAGAACGATCGGGTCCCTCGGGAAAGCCCCATCCACAGTCAGGACCGTCAGGGGTGATCTGAACCAGACAAACCTCAAACGACAGGGAAGGGGCAGGTACGCCTGTCACCGGGTGACTGTCATCGCAGAGTACGGCTCAGTCCCACGCCCGCAGAGACCCCATGGAGATGACCGCCTGTGACGCACAACATGCCTGGGGGTCTGCTTCCTCTGCTCGGGGAAACCAGCGGGGAGTCTGGGTCTGATGGGCACCTGCACCCCGAGGCCACAGGATCCCAAGGCGGACGCAAGCCCAGCCCCTCTCCCCAGCCCACGCCCACACGCAGACGCATGCCCCGCTCCCCCCCCCCACCCCCGGCCCACAGGCAGGCTCAAGGCAGAGGCGCGTACCCGGGCGTAAGCCCAGCCCGGCCCTGGTTCCACGGAAACGTTCCGCTGAGACTCATACCCTCTGGGTGGCGTGGTTCAGCATCTCCTGCCAGGCCGAGTCAAACTGCCGCTTGTCATCCTCCAGCAGCCGCTGCTCGGCCAGGGAGATGGTCTCCTTGGCGGCGCGGAGCACCTCGGTGGCCCTCTGGAAGTCCTGCGTGGCTCTCTGAGCTTCCAGCTGCGCCTGCGCGAGAGAGAAACCTCATGAGGCCTCGGACACAGCAGGGGCTCCCGCTGGCTCATCACACCCTCCAGAAGGTGGGCGTCCCGAGGGCCTGGACAAGTCCAGTCCTTCTCTGCCTGGGCAGCCTGGGAACAGGCCGGGCACCTGCAGGTCTGTGTAGATGCTGGATGGGGGAGTGGAGGGTCTTCACAGCCCGGGACCCAACATACCAGATAAACACGCAGGCTCTGGGTCAGAGTTAGAGGCAGCGAACTGGCCCATCCGTGCTGGGTACAGTGTCAACCGTGGCCCTTCAAAGAGATGATCTCATTTGCTAATGAGGCCAAGGGTATCAGTGTCTCCAGCAGCACCCCTGCCCAGACACATGGTTCAGCTCACAGCACGTGAGAATCAGAAAAGCCCCGGAGATTACTGCCCAACAGCGTCATTCTGAGTGGGAACCGTGGCTTCCACAGGCCAGGGCCGTCCCTGAGCTCACGCGGCTGGACCAGACTCCAGCCGCTCCGAGGCCCAGCCTCCCCGTGCCGGTGACCCTGCGGGACAGGCCCCCACTCAAATCACACGCGCCGACACCTGCGATGGGTAGGGGGAAGGCCCTGATCGTCACGATGCTGTCCCTGCTTTCAGGGAACTTCAAGTGGGAGAATCAACAGAAGCGGCAGCAGAGCCCCGTTAGCCTGGACTATCGGGAACATGAAACGTCACTGATCCAAACTGAGTGTAAAACACCCCACATTTTAAAGTCTTAGAACAAAAAGAGAATAGCGATCTCCTTTATAATGACCAGGTTGATTATATGATGAAATGACAATATTTTGTACCTAAGGGGTTAAAATAGATTATTTCAAACTAATTCCACCTGCTATTTTTAAATCTTTTACTGGGACTAGAAAATTGTAAGTCACATAGTTGACTCGCATTCTGTTGTTTCCATTCAGTAGAAACGCATCCCCCAGGAGTGGGCCATGAGGTTGCACCAGAAATTTGCAGCAAATCCTTGTCACTGCTCTCAGCAGGCCCACCCTGAACTCCCCGCCAGGGTTCAGGCCAGCCACTGCCAGATGCTGGGCCGCTGCAGCCTCCCACTCACCCCTGGCTAACCGGATCCCTCAGTCAGTTGCATAAACTGGGGCACACCCCCGAGGCAGTCCCTGGGATCCAGGGGGTGGGTGGAACATCTGGGCCCACACCCATTCCCAGAGTGAGTCTCACATGACTGAGAGGAAGTCTTCAGATACCACAGGCCAAGGACACTTTTCAAAGGCAGTTGAGAGGAACAAAATCAGACTTGGAGCCCATCAGCCCCCAGGGTGAGGGACAGCTGTGTGACCCCTCGGTGCCCCCTCCATCTTTTTGATCGTGTAACTGCGGGTCACACCCGACCCGACCCTTAGGTAACAACTACCTGGTCAGGGAGCCGAACTGGGGAGGGAGTGGACATTCAGAAGTACCAGAGGGAGGGGACACGAAGGAGAAATTTCTTCCCATGGAGGGAATCCAGGACGGCTTCTTAAATGAGGATGATCCCGAACTGAGGGCTGGAGATGGGGATGATCTGAAAATGCGGGTTGGTGGGGGGCCTGGAGGAAGCAGAGTTATGAAACAGTGTCTGTAGGAGGCTTGACAAAGGCTCCCATCAAGGTTTCAAAAGGGAGTCAAGGGCTTCCCTGGTGGCACGGATTCGTGCCCCGGTCCAGGAAGATCCCACATGCTGCGGAGCAGCTGGGCCCGTGAGCCATGGCCGCTGAGCCTGAGCGTCTGGAGCCTGTGCTCCTCAACGGGAGAGGCCACAACGGTGAGAGGCCCGCGTACTGCAAAAAAAAAAAAAAAAAGAAAAGAAAAGGGAGTCAAGAACAGAGGCTGTGAATGAATGCCAGGCTAAAGCTTCCACCAGGGGACCTGCCTGCTGCAGACCCACTGTGTGGCCCTGGGACCACACAGGTGTGCCTCAGGGACACAGTGGGGACCAGGGGCCGCCCTCTAGGACAAACCACTGAGAAGACAGCACCACCTGCTGTCAGCAGCACACTCACTGCTCCAGAGCCCGAGCTCCAGGTCCACCGTGCTTCTCCAGTGTGAGGACAGCCCTCGGGGGCCCTCCACCTGCCCAGACGTGCTGGAGGGCACCTGGCACTGAGAAGCCGCCCCATGCTGAACCACAGACCACCTAGAGGCTTCAAACCAGGACCATCAGACCATAATTAACCCCACAGGATTCTAACATTTTCTAAGAAGGGATCTGTGTTTAAGGAAATTTTAGTATTTCAATTCAGCCACGTCTCCCTGCCTGAGTAATGAAGCTTTTCTTTCTTCAGACAAGCCAAAAACAGATGCCCTCATGGGAACCTTCTGAAATGTGGCTGCCGTGACCCAGACCCAGCCCCTCCTGACCCGCTGCTATGCATCTGCTGTGTTCCAAATAAGAGAACCAGATCCCTACAAAGAGGGAGAAGAGGATGCCCATCTGAAGTGCCCTGTAGAGCATGCTCTCTTTTGAGTCCCTGGGGAGTTTCTGAAGTTTCCTCAAGGCTCTGTCCCTCTTGTGGTATCAGAAATGTGCTTTCCTTGTCATATTGTGGATCCTGCTAATATGAGGGTGTGGTATACATTTAACCCAGATGGCATCTCTCCATCACTTATCCCCTCACTCATTCATTCATTCAAGTAAGTGCTGGACACGTGTTCTATACTCACTGTCTATTCACTGCATCCTTCTGGGAAATAGAGCCCCCATGTCTCCAGGTGAGGCAATGTCCCAGCTAAAACCTACTTCCCAGCTGTCGCTAACTTTTAGCTAATGAGATGTAAATAGATATTGAGTGAGGCTTGTACCCCTGTTACTAACCTTGTTGCTAACTTTTAGCTAGTACTCCTCTTACTAACTTTTAGCTAACGAGATATAAATAGATACTGAGCGAGACTTTCAGGAGAGCTCCTTTGTCTTTCCATCTGTGATATTAATATGACAGCTGGTGCTTCAACAGCCTTTTTGGATCATGAGGCAACTCTCTTAAGGATGAAGGAACAGTAAATTAGGTCCCTGCCCTGAACTGACTTTTTACATGACAGAGAAAATAAAGTCTCATATTCAAGCCAGTGTTATTTGGGGGTTTTCTGTTATGTTCCGCCAAATCTAAACCTAAATGATAACACATCTTCCCCTCCACACAGCTGGGCTATTCTGTAAACCTGACAGATGTGATTATAGCAGCCCGCATAGCCTGGTCAGATCTCCCTCAACTTCTTTCAGGCTGCTCAGAGCCTAGTTTATAACTGTTAAGCCCAAGGAAACAACTTTGGGGCTTCCTAAAGAACCCCAAAGCACATGGCCTGTTTGTAAGGCATTTCATAAAACATTTTCTAAACCCACACACACAAGGAAGGACCAGGCGGGTGCACACAATGTGGGGAGGGGAGCATGCCATCGCCCACCCCCAGCAGGACACGAGCCGCTGGACATTGATGAGGCATCTCCTGGGCGCTGAGTTCTGGGGAGGAGGGGTTCACACCAACATAAAGGGTTCCAACTCAGTCGGGTAAACAGACACGTTCATTACAAACTCCAATTCAACACAGACAGTGACAAGGGACCGGTGTAAAGCACATGGGAATGTTGGAAAGAGAGAGTGATTAGTCCAAGGTTTCTTAGGGGAGAGTTCTCGAAGCAGAGGGTGTCAGGCACCAGGCACCGTGGAGCACAGGAGGCATCCAAGAGCTCACACCCATGTCTAACCGAGGAGGCTTAACTCAGAGACTACTTCCCAGCCTCCTAACAGGAACAAGTGACCTCGAAAATCAGAAGCCAACTTAGAGTCCAAGAAAAGAGCAGGCTGTATCTGGCTCTCACCATCATATGAAAGATGATACCTAGAAATGTTTAGCCCAGCCAACTAGGTTTTACCTTCAAACTCCAACAAAGTACCCAGGCCCTGGTATTAATACATTATCTGAATAAGGGCCCTACACTCCCGGGCTCCCCAAGTGCGCACACGGCCCAGCGGGGCTCACGCACGGCAGGGAAACCCAGTTAGCAAACCAGAGAGCTGAGGCCTGCCCGACACAGCGCTGAGGAGGAGATGTTAGCAGAACCAGGCTGGCGCTGTACAATGCAACACAGGAAAAAGGTGAAATATCTTCATGACTCGTGAACACTAATGGCTTTCACGGAAACAGCGCTATGGGGAGAGTGTTAAAAGGCTGCTTGTGAATGGATTTGATAAGTGGGTTCCCACGGTGTCATCAACAAAGGGGGAGAGGGTGGAGAGGCCGGCCACTGTCGAGGCCATGGCCATGGCCTTCACTCCACTCCACGCCAGCCCACAATCGGCCTCAGGAAGGAACAAAAGCACCCGGATGTTTGCGCTGGTTGCAACAGAGGTAGAAAGTGGAAGGAGGTTTGCAGGCCATCCAGTTCAACCCTCATTTTTCAAAGGAGGGCCCAGAGAAGCAAGGCCACCTGTTAAATATCACACAGCTACTTGGTAGCTGGCCAGAGCCAGGAAACCAGAGCCCCCAACCCTTGGTGGGGCTATTTCTGCTCTACAACAAGGCGCCTGCAAACTGGGTAACATTGCCAATGACATGATCGTGGGGCAAGTGGACAGTCTACCCATAAATACTACACAGCCAGAGGAGCTGTTGAGGGACCAAAGACCAGATAGCGGCTCAAACTGTGCAGGACTGCACCCCTACCTGGGATTCACACCAGCCAGTGAGCTGCAGAAACTGAAAAAGAGTAGGGGTTGTGTCACTCGGCTGCCCAAAGCCATGCTCTAGCTAGGGGTAGCTCCAGATCACGCAGAAAGCCTGCAAGACGAGACTAACCCAGTACCTGACTCCTAACAAACCCTAAGTGTGGATTTAGATGATTACAAAGAAAATCATAGCAGCTACTGTTGGAGCATTTATTCTGAGTATAATACATAATAAGGCGTTCTGGGACACATCTCATTTAGATCTCATAATTACCCTGTGAGGTCGTCCAAGTGTCATCCCTAATTTAGAAAGGAGACCAAGGTCAGAAAGGTTAAAGAAGTTGCCCAAGGTTACACAGATAGCAAGGGTGGGTCCAGATTAAAACCCTGACCCAGTGCCTCTCTGCTAAGCTTCTACCAAATACCACCCACTGGGCTACACACTTCTGACCAAGAGGTGCTGGTCAAGTGAGCCTCTCACTGTTGTGGCCTCTCCCGTTGCGGAGCACAGGCCCCGGACGCGCAGGCTCAGCGGCCACGGCTCACGGGCCTAGCCACTCTGCGGCACGTGGGACCTTCCCGGACCGGGGCACGAACCCGTGTCCCCTGCATCGGCAGGCGGACACTCAACCACTGCGCCACCAGAGAAGCCCTTTTTTTTTCTTACTTATTTGTTTGTTTATTTATATTTATTTATTTTTGGCTGAATTGGGTCTTTGTTGCTGCGTGCAGGGTTTTTCTAGTTGCAGCGAGTGGGGGCTGCTCTTCATTGCGGTGCGCGGGCTTCTCATTGCGGTGGCTTCTCTCGTTGCAGAGGACGGGCTCTAGGTACGCGGGCTTCACGGGCTCAGTAGTTGTGGCTCGTGGGTTCTACAGCGTAGGCTCAGTAGTTGTGGCGCACAGGCTTAGTTGCTCCGCGGCATGTGGGATCTTCCCAGACCAGGGCTCGAACCCATGTCTCCTGCATTGGCAGGAGGATTCTTAACCACTGTGCCACCAGGGAAGCCCAAGCGAGGTCCCTCTTACTTCTCCTCCCTAATCACAGGGCCACACTGGCCACTGCTAAATAGATGGGGACAGGTAGGGGGTTTGCAGGGAGAAAAGATGTCAGCCACCAAGGAGACCACGTTTCCCTTCCACAGAGTGCGAGTGAGGGGGGTAAGGGATGTGGGATCCCCGGTGTAAGAGCTGAGCGCTTTCCCAGTCAGGAGCCGGGGAGCAGATGGTGGGGTCTGTAGAGGCTGATGCTGAAAGCTCTCTGAGCGTGACCTCTCCTGCACCCCGACCCTGTTCCCTCACCTGCTCTTGGCAACAACTCGGACCCCACTCCCAGGGGAGCATGGGGCAGTCACAATTTCTCTTCTATCCAAACCACACTCCCATTCAGGTCAGAGGCCTCTGGATGGCTTTCCCTATTCGCTATGAACGCCTTTAGCACTTGACACCCAAAGGGATTCTCTGGGTTTACTTAGGAACCAATGGGCTCCATCTGCACCCACCTCCCAGTGCTCGATGGGAACAATCACGGATCAACAAGAGGCTTCCGGAAACCTCGGGACACCTGGGCGTGAAATGAACATAGGGTGCCCCACTGCCTCCTGAAGAGGATCAGAAAGTCACCAGCCTGGGGAGAGCAGAGGCCGTCCAGAGCGTGAGGGCAGCAACGGCCCTTCGGGGGCCATGGGCCTCAGAGCACCACAGGGAGGCCCGCCTTCTATGGCCCGAGAACTCTGGCTGGGATGACCCCACCCCACAGGAGAGCAGGACGAGGTCAAGGTGCCTGCTGCACTGGACATCCACTGGGGGGAAGCCCCCTGTCCTTGCCTGTTTAAAAAAAAAGATACAATTTTGTCCTTGCCCCTTTACAGTGACTGTTGCATGTGCTGCTGGGAGAATCCATCCCCCAGCTACAAGCTCATGAAGAAAAGCCACAGATGCCTCTCTGAGCCTTCTCAGGAAGATCAAAGATCCCCAGCGAGGGAGGGATATCAGGATGAACATCAAAGTGGGCGGGAGATGGGTCCTGTGTTCTCAGTTTCACTCAAGCTCTCGTTGTCCGCCAGTGTTCCGAGCAATCCCAGGGATGGGAAGTTGCCAGAGTCTGAGACTTTCAATTCTGAAAACTTCCTCCTTCCACGCCCTTTCAAGCCTGTCTGAGGTTAATGGAAGAATGGCCAGAGATGGGCATCCGCCACCTTGACCCTGAGGATGTTCCGGACACAAACATTTTAATCAGAAGCATTTTCTGGAGAGAATGCCAAGAAGTCCATTTAGTTCCTTGATTATTTTTCATATCCAGTGTTCCTAATTATTTCATTTATATTTAGTCAAAATTATTTTCATTAGGATCAGTTCTTTTCCATTTCAAATCAATTTGAGCCATTGAGTAGTTTCATCCACAAACTTTACTCATTATACAGCCTATGCCATGGAGTTTTCCGTTATTTCTGTCAAACTCAATTTTCCTGGACCAATTTTTTGCAGATCTAAAAATGTGTTGAACATATAGGACATCAATTTTTAATCAGTCCCAAATGTTACCATGTACAGTTTGAGCCGTTATCAGTTAATATTAAACTGTATAATATAAAACATATTAAACAATATATATTACAAATTACTTGAAAGATCCATGGTGCGTATTTCTCATTAGAGAAATACGAGGAAGCCGTGAGCAGTCTTAAGAGACATCATACAGGGCCTGCAGCTGGTTTAGTGGAAGGCTCATCAATAAATCAGAATGTCAAGAGTCCCAAGGGATGAGAAAACATCAAGGTCAAATAGTTTTGCTCTGTCCTGGGGTTAAAGATGAGCTGTTTAAAAACAAAAATTAAAAAGCTTTTATCTGCTTCAAAATAATACAGAAGTGAGAGCTGGGGCGGTCAGGGTGTAGGAAGGTAAAGACAAAACAAGACTGGCCAATGGGTTAGTGATTACAGAAGCTGTGTGAAGGGTATATAGGGCTCCACTACACTACTTTGTATATATGTGAAATTTCCAATAATAAAAAGTAAAGAAAAAAATGATTCTCATTTGCAATTACCTACTTACTATTCTCTAGATCTGCAGTGTCTTATGCAGGAGCCACTGGCCACAGGTGGCTGTTTACATTTAATTACAATGAAATAAATTAGGTTTTCAGTTACTTGGTTGTACCAGTCATATTTCAAGGGCTCAGGAGTCACATGTGACTGGTGGTCCCACACTGGACAGTGCAGACACAGAACATTTCCAGCATCACAGGAAGTTCTACTGGACAGGCTGGCCTAGACACTGGCCAACAATGAATGAAGGCTGGTGGAAGGTCTCAGCTACCATCCACAATCTCTGGTTTGTGTTCATCAAAACAGCATCTTCATGCTCATCGTTGCTAATTATCAGAGAAATGCAAATCAAAACTACCGTGAGGCACCACCTCACGCCAATCAGAATGGCCATCATTAAGAACTCTACAAATAACAAACTCTGGAGAGGGTATGGAGAAAAGAGAACCCTCCTACACTGTCGGTGGGAATATAAACTGGTGCAGCTATTATGGAGAACAGTATGGAGGTTCCTCAAAAAACTAAAAATAGAGGCACCATATGACCCGGCAATCCCACTACTGGGCATATACCCAGAGAAAACCGTAATTCAAAAAGACACATGCACCCCTATGTTTATTGCAGCACTGTTTGCAATAGCCAAGACATGGAACAACCTAAATGTCCATTGACAGAGGAATGGATAAAGAAGATGTGGTACATATATTCAATGGAATATTACTCAGCCATTAAAAAGAATGAAATAATGCCATTTGCAGCAATGTGAATGGACCTGGAGATTATCATATCAAGTGAAGTACATCAGAAAGAGAAAGACAAATACCATGTGATATCACTTGTATGTGGAATCTAAAATACGACACAAATAAACTTATTTACAAAACAGAAACAGACTCACTGACAGAGAACGGACTTGTGGTTGCCTAGGAGGAGGAGGGTGGGGGAGGGATGGATTGGGAGTTTGGGGTTAGCAGATGCAAACTATTACATGTAGAATGGATAAACAACAAGGTCCTACTGTATAGCACAGGGAAGTATATTCAATATCCTGTGATAAACCATAATGGAAAAGAGCATGAAAAAGAATGTATACGTATGTGTAACTGAATCATTTTGCTGTAGAGCAGAAATTAACAATGCTGTAAATCAACTATACTTCAATAAAATAAAAAAATTTTTTTAAAGCAGCATTTTTGTTCCTGCTCTTTTTTATAAATAATCATACAGTTAAAAACCTGTCATAAAGGAACCCTAGAGGCACACTGTGGTGAGACCCTGGGTGCGGGGAAGGCCCAGCCACTCAATAGGGTGCTATGACCCAGTTTCTGGCAGGACAATTCCCACTTCCCCTGGTCATCCAGGGCCCCAGAGTGACCAGGGCTGGGTGTGACTCAGGGGTTTCGGTTGGGGGCTTTGGGGAGGTTCATCTGGGATGGAGCCCACCTTGCTTGTCTCCTGTGTGAGCCATCAGCCTGTGCCTGACCTCTGGGCCCAGCACGCACGTCCACACCACACCCGGGGGCTTCCCGCTTCACTCACCTGCCGCTTGTCCCTTGGCCTCAGGTGGGCACCATCTGCCTCACTACAGACGGTCCCCGGTCCAGCCAAGAGCTGCTGGCAGGAGGGAGGGCATGGGGTTCTTAGCCCAAGTCAGCAGGTCAGGGCTGGCCAGCCGCTGCCGTCTCTGACCTTCACACTCGGCTCCCCCTGCACGAGCACTGTGGCTCACCCAGCCTGCCAGCCACGCGTGGTGGGGTCTCCGAGAACGGCACATCCCACACGGGCCCCCAAACCAAATGCTTGCTGCCGCTGCTGGGACCCAACAGATGCCGAGCCTCTCTCTGCGCCCCCCTCCCCAGCCAGAAAAGTGCCTCCACATCCACCCCCCGGGCTCCCTCTTGCTCCCATGCTCACGTGGCTGGGCTCCAAGCTGGCACGAGTCGGTCCAGGGCAAGCCTGAGGCAGGGGACGGTGCCCAAGGCCAAGGCCCTCGTGACCCAGCAGCACGCCGGGAGCTACCACCAGGCCCAGACCCCTGGCCCACGGGGGTCTAATCACAGTCTTTGTGCTCGAGGAGACAGAAACAACGGAGACCAACCATTTTGTTTTACAGAAGCGAAATCAAGAGTCTAAGAAGTAAACTGGTCTGCTCAAAGGGCCAAGTCACATACCACCTCTAACTTCCTCAAATACGCGCTCACTTGGCGAGCCTCTCTGCTGTGGAGGGTTCCCCAGACTCAGCAGGGCTGTACCTTCCTCCCCGCAAATCCTCCCCTTTATTTCTATCTCTGCCTTGTCCCCAAACCGCGCCCCCCGCCCCCCCCCACCCCCAGGTCATTCCCAGGACACAGGAAGCACAGCATCTCCAAGTCTAGGGGTCAGAAAGACACAGGCACCCATCAGGGAAGCTTCCCTGGAAAAGAGTGCAGACCCCGGGCACAACAGGGTGCCCGACCATGGCCCGAGGTTTTGAGGGAGGGGAGGGGGCTGCTTTGCGTGGGCAGAGCCCCGGGCTCTGTAATTATGCCTCATGATGGCCCTTCACAGCTCATGAGTGGCTGCTGGCTTCCCATGGGGAAGAGGGAGCGTGGGAGACGAGAGGTGGATGAAGAATCGGGATGCCAGGATGAGTAACGGCATCTCCCTCCGCTCAGCCACAGCCAGAGTCTCGCACCCGAAGACAGCAGCTGCCTTGGCAGAGCTCTGTCCCTGCTCTCACCTACTACTCCTCTCCTTTCTCTCCGGCGGGGAGCCAGGTGGCTGGCTGGCCCTCAGCCCGTTCTGCCTCTGTGGGCACAGCCCTCCCTCTACCTGGGGATTGTGAGGGAGCTGCCAACATCTCCAGGGCCTGCTCTCCAGAAGGCAGGCCCACCGGGACCACGTGGACAAACACCCCCCTTGCAGCTCTCCAATCCCAGGGCCCCCGGTTCTAAACACACCATAGTGCTGACGAAAGAAACCTTCCCCTGCCCTGCACAGAACTGGCACTGATCGCCTGGCACAGCTGGGCCGCTGTGAGGCACCGTCCTGCGTCCAAAGAACTGAGAGCACCAGGGTACACTCCCAGCACCAACAATGACCATTGTTCTTGGGTCTTCAACCTTGAACAAGTCACTGGATGTCTCAGACTGGAGGTGAAAGGACAAGGCCTCTCTTATCTCCCAGGGAGCCTGGTTCCCAGTACAGAAGACATGTAATTACAGCAGGATTTTTGAGGCCGCAGTCTGGAACGCAGCGTCTGGCTTAGACATGTGCAAACAGTCCATCAGCAGGTGAGTTTACCACTGGGCTAGTTTGCTTTTGCTGTCATCTTTATTGTATATATTTGGAAATATTCCATAATAAAAAGCTTACAAAATTGCTTCTTGATGCACTTCTTAATCAGCTTTTACTTTGCTATTTATCTACCACATAGTTCTTTCCTCACACTCAAAATTATGTCACTGGGTTGAGTAAGGGCATCACGTGAGGGAAAAGGAGAGGCCCACACTATTTATCAAATCAAAATATAACCGCTGTTTCTAGTCAAATGTTTTAAACTGATCATAAGAAAAATACATTGTTCAAACAGCCAGGGAAATCTGAAAAAGGACTGGGCATGAGATGATACAAAAAGAACTGTTATTCATTTTGTTAGGTGTGAAAATGTGATCTTTTAAAGGTTCTTATCTGTTAGAGATAAACACTTAAGTATTTATGGGTAAAGTGATATGGTATCTGTGAACAGCTATACCATTAAAACTGGGGACAGTGGGGAACATAGGATTGCAAGATGTTGCTGCTGGTGATGGGTGCCTGGGGTTCACTGATAGTCTCTCTACTTCCGTGCACACTTGAAACATTCCATAATAAAACGTGGTAAAGAAATGTTTTTTGAAGGCTTTGGTTCATCGGTTATCACTTTTGCTATTTACCTGCCACCTAATCACAAAACTCAAGAAAATGCTACTCACTGAAAGATTAGGGAAACCAAAGGTATTTTGTCAAAGGTGCTCCTCACTGAAGGCAAAATTTAAGCTAAATAAATAAAATAAATAAAAATTTAAAAAATAAAACGCCTGTAGGATTGCCAATGAGGGGAGGTAAAGAGCCCAAATTTTAGCCAAGCCTGAGACAGGTTTACAAGACCGGAAAGGCTCCTGACCCTTCGAAACCCACCTTGCCCATGTGGGCAACTTACCAAAAATGTGGTGGCGTCCAACACTGCCCCGCCCCCGCCATCCTGTTAGTGGGCAAACCACTCTGGCTGTCCAGAATTTCTCATCTCTAGTCTTGATCTCTTCTGCTGTGATTTAAAACCCTCCCTCGCAGAGACGGGGGGAGGGGGGAGGGCACCCACTTAACAATGACAAAGCATGTTATCAGCACAAAGCACTTCCAAGGAGGGCAGAAACCAAACTGCAGAAACCTGGGTAAGCCCTGCCCTGCCCTGCACCTCACTTCTACTGCCGACAGGATAAAAGGAACCAGGTCAAGGGTGTTTATTCAACTCCTGCTGTACCAGTATTCACCTACGGAATCTAGCCTATAGCCCTGTTGGTAAGTATTGCTGTACCCATTTGAAACCCAAAGAAACGGAGGTCAAGGAACTGATCCAAGGTCACACGGCTAGAAAGAAAGGAGACCGAAGTAACCTAAATGTCCATCAACAGATGAATGGTTAAAGAAGATGTGGTATATATATATGCAATGGAATATTACTCAGCCATAAAAAAGAATGAAGTACCATTTGCAGCAACATGGATGGACCTAGAGA
This sequence comes from Orcinus orca, assembly GCF_937001465.1. Lineage (NCBI taxonomy): Eukaryota > Metazoa > Chordata > Mammalia > Artiodactyla > Delphinidae > Orcinus > Orcinus orca. Next base: position 12,990,976 of record NC_064563.1, on the reverse strand, counting down.
TTATCATATTAAGTCAGGTAAGCCAGACACAGAAAGACAAATACCATGATATCACTTACATGTGGAATCTAAAAAATGATACAAATGAACTTAGTTACAAAACAGAAACAGACACATAGACATAGAAAACAAATTTATGGTTACCAAAGGGGAAAGAGGGGAGGGAGGGACAAATTAGGAGTTTGGGATTAACAGATATAGACTACGTATAAAATACACAACAAGGACCTACTGTATAGCACAGGGAACTATATTCAATACCTTGTAATAACCTATAAGGGAAAAGAATCTCAAAAAGAATATCTATATACACAGATATATGTATCACTGAACCACTATGCTGTATACCTGAAACTAACATGACATTGTAAATCAACTATACAAGAAAGGGAGGGAGGGAGAGAGGGAGGGAGGGAGGGAGGGAGGGAGGGAGGGAGACAGACAGACAGACAGACCAGGCTCGGACCCAGGTCCCATGACTGCAGTGCCCTAGAAAAGGAAAAGCACCAGCACAGGCCCCGTATTACTCCACTTGTCCAGCAGGGAGGCTGACAAGACCCATGTCTCTAGACCCTGATGAGAAACCCAGAACCCACCGGGCCACCCTCAGTTTGACAAACTGTCTCTACAACGCCATCTGCACATTCACTTTGCCCAGCCCTCTGGCCAAGACATTCTCTCTGTAGAGCATCCAAAGCTGGACAAGTCCCGGCCAACCTCCCCACCCCCAGCTCTGTACCAAGGACTGAATGGGCTCCAAAGACATCTCCAGCCTCTACACTATTAAAACAAATGGGCTCAAAAAACATTCCTCCTGCCTCTGAGGTAAGAAATACTCAGAAGATATAACGGGAGTATCTGTCAAGGGCCCCTTCCCCGCCAGTCTGGGATCCACAAAAGGGGCTTCTCAATTGGAAAGCTTCCTGACATTGGCCAGGACTGGCCTCCCCCAAGCCAGTGCCTCCATCACACAGCTGCCTGGCTCCACACCCAAGAGGCTGCTGTTAACGGGGGCAGGGGACATGCCCATTCCAAAGTGACTTCCATTCACACAACTTCCTTGGCAACTAAAGATGGATGGTTGGGAAGAGGATTCACAAAGCTTTCTACTCTTGGCCTGGAGGGCTGGAAGACACCCACAGAGGAGCCATGAAGGGAGACAGGGAGGAGGCGGAACAGTAGGACAACTCAACCCCTGGGACCCCAACACATGCTGGTGACCAGAGACACCTGGTCAGTCCTCCGGGCTGAGGGCCCTCAGAGTTGCTGCCACAGCAGAAAAGCTCACAGGGAGTTTCCATGATCTCTCTACAGAGCATCATCCAGTGACCCTGGGAGCCCTAGTGATGGGGAGACCATTCCTGAACTTTTTTTTTTTTTTTTTGTGGTACGTGGGCCTCTCACTATTGTGGCCTCTCCCGTTGCGGAGCACAGGCTCCAGACGCGCAGGCTCAGCGGCCATGGCTCACGGGCCCAGCCGTTCCACGGCATGTGGGATCTTCCCGGACCGGGGCACGAACCCGTATCCCCTGCATCGGCAGGCGGACTCTCAACCACTGCGCCACCAGGGAAGCCCCATTCCTGAACTTTTAATTCCCAAAACCTAGCCAAGGGGCCAGTACATGGCAGATGTTTAAGAAATGTCTTATTTTAATAGTGTAGTCTGTTTAATTTAGGTACCAAGCTAGGGTACAAAGGATAAGCCACAACTTCCTGGTGGTCAGTCATCCACATGCACCTTGTAATTTTCTCCTTCTGCGGCTCCAGATCAATGGAGACATTGATCTCTCTGGGTGCACATATCCTCCGAAGTGCCCGTTTACGTGATGTGAAAACTCACCTGAATAAGGACTTCACGGTATACACTAAATCGTGTGGTGTGAATGTCATTCTCTTGAGATCTAAATAATTCCCCTTCTACTCGACCTCGCCTCCTCCAAGCTGACTGATATATAACCCAGGTCGCAGTGGGTCTTCGGGAAATTTGTTGCCAGGTGAAATTTTACCCTCTGAATTTACAGGACCAAACTTCTATACTTATATTTCAACAGTTTGCCATGTTATTAACACTTTGAAAACTGTCCAACATATGAACATACTGACAACGTATCTCGAATTATTTTATCCTTCACTTGGCCTTCTTGACAAGACTGCTAACTCCTTGAAGGCAGTGATGTTTGTTTTTGTTTTTTTTAATTATTTGCAGTTTACTCAGCAAACATTTTTTTTTAATTTTATTTATTTATTTATTTTTTGGCTGTGTTGGGTCTTCATTTTTGTGCGAGGGCTTTCTCCAGTTGCAGCGAGCGGGGGCCACTCTTCATCACGGTGCGCGGGCCTCTCACTGTCGCGGCCTCTCTTGTTGCGGAGCACAGGCTCCAGACGTGCAGGCTCAGTAGTTGTGACTCACGGGCCTAGTTGCTCCGCGGCATGTGGGATCTTCCCAGACCAGGACTCGAACCCGTGTCCCCTGCATTGGCAGGCAGATTCTCAACCACTGCGCCACCAGGGAAGCCCGCAGTGATGTTTTGTACATCTGTGAGTGCCCCCCACCAGGGCAGTGACTTGGAAACAGGAGCTGTTCCAAGCCCTTCATCAGCCAGGGACCTTGGCTGCCCCCTTCCCACCTTCTTCGGGTTTCAGCCTGCCCTGGATCATCTGGCACCAGGGGTTGCCTGGGACGCTGAAGCACAGCCAGAGGAGCAACTGATTCACCGAAAGGTCAACCCCCCTCCCCTCCAACTCATCTTCTGCCTCTGGGTTAGCATGACTTGGCTTAATTTTCACTACCACCGGCAAGATGAACCCCAAAAGAACTCAAGGTCAGGAGGACACAGATGAAAACAAGGGCCTAATATAAATAAGAGTAAGCACAGCACACCTCCCGCCTAGCCCGGTATATGGAAAAGCCAGCAGCCCCCAGCCAGGGCCAGAGCAAGCCGTCACTGCAACAGGACACAGGAGCAAGCACACCCAGGCCTCAGAGCCCACGCCACTTCAAGCCAGCTAGGGCGCTCTGAGAAAGACAGGGATGGCCTTGTGATAGGGCCAGGGTGCAGCGGGGCCCCCGGCTTGGGGAGGCCATGTGGGCACCCGCTGGCTTTCCATCTGGTATTGCCAAGCAAAGCAGGTCTGAGGGACTCGTGGCCTCTCCCGGCCCTAGGGGGTCAGGAACAAACCACAGCCACTGGAAGAAGAAAGAAAAAGGAAAAGACACCCAGGGGAAGAATCCAAGGTCTCAGGGCGGTGACAACTTTGCCTTAAGCCACTGTATAACTCAGGCAGTCCCAGCACCCTCCTTCCACCCAGCAATCATTTCACTTCTACCATGCACCATGCGTCATGAAGCTCTGCAAAGGTCAGAAAGATAAGATGCGATTTCTGTCATCAAGGAGCTCAGATTCAGGGCGGGCGGTCAGGGTTCTCAGCCCTCGTTGGAAAGGTTAGGAACCCAGACGCGGGACTCGGGCTGCCTGGGTCATTAGCTGAGTGACCGTGAGCACTTTAATTCTCGGTGCCTTGGTTCCTTCATCTGCAAAATGTGGACAACAGAAGCCACCTTGTGGGGTTGATCTGAGGAGCAAGTGAGTTAACACATGCAAAGTGCTCAGAACAGGCGTGCGCGAGCAGGACATAAGTGTCAGCTGTTACACCAGCAAGCGTGACGTAGTATTAGCCCATGGTCATTAACCCACAGGACAAACCTGTCCTGTAGGTTTGTTATTCACCCTTAAGGGGAGCTGACGATCACCTTGAAATTGTGATTATGATGTATACACCCCCGTGCACATTCGTGTGTTCCCAGAGGACGACATCACAACTTTCATCCAGTTCTCAAAGCAAAGCTGCAGGAAAGCTTAGAGCGGGAGGGGGCCTGCAGCAAGAGTCTCAAGAAGGTGCACTGACCTGTGCCTTCATTTTATCAGGTCATCAGGCAAAGGGCAAAAGCTTCCCGTAGAACTTTCTGCAACAATGGAAATGTCCTCTGTCTGCACTGTCCCCAAACAGCCACCATCGGCCACATGTGCCCAGTGAGCATCTGAAGTGTGGCTGGTGAGACCGAAGGGCTGAACTTTTGCTTGTATTTCATTTTATTATTTATATTTAAGTAGCCACGCGTGGCTACTGGCCACTGTTTTGAACCTCACAGACCTAGTCAGTCTGGGGAGGAAAACATCACAGGCAAAGAGGACAGAGTGTGCGCAGATGCAAAACACCCCATGACGTACCCAGAGGTTGTGACTGAAACAACACGACGCAGCCAGCAACTGTGAGTAGCGGCAGAGGCGGGCGCACGCGGGGCTCAGCACCGAGAGGAGCAGACGCAGAGGAGGAGGTGAAAGCCTTGTGTGCTCTGCTCAGACCTGGGCGTGTCACCAGAGACAGAAGAGGTGCTGTGTCAGGCAGCGTTCTCCGGAGAAACAGAACCAGTGGGCTGTGTATACACAGCCGGTCCCTGACTCACGATGGTTCAACTTTTAAGTTATCGACTTTATGACAGTGCAAAAGCTATATGCATTCAGTAGAAACCACGCTTCAAAGGCGGACCGTTCCCTGGGGGACCGGCATGCAGCACGACCCTCTCTCTGATCCTGGGCAGGGCAGCTGCAGCCCCCAGTCACGGGGGTGAGCAACTGATACACTGACAACCATCCTGACCCGCACTCCATTCTGTTCTTCCCTTTCAGTGCAGTATTCCATAAACTCCGTGAAATAGTCAACACTGTATTATAAACTACGCTTTGCGTTAGAGGGTTCTGCCCACGTGCAGGCTAATGTGAGTGTTCTGAGCACGTGTGAGGTGGGCGGGGCTGAGCTCGGATGTCCGGGAGGCTGCGTGTATCAAATGAATTTTTGACCTATGATATTTTCAACTTATGATGGGTTTATCAGGATGTCATCCCATCATAAATTGAGGAAGATCTGTGTATAGAAAGAGATTTATATTAAGGAATTAGCCCATATGATTATTTTTGAGGCTGGAGGTCCAAAATCTGCAAGGTGGACCAGCAGGCTGGAGACCCAAAGCAGAGCTGATGCTGCAGGTCAAGTCTGCAGACCTCTGCTGCATAACTGCCTCTTGCTTGGGGGAGGGCAGTCTTCCGTTGTAGCCAGGCCTTCAGCTGATTGGGTGAGGCCCACCCACACCATGGAGGGCAATCTGCTTACTCAAATCCCACGGAAGTAAATATGAATCTCATCCAGTAAACTCGCTCACAGAAACATTCAGAATAAGGTTTGACCATGTATCTGGGCACTGAGGTCCCGCCAAGTTGACACATAAAATTAAGCAGCACAGCTTGTCCCTTCCTCTCCTGCGCCACGTGAACGCCTGTCACTTCTCAGCAGAACAGGAGCACCTTTAACACAGTCTATCACTGTGAGGAAGTATAAGAAGATTTTAGGAAAAAGGCCACGTGAGGACTCAGAGAGAAGGTGGCCATCTACAATCCAGGAAGTGAGCTCTCACCAGAAACCAAGCCTGATGGCACCTTGATTCCTGACTTCTAGCCTCCAGAAAGATACACCAGAAATACATCTACACGTGGAACACCTCCTACAGAACACCTACTAAACGCTGGCAGAAGACCTCAGACCTCCCAAAAGGCAAGAAACTCCCCACGTACCTGGGTAGGGCAAAAGAAAAAAGAATAAACAGAGCCAAAAGGATAGGGACGGGACCTGCACCAGTGGGAGGGAGCTGTGAAGGAGGAAAGGTTTCCACACACTAGGAAGCCCCTTCGTGGGCAGAGACTGCAGGTGGCCGAGGTGGGGAGCTTCGGAGCCACGGAGGAGAGCACAGCAACAGGGGTGCGGAGGGTAAAGCGGAGAGGTTCCCGCACAGAGGATCGGTGCCGACCAGCACTCACCAGCCCGAGAGGCTTGCCTGCTCACCCGCCGGGGCGGGCGGGTCTGGGAGCTGAGGCTCGGGCTTCGGTCGGAGTGCAGGGAGAGGACTGGGGTTGGCGGTGTAAACACAGCCTGCAGGGGGTTAGTGCACCATGGCTAGATGGGAGGGAGTCCGGGGAAAAGTCTGGACCTGCCGAAGAGGCAAGAGACTTTTTCTTCCCCCTTTGTTTCCTGGTGCACAAGGAGAGGGGATTAAGAGCACTGCTTAAAGGAGCTCCAGAGACGGGCGCGAGCCGCGGCTAACAGTGCGGACCCCAGAGATGGGCGTGAGACGCTAAGGCTGCTGCTGCCTCCACCAAGAAGCCTGTGTGCGAGCACAAGTCACTATCCACACCCCTCTTCCGGGGAGCCTGTGCAGCCCGCCACTGCCAGGGTCCCAGGATTCAGGGACAACCTTCCCGGGAGAACACACAGTGCGCCTCAGGCTGGTGCAACGTCACGCCGGCCTCCGCCGCCGCAGGCTCGCCCCGCATCCGCACCCCTCCCTCCCCGCGGCCTGAGTGAGCCAGAGCCCCCGAATCAGCAGCTCCTTTAACCCCATCCTGTCTGAGCAAAGAACAGACGCCCTGAGCGACCTACTGCCAGAGGCGGCTCCAAATCCAAAGGTGAACCCCAGAAGCTGTGCGGACAAAGAAGAGAAAGGGAAATCTCTCCCAGCAGCCTCAGAAGCAGCGGATTAAAGCTCCACAATCAACTTGATGTACCCTGCATCTGTGGAATACATGAATAGACAATGAATCATCCCAAACTGAGGAGGTGGACTTTGAGAGCAAGATTTATTATTTTTTCCCCTTTTCCTCTTTTTGTGAGTGTGTATGTGTATGCTTCTGTGTGAGATTTTTTTTCTGTATAGCTTTGCATTCACCATTTGTCCTAGGGTTCTATCCGTCCATTTTTTTTTCCTCTTTAAAAAAACATTTTTTTCTTAATAATTTTTTGTTTTAATAACTTTATTTTATTTTATCTTACTTTATTTTATCCTCTTTCTTTTCTTTCTTCCTTCCCTCCTTCCTTCCTTCCCTCCCTCCCTCCTTCCTTCCTTCCTCTTTCTTTCTACTTCTACTAATTCTTTCTTTCTAATTTTTCTCCCTTTTATTCTGAGCCATGTGGATGAAAGGCTCTTGGTGCTGCAGCCAGGAGTCAGTGCTGTGCCTCTGAGGTGGGAGAGCCAACCTCAGGACACTGGTCCACAAGAGACCTCCCAGCTCCACATAATATCAAATGGCAAAAATCTCCCTGAGATCTCCATCTGAACACCAGCACCCAGCTTCACTCAATGACCAGCAAGCTACAGTGTTGGACACCCTATGCCAAAGAACTAGCAAGACAGGAACACAACCCCACCCATTAGCAGAGAGGCTGCCTAAAATCATAACAAGTCCACAGACACCCCAAAACACACCACCAGACGTGGACCTGCCCACCAGAAAGACAAGATCCAGCCTCATCCACCAAAACACAAGCACTAGTCCCCTCCACCAGGAAGCCTACACAACCCACTGAACCAACTTTAGCCACTGGGGACAGACACCAAAAATAACGGGAACTACGGACCTGCAGCCTGCAAAAAGGAGACTCCAAACCGTAAAATAAGCAAAATGAGAAGACAGAAAAACACACAGCAGATGAAGGAGCAAGAAAAAAACCCACCAGACTTAACAAATGAAGAGGAAATAGGCAGTCTACCTGAAAAAGAATTCAGAATAATGAGAGTACAGATGATCCAAAATCTTGGAAACAGAATAGAGAAAATGCAAGAAACATTTAACAAGGACCTAGAAGAACCAAAGATGAAACAAGCAACGATGAGCAACACAATAAATGAAATTAAAAATACTCTAGAAGGGATCAATAGCAGAATAACTGAGGCAGAAGAATGGATAAGTGACCTGGAAGATAAAATAGTGGAAATAACAGCTGCAGAGCGGAATAAAGAAAAAAGAATGAAAAGAACTGAGGACAGTCTCAGAGACCTCTGGGACAACATTAAACGCACCAACATTCGAATTATAGGGGTTCCAGAAGAAGAAGAGAAAAAGAAAGGGACTGAGAAAATATTTGAAGAGATTATAGTTGAAAACTTCCCTAATATGGGAAAGGAAATAGTTAATCAAGTCCAGGAAGCACAGAGAGTCCCATACAGGATAAATCCAAGGAGAAACACGCCAAGACACATATTAATCAAACTGTCAAAAATTAAACACACAGCAAACATATTAAAAGCAGCAAGAGAAAAACAACAAATAACACACAAGGGAATCCCCATAAGGTTAACAGCTGATCTTTCAGCAGAACCTCTGCAAGCCAGAAGGGACTGGCAGGACATATTTAAAGTGATGAAGGAGAAAAACCTACTACCAAGATTACTCTACCCAGCAAGGATCTCATTCAGATTTGATGGAGAAATTAAAACCTTTACAGACAAGCAAAAGCTGAGAGAGTTCAACACGACCAAACCAGCTTTACAACAAATGCTAAAGGACCTTCTCTAGGCAAGAAACACAAGAGAAGGAAAAGAGCTATGATAACTAACCCAAAACAATTAAGAAAATGGGAATAGGAACATACATATCGATAATTACCTTAAATGTAAATGGGTTAAATGCTCCCACCAAAAGACACAGACTGGCTGAATGGATACAAAAAGAAGACCCATATATATGCTGTCTACAAGAGACCCACTTCAGACCTAGAGACACATACAGACTGAAAGTGAGGGGATGGAAAAAGATATTCCATGCAAATGGAAACCAACAGATAGCTGGAGTAGCAATTCTCATATCAGACAAAATAGACTTTAAAATAAAGACTATTAGAAGAGACAAAGAAGGACACTACATAATGATCAAGGGATCGATCCAAGAAGAAGATATAACAATTGTAAATATTTATGCACCCAACATAGGAGCACCTCAATACATAAGGCAAATACTCACAGCCAAAAAAGGGGAAATCGACAGTAACACATTCATATTAGGGGAATTTAACACCCCACTTTCACCAATGGACAGATCATCCAAAATGAAAATAAATAAGGAAACACAAGCTTTAAATGATACATTACACAAGATGGACTTAATTGATATTTATAGGACATTCCATCCAAAAACAACAGAATACACATTTTTCTCAAGTGCTCATGGAACATTCTCCAGGATACATCATATCTTGGGTCACAAATCAAGCCTTGGTAAATTTAAGAAAATTGAAATTGTATCAAGTATCTTTTCCGACCACAATGCTATGAGACTAGATATCAATTACAGGAAAAGATCTGTAAAAAATACACACATGGAGGCTAAACAATACACTGCTTAATAACGAAGTGATCACTGAAGAAATCAAAGAGAAAATTTAAAAATACCTAGAAACAAATGACAATGGAGACACGACGACCCAAAACCTATGGGACGCAGCAAAAGCAGTTCTAAGAGGGAAGTTTATAGCAATACAATCCTGCCTTAAGAAACAGGAAACATCTTGAATAAACAACCTAACCTTGCACCTAAAGCAATTAGAGAAAGAAGAACAAAAAAAACCCAAAGTTAGCAGAAGGAAAGAAATCATAAAGATCAGATCAGAAATAAATGAAAAAGAAATGAAGGAAACAATAGCAAAGATAAATAAAACTAAAAGCTGGTTCTTTGAGAAGATAAACAAAACAGATAAACCACTAGCCAGACTCATCAAGAATAAAAGGGAGAAGACTCAAATCAATAGAATTAGAAATGAAAAAGGAGAAGTAAAAACTGACACTGCAGAAATACAAAAGATCATGAGAGATTACTACAAGCAACTCTATGCCAAGAAAATGGACAATCTGGAAGAAATGGACAAATTCTTAGAAAAGCACAACCTGCCAAGACTGAATCAGGAAGAAATAGAAAATATGAACAGACCAATCACAAGCACTGAAATTGAAACTGTGATTAAAAATCTTCCAACAAACAAAAGCCCAGGACCAGATGGCTTCACAGGCGAATTCTATCAAACATTTAGAGAAGAGCTAACACCTATCCTTCTCAAACTCTTCCAAAATACAGCAGAGGGAGGAACACTCCCAAATTCATTCTACGAGGCCACCATCACCTTGATACCAAAACCAGACAAGGATGTCACAAAGAAAGAAAACTACAGGCCAATATCACTGATGAACATAGATGCAAAAATCCTTAACAAAATACTAGCAAACAGAATCCAACAGCACATTAAAAGGATCCTACACCATGATCAAGTGGGGTTTATTCCAGGAATGCCAGGATTCTTCAATATACGCAAATCAATCAATGTGATACACCATATTAACAAATTGAAGGAGAAAAACCATATGATCATCTCAACAGATGCAGAGAATGCTTTTGACAAAATTCAACACCGATTTATGATAAAAACCCTGCAGAAAGCAGGCATAGAGGGAACTTCCCTCAACATAATAAAGGCCATATATGACAAACCCACAGCCAACACCGTCCTCAATGGTGAAAAACTGAAAGCATTTCCTCTAAGATCAGGAACAAGACAAGGTTGCCCACTCTCACCACTCTTATTCAACATAGTTTTGGAAGTTTTAGCCACAGCAATCAGAGAAGAAAAGGAAATAAAAGGAATCCAAATTGGAAAAGAAGAAGTAAAGCTGTCACTGTTTGCAGATGACATGATACTATACATAGAGAATCCTAAAGATGCTACCAGAAAACTACTAGAGCTAATCAATGAATTTGGTAAAGTAGCAGGATACAAAATTAATGCACAGAAGTCTCTGGCATTCCTATACACTAATGATGAAAAATCTGAAAGTGAAATCAAGAAAACACTCCCATTTACCATTGCAACAAAAAGAATAAAATATCTAGGAATAAACCTACCTAAGGAGACAAAAGACCTGTATGCAGAAAATTATAAGACACTGATGAAAGAAATTAAAGATGATACAAATAGATGGAGAGATATACCATGTTCTTGGATTGGAAGAATCAACATTGTGAAAATGACTCTACTACCCAAAGCAATCTACAGATTCAATACAATCCCTATCAAACTACCACTGGCATTTTTCACAGAACTAGAACAAAAAACTTCACAATTTGTATGGAAATACAAAAGACCCCGAATAGCCAAAGCAATCTTGAGAAAGAAAAATGGAGCTGGAGGAATCAGGCTCCCTGACTTCAGACTATACTACAAAGCTACAGTAATCAAGACAGTATGGTACTGGCACAAAAACAGAAAGATAGATCAATGGAACAGAAATCCCAGAGATAAACCCACGCACATATGGTCACCTTATCTTTGATAAAGGAGGCAGGAATGTACAGTGGAGAAAGGACAGTCTCTTCAATAAGTGGTGCTGGGAAAACTGGACAGGTACATGTAAAAGTATGAGATTAGATCACTCCCTAACACCATACACAAAAATAAGCTCAAAATGGATTAAAGACCTAAATGTAAGGCCAGAAACTATCAAACTCTTAGAGGAAAACATAGGCAGAACACTCTATGACATAAATCACAGCAAGATCCTTTTTGACCCACCTCCCAGAGAAATGGAAATAAAAACAAAAATAAACAAATGGGACCTAATGAAACTTCAAAACTTTTGCACAGCAAAGGAAACCATAAACAAGACCAAAAGACAACCCTCAGAATGGGAGAAAATATTTGCAAATAAAGCAACTGACAAAGGATTAATCTCCAAAATTTACAAGCAGCTCATGTAGCTCAATAACAAAAAAAGAAGTCACCCAATCCAAAACTGGGCAGAAGACCTAAATAGACATTTCTCCAAAGAAGATATACAGACTGCCAACAAACACATGAAAGAATGCTCAACATCACTAATCATTAGAGAAATGCAAATCAAAACTACAATGAGATATCATCTCACACCAGTCAGAATGGCCATCATCAAAAAATCTAGAAACAATAAATGCTGGAGAGGGTGTGGAGAAAAGGGAACACTCTTGCACTGCTGGTGGGAATATGAATTGGTACAGCCACTATGGAGAACAGTATGGAGGTTCCTTAGAAATCTACAAATAGAACTACCATATGACCCAGCAATCCCACTACTGGGCATATACCCTGAGAAAACCATAATTCAAAAAGAGCCATGTACCAAAATGTTCATTGCAGCTCTATTTACAATAGCCAGGAGATGGAAACAACCTAAGTGTCCATCATCGGATGAATGGATAAAGAAGATGTGGCACATATATACAGTGGAATATTAGTCATAAAAAGAAACGAAATTGAGCTATTTGTAATGAGGTGGATGGACCCAGAGTCTGTCATACAGAGTGAAGTAAGTCAGAAAGAGAAAGACAAATACCGTATGCTAACACATATATATGGAATTTAGGAAAAAAAAATGTCATGAAGAACCTAGGGGTAAGACAGGAATAAAGACACAGATCTACTAGAGAATGGACTTGAGGATATGGGGAGGGGGAAGGGTAAGCTGTGACAAAGCGAGAGAGAGGCATGGACATATATACACTACCAAACGTAAGGTAGATAGCTAGTGGGAAGCAGCAGCATAGCACAGGGAGATCAGCTCGGTGCTTTGTGACCACCTAGAGGGGTGGGATAGGGAGGGTGGGAGGAAGGGAGATGCAAGAGGGAAGAGATATGGTGACATATGTATATGTATAACTGATTCACTTTGTTATAAAGCAGAAACTAACACACTATTGTAAAGCAATTATACTCCAATAAAGATGTAAAAAAAAAAAAATTAAGCAGCACATCCACTACAGTTTTTGAGCAGGATTATCAGCAAAACTGACTTTGCCAAGACTGAGTTGGGAGGTTATGGGGGAGAAGTGGAGAAGGGGGACTGGGAGAAGCAGAATTCCAATGGAAAAAGGCGATTTCAACAATCCAGGTAAGACATGAGGGCTTCCACCAAAGAAGGGGTGATGGGAAATGAGTCGTTTAATGAGTGTGTGTTAAAAGAAGGTATGAATAGATTCTGTGACTTTACGAAATCTCTCTCTCTCACACTCACACTCACACACACACACACACACACACACACACCTTCCTTTAATGGTAAGCCAGCATTTTCTCCTAGGACTCCAACATAATGCAAAGGAAAGGAAGTTTCCCATGTAGCAGAAAGGGACAGAAGTGATGGAGCAGAGAGGTACGGGGTTTGCAGCAGTTCCCTCGGAGGAGGAGTCCTATGCCTGCTCTGTGGGTCACATATGCCCACCTCTAAGTCTTTCCAACCAAGAGCCTCCCTAGAAGATGAATAAACCACAGCAAAGACACGGCAGAGGTAGTTAGCTGCCTCTCAGTATCCATGCTTCTCTTCATCCTTAGAAACAACCCTGCTAGCTAAAATGCTCCAAGCCAAGCCTTTCTTGCTACCCATGACTATGCCCGGGGTCAGTGTGAAAACACCTCCCCAGTCTTCTCTGTACAAAGAGAAACTTTGTTCAGCTGTAAGCCTGAGATCAAGAGACTTAAATTCAAAGAATGAGAGAACCAGCAATGAAAGAGAAGCAGCGTGTTGCCTGGGACTTCTGGGTAGACTCTTTCAAATAGAAGGGGCATACGTCCTTTCCCCTTCCTCTTTTCCTGAAATACAGATGAGATGGCTTGAGCGTCTGGAGCTATCCTGGACAATGAGGAGACTCCGAGGATAGGACTCACACACTAGGATTGAGCAATAAACATGACACTGGATCTCAGATGACCCTGGACTCAGGGCATCAACCTAGACTGCCTAATTCAGGTCTTCTTTCAGGTGAGAGAAAGTATTCTTGTGTGTTTCGGCCACTGTTTTTAAGCCCTGTGTTACTTGCAGCAAAAGGAAATTCCTGGCTGATACAGGATGAGGCCATTATTTTGTGTACAAGGCAAAATAAATTTCAGAATTTTAGGTTGTAGAAGTTCATTTGTATATTTTTTTACGGGCTTGGGGTGGAGCCAGATTGAAGAGGAACATACCTAAACTAATACATTGCCTCACATGTCAATTTCTTTCCAACAACTGCTCTCAGGAGAGCCCGCTACAGGTGCCTGCAGCCACCCTGGTTGAGTGCCCAGGGTCTGTGTGAAAACACCTCCCAGTCATCTCTGTATAAAGAGAATCTTCGCTCAGTTGGCTTGAGCCTGAGATCAAGAGACTTAAATTCAAAGAATGAGAGAACTTAGAAGACACACCATGATTTTCAGAAATACAAAAGGCCCATCACCTTCTCTGCAGTACAGTGCTTTGCCAAAAGGCTGTGGAATGCACTTGAGGCCAGTAACAAATTGATGAACACATGGTATTTTGTTTATTTTACTTCCATTTAAACCACTTCTTCAAAGTGAGGCTTCCTAAAGCCAGCTGATCACTGCCTTAATTGAAGCAAAGAGGCACCCTTTCCTCTAGTGCCTAAGGAAGTTCTAAATGGAAACATGAATAAACAAGCAAATGAATAAATGATCAAACTAATTAAGGCACTCGAGGATGGGGAAGGAGAGAGAGCTGGAGGGAGGCTTACGCCCGGCAGCGGAGGGAGGACAGCTGGGGAGCTCACCTTCTGGAAGGTCCTTCAGAGGAGACCCAGTGCTGTGGCCTCCCATGAGGCCCTTGGGAATGCAGCGATCAAGCTAGGGAGGGCCAGGGAGGGACAGAAAAAAATGTCAGCCTCAGGCACCTCTCTTAGGAACCCCATTTCCTCCTAGAAGCACCAAGCTGAGTGCATTTTAGTCATTTGGAATCCTAGCACAAGTGCCCGTCCTGTACCTGCCAGGTGGCAAGGTGGGGACCACAACTCTCCATGGCTGAGCGCTGTAACTTCAGGAGCCCCGAGAAGGGGCGGCAACTACTTTCTCCGCCTGGCTGATGACTCAGACCACAGCTTCCCTCCTCAGCAGGACTGCCAGATTTAGCAAATAAAAATACAGGACTCCCAGGCCCATTTGAATTTCAGATAAACAAATCATCTGTTTCAGTGAAGTGTGTCCCAAGGTTTACATGGGACAGAGTGATGCTTAAAAAAAAACGATCTGAAATTCAACTTGAACTGGGTGTCCTGTATTCTGTCTGCCAACCCTACCTTTAGGGCTTCAACTCCACAAGGATCTTTCACCAGGCAGAAACGAAAACTCGTCTATGGCCTGGACTCCTCAGCGCCTCCCTCTTGGTGTGATGGGCATGGTTCCCTTACACACATTTCAAGAAGCTCCCCCTGTGTGATGAGCCCCAAGCAGAAAAACCCAAGCTATGGGTTCTAAGCAGAACTACTTGAACATCCAAAGACCATAAATCTCGAAGCCTATCAGTCATCCACTTCTCAGCGTGAATAAGTCCATCAGATTCTCAGGGGGAAGTTTTCCTAGAAGGGAAGGGGGGACAGGAAGTCACACTGGGAAGGGGGAGAGAAAAGGAGGAAAGTAGGGTGGGCAGGGGGTGTCCCCAGGCGAGGAAAGCTAAGTCAAAATGTTCAAGAGAAACGTCACCGCTGGCTGGGGACCAAACCCTGTTGCCTGGCAACATAAGAGGCCTACCCGTGTTGACAAAACTGGTAGCAAAAATACATCCCATACTCTGATTTTCTTCAACTGAGAAATCAGTCACCCTGCTGCTCCCTCTAGGGAATGCCAGTGGTTTACAGGAGGGGGAGGGAAGGGCGATCCATGTGGAAGCAGCAATTTCACTGATTTTATTGATAATAGACGGAAGGGGGGATGGAGGCGGGGGAGGGAAGAAAGAAAAGAAAAAGAGGAACATCCAAGGAGCCTCATGGTTTCAGATTCGGGACAGAACTCCACATCCTGCTTCCCCTCCTGTGGTGACAAACCACATCTGTCAGCTTCAAGCAGCACTTATGGGAATCAGCCAGGCCTCAGCAAAAGGCCATTGAAAGGAAAAGGGGACTGTCCCTGAGAAGCCCCCAACAGACCAGGCATCGGTGGGGGGGGGGGGGGCAGCACCCCCAGCATCATACTGCCCCGCTGAGACCCTGCTGGCCACTAGCCCCATTCCTGGCTTCCTGCTGCCCACCAGGCAGGAAGGGGTCAAATGCAGGTGGTCCTCGCACCACAGAAGAGAAAACCTCAGATCTGCCACACTCCCTCTCCAGTCATGGGAGCGTGGAGGATGCTGGAAGCACAGCCAGCCCAGCAAGAGGAGCAATGGCTCCAAAGGGGGTTGGGTCCTTCTGGAAGCCTCGAGACCTGCTCTATGTCAGGAGCCTTCACCCTGGGTCAGAGGCTGCCCCTCGTCTCCCCACTGAACCCATCTTGACGCAAGATTCTAGGCCTCCCAATGTGGCTGCTTCTTCCCTGGAATCTCCAGCCAAGACTGCAAGGCAGGGCGGTCCTGCGGGCCAAGGAGGGTTAATAGCACATCCCCCTCCTGCCGTAAATCACCAGGGACTCTGCTTCGGGACAGGTGCCCCCATCACCCAGCGGCCTGCCCTCAGCCCGGATGCATGGATGATGCAGTTCCCAGGAACTGGCCTGTGGCCGCCCAGTGGGAATGTGACCAGGATCACAGGGACGGACGTCACTGACCCGGCCCTCCTCACGCAGACAGCTGCCACCCAGGCAGGCACAGGCTCAGCAGAAACAAAAGTGACCGGGAAAGAGGGAGGCAGGACGAAAGTGCACTCAGGTCCCAGGAGGGGAAGAAGTTTCAAGGGGCCACCAATGACTTGGCAAGAGCCTCCCAGGTGCCCCAGGGCAGCAGAGGCAGGGAAATAACTGCAGATGAGCCCAGCATCTCCCCTTAGCCCTAAGAGTCAAGTATTTCTCTTACCTGTTCCCACAAGATGTGTCAGGACGTGGTCAGGTTTTCAACAGTCCCCAAATACTGTCAGAGTGCCAGCACCAGGCTGCAGGCAACAGCCAGAAGCAGGGAGATGGGGGTTCAAATCTTCGCTCCTCTCCACGGGGTCTGTGGTCTGGGCACGTTCCCTTACCTCCCAAAGCCTTAGTTACCGTCCCCTCCGTGTGACGGCAGTAATGATACCATCGCCTGGCCACCTTCCGTCAGGCCCCAGTGGGTTCATGTCTATAAGGGACCCACCCCTGCAGGCCCAGGCACCCCACAGATCCAAATAAATGAGGGCCGTGGGAGCCCCTTGAATAACCTTTCTCTAAGCCTCAGTTTCCTCCTCTGCAGCAGGCTTTTTAAAAGTACTGCCCTTCTTCCCTGTTGGCGCAGTGGTTGAGAGTCTGCCTGCCGATGCAGGGGACACGGGTGGGCCCTGGTCCGGGAAGATCCCACATGCCGCGGAGCGGCTGGGCCCATAAGCCATGGCCGCTGAGCCTGCGCATCCAGAGCCTGTGCTCCGCAACGGGAGAGGCCACAACAGTGAGAGGCCCGCATACCGCATAAAAAAAAAAGTATTGCCCTGGTGCTTGGGAAAGTGCCTGGTGTACAAAGAGCGTTACAACAACCCTCCTTCCCCTCCATCCTTGACCTCTGATGGCTCTGTCCACATCCTGTCTTCCCGGAAACAGTCACCTCTGTGCTGCCCACGCCCAGAGCCCCCCTGCAACGTGCCTGCATCACTGTGAGGCTCCCACTCGGGCACCAGGTGCTGCTAGAACTTTCAGGGGAGGAGAAGCTCACCACCTTCTCCCAGGGCTACACCCGACTGCGCTTCAACTGCCTGCTGCCTCTTCGGGTCACAGCCTTGGAGTTCTCATGACTCACTCTTAGCAGCTGGTTAACCACTGAATCCGATCCAGCCCCCTCCACGTCCTCCCAGATCAGATCACAGCACGGGAAAGGCGCATGTGAAGGCCCGAGTGATGGTCTCTGGGCTGCGAGGCTCGTTTCCTCATCTGTATTATGGGGACACGTGGTGCCTGAGACACCGCTGGACCTCCTTGCGGAGCTGCCACCAGTACGGACCCGACATGTGGCATCAGTGCCCCATCAGTTTCTCCAGCACAACCTGAGCCCACACGCAAGAGCCACCGCGGCTACTCTACCCAGGCAGGAGGCTAGGCTGAGGCTGCACCCTCCCTCATCGGGCCATGCGGTTCCCTCCCTGCCTGGTCCTTCAGCTGCCCGAGGCCCCACCACACAGCCCTAGAGCTGACGGACTCAGGCCAGGTCCCGTCCACGCCGGCTCCACCCTCAGATTGCAGCTCCTCTGTCCTTTACCCAGACTGTCTCATACTCAGGGGCCCAGGTGTGTTTCCAAAGCTTTACACACATGCGCACACACCCCGTGACCTCACTCCACCGGCCTCCTCCACACGCTGTCTACACCTGTGCCATCTATACCTGTTCTCTAACAGATGTTCCTCCCCACTGGGCTCTCCAGTTGTTGAGTACGTTGATCCTCATTATTCAATGGATTCCATATTTGTGAATTTGCCTACCCGCTATGATTTACTTGTAACCCCAAAATCAGCATTTACTGCACTTTTGGAGTCATTCACGGACCAGCCCAGAGAAGCAAAAAAAATGTGAGTCTTGATGTGCACGATGCCAGCTGAGGCCAAGCAGAGAGGACCCCCTGCCTTCTGTTCCGGCTGTCAGGTTGCAAACACCCATCCTTCTCACGGTCTACTGAGTGCCATGTTTTTCACATTTTTGCGCTTTTCATCGGTGGTTCCTCTCTAAGGCGGCCCCCAAGCCTAGTGCTGAGTGCCATCTGGGGTCTTCCCTAAGCACAGGACAGCTGTGACGTGCCTTACAGAGAAAATACGTGTTTCAGATGAGCCACTTCCAGGCGTGAGTCATCATGCCGTTGGCCATGCGTTCACTGTTAATGAATCAACAATACAGAACATTCAGAAAAAGGAAGAGGAAATGTGCAGATCCGTACAAGACGCCCGACACCTCAGCTGACAACAAGTCAACCGCTTGACAGATAAAGCCATCCCAGGTCAGCCAGTGCCCCAGCCAACCCACCACCTGACTGCACATTCATGAGATCGGCCAAAACCTAAGTTCAGAAAACTTGCCCAGCAAAATTATGAGCTAAATAAATGTATTAAGCCACTGAGTTTGGTTTGTTTCACAGCAACAACTAACTGATACACAATTCCATTTTAGAGATGAAGAAATTAAAGCACAAACATTAAGTAACCTGCAGAGGTCCCATAGCTATTAAATGGTAAAATGGGATTAAAAGCCAGGCAGTCTGGCTCAGAGGCCAAGCTTTGCCAGTGGTCCTACAGTTAAGTCAGCTAAGTTTCAAACATTTCCCCAACCACTTACTTCCCCCAAAGGAGGTTAAAGCAGGTGGACTTACCTGGTCCCATAAACACAAAACGGGCAACCGTCAGCACTGAATAACCCTCACTATTTTGCATTTATGCTGCCCTTCAGGGTTCCAAAGTCTCCTGACACATTCCAATCATTTCAAAATCCGAAGGTCCGGGCTTCCCTGGTGGCACAGTGGTTGAGAGTCCGCCTGCCGATGCAGGGGACACGGGTTCGTGCCCCGGTCTGGGAAGATCCCACATGCCGCGGAGCGGCTGGGCCCATGAGCCATGGCCGCTGGGCCTGCGCGACCGGAGCCTGTGCTCCGCAACGGGAGAGGCCACAACAGTGAGAGGCCCGCGTACCGCAAAAAAAAAAAAAAAAAAAAAAAAAAAATCCGAAGGTCCACCGATGGATGAACGAATAACAAAATGTGGTCTACACATACAGTGGAACATTATTCAGCCTTAAAAAGGAATGAAATTCCAACACAGGCTACAACATGGATGAACCTTGAAGACATTATGCTAAGTGACAAAAGCCAGTCACAAAAGGACAAACTCTGCACAACTCCACTTACATGGGGTACTTAGAGGAGTCAAATTCAGAGACAGAAAGTAGGACAGTGGTTGCCAAAGGCTGGGGGAAGGGAGGAGTGGGGAGTAATTATTTAATAAGTACAGGGTTGCAGTTGGGAAAATGATAAAGTTCTGAAGGCGGATGGTGGTGAGGGTTACACGGCAATGTGAATGTACTTAATGCTACTGAATCGTGTACTTAAAAACAGTTAAAACGGTAAATCCTATGCTACATACAGTTTACCACCATTTTTTAAAAAGGAAAAAAATCACAAGGGTTGGAACAGGCAGTGATAAAATGACAGGCCCGGGGCCACTGTTGGACTAGTTAGAACACAGGGAGCAGAGAAAGCAAGAAACTGTCTTCCATTCAAGTTTGCTGAGTCACACAGGCTCCACGCCCACCCACCCCCCTTCAGAATGTCCCCCGCCACACACTGAAGGCCAGATGGGCTGGCAGATATGTCAAAGCCACCTTAAAAACAAGCTCTGGCTCACGGACAAAACCCTCAAATAAATCAAAGCCAGTTTCCTGCCCCCACCTGGCCCAGGAAAAAAAACAAGTGCTCTGCCCACTCTTGGCGGAATGTGGATTGGGTTTTCAAGATCACAGAACTGGATCTGACTCCTGGTAGGAAAATGAGTTGACATCAGGAACAATAAAGTCAGTGCAAATTTCTGATGATCAGACACAATTCCTACTGGCCCAACAATCACAAGCCTTTGTAAACGCTTTATGGAAAACCAAGCTGTAGAAGTCTTTTCCTTTGAAGTCTCCGCTGTTCGCTGAGACTCTGGATGGATGGACAGGAGCTTTCCAGACATTATAAAACCATCACTACAGTATTACCGCTTCTTTTTTTTTTTTTTAAAGGAGGTATACATCAAATATTAACAGAAGGTATGGGGACTTATTTTCTTTTTGTCTATTTTCTGAATTTTCTACAATCTTTTTTTTAGTGAAACCAAAATCTAAGATCATACAGGGATTCCATCATCAAACATTAGCTCATTTAAGTCCTAAGGACACCTCAGGACTCTCACGGTCCATGACCATCACTGTTTCACTGTTTTCAGATCACTGTTTCCACAGAGACGAGGATGCTGGGGCTTTGAGAACGCAGTGCCTCACGAGACACACTTGGAGGAGACGCTTTGAAGCCATCTCTCAGAGACCATCCCTGCTACACACAGTCAGAGGGGTTTGTATATACAGAAAGGAAGGGGTGGGGGTAAGACCAGAGGAAGAAAACAGGAAGCCCCACTTGGCAGCCCCCTTCACCACCAGGAAGGTCAGAGACAGACTCAGCCTCCTGGCCAAGCCCAGACAGCCCACCGTCCGCAGAGATAAAAAGTGACATCCTCACCCAGCCTCAGCCTGTGAGCGCCCTTCCAGTTCCTCGGCCAGAGACCAACAAGGTCCCTTGGGGCTAAGGGGTAGGGGTCACGCTGAGCCTTTTCTACCCTTCTTCCTGCCCACCTGCGAGAAGGCAGGAGTTTAAGGGGGGGTTTGCAGGCATAATGCCAGGCAGCATTCCCTCAACATTCATCCTGGGCTCTGCCAGCTGATAGAGAGTCACTCAGCCCCAGAGTCTGTATCACCTGATGAGGCCTGATGACTCAGTGACTTGACCACGGGACTCAGTAACTGCACGGTAATTGTCCTCACTGGCCAAGAGATGAGAGGAAGGCGCAAAGCCACACGTCACTGCTGCCCAGCAGTGGGACCCTCCCAACGTAGCTCCCTCCTACCTCTTTTTCCATCCAAGAGGATTGGGGTGAGGAACAAAAAGGGAGTGGTGTGAAATCTATTCCAGGTGTGTCACAGCCAACTGGAGACCCACCCACCAAATGAGATTTGAACAAACCCAACCCAGATGAAGCTGGATTTGCCAGTCATGCTCCTATCCCTCTGCAGGGAAGAAGTTGCGAGTAAAGCGGCAATGGAGAGGGAAAGCTCGGGATGCCAACGGAAAGCCGGGAGGAACATCTGGTCAACCTCATCATTCACTCATTGGTTCATTTGTTTGTTTCCTCAAGATGTGAACACCTTCTGTATGCTGGCAATGACCCAAACAGACCAAATTCCCTGTCTGGGAATTTGTGGAGTTTCACTACTATAAACAAGTAAACAATAACAGGTCGGGGGTGAGAACTGCTATGAAGAAAAAGCCAATCAAGGAATGAGGGCTGGGGTGGCAGAGATGGTGGGCTGGCAGTTGTCATTTAAATGTTAGCCCAGGAAGGTCTTGTTGATAAAGTGACATCTGAGCAGAAAGCTGAAGGAGATGGAGTGGACCGTGCAAACCCTATGGTTAAGACAACAAGAAACAGGGGGAGCAGCAGGTTCAAAGACTCTGAGGTAGGAGCATATATGACATCCGTTCAGCCAGAGGAGGGTAAGGCCCATCAGCTGGGGCTGGTGGCTAAACGGCCAACCTCCAGAGGCCCCTGAACACAAAGGTCCCCTTTCCCAGCTCTGCTCCAGAATCTGAGCTCAGGGGACCCAGTGGGGAAACTCCCGTGGGGAAGCCACTGCAGAGGCTCCAAGGGGATGCTTTCACAGACCACTATGACATCACCCCACGGCATGGGGACATGGATGTTCTTATGTAGATATTTGTGGCCTCAAAGGGACCATAAATTCAAGTGTTGAAGACTTTCAGAAGAGGAGGTTTCATGACCTCCTCAGCACTGACCCAATGTTTACATTAAATTATCAGAAATTTCTCCTCAAACCTAACCAGAACCCTTCTCACTGCCAGGTCAAGACCACTACCACCCCGGGCTATGGTGGGTGAGACACATCGCCAACGTGGGGCACTTTGGAGGGAGGATGCCTTAGGGTTGGGGAGCTTCTGGGGACTGCTGAGCACCTTCTGGAGAAGGGCTCCTTCTCTCTAGAAAGCTGCAGCCTGGGTGGGGCCCCAGAGGGAGGCGGAGAGAAGGACGGCTGCTCAGGCTTGTTGCAGGCCACCAAGTCATGGGCACTTGGATGTTGTACAGTCCAGGGCAGCAGGACAGGGAAGGAAGGGTTTCGGGCAGCTGGTCTGTCTAGGAACAAAGGCCACATTATCTGGAAGGTTCCAACCAGAAAGCTCAGTTCAGCATTCAGAATGCAAAACCCAAATACGTAGCTAGAGTCTCAGCAGAACCACCAAAGCGTCAAGGGGATGAGAAATCTGAGGGGTGCGCGGAGCGGGGCAAGGAAGAGGAATGCCCGAGTCCTGGCCCCTTATCCTCGATGGCTCCCGTCTTAACACATTCCTGGGGCTTCGCTTCCCAAGGGCTCGCTTTCCCATCGCCTCCCCCACCCCCGCCCCAGCCCAACAGCACACTGCGCACACACAGTGGGGGCCTGCCGTGGTACCTGCACTCACTGAGCATCTGCTTACAGGAAGAGACCCTGGGAGGCGACAGCATCTTCTGTCACATAACACACAGCAGGGACAGGAACTCAACCGGGACCAGCTCCTCAAGAGTCACCTGAGCAGGAAGCCCCAGTGTGGGCCAAGGAGTGTGAGAGCCCCCAGCCCAGGGCCTGGCACACAGCAGGTACCACCATGTGTTGGGAGCTCTTTTCCTTCCCATTCACAGGGCCTGCATCTCAGGCTGGGAAGTCCTCACATCAGTGACGATTCAAGGAAGACACTCTGAAACCAGCAGCCCCGGCAGTTGCCTGACCACAGCCCCTCTGCCGCCCCTTTTCTGGTCTTGGTTCCTCTGTTGCCTATTTGGGCTCTCAGGACAAAGAACCAATGTTCCAAGAGAAGCAGATGGCTAATTTCTCCCAAACCAGGGAGGAGAATACGAGGGAGGGAGTGTTCCTCCTGCTGTCCGACAGGCAGTCATCAGGGAGGGCGGAGGACAAGCCCGATGTTCTAAGCACAGCCTCTGGTCCGGCCGCCTGGGAGGTGGACCTGGGTACCAGTTCCAGCAGTAAGGCAGCGCCCACTGGTAGGGGCAACCAAATGACAGCATGCTCACCCTACTAACAGTACCAAGAGCGGGAGTGAAAGCAACCTGTTGGGGGGAGGAAAACAAGGGGCTGACTCCAAACGTACCTGTGGACAAAGCCACGGCTGTCCCGTGCCCCTGAGCTTCCGCAGGAGGCCCACGAGTCAGAGGTGCGCCCATGGCGCGGGGTGGGGTGATGGGCAGAGCAGGAGAGCTTACCTGCCTCGCCACCCTCCGTGCCTCCCAGTAGGGCTTTGAGTCTTCCACAGCTTTGCCAATTTTCTTCACCAGCTCATCCAGTTTCACCGTTGCCTCAACAAGAACAGAGCGGAACTTCTGACGAATGTCCTGCAGACAGGAAATTGAGGACACAGTTCAGGCTTAAGAAGGAACGTGCGGAAATCTGCTTTACTTAACCGGAAGCACCCAGAAGGGCCTCCACTCGGCCTACAAGGCCCTGATTTCATGCCTTTACAAGACGGTGTCTAGAGCACCACCATCCAAGAGAACCTTCCACGATGCTGGAGTGTCCTATGACCTGCACTGGTCAGTATGACAGCCACTGACCACACATGGCTACTGAACACTTGACACTGACTAGCAAGACTGACTAACTGAGTCTTTAACTTATTTCATTTTAAGTAACTATATTTAAATTTAAACAATGTGGCCAGTGACTACCTCATTGGACAATGCAGGTTAGACTGAAAGGCTCCATCCAGGGGAAGATGCCCAGTCCGGCCACGCCTGGCTGCTTCACTCCCTAATGACGGCACCATTTGCTACACTCCCATGATGTCCCCACCCGTGTAACGTGGTCAACATTAAACAGCGGGTACAGATTTCCCACATGCCAAACCCTGTGCTAGGCCTTGGGCTTGGTCCCTGCTTTCAGGGCACTTCCAGTCTGGTGGGTGAGGGAGGCATTTACAGCCCAACCCAGCGAGTCTGCGCCAGGATGGGACCAGTACAGGTGCCGTGGAACCCAGGGCAGAGAACCTCACCAGGCCAGGTCAGGGGGGCAGGGGGAGGGGGGTGAGGTTAGAGGGAGACTCACAGGAAACTTCCAGGGGTTACTATCTGCACAGAAGCCTGAATTGTGGATGGGCACCTGGAGAGAAGAGAAAATACTGAGTCCAGAGCAGGTGGCAGACCAGCGCCCACCGGGTGGGGGGAGGGAGTAGTGTGGCGTTTTCCAGAGACTGAAGGAAGCTGGACGTCTGGAATGCAGAGAATGGCTAGAGATAAGGGCGGCCACCCCTCCCAGAGATGCCACGAGCAAGGTGGCCTGCATAAGAGTTTGGGAGAGAAGAACAGGCAGGTGGGTGGTGCCAGGGTTAACCACGTTGTGAAAGTCAGGAAACCAGATCCATGGATGACACAAGGAGGAAAAAAAAATTAAAAAGACAACATTTAGTCCCAGGTCTAGGAGGACATGTTGGATGGTCGGTGAGGGCTTCAGAGACCCCACGTCCCTCCCCTCTACTCCTCTGCCCTCGGGCACTGGCCTGTCACAGCCATGCCTCAGGGTGTGTGCGGGCGTTTGAGAGCAGAAGTGGGTGCCCAGGGAGAGAGGAACAACACATGATCACCAGCCATGGGGCTGCCCCAAGAGCAGCCGGCCGCACTGCTGGTAAAACACGTGAGCTCCGCTGGCTACAAAGGAGCTGCCTCACTATCTGAAAACTATTTCTAAACATAAAATTATATGGGCCTCTTGGGCCAACAGGATGGCTCATGGGGGTGAGGAAGGCCCCAATCACTTCTAATTTCCTTTCCCCCATCATCTCATACCCTGGGTTTTCTAGATGGGTTTGAAAGTGCCAGGGCTGCAGCATATGAAGCCATGGCCTTTGTCTTGTATGGGAGCTTCTCAGCTCCTGAGTCCCATCCTACTTCTGACAGAGGCCTTGGTTGCTTTCCCCAGGCCTGTGTCCTCATTATCATAATTTTCTCTGCCTTCCCTCCTATCTGGCCAGGCTTGCAGTCACGTGCTACAGCTACAGCTGCCGAAGACAGAACAAGACTAGGCTTGTCCTCCAGAGGACGCGCCACAGATGCATGCAGGCCGCCAGGGACAAGCAAAGCTCCACCGAGCTTCTGTTAGACTTGACTTCCTGTACGTGGGAGGTAACATGTTGTCTAGAGCTCAGGATTTGTATCAGAGAGATGGATCTAATCCTGGTTAAACCTCTTTCTGTGAGGCCCCCATCAGGTAACTTCCTTATGAATAATTTTTATTACCTATAAAATGGTGACTTTCCATCTCATAGGGAGGGCTGTTGGAAGGAATAAGAGAGAATGCAAACATAAAACACCTACTAGTTCCTGGGCACACGGCAGGTATTCAATAAATGCACACAATTTTTTTCCCCCGGCATAAAAAGAGACCCACGATCCTATTAAACACCACCAAGGGGGTGGCTCTGAGGCAGGGGGAGCTGACGTGAGGGCGGGAATAACCTGCTACCGTGTGGGCAGAGGCTTGGCAGACGCACCTACACACATGGCTGAATCCTCCCACTCAGCACCCTGGTGGGGGAGGGGCCAGCACCACATCCAGACCACAGGTGGGAACTCCAGGGGCCACATCAGTCAGCGTGTGACCCAGGGCAGGTCACGCCATCACTCTGCACCTCCTCTGGGAAATGAGAATTGTGCCCCAAACCAGTGGCCTATGGGCCCACAGGCTTAGGGCCTTCAGCCGCTACGCTGTGTACTAAAGCTCAGGAAAAATCGTATATTTTTTTAAATGCGGATGCTCACATTTCTCGTAAAAAAAAAAAAAAATTTTTTTTTAAATCAGATGATCTGGCAAAACTGGGCCCCCATTCCTACTTGGCAACCACTGGCTAGAAGTAAAGGAGAAGACACCCCTTGGAGACTGTCCTTTCCAGTCCCCACGTCCTGTGCCTGAGCCACACCCAGCCTGCTTCACTCACTGAGCTCCCCTGCCAGGCCCTCAGAGACTTCTGATTTGCCCAGAGCTATTCTGGGCACCAGTGCCTATAAGCCACCTGCCTGCATGAGGCGGGTACAGGGAACAGATGGACAGCTTCCCTTGGGGCAGACACTTACAGATGCTTTCATTCCATCAGCATATGCAATCACTAACAACCTTACCAGGTCGGTGCTATGGTTGTTCCTTTTTTTCTTAATTGAAGTATAGTTGATTTTCAGTGTTGTGTTAGTTTCAGGTGTACAGCTCAGGTGCACAGTACAGTGATTCAGCTATACATGTATATCTATTCTTTTTCAGATTCTTTTCCATCATAGGTTATTACAAAATCTTGAGTATAGTCCCCTGTGGGTGCTATGGTTGTTATCCACATTTTATAAAGAGGGAAACTGAGGCACAGAGCAACTAGGTAGCTTGCCGAAGGTCGCAAAGCTGGGAAACAGCACAGCCAAGATTTAAACTCAAGCGGTAAATAAATAAGCACCGTGCAGTGTGATAAGTACTAAGACCTCAGTCTACACACTGCAGTGAACACACAACCAGGAAGGACACACCCAGAGAAAGCACCATTCCAACCAGGCCTTGGATGGAGGAGGATTTCACCAGACAGAGAAGGGGGCATCAAAGGACCAGCAAAGCGAAGGGTGGCAGGTGGGAGGGCTGGTGGGACGGAGGAAGGAAAGGCACGTGGGCCACACTGAGGCCTTTGAACTCTATCCCACACGCAATGGGAGACAGGGTGGGTTTCTCTTGTGAGTCTCAATTTACTTGCTACATGCCTGTAGTCAGCAATGCTTGAAGAATTCTCTACCACAAAAAACAAAAGTTTGCATCGTTCCCTGGACGGCATGTCTGTGAATAGATCTTTCCTAGCTGTAACAGTGTAAACGCTGAACACTGACAACAACGCGGTCCTGCTGGGAGGGACGGGGGTGGCGGCGGACACAGGAGGAAGGAGACTAAAGCCTCATCTTCCATAGGGGGTGTCCGCAGATAAGAACTAAAACTAGGGCTTCCCTGGTGGCGCAGTGGTTGAGAGTCCGCCTGCCGATGCAGGGGACACGGGTTCGTGCCCCGGTCCGGGAAGATCCCACATGCCACAGAGTGGCTGGGCCCGTGAGCCATGGCCGCTGAGCCTGCGCGTCCGGAGCCTGTGCTCCGCAACAGGAGAGGCCGCAACACTGAGAGGCCCGCATACCGCAAAAAAAAAAAGAACTAAAACTAAAAAGTCAAGAAGTAGCCACACAAAGCCTACTGTTTAGAGTCACAGAAGTAACAGAATCCAACAGCACATTAAAAGGGTCAGACACCACGATCAAGTGCGGTTTATCCCAGGAATGCAAGGATTCTTCAATATACGCAAATCAACCCACGGGATACACCATATTAACAATCTGAAGGATAAAAACCATATGATCATCTCAGTAGATACAGAAAAAGCTTTTGACAAAATTCAACACCCATTTATGATAAAACCTCTCCAGAAAGTAGACACAGGGGGAACTTACCTCAACATAATAAAAGCCATACACCACAAACCCACAGCCAACATCGTCCTCAACGGTGAAAAACTGAAAGCATTTCTTCTAAGATCAGGAACAAGACAAGGATGTCCACTCTCACCACTATTAGTCAACATAGTTTTGGAAGTCCTAGCCATGGCAATCAGAGAAAGAAAAGAAATAAAAGGAATCCAAATTGGAAAAGAAGAAGTTAAACTGTCACTGTTTGCAGATGACATGATACTATACATAGAGACTCCTAAAGATGCCACTAGAGTCACAGATGTAAATACCTAAAGAATCAGCTAAAATATGTTAAACTGATCAATTAAATTGCCTCTAAGGGAGAAATAAATGGGGATGGGGTGGGGGGAGGGTGTTGTCTGTTTTATTTTGTTTTCTGCCCTTTTTAAAATTGTAGTAAAATATCACGGTGGATTTTTAAGCAGAGGCATCACCAGATCAAATCTGGGTTTTACCAAAGAGTGGACTGGGGTCTTCATTTGAGTCTGGTTGGCAGATTCAGGGACCACCAGCCTGGTCAAGCGTGTGACCATCAAAGGGTGTTGGGCCCAGGAAATATGATTTGACGTCAGCGTCTTCCTCTATAAAAGAGGCTGTGTTGCCAGAGAGGATGACGCATGGCTGGCCGACAGCCAAGCACCAACAACTTATTCATCCAAGACGTGTTAAAAGCTAAACATAAAGCCAGCCTTCTTCCTGATAAAAGAGTGGGCCTAGTTCTGGTACCATCCCACAGAGGGTCATGGCTACCTGAGTAATAATTCACTACAAATGCTGGGGTGTGGGAGCCCACAAACCAAAACCTTTCCTGCCTACCCAACATAATAGCCCTGATTTTCCCAGGCCTCACCCTGGTCCCAGAACTGGTCCCATGCCTGGCCAATCAGTCGGGGATACTCCTAGCCTCAGGGATTGCTGAGGGAGGGCACGGGACTGATCAGAACCAGTGAGATCTCATTCTGGGACTTTTCTGAAACTGTTAGAGGAACTTTTTGCACTGAGATGGCTGAGAAGATGGAATGAAAGCTGGAGCAGACTGCAGCCATCTTGGCACCATGAGGGCAGAGCCTGCCAAAGGCAGGGAGGGAGTCCCTATGACACTTTGAGCTCTTGGTCCTAGCAATGCTTTACAGTCTAACCCCATACTCCACTCTCCTAGAGCCAAAATAATGCACACACACACCCAATTGTCCCCCCTTGCTTTATGTTGTGTTTAAGTTAGTTGGAATTGAATTTCTACCATTTGCAACTGAATTAAGTAAGCTTTTAAAAAAAACTGAAAAATACTGTATGCCTTAAGGTAGTCATATTAATGTATTCAGGGAGGGGAAAGTCAATCTACAGTCTATAATGTGGCAAAGCACTGTAACTAAATACAGGTAACTGCTGGAGGGCTTCTGCCCCTGATAATAAAGCCATGCTTATGAGGAGCAGGGTCTGGGGAACTTAATTCAACCTACCCTGTACAAAGCATTTCTTTTTTTTTTTTTTTTAATCCATCTTAAGGCCAGCTGGCCACAATTGAACTTGTGTTTTTTGCCTTATTTCCTAGTGCGAGAAAAGACTCGACCGTGGTTCTTTGTCTCCTACAATTACAGGCAAATGTGTCTCCCAAGATCAGAATGGGGGCTGCTTCCAGGAGTGTCCAGGGAGGAGAGCTGGCTGTTTTCCCTACAGTAAGTGACCCATGGAGGGAAGCAGTTCAGAAGTACAAACACCTCAGGAGAACGAGTAGAGCTTTCACCAGTCAACAGAAATAAGCCACCTACCAGCCAGGGCTGTTTACCAGCTAATTTTTTTTTAGATCACCACTTGAAGGAGTTCTAAAAGGGCTCCCTCGGCCTGGATGAGGCCTCAGATCTTCCAATCTCAAAACTGTGTCACATCCATCAGGTGACTCAGACTGAGGGCAATTTCTTCACGCAGAGAACTGCTGAGGGTGGCAGTCTCCCTGTTTGAATATGTCAGTGTGTCAAAATGCAGCGCCCTATCAGACAGGAACCTCAGCCCCACGAAACCAGCACCCGTGTGCCTTGGAAACAGCGGGCAGGGGTCACCACCCTGGGGACAATCCTGTTTTCTGGCCAATCCACTCACTCAAGCCTCGATGATGTCACCTGTAAGCTGAGAAGGGCAGCCTCTCCCCTTCACAAAGACGTCCCCAGAACCAAGCGAGATTAGGACACAATGTCAGTTTTTAAAAATAACTGTCCTACAAATTAAGGGTGACACCAAACTTCAAAAGATCCCTAGTAACGCCATTTATAAATACACTGCTTTCTGCTCATGGAAAGATTTCACAGGCATGATCTGAGACTCACAAGGACCCTGTAGGACAGGATGGCCAGGCTCAGCAAGAAGGGCGGTCCCCAGTCTCCAGATAAGAGACCTCAGCCCCAGGGGAGAAGTGCTGTCTTGACCTCAGGTCACAGGCAGGGGAGCCTCAGGCTAGCGTCAGGAGCACAGACCACTAGTCCTAAGTTCCATGTGTCTTTCCCTTCACCTCTGGCTCCCAAAGTCTGGTCCAGGGAACACGGGGGTAGGGACTGGGGGTTCCCTGAGACCTTTTCTGGGAGTCTGCAAGGTCAAAACCATTTTCATAATTGAGTTCGACTTAATTTGCCTCTTTCACCTTCATTCTCTCATGAGCGTTGAGTGGAGTTTCCAGAGACTACTTGAGCGGTGACATCAAGAGACAGAACGCAGAAGCAGAAGTGAGCATCCAGCTCGCCTATTAAGCCAGACATGAAAGAGACTCATAAAAACCATAAAATGACAGCTTTCTTTTCACGGGTTTCTTTTGGTTTGGGAAAACAGTTATTTTTGATAAGATATATTCTTTACGCTGACAGGTAATAGGCTTATTACTGTCATTTTTAATGAATGAATACAAGTGTTTAAAACAACTCTGTTTTAATCTCTAACACGGCAGATACTGTAGATGCTCCCCACAAAAAACAAAAGCTCTGAAATGCTCAGTGATCACAGGAGTGTAAAAGGAACCTCAGGCCCAAAAGCAGCGGGCGAGGTTTGCAAGGCACAAATAAGAGACACGGATGTAGAGAACAAATGTATGGACACCAAGGGGGGAAAGCGGTGGGAATGTACTGGGAGATTGGGATTGACATATATACACTAATATGTATAAAATAGATAACTAATAAGAACCTGCTGTATAGCACAGGGAACTCTACTTCACTTTGCTGTAGATACTAACACAACACTGTAAAACAACTATACCCCAATTAAAAAAAAAAAAGAAGCATCGGGTCAGCTGGTGCCACCAAACCACACCCTGCCCCTGGGCTGCCCTGCAGAGACCCTGCTGGAGGGAAACACCAGTGTATTTTCAGTAACAGAGAAGCAGCTATACCTTCTCAGGCCTTCCCAAGAGGAGAAAGCCTCCATTTGGGGTCACTATCTCTTCATAGCCCTTCTTCACGTTTGCTAATCTCCTTTTTAAGAAAGGGGGAGTTAGGCTCAGAGCCCTCCCCAAAGGGAATCTGCTAGAATTTGATAGGCAAAACAATAAACCCACTGGAAACAAAGGAGCATTGCTCTGCAAAGTCAGCAAGCGGGACCCTATGAGTTGGGCACGTCCATATGATTCTTCACTGAAGTGAAAGAGTGGCATTGACACATATACGCTACTAAATGTAAAATAAATAGCTAGTGGGAAGCAGCCACATAGCACAGGGAGATCAGCTTGGTGCTTTGTGACTGCCTAGAGGGGTGGGATATAGGGAGGGTGGGAGGGAGGGAGAGAGACGCAAGAGGGAGGGGATATAGGGATATATGTATACATATAGCTGATTCACTTTGTTATACCGCAGAAACTCACACAACAATGTAAAGCAATTATACTCCAATACAGATGTTAAAAAAATAATAAAAAATAAAATAAAATGTTAAAAAAAAAGCCTGCTTGAAACAAAGTTATTTCCCTTTGATGACTTTTCACTTCTGGTCATGAAGTCTCATTTTCAAACAAACTTAAGTACGAATGTGAATCCAGGAAAATACAGAATAAACAGTACATAAGAACTAGAACAAGGCAAAAATTATGACAGAGGCAGAAGAACGAGAGAGTGGGGATGTAAAGTCTCTGTATCAGGAATGTTCCAGAATTCCACGATGAAAGGCACCCCCGGAAACACTCCAACTTCCTGACCAATTCTAAGGTACCTGAAACGTTTTTAATGTTACTACAACATGTTTTTTCCCCACCCATCCAATCTATTCTTTAACAGCACTTGTGGTAGCTACTAAAACACACAAAGAAACCACTTTCCTAGAGCTTCGGTGAAAGGGATCAAGTGTCCTCCAGGGCTGGCTGCTAGAACTTTCTGCAACAATGCAGATGTTCTGTATCTGTGTAGCTCACTACAGAGGCCACCGGCCACAGGCGGCTAAATGAAAACTTGAAATGTGCTTAGTGCAGCTAATTGGATTTTGTATTAAATTTTAATTTTTAAAGTATACTTCAAATCGCCCCATGGGGCTAGTGGCTGCCATCCCGGACAGCACAGGTCCAGCTCCTGGACCCCAGATTTCACCCCGCTCCCCACTTGGAGAGATCACGCCACGCTCCCGGGTCCTCCTGCTGCCTTGTCTCCTTGCCTCTGCCTGGTTTTTCTTGCCACAAGGAGCGGCTGTCACAGCCCTGTGGGAAGGGCGGCCAGGACAATCTGATTTCACCTTCAGGAATTCTGCAGCAGAGGCAGAAGTGGAAAAACGGCGCCAGGGCAGAGCCGGGACCTGGGGAGCCAAACCAGAAAGGCCGAGGCAAGAGGGCCCAGGAGCAGAGAAGAGGCAGAGGTGGAGAAGGGGGGGCGAGGGCAGGAGCCCCCGGGGGGCTGGAGCCAGCCCCTCCCCGCCCAGCACCCCTCAGGCCCAATTCCCCATCAGCGAGTTTCATCCAACCAGGGAGCCTGGTGAAGACAGCTGCAAAAGGATGGAAACGTGCATGGAAAAGAAAGAAGGGGGAGACAGTACCAGGGCCTCTGAGTTGGAAGCAGCAGAATCGCCACCGGGACCTCTAGCCTAGCTCCCTCCCTCCACCCCCCCTTCTTTCCCACCTCAAACCCCAACTTCAGAGGCAGAGGCTTCTTGAGGCGTCTGCAAAGCCCACCTTCTGTGGGGACTGTGCCTCACGCGTAAGCAGAGCCATGCTGCTGTGCTTCTGACACAAGACCCTCTCCCAGGGGACAAAACGGAGGAAGCCAGAGGGGGGAGAGATGGGGACACAGAGAGAGTTGACCGAGAGGGAAGAGAAAGCAAACGAGAGAAGGGGAGGCAGCAGAGGGGGAATGCGGGCGATGTTCCTGCTTCCTGACCCGAATTCTGCAATTACACAGCCACATCATTTATCAACCTTTGGCAAAGGCACCTTTGAGAGTGAGGACTGCAAATAACGATGCTGGGATGCTTGGTGTCCCTGCTCAAGGCTCTACAATGCCCTCCCCACCCTTGGGGTTCATGAAGGAAAATCCTGCCTTTTATTTAAGCCGTTTGAGTGGTTTGGAAGAAAGTGTAGGGGATTCCATCCCAGCTCCAGACCCAGGGGCAGGCCCTGTGCAGCTCGGCAGCCTTGGTGACAAGGTCAGCCCTGCTTCCTCTTTCCACAGCACCACACCATCTGTCCTGGTTCTGGGCCACCAAGAGCTTCCTTCCACTGAGAGAGGAGAAAAGGAAAGTAAGAAAAGATGGTTGGTCAGCATGGTTTCCTGGGGCCAGCTGGCCTCTTCCGAGGTTATCAAGGGTCTGAGAGCTTTTTTAGGCCTAAGTGGAACCAAGTTACTCCCAGGCAGAAAGGCTGTCCTCTAGAATTCTGATTTGACTAGAGGGATGTTTCCAAACAAGCAGGAGAGGACCCACTCCCATCTCCCAGAGCACAAGCAGCCCCCGCAGCTGTCCCCACACTGGACCACCCAGCTTCATGCAACATCAAGATTCCACAGCCATTTGGAGGCCGAGTTAAGGCAGTCGGTAGGTCTGGGAATAAGGAAAAAGCTCTTTTTTCAACTTTTTTAGTTTGAAATAATTTCAGACTTGGAAAAAATGAGGGTAAGATGCAGACTTGATGTCCCTTTACCCTGAAGTATTTCAGTGTGTATTTCCTAAAGATGAGGACATTCTCTCACAGAACCAGAGTACGATGATCAAAATCAGAAAATTAACATTGATACGATGCCATTAATCCAGTCTATGACTTTGTTCAAATTGCATCAACTGTCCCACCAACGTCTTTTACAGCAAAGGGAAAAAGATATTTTTCCTGGTCCAGGATCCAGTCCAGGACTCAAACGACATCTACTGTCAATCTCTCTCTAGTCTCCCTACTCTGGAAGCATTCTTCAGTTTTTCATGGCCTTGATAGTTTTCAATAATATGAACCAGTTATTGTGTAGAATGTCTGTCACTGGGAAAGACTCACTTTCAATTCACCTTTTTTGTTGATGTTACGTAGGCAGGAGCCACCAGGATGGAATCTAACCAATTACAAAAAAATACGTTTCAATAGCCTAAGGTCCAAAGCACCACAAAGGAGAAAACCCAACAGCCCTTTAGTCTTCAGGCACAACGGTCAATTGTATGAGGCCCAGGAGGAGGGACAGAAGCTACATAACCACCCTACACACACACACACACACACACACACACACTCAGTCAGACACACATACACAGAAAGACACAGGCACACTCATGCACACACAGACACCCTCTCTCACACACACAGGGACACACACATACACAGCAGAGCTGAGAAGGCTGAAAGGACCCGCTGCTTTTTTCACTCAGAGCCAAACGCATGTGTTTTTTTTTTTGGTTTTTTTTCGGTACACGGGCCTCTCATTGTTGTGGCCTCTCCCGTTGCGGAGCACAGGCTCCGGATGCGCAGGCTCAGAGGCCATGGCTCACGGGCCCAGCCACTCCGCGGCATGTGGGATCTTCCCGGACCGGGGCACGAACCCGTGTCCCCTGCATCGGCAGGCGGACTCTCAACCACTGAGCCACCAGGGAAGCCCCAAACACATGTTTTTAAATCCACAAGATTCTTAGTGTGAGAGGAGGCAGAACTGCTGAAACTGAGGCATTTTATGGAGTTCAACCGCAAGTGAACTATCTCCATGTCTGCACCAAAAGGCTTAACATATTTCCTCAATTTTAAGACTCACTTTTTTTCAAACATTTGCTAATATTAGGGGTACTTCCCTGGTGGCCCAGTGGTTAAGAATCCGCCTGCCATTGCAGGGGATATGGGTTCGATCCCTGGTCCAGGAAGATCCCACATGCTGTGGAGCAACTAAGCCCATGCACCACAACTACTGAAGCCCGCGTACCCTAGAACCGCAACTGCTGAGCCCACGCACCGCCAACTACTGAAGCCCACATGCTCCAGGGCCTGTATGCCGCAAATACTGAACCCACGTGCTTCAACTACTGAAGCCTGTGGGCCTAGAGCCCGTGCTCTGCAACAAGAAAAGCCACTGCAATGAGAAGCCTGCGCACCGCGACAAAGAGTAGCCCTCGCCTGCCGCAACTAGAGAAAGCCTGCGCGCAGCAGCAAAGACCCAATGCAGCCAAAATAAATAAAATAAAATAGGCCTTCCTATTTTAAAAAAATGTGCAAATATTGGATTTTAGACGGATCATACAAATAATGTGAACATTTATCAGGGGTGATGTTTCAGCCACCCATCAAGCAGTTATGCAATACAAGTTCTGTTTTAAATTAACATGAGTTTCAGCATCAGGGCAATGGTGAGTTCACGGCCCAGCCTAGGGAAGCTCGAGGGACCAGGCAGTGAGGCCTCTGTGGAAAGCACGCACCCCCCTCCCAGCACTCCAGGCAAGCTGCTGCCTTGCTCCTCTTGGAGGACCTTCCTCCTGACTGCAGCTCCCGGAACAGAACGGAAAGAAAGGAGGACGAAGGACGCAAAGGAAACAAAGTAAAAATCCACTGCCATTGGTTTAAGAGACACGGAAGAACCCGGAAGTGGCTAAAAACAGGAAAAGTGGCTGCTTCTAGCAGAACTGGGGGTGGGAAGGAATGAGGCAGAGGACTTTCATTTTCTCAGGGGCTTTTCTTCAACTATGTGCAAGTATTGCTTCAATAAATATCAGACTTTAATTTGGCTGCAGCACAGATTGACCAATGTTTTGTATTTCCCCATCATCAAGACTGAGGGGGACTCAGCTCATTCAGCATGTGGCTAGATTCAAATCAAAATCTCAATCATTCCAGTAAACTGCTGCAGCCACTATGGAAAACAGTATGACAGTTCCTCAAAAAACTGAAAATAGGGACTTCGCTGGTAGTCCAATGGTTAAGACTCCGCACTCCCAATGCAGGGTGCCTGGGTTCGATCCCTGGTCAGGGAACTAGATCCCGCATGCCACAACTAAAGATCCCACATGCTGCAGCTAAAAGAGCCTGCATGCCGCAACTAAGGAGCCCACATGCTGCAACTAAAGATCCCACATGCCGCAACTAAACATCCTGCATGCCACAACTAAAAAAGATCCCGTGTGCCGCAACTAAAGATTCTGCATGTCACAATGAAGATCCTGCACGCAGCAACAAAGATCCTGCATGCCGCAACGAAGACCCAGCGTAGCCAAATAAATAAATAATTTCTTTCTTTTAACTGAAAACAGAGCTGCCATATGATCCAACAATCCCACTCCTGGGCATATATCTGGACAAAACTGTAATTCAGAAAGGTACATGCACCCCAATGTTCACAGCAGCACTATTCACAACAGCCAAGACATGGAAACAACCTAAACGCCCATTGACAGATGAATGGATAAAGAAGACATGGTACATATACACAATAGAATACTACTCAGCCATAAAGAAGAATGAAATAATGCCATTTGTAGCAACATGGATGGACGTAGAGATTATCATACTAAGTGAAGAAAGTCAGACAGAGAAAGACAAATACCGTATGGTATCACTTACATGTGGAATCTAAAATATGACACAAATGAACTTATCTACAAAAGTTTGTGAGGACTCACAAACATAGAGAACAGACTTGTGGTTGCCAAGGGGGTTGGGGGAGGGATGGATTGGAAGTGTGGGATTAGCAGATGCAAACTATTATATACAGAATAGATAAACAACAAGGTCCTACTGTATAGCACAGAGAACTATATTCAATATCCTGTGATAAACCATAATGGAAAATAATATGAAAAAGAATGCATATATATGTATAACTGAATCACTTTGCTATACAGCAGAAATTAACACAACACTGTAAATCAACCATACTTCAATAAAATAAATTTTTTTTTTAAATCTCGGTCATTCAATATCAGGGCTGGAAAAGCCACTGCCCATCATTTAGCTCAGAGGCTGCCATTTCACAAAGGAGGAAACTGAAGCCTCTCCCAAGGATGTGTATTTGGCGAGCGTCAGGGCAAAGACTGAAAACTTGTTCTAGATCAGCATTCTTTCATCTCACCAGCCTCAGTGAGGACCTGTGAAGCAGAGCCTCCACACCCACAAACACACATATTAAAAACTACTTCAGGGGGCTTCCCTGGTGGCGCAGTGGTTGAGAGTCCGCCTGCCGATGCAGGGGACACGGGTTTGTGCCCCGGTCCGGGAGGATCCCACATGCCGCGGAGCGGCTGGGCCCGTGAGCCATGGCCGCTAAGCCTGCGCGTCAGGAGCCTGTGCTCCGCAACGGGAGAGGCCACAACAGTGAGAGGCCCGCGTACCGCAAAAAAAAAAAAAAAAAAAAAAAAACTACTTCAGGGCATGGGCTCCAGCCTCAGACTCCTGGATTCAAATCTTGGGTCCTCATCCCATTGGCCATGTGACCCGTGAGAACTGGTTCAATCTCCATGTCTCATCAATGTCCTCAAGACATTGTGTTAGTTTTGAGAACTAACAGGATAAACTATACAAACCACTTAGCACAGTGCTTGGAATAACAATAAGCTTTTGATAAATAATCGTGACTTTTACGCAGGTGTTGTTATTCAATAAATAGCAATGGTTAGAAAGGGAAGGGCCGAAGCTGGCTGAACGTATTATATGCTAGGTACTGTGCCAGGCACTTTACAATCATGACCTTATTTAATCCTTAACAACCCTGCAAGATAGGTATTGCTCTTCCCACTTTAGAGAGCAGGAAATGAAAAACCCAGAAAAGCTAAAAACCTTGCCAAGACTGCACAGCTTATGAAGAGGCAGAGGGAGAATTCAAACCTAGCTCTCCTGAACTCCCAAGCCCATGCTTTTCCTCTATTAGCTCCAAAACAAGTTTTCCTATGCTTTTTTGATCCCAGGGTTCACAGCATCAAAGTACGATTTGCTTGAACAAGTTCCAACTTGGGGAGTGGATCCAATTTCCAGCAAATGCATGCAATACCAGGATCCTATTTCTGCAGTGGGGACGCTAGCAAAACCCGTGGCAGGGAAAGAAAGCAGCGCTCAAGAGCTATCCAAGGAGCTTAAGAACCTTCCCCCTGAATTTATAAAGTGTCTGTCTAGCTACTGTACTTTGGGGACTCTAGCCTCCACTAATTTTCTGTAATAGGCATTGAAGCCATGGCATAATATTCTCTCAGACAACATTTTTAAGAAACAGGCAAAGCAAAGAATTTCCTATCGCAAGACCCACAGCACTGCTCAAAACTGCTCCCTCTTGCTTTAATTGTAGCTGGTTGGTTTAAGGGTTATTGACAGAACGAATCAAAGTCCTTGCTCTGCTGGATGGTTAACTATTAACGCAGTTCGGCAAGGCACTGTGAAATGTGGCTGTTGGTGAAGCCAACGGACATCCTGCGGGCCTCAGAATGAGTCACTGTCTCTGTATCACCACCAGGAGTGTGGCCATTCTAAAACAGGGCTCGAAATGCTTTAGGACTGCTCCCATCAAGAGATGGCGTCTGGGCCATCTCCTCTAGAACCTGGGCAGGTTCATGGCTGCTTGGACCAGCAGGATACGACAGAAGTGCTGCTATGGGACTTCCAAAGCTGTGATGCTCCCACCTGGTCATCTTGGGATGCCCACTGTGGGAAGCCAGGCACCATGAGGAGGTCAGAGTACCTGGGACCGCCGTGCTGGGACGGTCGCCTGTAAACACTGACCACTGACCAGCTGAGCCCCCAGCCAAGAGCCAGTATCCACGGCCAGACACAGGAGTGGGCCTCCTCGGACATCCAGTCCTGCGGGGCATTTGGATGAGCACCCCACCCCACCCCCAACCGACATCTGCCTGCAACTGCTCAAGACTCCTCTGGCGAGAACCACCCTGCAGAGCCCTCTCCAAATTCCCGACCCAACAAATCATGGGCAAAATAAAGCATTTGATTTGGGGTAAAGTAGTTTGGGGGGGTAATTCATTAGGTAGAAATAGGAACCAGAACCATAAGGAAGGACATCTTCGTTTCATCTCTTCTTCCAAAAAAGCTGGGACTCCCCTGGTGGCACAGCGGTTAAGAATCCGCCTGCCAATGCATGGGACACGGGTTCGACCCCTGGTCTGGGAAGATCCCACATGCCGCGGAACAACTAAGCCCGTGTGCCACAACTACAGAACCTGTGCTCTAGAGCCCGCGAGCCACAACTACTGATCCCGCGTGCCACAACTACTGAAGCCCGTGCACTCTAGGGCCTGTGTGCTGCAACTACTGAGCCTGCGTGCTGCAACTACTGAGCCCTGTGCTGCAACTACTGAGGCCACGTGCTGCAACTACTGAAGCCTGCACACCTAGAGCCCATGCTCTGCAACAAGAGAAGCCACCGCAATGAGAAGCCTGCTCACTGCAACGAAGAGTAGCCCCTGCTCACCACAAGTAGAGAAAGGTTGCGTGCAGCAATGAAGACCCAACGCAGCCAAAAAGTTTTTTTTTTTTAAAAAGCCAAAAACCAGGGAAGAAAACATCAAATCTGCAGGTTTCATATCTTATCAGAATGAAGCTGAAGCCTTTTGCGTGTTGGCAACAAAAGGGTCAGGTGGATGAACATACCCGAACCCTGTTCATCATGCTTCGGGTGAGTCTGATGCCACAGAGTATGCGTTTACATTAAGTGGGTTTGGCTGCAGTGAGAATAAACAACGGATGTTCCTGTCATTGTCTCCCTGCTGGCAGTTTCTTTCTGTCAGAGCAAACATTAATATCTCTTGGATAATCCAGCAAAACACAGCAAAGGAAAAAAGTCAGGCAAAAATAGAACGAAATTGTTTTCCATCTTCCTTTAAGGAAATGAAAGAGGCTGATTCTCTGAGCTCTCTAAGAGTGCCTTTGCAAATTTGCAAATTATCGTGAGACTCTTGGTTAAGATGTGTTGCATAAAAGGGATACAGTCGCTACTGTTAGAAGCATCTATGTGGTGATAGGCAGATTAAGTAACTCTCGGAAAGGAGGGCTGGTTGAAGATACCCGGGATGCTGCCAAAGGATGAGGTTCAATAGATGTTTAATTCATCCAGCCGACACACACACAAATACACCGCTATGTTCAAAGTTCCTACCATAAACGCTCAGAAGGAAAAATGACAGCTCAATATTAAAAGGCTGCAGCCCACAGGGACCACAGCTCTCTGCCAAAAGGGGTATCTGAAGATTCTATCAACCGTGGGGACAACAATGGATCCGCCAACCCTCAGAGCCTGTCTTCTTTTGAGGTGGGGACACCTCTAGACACCCTGAAGTCAGAGGGAAGGTATCCCGGATAAACGTGGGGACACAGTCATGTCACTGTACTACAACAGCAATGGCCCGTGTTCCCACAATGGTGCCAGCTAAGGGGCCAGGAAAGTTTACATACTATCTCACTGGTCTTTATAGTTTAAAGAAAGACACATCTGATATTTTTAAAGCAGTAGACTCCATTTCAATATTGACAGCTATTTCTATATTCTAGCCAACAGCCCACACTAATAATCATTTTGCCTAAGTGACTGCAGTGAATGACGCCCACTTATATGTGCCCACAAGTCTTTATCCATGTAGAAAGGATGCTACTACTCAAATCCATATAGTAACTAAGTTTGAATATCTAAATATTCTTAATATTTGGAATGTTTGCCACTGTTCTATCTTGGTGATTGTTTTGGATTTTCATAAATGAGGGTTTCTTGGCTGCAGACAATTCTAAAATGCCTTTAAGTCACTTTTCATCCCTCTGTGAATTACCACATGAGAGTTTAACAATACAGTAATTCACCAAGCAAACCCACCAACGTCTGCGTTTATCTACAATTAGGGCAGGGACTACCAATCTGAAAGTTTTTTCCCACCAGCCCTCATCATTCCTAAAATTCCTTCCGAAGACATTTGTCTCTTTGACTCATAAAGACATCTTTTTATAATAGTGCTTTGTTCTCCACCCTCACGCCCTGCCTATGAAAATGATAAAATATGGGCATTGCAAATAATTCAGAAAACATCAAGAAATGAAAAATTAAAACCACCAGGATTCTTAGCGACCAGCACTAACCACTAGTAACATCTGAGGGTACATACTTCTCAGACTCTGTGGTAATGCATCCCTCCACCCCATCACCAACCAACATGAATCAACACTTCTGCAGAATACAACAAAAATAAACTAGAAAAGTGAAAAGCCACGTGGATGTCACAGCCATGTCAAACTGCTAAAGAGAAGAATTTCTAAAGTCTTACTCTCAATTTCTGTATGTACTTCACCTTAATTGGTATCAAGCAGATCACAGCCTGTGGACCACACTATGAATATCTCTGTTCTAGACATTTTTTCTGTTAAATGTACATGTTCTTTTACTGTATGTATATATGCTTTTACATATACTCTACACATAGCTTTATATGTTTTCCCCCACTAGATTTTATTTCCACTAAATAGATCATGGCCATGGGTCCACAACCACACATGTCATCCTATTTTAATGCAAAACACTCTTCAAACCCTGGCATCTCCAAGCAGGACAGAATCTTATAACTCCATGAGCTAAGACCTCCGGGAGTGAGGGCTTAGGGGAGCGGAAGGAGGTCACAGGTTGTGCTTTAGCAGCGCTGCCATTGTGCCCAGGGTTGGCCCTGCCTAAGGAAAGCCCAGGGACCAGTGCATTTCCAGAGCAGGCACTAGGGAAAAGGGACCTGCCGGTTTTGCAGGACACTGTGTATGGCAACGCCAAGAGCCACGAGTCCACAAGGTGTTTGGTTCTAACCACAAACTCTAGCCGTTCATTCCGACATTCATCGTACCCGTGTGCAGGCACCGCGTGAGATACTAGGGCACAAAGCTGGGGAGGCCAAGCCCCTCCCTCCAGGGGCCTAGTCCAGCGGGGGAGCCAAATACACAGATGACCAGAACACAGCCTAATGGATATGCGCGAAGCTGCTAGTGCCGGTGAGGACAGACTCCTGGGCACCGCCGCCCCATCCCCCACCCCCGGAGATTCTGAGTCATCAGGTCTGGGTGGGGCCCAAGACTCTGCAATTCCAGCTTGGTCCTGCGATGCAAAGACCACACGTTGATGGCACTGCTCTAGGGCACTGGTTCACCACCAGGGGCAACTTTGCCCCCCTCCCCTGGGACACTTGCAAGTCTGGAGACATGCTTGTCTGTCACAACTGAGGTGTGGGGGTGGGGTTGACTGGCCTTTAGTGAGTCGATGCTGCTAACCCTCCTACAGTGGGCAAGACAGCCCCCCACAACAAAGAACGTCCATAGACGATGTCAACAGCGCAGTTGGGCAACTCCTCGAGAGCAGGACACTTGAACTCCAGGCCTCAGTTTTGTTATCAGCAAAATGGGGATGATAGTATCTATCACAGAAGGTCGTGCTGAGCATTCAGTGACTTTATGCAAAGTGCTTAGAACAGGGTCTGGTACATGGTAGGCATTTATTATTATTATTGTTATTATTATTAACTATCATTATTATTGAAGAGCAGACAAAAACAAGCAGAAAAGACATTCCAGGATGGACACAAGTCCTTCCTGCAAGTACCCACCATGCTGCGGTCCTCACCTGCCCTGCTCCAGTAACAGCAGCAATGATGTTTATTCATGGCCTACTACGCACCAGCAGTGGAATAAGGAAACTGAGGCCCAGAGACATTAAGTAACTTGCCCAAGGTCACACAGCCACGAAGGGGCAACCTGTTGACATTCATCCACTCAAACATCTACTGAGCACCCATTATGTGCCGGGCAAATCCCAAGAGAAGACAGCCTAACACAGCAGGGCTCATGCAGGGAAACAACTGATTTCCACACCCCACAGACCAGCCACAGAGCAAAGCCCTCTTGCTCCAGAGACTGCAGAGTCCACCCTGCTGTAATCCTAGCCTTACGAGCCCTCTCTCTGGCCCCTTGCCCAGAGCCGGTCTCTGACAAAGAGACGTCATGGCGGGGCCTGGGGGGAAGAGGGCAGAGCTGCGGTGGGCCTGGCTCCAATGCACATCTCGATGGAACTTGCTCTGCATCCGGCAGTCCCCGGCGCCCGCTGCCAGCCCCGCACGCAGGCAGCCTCTCCCTCACCCAGGCTGTGCCGCTAGCAAAGCCCTCCCTCACACAGTGTCTCCTCCTGTCCCCCAGGCCACCCAGGAAGAATAACGACACCAGTTCACAGACGAGGGGACTCGGGCTCCAAAGGGGCAAGTGCCCCCAAAAGTCAGCAGAGCTCGGGTTCTAACCACGTCACCTGATGCCAAGACGTCCCTCCACCCACCCCTTCCCCATGACTTTGGGTTTTTTCCCCCTTGATTCTAAAGTAATACAATTCAGTGCAAATAATTCAGAAAATATAGAAAAGTATCAAGAGAATATGTCTTACTCAACTCTCACCAGATATAACTGGCATGTAATCCTTTCCTGATATTTTTATGCATATAAACATATTTTTTAGAATAGCATCATGAGTCTAAATCATGACTCCAAGCTTTTGGAACCTGTTTTCCATTCAGATGCCTTTCTAGGTTAATAACAAGCTGTGTCATCATCTAAAAGCCTGGATTCTCTTAGCTATCGCCTAGGCTTGGTATTCATTTATTTCCTCAACCCCCTACTGACAGTCATGCAGACTCACAATTTTTCCAACATTTTTAAACAATGCTGCAGTGAGCACTGTTGGACCTGCATCCTTGCCCAGTTAACCCCTTAAAATAAATTCTTACAAGCGCAACTGCTGGGTCAAAAGTCACTGTCCCCCAACATCCCAGCAGCAGTGTGGGGACCACTACACAAGCAGGAAGCCCTAAGGCCTACTATTCCAATGGCCAAACTTCAGGTCAGAGCTGTGGGGACAGAAGTAGCCCCAGCTCGGGGGCCCAGGAGGCCCAGTAAAGACCTCAAGTGTGTTGATCTTTACAACCAGCCAATGAACAAAGGGGCCCATCAGCAATGCTCCCCGCCCCTAGCACTGCA
Source organism: Orcinus orca (assembly GCF_937001465.1). NCBI lineage: Eukaryota > Metazoa > Chordata > Mammalia > Artiodactyla > Delphinidae > Orcinus > Orcinus orca. The sequence goes on along the minus strand of NC_064563.1, from coordinate 12,946,497 downwards.
CAGGCTGCAAGGGATGTCTGCACTGGTCCCCTCCACTTGCTGGCTGCTAATCCTCCCAAATAACTAGGGTCCCCAGGCCTCGACTCCAACGCCCCCTGTTGCAGCAAAGTGTCCCCCGGCTCCCAAGACCCTGCCCGGGTCCCTCGCTCTGTGTCCAAGGCCTGAATCCAGGACCCCCTCCCCACCCCCGCGAGGTGAGAACCCCACACAGGACTCAGCCCGCAGGGGGCCCTCAGTGCCGGTTCCATGAACGCCTCCAGGCCTCTGTTTCCTCAAACTAGATCTAACCTGGCTACAAAAGAGATCCCAGCCTCAGTCATGCACAACACACACACACACACACACACACATGTCTTCAAGGGGAAAGTGCTAAGATGTGATGGCACTGTCCTCTCAGAAAAGAATCTCTCTCTTCCCATGACTTGTGTGAAAAATTCATTACGAGAGAGTCCAGGCTGCTCCCAATTCCCCGGGCTTCCAAGCTCAGGACAGTCTTCTTTCTTTCTTTTTTTTTTTTTTTTTTTTTTTTTAAAGAGAAAATGTTTGCTGGTTTCTGGCAGGGACAAAGGCAGATTCTGGGTGCAGGCCTTATGCGAGTCTGAGGAACACAGATGTCCAGAATCAAATGCTTTGCAAACTGCCCTCGCCCAAGCACCGAGGGGAAGCACACGGCCATTTACAATCAACCGCCTTTGCCTCCCCAGGTAAGGACAGGCTGGAAAAGTCAGCTTGTGATTACTCAGAGCCAGAAAAGCTGTCTATGGGCAGCTAGGCCTGGCTGTGTCCTTCCCCCTCCTCCTGGACCATCTCACACCCTAGAACCGCCCGCCTTCAGAGGAAGCAGGGGGAATACAAAAACACTACACATCGTAGTAAAAAATAAATAACTGGCACGGACTATTACAAATCTTGATTAAAATGATTTAGAAATTGTGCTGCCTCTTGTTTTAACAAACACTTGAGAAGAGATCGCTCTATTGGGTACGCATTGTGAAAGTGCATCAGTACATTTACCTGGACTGCCTCACCTGGCAGGGCTGCTGCGCACTGAATGACCTGTTTATCTCTCTCCATCCATCGCTCTCCCCACCCCCAGCGCACTGGCCCCCCTGGCTGGTCCTGAGCCGGGCCAGGCCCCTCTCTCTCTCACCTTAGCACTGGCTGTTCCCGCTGCTGGAACGCCCTTCCTGCACAAGGCCCCGAGGCTCGCTCCCTCCAGATGGGCTTTCACGGAAGCAAATAGTAGGTGCTCAAGAAATACTCCATGAGTTAATAATTAAAGCTAACTAACCAATGCGCCTGTGAGAAAATATATGCGCTTTCTTAACTTGAAACATCAGACTTATATCCAAGAGCCTCTCTGGTTAAAAGGTTACTCCCTTCAACAGCTTGAAAAGGCTGGCTCTCTCAACACAAATCAGAGTGTCAAGGGGATACCATGCTGTCCAGACAAGGTCAGAGGCAAACCATGGTCATGGGAAGGAGCAGGTGTCTGCCTGACAACAGGCCAGCCATCAGACACCTTTGGTCATCTCCCATTTAAACTACCGAGAAACAGAATGGGATCCAAGGGCGAATCCCAGCTGACACCTCAGCTGCGGCTGCCCAGAGGCAAATGCGCCACAAACTGGTCACCAATTCGTTGTTTTTTCAATTTTTTTATACAATTTGGAAAGGTTACTTTCCATTTACAGTTATTACCAAATATTGGTTATTTTCCCCGTGTTGTACAATACATCCTTGAGCCTCTCTTACACCCAATACTTCGTACTGGTAACCACTAGTTTGTTCTCTATATCTGTGAGTCGTTTCTTTTATGTTATATTCACTAGTTGATTGTATTTTTTTAGATTCCACATATAAGCACTATTATACAGTGTTTGTCTGCCTTATTTCACTTAGCATAATGTCCTTCAAGTCTATCCATGTTGCTGTAAATGGCATTATTTCATTTTTTATGGCTGAGTAATATTCCACTGTATATATGTACCACATCTTCTTTATCCATTCATCTATCAATGAACACTTAGGTTGCTTCCCTATCTTGGATATTGTAAATAGTGCTATGAACATTGGGGTCACCAATCTGCTTTAATCACTCAAAGTCAGGAGGGGTGTTGGGCCCTGCGGACCAAAATCAAAAAGCAAAGGAAAGGAAATGCAGACAGCAAAAGACCCTCCCCTAGTGGCTACGAATTATATACAGTCAGTCCTCATTATTTGTGGATCCCAAATCTGTGAATCTGCCTACTCACTAAAACTGATTCCAAAATCAATACTGTGCTGCTCCACAATCATCTGTGGACCCGCACAGAGTGGCAAGAAACTCCAGTAGCCTGACGTGCCTGCTTCCAGGGAGGATGAACAGACGCCCTCCACCCTGGTCCAGCTCTCATGCTGTAAACAAACATCCTTTACACAGTCCATTTAGTGCCAGGCTTTCTGCACTTCTGTGCTTTGTGTTGGTGATTTGGCTGTTTAAAACAGCCCCCAAGCCTAGCGCTGAAGTGCTGGCTAGTGTCCTGAGCCCAGGAAAGCTGTGGTGAGCATTATGGAGAAAACACGTGTTAAATGAGCTTCGATCAGGCTGAGCCATGGTGCTGAGGGCCAAGTTCAACCAACAAGACACATTAAGTAAGCTGTCTTTAAACAGAAACACACATAACACACGGTTACATACTGATCAGTGGATGAAGGTGTTGGGACCAGAGGCTCACAGGAGCCTAATGAGGTTTAAGTTCCCGAAAGCCGCTGGTCACAACATCTCCCTTGGGAGCCACGGCTCAGTATCCACTAATTCAAGGTTCACGGCGACCTTAGTGAAAACTACCGCGAATAAGGACAACTGACCATATAGTAAGGTGGCTGCTTCCTGACCCGCGTCCTCTGGCATTCCCCCTCCCCGCCCCCCGCCATCATCCCCACTGCTCTCTCCATCTGCCACTCCACACACCGGCTCCCTCGCTCGGCAGGCTTCTGCTCAGGTGTCTTCTGGAGACTCCTCTGTCACATCACTCTCCTACTGGACTCATCACAATCAGTAAGTACTAGCGAACCCTCCACGCCTCACCCCCACCTGAAACGTCAACTCCCGGAGGCAAAGCCTCTGTCTTGTACCCATATCTGCCTGTATCCGCAGGGGCCACAGTGCCCAACACAAGGTGGGTGGCCAGTGCTTGCCTGAAGGGACACAGCCCACCACACACACGGCCACAAGGTCCCTGGCAGGTTCTGGGGGCATGACAAGCGTCCAGAGAGCCTGCACGGAGGCTGAAACCCCACAGATTAGACGCCCACTATGGCCCAGGGCCACGTGCACCTCCTGTGCACTTGAAACGCGGCTGGTCCAAAGTGAGATGTGCTCTAGGTGTAACAGATGCACAAGATTTCCAAGACTTGGTACAAAAATATACGTAAAACATCTCATTCGTGATTGTATTGATTCCATGTTGAAATGATTGCATCTTGGACATTCTGGGTTAAAGGAACTAGATTAAAATTAACTTCACCTGTTTCCTGTTGCTTTTGAGCATGGCTGCTAGGAAGTTTTCATGACGTACAGAGCTCGGCACTATAGCTGTCTGAGTCCAGCTGGGTTATAATAATGCCATGGAAAGGGCAGCCAGTGACACAGGCCAGCCCTGATCACCTCTCTAGGCTACTGCCTAATACTCTCCAGAGGCAGGCAGGAAACACCCGTCCCGTGGCTTCCCGTGACACACAAAGACCTAAGTGTGTTCCGACAGAGGGCTCAGAAATCAAGGAGAAAGAGTTAAGAGATGAAACAATTGTGCCCTCAGAAGGGGAGCACCGCCAGAACAGGGGCCAGCATCGAGCAGGCCTACAGGTATGTGTTGAATGAATAAACCAGTACTTTGCAAAAAAAAAAAAAACCATTTCTAAGTTGTTTGTTCATATTTGGGATAGAATAGGAGAGCTGGAGGGGACCTGGAAAATGACCAGGCTCCGCCATGTCGCTGAACTGTGAGGACGCCGTGCTTCCGTGTCCTCCCCGGGAGAAGAGGTGGTCCCTGCCGGTCCCTACCTGCCAGGCCCACGCCGTCCAGTAGAACTTTCTATGGTGATGGGAGTCTTCTCTGATCTGTCCAATACAGTACCTACTGGGCCCTCGAAACGTGGCTACTGTGACTGAGGAAGTGAAATTTCATCTTATTTAATTGTAATTAATTTAAGTTTAAATTCAAATAGCCACATGTGGCAAAAGGCTGCCATCCTGGACAGCGCAGCTCTGGCCTGCTGTGACAGGCAGGAAGGAGATAAAGCTTGTAAAAGCACTTTGGAAATGCCAAATCCTGACAGAAATGGTAGGGGTTTTGTTGTTGGATGTATTACAAACGCGAGATTCTGAGAGATTTCAATTGCCCAACGAAGAGACTTGATTCATCGTAAGTGAAAAAAATTTAAACACACAGATTGTACTTCACCTGGGGGAGAAGAGTGTTCATAGACACCTGGAATCAGAACAGAGCAAGAACACTTCACACACAGCTCAGAAAACTAGCTTTAACCCTCTGGGCCACTATACCTCCAGGGCCTGGACATGCAGGCAGAAATCAAGGTTGCCAGGGTGTTGCTGGTAAGATTACATTCCTATCTCCCACCCCCTCACTCTAGGGACCAGCGGTGTCCTGCCCCTTCCGCTGACCTTCCCTGCCATTCCTCCTGCTACAGAAACGGGTCCTCCCACAGCTCTCAGACAGAAGCGGGGGTTGTTCAAATCTGATGGATGGTAAAACCAACCGGTGCTGAAAAGGGATGCGGACTAAGTGGGAGCTGTGAAGAATGCTAATCTGTTTACACTCAGGTTGGAAGATGCTCATGAAATTCAAATCAAGTTCTCGGCTCCCAAGATTCTTCCCAGCAGGAAAGCCCTTCCCAGTCTAAACAGCTTTTCGGTACCATTAAGATCATCATATTCTACGCACCAGCAGACAATAAAGATAAAAAAAGCAGGGGAGTGGAAGGGGGGTGAATGATTAGGGCCGGAAAGTCAAACAAGTCTAAGTCTTTCTGAGGAAACACACAATATTTCCGAGTACCAGTGTAAGGAGCTGCCCTAAAATATTTAAAAGATTTTGTGAGCTCATTCATTCTTGTCCATTAAAGAGCACAGCTACTTTTCCCCTCAGTCCTTTTAACTCTTCCACAGACACATTAACTTTAGGGCTTAAGCGTGTGTAATGCCCTTGGTTTGGGCCCCTCGGAGTTTCCATGATGAAAACCACGTGAAACTGGATCCACACGTGTTCCACCCACAAGCTGGCCTCAGTGGTGTAATTTATTCTGTCAGGCAGTAGGCTGTTGCTCAACTTCGAGGAGGGAATGCCAGCAACCACCCTCCAGCTATTAAAACAAAATGAACCAGCCTGGTGTCAGCGGGACAGACGCCACTTCACTGAGAAAAGAGACCCAGCTTTCCGTACCTCAAGTTCAGTCTCCCGTCTGTTGATATCATCCGTGGATTGATTTAACTTCTCCAGCTCTCCCTGATGAAGAAAAGGGAGAGAAAAAAGATTCAGGGGTTTGTCTTTTGTTGCCAGTATGACTCAGCCCCAGTACCTGCAAATTACTCTGGCACACTTTGTAGGAAGAGGAAGGAGTCAGTGGTAATTCTCAAGGAAAACAGTTGAGCCTTGGCTGGAAGAACAAATGAATGTCAGCATTTCTGAAACCTTTTTCTTGATGGTGGCCTTTCTGAAAATGACTTTAAGGTCCTAGGAATTTGTCTTTTCTTAGAAGGTCAATTATTTATTCCAGGTATGTGCCTTCAGGTAAACCCACCTGTTACAAATGGTTTAGAGGCTGAATCAAAACAATGCTTTCTGCTTTAGAGCAAGGATTTTGCAGAAAAGATAATAAAAGAAAACAAAGCCAAGCCTAAAGTATAAACCCAATGAAATAATTTAAATCAAGGATACAATTCTGGCATTATCTCATCCATGGTTGAGTATTTTTCTGTAGGAATGAAAAGTTTTTTTCAAACTGCTAGTTATTCAACCTACCTGGCTGTTTTACAAAACAAACAACTAAAACTAGCTTTAATCCTGATCCTTTAAATAAACATTCACACACTGACATTTTGTAAAAAAAAAAAAAAAAAAAGTGCCCAGCGTGAAGTTAACTCATTTTACTCAGCAAACAAAGGACCTTGTGAACAGAATTCCCCTACCAAGAAAACAAAATTGAGTAGCCCGAACTGATTTTATTTAACAGAATTCCTAATGCAAAGATTTTTCCACCTGATTTTTATCTTGCTAACCTGCCATAACAATTCATTTAAATGCAACAGCTGAGTTAAATGAGCTTTTAATTGATCTGCGCGCTGAAAAACCAATTAAGTCTCCAGAAACTGCAGCGCATGCTGAAAAGCAATATTAAAAAAAAAAAATCTTTATGGAAAGGGTAGAAACACGGGTCTTCGAAAGCGATGTGCTGTGCTTTCTGCTTGGAGGGTGAAGAGGTTAAGCTGTCACTCCGAGATCTCGGCTTAGAAATCGTTTTTAATCATCTCCCAGAGAAATGGAGGCAGAGGAACCGGGCCAACCCTCTTGCCTTCTCGCGCGTCAGCTATGCGCACCGCTTGTCCCAGATTTCTGTTCACACCCGACCTCATACGGAGGGAAAGCTGGGTTTTAAACCGTTTGAGGCCAAGCGGAGAGCTGAGCCAGTGGTGACAATAAGCCCTTCGGTTTGCTAACAATGAATCAGAGGAGAAGGGAGATGGCTCAGGCCGGGCACCTCTGCCAGCAGGAGGTTCTGACCCCCAGGCACGGGTGGCCGCCCACCTGCAGGGGCCGACGACGCCCACCGCGCCGGGAGCCCGCGCCTAAGCGGCCCGCCCGGCTCCCGGAGCCCGGAGGTTGTGCAAAGCCCGCGGCGCCGCGAGCCCGGCCGGGTACCCAGACGCCGGCGTGGCGCCCCCGCCCCCTTTCCTCTTTGTTGCGCAACCGCCCGCAGCGCTGGGCACGCTGCTGCGACCCCCGGATCCTGCCGGGGAATCCCGGCGATAGAGTCAGGCTGCGTCCACGCGGGCACCGCAGCCTCCCAGGAACTGGGGGAAACCGGGTACTCAGACCCTCTCCTCCAGCCCCGGACTTAACGCTGCCACCTCCCCCGGGCGCAGGCACCGGTTGGGGGGGGGGGGGGTTGGGGGAGGCGGCTGCGAGGCGGGCTCAGTGCAGATGCCGGGGTCCTTGTGCACCCCCGCGCGCCCTACCTGGATCCGGGGGTCCACCTCTTCCTCCTCCTCCAGCCCCGGCTCCATCCCCTCCTCCTCCTCCTCCGAGTCCCGGGCTGGCGGCTGCAGCTCGGCCGGCTCCTCCGGACGGCTCCGCTTCGGCGCCGCGTCCATGCGAGCGGCGGACTTGGAAGCGCGGGGGTGGCGGCCGCAGACTGGGCCGGAGCCGTCTGGCCACCGCCCGGCGAGCTCAGAAGGCGCCGCTCGCCGCCGCGGGTTCCCGGGCCCAGCTCAGGAGGAAGTGGGCGCGGTCGCCCCCTCTCCGCCGCGGCCGTCAGCGCAGCGCCGCCCGCTCCGCCCCCAGCCCGCCGGCTCTGCGCGGCCCCGACTCTAGACCTGGCCGGCCGGCCGGCCGGGATAGCCGGGGCTCCGTCACAAAACCTCACTCCCGGAACGCGTTAGGGTGGTGAAACGGGGGAGCCCTCACCCCCCTTTACCATAGCAGCCCGACTAGATCACAATTTACCGAACGTCGGCCGCCTGGTGTCAGGGTGCTTTTCTCTCCCTCCCTCCTCTGTTAAGGCAATTGACTGCATGCAAGGAAAGTTTGGGGTATTCCCACCATCTGAAGGCACCTTTAGAAGCTTGTACTCAGTGACCCTGGACCAGTCCCAAGACTCACTCAAATCCCCGTGTACACTCAAAGCACTTTTGTCCCCTTGGGTTAACCTGGGGAAATGTGTGTACCTGAAGATTTCCCCAGAAAAGGGAACTGAAACATATGCTCACATAGACACAAAAGAACAAAGAAGGGAGTCAGCTGCAGCTCCTTGCGTGGATTCCTTGCCCAAAGGCTGCGGCCCCCATTGAGCAGAGCTCCATACACAAGCTCCTGTGCTTTCACAGTTGCAGGATGGTCCTACCTGAAGAGGCAGGAAGCATGGAAAATCCATTGATCAGGGATGTGCGAGAGTGAGCGGGTGCCTGCCAGTACACCCTTCTCAAGGGGATGCGAGTGTAACCCCTGTTCATGGGCACGCGCCATCCAAGGATTTATGAACTGGTGAGGTTTCCTGCCCACCCTGAACAAGCGGAGAGCCAGAACTTGCCTGGCAAATTCAACATCACAAAAAGCCAAAGAATAAGGGGAATGTTTGTGCTTTTATGAAATGCCAGGGCCACTATGATGTCAGGAGAGCAGGTGGTCAGATGACCTTAGCAAAGCAGGCAAGGGCATTGCCACTGGCCATTGCTAATGTCTCCTTCACTACAAAAATGCAGAGCGTACACACTTACTACACAGAAGCTTGTGGCCTGTGGGCTCTGTGAGTTCGGAGGGCAGACTTGCTTGAGAAAGGAGCTTCTTTCCGAGAGCCTGTCATTAAAGCCAACCTTGGGAAACCTGCTTATGATGGTTTTATCAAAAGCTAAGTTGGGGGGGTTACTCCTTGGGCAAGGTTCCACCCTACACACTCTGGCACTGTGGTCCACCATCACAGGAGCTTCCTTGTCTCCTGGAGATAACACAGGTGTACACCATGGGTTTGGTTCTGAACAGGTCACACCTGTTCACTGTTCTTTAAATCAAGTGAGAGTCAGCAATTCTTTGTGAGATGTTCTCAAATTCCCTGCTAAAGCCATAGTTGCTTTTCATTTTCCAGTGATGGATGAAGGCAGGGTCAAGATGGCCATTAAGAGTCACAAACTGAGACAGAGGTTGAAAACAAGTGAGGTCAGCCCTGATTCTAAATGCTTCCCAAGTGATGGAACCTCATCATCACCATTCAAACAATAGCTTCCAAATTACATTAAGGTTTAAGCTTAGATCTAAGAGCAATAGGGTGGTTCAAAATGCCTTTATGGGGGGACTTCCCTTATGGTGCAGTGGTTAAGAATCTGCCTGCCAATGCAGGAGACACGGTTTTGATCCCTGGTCCGGGAAGATCCCACATGCCAAGGAGCAACTAAGTCCGTGCGCCACAACTACTGAGTCTGCATGCTGCAACTACTGAAGCGCACGTGCCTAGAGCCCATGCTCCGCAACAAGAGAAGCCCGTGAACTGCAAAGAAGAGTAGCCCCTGATCACCACAGCTAGAGAAAGCCCCCGTGCAGCAACGAACACCCAACACAGCCAATAATAATAATAATAAATACATAAATAAAATGTAGTCTCTTTTAAAAAAAATGCCGGGCTTCCCTGGTGGTGCCGTGGTTGAGAGTCTGCCTGCCGATGCAGGGGACACGGGTTCGTGCCCTGGTCCGGGAAGATCCCACATGCCGCGGAGCGGCTGGGCCCGTGAGCCATGGCCGCTGAGCCTGTGCGTCTGGAGCCTGTGCTCCGCAACGGGAGAGGCCGCAACAGTGAGAGGCCCGCGTACCGGAAAAAAAAAAAAAAATAGCCTTTATGGGATATAGGGCAACTGCTCCTGAACACTGAACATCACTGTAGACTTTTGTTGTTTTATTTTTAGAAGACCTGGGCCAGCTATAGCATGATGTTCTAAAGTTAAAATAAGGAAAATAAATGAACCACAGCAGTACTATATATTTCTACTGACACATACATATGCACATCAATGCATACAAAAGGGTCTGGAAGGAAGATTCATACCCAACAAAGAGTGGCTAGCCCTGGAAAAGGCAGTATGAAGGGGCCCAAGATTGGCTAGGATGGGGTTGGGCATGTCAAAGGGAACTTTTAATCTCTCGATAATGTTTTCATTTCTTACAAGGAGGATGTATTTATGATTATTTGTGTAATTCTAAAATAAATTTAAAATAGTGCATACTGTATTAATTTTCTTTTGCTGTGTAACAAACTACCACAAATTTATTGGCTTAAAACAGCACTTGTGGGGCTTCCCTGGTGGCGCAGTCGTTGGGATTCCGCCTGCCGATGCAGGGGATGCGGGTTCGTGCCCCGGTCCAGGAAGATCCCACATGCCGCGGAGCGGCGGGGCCTGTGAGCCATGGTCGCTGAGCCTGCATGTCCGGAGCCTGTGCTCCGTAGCCGGAGGGGCCACATCAGTGAGAGGCCCACGTACCGCAAAAAAAAAAAAAAAAAAAAAAAAAAAAAACGGCACTTGTTCATTACCTCACAGTTCTGTAGGCCTGACGTTGAGGCAGGGTGTGACTAGCTTCTCTGCTCAGAGTCTCCCAGACTGAATCAGGGTGTTGATCAGGCTGCATTCCTTTCCGAAGGCTCTGAGGAAAAAGTCCTTCCAAGCTCATTCAGGTTGCTGGCTGAATTCAGTTCCTTGTGGTTGTAGGACTAAGGTTCCCATTTCCTTGCTGTCAGCCAAGGGCCAACCCAAATTCCTTGCCCCATGACCCCCTCCATCTTCAAAGCCAGCAGCAGAGAATTTCCTTGGGTTGAGTCCATCTCACACTACAATCTACTCTTCAGGAAAAGCCCAGTCCCTTTTCAGGTTTCACTTGATTAGCTCAGGTCCACACAGAATAAAGTCAACTGTGCCATATCCACAACCTAATCATGGTGGTGATGGTCCCATCATATTTACAAGCTCCCACATTTTACAGGAATACGTACAGCAGGGGGCAGGAAATGGGGCAATCTTACACTTCTGACTACCTCACATACTAAGAAGGCAAGCCATGTAAGTGGCTCGCAACCCAAGCAAACGCTTAGTATTTAGTTTAGCTGCCATACTGACCTAGGTGAGTGGTTCTCAAGGATGGGCTGGAGACCTCTGAAGGTCTCTGAGAACTTTCAGGATGCCCATGAGATCAAAACTAGTTTTAGACAAATACTAGACAAGACTTGCTTTTCCCACTCTCATTCTCTTACAAGTATTCACTGGAGTTTCCCAGAAGTTACATTACACATGATACAACAGACTGAATGCAGAAGATACGAGAATCCAGCTTCGTCTTGCTAAAGCCACCCGTTAAAGAGACGTGCAAAAATGTAAAACAATGCCCTTCTCACTATTTGTTTCGTTTTGGAAACAATTTTATTTTTCATTTTGGAAATGAGTTATTTTTCATAAAATTATGATATTTATGTTCACATGTAGTCAATGTGTTGTTATTTTTAGATGAATTAATTTTAAAAGTTTTTAAAATTGTTTTAATTTCTACACAGTAACCACCTGTAGATGCAACCACATAAAAAACAGCTCTTTGAGATCTTCAATGGCTTAAAAAAATATAAAGAAGTACTGGCAACAAAAGGTTTGAGAACCACTGAGCCAGAGGAAACATGTCCTCCAGTTTGAGTTATCCTTTTTTATTTCCATAAATGTTCCACTGCCTCCTTCACTCAAAAGATTCTTCACCCCTCCCAAGACCCCATTGGTGGAGTATTTGGGGCACAGTACATTTTTGCCCATTTCAAAAGACTTTAAATATAATTTAATAATTTAAGTGATTGAGATCATTATGGTTATTTCCTGGGATTTATATTTTGTCAATTCCTGTGAAGAATTCATCACCCAGTTATAACATTGCCCCTTTGGAGAAACAGTCAGCTTTTTAGTGCCTTGTGTGTGATGTGGTTTCCAAGAACACGCCTCTGCTTGCCAGGCTTTGGGGGGTCCCGAGTGGTGGGGGGCACACCTGTACCAGAGCTGTGATTTTTGGCAGCCTGATCACATGGTGCGTGATGTGGGCAAAGTGGGGATGGCCGACGTCTTAGCAGAATCCTGAGGACTGCTTTACTAGGAGACATACTCCCTGTTGTCCACTGGAGAACAAGGCACAGCCTAAAAGTTGCGCGTTATGTTTTATTTGGGGAACGTCCTGAGGACTATAGCCCTGGAGGCAGCCTCTCAGGCAGCTCTGAAGGAACTGCTCCGAAGAGGTGGGGGAAGCCAGGACATTTAAAAGTTTTTGCTGGGGGTGGGGGGGAACATGTAGCCAAACATCAAAAGATGACTGCTAATCACAAAAACAGACATCTCAAGTTAATGATTTTCATGATTTTCTACGTGTGAAGATGCAAGCGCCTGGGCTTATTGAAATTATTCCTTAGATGTGCATCGTAACTATCTAGGGCCAGTATCCTGGTTTTCTCCATCCCGAATCCCCTCAGGGTTCGCCAGCAGGGCTGATGACTTGATAGCTGCAGCATTCTTTGTCCACACTGTTCAATTTATTTTTACTATCTCCTTGTAGTTTGATTAAACTGGGGGGAAATATGTGTGTTTGTTCCCTGCCCCTCCACTTCCTCAAGCTGAAAATCTTCCTTGACGAAAATCACAGCCTCTGTGCTGTCCCAGTTGCCACAGAGCACAGTGGGCTGACATTTAGAAAGAAGGAGGAAAAAGGTATCTGGCAGGATGAGCCTGGGTTTACATATTTCTCTATATTAGGTCCTTATTTGTCATGATCTCGTTTCTTTCATGGGATTAATGTCAACCTCTCCTTTTGTAACCCCACCTCCTCACTGGTGTCGTACATTTATCATCCAAGCCTCCTCCTGCCTGAATTATAAAGCAAGCAAGTGTCCAGCAAAGGGAGACCCTCTCCTTATTTAGTCCCCCAGTTGGAGTGAGTGTTTGGGGATGTTTCTATTTCCATAGGTGTGGAAAGAAACTTGGGTTTATTTAATAAACACACAAAGAAAATCCTGCCATGTTCAAGGGACCTCACATTCCTCTCTTCGGGTGAAGAGAGGGTCTCCAACTGTGTTTAAAATGTTCTCGGCCTTTTTTGTGAAAAGAGAAACGTGACCTTTTCCCCCAAACTTATGAACACCCAGGAGTGGAGGTCTGAGAGGAAGTAAGGAGGTCTGCTGACCTCAGGGAGTTTGGATGGAGTTCAGGGCAGAATGAGGGCTAGTGCTGGCCATTCACCTGCCTGGAGGAGCAGCCCTTTCCCTCCTGGCTGCTGTAAACGGCTGTGTCACATTCTGTGGGGACACAGAGGTCATCCCATCTTCTGCCGGCAAGGGCCAGTGTGGTTTTATGGAGAAGATGACACTGGGCCTTGAATAATAAACAGAATTTCCTCAAACAAGGGAGGAGGATTTTGCCAAAGAAAGAAAGAAAGGGCTTCCCAGATAGGCAATAACATGGGGAAATCATGGAGGGGGTGGACCGGTCAGGAATAGCAGAGAGAGAGACCATCTCAACTTGGAACCCAGGAGGGACAGTGGGAAGTGGAAGGGGCAGGGGATGAAGCCTAAAGTAGAGTCTGGGGCAGGTCCTCAAGGGCCTTGAGTGACAGGCTCAACCTTTGAACTACAGACCATAGACAATGAGATGCTGTTCACTCGTTTGTCCATTTATTCATCCAACAAATATTAACTGAGTACTTAATATGTTTTAGACATTATTCATCCAACAAATATTAACTGAGTACTTAATATGTTTTAGACACTATACCAGAGGCCAAGGTATCACTATGAACAAAAGACACTACCTCCCTGCTGTCATGGAGATAAATGTATAATAGGTCAGGGTGATCAGGGCCAAGGGCCAAGTAGGGGATGGACAGAGAAAGAGGGGTGCTGCTGTGGTTATGGAGAAGGCTTCCTGAGAAGGGCACTTTGAGTCAAGACCCCAAAGAAATGAGAGAGCAAACCCCACGTCCCTTTGGGGAGGAGCACTCCAGCGCCTGAAGCATGTGTAGGGGGTCCCAGGAGCTTGGTGGGAGAGAAAGTAAGATAGTTAGGCTGGGAGATGAGGATGCCTCTTCTGGTTACTGCCCTTTTCTCAGTGAAATTGTGAGCAAGGTCATCGGCTGTGAATAAGGGGGGCATGGGGGGCATTGGAGAAACCCTGGAGGTTAGAGGAGAGGTGTGAATGGCTATCCAGGAGAGCTGGGAAGTGAGTGCCCAGGGGAATATATTATAATTGTCAGGCTGCACTGAGGACCCATCTGTGGCTGGAGATTCTCAATGAGACCACTCATCACAGGATGAATGGTTTTGCCTACCCAACTTCAGCGTCAGGATACAGGTGGAAAGTAGTAAGAACGCGAGATCTCACCAGGGCTGGGATTACGTTGGGTTCCCACAGTGGTGGGGAAGAGGGGTGAGGGAATCGCGGGTGACAGCAGGTGTAGGGATTTAATGGTGGCTCATGGGATCTAAGCTGGATCAAACGGGAAGGGCGGGCGTAAGGGAGTGAGGGAGGGGCTGTTAAAATAATTCCAGGGAGCGATGATCCATCCCTGAATCAAGGGATAGAAAGATGGGAATGGACCTGAGACTACATGGAAGCTGGTGATTGGTAAGATCTGGAGGAAGGGAGGGAGGGAGGGAAGGACGGAGAGTCAAAGATGATTCCAAACTTTCCAGTTTGAGGGACTTGATGACACCATTAGTTGGGACCTATGCTATAGAAGTTTGGGCTGGGAAGATAATAAATTATCATTTTTTTTAGAACATACAGATTTTAAAGGGGAAACCCTGACAGTTCGACTACCTGTTGTACTTGGAAATAGGGATCCAGGTTACCCAAGGGTTGAGCAAAACTCTTTGGAAGACCTTTCCTGTGGCCTCCATACGCTTCCCTACCATAGCAAGTGGGGTCCTGCTCAGCTGGTCTGCAAGGATCACGCCGGTTTCATTTCTGACACTGGGGGCCTCCAGGAAACAGAGGTGCAGTGGAAATTTCTTCTTTTGGTGGGGCTTCTGGAGAGCTGCAATGACAAAAATGATATCTTAACTGGGTTCAAATCCCAGCTGAACCATTGATGAGCTGACTTTAGACAAGCTGAACATTAGTATCCTTGCCTGTACAATAAGGGTAATCACACCAGTGCCTCCCAATCAGAGAGGTGGAGATTAAATAAAATGGTATTTACTGAATTACTGGCACATGATGAAACTTTATTTTATATTTTTAAAATATTTGTTTATTAATTTTTTATTTTGGCTGCACCAGGTCTTAGTTGCAGCACATGGGATCTTTTAGTTGTAGCATGTGGACTCTTAGTTGTGGCATTCATGCGGGATCTAGTTCCCCGACCAGGGGAGCTGCACTGGGAGCTCGGAGTCTTATCCACTGGACCACCAGGGAAGTCCCCTGACAAAACTTTAATTCATGGTGCTTCCTCTGTCTTCTCTTCCTCTGCCCCATGGCTTAGACCTGAGGGAACCAGGTATTTTACACAAGAGATTTTTTAAAATGTTTTTAAAAGTGAAATCTGCAAGCTGAAAGTGGTCAGCAAAATGAATTCAATACGTTTTTAAGCACCTCCGACATGTATGCACAATTCCAGGTGCCAATTTGAGGGCCCCAAACATGGAGATGACAAAGTCATAGGGTCTTCCTACTTGGGGAGACACGTCCCCACCAAACTTGTGCCCCAAGGAAGCAATCACGGGATTCCTTCCTGTGAAATTAAGGCTCTTCCTGTCAAACTTCAATGCCATTTAAATGAAAATTCCCTGCAACAAGGATTTTTTAAAAATTATTTGCATCTGCTTGTTAACCCCTATAAAATAGGAACTGCTCTTCCGGACTAAGGAAGAGTGGATCTGCATTCACACCACATCCTGGTGGCAGTGGCTGAGGAAATAGACATCAGCATCTTCTCCTGGCCACCCTGCCATCTTTAGCTGCTGCCTTAGGTCAGAGGTGGCAAATTGGGAGCTCCTGGCTAGATCAGACTGGAGGGCATGTGTTGTCTGGCTGGCACAGTGCTCTGTAAATTTGAGGCAGCAGTTAAAATCCAGGCAATACAAGAAAATTCACACTTCTCTATTTGGCGAGAGTCCAGAGATGGGAGGAGTGGCTGACCCTCTGGAAAGGATATGTTAGCCTCAGAGCCCTGGAGGCCGACCTGCTCAGTCTCACAGGCCACACCCTGGCACTAAGGCGACGCTGTAAGGTGACGAGGAGGTGCAGGTTCCCTCTGCCTTCCTCCCACCCTCCCTTCACTTCCTACCAACTCCAAAGGACCACGGCATGTGGCAAGAGGGAAGAGAACTTTAAAGCAGACCTCAAACCCTTCAACAATGCTTTTCGCCTCCAGATGACTGGTTCTCAGAACTCAAGGAGCTATAGAATCCAGTTCTTTGAAAGGGATCACGGCCTCCAGATCACAAAGCATCTGTTTAATTCTGTGACTTGGTGACATCGGTACATAGTATTGCCAAATTGTCTTGCACTGTGGCTGCTCCCCTCTAATGAGAATCTTTATTTGTGTCCTAAATTGAATTAAGCTCAAGTGTCTTGACCCAGATGAACTATAGGCCAGAGTACTTAGAGAACCCAGGAAAGAAACTTTCAATGCTTATCTGTGGTCTTAAAGGACCTGCAGATATTTTAAATGGTGCCAGAATCATGGAGACAGAAAAAAGTGTTCCATTAAAAAGAAAGAGGGTTCCATACACTGCAAAACAGTGAGTATAACAGACTGCAGGCATGATTCTAGAATGGATTTTAAAGGGAAAGGTCATTTCTGTGCCCCAGAAGAAAAATGATAGATCACTGATCTAGCTTGGGTTAACCAAGAACAAATTATGGGCTTCCCTGGTGGTGCAGTGGTTGAGAGTCCGCCTGCCGATGCAGGGGACACGGGTTTGTGCCCCGGTCCGGGAAGATCCCACATGCCACGGAGCGGCTGGACCCGTGAGCCATGGCCGCTGAGCCTGCGCGTCCAGAGCCTGTGCTCCGCAACGGGAGAGGCCACAACAATGAGAGGCCCGCGGACCGCAAAAAAAAAAAAAAAAAAAAAAAAAAAAAAAGAACAAATTATGTCAGCCTTGCCCTCCCTTCCTTATTCCACAAGTTTATTAGTCTAGCCAAGGAAGGAAACACGCAAGACAGGAGATCTTCATTATTCAAAGATAACTGGTAGAGGAAAAGGCCACTTAAATAAACCCACTTATAAAGGAAACCAAAATTTCGCATTAAATAATGAAAAAAGACTTTTATTGGGGCTTTACTCTGCAAAATAAACTTAAAATTCTGAAAATAAGTTTTTTCTTCTCTTTTAAAGACTATTTAGTTGACAAATATTTACTGAGCATCTGTTATGTGATGGCCTCTGGCAATGAAGACCCAGCAGTGAACAAATAAGACAAAATTCCTGCCTTCATTGTGGTTTATAGTCTAAGGGAAGACAGGAAAAAAAGTTACATACATAAGTAAACAAAATAGTTGCAGTTAGTGATAATGATAATTGCCATGATGAGCAACAAAAAACATAGGAAAACCAAATAAAGAGGCTGGAGGGTGGAGGCTGCCTCAGACGGGAGATGGAGAGGGCTCTCTGTGGATATGACATGTGAGCTGAGATTTGATGAGGAGGTGTGGGGCAGCCACACGCTGAAGGGAAGAGTGATCCGGATGGCACAGACCCTGAGCAGGGAGCTGGCTGGACAGCCCTTGAGATGGCCAGAGAGTGAATAGGGAGGACGGGGTATTGAAATGACCATGGTCACATATCAGATAATGTGGGGCCTGGACGCCACAGGAAAGAGTTTGGATTTTATTATAAATGTGATGAGAAGCCACTGGAGGGATTGAAGCTGAGGAATAGCAAGATCCATTTGGTATTTTTAAAAGATGACCATGGCTGCTCTGTGGAAAAGGGATGGCCATGAAGGCAACAGGGGGAGCAGGAACTCTAGTTAGGAGGCTGTCACAGGGGCCCTAGCAACAGACATGGCTGAGGGGCTTCCCTGGTGGCGCAGTGGTTGGGAGTCCGCCTGCCGATGCAGGGGACGCGGGTCGTGCCCCGGTCCGGGAAGATCTCACATGCCGCAGAGCGGCTGGGCCCGTGAGCCATGGCCGCCGAGCCTGCGCGTCCGGAGCCTGTGCTCCGCAGCGGGAGAGGCCGCAACAGTGAGAGGCCCGCATACCGCAAAAAAAAGAGACATGGCTGGGCTGCGTAAATCGAGTGAGTTGATTGAGGATGTATTCTGAAGACAAATCCAACATGTGGGAACGGGCGGAGGCAGAGGCATTAAGAATGACTCTTGAGATTTTGAATTGAGAAGTGGCTGAAAGATGCTGCCATTTACTGAGCGAGGCAGGGAAGACTTGAGGAAAAGGTTTGCAGTCAAGACGTATGTTTTTGCAGCTTAAATGTCCATTGACAGATGAATGGGTAAAGAAGATGTGGTACGTATATACAATGGGATACTACTCAGCCATAAAAAAGAATAAAACAATGTCATTTGCAGCAACATGGATTGACCTAGAAATTATCATACTAAGTGAAGTAAGTCAGAGAAAGACAAAGATCATATGATATTGCTTATATGCAGAATCTAAAAAAAAATGACACAAATGAACTTATCTATGAAACAGAAACAGATTCACATAGAGAACAGACTTACGGTTGCCAAGGGGGAGAGGGGGTGGGGGAGGGATGGAGTGGGAGTTGAGGACTAGCAGATGCAAACTATTATATACAGAATGATAAACAACAAGGTCCTACTGTATAGCATAAGGATATATATTCAGTTCCCATAAAGGAAAAGAATATGAAAAAGAATATATATATATATATATATATATATATAAAACTGAATCACTTTGCTGTACAGTAGAAATTAATAAAACATTGTAATTCAACTATACTTCAATAAAATAAATTTTTAAAACATGAGGTGTGTGGGCTTCCCTGGTGGCGCAGTGGTTAAGAACCCACCTGCCAATGCAGGGGACACAGGTTCGAGCCCTGGTCCGGGAAGATCCCACACGCCACGGAGCAACTAAGCCCATGAGCCACAACTACTGAGCCTGCGCTCTAGAGCCCACGAGCCACAACTACTGAAGCCTGCATGCCACAACTACTGAAGCCTGCGTGCCTAGAGCCCGTGCTCCCCAACAAGAGAAGCCACCACAATGAGAAGCCCACACACCACAAAGAAGAGTGGCCCCTGCTTACCGCAACTAGAGAAAGCCCGTGCACAGCAACCGACCCAATGCAACCAAAAATAATTAATTAATTAATTAATTTTTTTAAAAATGAGGTGTGTTTTTGGACACCTAATTCTGAGAGGCTATTAAACGCACAAGTGGAGACGTCAAGTAGACAGGAGGATACACATCTGAAGGCCAAGTCCACAGATATAAATTTGAGAGTCAACTGCATATGGATGATATTTAAAACCATGGAACTGGATGAGATCACTTAGGACAGGGGGGATGCTGAAGGGGAGAGGACCAGATTGAAGCTGGGAGCACACCAACATCTAGAGGCAGGGCCTTGGAGAAGTCGGGAAAGAGTATTGCCACCAGCTCATCAGAATAGCAATACTCACCACCACAAAAATGATCAGCCAACTGACAAGGATTTTTTTTTACATCTTTATTGGAGTATAATTGCTCCATGATGCTGTGCCAGCTTCTGCTGTACAACAAAGTGAAACAGTGATATGCATATATACCTCCCCATATCCCCTCCCTCTTGAGCCTCCCTCCCACTCTCCCTATCCCACCCTTCTAAGTCGTTGCAAAGCATTGAGCTGATCTCCCTGTGCTATGCAGCAGCTTCCCACTAGCCATTGATTTTACATTTGGTAGTGTATATATGTCAATGTTACTCTCTCGCTTCGTCCCAGCTTACCCTTCCCCCGCTGTGTTCTCAAGTCCATTCTCTACATCTGCGTCTTTATTCCTGCCCTCCACTAGGTACATCGGTACTGGTTTTTTAGATTCCATATATATGCGTTAGCATGCAATATTTGTTTTTCTCTTTCTGACTTACTTCACTCTGTATGACAGATACTAGGTCCATCCACCTCGCTACAAATGACTCAATTTCATTCCTTTTTATGGCTAAGCAATATTCCATTATATATATGTGCCACATCTTCTTTATCCATTCATCTGTCAATGGACATTTAGGTTGCTTCCATGTCCTGCCTATTGCAAATAGAGCTGCAATGAACATTGTGGTACATGGCTCTTTTTGATTATGGTTTTCTCAGGGTATATGCCCAGTAGTGGGATTGCTGGGTCATATGGTAGTTCTATTTTTCGTTTTTTAAGGAACCTCCATACTGTTCTCAATAATGGCTGTATCAGTTTACATGCCCACCAACAGTGCAAGAGTGTTCCCTTTTCTCCACACCCTCTCCAGCATTTATTGTTTATAGATTTTTAAAAAAATTATTTATTTATTTTTGGCTGTGTTGGGTCTTTGTTGCTGCACGCAGGCTTTCTCTAGTTGCGGCGCGCGGGAGCTACTCCTCGTTTTGTTGCGCGGGCTTCTCATTGTTGTGGCTTCTCTTGTTGCAGAACACAGGCTCTAGGTGTGCGGGCTTCAGTAGTTATGGCATGCAGGCTCAGTAGTTGTGGCTCGTGAGCTCTAGATGCAGTCTCTGTAGTTGTGGCGCATGGGCTTAGTTGCTCCACGACATGTGGGATCTTCCTGGACCAGGGCTCGAACCCGTGTATCCTGGATTGGCAGGTGGATTCTTAACCACTGCACCACCAGGGAAGCCCCTGTTTCTAGATTTTTTGATGATGGCCATTCTGACCAGTGTGAGGTGATACCTCATTGTGGTTTTGATTTGCATTTCTCTAATAATTAGCAGTGTTGAACATATCTTCATGCGCCTGTTGGCCATCTGTATGTCTTCTTTGGAGAAATGTCTATTTAGGTCTTCCGTCGATTTTTGGATTGGGTTGGTTTTTTTTTATATTGAGCTGCATGAGTTGCTTTATATTTTGAAGATTAAAGCTTTGTCAGTTGCTTTATTTGCAAACATTTTCTCCCATACTGAGGGTGGTCTTTTCATCTTGTTTATGGTTTCCTTTGCTGTGCAAGAGTTTTAAAGTTTCATTAGGTCCCATTTGTTTATTTTTTTAATTTTTTGCGGTACGCGGGCCTCTCACTGTTGTGGCCTCTCCCGTTGCGGAGCACAGGCTCTGGATGCATAGGCTCAGCGGCCACGGCTCGCGGGCCTAGCTGTTCCACAGCATGTGGGATCTTCCTGGACCGGGGCACGAACCCATGTCCCCTGCATTGGCAGGCGGACTCTCAACCACTGTGCCACCAGGGAAGCCCCCATTTGTTTATTTTTGTTTTTATTTCCATTACTCTAGGAAGTGGGTAAAAAGGGATCCTGCTATGATTTAGGTCATAGAGTGTTTTGCCTATGTTTTCCTCTAAGAGTTTGATAGTGTCTGGCCGTACATTTAGGTCTTTAATCCATTTTGAGTTTATTTTTGTGT
This sequence comes from Orcinus orca, assembly GCF_937001465.1. Lineage (NCBI taxonomy): Eukaryota > Metazoa > Chordata > Mammalia > Artiodactyla > Delphinidae > Orcinus > Orcinus orca. The sequence goes on along the minus strand of NC_064563.1, from coordinate 12,925,190 downwards.
ATGGTGTTAGGAAGTGTTCTGATTTCGTTCTTTTACATGTAGCTGTCCAGTTTTCCCAGCACCACGTATTGAAGAGGCTGTCTTTTCTCCTTTGTATATTCTTGCCTCCTTGGTCAAAGATAAGGTGACCACATGTGTGAGGGTTTACCTCTGGGCTTTCTATCCTGTTCCAATTATTGATATTTCTGTTTTTGTGCCAGTACCATACTGTCTTGATTACTGTAGCTTGGTAGTATAGTCTGAAGTCAGGGAGCCTGATTCCTCCAAGCTCCATTTTTCTTTCTCAAGATTGCTTTGGTTATTTGGGGTCTTTTGTGTTTCCATACAAATTGTAAAATTTTTGTTCTAGTTCTGTGAAACATGCCATGGGTAATTTGATCGGGCTTGCATTGAATCTGTAGATTGCTTTGGGTAGTATAGTCATTTTCACAGTGTTGAATCTTCCAATCCAAAAACAAGGTAAATCTCTCCACCTGTTTGTATCATCTTCATTTCTTTCATCAGCGTCTTATAATTTTCTGCATACAGGTCTTTTGTCTCCTTAGGTAGGTTTATTCCTAGGTATTTTATTCTTTTTGTTGCAGTGGTAAATGGGAGTGTTTTCTTAATTTCTCTTTCAGATTTTTCATCATTAGTGTATAGGAATGCAAGAGATTTTTCTGCATTAATTTTGTATCCTGCTACTTTACCAAATTCATTGATTAGCTCTAGTAGTTTTCTGGTGGTATCTTTAGGATTTTCTATGTATAATATCATGTGACCTACAAACAGTGACAGTTTTACTTCTTCTCTTCCAATCTGGATTCCTTTTACATCTTTTTCTTCTCTGATTGCTGTGGCTAAAACTTCCAAAATTATGTTGAATAATAATGATGAGAGTGGGCACCTTTGTCTTTTTCCTGATCTTAGAGGAAATGCTTTCAGTTTTTCACCATTGAGAATGATGTTGCCTGTGGGTTTGTCATATATGGCTTTTATTATGTTGAGGTAGGTTCCCTCTATACCGACTTTCTGGAGAGGTTTTATCATAAATGAGTGTTGAATTTTGTCAAAAGCTTTTTCTGCATCTACTGAGATGATCATATGGTTTTTATCCTTCAAATTGTTAATATGGTGTATCACGTTGATTGATTTGCATACATTGAAGAATCCTTGTATTCCTGGGGTGAACTCCACTTGATCATGGGTCTGATCCTTTTAATGTGCTGTTGGATTCTGTTTGCTAGTATTTTGTTGACGATTTTTGCATCTATGTTCATCAGTGATATTGGCCTGTTATTTTCTTTTTTTGTGACATCTTTGTCTGGTTTTGGTATCAGGGTGATGGTGGCCTCGTAAAATAAGTTAGGGAGTATTCTTCCCTCTGATATATTTTGGAAGAGTTTCAGAAGGATAGGTGTTAGCTCTTCTCTAAATGTTTGATAGAATACGCCTGTGAAGTCATCTGGTCCTGGGCTTTGTTTGTTGGAAGATTTTTTTTTTTTTTGGAAGATTTTTAATCACAGTTTCAATTTCAGTGCTTGTGATTGGTCTATTCATATTTTCTATTTCTTCCTGGTTTGGTCTTGGAAGATTATACTTTTCTAAGAATTTGTCCATTTCTTCTAGGTTGTCCATTTTATTGGCAAATAGTTGCTTGTAGTAGTCTCTCATGATCCATTGTATTTCTGCAGTGTCAGTTGTTACTTCTCCTTTTTCATTTCTAATTCTGTTGATTTGAGTCTTCTCCCTTTTTTTCCTGATGAGTCTGGCTAATGGTTTATCAATTTGTTTATCTTCTCAAAGAACCAGCTTTTAGTTTTATTGATCTTTGCTATTGTTTCCTTCATTTCTTTTTCATTTATTTCTGCTCTGATCTCTATGATTTCTTTCTTTCTGCTAACTTTGGGTTTTGTTGTTGTTGTTGTTCTTCTTTCTCTAATTGCTTTAAGTGTAAAGTTAGGTTGTTTGAGATGTTTCTTGTTTGTTGAGGTAGGATTGTACTGCTATAAACTTACCACTTAGAACTGCTTTTGCTGCATCCCATAGGTTTTGGATCATCAAGTTTTCATTGTCATTTGTTTCTAGGTTTTTTTTTTTTGCGGTACATGGGCCTCTCACCGCTGCGGCCTCTCCCGCCGCGGAGCACAGGCTCTGGATGCACAGGTCCAGTGGCCATGGCTCATGGGCCCAGCCATCCTGCGGCATGTGGGATCCTCCCAAACTGGGGCACGAACCCGCATCCCCTGCATTAGCAGGCAGACTCTCAACCACTGTACCACCAGGGAAGTCCTCTAGGTATTTTTTCATTTCTTCTTTGATCTCTTCAGTGACCTCTTGGTTGTTTAGTAGCATATTGTTTAGCCTCCATGTGTTTGTATTTTTTACAGTTTTTTACTGTAATTGATATCTAGTCTCACAGTGTTGTGGTTGGAAAAGATGCTTGATATGATTTCAATTTTCTTAAATTTACCAAGACTTGATTTGTGACCCAAGATATGATCTATCCTGGAGAATGTTCTGTGTGCACTTGAAAAGAGAGTGTATTCTGTTGTTTTTGGATGGAATGTCCTATAAATATCAATTAAGTCCATCTGCTCTAATGTGTCATTTAATGTTTGTGTTTCCTTATTTATTTTCTGTTTGGATGATCTGTCCATTGGTGTAAGTGGGGTGTTAAAGTCCCCTACTATTATTGTGTTACTGTCGATTTCCCCTTTTATGGCTGTTAGCATTTGACTTATGTATTGAGGTGCTCCACGTTGGGTGCATAAATATTTACAATTGTTAGATCTTCTTCTTGGATTGATCCCTTGGTCATTATGTAGTGTCCTTCCTTTTCTCTTGTAATAGTCTTTATTTTAAAGTCTATTTTGTCTGATATGAGTATTGTTACTCCAGCTTTCTTTTGATTTCCATTTGCATGGCATATCTTTTTCCATCCCCTCACTTTCAGTCTGTATGTGTCCCTAGTTTTGAATTGGGTCTCCTGTCAACAGCATATATACGGGTCTTGTTTTTGTATCCATTCACTCAGGCTGTGTCTTTTGGTTGGAGCCTTTAATCCATTTACATTTAAGGTAATTATTGATATGTATGTTCCTATTACCATTTTCTTAATTGTTTTTGTTTGTTTTTGTAGGTCTTTTCCTTCTCTTTTGTTTCCTGCCTAGAGAAGTTCCTTTAGCATTATGTTGTAAAGCTGTTTTGGTGCTGCTGAATTCTCTTAAATTTTGCTTATTTGTACAGCTTTCGATTTCTCCATCAAACCTGAATGAGATCCTTGCTGGGTAGAGTAATCTTGGTTGCAGGTTTTTCCCTTTCATCACTCCCTTCTGGCTTGTAGAGTTTCTGCTGAAAGATCAGCTGTTAACCTTATGGGGATTCCCTTGTATGTTATTTTTCCATTACTGCTTTTAATATTTTTTTGTGTGTTTAATTTTTGTTAGTTTGATTAATATGTGTTTTGGCATGTTTCTCCTTGAGTTTGTCCTCTATGGGACTCTGTGTGCTTCCTGAACTTGATTATTTCCCTTCCCATGTTGGGGAAGTTTTCAACTATAATCGCTTCAAATATATTCTCAGACCATTTCTTTTTTTCTTCTTCTTCTGAGACTCCTATAATTCGAAGGTTGGTGTGCTTAATGTTGTCCCAGAGGTCTCTGAGACTGACCTCCATCCTTTTCATTCTTTCTTCTTCTACTCTGTGGCAGTTATTTCCACTATTTTATCTTCCAGGTCACTTATCCATTCTTCTGCCTCAGTTATTCTGCTATTGATTCCTTCCAGAGTATTTTTAATTTGAGTTATTGTGTTGTTCATCACTGTTTGTTTGCTCTTTAGTTCGTCTAGGTCCTTGTTAAATGTTTCTTGTATTTTCTTTATTCTATTTCTGAGATTCTGGATCATCTTTACTATCATTACTCTGAATTCTTTTTCAGGTAGTTTGCCTATTTCCTCTTCATTTATTTGGTCTTGTGGGTTTTTATCTTGCTCCTTTGCCTGCAAGATTTTCTCTGTCTTCTCATTTTGTCTAATTAACAGTATTTGAGGCCTCCTAGGCCTCCCTTTCCTAGGCTTCAGGGTCATAATTCCTCTTGCTTCTGTTCTCTGCCTCCGGTGGTGAGGTTGATCCAGTGGCTTGTGTAGGCTTCTTCTTTTTTTTTTAATACATTTATTTATTCATTTATTTATTTTTGGCTGCATTGGGTCTTCGTTACTGCGTGCAGGCATTTCTCTAGTTGCAACGAGAGGGGGCTATTCTTCATTGCATTGTGCAGGCTTCTCATTGTGGTGGCTTCTCTTGTTGCAGAGCACAGGCTCTAGACACATGGGCTTCTGTAGCTGTGGCACACGGGCTCAGTAGTTGTGGCTTGCAGGCTCTAGAGTGCAGGTTCAGTAGTTGTGGCACACGGGATTCGTTGCTCTGCGGCATGTGGGATCTTCCTGGACCAGGGCCCGAACCTGTGTACCCTGCATTGGCAGGCAGATTCTTAACCACTGTGCCACCAGGGAAGTGCCTTGTGTAGGCTTCTTTATGGAAGGGACTGGTGCCTGCGTTCTGGTGGGTGGAGCTGAGTCTTTTCCCTCTGATGAGCAGGTCCATATCAGGTGGTATATTTTGAGGTGTCTGTGAGCTTAGTATGACTTTAGGTAGTCTGTGTGCTGATGCGTGGGTTTGTGTTCCTGTCTTGTTTGTTGTTTGGTGTGAGGCCTCCAGCGCTGGAGCTGCTGGCAGTTGGGTGCAGCCAGGTCTTGGATTCAGATACAGGCCTCCAAGAGAGCTCTCAGCCATTATTTTTCCCTGGGGCTAGGAATTCTCCAGTGGTCCAGCATCCTGGACTTTGTGCTCACACCCTAGAGCCTCAGGCCCGACTTCCGGTCAAGCAACCAAGACCCTGCAAGTCTCTCATCCCTGCAATAAAGGGGATTTAAAAAAAAAGAAAAAGGCTAACAAAACCCCAAATGATAAAAAGTAAAGTCAAACAAACAAAACCAAGGAAACATGCACACACACAAAAGAAACAAAAACAGAGCCAAATAAAACAAAATGCAAGAGAACAACCAGACAAACAAAAGAACCCAAGAACAAAATCAAACAATTAAAAAGGAAACTGACAAAAATGCAAAACCATTGCAGAGTGCCAACTGAAGAATGAAGCAAAGAAACAAAACAAACTGACAAAAATGATAAAAAAAAGAAAAGAAAAAGAGAAAGGGGAAAGAAGAACAATAGAAAAGCAGCGTAGATATAGAAATATGAAAAAGTAAAATAGAAAATATATTAAAGAAAAAAAGACAAAACCCCAGAGAAATGGTAAAAACAAAATCAAACAAAAGCAGAAACAAGCAAACACACACACAGGCAAGAGGAACAAAAACAGAACCAGATAAAACAAAAAAGCAAGAGAACAACCAAACAAACAGAAGAACTCAAAAATGAAATCAACTAGGATCAAAACTAACAAAAACACAAAACCTAAAAACAAAGCCATAGCAGTGTGCCAACTGAAGAATAAAGCAAGGAAACAGAACAAACCGATAAAAATGATTTTAAAAATAATAATAAAATTAAATTAAAAGGGAAAAAACACAGGACAACAGAAAAGCAAAGTAGAAATGGAAATATAAAAAATTAAAAACATATTAAAGAAAAAGAAGAAAAAATTAGGAAAAAGAACACAGAACAACAGAAAAGCAAAGTAAAAATAGTAATATATTTTAAAAAATAATAAAAAATATGTTATGAAACATGAAGATCTCAGAAGACTAAATAAAAAAAGAGTACTTAAACAACAACAAACCAAAAAAAGGAAGAAAAAACAACAACAAAAGAAGCCAGACCCAACAACAGAATGAATCAAAACATAATAAAATTAATAGTAATAATTATGTTTCCCTGGGGTCTCCGCTGTAAGTGTCCTTGCACACACCATGAGCCACAGCCCACCTCCGTCTCCCCAAGAGGCTGTCCTGCCTCTGGGCTGGTGTCTGGACCTGCTGTGGTACCTGTGGAGACCCCTCATACTCTGATCTGGCCCAGTTCCTGCGTGTGCTGCCCCGAAAGTCCACAGCTGCCAGAGCTAGACCGTTTTCTTTCATGGGAACACTCATTATCTACTCAGATATTCCATAGATGCAGGGTCTACCTAGCTGATCGCGGGGATTTAACCTGCAGGTTGTACAGCTGATGAAAAGATTTTCAATCCTCTCCCTCAGTCACCCCGTCCTTGGGGTTCAGCTTTGATTTATCCCCACCTCTGCGTGTGGTCCACCCACAGGAGTCTGGTCCAGAGGCTGCCTTGGAGCTCTTAGGTCTGCCCCAGTGAGGACAGGGCACAGAAGTGGTATGACTGCTTGGATCGTGGGAGCCCGGGCAGTGCCAAATGCGCAGGGAAGTCGGTGGCCACAGGCGCAAGAGATGTGGCCCAAGTGAGGCCTTTTCTGGTGCCCAGCATAAGGCCCGTGAGGGCCAGTCCTGGCTGGGGTTTTCCTGGCACCCAGCAGCAGGCGTGCAAGGGCCAGCCCTGAGAGGGCTTATTCTTTTAATTGCCCTGCAGCCAGCACGTGAGGGCCAGCTCTGAGGGAGCTTTTTTTTATTGCTCGGCAGCCAGCGTGCAAGAGCCAGCCCTGAGCGGGCTTCTTTTATTGTCCTCAGCAGGCGCTGGTGTGTGGGGAGAGAGAGGCTACAATAGTGGCTCCTCCCCCGCGTGTGACTCAGCAACAGCGCCTGCTTCCATGGCAGTCCTGTCTTCCTCTGTAGGCATTCCCTGCTGCGGCTTTCCTCCCTCCCGTCCCCTCAGTCTGTCTCCCCACACCCAACAGCAGTTCTCACTCTGGGCCTGTTCTCCAGTCCCCATGCACCAGCTCCCACCTGTGAACACACGTCCCAGTCGGGACACTGAGGGCCCCGGTACAGATCGTCTGTGTCTCACTCTGTCCCCATCTGCCACAGATCAGCCGCTTCAGCATCTTCTGACAGCCTCAAATGCTTCCCTTCTGTCCCAATCGATTTCCCCATCAGAGAGGGGGTTTCCCCAGTGGAGAGGGTTTTCCCCAAATTCAGGAATCTCTCCTCTGTTTCAGCTCCCCCGCCCTGGGGTGCAGGTCCCACTTCCTCTCCTCCTCCTTCTCCCTTCTTTTTTCCGTCCCACCCAGTTATGCAGGGATTGTTTTAGTCCTTTCTGGTGTCCAAGGTCTTCTGCTAGTTTTCAGGTGGTATTCTGTGAGAATTGTTAAATCTATAGATGTATTTCTGATGCATCTGCGGAGAGAGATGAACTCCATGTCCTCCTAGCCCTCCGCCGTCTTTGAGGATTTTTTTTTTTTTTTTTTTTTTTTGCGGTACGCAGGCCTCTCACCGCTGTGGCCCCTCCCGTTGCGGAGCACAGGCTCCGAACGCGCAGGCTCAGTGGCCATGTGGGATCCAGTGGCCACGGGCCCAGCCGCTCCGCGGCATGTGGGATCCTCCCAGAACGGGGCATGAACCCGTGTCCCCTGCATCAGCAGGCGGACCCTCAACCACTGCGCTACCAGGGAAGCCCGAGGATTTTTTTTTTGGCATATTTTTCTGATAAACTTTTCATATCATATAATATGAAATTCTTCAATTAAGATTTGACTTTCACAGCACAATCATAAACAGCATAACTTTGGCAAAAATACTTGAGGCGTTTGTTGATTTTTTTCCAGTTGTCTCTCTTACCCTTTTGACGTTAATATCATTCTCAAAGTGTCTTTTTGGTCCTCATCCTCTTTCTCTGATCCAACACTACAATTTCCTCATTAGTCAATGGCTTTGCAAATGATGAGGGCAGTTCCCCAAAATAGCTTTCCTAATCTTGAAATCTAGCTTATTTTGCAAGACTGACAGTTTCACTTTGCCACCAATTTTGATGTTATTTGCCTTGTATTTCCATTATGTTGTTGTATCCTGACAATTCTAGAGGGGATACTGGACAAAGATGTCAACCCAATAGACAGGGACAGAAGCTTGGTTTTAGAAGGAAGGAATGTGCGTGAGGTCAGTTTTTAGTGATTAATCTTGTGTCATGAGGACGTTAGTTACCTATAGTGGAGACCACCAGCTGTTCACCGAATCCATTCTCCCTTTCTTTAAGCACTTAGCTAAACAGCATTTTCCTACCGCCCATTTAGCTGAACGTGGTTTTGCTGAGTAAGTGAGCGGCAATGATACGGCATTTTCAGGCCTGCCCCACAAAAACTTCCCACGTACGCTCTCTCATGCTCTTTGCTCTTTTGGGCTGGACACAGATGACAGTGATGCCCTGGAAAATGGCACACCCATGAGGTGGAGAGAACCTAGGTCCCAGAGGGGCTGCCCAGAGGACAGTACCAACCTGAGTGCCTGAATTGTTACCTAAGCTACAGACAAAATTCCACTGTGTTTAGCCATTCAACATTTGGGTCTGTTTACCACCATGGCTTCGCCTATCCCAAATAACACACGGCTCTACTTACCTTCAGGAATGGGATCATGCATACCCAGTAATGAGGAGCCCCTTATGTGTTTCATCAAGACACTTAGCTGGTGTCATGTGACTTCCTACAGACACACTGAGAAATGGGCAGTTGCTAGCCCAGGTCAGAGAAGTAGTGACTGACTGGACAACCAAACCCAATAGCTCATGGATCACTGTCCAACCACACACACTCCTTTGGGCTTGACTCTCAGCTCTGTCCCTTTCAACATCTGTAGTGATGACTCACTGAATGTAGAGAAGGCATTCTTTTCAAACTTGCAGGATACACAAGGCTGGAAGGGGTACCCAGATTGTACAACCATGATTCATACGGATTGTGGCATTGGATTTCCATTGTGTTGTTGTACTATGGCAACTATAGAGAAAATAATTCACAAAGACTTTGACCTATGGGCAGGGGCAGAAGCCTTTAGGGTAAGTGGGACATAGAGAACAGAGTGAAATTCACTGGGGCTAAATATAAGGTCCTGAACTTAGTCTGAAATAAACTAGAACAAGACGGAGAAACATGGCTTAAGACATAACATTTTTTGAAAAGATTTGGATGCTGTAGGCTGCATTACTGAAGGTACTGTGTCTAGAGAGAAGACAACTAAGGGAGACTCCTTCCTGGAGTCTGCAGTCAAGTGCGATGCTAAATGTGAAGTGTGTTCAGAGGAGAGCACCAGGTGAAGTTGAAGGGACAGGGATATGGATTTTCATTTTAGAAAAATAATTTTCTGTCAGTTTATCTAATTTTCAATTGAGCTGCCGCAATAGGTAGCAAGTTTCCTGTCTCTGGAGGTGTTCAAATAAGTTAGCCAGATGAAATTACTGATGTTCAGTCATTTTTGACCTACAAGAACAGCAATTTCATATGGCTTAACCTAACCCTTGGTGGAGATGGTGGAAGGTGAGTCAAATAATTGAGCAAGTGGCAGAAATACAACTCAAACTGACTTAAGAAAGGAAGGGAGGGGTGACCGTGGAGTGGCAGTTGTACTGGTTCGTGTAACTTAAAAATCCAAGGAAATTCGAGTGTCAAGTATGGCTCGATCCGGGCGTCTCTCTCACCATCTCCACCTCTCCTCCCTGCTCTCCCCTGTGTCTGCGCTGTTCCCAGACAGGCCTGCCCCTTGTGGTGGACAGTTGGGCACCAGCAGTTCCAGGCTTGAGTTAAACCTGCCTAACAACCCTCATCCGCAATTCCTGGGACTGACTCTTATTGAACTGACTTGGGTCACACGTCCATCCCTGAATCAACAACTGAGGCTAGGGGGTCGGGGTGCGGAGAGGGAGAACGACCGATTGCCTTGGCCTTTACTGCAAGTTGATTCTGGAGTCCAGACAATGGGGAGATGCAAAGAGTGGGGGTTTGGCCACACAGCCTGAGCAAAGAAAGGGCAACTTTCCAAAACAAACAACAATAACCACAGTAACAATAACAAAACCTGAGGTGCTACAGGCCAAACTGAGGGATGTAAAGGACCAGCCACGTGAAGACCTGGGGGAGGTGTGTTCCAGGCAGAGAGACCAGCTGGTGCCGATGGAGGAATGGGTTTGAGAGACAGAAAGAAGGCCGGTTGTTTCCATCATCCATGGCTGTAAGACAAAGCACCAACACTTAATGGCTTAAGGTGCTAACCATTTTCTTTCTCACAGTCTGTGAAATGACCAGACTCACCCGACAGCTCTCTGCTCCGTGTGATCCCAGCTGACCTCAGTCATCTAAAGGCTGGAGTCTCCAAGATGGCTCGCTCACACGGCTGGGGGGCCTCCGGGACGATGGCCCAGAATTCTGTTCTCCTGCGTGTGGCCTCTCCGTGTGGCTTTTGTTTTTTCACAGCATGGTGGCTGGACTCCAAGACAGGACGTGGAAGCTGCCAATTTCCTTAAATCCTCAGCTTGGAAGCCCTAGAACATCCCTCCCACCACTTTCCACCGGCCAAAGTAGTGGTAGGGCCAGCATATTCAGGGGTTGTGGCTTTAGTGTGTAGGGACCAAAGGAACTGGTGGCAGCCGTCTCGGGAGGCTTTCTACCCCAGCTGGCCCGGCTGGCCACAGTGAAGGGCAGAGTGGTATGCGACCGGGTTGGAAAGACAGAAAGGGGATAATAGATCGGGGTCAGCCAATTGTGACCCACAGGCCAAATCCAACCCACTGCGTTTTTTGTAGATGAAATTTTCTTGGAATTCAGCCACACTCGTTTGTTTGCCGTATTGCCTACGGCTGCAGTCATGGTCCAACAGAGCTGAGAAGTTGCAACACAGATCGTACGGTTCACAAAGCCCCAAAGAGGTGCTACCCAACCCTTTACAGGAAAGTTTGCCAACCCCTGGGCTAAGTCAGGGGGTGCCTTACATGTCTTCGTGAGAGATCTGAATTTTATTCTAAGTCACAGGAAGCCACTGGAGGGTTTTAAACCAGTGAGTCACGTGATCTGACCTCCATTTTTAAAAGATCTGCTCTGGGAATGGATTATAGGAGGATACAAGTGAACGCGGGAAAACTAGTATCAGGCTATGGCAACCACCCAGATGAGGAAGGACAGAGTGAAAAACCAAGAGAAGATGAGTCTGGCACACATGTTGAGAAGAGGAAGCCCACAGGACTTGCTGAGCCATTGGCTACAGAGATGAGAGGAAAGAGCAATCAAACATGACTTCTAAGTTTTGGCTTAAACAACTGGGCCAATGGTGGTCCCATTAACAAAAAGAGAAAAGGCTCAGGGAGGAGCAGGTTGGGTGAAAAGAGCACTCAAGAGTTCTGTTTTGCACATACTAAGTTTGAGATGTTTGTCAGGCATCCAAGAGGCAAAGTCATGTAAGCAGTTAAACACTTGAGTCTGGAGCTCAGAGTCCAAGTTTGAGAATCACCCGTAAATAGCTAGCATTGAAAGCCAGAAGCCAGGAAGAACTACCTCCTGGGAAGTGGTGTGGAGAGAGCCCTAGGCTGGGCAAGAACCAGAGGCCAGTCTTCGGCATGGAAATCAATGGAGAGACTAAGAAGGAGTGTCTGGGAAGGCGGGAGGGAGCTGGGAGATGATGGGAAGGAGTGGTCCACTGGCTTGAATGCCACTGAGTGGTGGAGGGACAGATGAACAGAGAGGTGACCACCAAATTCGGTGACAGGAGGTCTGTCTGAAACCTTGACCAGAGCTGTTTCAGTGAGTAGGGGTCCTGGACACTGACTGGACAGGATTGAGGAAAACATGGGATATGGGCCAGTGGAGACAGCAAATACATAGAGACCTCTTCTGACGAGTTTTGCTAACGAATGAGTCAAAACCATGCATTTCCACTGCAGGCTCGTGGCCTTGAAAGTCCCTTTCAATGCTGTGGAGTTTTGACTCCATGAAACGCCTACTCTGGGCCAGCTCATCACTTGTCTGTGACGCTAATGAGGCATTTCTCCCCGATAGTTCATTGGGAAGTTGGACGGAGCAAAACAGAGATGCATGCATAGAGATTCAAGAAAAACCAAAATGAAAAAGAAGGCTTGCAGCCACAGAGAGACGAGTGTAGATTTTCATGGGTTTCTCCCCATTGTCAGAAGGCTGCAAACCCATAAGGCCAGCAGTTTCATTTCTGCTGGGTGGGACACAAAGTTCTTCCCTCCTCACTTTCCCAAGGAAGCTAGTTCATACAAACTTCTGAAATCTGTGGCCAAATATAAACGTGCAGCCCAAAGGATAAGCAGATTTCTGAAATTGGGACACAAATGCATCTTGCAGAAGGATACAAAGGATCATTTTTGTTTCAATTTTTTTTTTTCTGGGAAACATTTAGTTTATGACAAACATCCAGGACAAAACACTCACACATTCATGTACACAGAACCTATTGTTCTTTTTAAAACTATTTAATCACAGACTGTAAAGAAGACACAGAGATAATTCTGTATCTAATTCTATTCCCCGAGGGTCTTCAAAGAGATGATGTGACCCCAAAATCTGAGCTCTGAACCGTTTGCCATCCTATTTTATAGAGGTGCAGGCTGATCCTTTAGCTTGCCTGTTTTCCCGGATCATAGAAAGGAGTATGTACAATCATACACGAGCCACATTTCTGTCTTAGCCCATGACCCAGTTTAGAATCCCACGTCTGCTCCTTATGAGCCTGTGTGACCCTGAGTGGGTCCTTAACCTCTGTAAGCCACTGTGGCCTCATTTGCCAACTGGTGATAATAGATCTACTTTGCTGTCATGTATTAAACAAGCTAATATAAATAAAGGTCGGTGTACGCATTCTGAGTACAATAAATGGCAGCGGAAGGACAGTATCTATTAGGACACCCAACCCTTACCAAGAAGGCCAAGCTATGCCATGACTATGAAGGGTCCCAGATCTCCTGGGTAATCCTATCCTACAGTCCAGCTTGTCTGTGTGTCTGTTTTAAGAATGACCTTGATGCTTTGGGAATCCTGTGATTAGTAGCGTAATTTTAAGCAAGTGTATCTTCAAAGGTCACAGACTTTAGAAGGTCATCTGCTGACGTTAAGTGTCTCCCATAGGTAGCACCCGAGGGCTCCTTGCTAAGCTCCCCAAGCTCTCCTCTTCCCAGACTTGAAGTCCTCAGCAGCCATCTGGACATGCTTTGGTTGCCCCAAAGACGAGGAACTTCTCCCCTCGTCATCTCTACATTTGAAGATGTCACCGTGGGGACTGCTCTGCTGTGGAAATAAGGGCAGTCCCCATTTGGGCCAGTTTGCAGCTTGGCTTGCACAGGAGGGGAAAGTTCTGTCCCCAAGTCCCGTGTGACTCTGAGTCAGCTTCTTATAGACTGATGAAGAGTGACGACAGGGCTAGGGAAGACCCACAGTTTTGGCCTGACTTTGGCTACTGAAACACATCTAACTTAAGAACAGACAGGAGTTAGAAGACTAGGCCCTCCAGCAGAAAGGGCCCTTGCTTTGGCCCTGACCTGACCATGTGTAAGCTGGCTGTCTTTGAGGATTCCATCCTCTTGAAATGAAGAAACACCTGCAGAAGTTACATCAGGTTGTGGGGACATTTCCATTTAAACATATTTGGTTTTTGTTTTTTTGAGGGGGTGAGGTGGATCGTGAAAAAGCCAGTGATTTTTTGTTCTCCACCACTTCCCCTCTGGCCTTCCGGGGTTTCAGCTGTAGCTGAGGGGACATTATCTGTGCACACCACCAGCACCCACCTTGAGCTCCTTCCTCAGGGCTTTTTGAAGCTTCGATAGTTCACTTTGCCCTTACACCAGCAGCCCGAAGAACAGGGGGTGTTAATATTCCCAGGGCAACCCTCAACCACTGGGGTGGATGGAAAGTCGGTGGCCTCAGTCTCTGGTTCTTCAGGGGTACAATTCTGGAAGACATTCTACACCATTCCTTGGAGAGTCCCCAGCAACAGGGAGCCCCTAATGTCCACAACAATAACCAGTGGATGCACACAGCCTTTACTGGCTTTTTTCTCCTCTTACCCCACTCCCTCTCTCCTACCTCCCGGGACCCCTCCCCAAAAGGCAACCTGCACCCAAGACCCAAGTCTCTGCTGAGGGTTTGTTTGGGGGAGAACCTAAACTAAAACATGCATCAGTGAGCATGATGGGAGTGTGTTTATCTTGAATGTTCAGAAATAAAGTTGCTCCTTTGCTGAACGAGAACAAAGAGGGAAGCTGCACTGTTGGGAAGAGGAGTGTCCCAGAAGCTGAAGAAGTGGGGTAACAAAGTGAGGCTGCCAGGTTGACTCTTGACATAGGCCAGGGAAGTAGAGCCTGGCTGATCCTGGGCATGGATGTATTTCACATCTCCGGCCCTAGTGTGGAAGGCGTGAATGGAAAAGGCTGTGGGTTGAGGGAGAGACAAATGTTCCAAGCAGACCATGGAGGCCTGGGAGGCCTGAATTGAGGTTACAGGGTCAGAGAACAAGTGGGCAGAGCAGACTTGTGAAGGGGAGGTGGTCTAGATCAACTGCAGGGACCAAGGGTGAAGGCCTCTATTCCATCCCCACATTTGTGTGAGGGGCCTGCCATGGAACGACACCCCTAATCAGCCCGTGGCTCTAATGACAAGACCATCCCTGGCTGTGGGGCTATTTGTATGGCAGGAAATGAGGAGAAGGAGACAGGGATGAAAAGCAGCCCAATAGGGACACACCTGCATCCCAAGGGCACAATTTTAACCCAAGGAAAGGAAGAGCAGAACAAAAGGTCACCATTAGCGAAGGGGGATTTCCAAGAACAATCAACAATAACTGAGAAATCAAACAATCACTTGCCTTCCTCCAGCTGATTTTATGAGGTTGCTTTATTCTTATTTGGATCTGTGAGTTGACAGAGAAAATGTAGTTCTTGTGTTTCTGGGAAAAGAAATATTTTTTCAGGTGCTCCAGCAGCAGAATAATTTTTATTTCCACAAGAGAGCTGGGTAGTTAGCTCCAAGTAGAATTGTCAAAGTTGGACAGCAAATATTGTAGAATTAATCAGATTCTCCTGTAATGAGACAGCAGACTAGAACCCATCAATGAATATACATTGTAAGAATCTTGACAGTACTTTAACTGGTTGTATTATCCCAAACTGGACAACCTCTATCTCACCCCTAATCAAGCCAAACAAAAAGAGCCCACCTGAGACCCCTTCAACCTGTAGGTTGAGATGGTCTGTGATGTCGTCATTTCTAGATGGGTGATATTTAGAGTTCAATAATTACAATAATCAGACTTATTACTGTAGATCATCACAGCTGTTCCCTTGCGAGGACAGAATGCAGTTTCCTGATAAAGGACATACCTTTAATCTTAACTAAAATCCTTGCTTCATAATTCCTAGTCTCAAAATGCCTCCTTTGCAATATTAATTTTAAACACTGCCATGTGTGCTGATCATAGGGATTTAACTGCCAAGACCTGAAAATGAAACTCCCTGAGTACATTAAAAAATTCTTCAGGACCATATGAAAAATTAATTTTTTAAAAAATGAGGATCACAGAGAGGAGTAGGGTTTTATACAATCCAACATATACCTTTCCTTGTTTGCTTGTTTAATTAGCAGTGGAAGTCTGCATGAAAACCATTCTCTCCTCAAACCATCTGAAGTCTCTGCGAGATCCACAGGATGCCTCTAGGCCTGAGTTGTCCGAGGCAATAGCCACCTGTGGCTTTCCAGCACTTGAAAATGCAGCTGGTCGAAATTGAGATGTGCTGTTGGACACGTATCAGATTTTGAGGATATAGTATGAAAAAAAGAATGTAAAACATCTCAATAATTTTTATATTGATGATATGCTGAAATGATCATACTTTGAACACATTGGGTTAAAGAAAATATATTATTAAAGTTCATGCCATCTGTTTCTTTTTTAATGTGTCTACCAGAAAATGTAGAAGTACAGACATGTGGCTCCCCTTGTGTTTCCAGGGGACGGTGCTGCGCTGGCCCATCTGTTCCGAAGGGGCCGAGGGGCAGGCAGTCTGTTGGAGGGGAGGGCAGGAGGTTTGTCTTGAAGTTCCCTTGCAAAACAGGTCAGTTTTCCCCTAGAGTGCATGTTGGGGGTAAAGGTTTATTTTCAGGGGCTGCTGGATGTTACTTGCGAGTCAAGGTGTTATAACCCGTCCAGCAGGGAGCTTTTCTGCCCCACAGTAACCGGAAGTTGTTGTCTAACCTTTTTTTGCATTTTAGAAATGGTGTAGCAGTGCACAATTCCCAGTGCTTTCCTCCTTCCCTCCCTCCCTCCCTTTCTCCTTCTCTTTCTGTCTCAAACAGCTTTATTGTATAATTTACATATCATAAAATTCGTAATCTGATCAATTGTACTATACTTACACAGCTATGCAGCCATCAGCATAATACAGTCTTAGGACAACTCCATCACCCTGGAAATTTTCCTCCTGCTCTTTTATACTCAATCCCTGTTCCCAGCAGCCTCTAGGAAACCGCTGCTCTGCTTTCCATATCCATAGCATCTCCTCCTTGCAGAAATTTCATATAAATGGGATGAACAATATGTGGTCTTCTGTGTCCGGCTCCTTTCACTTAGCGTACTGGTTTCCAGGTTTATCCGTGTGTGCGGTGTCCCTCTGGCCAGCTCCGGTTTTTTGGCCTACTTTTAGAGGAGACAGAAATGGGTGGTAGGAAATTTGGGGAAATTCCTCAGTAATTTGATCTGAGCCTAGGAAAGTTGCCGAGGGTAATAAAAGGACACCGAGAGTTTCATGTCACACTGGGATTTGATGATAGGTTACTGCTGGCCTCTCCTCCTTCTGTTTTAAAAAGAGAATGAACTGTGTGGGCAAAACCATATTCATTTCCCCATCTTACCTTCCTGTTCTTGCCCATAAAGTTATGTAATTCATACATTACTGTACTCACGGTATAGATAAAAATGTGATATTCTACAGTTCTTTTCCTTTACTGCTTTTTAAAATAATGATGATAAATTTGCTCCCCAGCATCCACGGTCTCTCATCTGGAAACTGAGCAGATGTAACTGCTTTTTATGGAATTTAACACTGTGACAGTCACTCATTTATTCAAAGAAGTGCGAGCTCTTATGGCTCTACTTATATTGAAATCTAACCAGATGAATCTAACGTCCCACGGTCCTAAGATTTTACATTGTAAGTCCTGGTGTTTGTTCGATTAACAGACAACAGCAAAGAAGAATCACTCCAGGGACTCAATTTTCTTTGCTAATCAGCAGGTACCAAAATAATGAATATATTATGACACAACCTTCTCCCCCAACTTCAAATCCCTGACAAGTTTACCCACAATAATATGCGGGCTTTGAAGTGTGGGTGGCTGGGATTTCTGATAAACACACCCATAAAGACCAAATCACACAAAAATTGCTTTAGGAACCTCGGGTGAAAATCACAGACTGTGACAAGAAGGGGTGGGCAGGAAGGAGTTGAAAGATGCAGGCTGGGATCAAACCTCCTTCAGTAACATTTTTAATCAAATAAAGGGAAAACTCATCTGTTTCCTGTCTCTTTTGCAGACTAGGGCGTGTTTCCCTCGCCATCCCCACTGAAGCAGCACCAGCTGGGCCCCTCCGTGTGGTCCCCTTGGCTTTGGAAGGCAGCTCCGCACACACTGGCTTTTCCCTCGGGCACCCACGTGGCCACCTACGGGCTGCTTCTGCCACAGCAGCTGGCTGGGCCGGCACACAAGATCCCCAGGCCAGCCTCAGAGACGAGGGAGAGGAGAGGGAGAGGAGCTGGTGAATGAGCCCACCGGCCCTCACCCTAGTGGGACAGCTGGACGCGTGTTCTGCACAGCCTCTCAGAGGGGCCGCAGCAGGATTGAGGCCCCACTGCCCTCATGGGCAACCTGCTCGTTAACTCCCCCTTTTCAGCTTTGCTCTCTTCTCTCCCTCACTTCCCCGCTTCCCGCTCTGCTTTCCTGGGATCGCTTCCCAAAGATGACTTGACATAAATCCCTTACCTCAGGGTCCACTTTTGGCGGGAGCTCAACTAAGACAGCTACCCAAATTTTAGATAAATACAGACTTTAAAGGGATTCTATGACTACGTGCTACTTTTTTTAGCAGAATTTTCCAGGTCATCCTTAGGAAGACCCAGAAAAGAGAAATGAAAACAATGAGAGTCGCACCAAATAGCGGCTGTGTTCTTGAGCAGTGTCACCTGATGTCATCATGTCCCCCTAATTCTACTGTAAACACACTGCGGTCTGGGACTAGGAGGCTGGACACTGTGTAGAGCTTTACGCGCATTAGCTGATCTCATTCTCACAACAGCCCCCTGAAGTGAGTACTAATTTTATCCTCATTTACAGAGGAGGAAACTGGGAGGTGAAAGTTAAGTTCTGCTGCCTAGAAAAGGCAGCAGCGGGATTCCAGCCCAGGCAGCCTGGCTCCAGATTCTCAGAGTAAAGCCTCTGACACAGGCCTGAGCCAGTGAGAGGTGTCTGATAAATGCTCGCTTGATTGGGGAGTTACTACATGTGGAGAAAGGAAAGAAGATGGTCTATGTAGTATCTTTGAACGTTTGACCATGAACACTTCTAGCAGTCTGTGAAGTCCACAGAGTCTTTCCCAAAACAATATACCACACCTCACGGCATGCGGGATCCTAGTTCCCCAACCGGCTATCGAACCCGTGCCCCCTGCAGTGGAAGTGTGGAATCTTAAGCACTGAACCACCAGGGAAGTCCCCAAAACAATATTTTTAAGTGCATAAAAGAAAACATATAAGATTACAAAGGAAACCAATTATATTGAAATGCATTTATCAAAATGTTACCACAACTTGTAACCTAGCAATACATAACTTCATCCTATAGGGGTGATTACACATTGCAATGGGCTCCATAAATGTGTCAAATCTGTCTGTGACAGGAATGGGCTGAGCTGCCCAAAAGGCTGGTTTCAGGATAGACCTCAGTGATTGGCTTCAGAACCTGAATTACAAGACCTCTTCCCTCCAAGTCACCCTCCACCTTCATTAACTTCCTAAAACACAGGTTTGATTGTATTTCTCACCCATTCTAAACCTTTCAATGCCTGCCCTCCATTGGCTCCGGAATAAAGTCTAGGATGCCCAGGATGACATTCAAGGTTTGCATGATCTGAACCCAACAATTTACCTTACTAACCCCCGGCCAGTGCTTCCCATGTTCCTCACACCCCAGCGGCAGTAAATTCCCTGCTAGAATGAGGAAGGGCCCCATGGCAGAAGATGAAACTTCTTTGCAAAGTCTTCTGCCATGGTCCCTCTCCCAGGTAAAATTAATCGCTCCTCTAAGTGCACATAACTCTCTCCACATGCCTCTACCATAGCATAAGTAACACATGATGTTATAGTGTCTGTGGGCATATATTCTGGCTTACTACATGAACAATACCTTGTTCATCTTAAACAGGACCCAGTGGAATATCTAGCCCAGGATGAGAATTCAGTTAATGTTGGTTAAAACTGATTTGAGGGTGGGACATGGGTAGTTGATTTGACACAGGTTTGAGATACCCGTGAGGACTATCTCAGTATTTGCCAGCAAAGATGATGGATCATTAGGAGTCTGGGAACAAAGCTTGAAGTGATCCACACAGATCATGAAACTTCCTTGAAAATGTGTTATCTTCAAATTTCCTGTAAAAGTGACTGTCTCTTTCATAATATATTAACATTTGTTATCAGAGTAATGTCATTGGTTTTGCTCAAATTTTTAAGAAAAATGGACATTCCTAAAAAAAAAAATCTGTCCTCTTTCTCCTGTTTCTTCTTCTACCCCCTGGCCTGCCAATAATCCAGTGCGTGCAAGTACCCAGGCACCTAGGGCTCCTCTTCCTGACTCGGAGATGAGGGAACCATTTGGCTGACTTTAACCAGAAGTCCCAGGAGAGCTCTCCTCCCACCTCCTCAGGCAGCTGAATGCTAAATACACCGCATCTGGCAGGACTCTGCCTCGCAGTAAGTTCAAGTGAGTAATTATTCCCCAACCTATCCATTTTCTCATCTTCCTCCGAAGTCTTTCAGGGATGACTCACTCCGTGACATGAAACAGCTGGTTGGGCTCTTCCATGATGTCCCTTTGTGTTTGTTACTATTGTTTTCACAGTTCTTTGGTTGCTGTTGGGACTTTATTACCCCTGACTTCCTTGTCCTCAAACTCTTCTTTGACTCAGGAGGGCCTGAGCACGTGCTCAAGTTTTCCCCTTTTATTTGAGTTTGATCTACTTCCTTACGTTTTAACTATGGTGAAGTGGAAAGAGCATGGGTTTTTCAGCCAAGTAAAGCTGGTTGCAGTCCTGGGTCTGCTACTCACTGGCTATATAACAGCATGCAGACAGTATCACCTCTTCTAGCCGCAATATACTCATCAGTAAACATGGGAACAATCAAACCTATTTTACAGGATGTTACAAGAGCTAAAGGTTAGGTGTGTAGATGCACCTTATACAGTATCTGGTGCAGTGTAAATGATAAATGAGAATTTTCATTTCCTTCCTTCTACTAGAGAGAGAGTCTAGTTCTGTGGTCTGAAAGTCTGGTTAGTGGTGGTGCCGAGTGAAGAGCCAGTGGCAGTGAAATCTGCAGGTGGCCATGCCCCTGGGGGGTTCGGTGCCCTTGCCTCAGTATCTCCAGCTCCTAGCCGGGTGGCATATAGTCGTGCTTCAACAAATACCTGTTGACTGAATGAATGAATAAATGGATAAAGGAACGAGTGGATACATTCCTCCAGAATGATAAAGGATTGGAGATGAATAACCAAGTTACGTCAAAGCAATCAAATAATTTGTAATATGTGACGCTTATTTCCAAAAATCCGTCTGCTCCCCGCACCTCTGACACTGCATGATGGCAAGTCGGCAGTGGAGGTCCACCACGCTAGCAGGGGGAGAGGCGGGCAGAGGTGGCCGAGGCCTGGGGGGATCAAGCGGCCCATAAAGCCAGAGCAGGTGGGCCGAGCAGATCCCGCCCCTGCAGGAAGTAGGCTGTCAGGGCGATCAGGAGTCAGCAGGGATGGCTGAAGAGGCGCTGCCCTGTAATCACTATTGTTTCAGCATAAATACATGTTGTTGTTGTTTTGTTCTGGCGGGTGACTGCTGTGTTTCTGGGCTGCAGCGACGGTTCTGACTGTGGAGGTGTCTTTGAGGAGCGAGCTCAGATGACTACGCTCGGCTTGGCGTCACCATGGCTTCCCGCGGCCGGCATCCCTGGCCTCCCAGCCCGTGTCCCACCTCTGGCTGCTCCATCCCAGTCCCTTCTCCACACCGCGGCCACAGCGACCTCTCCAGCCCCGATCAGATCTTATCAACCTCCCTGCCTCCCAGCCCCCACCCCTATTTCCATGAGAAGCCGAATCCCACCGCCTCAGTGCTCAGCACCCAGCCCCTTGGTGACCCAGGCCCTGCGCAACAACACTGCACACTGGCTCCCCAGACACTCCAAGCCCACGCCCCTCACGGCCTCTGCGGCTCCCTGGGTCTGCAGAGCTCTTCCCGCCCGTCCTCACAGGGCTGGTCCTTCCTCCTCACTCAGCTCTCAGATCGGTTCCTTCCCCACAATGCCCTTCCCTGACTTTCTGAGCTCTCTCCCGCCTCCTCTCTGTGCCTCTACATTCTTACTTTCTCAATACCCTTATGCCCACCGAAGATCACCTCATTTTTTAATTTATTTAGTCTGTTTTTTGTTCACTTTCCCTTCCCCTGATGAAATACAGGGCTTAGGGGTTTACATCCAACTCATTCACTGCTCTGTCCTCAGCACAAAGTGGCCCTAATAGGTGCTCAATCATTCTTTGTTTGGTGATTAATAAATAAAACCTGTCCCACTGAGAATAAACAAGCTCATGTGGCAGAATCCCTGCCAGCTTCTCGCCATTGTTCCTGCAAGGTGGAGAGGGCAGTGTGTGGAGGAAGAGCTCACAGGCTGGCCAGCGTTCTCCCCGGAACATAAGAGGCAATGACTGCGCACAGCCCAGTGATTCCAGGAGCTCTTTAGGAATCCCTGAAACCACAAGGTGACCTGGAAGAGCTGGCAAACCCTGAAGCTGCTGATGATCCCACTGCCACGGAATCCTATTACAAGGCCCAGAAAATGACTTTGGTAATTGTCACCACAGCTGATGTGAACACCAATATGGATTCCCGCACTAGGCAGTCCTCTCAGTTAAGAGTGATGGTGTCGTCCAGGAATAGTTCAGCAGCAATGAAAATGGACTCTAGGTGTCTCAATAAAATGGGAATTTACTAGAACGATATCAGAGGCTCATAGTTCCAGAAGGAGAAATGGACTGGCATGATTAAGCCAAGGAAGCAAGGAAACACAGGGCAGAGCAGATGAACCACATGAAGACTAGCCGAGAACGCTGCAGGGGCAGGAAACCCATCCCGTTTCCCAGGGATATTAGGTGGGGCCCTGCCTTCTCTCTTCCATTCGTTTCAGGGTTGGGAAAGGGCAACCTTGTCTGAAGCAGGATGTCTGAGGATTTAGGAAGCAGTGCACTTTCCCCTGCCAGATCTGCCTGTTGAAGAATAGAGGTGACGGTCACGTCTTCATCACCCACCTCCAAAGGACCTGATCAAGCCTGGGCCTTGCCAGGACCACAGGGGCATAGTGGCCCCAGCAAGTCTGGGCTAGGCCCAACCTGGCAGCCAAGCAGGTGTCAGAAAGTCACATGTCTTCAGGGACCGGTGGGTCGGGCACCCGAGTGAAGCCAGTTAGGTGAGAGACAGCACAGGGATGCGGCCTGGGCCTGTGTGGAAATGGAGCCCACCCGAGACATCCCATCCTGAGCGCACTTGTGATGTGACATTCTTTAATGTCACGTGTTACTCTTCTCTAATGTACTGACAGAATGGATTCATTGGTGGATTTTCTCACTTTGAATCAACCTCTAGGGGTGTGAGGCAGCGAGCTCTCATCAGATTGTGAGAGCCAGTTGTTTAATGTTCAGGAATTTTCAAGCCAGTTGAGGTCATGGTGGTAGCTTAAAATTAACTACGCTTAAAATTAGTCTTAGTAGGAGTATTTACACCACAGGAATTGACAAATGCTACAAATCAGGCCTTTTTAATCTATCTTTCCCAGAGAGCTGGTTATTAAACCAGCATACTACCGTTTGTATTCCTGAAATAAACTCTGCTTGGTCTTACTGTATTTTTATCATTACTGGATTTTATTTTTAATCATAAATGAGATTTGTCTATAGTTTCATTTTGTTTTTTGCTTTGTGGGTACATTCTTTGTCAGCTTTATTTCTTAAAGCTTTCCATATTGTTCTATGGCCCAGTTTAAATCTCTGATTTTCAATCATCTGGGGAGTATTTTTAAATGCAGATGCCCAGGCAATGCACCTGATTAATTAAATCAGAATCTCTGGGGGTGGGATTCAAATGCCAGTATTTTTTTTTTTTTTTTTTTTTTTTTGCGGTACACGGGCCTCCCACTGCCGTGGCCTCTCCCGTTGCAGAGCACAGGCTCCGGACACGCAGGGCCAGCAGCCATGGCTTGGGCCCAGCCACTCCGCGGCATGTGGGATCTTCCTGGACCAGGACACGAACCCGTGTCCCCTGCATTGGCGGGCGGACTCTCAACCACTGCGCCACCAGGGAAGCCCCAAATGCCAGTATTTTTAAAACTCCTCAGTTAATTCCAATATTCAGCCAGGGTTGAGAACCACTGCCCTAGCCCAGTGCTTCTTTTTTTTTTTTTTCCCCAGTGCTTCTTAATCACTGATATACATGCCATCACCTCTCTAGGTGAGTGAACTCCTGTTAAAATGCAGAATTTAGGACTTCCCTGGTGGCGCAGTGGTTAAGAATCCGCCTGCCAATGCAGGGGACATGGGTTCGAGCCCTGGTCCAGGAAGATCCCACATGCCGCGGAGCAACTAAGGCCGTGCGCCGCAACTGCTGAGCCTGTGCTCTACAGCCCGCAAGCCACACCTACTGAGTCCACGTGCCACAACTACTGAAGCTCGTGCACCTAGAACCCGTGCTCCGCATCAAGAGAAGCCACCGCAATGAGAAGCCCGCGCACTGCAACAAAGAGTAGCCCCCGCTCATGGCAACTAGAGAAAGCCCGCGCGCAGCAGCGAAGACCCAACTCAGCCAAAAATAAATAAATAAATTTATTTATTTAGGAAAAAAAATGCAGAATTTAGTTTAGTAGGTGGGAATGGGGGCAAACAAGCTCCCAGGGATGTTGATGCTGCTGGCCCATGGACCACACCTTGAGTAGCAAGGATTTGAATAACATGGTAATTATCTGTATTTTAAAGGTTAGATAAAATTCAGTTATGCAGCCATTTCATCCTGATGCCTTTTCAACATCAAATCTCATTACTTTTCTAATCTCTTCTATAATAAATGATTTATTTAAATTTTCCACCTTTTCCTATGTCAATTTTTGGTATTTTACATTTTGTAAGAAATCTTTTTTCTAGGTTTTCAAATTTGCTACCATAGAGTGACATTTAAGTCTCTTTTATGATTTTAAACTCTCCTGTATCTGTAATTACAGCAATTCAAAATCAATAGTTTAAAAAATATTCATTCAATCAGCTAAACATCTGTGGGCTGACTGATCCTTGAGTTTCCAATTTGAGACCCTGCCAAAGACTCCCAATTACTCCAATCATTTCTCCAGTTTTTGAGTTGAGCTTTTGACTCTGTTAAGGCATGCTACCATAGAGGCAATCTCAGAAACAGTTTCCAAGCTCAATTATGTTTAACACTGTGTATTGATAATTCAATCACTTTATATACCGATGGGGAAACTGAGGCCCAGAGAGGCATATGACTTATACCTCTGATAGAAGCCCAATCACAGGTAGAAGATATATCGCCTCTATGTCCTCAGCATAACTCCTACAGTTCAACAACTTAAGAACATCACCAAATGTGAATGATGTATAAGGCACCCAAGGCCTTTTATATTCAGACCGCTTTTGTGATGTTCACACCTTTTCCCCATGGCCCAAGGAGGAAGTGCTGTTATTAAGAAACCAATGACTGGAACTCATGTACCATCTGTGGGAATGTAAAATGGTACAGCCACTGTAAATATTGTAAAAAACAATATGGTTCCTCAAAAACTTGAAAATATACCGTATGATCCAGCAATCCACTTCTGGGTGTATACCCAAAAGATGTGAAAGCTGAGTCTCTAAGAGATATTTGCAAACCCATGTTCATAGCAGCATTATTTACAACAGCTAAAATGTGGAAGTAACACAAGTGTCCATCAACAGATGAATGGATAAGCAAGACATAGCATATACATAGAATGGAATATTATCCAGCCTTAAAAAGGAAGGAAATTCTGACATACGTGCAACACAGAGGAAAGTGGGGAGAGTAGCTATATGCAGAGCCCACAGGCACGCCCTCATTCGCCAATGACACATCAAAGTGTGGCTGCTGCTGCCCCGACCATTAAAATCACTTCCTCTCGGGAATTCCCTGGCAGTCCAGTGGTTGGGACTCCATGCTCCCACTGCCAAGGGCCTGGGTTGATCCCTGATTGGGGAACTAAGATCCTGCAAGCTGCACAGCACAGCCGAAAAAAAAAAATCACTGCCTCTCCTGTTGAGTAAAAAGCCAAAGCCACCGGTTCATGCTACTGAAACTGCCACCAGAGCTGGGGAGCCTGTGGTCACCTAGCCCCCCACTGCTGCCCCACCCCAGCACCCACCAGTGCAGAGCCCACAACCCATTAGCACAGCTGCTGATGTCATAAACAGGGAGGACAAATGTTTCTTCCTTCCTCCTGCGTTCCAATCAACCTCACACTGGTGCCCTGCACTCGCAGAACCTAACTGGCAAGGAACCCAGCTGGCAAGGAAGTTCGGGAAATGCATTTTCCAGGCAGCCAGCCCCCGAGATACAGAGTAGAATGTGGAAAGGCAGGAACCAGGCTGAAGAGGCCCAGACAATATCCGGGTACAGGCACCGAGAGGAAGGGGTGAGGCAAGCATGTGGCAGCTGAAAGTCAAGTCTTAGGGTTCAAACGTGTCCCACCAAGAACCAACCAGCAGTGGAGGTATCACAAATTCCACCTGGCACAGTCCTTTTATCTGGTCTTCCAGATAAAATGACCTAGCCCAGAGGAGGTTCTCCTCTCCTGGTCTCTGGGACGGCTGAAAATTGCTGAGCACACCCAGAGGGAGATCTCTGTGGGCCGAAGTTCTCCTGTTAACGTAGAGGCAGTTGGCCTAGAAATGGAGGCTCGATTCATTCCAAGAGTCGTGTTCATCAGCTCAGGCTGCCAAAATGAAGCACCACAGACTGGGCAGCTTGAACAACAGACATTTATCTTTTCACAGTCTGGAGGCTGGAAGTTCAAGATGAAGGTGCCGGCAGTTTGGTTTCTTCCGAGGCCTCTCTCCCTGGCTTGCAGATGGCCGCCTTCTTGCTTTTCTCTTCAAATATATCCCCAGTGTCTCTTCCTCTTCTTATAAGGTCACCAGTCCTATTGGATTAGGGTCCCACCTTATGACCTCATTTAATCTTAATTAGCCCTTTCAAGGCCCTGTCTCCAAATATAGTCATATCAGGGGCTAGGGCTTCAGTTCATGAATTGGGGTGGGGGTGGGGTGGGGTGGGAGACACAATTCAGTTCATAACAGGAGACAAGTGGATATTTGCAATTCTGAGAATAAACAGAGACCTGGCTTTTAAGGCCTGGTCAGGAATATGCTGAGTCACCCCCTGCCCCCAATCGCCTTACCCCACCATTAAATTTATTTTGTCCTTCCATTCATTTATATCTCAAACATTAATTGAGTTTCAGCTGTGCCAGGCACTGTGCTGATACTGGAGACAGGGTTTTGCCATCCGGGAGACATCACAGTGCTTGGGGGTCAGAGGCACTGATGACAGAGATTCCAAGAAAGGCTTCCTGGAGACGGTGACCCTGCCCAGCCCTGAAATATCATCCCATCAAGGAGGAGGAGGCTTGTTTAACCAGCAAGCCTCCAAAGGCTCCAAAGCATCCCTATTTGCCTAGACCCACCTGGGAGGGGAGCTTATGTTCAAAGTTTCTACTCAAACTGTGGGCCATGGTTCAGTACTGGAATCACCTGGGAGCTTCTTAAACAGTAACAGAATCTCAGAGCCGATCCCAGACTCACCGAATCAAAACCCACAGCTTAACAAGATCCCTAGGGGATCTGTGTGACCATTAAAAACTGGGAAACACTGATCAAACATAATGCTTTTGTTTCACAGCTGGAGAAACCAAGGCCCAGAGAGAGGAAGTGATCCTTCCATGATGATGACACAGCATTTAGAACAAAAAAAAAAGTCCCAAATCTAAGCCCCCAATCTCCAGCTTGCAAATGCCATGGACTGGCATGTCTGAGACATTCATATCACATATTGATGCGATATTTCTATACAAAAAGCCCTGGAGGACTCACTAGGAGCTCTAACCAATCAGGTGAGCACTTGGGGACCCCAAAATTTTCCTCTGTTGACAGTGTTCTGCCTGCTGTTTGGCGCAGTTTGACTGATTTCTGGCAGGCTCCCACCATGTCCGTATTCTCCTGGGAGTTCCCTATTCTCCCTGCCCTTGTTGACACAATTGCTGCTGCTACGCAGAATAAATTAAGTGCGTCCTATAGCCTGCAATCCCAGGGACAACCTCTGGCTGCAGCATGCTCCCATCTTCCATATTAAGTGTGTGTGTGTTTCTCTCATTTCCTTGGTTCATTTCTTCATATGGTAGACACTGTTAATTGTCTGGGTCAGGGAATATCAATCCTTGAATTTGATTGAAGGTGATCTGAGACTCTTGGTGCCTCTATATACCTTGCAGGAGCAAATGCAAATACTACTTGAAGGAAGGAACCTTCAATATAAGCCTCAAATAATTCAACAAGGCAAGTTAACAAGGCAGGTTTATTGATATCTTTGGGAATAGGAAACTCCATCATGTGACATAGTCTTCCCAGAACTAAGTAGAACTTCTAACAAAAAAAATGCAATAACCAAAATACATACCTACATACATACATACTAACCTCAATGGAAACTTCACAGCAAAATAAATACAACTGAAGAAGGAATTAGAGAATTGGAAGACAGATCTGAAGAAATGATCCAGAGTGTCATTACAAGAGACAAAAAGATGGAAAATATAGAAGACACATAGAAAACGTATTTTTAAAGCCTAACCATACATTTTATCAGAGGCCTGAAAGGAGAAAGACGTAGTGAAGGTCTGACAAGGTGACCTTTATAGAACTGACCGAGCCAAGAGCCTGCTGAAAAGAAACAGGTAGTCTCCATGCTTGTGCCTATGGATGAATTTCTTCTCCTTGGAATCAGAGAAGCACATCAAAGGGCTGAGTTCCACCTCTAGTCTCATCCTTGGCTACAGCATTTCCCCTCCAGATGTCTTTTTATTTCTTTTTCATCTATTTCCAGTAGGTCCTTATTCTATGTGTGAAAAATTTTTTTAATCCAGTGTTTATTTTGGATTTTACACACATGGCAGACAAAGTTCCTAGGCAAAAAAATAAATATATAGTTCAGTGAATATGAAAGTGTTTTCTTTTTTCTGGCATTGCTGATGTTAGAGACATCTGGGACAGAAAACAAATCCTTTGGAGTCTGAGTGGCAGGCCTGCCCACCACCAATGATGGTGTGGTTTGTGTACCACATGAAAATACCTGCTAAGAGGATGGGAGCCTGGAAAACAGCCACAGCTCTGCTTGCCAAGCTGTGTCCCCTAGCGAGGAGCTCTGTCTGCCAGAGGGCACCTTCTACACAAAGGTACTACCCCAAGCTACACTCTAGCTGCATTTGCCCAGATAAATACCTTTATCTATTTTGCATAAAAGTACTAATTCATTAATGGGGTTCCACCAAACTGTTCACTGGAGAAGTGTCTAATAAAAGATGAATTCATTCTCAGTTACCTCAAAGGCCTGCCAAAGCTAGGTAGCCGTGTGTGTGTGTGTGTGTGTGTGTGTGTGTGTGTAAGAGTATGGCTTGTAGGGTAACTAATTGCCCAGATTACCTGGTACTGAGGGTCCTGTGATACAGGACTGTGATGCTAAAGCCAGGACAGTCCTGGCAAACTGGCATCGCTGGTCACCCTACTTTGGGGAATTTCCTCAAGTTGGGCACCTTTGGACTGTCATTACATGAAGGACTGAAATTCCTGGTATTTCCCCTTTCTCTTCCTCTGTGGTTCCCTTGCCTTGTGCCAACCCTTATGTTTAAAGGGCATAGACCATGTCACAGTGGGCAGAAGTCTCCCCCTTCAAAGTATGCCTCTAGTGGGGATGTTCCAGTGTCAACTCCTCAGACATCTTGGCTGACTTAGAAGGTCACTTCTTTTCTCCCCACCCCTCTGTCCCAAAGGTACTGGCTTGACTTCTACTCATTTCCTCTTATTCTTATTGCACCATTATGTTCTTTTTTCCTAACTCTACCCTGCATGCCCTCAGAGCACTATTTCTCTGCTCTTTGGATCACTGAATACAAAGGCTCCTTTCCTAATCTGACCCCCAAGTCTACCTCTGAGCTCCTGGTTGTTTTATTTAATTGCCTTCCTCCCCTCCCTGATTATAAAAGTGTATATATATATATATATATATATATATATATATTTGTTGTAAAATATTGAGAGTACAGAAAAGTAGTAACATTTTATGGTACTGAATTTCTTACCAGTATTTTTTCTATGAATATTTTTACATATTTCAGAACAGACTGTATAATTTTATATTTGGATTTTCTTTTTTTAACTTAACATTACGACATGAACATTCTATTAAAATCCTAAAAACATTTTCCTATGAGAGTCACATCAGCAAGATAGCAGACTAGGAAGCTACAGGCCCTCCTTCCCCCACAGAGACACCTACAACATATGAAACAGAATACCTCTGTGAGAACTCTAGAGACCAGCTGAGAAGCTACAACACCCAGGCCACTGTAAAACCAAGAAGGGATTCCAGCAAAAAGGGGATGCTAGAATATATAAAGAACTCCTAGAATTCAACACAAAAAAGTCAAATAACCCAACTAAAATTGGGTAAAGACTGGAAGAGACATTTTCCCAAAAGTGATATATATATGGCCAATAAGCATAGGAAAAAATATTCAACTTCACTAATCATCAGAGAAATATAAATCAAAATCAAAATGAGATATCACCTCACATCCATTAGGATGGCTACTATCAAAAATACACAAAATAACAAGTGTTGCCAAGAATATGGAGAAATTGGAATCCTTGTTCCAACTGGTGGGATTGTAAAATGTTTCAACTACTGAGTTCCAGATCAATATGCAAGAGTAGGAAGATTATGCGCTCAACTCCTCCCACAGACACACCCAAACTACAACTACATATAGAACAACTATCTCTGAGAATGACCCAAAGATGAGCAGAACAGATTTCCTATGACTAAGGATATAAAGAAAAGGCCACGCAGAGATGGGTAAGCAGAGCAGAGATGCAGTCTAGTCAGCCTCCACACCCCTGGTGCAGCAACCTACAAGCAGGAGGTATATCACAACCATGGAGTTCCCTGCTGAGGAGCAAGGGATTCAAGCCCAACACTGGGCTGTTCAACCTGGGGGACCTACACTGGGAAGATGAGTCTCCATAATGTCTGGCTTTCAAAACCAGCAGGGCTTACATCTGGGACAGCAGAGGGCACTGGGAAATTGATACTCCACTCTTGAAAGACTCGTGTACAAACTCCCTGGCCTTATGTCACAGTGCAGAGGCAGCAGCTTGAAAAGCGCTTGGGTCATACAAGAAAAAGATTCATTGACTGATCTTAGGATGTGTGTTGCAGAGGTAGGGATCTGGTGGAACTTTCTCTGGGGATGGAAGTGCTGGCAGACACCATTTTTTTAAACTGGTTTTCCACATAGCTGGGCCAGTGCTGGCAGGCACCATATCTATCACTCTCCATCAGTCTAGCTAAAACCATGCACCTCACCCCAGTGATCCCGAGGACCTGTCCCACCTAAAGCAGCTCCCACACCACGACACCTGGTGGGTGGCCCCAGCTGAAACCAGGCCCCTCCAAAGTGGCTTCTGTTCTGGGGGCCAGCCCTGCACACCAGCACGCTCACATCAATTGTGGCCCAACCACAACAGGAGGGCACATGCAGCCCACACAGGGAATACCACTGGAGCACCTGGCTCTGGTGACCGGAATGGCAGGGAGGAGGGTTGTGCCACTGAACTCCACAGGGCACTTTCTATGTAAAGCCATTCTTTCAAGACCAGGAGACACAGCTGATATACCTGATACCTAGAAACAAACACAGAAAGTTAGGCAAAATGAGGAGATGAAAAATACCTTCTGAAAGAAAGAACAAGACAAAACCTCAGAAAAAGAGCTAAATGAAACAGAGATAAACAACTTACCAGATAGAGTTCAAAATAATAGTCACAAATATGCTTACCAAATTGGGAGAAGAATGGATGAACTCAGTGAGAACTTCAACAAAGAGATGAAAATATAAAAAAGAACTAGTCAGAACTGAAGCATAAAATAACTGAAATGAAAAACACATGAGAGGGGCTTCCCTGGTGGTGCAGTGGTTGAGAGTTCGCCTGCCGATGCAGGGGACACGGGTTCGTGCCCCGGTCCGGGAAGATCCCACATGCCGCGGAGTGGCTAGGCCCATGAGCCATGGCTGCTGAGCCTGCGCGTCCAGAGCCCGTGCTCCACAACGGGAGAGGCCACAACAGTGAGAGGCCCACGTACCATTAAAAAAAAAAAAAAAAACACATGAGAAGGAATCAACAGCAGTTTAGAGCAGCAGTCCCCAACCTTTTGGGCAGCAGGGACCAGTTTCGTGGAAGACAATTTTTCCATGGATGGGGTGGGGAGGGATGGTTCAGGTGGTAATGCGAGCGATGGGGAGCAGCAGATGAAGCTTTGCTTGCTCGCCCGCCACTCACCTCCTGCTGTGTGGCCCAGTTCCTAACAGGCTATGGATGGCCCGGGGGTTGGGGACCCCTTGTTTAGAGGATGCAGAGGAATGAGTCAGAAATCTGGAAGACAGGGTAATGGAAATCACCCAACTGGAACAGAAAAAAGACTTTTTAAAAATGAGGATAGTTTAAGGGATCTCTGGGAAAACATCAAGCATACTAACATTCACAGTATAGGGATCCCAGAAGGAGAAGACAGAGACAGAAAGGGACAGAAAACCTATCTGAAGAAATAATGGCTGAAAATTTCTCTAAACTGGGGAAGGAAACACATCCAAGTCCAGGGATGAAACAAAATGAACTGGTTCAAACAAAATGAACCGAAAGATCCACACCAAGACATATTATAATTAAAACATCAAAGGTTAAAAATAAAGAGAGAATCTTAAAAGCAGTAAGAGAAAAACTAGTTACATACAAGGGAATACCCAAAAGACTATCAACTAACTTTTCAGTAGAGACTTTATAGGCCAGAAGGGACTGGAATGATATATTTAAAGTGGTGAAAGGAAACATCTACAACCAAGAGTACTCTACCTGGCAAGGTTATGATTCAGATTTGAAGGAGAGATTTAGAGTTTCCCAGATGAGCAAAAGCTAAAGGAGTTCATCACCACTAAACTGGTCTTACAAAACAAATGTTAAAGGGACTTATTTAAACAGAAAACAAAGGCCAAAACTAGAAACAAGAAAATTATGAAAGAAAAAAAATCTCACTGGTAAAGGCAAACATATAGAAAAGGTAGTGGATCAACTACCTATAAAGCTAGTATGAAGGTTAAAGGACAAAGGTAGTAAAATCATGTCTAAAAGAATCAGTTAAGTGATATACAAAATAAAAAGATATAAGTATGACATTAAAACATAAAATGTGATGGGGAGGGTAGTAAAACTGTAGTGCTTTTAGGATGCACTCAAACTTAAGTGACCATCAACTTAAAAAAGACTGCTGTGTACACAGATTGTTATATATGAACCTCATGGTAACCACAAACCAAAAACGTATGACAGACATGTAGGAAAAGAGAAATGAATCCAAACATACCACTAAAGATAGTCATTAAATCACAAGAGAAGAGAGCAAAAGAAGAAGAAAGGAACAAAAAATAGCTACAAAAACAACCCTAAAACAATTAATAAAATGACAGATGAGTACATACTTATCAATAGTAACTTTAAATGTAAATGGACTAAATGCTCCAATCAAAAGACATCAGGTAGCTGAATGCATAAAAAACAAAACCCATATACATGCTGCCTATAAAAGACTCACTTCAGATCTCACACAGAGACTGAAAATGAAGGGAAGGAAAAAGATATTCTATGCAAATAGAAGCAAAAAGGCAGCTAGGGTAGCAATACTTACATCAGACAAAATAAACTCTAAAACAAAGACTTTAACAAGAGAAAAAGGAGGGCATTACAAAGTGATAAAACAATCAACCCAACAAGAGGCTATAACATTTGTAAATATCTATGCACCCAACGTAGGAGCACCTAGATGCAAAAAGCAAATATTAATAGACATAAAGGGAGAAACAGAGAGCAATATAATAATAGTACGGAACTTTAACACCCCACTTAAATCATAGAATAGATCATCCATATGGAAAATCAATAAGGAAACACTGGTCTTAAATGATTCATTAGACCAGATGAACTTAATAGATATCTACAGAACATTCCACCAGAATACAATAGAATACACATTCTTTTCAATACACATTCTTTTCTACACAATATAATACACATTCTATTCAATAGAATACACATTCTTTTCAAAGAATACACATTCTTTCCAAGATTTCTCCTGGAAAGTTCTCCAGGATAGGTCACATGACAGGCTACAAAACAAGTTTCAGAGAATTTAAGAAACTGAAATCACATCAAGGATCTTTTCTGACCACAATGGTATGACATTAGAAATCAACTACAAGGAAATAACTGCAACTCTCCCAACACATGTAGGCTAAACAACATACTTCTGAACAACCGATGGGTCAACAAAAAACAAAGAGAAATCAAAAAATACCTTGAGGGCTTCCCTGGTGGCGCAGTGGTTGAGAGTCTGCCTGCCGATGCAGGGGATGTGGGTTCATGCCCCAGTCCGGGAAGATCCCACATGCCGTGGAGTGGCTGGGCCTGTGAGCCATGGCCGTTGAGCCTGCACGTCCAGAGCCTGCGCATCCAGAGCCTGTGCTCCACAACGGGAGAGGCCACAACAGTGAGAGGCCCGCGTACCGCAAAAAAAAAAAAAAAAAAAAACGTTGAGACAAATGAAAATGGAAACACAACGTTCCAAAATTTATGGGACACAGCAAAAGCAGTTCTAAGAGGGAGGTTTATAGTGATACAGATCTCCAACAGGAAACAAGAAAAACCTCAAATAAACAATCTAACCTTACACCTAAAGGAACTAGAAAAAGAAGAACAAACAAAGCCCAAAGTTAACAGATGGAAGGAAATAATAAAGATCAGAATGGAAATAAATGTAATAGAAACTAAAAAAGAAAATAAAAGATCAATGAAACTAAGAGCTGGTTCTTTGAGAAAATAAACAAAATTGATAAACCTTTGGCTAGACTTATCAAGAAAAAAAGAGAAAGGGCTCAAATAAATAAGATCAGCAATGAAAGAGAAGTTACAACTGACACCACAGAAATATTAAGGGTCATAGGAGGTTAATACAAACAATTACACCCTAACAAATTGGACAATCTAGAAGAAATGGATAAATTCCTAGAAACATACACTCTTCCAAGGCTGAATAAAGAAGAATTAGAAAATCTGAACAGACTGACCACTAGTAATGAAACTGAATCAGTAATTTAAAAATTCCCAAAAACAAAGGTCCAGGACCAGATGGCTTTACAGGTGAATTCTACCAAACTTTTAAAGGAGTTAATACCTATTCTTTGCAAACTACAGTTGACCCTTGAACAGCGCAGGTTTGAAATGCATGGGTCCACTTATATGAAGATATTTTTCAATAGTAAATACTACAGTACTACATGGCCTGTGTTTGGGTGAATCCACGTATGTGGAGGAGCCCTGAATATGGAGGGCCGACTATAAGTTATATGTGAATTAACACCCATATTATTCAAGGGTCAACTGTATTCCAAAAAATTGAAGAGGAAGGAATGCTTCCAAACTCATGTTACAGGGCCAGCATTACCCTGATACCAAAACCAGATAGACACTACCAAAAAAAAAATATAGGCCCAAATCCCTCATGAACATATATGCAAAAATCCTCAAGAAAATATTAGCAAATCAAATTCAACAATAAAGTAAAAGAATCGTACACCATGATCAAGTAGGATTTATTCCAGAGATGCAAGGATGGTTCAATATCCACAAATCAATCAACATGATACCCACATTAACAAAATGAATGATAAAAATCACTTGATCATCTCAATAGATGCAGAAAAAGCATGTGACAAAATTCAACACCCATTTATGGTAAAAACTCTCAACAAAGTGGGTATAGAGGGAACACACCTCAACATAATAAAGGCCATATATACAAATCTATGGCCAGCATCATACTCAACAGTGAAATGCTAAAAGCTTTTTCTCTGAGATCAGGAACAAGATAAGAATACCCATTCTTGCCACTTTTATGCAACATAGTGTTGGAAGTCCTAGCAAGAGCAATCAGATAAGAAAAAAAAAAAAAGGATAAAAAGCATCCAAATTAGAAAAGAAATAAAACTGTCACTATACAGATGGCATGATACGATATATAGAAAACCTTAAAGACTCCACAAAAATACTATTATAACTAATAAATGAATTCAGTAAAGCTGTAGGATATAAAATCAATGTACAGAAATCTGTTGTATTTCTATACACTAATAATGAAATGTCAGAGAAATTAAGAAAACAATCCCATTTATAACTGCATCAAAAAGAATAAAATACCTAAAATAAATTTAACCAAGGAGGTGAAGGACCTGTACTTGGAAAACGATAAGACATTGATGAAAGAAATTGAAGATGACACAAATAAATGGAAAGACATACTGTACTCATGGATTGGAAGAATTAATATTGTTAAAATGTCCAAACTACCCAAGTCAATCTACAGATTCAGTGCAATCCCTATCAATATACCAATGACATTTTCCACAGAAGTAGAACAAATAATCCTAAAATTTGCATGAAACTACAAAAGACTCCAAATAGCCAAAGCAATCTTAAGGATGAACAAAACTGGGTATATCATGCTCACTGATTTCAAACTATACTACAAAGCTATAGTAATCAAAACTATGGTACCAGCACAAAAAGACATAGATCCATGGAACACAATAGACAGCTCAGAAACAAACCCACGTGTACATGGTCAATTAATTTACAACAGAGGAGGGGGGAAGAGATGGTCTTTTTAATAAATGATGCTGGGAAAACTAGACAGCTACATGCAAAAAAGAAAAGAAAAAAACTGTACCACTCTCTTACACCATATACAAAAATAAACTCAAAATGGATTAAAGACTTAAATGTAAGACTTGAAACCATAAAACTCCTGGAAGAAAACATAGCCAGTATGGTCTTTGACATTGGTGTTAGCAATATTTTTTTGGATTTGTCTCCTCAGGCAAGGGGAACAAAAACAAAGATAAACAAATGGGACTACATCAAACTAAAAAGCTTTTGCACAAGAAGGCCAACAGACACATGAAAAGATGCTCAAAAGCACTAATCATCAAGGAAATGCAAATCAAAACCACAAGGAGATATCACCTCACACCTGTCAGAACGTTATTATCTGTTATTCTATTATCAAAAAGACAAATACGTTTTGTCAAGGATGTGGACAAAAGGGAAACCACATGCACTGTTGGTGGGAATGTAAATTGGTGCAGCCACTATGGAAGACAGTATGGAGGTTCCTCAAAAAACTAAAAATAGAACTACCATATACTCCAGCAGTTTCACTTCTGGGTATTTATCTGAAAAAAATGAAAATGCTAATTCAAAAAGATATATTCAATCCTTCATTCATTGCAGCATTATTTACAATAGCCAAGATATGGAAGCAACTTAAGTGTCCATCCACAGATGAATGGATAAAGAAGATGTGGTATATACAGTTGAACCTTGTAAAACATGGGTTTGAACTGCATGGGTCCACTTATACACAATTTTTTTTCAATAAATAACTACTATAGTACTACATAATATGCAGTTGGTTGAATCTGTGGATTCACCTGTGGATTGAACTGTGGATACAGAGGGCCAACTCAAAAGTTATACATGGATTTTCAACCGCACAGAGGGGTGGTACCTGTAACCCCTGGGGTTGTTCAAGGGTCAACTCTATACACAAGGGTATATTACTCAGCCATAAAAAAGAATGAAATCTTGCCATTTGTGACAACATGGATGGATTTAGTATTATTCTAAGTGAAATGAGTCAGACAGAGAAAGACAAATACTGTATGATTTCACTTATATGTGGAATCTAAAAAACAAAGGAAACAAACAAGCACAACAAAACAGAAACAGGCTCATAGATACAGAGAACAAACTGGTGGTGGCCAGAGGGGAGCAGGTGGGGAGTTGGGCAAAATTGGTGAAGGGGATTAAGAGGTACACACTTCTACTTATAAGATAAATAAGTTACAGGGATGTAATGTACAGCATAGGGAATACAGTCAATAATACTGTAATGACTTTTTAGGGTGGCAGACGGTTATTAGACTTATCGTGGTGATCAATTTGTATTGCATATAAATGTCAAACCACTATGTTGTCCACCTGGAACTAAAAATATTGTATGTCACCTATACTTCAATAAAAAGGTGGGGGGAATGGTACAATTACTATGGAAAATAGCAGTAAGATTCCTCAAAAAATTAAAAATAGAACTACTGTATGATCCAGCCACGCTACACTTGGGTTTATAGCCAAAAGAATTGGAAGCAGGGTCTCACAGAAATATTTGTACACCCATGTTCCTAGCAGCATTATTCACAATAGCCAAAAGGCAGAAGCAACCCAAATACCTATTGATGGATGAACAAAGTGTGGTATATACGTAAAATGGAATTTTATTCAGCCTTAAGAAGGAAGGAAATTCTGTCACATGCTACAACATGGAAGAAGCTGGAGGACACTATGCTAAGTGAAATAAGCCAGTAACAAAAAGACAAAACTTGCATGATTCCACTCGTCTGAGGCATCTAAAGTATTCAAATTCATAAAAACAGAAATTAGAATACCAGGCTGGGGAAAGGGAAATGTTATTTAATGGGTAGAGAGTTTCAGTTTTGCAAGATGAAGCTCTGTTTCACAACAATGTGAACATAGTTAACACTATTGAACTGTACACTTAAAAATGGTTAAGAAGGTAAATTTTATGTTATGTGGGTTTTTTTACAGTAAGTATTTAGGCTTTGCTGGCCATAGTCTCTGCTGTTATAGCAGGAAAGGAGACATAAACGATATGTACTTGGGGGTGGCTGTGCTTCAGCACAACTCCATCTACAAAAGTAGGAGGAGGGCTGGATTTGATCAATGGGCCATCATTTGTTAAGCCCTGGTTTAGACTGTTTCTAATATTTGATATTATAAAAATACTGCTAATGAACATCTTTGGGGAAAAGTCCATATATACACATATGTATACTTTCCTAAGAGAAGCTTATATATATATATATACTAATAAATATATATAAGCTTCTCTCTTAGGCAAGAATCCTAAGAATGAAGTTAATGGAAAAAAAGTATGGCTATTTCTAAGGTCCTTGATGCATACATTGGGATACGACTTGAAGCAGCTCTCTGAATAGTTACCCAATCCTGATTCAGCAACACCTTGGACTCTGTCAAGGCAATACCTGGAACGAACCTTTTTTAAGTTCGAAGCACATACCACCAGTTCAGTTCCCCTGAGTTGCCTCCGCCCCTCCAGATCTGTCAGGCCCTTTACCCTTGGCAACCATGCCAATCTACTCCCTGCTCAAATTGTCCACCAGTCTGTGTGCTACCTTTTCCTTCCCAACCCAACTGACTAATTAGTCTGCATGTACAGACTAAGCACATGTACTTATTTCAGCTCCTTCTGGAAACCCCACTAAAATAACAAAAGGATTCTTTACTGCACAAAACCATAAAGAGATGATAAAATGTGGGAGGCTTGAACACAGGAGGATGAATAGCAGCTGACTTGTAGATGAGAAGCTGAACCTTAAGCCCATAGTGAGGAAAGACAAATAGCAACTCAGTTTGCATTGAGAACTCCCAAAGGCTCTGTGGCCCAGGACTTGGCGGCACCAGCTATTTCTGGAAGTGTGGGTGCAGATGGGACTAAAAACAGGAGAACTGGTTGAAAATCATTAAAGAGCATCTAAACTCCCAACCCCCTCCCAATGCACACAGAGCCAGACAACTGTATGTCCCCAACCCCACAACAAGACTAGTGGCTAAAAACAAAAGTCTCTGGATAACGGCACACCAGGCAACCTTAAGGATGGGGCACTGTTCTGAAGGTAGTACTAAAGATTTTCACAGTGAACTAGGAGAAAGCTTACATGCTGAACACTGAGATTTTCCCCACCCCCTCACTGGCTTGGCTCCCAGATCACGGGTAGCTAGGATGGCATCTTCCAGGCAGGGACTGGAAGATTATTTTCTGGAGAGATCTAAAGATAGCAAAATGTGGGTTATATAAAGCAACAGGCAGATTGCCATACAGAGAAGCCCACATTGACAACTCCTGATGCTCAGCGTTCTAACCAGCTTTTAGCTTCCCATTTAAAAATATGAATGGAGGGCTTCCCTGGTGGCACAGTGGTTGAGAGTCCGCCTGCCGATGCAGGGGACACGGGTTCTTGCTCCAGTCCAGGAAGATCCCACATGCCGCGGAGCGGCTGGGCCCGTGAGCCATGGCCGCTGAGCCTGCGCGTCCGGAGCCTGTGCTCCGCAACGGGAGAGGCCACAACAGTGAGGGGCCCGCGTACCGCAAAAAAAAAAAAAAAAAATATGAATGGAAAACCAAGGATCACCACAAACCTGAGGACAGCCCCTAACAATAAAGGTTTAGACTAAAACAGGAAAGAAAAAGAAAAAAAAAAAAAAAGGAAATGGAGTGTGATGACTGGGCCTCAGAATACCCAGATAGGTTAAACATCATTTCTGACTGTGTCTGTGAGGCTGTTTCTGGATGCGGTTAATGTTTCAATCAGTAGACTGAGTAATGCAGGTTGCCCTCCCCAGTGTGGGTGGGCCTCATTCAATATGTTAAAGGCCTGAATAGAATAAAAGGCTGAGTAAAAACGAATTTTCCTCTCTGCCTGTCTTTGACCTGGGACATTGGTCTTCTCCTGCTTTCAGACTCAGACTCAGACTTGAACTTAAACCATCAACAATCTTGCTTCTTAGGCTGTCAGACTTGGACTGGAACTATACTCTCTGCTCCCCTGAGCCTCCAGCTTGATAACTGTAGATCCTGGACTTCTCAGCCTCCATAACTGTGTAAGCCAGTTCCTTATAGTAAACCAATCCTGTGTGAGCCAATTCCTTATAGTAAACCAATCTCTCTCTCTCTCTCTCTCTCATTTATTTACTTATTTATTTTTAAATTACCCATCTCTTTGCTTTTTTTGTGAATTTCTCATTCCGCTTGTTTTTCCCTCTCTAAATGTCAGACACTTATTTGTTTTGCTATCAGTTTACATTATCCTTAATATACCCCCAAATCCATCCATTTGTCTGTCTATTAAACGTCTCCACTTGGTTGAGCGGATAAAGAACTTGAACATCTAACTGTGTGGATAAAATCAAATAACAAAATCATAATAAAAAGCTGACTAAGGAAAAAATATACAATTATGTATTTATGTTATATAATTATATAATGTATACATATATTATTATACATACAATATATAATTATATATATTGGTTCTGTTTCTCTGGAGAATCCAGACTGATAGGGAGACTATATAGGGAGATGAAAACTAAACTACATCTCTAAGGAGAAAAATTAGAATCAAAACTTATTTTTTCCTAATGACAGAAATTAAATATTAAAGAATATGATTTTGTCAAATATGGTTGAGTTTTGGAGGGCCGCAATTTATTGTAATATCTAATATTTTTTGCCAACCCCAAAGAACCGATTTTTGCCCCTTTGGGGGACAACTTTGCCCCTGTGGAAAGTATATGCCTTAGATCAGAGAAGACATTGCTTCCATGAAACATGACTAAATTGCTATTTTAAAAATGGACAGGGCTTTCCTGGTGGCACAGTGGTTAAGAATCCGCCTGCAAATGCAGGGGACACGGGTTCAAGCCCTGGTCTGGGAAGATCCCATATGCCATGGAGTAACTAAGCCCATACGCCACAACTACTGAGCCTGTGCTCTAGAGCCCATGAGCCACAACTACTGAGCCCACAAGCTACAACTACTGAAGCCCGCGCACCTAGAGCCTGGGCTCCGCAACAAGAGAAGCCACTGCGATAAGGAGCCCGCATACTGCAACGAAGAGTAACCCCTGCTCGCCGCAACTAGAGAAAGCCCATGTGCAGCAATGAAGACCCAACGCAGCCAAAAATAAATAAATAAGTAAATAAAATAAATTATAAAAACATTGTTTAAAAAAAAAAAGGACATTGAGGGCTTCCTTGGTGGCACAGTGTTTAAGAACCTGCCTGCCAATGCAGGGGACATGGGTTCGAGCCCTGGTCTGGGAAGATCCCACATGCCGCAGAGCAATTAAGTCCGTGCACCACAACTATGGAGCCTGCACTCTAGGGCCCGTGAGCCACAGCTAGTGAGATTGTGTGCCACAACTACTGAAGCCTGCGTGCCTAGAGCCGTTGCTCTGCAACAAGAGAAGCCACCACAATGAGAAGCCCGCACACCGCAATGGAGAGCAGCCCCCGCTCGACACAACTAAAGAAAGCCCGCGTGCAGCAAAGAAGACCCAATGTACCCAAAATAAATAAATACATACATACATAAATACACAAATAAATTTATAAAATAAAATGGACACTGAAAGAATAAAAAAGGTTCTTGGAAATTAAAATTGTGAAAGCAGAAATTTAAA
Source organism: Orcinus orca (assembly GCF_937001465.1). Taxonomy (NCBI): domain Eukaryota; kingdom Metazoa; phylum Chordata; class Mammalia; order Artiodactyla; family Delphinidae; genus Orcinus; species Orcinus orca. The sequence goes on along the minus strand of NC_064563.1, from coordinate 12,883,247 downwards.
AACTCAATGAAAGGACTGTGAGCTAAATCTCCCAGAAAGCAAAATGTTAAGAAAGAGAGATGGCAGAGAAGGAGAGAACAGATTGTAAAATTATGGCATGAGTTCAGGAAGTGAAACATTTTAATAAGAGCTCCAGAAAGAGAGGAAATACATGTGGGGTGTTTGTATGTGTGTGTTGGTAGTGGGGAGGAATAACTAAATAAAAATTTCGAGTAAAATTCCCCAAGGAACTGAAGGATATGCATTTCCAAATTCAAAGCAGCCATGGAGGGCCCAGCCCAACAGATGAAAATCCCCCATCCAAGGCACCTCCCCATGAGTCCAGAGCACTGGGAACGAAAAGAATATCCTAAGATACCCATTCTCTTATTCCTGGGAGGTGTCTTCTAGTTCCTGGTGGGTAAGAATCTTAAAGGTTAAAAAGGTATTTCTAGCAGATTTGTCACAAGGATTTTAGTTCATTTAACTTATGAGGTTTTCAAAGGAGTTCTGAGGATGCTAGATTACTTTTTTTCTTAATGTAAAAGCAATATATGCTCATTACAGAAATCATGGAAACTTCAGAAAAGTATAAAGAAGAAAAAGTATCAGCTGTAGTTGAACAAATCTGAACATCTATTTCTTTACCAGCATGGAGTATTGTTTTTTAAGCTTTATCCATTTGGTAGGAAAAAGGAGAGTCTCAATTTAATTTGTGATTATTTCTAACTAGAATTGACCATATTTTTAGCAGTTATAATTCCTCTGGGAATTGTCTCATTTTGCTAGGCTTGATGTTTTTCTAGATGTGCTTGGTAAGATACTCTAAAGGAGCTGTGTGACACGTTCTCCTCTTCACGGCCATGCCCCAGACCACAGTGTATGATGCCTCTACTGTGAAAATGTGGAAATACTCTTTCTAAATGATGACGGTTGTCACGCTCAGGTTTCCCATAGCCTTTCTTCCTGTTTCTCTTTCCTCTGGTGGTTGTGTTTGTATTTGGTTTCCTAGCTGTCTTGCTTTGGCTGAGTGAAGACTCGGCCAGGGCTACCTCTCAGTATGTGCCCGCACTGCCTCCCTTCCCAATCCTGTACTCCAGCCACAGTGACCCCACGGGACCCTGTGCCCAGCCGGTACCTACTGAATACTATGTAATGAAATGCCACACATCTGAGAAGGGCAGAAAGGAAAAGTGAAAACGCAGCTAATTTTATTTTTGGTTTCATTAATGGAGCCTATTTAAGTTTCTGTTAAATATTTGCTCCCCAACAGCAAACCTGGTCCTGGAAAACACTCTCTTGGTAGACACGATTTACTTCACAATTTTCCCTCCCTTGATTGACAGCTGTGAAATAGAGAACCGAAGGCTGTCAAAGATAACTGAATGATGTGTGAGGCAAACAAGTGTCCACGCTGCAGTCCCTTCTCTTGCTTGAAACCCCGGCAACGTAAAAGCAAGTCCACAGAACCACTTGAGGATGAGGAGGGGTGAGGCCTTGCAGACACTTTCAGAGCCCATTGCCTAAAAATGTTGCCTTCAGCAGGCAAAGTAGAATGAGTGCTGGAGAAAAGCACCCTTGCTTTCTTATCCCCACTGTGAGGCCAAAATTGATCTTATGAGCTAAAGTTGACCTAGAAAACACATTTGCAAGCATTTCCCTTCCTCTTCAAAGACAATAACAATGGACACGCTTTAACTGCAATTAAGATTGGGGCCCAGCTGAGGCTAGTGGGAATATCTGGCACCTAGCACCACCTTGTGGTGGATCATCCAAATCCTGGGCCCTTTCAAAGGGCCCTGTCAGATTAAATATGACCGCTGCGTGAAGAGGAGTATGGATTAAGTCATTTTCTTGGGGAATACAAACTAATAGAAATAACAAGCACTTGACTGTAACTCTATAGTAAATGAAGCACTCATTTAATCTGGTAGCAGTCCTGTGCTACAGGTAACAGGATCTCAGTCTTAGAAATGGGAAGACTGAGGCTTGGAGAAGTTGACTACTTGTATGGGCCAAGTCCTGGACTTGAACCCAGATGTTTATATTCCAAATAGCGTTATTGTTGTATGTAGTATATATCAAAAACTCGAATGAAGTTAATAGTACCATATAGTATCGTATACGGTATACACTGCATAGTATAATATATATATTCTATACTATATATGGTATATATACCTTACTAAAGAGCACTATAGTACTTATGCTATTTTCTATAGCACTGTAAACCAGTACTCACTACCCTTCTGGGGCTATTTTCTGCCTGTGAAGACAAGGCAATACTGGTTGACTCTTGACAGTCTATGATTTAGCAAATGCTGTCACAGAGTTTTGCTACTAAACACACTGTGGCCTTGCTTTCCTGGATCTCCCGGGCACCCAACCAGCAGAAGATTCTGCTCCCCTGTCTTAATCTGGGGTGCAGTAATGGAAGTGTCCCAGGGAGAATGAACACGGGGGCACCGAGGCAAGAGAACTGAAGCCATGTTTTTATTATTTCTTACCCCAATCCACTGGCCCAAACCATGACAGACATGTCACTGCATTCATTTAACTAGAAGTATGTTTTACGACCACATTGTAAAGTGGGGTTACTGAGAGGTTACCTGGCTGGGTGTCAGAGGTGTGCGTGTCATTAGGCCAGCTTTAAATATTCCAGGTGAAAACTCTGCAGCCTTTCCTTTATGGGGCAGGAATTTGGGGCCATCATGGCTCCTGAGCACAGAGACAACTCCAAGCTGTGCTTGGAGGAAACCGTGGGCCTCATTTACAGCATCCCCTCAGGCAACTCCTGGCAAAGGCAGAGGGGCCTTTTCTTACGGCCAGGTCCTCGTCAGCCTGTGAGGCTTGCTTTAGAGTCGCTCCCGTCTCCAGGGCACGTGGTCGGCCAGATCAGCCACCTCTGGTAGGTCTCAGGACCATTATCCATGTCTTACACGTAAGGAATCTGAGGTTCAAACAGAGTGAGTGGTGAGGCCACAACCGACTTCTGACAACAAAAGCCCACGCGTACACTACACCACACTGCTCCCCACTTTCTACTTTAAATATCCTGTTTTTATCCAGCTCAGCCACTAAAACCCAGGTGACATTGGTCAGACCTAGTGGAGGAAACAGGTGAAAGGACTTCCGAGGAGGGGACATTTAGCAGCATTCTGGGGCTGAAGCTGGGTGTGGGATGCACTTGCTGGAGCCACTTGGAGGAAAGAGCTCTGGACTGGAGGCGGGGAGCCTGGGGCTGGTCGAGGCTCTCCCCCAACAAATTGCTCTGGGGCTGGGCTTGCCCCTCGCTCCATGAGGAAGCCCGTGAGTCCCTGTCCCCCACCAGGTTCATCTTCTTTACAAGCTGATTTCAAAGGACAACTCTGTACTAGTCCTCATCAGTTCTGCTCTTACCCAGGATAGCCATCCTCCAACCTTCAAAAGAAGGGGAGAGAACACATAAAGCAACAGACCAGCAACAGACAGGGGCTCCTCTTGCTTCCCCTGCCCCTTAACGCCCTCCCAAGCAGTCAGGGACAGATGGCAGAGTGAGGACACCCAGCAAGCATGCCGCCTGAGCCTCACTGCCTGTCCCCTCTTCTCTCCGGGAGCGGCAGGGCTGACTCTAATTGTACAGAACGGCTATGACTACTGGCCAGCCCCTCCCCACAGGGACCCCTCCCCTTCAAATGTGTTTGGCACTGAAGGGCCCTAGCTGGCTGTGTGTGCGGTCCAGGCAGTACACTCAAGACAACCATTCTCATGAACAGGAAACATCATGGCCTACAGGATCAGCTTTGTTAGCAGGCCAAAAGAACTCTGATTTCATTTTATAAAGTGAAAGTCATTACACAGGAATGCTTGGGAAACAGGTCAGCAGACCAATCTGAGGATTTTCCCATATGCCACCTCAGCAACTAGCCATGGCAGTCATTGCCTCTTAGCTGCTGCCGCCTCATTTCCCAGTGGGGAGCTGGGACAGGGGATGGCCTTCCCGTCTCCCTCAGGGCACTGTGGCCAGGGACTGGCCCAATTACAGATGGTCTCAAGAACGAAGCAGGGAGCCATGGGGTGTTCCTGAGACCTCCAATGCAAAAGTGGCATTTGTGGACACTGGTCCTAAGGAGGCACATAAAATGAACCCAAGCAGAGGGAAATGGGCAAACATGAGACACTGGAGAAAGAAGAGAAGAGAACAATCCTTCAAGCTAAAAATACACAGGGCTCGGTTATTTTAGTCTATTTGGCCTCATTTTTCCACAGGGTTGTCTGACATGCTGCCTAGAGACACATTTACAGACCTCAGGAGTAATGAATGACATGGGTCTCTTTAAGTGCTACAGGGCCCTCGTGCTTTCCTCTGTGGAATCTTAAGACAACATGGCTAAATCACTTTATACCATAAAACTTTCCTCTTCAGGTCTTGCAATTTTATTTACAATTCTGTAACACACACACACTTGCTACCTTTCAATATAAAAAGTATATATATTCATTTTAAAAAGTTAAAATATAAAAGTACACAAAATAGTGACTTTAAACTTTCCTCTTCAAGGGGAGGCACAGACATCAACTTCGTGAAAGGTCAGGACTCGTGGCCCAGGCGCGGGGTCACAGGAGTTGGGTTCTTCAGAGACTTTCGGAACTTGCTCTGAAGGAAAACCCTCGGTACACACAGGCCTTCTTTTTTATTCACCGTCTCACGAAACACATACTCGTTTACCTCTTCTTCGTAACCTGTGTCCATAAAGAGCCGTGCCAGGAATTCTAGAAGACAAGCAGATCAACAGCGCTCGCAGTCTGGACTCCACTGCACCGCTGAGCAGTGGTGAGGGGGGCGGGAGGCTGAGACAGGGCATCCTTAATGGAAGGAGAACCTCAACACTAAAAGGTAAAGGTTTTGTTCTGGAAAGTTAACAAACTCCTACTTCTCCCTGTCAAACAAAAACTCCCAAATATACAATAAGCAAAAAAGTTTAAGAACAACCTGGAGTCTGTCCTCCTTGCCCTACTGTGATTCCCCAAGGACAAGAGTCTGAGTAAAAAGAAACACAATTCCAGACTGGCTGTACTCATGCAAAGTGCGTGTGTGCTCAATTTGTTTACATCAAGCACCTCATCTATGCTAACATGAAGGAGGAAAATCAGTGACCAAAGTGGGGAGAAAAAAAATCATCTGATAGTGACATACCCTAAGGAAAAGTTAATCCAAGTAATAATCACTACACATTAAGTGAAACAAACAGAATGGCTACGTAGCAAAAACAAAGACTCTTATCGAGGGCATTACTCCAAAGAATGTGCTCTGAAGCACTTTGCAGATATTATTGCATCTTCTCATTTATAATTGGTTTAATCAGATTTCATGAATCCAAAACATTAAAACAAATTTTTAATTTTCACCGTACATTTTTAATGTTTTGTAGTTTTAACGGTAATCACTCATTTTTAGCTTTAAGAGAATATTTCACTTCAAGAAATACAAATGTAAAAATTAGAGCTTAAGAAGGTAATTATCTTATGGTTCAGATTACAGGCATACCTCAGGGATATTGTGGGTTCGGTTCCAGACCACCACAATAAAGGCAAATACTGCAATAAAGCGAGCCACACGAATTTTCTGGTTTCTCAGTGCATGTGAAGTTATGTTTACAGTATACTGTAGTCTATTAAGTGTGCAGTAGCACTGTGTCTAAAAAAACAATGTGTATACCTTAATTAAAAAATACTGTATTGCTAAAAATTGCTAACCATCATGTGAGCCTATAGTGAGTCTTAGTAGTAACGTCAAAGATCACTGATCACAGATCACCATAGGAAATATAATAATTTATAATAGTTCAAAATATTGCGAGAATTACCAAAATCTGACATAGAGGCATGAAGTGAGCAAATGCTGTGGGGAAAATGGTGCCAATAGACTTGTTCGACACAGGGTTGTCAGAAACATCCCATTTACGAAAAATGCAATATCCACAAAGCACAATAAAACGAGGTATACCTGTATTTAACAGGCTTAAAACTAACGTTCAAAATACCTAAAAGAGGGCTTCCCTGGTGGCGCAGTGGTTTAGAGTCCACCTGCCGATGCAGGGGACACAGGTTCGTGCCCTGGTCCGGGAGGATCCCACATGCCGCGGAGCGGCTGGGCCCGTGAGCCATGTCCGCTGAGCCTGCGCATCCGAAGCCTGTGCTCCGCAACAGGAGAGGCCACAACAGTGAGAGGCCCGCGTACCAAAAAAAAAAAACTACCTAAAAGACTAAAATCATGTTCGGTGTTTGGATGGTTTTCTTATCAAACATGACCTTTTAAAGACCCCTCTATAGCAAATTTGTGTAAAAAGTTTCAATCACTTTTTTCCTTAAAGATTTTTCTTGATGTGGACCATTTTTGAAATCTTTATTGAATTTGTACAATATTGCTTGTTTTTTGTTTTGATATTTTGGCCTCGAGGCATGTGGGGTCTTAGCTCCCCAACCAGGGATCGAACCTGCACCCTCTGCATTGAAAGATAAAGTCTTAACCACTGGACCGCCAGGGAAGTCCCTCAATCACTTTTATAGAAAAAGATTTCTTACCTTTGTGAGACTCAAGTAATCTCAAGGCACTACCCTGTCCTATTTGCTTTATGCCTGAGTGAACGAAGTGAAGATTCTGGTTTGCTCTCCCCTCTTTCCAGCGCAGCTCCTGGCGTCATCCACATGGCGGCGCATCAGAGCCTGTCCACTGATCCGGCTCACTAACTGGACACGGTCACCAGAGGCGGCCCGTGAGCTCACAGCCAGGGCTGGTAAGTGGTGCACGTGAGCGGGCTTGTTCTGGGACCTTGTGCTTGTAAGGGGGGTACAGTCACCCCCACTCCAACTGGTACCATAGTGACAATGCAATCAAGGAAACAGCAGTCAAGACAGATTCCAGCAATCTTACCATCAGTGAAAAAATACGATCTGGTTCCATCTTGTCTAACATAAAAGTTTTCTGCAAGTTTGCTGCCGGCTTTAAACCTAAGCATGGCATGATCATACAGCCCATAGTCGCGAAACAAGACACTTTTGCCTGGTTTTAATACCTACGAAACAAAACAGGCTGCACGTAATTCAGGGACCCAGTCAAACAGAGCTTACTATAAAATAAAACCTGATTAATTTAGGGATTAAAATAACTTGCATTTGTGACAGTTATGAAAGGGGCCAGACTGCAATACCCATACTATGAAGAAAAAGGGCCTGATAAGCAAAGGTGTGCTAAGACTTGGCAGTGTCCTGTGCACTGGAGGGGTACTTCCTGAGCACTAATGAGAGCTCTGTGGAAGGTCCAGTGTCACACAATTAAAGTGTTAAAGACATTAGAAGAAACAATCATACCCTCACTAAAGCACGTTCTCCCACCATTTTATTAGCCATCTCCTAATCCATGACCCTGCAGTCAAATTGTTTCTTTAAAAAAATACTATGTCATTTTCACTTTTTACTGATTTTTTGGGCTTCCTCATCCTGAGTCTCAGCTCTGGTCTCCCACGCTACAATTCTGTATGGCTTGCCCACCACGCTAACAGTGGACGGCCCTCTATAGCTTACCAGACATTTTCTCATTGGGTCTTCACACAGTTCTGGGAGGAAGGAAGGAAGGAGTGTGATTATCCTCTGTGAGACAAGGAAACTGGTAGCAGAAGAGGGAAGTGATTTGCCCATGATCATACAAAAGCTACTAAGGAGGGGGGGCAGGACTCAAGCTGGGGTTAAAGGCATCACACTGCAGGATCAGGGATGTTTGTTAGCCCTGGGCAGAGTAGGGGCGGGGGGTGTCATTCCAATTCTGTCCTCACTACTGACAAGACAAGAGAGGCTGTGAGGGCAGGGGTAACTTGAGTATTCTTCCCACACTGCTGCACTTCTTGATTTGAAGCGAAGCATCCTCACGCTAGTGCAGTGTGTAGAGAAGGGACCAGTGTCAGGCTCCGGTGGGAGTCCCTCACTACAGCCTTTCAGAAATAGCTGTCACAGAGCAGATGTCTCAAAAATTGGAAGGTAAAATCCGCCGGGAGTGGTATAACTGCCCCTCTCTTACACAGCAAATAGCCATATGCTTTTCAGAATGAAAAGAAAGTGGTACTCGCTGTGACACTTGCTTTTTATGCGGGGATTCTTTCAAACTGCGTAACTTTACCAAATAAGAGTGGACTTCAAAAGGGGGCATTGATTTTATTAAATATATTCTGCCCCATCACATCAACAAGATGATTTTTAAGACATGACATGTAGCACCTTTTATAGATTTTTGATGTAATTTGATGTTTCCTCTTCCTGAATAGAATAGGAAAGATTGCCCATAATACTTCCAAGTGTGCTGCAGATTTTCTCATTTAGCAAATTCTTTTGTTTTTGGCCACGCCCCATGGCTTGTGGGATCTTAGTTCCCCATCCAGGGAGCGAACCCGCGCCCTTGGAACTGAAAGCACGGAGTCCTAACCACTGGACTGCCAGGGAATTCCGTCATTTAGCGAATTCTTATCAACGCTAGCATGCATTTAAAATATTGTCAGTAAAGTGCCTCTTTGATAAAAACATTCATACCTTGGTCAGAAATGCTAAATTTTAAAATGTGAATAATTGAGAAGGAAAAAGTCTGAAAATTTTAGTCTATGTGAGAAAGAAATCATTCTTAATTTCAGAGGGAAGGAAAGCCTGCATGGGACCCTTGCTCAGGAATTTGGGAAATCCTGGTCCATATCCCAGCTCTTCTGTTAACTGGTTGAATGACCATGGACAACATTTCATCCCTCTGAATGTATTTTCTCATCCGTAAGACAGTAATTATGGTATAACACCTCCTTTGATGGCGGGGCTATACAGCCACCGGCTGTCCTCACCCTCCCAACAGCTCCAGGAAGAAAGCAGGTGAGGTCGACCAGACCCACTCCACGTTGAGTGAGGCTCAGAGTACAAGTGACTCGCCTGGGCTTTCAAGGCAAGTCAGTGGCACAGGAAAACCAAAATCTCGTCTTCTGATGACAAATTTGGTCAATTTTTATTTTACCATTCTATTCCAAAACTGAGGGAATTCAACTTTAAGGCTGCCTTTCAGTGTAAAATTATGTGGTTTTAAAATTTCTCAGGTGTTAACATCCTAGAGTAATTATCTCTACCGTACAACAGCTTATTACTGTAGCTGATCAAGCAAGACTGCAGAGCTGCCCAAAGGGTGCCTGATTGTCAGAGGCTGAGAGCTCGCTTCTTCCAGTAATTTCCTGATGAAGCACATGGTCTCAAATTAATGAATTTGAATTGAATTGAATTAGTTGAATTAGTGACTGACTATGCATGACAGCATCACACTGCTGCCGTGAACTCATTCCAGGTCAGCTGAAAAAGGATTTCTATTGGGGGGTAAAAACAGGAAGACTGCTGAAATGGAATTTGTTACTATAAGAAAGGGGCCAGGTATGGACTGGGACAACTCAAGTTAACTTTTCTTTTAATATAACACTTCATTATATACTAAATATAGATAACATGCTGTATGTTTCCATTTAAATCAAGAATAGGCATATCCTCATTAATACCCGGCTCTGTCAGACTTAACTTTATTAATCTAATTGTGTCTCATTATGGTTTTATTTTCCATTTCCTGGGTTACTGAGGTTATCTTTTCATATGTTAACTATTTGTGTGTTCTCTTCTGTAACATGACTGTTTGCTCATTTTTCTATTGTCATTCTTACTGTTACTCAGGAATTCCTTATACATTCTGGATACTAGGCCGACCAGGGATCGAAGCCATGCCCCCTACAGTGGAAGCTCGGAATCTTAACCACTAGACCGCCAAGGAAGTCCCTCAGTTGAGTAGATTTTAAGTTACTTTTCCCACCTTGTCTTTTCAATTTCTTTGTATTATACTGTCTTTTGAAGAACAGAAACTCTTAATTTTTTTACCATCATCTTTATGCATAGAATGTTTCTGAATCTTTGAGAAAATTTTCCCTACTCTGAAGTCAAAGATTTTCTCCTATATTTTCTTCTGAAAGGCTTAAACTTTTGTCTTTTCCATTTGTCTTTAAATCCACCTGGAATGACTCTTGTATAGATGTGAAGTAGGAACACAATTTTGGTTTTCTCTCACGTGGCCTACCAACAGTCCCAGAATCATTTGCTGAGCAGTCCTTTTCCCAGGGATCTTCAATGTCACCTCTATCAACTATCAAATTTCCATATATATATGGATCTGCTTTTAAGCTATCACATTCCATTTGTCAATTTGTCTGTCCCTCTGCCAATACCACTGTGTCTTAATAATTGTAGTTGTAACAAGCCTTTATATCTGGTAGGGTACAAATCTCCCCATTGCCTTCTTCTTCAAGAGTGTTTTGACTCTTTGTTCCTTCATGTAAATTTAAAATCAGCTGTCAATTTCCTCAAAAAAAAAAAAAAAAGTCTACCAAAAAACTCAAAATCAAACAAAGAAGTAAAACAAAACACGTAACATGAAGTGGAAAAGTAAGATTGCACAATGCATGTTATTCTCTTTTAAGTGTACAGTTCTGTGGCACTGAGTACATTCATCTTACACTTATGTAATTCTGTTAATATTTTCTCATTAGACAATCATATTATCTGCAAATAATGAGTTCTGTTTCTTTCTCATTCTAAAACCCTTTAATCCTTTTTCTGGTCTTTTCCAGCTGACTAGGACCTCCAGTATAATGATGGATAGAATATTGACACTGGGCACTCTCATCCCCAGCAAAGTTCCAGACACTCCTTACTCTGCCCCTATTACCTCCTACTCCTTCCTAATCCCCAAAACCCTCCATCAAATCACGGTATCCTGAACGTCCCCTTCATTCTTGTGCTAACAAAAACCTGACTGTCCCCTGAGGACGCAGTTTTCCCTGCAACCTCTCAAGTCAGGCTGTGTTTTCTCCCATGGTCCTTGTATCACTGGCCGTGGGAAAGGGTCTGGGGTTCTCCTTGCCCCACTGCTACTTTCTGTGCATTCCCCTTTCTCTTCCCCAAGCCTCATGTCTGAATCTCCTGTCATCAGATCATATCACCCGCTATCCCTTATTGTTAGTCATCTATTAGTTCCAGGGTCATTTCCCTCCATTTCATGATGAATGCGTCTCCTGGTTTATGCTTTTATCCTCATACTACTCCATTCTTAATTCCCATCAATTTCAACATGCATGTGGATTATGCTTCCAAATATGCTGGCCTCAATGATTTGAGCTTCTCTCTTCCAAAGATCTCGTCCTCCACCCTACCTTAATCACTCGTTCCCACAGTAATGTCCTAAGGTCTTGTCAACACTGTAAAGTATAACCCCTTCATACTCTCAATGTCACACAAGTAACTCTCCGACCACCCCCTCCACCATTTTTCCAGCTCTTTCTCTAACTCCCCATCTTTCATAAACCTTCACCTTCACCTGAGTCATCAAATCAGGGATCCTCCCATCGGTCCCCTCTTCCCTCTTTACCTGGCTTAAGTCCCATGCCTATCTGTGGATATACGCTGGGTTCTCATCTGTTCATATGCCAGGGCAGGGAAAGGAGAGGTAAGGAGGAAAAAAACCTTACAAAACCTCACAAGCAGAGGGCTAAAACCATCTGAATTTTTAAAAAAATTGTTTTCAGTGAGAATAGTTATTCCCTAACAGGTTTCCAGCGTCTTGAAATTTCTACCTCGCTACTCTTTTAAAACATCACGAACCAGGGTTAAATTTTAATGTACAGCTGTACATATACAGAGGCTCTCAGCTAATGTCCACTTCCTCAGCTTGCTGGACACTTTCCATTCTCTCTGTAAACTGACTGAAGCCACAACCCCCTGAGCAGGTGAGGCTCCCAGGCTCTCTAGATCGTGCGCCATTACACTCCAGGGCCTCCTGGGGAGCTGGTGCTCCCATCAGTCACTGGTGTTCATTCCCAAGCTTGCTTGTGCTGTTGTTCTGAGATTTATCATTATATACGAGTATATAAACAATGCAATATGAACGTGAACAGAAGGCAGTTTTATTTCCTATGAAAAGTATGTTGACTACTTTGGAAAGACTTGTTAAACAAGCACTGAACAAACTCTACTTAATTAAGCGTGGGAGAATCAACAATGAAAGTCTGGGTAAAAATATAAAAGAATCTGCTCTCATATTACTTTTCAATTGTTTTTAAGTTCTTGCTATAAAGAAACCAAAACTCTATTACATGTGTGATTTATGTAAGATAAATGGCCCCATACTCAAAGAAAAGGCCTTGGCTCTACATGAAAAGAATGATAAGTGAGTATTAACATATTTTAACTTATAATAAAATATTTACAGTAAGAAGGTACCATTTGTAAAAATCATTTCTCGACTTAGTTGATTTTAAGTTAATCAACATGGTTACCCACTGTTTGTACAGCTAAGAGAGCCTCTATTGTAGTTTACAAAGCACCTCGAACCTGACCTTACCTGCATCTCACAATAACCCCATGAGTGAAAGACACCCCCATTTTACAGACAAGAAAACTGAGGCCCAGAGAAGAATGAAAAGGTGGCCTGTTTTGAGTCACCTGACTTAGGAGTGATGCTTTACTCCCTGAGTGCTGCAGCAGCCTCCTGGTGGCCACAGCAGCTTGGGTTCTCCCCAGTCTAACAACAATGATGGGAGTGACAACAATGACGACCACAGCTGACATTTAAAGAGCACTCACCATTTCTAGGCACTGCACTAAGCACTTAAAACACATCTCATATAATCTCCCCCAGATCCTAAGATCTAGGAACTATTATCTCAACATTCCACAGGTAATGAAATGAAGGCTCAGAAAGGTAAAGGAAGTTGCCTACATTAGGGGAGCCAGATTTGATTCTAGGCACCCTGACTCCAGACTGTGTGCTCTTGTGCACTGAACTATGCTTCCTCTCACTTTACAGGAAGACTCCACATATCCTAGGCAGCTACAAAATCATCCCTGCTCCAAGGCTGGCCAAGCTCTGAAGGGCAGCGATGGCCACCAGGCAATTGAGAATTTAGGGTGGATGTTTTATGCAGGAGAACTTTCTTCCCTACACTGACTACGCAGCCCACCTCGTGAGAACGGGGAGACTCTGTCAATCGAGACAGCACGTGAGCCTCAGAGGGAAGGTAAGTGAAAAGATCAGGACATCTAACCCTCAAGTGCAGGCTCCCAATTACTAACCTTGTAAATGTTTTGTAAGACAAGGTGCATTTTATCAGGGTGAACCGTAGAGAGCACAAATATCAACATGACAACATCCACAGACTCCGGGGGCACGTGTTCCAGAAGGTCATCTTTAGTCAGATCACACTGGAATACCTTGCATCGTTCTGTGTCATATAAAGGATTTTGCTAGAGAGGAGAAAAACACAAAATAATTTTTACACCACATCCACGTTGATACATGGAGAAAAACACAGCATCAAAAGGAGATCCTACTTCTACGTGTACACTGCGGCACAGAAATCAATGATCACTTTGTAACTGTGTAAAACAGTAATGAACCATTTGCACATTAAAGCATGTAATGTTCAATACTGCTACAACAGACAAGATATCATTTTAACAAATCATTTTTTTCCTTTAAAAAAATTTTATTTTATATTGGAGTATATTTGATTAACAATGTTGTTAGTTTCAGGTATACAGCAGAGTGATTCAGTTATACATATACATGTACCTATTCTTTTTCAAATTCTTTTCCTATTTAGGTTATTACAGAGTATTGAGCAGAGTTCCCTGTGCTATACAGCAGGTCCTTGTTGGTTACCTGTTATATATATATTAACCAATCATTTTTAACTGTGTACACAGTCTATCACATATTCCAAACTGAGCATTTTAGAAGCATGTAACTCTAGAGGGATGATAATCCAAAACCAGCCTCTGCTCCCTTAACCCTATGAGAAGTCCTTCCAGCTTCCTTTATTGAGATGCTCCCACAGTTCTTCTGGGTATATTTTCCCTTGATGCAGCAAGCTAATAACACCTAACTTTTTTTTTTTTTTTTTTAACTACAAGTGTGTTCCCGGTACATTTTGGTTCATTGTTTCAACACATGTATAAGAGCATTATGGAAAAAATTATCAAACTTTTCTTTAATGTAAATAAGGACTTTAATAAATTGAGAGATATACAAAGTTATTGGATGGGAAGGTTCAATGTTGAAAAGATGTCAGTTCTACCTCTTATAAATCCAATGCAATCTCAACTGAATCTCCACAGATTTCTAGAAACTTGACAAGGTAAATTTTATTCATCTGCAAGTGAAAATCTTGAGGAATAGCCAAGATGATTTTTTTTTTTTTTTGAAAGTGGCCATCCTAATGGCTGTGAGGTGATATCACATTGTGGGGTTTTGTTTTTTTGTTTGTTTTTAATTTATTTATTTTATTGATTTATTTTTTTTGGCTGTGTTGGGTCTTCATTGCTGTGCATGGGCTTTCTCTAGTTGCAGTGAGCAGGGGCTACTCTTCGTTGCGGTGCGCAGGCTTCTCATTGTGGTGGCTTCTCTTGTTGCAGAGTAAGGGCTCTAGGCACGTGGGCTTCAGTAATTGCAGCATGCAGGCTCAGTAGTTGTGGCTCGTGGGCTCTAGAGCACAGGCTCAGTAGTTGTGGCACACGGGCTTAGCTGCTCTGCGGCATGTGGGATCTTCCCAGACCAGGGCTTGAACCTGTGTCCCCTGCATTGGCAGGTGGATTCTTAACCACTGTGCCAACAGGGAAGCCTGCCAAGACGATTTTTAAATGAAGAACAATGGAAGAGGAGGCACACAACTGGACATCAAAACACATTACAAAATGAAGTACTAAAACAGTGTGGTTTGAGAATGGGGACAAATAGATCAGTGAGACAGAACAGAGTCCCCAAACAGACCCATGTATAAAGAGGGATCAGTAGTGTATATGACAGAAGAGAGATGACAAAAATGACAATTAGATTTAAAAAAAGGTAGATAATAGGGACTTCCCTGGTGGCGCAGTGGTTAAGAATCCACCTGCCAATGCAGGGGACATGGGTTCGAGCCCTGGTCCGGGAAGACCCCACAGGCTGCGGAGCAACTAAACTCGTGCACCAAAACTACTGAGACTGTGCTCTACAGTCCACAAGCCATAGCTACTGAGCCCACGTGCCACAACTACTGAAGCCCGTGTGCCTAGAGCCCGTACTCCGCAACAAGAGAAGCCAGTGCAATGAGAAGCCTGTGCACTGTAACAAAGAGTAGCCCCCTCTCTCCACAACTAGAGAAAGCCTGCGCACAGCAACAAAGACCCAATGTGGCCAAAAGTAAATTTAAAAAAAAAAGGAGATAATACAGGTGACAATTATCAGGAATGGAAAACTAATTTCTCACTCAATTCACTGTTTGAACAGCTAGCTCTATCCACTTGTGTTAGAGGACAGCAGACCACTTGGAGTAATAAAAGACTTGCAGCTCCAGTGCAGAGATGTAGAGAGGTGGAGAGACGTAGCTCCCATCCTTATGGGAAACAAGCTGGACAGACAGCAACTTTATGTGAACCCATGAAAGAACAGAGGTCAAAGAACCACCAGCCATCCCCAAATCTGGAGAGGGAACAGGTGCCTTCAGGGAGATGCAGGACCCAAGCGTTTGCTTACCTGAGGCAGTAGCCTTCAGCCTGGAAAGAGAAAATTAGAAATGTGACAAACAGACGAAGCCATCGGGATGTTTCCACCCTTTGCAGGTGTTTCCACCAAGGACATCACCAGGCTCTCACAGAGACAATGATGCTCTTTCTGGTGCTGGACTTTCTCACCTCCTTTAAGGGAGGAAAGGTTTAACCTGCAGGGGAAAAGTTATCTGAGGCCTGTATCCTTAGGGCACTGGTGGAGTACCACTACCACTGGGGGAGGGCCCTACTCTTCCCAGACCTAGTCTTAATCTGCAGAGAGAATGGCCTCAAGACCACAGAGGATGACAGAGGCGGGGAAGCGATGGGAGAGAAAAGCTCTATTCCTGGAGAAGCAGAAACACTTGTGAGGGCCACACCCCTAAGACACAGGTCCATTATGCAGTTCAAAAACTGAGAATCAGAACATTAGAGAACAGTCTCTTTCCCCACATACTACCAACAAATCTCCAGTAATAACAACAGTGGATTGCTGGGAAAGCTGCAAGAGACAGACTCTTCATGGTGAACAGCACAAAGGGAAGACCCAAAGCCAAGAGGAGCAACAAAAACAAAGTCACCAGAGGAGTTTGAAGTCTCTGAGGCCAATAGCAACAACAAACCTCACAGGTAACTATAGCAACAAGAGACTTCAAATAGAGCCCAACTCCTGTCTAGATTATTACAAATCCTTATTACCTCAGTATCCACTGCCCTATATAACATACCCGGCTTTCAACAAAAAAGAACAAGGCGTACCAAAAGGCAAGAAAAAATATGGTCTGAAGAGACAATCAATCATGAGAACCAGACTCAAATATGACACAGACGTTGGAACTACAGGTTTGGACATTTAAAATAACTGTGATTAACATATTAAAGGCTCTAAAGGAAAAGGTAGACAACATGCAAGATCAGATAGGTAATTTCACAGAGAGATAGAAACTACAAAACAAATCAACTGGAAATGCTAAAAACAAAAAACTTAGTTACAGAAATGAAGAATGCTTTTGACAGACTCATCAATAGGAATGCCTACTGCCTAAAGAGGAACCAATGAACTTGATGATAGGACAATAAATTACACAAACTGAAGAAAGGGAAAAAAAGTTAAAAACAAACAAAAAACCAGCATCCAAGAGCTGTGAGACAATACAAATGGTATAACATACAAGTAATTGGAATCCTAGAAAGAGAAGAGGAAACAGAGCTGAAGAAATACTTGAAGATATAATGGCCAAACTTTTTCCAGATTGATTAAAAACCATAACCAAAATTTAAAAAAGCATATCTATGTGATTACAGAACTTCTAAACAAGACATAAAACCTTCGTACCTTAAAAGGAAAAGATTATCAGATTGGTTCAAGATGACAGAGTAGAAGGACGTGCACTCACTCCCTCTTGCGAGAGCACCGGAATCACAACTAACTGCTGAACAATCATCGACAGAAAATATTTGAAGAGATTAGAGTCGAAAACTTCCCTAACATGAGAAAGGAAATAGCCACCCAAATCCAGGAAGGGCAGAGTCCCAGGCAGGATAAACCCAAGGAGAAACACACCGAGACACACAGTAATCAAATTGACAAAAATTAAAGACAAAGAAAAATTATTGAAAGCAACAAGGGAAAAAAGACAAATAACATACAAGGGAACTCCCACAAGGTTAACAACTGATTTCTCAGTAACTCTACAAGCCAGAAGGGAGTGGCATGATATATTTAAAGTGATCAAAGAGAAGAACCTACAACCAAGATTACTCTACCCAGCAAGGATCTCATTCAGATTTGACGGAGAAATCAAAAGCTTTACAAACAAGCAAAAGCTAAGAGAATTCAGCACCACCAAACCAGCTCTACAACAAATGCTAAAGGAACTTCTCTAAGTGGGAAACACAAGAGAAGAAAAAGACCGACAAAAACAAACCAATAACAATTAAGAAAATGGTAATAGGAACATATATACCGATAATTACCTTAAACGTGAATGGATTAAATGCTCCAACCAAAAGACACAGGCTTGCTGAATGGATACAAAAACAAGACCTATATATACGCTGTCTACAAGAGACCCACTTGAGACCTAGGGACACATACAGACTGAAAGTGAGGGGATGGAAAAAGATATGCCATGCAAATGGAAAATCAAAAGAAAGCTGGAGTAGCAATACTCATATCAGATAAAATAGACTTTAAAATAAAGAATGTTACAAGAGACAAGAAAGGACACTACATAATGATGAAGGGATCAATCCAAAAAGAAGATATAACAATTATAAATATATATGCACCCAACATAGGAGCACCTCAATACATAAGGCAACTGCTAACAGCTATAAAAGAGGAAATTGACAGTAACACAATAATAGTGGGGGACTTCAACACCTCACTTACACCAATGGACAGATCATCCAAACAGAAAACTAATAAGGAAACACAGGCTTTAAATGACATAACAGACCAGATAGATTTAATTGATATTTATAGGACATTCCATCCAAAAACAGCAGATTACACTTTCTTCTCAAGTGCACATGGAACATTCTCCAGGATAGATCACATCCTGGGTCACAGATCAAGCAGGGGATGTGGGTTTGATCCCTGGTCAGGGAACTAAGATCCCACATGCCGTGGGGCAACTAAGCCCACACACCACAACTACCGCGCCCGAGCACCACAACTAGAGAGCCCGCACACCGCAACTACTGAGCCTGCGTGCTCTGGAGCCTGCGCACCACAACTACAGAGAAGCCTGTTCACTGCAACGAAGAGCCCGCATGCCACAACTAAGATGTGACACAGCCAAACATAAATAAATAAATAATTGGAGACAGTACTTTTTGCCCATAAGATTGGAAGATATAAAGAAGACTGATGTCAAATGTTAAGGGCATAGAGGAAAAAATATCTTTATACTATTGGTGAAATTATAAATTGGTATAATTTTCTGGATGGAAGCCTGGCATTATCTATGTAAATTTCAACATGTATCCTTTCTCCAAGGAATTCTATTCTATTATTCACCACAGAAATAAGTGTACACATGTGTTTTGGGGCATGTGTACAATTCTGATCACATTAACCCTACTTATAAGAGCAAAAAATTAGAAACAATTCGAACAATTACCAACAAGGCAATTGTTACAGTATGGCATATCCGTTCTATGGAATACTACAACAGGTAAATGAAATGCAGTGGACCTACATGTACTAGGATGAAAAACTCGGCAAGATATAACATAGAGCGAAGAAAGCAGGTTATAGTACAATGTGATGACACTATTTAAAAAGTCTAATAGATGCTAAAACTGTGAAAGGTTGGTGGAAAACTACATATCTACATGTTGCCAAAGTATCCCCCACATATCTGTTAGTGACAAAAAGAAAATACCTGTGCAACAAAGGAATTAGGTAGTTACTACCTTAACCCAGTGATCAAAACTAGCATCACTTACAGCGAGATTACACTACTGCCTCCTGATAGGATGCAGTATGAAAGAAACATCAGCTATTAAAGTATTTTTGCCCAAAGTATTTTACCTGATTTAAATCTAACTTCTAGTTTACAGGAAATACAGAAACAAGTTAAACAATGATTAAAAGAAACAATCAGACCCAATTTGGCATGTGGGACCTCATTATAGAAAATGGCTTGCTCTCCGAAAATTCAATGTCAGTGGGGAAAAGGTCAAGGGGAAGGGCAGGAATGTTTTAGGCTAAGGAGATCTAAGGTACATAATAAAGTGTAAGATGTAGTCCTTAATTAAATATAGCTATTAAAGACACCTGGGACTATTGGGGGAAATCTGAATCCAGACTGGGTATTAATGACATTAGGGAATTACAGTTATTTTTGTCAGACATGATAAGTATATTGTAGTCATGTAGAAAAAGTCCTCATTTTTTTTTAAGATGGAGGCATACATATATAGGAGTGAAGCGTGTCAACATTTGTAACTTACTTTAAAACAGTTCAGCAAGTCTATAAAGCAAAAATAGCAAAATGCTGGCAATCATTAAATCTGGATACAAGGATAAGGATGTTGTTTGGTATTTCTTTCTACTTTTCTGAATACTGCTATGTTTCTGTATGTATTATACATGCATGTAAACAGGAAAACTAGGTTCACAGGGATCATAGCTGGTTAGCTTCAGGGAGAGGACTGAAATTGGGCAAATGGGTGTAGAAGGCAGGTCCAACAAGTCTAGGAAAATATAACAAAACACACAGCTGGTGCACCAACCTTGACATATTCAACTGCTCTTGGAGAAAAATCACAGGCATAGGCAAAGATATTCGGATCTTCTAAAAGCGGGAATAAACAGTTCCCAACCCCACAACCAGCTTCAAGCATAGTCAATTTTTGATCTTCAAACTGAGGAAAGAGAACCCAAAGTTACAGTACACTACATCTACACAATGAAGAAAAAACTAAAAGGTCCAGAACACGAGACAAGGTCTCTGCCCCCATGGAGTAGACAATTAAGTGAACTGATAACCCAAAGCCACTGATACCTCGTCCAACATTGGGAGTTTGGTGTGGAGAAAACAAAGCATAATGGTTAACAGAATAGGCTCTGAGGTTAAACCGCGTGCGCTCAAATCTGGACTCCTCCCCTCGCCCCGGGTTCTATCACTGAACAAATCACTTAAACAGCTTTGTGCCTCAATTTCATCAGCAAGTGGGGATAATACTAACGCCAAACTTCACCATGTTATTATAAGGCTTAAGTTACAGAACACATGTAAAGTTCTAGAAAACGGGCATGATAAAGTGTTCATCATTATTATTATTATGAACCTGCCATTGAAATCATTCATCATGAATTTAATATTTACAACTTTCAGATTAGCTTTAAAAAACAGAAAATGTCCCCCTTTTTTTTAAACTTACAAAAAAAGCATACATTTATCTACTTTTCCTTCTCTTGCCATAATACAGAAGCATGATGCTGATGGCCTGATATGTCGGTGTGAAGTGGTTGAAAGCCCCACCAGTCACTGATTTCAAAATTCTGTGACTGGCCTTTGTTAGACAACAGGACTGCAGTTACAGCGTCTTTTCTCCTCTGTATTATACAACTCAGCGACTGCTAAAACTACTCGAGACAAACAGTGTATATCTAAGGTACAAAAATTTATGAAGCCTCTGAGAGGTTTCATAAATTATCTCACACTCCCCCTGGGAATGCAATAAAGCACCCCCTCTTCTACACATTCTAAATGAAGAACAGCTCAAATAAGGTGTAATATTAGTTTACCTCTCTACATGATCTGAGCTCGTCAAACTCTCTGGTGGTCCAGTGTCTATCTTTGAAGAAATTAGTGCTATTTCTTTTGTAAAAAAGGTCCCAGTTCTTCTGAGCCTCTTTTTCCAGTTTTTGCTGTTTATAATCAGACACTAAAGCTTGGTCTCTTGTCAGTTTCTCCTCTTCTTCAGAGCTGAGAATCCTTGCCTGAAGCCCTTTCCTTTGCAAAGCAGCCATCTCCTAAGTTGATGGTAATATATTTAACACTGCTGGAGATTCTCCATTCCTGAACAACCTGAGGAATTCAAGCGGATACTGCAGACACAGGCAGGGTTTTCTCAGATGTGGTCCCTCAGGTTGGGTCCAAGCCTCAGGCAGCATCGGGTGTTTCGCAGGAAAAAGAATGAGGCTCCGGTTGGGGGTTTCTAGAACAGTTTTTTAAAGATGCTGAGTTAGTGGTCCTACAACAGTTCTTTCACCTAACAGTTCAACTCAGCAAACGTTTACTAGGTGCTGACCTTACACAAATCCCTGCTCCGCTACTGAATACGTCACAAAGACCAAGACACTGCCGCTGCCTTCAGAGGGCTGACATTCAGCGGCCAGGGCTCTCACGCACATAACTGTAAGGAGAGTCACCGTTTCCAAGGACCGGAGACTCAGTGTTTTTCGGGGAAAACAGAGCTAAGCCCGGGTGGCCTGAGACTCTGAGTCTTACGAACCAGAGGGGGCGTCACTTCCCAGGGACTAAGGCCCTCGCGTCGCCGTCGGCACGCGAAGGGGAGGAAGAGACTCAGAGACGCGTGGCGTGGGGTGCCCAGGATACTCGGGATAACCCAGGCCGCCCGGCCGCGAGGGCCTGAGAGGACGGCGTGAACCTAGTCCCTCGCGCGCTGGGGCCCCGTCATCAGTTCCTAGGTTCACCTGGAGGGTGGGGCCGGGCGCGCTGAGCCCTCAGCCAGGCCAGCCTCGGAAGCAAAATTTGGGAACCACAGCGGAATGACCCTTCGAATGGACAAACCGCCCCCGAAGACCTCGAATCGGGCTTCTCAGACGAAGTCCTTCTACCCCAACACTGCCCCCGCCATTTCCGCTCCGGACCCAGAAGTCCCTCCTCGGCGCCGGAAGTTCCGGGGCCCCGCTTCCTCAGAGTCGCCCACCTTCCGGACGCGGAGGCCAGGATTTGCTTCCGGCCACGGGTGGGTTCCGGCTCTGTTCCCCGCGCGACCCGGAGCGCTGTCCCGGGAGCGCGGCTGCCCCGGACACCGGTACCGGCAGCTCGGGCCGCGGGCGCGCCAGGAGGGCACCGGTGCGGGTGCGAGGTCCGGGGGGGCCATGAACGGGACGGCCAACCCGCTGCTGGACCGCGAGGAGCACTGCCTGCGGCTCGGGGAGAGCTTCGAGAAGCGGCCGCGGACCTCTTTCCACACCATCCGCTGTGAGTCCGCGCCCCCACGGTCGCTCCTGGCCGCCCTTAGCCCGTCCGGTGTCCAGGGAGCCCTGCCAGCGTCAACTCCCTTCCTCTCAGCCCGGATCCGCCGGAACCTCGGGTTTTTCCCAGCTCACTCCCAAACCAGGACTTTACTACCTTCCCACGCTATTTCTCTGCCTCGTGGTACCGAACTCTTATTCCGAAGACCATTGGCCCCTTTTCCTGCCGCGTCCAGCCCTCCTGCGCACTGACGCTCCCCCTCTTATTTCTGAAAGGCTGCGACACCACATCAGGCTCCAGCTCCTCTCTGTGGCCGCCTTTCCGCCATGACCCCCCTGGGGGTCTCCACGCTTCAAGGAAACGCTTGTTATTTTCTCGGGATCCGCGTCCACTCCCTCCTATTCCATTCTCTTCTTCCCTGTTTTCCTCACTTTTCTTCCCTCGTCCGTTTTGGTTCTGCCCTCCCTGACGCAGTGCTTCATCCCCTTTGCAGCCCCAGAATCCACATCCTCTCTGTGCCTCATCAGTCTCCCTCCTCAATGTCTCCATGCTAGCTTTTCGTGTGATTTTGATGTCTTTTGAGGTCACCTGGACTACCCCAACTTTTCCTCGGGACCAAGTCCCTTGTGGGTGAAGAATAAAATTAGGATTTGAGAGCCAGGAATAAGCGCTTGATCTATGTTTGGAAGCAGGAGCGAGCAGGCCTAAGGAATGTGGAGATAGTCATTATGCTGGACCTCCTTTTTCTCCATGATTATAGACCCTATTGAGAGAGGGCCCTTCCACTCTGTGTCCTGGGTGAAGAATTGGCTGACTGAGCATACCGCTGTGATTCACAGGCTCCTGGTTTCCCTTCCTGGTAACCCCAATGCTGGTTAAGACTTGTTTTTGTCAGAGGAGCTCCTCCTACACGTGACTCAACACCTTGGAAGAGGGTGTGTTAGATAAATGCAGTTCTATTTTCCTGTGGTCACTTGCCAGGCCATTACTCTTCTTCCTACTGACAACAGGTCGGCCCTTTCAGAGGAAGGGTATTGGGAATATGATAACAGCGTCATTTCCTGAGCAGTTTACTGATTTGATGTTTTAGCAGAGTGAAGGGCAATGTGGAATGTAAATAAGACACTTCACAGAAGCACCTGGCCTGCCGTTTGAGGCAGGTTTGTGTTAAAAGGGAGTAAGGTGGCTGTTCATGCTGTGCTTTAACTGCAATTCAGAAACATGGGCAGGATTAACCTTTGGAAATACAGTTCAGCCTTCTGCTCCAAACATCTACAGGAGTAATCCTTGTTAAAGCTATGGAACTGGAGTGTGGCAGATCCTAACTTTGCCAGTTCCTATCAAAATGAAATCAGCTTATATTGAGCTATGGCCTTTCATATTGGGTTTTACAGTCACAGGATTTTAAAAATATGCTCTGTTCCTTTTGATCCTTATAATAACCCTAGTAAAACACCTCATTGTGGATAATAAAACATTAATTTTTCATCTGTCACTTGGCAGAAGAGGATATCTTTGCTTAATAAAATGTTGTGTAAATTCTAGCCTTTTTTCTTCAAAATAATCCACTGGGAATGAGAAGAAAAGTATGTGGAGGTATAGATGAGACAAGATTGTCCCAGAGCTGGTAATTATTGAAGCTGAGCGATGGTACACACAGCTCATGGTATTATTCTGTCTGCTGTTGTGTATGAGAAGCTGTCCACAATGAAATAGCTTTCTGAAAAATTCTAAATGGTGTGTATTTTCCATTTATTTGAGTTACAAAAAATTTCAGTTCTTACATGGGAATGCCCTGCAAACCCTTAGCAAAAGTAACCTGGTGGATAAATGCTTTTTTCCTTTCCCTTTAGATGACTTTAAGCCGGCATCTATAGACACTTCCTGTGAAGGAGAGCTTCAGGTCGGCAAAGGAGATGAAGTCACAATTACACTGCCGCATATCCCTGTAGGTTTTATCCCACTGTTGTTTTTTTTTAATGTGGAATCACAGTGAATCCTCATATTCTATGTTATTGCAATTTGATTTTCCTCCTATTTAAATATTTCTAGATTTCTGAAGTGCCAGTATAAGGGAAAAAGGAATTTTGGGGGTAGGGCAGGGTAGAATTCATGCTTCCCAGGTACTTGAGTAAAAATAATTCTTTGTCATTTTCCCCAAGCTCCCTTTTCCCCCATTTGTCCCAAAGTAGACAAGGTTCCTGTGTGGACACCTGGCCCCTCCCTTAGACACACGTAGCTTCCCCCCAGCAGCTACAGAGAGAAAGGCCCAGGTGCCCTACGGATGTAAAGCAGCAGCTTAGGAGTGCAGAGGGCAGGAACAGGGTCGACACGGGTCGTGAGTCTGGCAAGGGGTGATGTGCAGGCTGGTGGTTTCAGCCAGAAACCAGAGGTGTAGAGCCTTCAGCCCATTTAGGGCTGAGGAACCCGGTTAAAAGCTGAATGGAGAAGCCTTGCCCGCGGCGGCGCTCTGATCACAAAGCCCAAAGGATCAGACAGAATACTCTTAATGACGATGGGTCAGTGCATGTCCCAGCCCTGTCCTGGAACATCAGTTCTCGGTAACCAGTGATAGAATGAAAAGGCTCTGGACAGGGAGACCTGGGAAGCTTTGTGCTGGGGAAAACTTATTGTCTGCTAGTTCAAACTGCTATCTCATTACTTGTTGCCTTTGGCAAGTTACATCATCTCCCTGTGGACCTTAGTTTCCCAAATGTAAAATGAAGAGGTTACATCAATGGTCCCTAAGGTCTCTTCCAACTCTTAATTTTTACTGTATGAATAAGGAGTCAAGCAGCCAAGCAGTTTCTGATTCCATACAGAGGATTAAACGCTATATTTGGCAAATATTAATGACCACCTACTGGATGCTGGCTCACTACTAGGTACTGAGAATACAGTCTTGAACAAAACAAGCACGTTTCTTGCCCTTAGCGAGTTTAAATAAATATAAGAAAGTGTAGCACTTATTTTGGAAAATCTGGGAAGGCTTCCCCGAGGAAGTGACCTTTGAGCAGATTTGAATGTTGAATAATTAAAAGGGAAGGAGAGGGTGGGATGTTGCAGGCAGAAGCCCTGTTAAATCCCTGCAAGAAAGAGCTTGGGTCTGAGAGAAGGCCAGCTCCTTCTGCTCTGGAGCCTGCAGAGCCTGCGGCGAGTGGAGCCGGGCAAGGTGGAAGGGCCAGGTGGCTCGTTTAAAGATTTTCTTCTTTGGCCTTAGAGTGATGGGTAGTGATTCAAGGGCTTAAGCGGGTGAATGGAATGATGTACTTACTGTGAACCAGCCAGAATAACGAGCTGCCGTTGGAGAATGCTCTGTGGTTACTTGGCATGGGGGGAAGCCTGGACTCTCCTATTACAAGGAAGTACGGAGGTCACTCACTAGCTTTACTACTTATAGTGAGAGCTCTTCTCAGTGTCAGACACGTAGTGCGTAATTTATGTTTCTTAGTTCACATTTTACCATTATTTGTAACATTTCCCAAATCCCTGGAAAAATGTACAGTAATTTAAAAATTTTATATTTATTTCTTGATTACTTAGAGCCAGTTGCACAGTCACAGATTCTTGCTGTATTGTTATTTCCTCTTTATTTTTGCTTGGGAAGCCAGCAGGAGTTAAAATACAAATCGGTTCATTCTGTTCCTTTTTGAGTAGCTCTGATAAAAGATGTGATGAGGTAAAGCCACCTGTAAATTCAGTTTTGATATGCATAACTGGTGTGTTTGGTTTGATTGCCTGAATTGTACTTTTGTGGCATGTAGGGATCCACACCACCGATGACTGTGTTCAAGGGGAACAAGCGGCCTTACCAGAAGGACTGTGTGCTTATTATCAATCACGACACTGGAGAATATGTGCTGGAAAAGCTCAGCAGCAGCATCCAGGTCAAGAAAACAAGGTATGTGAAGAAGCAGATACAGATCAATGTGCCGTTTCTGTAGATTTACATTATCTATTCAGTTATTTTATAAGGATGTGAGAACCTGGGTGCTTCGTGTTGTTGGCAGTCGCAGCAGCTTCACCTCTCTCTTCTCAGATAAGTCAATAAAATATTTTTTCCTCAAAGGCAATAAAGAGAGATAATGCTTTTAAGACCTGAAACATAGAAAACATTGCGGAAAGGAGTGTACTGTATGATTAAATCAGTTTTATTAATTTCATGATGGTTGATATAGTACCACCAAAGGGATAAAGTTTAAATTTACAGACTTAAAGTTATGAAAGAATAATTTAATAATATATATTCTTGGGCTTCCCTGGTGGCGCAGTGGTTGAGAGTCCGCCTGCCGATGCAGGGGACACGGGTTTGTGCCCCGGTCCAGGAAGATCCCACGTGCCGCGGAGCGGCTGGGCTCATGAGCCATGGCCGCTGAGCCTGCACGTCCGGAGCCTGTGCTCTGCAATGGGAGAGGCCACAACAGTGAGAGGCCCGCGTACAGCAAAAAAATAAATAAATAAAAATTAAAGAAATAATAATAATATACTTTATTAGAGTGAAAACATTAAATTTTTACAAGGTACATTTGAGGTCATTATTACACCAAAGTAAAGCTTTGTCTATTTTTTTTGAACAATGAGCTCTCTAATTTTTAATTCAACAGACATTACACGTGTCATGTGAAGCCAATTAGATTTTATTTTAAAATCAAGTTTCATTCTGTAAATAGAAGTAACCCAGTGGTTCTATTTATATCGTGATACAATAATTATTGTCAATTATTTTAAAGAGAGTATTTAATGTTTTTTTCCTTATGCTTCCTCAAGCCATTTTTCTTTACTCATTCCACAAAAAGTAAAAGTACCTACCATTTATTGAGGGTACTTTATTTATTTATTACCACGTGCCAGGCACTGTGCTAGATGTTTTACGTGCATTATCTAATCTTTACAAATAACTTTTGAAAAGGTAGTGTTGTTACCCTTTCACTCACTCACTCTCTCTCAAACACACACACGCGCGCGCGCGACGAGACTGAGGATCAGTGAGATTGTGACTCACAGTGTGTTTGTGTTGATTACCTCCACCAGCCAGGTGCTGCTCTTAGGCTTCTGAGAGCTGATGATTGTGGGAGTTTGACTTACTACTCAGTGTCATCTGGGACTAGCAGTATTTTATCACTTAGGTGTTTGTTAGAAGTGCAGAATTTCAGGACATACTAAGTCAGAATCTGTACTTTAACAAGATCCCCAGGTGATCTGTGTGGACACCAAAGTTTGAAAAATGCTGAGCTAGTCCATTTACAAAAGAAATTGTTAATAGGTAGCATTTCCTTGGTCTGGGGTGGAGTGCTCTGCCTACCTGCCAGCAAGAGCTGGCCTGTGACAAAATGAGCAAGCAGTAAATAGGTAATGGAAAAAATTGCTAACAGGCCAGTATTTCAAGAGCTAGTTTAATAACTCACGTGTAATTGTAATTTTATACTGCACACAAGGTGAATAGTTACATTTTCCGTTATTAAAATGGGTTCTCGTAATTGCACTATATCCCACCTCTGTGTCTTACCTGCTGCTTGATATAAAATGTGAGCTCCGTGAGGGCAGCGAGTCTGTTTTATTCGTCTCTGTGTCTCTGGTGCACGGTGCAGAGCTGGAATGCAGTAGAATGAGTAGTTTGTGTGATAAAATTAACAAATATCAGTATTTTGAAGCTGTCTGTAAAGAGCCTGGGCTTCTGCAGAGACTTCCAGGTGCTTGGTAAACGAGGCAAACCTGAGAACCACTGTTCTTGCCCCTCCAGTTTAAAGTCCGTATCTCATTTCAGAGCTGAGGGGAGCAGTAGAATCCAAGCCCGAATGGAACAGCAGCCTGCGCGTCCCCCACAGCCATCACAGCCACCACCGCCTCCGCCACCTGTGCCATTCAGAGCTCCAACAAAGCCTCCGGTTGGACCCAAAACCTCTCCCTTGAAGGATAACCCCTCACCTGAACCTCAGCTGGATGATATCAAAAGAGGTAGAGAGCATTTTCTGGAGCCATGGTAGCAACTTGGAGGAGGGTATTGATGTTTTTGTGGAGATCACGAGACCACGTACACGGCGGCGTGGGCATTCTCCGCCATCGTAACAGTTTCCGCAGGGCCCGCCATTCCACAGGTGATGGCGGGCGCGGTGGGGCGGGCCGTGGAGGCGAGGTTTACCACTTGGCTCGTTTGACAAGGGAGAGTCCGGGACAGTGACCTGAGCTGTGGCTGTCTTTGCAGCTTTCTGCTTAGAGGCCTGAGGCTTAAACAAGCCTGCCTGCCATCTAAAGGTCCATACGGCACACCTTTTAAGGCTTTGAAAGAAGAGAATTACAAGGGACTGGGGGTAAAAACCAAGTGTGCCAATGTTAGCATAGTGTCTAGGTTAAGTTCCACGACCACTGCTTTGTATTAACAAAAGTGCGTAAATACGATAGCCTGGGACACTGGGGACGCTGGCCTAGAAGGACTTAGAGGTCTGGTCGGGCTCTCCAAGGTAAAACCAAGACAGAGGCACTCACCTTGGCTCCCTCCCCCACACAGTGGATGGTTTTAGTTGTCCAGACACTTAGAAAGTTATGAAAGTAAGTGTTATATTTCATATTTGTGAAGTTCTGTGAAACAAAGTCAAACCCATAACAGTAGTAAACAGGAAAAGATAAAAAGTTGCCCTTGGGAAGTTTGCCTTTTCCACCCTGTGGAAATACTGTCTTTTCACAAACGAGGTCACTCTCTGCGTGGTACACAGTTCTTAAGCCTCTGGATTTTTTTTTTTTTTTCTCATGGATATTGGAATGCTGTCTATGGAAGTTTTCACTTTAGTCGAACAGGAATTGGACCATAACAGGTTGTTGTTGCCAGTTATGCTTAAAGGAACCATAGTCATTTAAGGCCTCATGGTAGGTTTGGACAGGAAAATCTGGCATCTTCCTTGCTGTAGCCTATGGTGAATCGTTAATGTACTCACTCACATTAAAATGGTCAGGTAGAACATGTGTTTCCTTCCCTGCTTTACATTTATTAACATTACGGTACCTGAGGGCATGCTGTAAGTCAAATGTGTAAAGCACAGAGGAGGGGTGTCGTCCCGCCATCTTTCTTCAGCCACCACGGCTCCTCCTGCGAGCCTTGTTTACCTGTGGAACGTGAACGCTGGAAAGGCCCCCAGAGGCTGTCTGCTGTGGCCCTTCCTTTTTCCGGAGCATCTTGGAAAATTCATTGCCTTCCACCTGGGTCTTCCTGCTGGTCAGAGGTGGATCCAGAGCAAGAGCTCAGACCTTCCAGTTCCTGGTCAGGTATTTTTGAGCCCATGAGCAGAATGTTGCTCTTCTCTTATTCGGTGTTTAATCCCATAATTCATAATTCTTTTTTTTTTTAAAGTAGATAAAGGCAAAATAGACTTAATTCATTTCTCAGAAGAATCATTATCCTGGAGCAGTCTGCTTTTTGGTTATTTTGGGTGAATTAAATGTTTCCATTGTCTCTCTGGAGATGTGTTAGATGTTTTTGTTTGTTGGTTTTGCTTTGGGTCATTTTGTTTGTTTTTAAGGACTCAAGAAGCAGGAGTTCATTTTCAGTTATTCCTCGTTGCTCTTGGTTTTGCCAGCTTACTGTTTACAGAGGCTTACTGTTTACAGAGGCGCTGACCCCCGTCCCGTCATTTATTCCAGAGCTGAGGGCCGAGGTGGACATCATCGAACAGATGAGCAGCAGCAGTGCAAGCAGTTCCTCAGACTCTGAGAGCTCGTCAGGAAGCGATGACGACAGCTCCAGCAGTGGAGGCGAGGACAGCGGCCCCGTGTCCCCTCCGCAGCCGTCACACCAGCAGCCCTACAACAGCAGGCCGGCCGTCGCCAACGGAACCGGCCGGCCGCAAGGAAGCAACCAGCTCATGTGCACCCTCAGTAAGTGCACGCTCCCGCTTCTGGGCCGAGGCCGGGGCTTGGGGTGGGGAGAGGGAATGTCAGGCCAGAGCTGGAACTTCTGTTCATCTTACACCAGAGTCTATAAACCTGACGGTACTTAAGGCATAAGAAAGGGTCCTGACAAAGGCAATTTGAAGCAGAAAAGAGTAAGTTACCAAACAGTAAAAAAAGAAAAAGCACAAAACTGTTCCATCTCTTTTCTTTTCCTTATTGGCACAAATTAGGTTTTGTGAATTCTGGAAAGTGTTGAAATGTGAGCCGCAGAGCTCTGTACTTTTGCATATACCAGGCTTTAGGGGTGCCGCCTGCCCCCACCCAGTCCCCCACCTCCAGGTTTTATACAGTCCTGAGAGCCCAGTGCCATCAGAGTGCGGTATCCCACAGCCCACAGAGTTGGGAACCTGTGCCCTTAGAAGGTGTTTGGCGACCAGCTAGCCTTCGCAGGAGGGAAGGAAGGGACATTATAGTGTCTGGTGGCTTTGAGTGCAGTTGGTGGTAAAGCAAAGCAGGGGAGAACAAAAACAAATGTCTTTGTCTTGGAGGTGGGGAGAGTGCAGGTTCTCTGCGCCCTCCTCTCTCCCGACTCCTGGAGTTGGATGTTCTCTTCCGGTCTGACTTCTGTGAGGAGGCTGGAAGGTCAGGAGGCAGTGGCGGGGAAGCTAGCCTAGGTAACCCTGCTCCTGTGGGCCGGGCAGAGGTCACTCTCAGCCCCACACTGTAGACGTCATGTAAACCCCTGAGGTGAGGCCCGGCCCCAGCCTTGTAGGGCGGTAAAGAGCATCCCTGGCCTCTACCCACTTAGGTGCCGGAGCACCTCCTGCTTTCCTCCAGTGTGTCAACCCAGCATGTCTCCCGGCATTGCCAAGTGCCCCTGTGGCGTTGGAATCAGTGCCAGTGGAGAACCACTGTGCTGGGCCTTGCTCTACTATCTGAGTGAGTTCAACACTTTTGTGACGTCAGTTAAGGCTGTTACCTGCTATCCTGTTAACACAGGCCCAGCTTCTGGATAGCAGGGTATACTTGATGCTCTTCTCAGTTGGCTTGGGAGAGTAAGTTTCACACTGCGAGTTTGGAATTCACAGTGGAGAACGACCAGACAGCTACTGTGGCTATAACTCAGCATCTTCATTTTGCCCAGTCAGTGCTAAACTATACCTTAGAATACAAGAGCCAAAAATGGCTCAGTGCTTCTTACCTACCTACCAGCGCCTTAAACTTCTGTTAGCTCTTCATAGCTCCAAGTCCTCCTGGCCCGCAGCTCTTCCATGGCAAGACCTTAATCTTTGCATACCTCATATACAGTAAAGTACTGGAGTTATTTAAACCAGGATCGTCAACTGGAACCAATTTATAAGCCCTAAAATCACAGTAAATAGCGCAAATTTGGTAAACCCGAATGTGAAAACATACAGAGTAATGATAATATTGTTTTTCTGAATGGTAATGTGTATTATATCTTCTCCCCCCACAAAAAAACAAATGGATCAGTTTGAACCTGGGTCAAATTGATTGCATAAGAAATTTCAGAACTGAGATTTCAGCTCCATAACACTGACCTGTTTATGGCATGTCACCTTCTTTGTAAGTGATGGCGCTTAGCTCTGCTGATTGGAGGTGGTCAGCTGGTGTTGATCCCATCGCCTTCCCCACGTCTAGAGCAGCAGATGTCACCTTTTTTGGTCTCAGACTTCTTTATGTCGTAAAACTTTTGAGGACCCCAGAGAGCTTTTGTGTGTGTAGCTTATATCTATCAATATTTACCATATTAGAAATTAAAACTGAGAAATACTTAAAATAGTAATTCGTCTAAAAGAACAACAGTAAACCATCACCTGTTAAGAAAAATAACATTTTTATGAAAAATAAATTTTCGAAATAAAAAAAATATTTAATATGAAGAGTAACATTGCTTTAAAAGTTTGCCAATCTCTTTAACATCTGGCTTAGTACAAAGCTGGATTCTTACATCTGCTTCTGCATTCAATCTGTTGCCGTAAGTTGTTTAGGTTGAAGTATATGAAGAAAATGTGGCATCACATAGATATGTAGTTAGAAAAGAGAGGCCTTCAGGTCGAATCCTTCTGAAAGGGTCTCAGGGACCCCAGGGTTCTCAGAACAAACTTTGAGGAGAGGTGGCCTAGAGATTAGTAATCCAGAAATACAGGAGTTCACTTTTCTTCTTTTCCAAGTGGTATCAACTGGGGTCCTGTTATTCTTATCATATTAGATGGAAAAACTTACATTCTTCACTCCTAAAACCTAAATGTCACACACTGGACAAAACTTTGAGGCTTTATAGAGCTCATTAGTTGAGATTTGTGGTATAAGGTAATGTGAAGATTCTGGCCAGAGGAGTCGGGGGGTACTGGATTAGTATATGAGTGGTATGCACAGTATAAATAGTATTCAGCTTCCTTAACAGGAAGCCCAACTTGGTATTATTTTCACTTTTATAAAGCAACTTAATATGAACAATTCTACTAGACAGTGAGTCATTTATAAATATTTTTTGTCATTTATTGACACACGTATGTCTAGCCTATCCCTCCCCTGTTTTATCCCAGAGAGCAGTATTGCTGTGCTTTGTAGATACCAAAAATAGCAATTCCTTTAAAACGTTGACTGCACCAGTTCTGTCACTGAGCCAAATCGGTTTTCCTCCCTAATTAAATGGAACTGGCCTGGTTTTACTGTAGTGTGAGAGCCCAGGCAGTCAACCAAAGAACCGTGGGGAAGTCATTTTTAAATTGGGTACTTTGGGTTTGATTTTGTTTTCTCTTTATAGGAAATGACTTGCAGTTGAGTGAGTCTGGCAGTGACAGTGATGACTAGAGCCGGACCTTTTGAAATCAACTTTTTGTGCACAGATCTGCTGCGAGACTGGGCTGCTTTAGCGTGGAGTCCACGCCGAGAGGAAAACGTGGGGATCAGTGACTGTAGGAGGAGTTGGAGGCTCTGGAGCGCTCAGATGTGCATGTCTTTAACATAGCGGTGATGGGTGATTTTCTTGTGTAATTTTTGAACAATGTCACGTTTCAAAGTTTTAAGTAGATCTATAGCAGAACTAACAGAATTATATCTCTTATTTGGTTAACACTGTTAACGAAAAACAGACAAATGTGCCCTGGTTTAGGTTACTCAAAGGCCATTTCTTCACCTAGCCAGTGATCCAGTTGTAAACCTCAGCAGCCACCAGCTTGGCCAAATGGTCTGCACCAGTGAAATGAAACACAGTCTTTGAGGGGTGGGCAGGGAGGGAAACCTCAAACTGCAGCATAGATGCATGTTTAAACCACTTTCAATTATTGACACAAAGTGGTGAGGAAGTTCTGTCTGACCCAGCCTGAGAAGCCTGTGTAGAAACGGACTTCAGGATGGAGTCCGAGAGGGTCAGCTGGGGGGACCTCGGAGCTCTGCTGGCTCAGCCCCTCGTCTGCGCAGTGCTGGTTTAGGGCTAGTGTCTTGCCCCCAGTCCGGGCTTTTCCCACTGCTCCCGCCCCTGAATCTCACTTACTAGAACCAGAGATTCTAGTTAAGTACACATGGGACTTAACAGTTGTGCATTGGAGCTTTTATTGGATTCCAAAAGGAAGAAGTGTTGGCTACTTCTAGCTCCAGTTTAGATCCAAACAGTCCCTAAGTACATGAGGCTAGGGGAGCAGATTAAACCAGCAGCCGCTGTGCTGATGCATGTGACTCGATTAAATTGAGGCTTTTAGTTCCATGTGGATCCATAATGAGTGTGTTTCTTTCAGTAGGTTTCAGTGGGGCACTAGGAATGGTAGAGAGGTGAGGTGAAGAAGCCTCTTTGAGCAAATGAGCTGGCAGCCGGTTTCCAGACCAGAATCTGGATAGGAGTCGTGCAGTGTGAAACGAGCACATGTTTTGATAAGGTTTTTCTGTTCATGCTTTTGTACCACTGTTTGTGCCTGACTCCCAGACTGATTTGTACTTATTATATGCAGCTAGAAGAAAGTCACAGGTTGCTGTCTGCACTGTGCAGTTTCCAGATGAATCTGTTGTTGCAGGAAACTGGTGACTAGTAAATGTTCTGTATGCAGCAAATGTGTGATAAGTCGGCCCATAATTAGTATGGAGTAGCCCATTTCTGTAATTTGAATGACTGTGTCCTGAGAAATTTCTGTCTCCTTTGGTTCAGTGGTATAAAGAACATTAAGAGTGATTTTTCTTCCTCGAGGTGGCCTCTCCCTCCCCAGCTAGTGGAGGGAAGCAGTCTGGACCTAGAAAGAAATTAGATGATCCATGGTGGGGGCTTAGAGTTGAGCCTTGAAGAGTCACCTTTTAGACCCACACAGTGACTCCAGTGAGCTGGAGAAGGGGGCCTGGCAGCACGCTCACGCCACTCTGCTGGGTGCCACTCAGGGGTCCACGCCAGTGCCCTGTGCTGGGTTCTCAGCCTGTTAGGAGACTTCAGTGGATTTCATGGCATGTAGGAACTTACTTATAATGAATTGATCATTACATTTTAATTCCTTGGTAATGAAAGCTCAGGGAAGCCAAAAGGTCATGGTTGGGAGACTTGAATTGCTACTGGATGTGAGAATTGTTTCACTGCTCTTAACTTGCTCGCTGGGGCAGGTTCCAGGAACTTGAACTATAAATATCTTTTTAAGCCTCTCTCTTTCTTTTTTTTTTCCCTCCCAGAGTCTTGATATATGTAGACAAAACTGCGGTTTGGGGCCTGTCGGGTCAAGATGTTTGTTTCTATAGGAAGTGCTTGCAGGTGGCAGTGGGCTTGGTGAGTTAGGCTCGCTGAGCTCAGACCCTCTCCCCGGCATCCATCCTGCCCGGCCCTGCACAGGGGTAACATCTGCTAGCACAGCTCCCGTTTTGTTCTCTGCACAAAAGCTTTTGGAGGTTCCCTCCCCAAGCCCTCCAGCTTTACCCAGCAGAGTAAGGAATCTTTTCTTTTTGGAAATGAAGAATCTGGCCTCGTAAACTACTTCTCACGAGTGCCCTCCTGCCAGCCAAACTGGACTTGTTCTTCCTGCCTCCGTGCCTTGTCACTCTCCCCTCCCCCAGCACCACTCAGGGGTCTCTGTGGGTGCCCCCTTCATGGACTCCTCCTCTGTTGGTTTCACCAGCTGGAGTACTGTGTGCACACACGGACCTTCCTCTTGCTCGAGCTCTGGTTGGTGTGAACTCCTTCAAAGCAGGCACCGTCGTGGTCATCTCTGTTCCCTGGAGGATGCCCAGGAACAGACCTGTAGATGCTCACAGCCTGGTGGGAAGGGAGCAGAGAACCAGCCAGTGGAGCACAGAGGGCAGACGTAGAGGAAACATTCCAGGTGTTTGGAGACAGCTGGAAGCTATCCATGCTGATTTTCGTGGTTTTGAAGTCTCTAACTGAGTTGTTAAAATTGCCTTTTCTTTGTTCTGTGTAACGTCTGCCGCGCTGTGGTTCGAACGGCGAGGTGTGAAGACTTAAGTCCAAAGCACCTGAGGAGCCATGGCAAGCAAGCCACAGTAAAGATGTGATTTGGGGAAACTTAACAAGCTAGAGGTTTCTCATGATGCCACTCATTTCTGTAGCAGAGTCATATTTTTCTATGTGTGGTATTAATATGTATGTGCTTCAGTGGTGGGAAAACTTGAAAATTCCAAAATCCTTATTACTTCCCTATTTGAGAGGCTGGTTAAGTAGGGTGTGGTGCGGTGTGTGTGTGCGTGTGATGTATTTATTACATTATTTTGAGAGAGTAACCGTCTGTTATGTGGATATACATTGGGTACAGCCAAATTGAATATTTCCATTTGGCGAGGAAGGTAGGATTCATGAAACTCAGGCCTTAACCAGTAGGCTGGATGACAAGACCAATTGAAGCGTTACGAAATGTCTTTTTGTTGCTCCTGTTATCTTTGTCTTGGGTTCATTGTCTCATTCTTCAATGATTATTAAAATCATGTGCCTGAAAGTTTA
Organism: Orcinus orca; assembly: GCF_937001465.1. Taxonomy (NCBI): domain Eukaryota; kingdom Metazoa; phylum Chordata; class Mammalia; order Artiodactyla; family Delphinidae; genus Orcinus; species Orcinus orca. The sequence goes on along the minus strand of NC_064563.1, from coordinate 12,847,142 downwards.
TTTTGCTTGATTATGAGGTAGACATGCACGTTTATATTTATGTAAAGTATTTGCTGTAAAGTGTTTTTGGTTTATTCTCTTAAAAGATCACTATATTTAAGTAAAAAAGCAATACACTTCATGTCTTGGTGGGTTTTATTTTCTTACTAGAAATCAATCTAGGAATCAGTGAAAAATGTAGGGTTCTTTTAAGAATCCTTTGTGCTTAAGCCTAATTACCTAAATTGATTCCCTTTTAATTTGGTGTTTATGATCGTTAGGATGTACACTTCAGTTTTAAAAGGTGTGAAGTTCAAAACTAAAGGGTGGCTTTAGCAAGGCACATGGCACCTGAGGCCTTTTTACTGGGTCTGGAAAGGCAGGCTTTTAGCTTTGGGTCTGGGAACCATGCAGGGGTATCCCTAGACATGTATCCTAGTCATTTTAGCTCGCTAGAGTCCTTCCACCTGGAATGCCACGCTGCACAGAAGGACACGTGTACACCTCTGACCCCCAGTCGGCACTCACAGTCTGGAAATGGTCCTGCCTCCTGCTTGCCCTCCGCACCTTGGATACAGCGACGCCCACACCTATCTTGTGGTCTTGGCGCCCGGATAGCTGTAAATCCCTACGTGGGAAGTGACCATGTTCCTTTTAAATTCTCTGTGGCGTCTTTTACCTGTTGGGTGCTCAGTAGATTTGGATTGAAGACAATTACGCGTTCAGAGAACTAGGCCAGGAATCCTCTGCTGCTTATCCTATACCCGGCTCCCTTGTCTTCCGGTGGAAATGGGAGACTTGAGCCAGGACTCTCAGTGGGGAAGCGGTGGTGCATGTCCATCACCTAAGGGACTGTTGATCCTCAGGTAACTGTTGCCACCACAACAGTGTGTAACAAACCATCCCAAAGCTTGAAGCTTAACATAATAAGCGTTTATTCTGCAATTTAGGCTGGACGTGGCTGGACAGTTCTGGTCTTGACTGGGCCCCTTCCTGTGCCTGGGATTTGACAGGTTTAGCTGGTCTAGGATGACCTCAGCCCTCACAGCTAGGGCAGCTCAGGTGGACTCCATGTCTCTCATCTTCAGCAGCCTGGCCTGGGCATGTTGTCACAGCAGAAGCTGAGGAGCTAGATGAGAGGAGACTACCCCTGTCACAATTGCTGACATCTCATTGGCCAAAGCGAGTCACAGGGCCAAGTTCAGGATCAAGGGGCTGGTGGGCAGATACACTCCAGCAGTCGATGTGAGGAGTGGGAAAGGTCTTTGGATCCCGGGAGGTGTGGGAATTGGGGCAGTTACTGCAATCGATCTGCCTCCGTGGACCCCATGTCTCCACCTTGGTTGAGAACCCTGGGCTGCATGATCACTAAGGCCCCTCAGGGCTCTGGCTTTTCTCCTGGCCAGAGGGATAAAAGTCCGGAAGAGGTAAGAAAGACAGCTTTGTGTTCGTGGTTCCTGCAGAGGGCGCCAAGCCCAAGCCAATGGCTCCTCTAGGCGGGCACTTCACTCTGTACACTGCGTGTAGTTTGCTAACCTACCCTTTCCAACCCAAAGCACCACTCTAGTTACCTATTGCTAAACGACAAACTGCCCCGAAACTTAGTGGCTTAAAACAACCACCATTTGATCTGATGGAATCTTTTGGTTAAGAATTAGGACAGAGCTTGGCTGGGCAATCCTGCTTCTTGTGCTTCAACTGAGTCACTCAGTTGGCAGATGGGCAGGCGTGGCGAGTCCAAGCTGGCCTCACTCACACGTCTGGCGCATGGTGGGTGGCTGGAAGCAGGCTCATTTGGGGCCATACATGGCCTCTGTAGCAAGGCCATCTCAGGGAGGCCATCTTACGCGCTGGCTGCCTCCCCCTAGGACAGGGGTTCTGAAAAGCTGCGTGGCCTTTTATGACCTAGCCCAGAAGGCACAGGCATCACCACCGCAGTGTTCTATTGGTCAAAAGCTCACCTAGACTCAAGAGGAAGGGACATAGACCTCCCCCCGGCTTTAATGACGAGTATAAAAAAGCCACCCACCCGAAGTCCCCAGCTGTCTTCCCTGTGTTTTTTGCCTAGTCTTCTGCAGTTGTTCTCAGATGAGACATCTCCCCAGGGCAGGCTCTTAGGTCCCTGGTCTAGCAGCATCAGCATCCCCTGAGACCTTGTTAGAAACCCAGATTTTCAGGCCCCACCCCAGACCTGCTGAGTCAGAATGACAAGCCCTTCGGGTCATTCTGATGAACCCTAAAGCTTGAGAACCACTGCTCCAGGACACAGCACCCTTGGTGAGTCTCAAGTGATGACCCATGACCACGATGACTGCCTTGAACTTCCCATCTAGGTAGGTGTTGGATGAGGGTGACGGGGTGGGGCACCCATGGAGTGTGGTTCTGTGTATGGGTTGGAACATCAAAGACAAAATTCATCGTTGCCTTTGAAGAAGTTACTGGGGGCAGAAGTTCACTGTGACGTGGGCCCCTTTACCTTCCTGTGAAGGGAGTGGGGCAGGGGGAAGAGAGGGCAGGGGAAATAGCTGCTTCCTTCCTTTGGTGAGGTTTCTCGGAGACTTGTCTAAAAGTCCGCCGCCTGGGGCTAAAAGGAACTCAAATGAGCCACAAGAGAGAATGCCCCTCTGATACAGGCAGTGTGAGTCCTCTTCCTCTGTTTCTTGGGCAGGCGGGTTGGATGAGGTGGGATGGGGAATCCTTAACTCATCACTCTCGTGTGGTTTGCACCCCTCCCAGAATGGTTAAGAATGAATATGCGGGTGGGGGACCAGCCCACACCCTGGACCCTCTGTGCCCATGGTGGTAACTGGGCTGCTCTAGTATAATAATCTCCTTGGTGCATCGCCAGGGACCTCGAGCTGTGTGTGAGCCCATTGCTACCACACAAATGGAGGATCTGCGTTTCGTTGAAAATTTAAATTGGTTCACTCCACTACAGAGGAGGGCTGGGGCAGACAACCCAAGTAAAGCAGCCACTGGGGTGTAAGCTGGCCCACTGATTATAATGAGGTTTGGAGAATCTTAAGCAATTTGACCCATATGTGCCCTCCACACCCCTACCTATTAGGGTGATGGATGGACCCATGTGTCTGCCCCAAGACGCTCAGAAACTTTGTCCTACCATCTTCCCAGGCACTGGTTCCTATATCTCAGTTACCAAGTTCCCTTCAGAGACCTTACTTAGCTTACAAGTTTGTCACATTTGCCCCATTCCTGCTCCCCAATATATCCGGTCCAGCAGCCACCCCTTCCCCACACAGCCTATATGCTTCTGGCGAATCCCCAGGGGGTGCGCTAAGGGCAATCTTAAAACCTTTGCCACCCTGGGTTCAGGAACCCAGCTGTGATCTGATCAGCAGGCAGCGTTCTGACAACAGGAACCGGTTCACGAATGGGCATGTGACCCAAAACATGCCAACAAGGCTCAAGGCAAGATTTGCTGGGGACTCCTGGGGGGAAAAAAAACTTCTTGAGAGCCACTGGAATAGATGTTCTCTCTTCCTGTGGACGTTACAAGGTCCAGATGTTAGCCTGAAACTGTAGTAGTCAGCTTGTGACCACCCTAAGGACTGAATTAACAGGAGAGATGCAAAGAGCTGAGAGGCTAAATCAAGCCGAGAAATGCAGTGGAAGCCTTGATTGAACCTTGCCTGATGGCCACTCCACTCCTGGAACTTATGAGTTACATGAGCCAATAAATTCTACCCTGTGGTTTATATCATACTTAAGTTGGATTTTCTGCTACTTGCCAACAAAAGCATCTGGACTGCCACTGCCTCCTTTGGTGACAATATCTGAAGGCCCTGTCATAGTCTCAGCCATGCCACGTGACAGCTTGAGAGTAGCCAACGGAATCCATCACCCCTCCAAGGACGTACCCCGTCACAGCTGGAGGGCAGAATCCACACTCACCAGCGGTTAGAGTTGGAAAATTCAACCTCTGTCTCAAGTCTCTCAGGTGAGGAAACTGAGGCTGTGGGAAGTGATGAACCAAGTATGAACGGGTAAGGGGCCTCCCACCAGCAGATGATCCCAGGAGGTGTTTCTGCGGCTGCCTGGCCTGCTGACAGGTGTCCGTGCTCCTGGCGAAGCTGCTCCCTACGCTGCGGAGTTAGTGTTTCAGGGGAGGCACGGGTCCACCTTCCCTGATCTTTCATCTTTTCATTTCAGAATGCTGAAGGGGGAGAATGACTATTACTATATATATTCTCAACACATGTGACCTTGAATCCTTTCATTTTCTGAGCCTTTCAGAACACTCCCTAGAAATAGCTGGAGGCGGCCCCCCTCTAATACTGCAGGGTCCAGGGACAAGAGCACAGATGGTGGCTCCCACACGAAATGTCTGAGTATTCACATTAGGATCAAACTGACAAACTGTTACGCATTAAATAGGTTCTGCTTACACTTTCATGAAGACTGGAATTTTTAGATTCCTCAAAGTTTTCTGTGGCAGCACCAGGAGAGCGGGCCTCCCTGCCCCTGGCCCGTCTCACGCCAGGATGTGCGGCCTGTGTCTCCAAGCTCCATCTACCACGCCTGCAAAACAGCTTGTCCCTGGCCACCCCTCACGCTTACAGGTGTATGCGAGCCACAGTCAGGAGGACAGGCGCGGAGAGAGGGCTGTGTGGCCCCGGAAGCAGGCTCAGGACCACTCGGGTGGAGAGTTAGGGTTTCCTGGGACCTGCAGCATGGGGTGTGCAAGTGTCACCATGGCCCCGTGGGGAGGGTCCTGGCCAGAGGAAGGCCAGAGTAGTGCCCTCCAAGGAGTGGGACCCAGGACTGGGCCACTCTTGGCCGGGTCCAAGGGCAGTACTGGACTTCCACTCTGTCCTATGCAAGATCATAAAGCAAGGCTGGGGGTGGGCAAGACCTGGCTTGGTGACCTTGGACCTCAGTTTCCTCCCTCGTCCCTGAGGGAGCAGGACTGCTTCCCATTCTAGAACCCTCTGTCGAGTCTGGAAGCAGACTGGATTTCAGAGCCCTTATCCCATCCAGCAGTTCTGGGACACCAGCCCCAAACCCCCAGGGAAGAGAGAGCCACAGTAGGGAGGAACACTGCCTTTATTTCTTGATTTCCCATCCGGAGATGCCAGGATGAAGGTGGTGGCTTCACATGGGACAGACGTGGGCCATGGAACATCAGCCCGGGACTTGCAGTAGAGGCAGAGGGAGCCAGACTGACCCACGTGTCCACCCACCCTGGGACTGATTCGCCCACGACTGGCCAGCAGCACAATGCCAAGTGCCCAAGACACAGGCCTTGTACACAGGCCCAGGAGTGTCCCTCCATCTGGTAGCAAATGGGCAAATCCCACCTGAGGTCTGCCGTGGGTAAGACGTCTTTCCCAAACAAAGCTAAGCCTCACTCAGGAAATATGGTGATGAAAGGCAGCTCACAGACACGCAGGGCTAACGATCCTGTAGAAACGGGGGCTCGGGCGCACGCACACGAGGATAAGACTGTGCACCACGAAGACAGGGAGGGAGGTCACAGGGCTCACGGGAGTCAGCAGGCAGCCAGGAGCTGGCGCCCAGGACAGATGCCGTCTCTGCCCGGAGCATGTACTCAGTCGTGGGGCCCAGACGGGAAACCAGGCGGCAGTTTCCAAAGGACTCAGGAAACACCAGTGGCCGGCCTGCTAGCCAATGTCCTGAAGGAGAAATGGACACGTGGGACATTCATAGGACGGAGGTCCAAGTGCGCAGAGCCAGGAGGTCAGGGTGGTACCGGGGATGGGGAGGCCCCGAGAGCAGCCCCTTCGGGAAACGTCGAAAAGAAGGCCACTGCTCTGCTTTCGTCTACACGGTAAGCACCCCAGCACCCCAGGGTTTGGCGGCGGTCTCGGTACTTATTCACAGTTGGGGCTCTGCCTGGGGAGGCCGCATCCACACGAGGCCGCGCTGGGCTGTGGTTAGCTGCGGGGTGGGGGGCTCCCTAGCTGGGCCCAGATCTGGGGGCCACCCCCAAAGAACAGGCCCACTTCCCTGCTCTGTGGTTCCCAGGCCCGGGGAGCCCCGGCCAGCTGCCAGGTGAGAATGCCCACATTTCCAGAGGTCAGAGGAGACGAGAGGCCTGCGCCCCAGATGCCCCCAGCGGACGGGAGCAATCTCCAACAGTCTGTGTGCCTAACAGTGCAAAGCCAAGTCCACGATATTCGGAAGGGAGGGCCCCGCAGGCCGTCGGTCTGGCCGGAGGGTCGCGATGGGCGTGTGGAGGAGGCCCGGTACTCGGGGTTAAGACAGGATGCAGTGGTCCTAGGTTCTTCCAGTCGGACTGCGTTAAAAGCACATCTTAGCAGCAAGAGTTTGTCCTTGTTTCTGTTGCATGAAGGTGGTGGAAACCGGACCAGGACAGGGCGAGGTCAGTCTGCCGAGGGTGGAGAAGCTGCTGCCAGTTCCGTGGGTGCAGCCGCCTCCTCCCGGTGGCCCTCAGGTGAAGTAGCGACAGGGCGTAGAGTCGATGTAGCAGTACGGGGTGCACCGCAGGTCTCCGTACGACCTGAGGGGGGCAGACACGGGGCAGTGGGCAGGAGCCCCAAGGACACAGCCATGTTCTCAAAGGCCTCCTCTCGCGACTCTGGTCAAACCTCATCTGAGAGCTGCCCTACTGCCACCCTCCTAAGGGTGAGGGGCTCCAAGGTGAGGGGCTTGGGGCAGCTGAGTCCAGGCCTCTGGGGCTTCTCCCCTTAAGTCCATCTGAGGGATCTGGGGGAAAGGGGTTTGTAGGTAGCCTGGCTCTGAACGCAGCCTCTCAGAGAGAATCGGCCCTTTCTCTAGCGCTGTCCAGTAGACCACACTGCACTATTTCTGTGGCACCCACTGGCCATATGTGGCTATTGAACTCTTGAAATAAGGTTAGTGTGAATGAAGAATCGGATATTTAACTTTATTTAAATAGCTACGTGTGGCCGGGGGCTACCACATTGGAGAGCACAGCCTACACGTCTGTAAGCCCAGGCGCTAATTCCGAGGCTGTGTTGTATTGATACACCACGCCCACATTCGCAAGCATCCCCTGAGGCTTCTCAGGACTAAAGAGTAACCACAGAGAGCGGCGGGGTAAGCCCTGGGCCCCACGTGTCCCTGTACCCCAGGTCCGCCTGTCTATACTCAGCGGTGTCCTTCTGTCAACTCTTTGGCAGGGGCCTGGCAGGAGCCTCCCTACTTCAGGGAGGGGCAGTGAACACAGACACACAGATGCAGTGGAGTTATGGCCCAGCCTACAGTGCTTGGAGTTTGGGGTCTGAGCTCCCCCAGCCCGGTTTGATTTGTTGCCCTGCGTTTGGGGGTGGGCATTGAGGCGACCTCCTTGGAGGAGAGAGACAGGCCTTGGGTCCTGGGTCCAAGCCTACAGAGGAGGTGGGGCTGGAGGGAACGGCTGGACAGATGGACTCCTGAGGAACCAGGGATCCACTCTGGGGCCAAGGGAGAAGCAGGATGTGGACTGGAAGAGGAGCGGCCTCCCTACCTTCCCTACAAACTACGCAACTCTGGTCCTGTGAGCACTGGGGGAACAGAGCCCAGGAGAGCCCATTCTGGGCATGGGATCATGCCTCACAGGGCAGAGGCCCTCAGCGGGCTTGGGAGATGTCCTCGTGGAGGCCAGGACACTCAGGATACTGAGCCACGTGAACACCCACTGAGGGGTCTCAGAAACAACTGCAGGGGGTGCTTGAAGGGAAGACTCCATTCCTGGGGTTTTCTGGGAGGACTTCGGAGCCACCAAAGTTAGATACTAAGGCTGGTGGGATCTCATGTGTACCCACAGGCCAGCCTGGTGGTTCCAGAGAATTCAGGATACAGATGCTTAGATTCTCTGAAATGCCCGGACACCTCCCCCCTCCACCGGCCCCCCCTCCCAGGCAGGCCCACTCCCAGGAGACCAGTGTGGTCATGGGAGCGATGGAGCTGCAGGCCCAGGCGGAGCTGGGGGCGGGCGACTGCTCTGAGTGGCATGTGGGTTTCTGTGTTTAGCACTGTCCCCCTGCGAGAGCAGGGACCATGCATGTGTTCCATGTCACCATACCTCAGAGTCCAGAAAGCCCCAGGAACACAGAGGCATTCAGGAATATTTGTGAAGGAGAGAGGAGTAGGCAGGAGGGAGGGAGGCCAGGGTGTGGTCACAGCCCGCGAGGTGGTCCCTACCCGGGGAGATAGGTCTCGCAGGTCAGGTGGCCGAAGTCAGAGCCGTCACAGTCCTCCACGCCCCTGTGCCGGTGACCATCTCCACAGTAGGCCCGGCGACAGCCTGAGGGGACACAGGAGGTGAAGCCCTGAGAGGGGGGCGGGGTGGGGGACAGCCTGGCAGGACCATGTGGCCTGAAGGAGCCCCCCCATCCCACAGAGCCTGAACCCTCCCGCAGGGATGTCCACAAAGCTTCAGACCCCAATCCCACGGGAGGACACTGTTTCTGTCGCAGGACCACCACGGGGGGTTCCCGTGAGGTGAGGGTAGGGAGACGGGCACGTCACAGCCTTGGTGGCGCTTGTCTGTCTGCAGGGAGCTTCCTGTGTCCCTCGGGAGCCAGACCGTCTTCCACGGGGTCTCTGTTCTCACACCAGGGGAGGGGCCAGGAGTATGAACCCACCCTCATTTTTATAGGGCTTTGAGACTAGCTATTAGTTCCTTCCTGCTGTGTCATCTCCACGAGGGGCAGGGGGACTCCAGGCAGAGCCAGCATCCTAGGAATCACCGCCCAGGAACTGTCGCGGGAAGTGCAGCTACACGGAGAGAACCAGACACTTCATCCTGCGCCTGCCCCTGCGCACTCTCATCCTCCTCTGAGCTCCTTGCTGGCGAGGAACCCACCTTTGCACCTACACGTCCCCAGCCCTGGCTTCTCATAGCAGGACTTTAAAAATAACGCAGTGAAGGGATGTCGAGCCTTCATGGGACCCAGACAATCCATGCGCATGTCAGCTCACAGAATCTCACAGAATCTAAAGGCTTGAGCGTTCGGTGCGGTCGTACCCATTTTTCAGTTGGGGAAAGTGAGGCCCTCCATCACCCCACTCACCATGTAGCCTCCTCTCTGAGCCTGAGGGTGACTCAGTGGCTTCCAGAGCCTGCGTCCAAACTCTATCTGAATCTAAAGCTCATGCTTTCCACCTCACCTCCTGCTTTTGTCACTTGATTTTTTTAAAAAAAAGAAAGAAAAACGACGCTTCAGCCCTATGCTGCCTGCCTGTCCCGGTAGCATCCATAAGCCTGAAGGTAGTCCAGCCGCCCAGTCCCCCAAACAGAGCTCTGCTATGAGGACTCTGTCTGCTAAAAGTGAGTCCTGAGTCAGATGCTTGCCTTCTCCCGTCTGCCTCTCAGCCCTGCATCACCTTTATCTTTTGATAAGAACTTGGATTAGAACGTGGGTTTTGCCAAGAAGTAGGATTCAAAAGAAAGGGAGGGCCCGGTGGCTTCTCTGGGGCCAAGATCCTTGACAGCAACCCCATCGCCATGCTTGGACGGTGGGAGGGCTCACGTTTGGCCTGAGTGGGGAGGGTCGTCCCCCCAGCAGCCCAGCTCTGGCTCTAGAACTGTCCCAAACCAGCACAGCTGGTGTCCAGGGCTTGGCCTGACCCCACCCGGCAGCGGTTCAAGCTGGGGCCACTCACGGATGCAGTCGTCACCCACATCGCCATTCCCGTCATCACACTCCTCCCCCGGCTGCAGGACCCCGTCCCCGCAGGAGCCGCGGTGGTCTACGGCGTAGTCCACAGGGTAGAAAGGCGTCAGCTGGCCAGAGAAACACAGCACGCACGGTTACCAGTACGGTGGGACAGGTAGCCAGGCACCGGGGACAGAGGGTCTGGGCGGGGGCAGGGCAGTGGGGGAAGGGCACGCCTCCCCTGTAGCCAGAGCTCTGTGGTTGGCAGGAAGGCTGTGCGGGGCTGGGAACCTGTCTGGAGCCTTGGCCCAGAGCAGAGCTCCACGTGGGGAGCCAGGGCATGGCGAGCGAGCTCTCAGAGGCGGGCTGAGGGAGGGCACTCAGACTTCCATGGAAAACTCTGCGCCAGGCCTCTCCTTCCTTTGGAGATGCGTCCCTCTGCTGATGGGGTGTGTGCTGAGCGCCCCGTACCTGGATGGGGAGCCAGCCAAGGCTGTCCTTGAAGTACAGAGACCTCTGGTCTCTGCGGAAGGCAATGGCATGTTGGGTGTTCAATCTCTCAAGCTCCTCCTGGTTGTTGACCACAAATATCTGCCGGAGGAAACATTGGTGAGGATTCCAGGAAACACTTCTACGGAGGGCAGGGGAAGAGCCAGAGGAGGAAACAATCCTTGACCTTGGGCTGGTGATCAGTGGGAAGGGCGGTTTGCTTTTACATGCCTGCATCCCTCCTGAAGGGGTGACCAATGTCTTGATTCCCACACCTTCCCAATCCAGTTCCTAATGTCTGAGTTTGAAATAAAAATATCTACCATGGTTTAAAATTTATAACATTTAAAATGTTACAAAGACTTGGGGACTTCCCTGGTGGTCCAGTGGTTAAGAATCCGCCTTCCAAGGCAGGGGACGCACGTTGGATCACTGTTTGGGGAACTAGAATCCCACGTGCCGTGGGGCAACTAAGCCTGCGCGCCGCAACGAAGATCCTGCGTGCCGCAAATAAGACCCGACACGGCCAAATAAATAAATATTTTTTAAAAAATGCTACAAAGACATAAATAAAAAGGTGATGTCATCTAATCAAGTAATTCAACACCTGGAAATGATTCTTAACAAAAATCCTATACTCAAAGTGTTCATTACAGTGTTATTTATATCAGGGAAAAGCTTGGGAGCACCTGATACCTATCTGACAACTGGGCTCTGGTTAAGTAAATCACAGCACAGCCACATGATGGACAGAGTATTACCTACCCATTCAAATTATGAATTGATGTCCGGGTTTACTTTAAAATAATCTAAGGTAGGTAGGCTGTCGTGAGTAAGTATAAAAAGGAAACAAGATTAGCCGGGAGTTGATAATTGTTGAACTTGGGTAAAGAGTACAAAGAGGTTCCTTACGCTATTTGTTCTGCTTTTGTATTTATTTGAAGTTTTCTATAATTTTTTTTTTTTTCTTAGAAAAGACAAAGAAGGGAACTCCCTGGCAGTGCGGTGGTTAGGACTCTGCGCTCTCACTGCCAAGGCCTGGGTTCAATCCCTGGTCGGGGAACTAAGATCCTGCAAGACGTACGGCACAGCCACACACACACAAAAAAAGACAAAGAAAATACTCCAAAATAGACCCACAACCTTGGTTTTCTTCTTTTGATTTTCCCTTATTTTCCAATTTCCTGTAACGAGCTTGTGCCCAGTATAACGGAGGAAATAAGTTTTACTAAAAGGCTTTTACAAAGCCCGGGGAGCATCAATCCCGGAGAGTCCTGAGGGATGACCACCCCAGATTCCGCCCAGAAGAGCCTTACCACAGGAACTCGTGGGGAACTGGGCCCATACGCAGACTCCCCGTAGGAAGGGTTATTCACATTCATGGGAGGGCCACAAAGACATCTTCCTGGAGGCCCAGGAAATCCTCTTTCCCCTTTGGGTCCCATTACAAGGTGTCCTAGGAAGCAACAGACTGCTGTTACTAGCAAAGGAAGAGAAAACCAAACAGCCCAGGGAGGTGTCAGCAACCTTCATGACAGAAGTTTGAAGTCCACAGTGTGGACTTCAGGGAGGCCTGGAGGAGAGGTCCAGAGAGACATTTCTGGTTCAAGGTGTGGGTCCCTTAACCACACTGGGTGTGGCAACACCTTCCCCAACCCTCTTCCTCCCTTCCCTCTCTCTGTACTTTGGAGACCAGACAGATGGGCATTCTACTTCCCAGACACCCTCGCTCCTGGAGGTGACTGTGTGCCACAGTGTCAGCCAATGTAAGATCTGTGGTGGGAGAAGGGTGAGTGTCTGGGGAAGTCTATCCTGATAAGGGAGAAGCATAGCTGGAGGGAGACACAGCTTCCTCCTTCTTCCTGTCTGGAAGACAGACAAGATATCTGGTGCTGCAGCAGCTGTGCTGCAACAATGAAGTAACAAGCGTGAGAAGAGAAGCCAGATCGCAGGGAAGACCAGGGCCTCATGGGGCCTGGGGCCCTGAGAGCGAGACCTAGAGGCTGAACTAAAGCCAGCCACTGTCCACCTCTGGACTTCTTTGTTGTAGGAGGGAAACAATCCCTATTTATATTTAGACCATTATTAATGGGGACGTCTTCCTGATGAGTGCATTGCTGGCTGATAACTTTCATCATTTTTTTACTCATTTTATTTTGTTCTTATATATAGGAATTAACAAAGGGATTTCTGAATGTGGGTTTCTTTGATTTCTTCTGGAAGAAATGGAATGTTTGAAAACGCTCAGCCTATTTGTTCTTACCTGATTCTGAGAAAAGTGTCCGGAAAAATATGATCAGGAAATTCACTCCTTGAAAGGTAGGAGGCCTACTAGGGTAGTAGTTCTCACCTTGACTTGTAAAGGCCCTGATGCCCAGGCCACACTGCAGACCAATTCCATCAGGACTGCTGAGAATGGAGCACAGGCATCCGTGCTTTTCAAAGCTCTCACAAGTGAGCACCGAGGTTGAGAGCCGTTGGTCTCGGGAAATGGTCTTTGCACAAAACCCCCCACCAGGCTATCTTCCTCTTCATCCACCATCCCTCCCTTCCCAGGCACCTCCTGGCTCACTCCTGATCTGGGTTCCTACATCACTTCCTCAGGGAAGCCTTTCTGAATCCTCACACTCCGTCCTGTTCACACTGAGTACAGTTTCTTAGTTCCCCAGGCCTTTTCTTCCTGGCACTTATCTCTGTGATTCTATTCAATGTGAGATTATCCAGGCCAGCTGGATCTCCCCCAGGAGAATGTCAGCTCCACAAAGGCAGGTGGATGCCTGTTTGCACTTATCAGGGCGTGGCACAAAGTAGGGGCACAGTACATGTTTGATAACTGAATGAATGAATGCAGACTAACTGGAAAGGGAAGGTCTTCAGAAAAGACTAGAGGTCCCATTCCAGCTGGCAGAAAAGTGCTAGAGCCAGAGCCACCAACAGGGAGAGAAGAAAGAGAGGAAAAGATGGGCACTGAAAACAGAAATAAGTAAGTACCCCTCCTGCTGGGAAAATAAGGGGGAGCTTGGAGATCAGCCAGTCATTGGTTTCAGGTTGTATTACTGTATCGAGGGCAGTCAGCAATTGGGGACATGGTTTGCAGATCCCACAAGCGTGGGGAGGGAAGAAAATGACCCCGGGGGGAGAGGTCTGGTCAGAACCCCGAGGAAGCAGCTGCAACTGGAGGAGCCGGTGGACAGATGTGTCCAAGATGGGGATGCTGCCAGCCGGCCGGGAAGGGAGGCTTGCCAGCATCTTACACCAAGTTATGGTCGCTCGTTCTAACAAGAAATACAAATACAATCTGGGAGGAACGCCAGTCTCATGCTTGGAGGGAGAGAGACCCCACCAGCTCAGGAATGTTCTGGGGAGTTAACCAAGGATGGGAGAGCATGGGAGCCGCCTTCCAGCAGGCTCTGTGACCGCCAACTTCCCCTCCAGAACCACAGCCTCAGAGAGGCTCAGGAGTTTGTCCCATTATCCAGCTAATTAGTGGTGAGGCTGAGATTTGAGTTCATGTTTGACTTAACACTATGCCATTCAAAAGACACATGTCCAGGAATACTGATGCTCGCAGGAAGCTGGCAATTCCCAGGTACCACAATGATTCACTTATGCCCTGTCTGGGGTCAGGAAGGACTCAGCCAAATTTGTAATTTGGTTATTGCAAATTACATCCTAAAGGCATTTTACTGTGGTTCCCTCCCCCGTCCCCAGGCCCTCTTTCTTGGTTAACTTGGGTAATGAGAAGCTCCTGCCCCCTCCGTCTCCCCAGAACCGTCCCGCCCCCCAACACCAGGCACCAGAAGCAGAGGTGGCCTCCAGATAGGAAGACAGGATGTGGCAAGGAGCCTGCTTCCTGCCCCCCTCCCCCCCGCCATCATTTCCCTGCCGCTTCCTCCCAGCTGTGCAAGGGCATCCATTACCCCTGCCTGCTTCCTGCCAGGCTGCACTGAAGGGCACAGCAACCCAAACTTCCCCAACTCAGCCCCTCGGAGCTTGTCCAGCGGGCAGCCTCTCCCCCATCCCCGGCAGCCGGAGGACCCAGCTCTGCATCTTTGCTCAGGGAGCCTCCCATCTCCACTGGCCACTGCAGTGGGAGCAGGTCCGAGGGGTAACCTGGGAGAAGGCAGAGGAACCATGGAGTCGTCTCCATGTCACCCCCATCCCACTCTACCCCTGCAGAAGCTGCATGGCTACGTGGGAGGGTCTCGGGACCAGGAGTCACAGGCCAATTCTGGACCAGGAGTGGCCACCAGTCGGCTCTGTGACCTTGGGGAATCTCTGTGATCTCTGAGGCTCAAAGTTCTCATCTATAAAGAGAAGGATGGACCAGACCAGGCAGTTTAACCCGGGGTCCACAGAGCCTGAAGATATCCCAAGATGGATCGGGGGCAGGGGGTCTGGAGCTCTGGGAAGCAGTGAGCAGAATCTTGGGTGGAGGTAGACACATTTTTTTCCTGAGAGTGGAACTTCATCAGGCTCTCAAAGGTAGTCTCAGAAATCGCTATGGAGGCCTGTTCCAACTCCTGAGGATGACCCAGCTGGTCCTGGGCACAGGAAGGTCTCTTTTAAATTCCTCCCCCTCCTTCTCTACCCATCCCCCCAAAAACATTTCTAAAGAGCAGAATTCTTGCCCCATTGTCTTCAGCAGCCTCACTCTGGGAGGTTCCCCAGAGGGGAAATGACCCAAAGGAAGGCACAGGGAGGGGACATCAGTCAAAGAGCTGGCCCGCATCCTGCTTGGCTGCCACGCAATAATCCAGGTGGGACAGCCCGAGAGTCAAAGTAGACCAGGTGTGTGAGCACCTGCAGGGGCCAGCCCCACGCACCCCACCTGCCCGGCGCCATGCGGATGCAAAGCTGACTTGGCCAAGACCTTACCTCAAGGACCTGCCATCTAGAAGGAAGAGGAAACACATCCTCAGAAAACAGTTAACAGTGGAGGGGCCATAGCAGATGCAACGTGGGACTGGGGCCCAAGGGAAGGAGACTCATCCCGTTAGGGACCAAGAAGGCCTTATTGAAGAGAGTGCTTTGAAGGAAGGAGAGGAGTTGGTGGGGTGGACCAGAGCAGCGGTCCCCAACGTTTTGGCACCAGGGACCGGTTTCCTGGAAGACAATTTTTCCACGGACCCGGCGGGTAGGGGTAGGGGGATGCTCCAGGCGGTAATGCGAGCGATGGTGAGCGGCAGATGAAGCTTCACTAGCTCGCCACTCACCTCCTGCTCTGCAGCCTGGCTCCTAACGGGTCTGGGGGCTGGGAACTCCTGGACCAGAGGATGACGGGAACACTATTTCAGGCCACGTGGACCCAGAGGGACTGTAGGAATATGCTCCAGCTCAACAGACAGCAGAGTCCACTGGAGGGCAGAGGGCACTGAGGCTGGGATCCAGCAGAGGATGGGGTGGTAGAGAGAGAAGGGGGTGGGCATACCAGGCTGAAAGACAAGGTGCCAGAGGACCAAGGAGAGAAAATAGGATTACGTTGGCCCTGCTACAGGGATGGGGCTGGCAACACAAAAAGCGGGCATCTGAGGGAGCTGCTGAGGGTCTCCAGGCCCTGCCCTTCTCACCCCACCCCAGGCCCTAGGAGGGAAACGGGATTCAAGTCAGATACACACAGTGAGACCAGTAAGGTCTTAGTTTGCTGAGGACACCCCCGCAACAGCACACCTCCTGGCTATTCCTCAGTTTTATGAGCTCCTAAATACCCCCAAGTGTCAAGAGCATCCCTTCCAAAGGCAAAACCCGGGCTTCAGGCCACGCTCCCAGCCTCTGGGGTCGGCAGCTCAGGGTCATGGGCTCAAGTGGAACGTTATGCGTCCGAACCGAGGAGGGAAAGGACTAGCTGGAAGAACCTTCATCCAGATCATCGATTCAATGCAGGGAAACAGGGTCTGGGCATGGACACAGGGCCTGAGGTGCATCTCAATCCAGCTCCCCTAACAGTTAGAAATAAGGGTGGCGGGATAACTCGTCACAGTAATTGATGTTTGTTCTTCCATTATTTTTTCGTTCCTGAATTCAAGGAGGTGGCAAGACTTTGTGCTTTCTTGCTCTTGCTGAGAAACAGGTACTGTTTGAAGACTTCTGCCTTCTGTTCTCAAAAGAGAAAAGCTCCTAAGGGGGCGGCGCTGTATGAGGAGTGTGAGGAGGGAGGGGCTGGAGGACAGAAAAGGAAGGATCACCCCAGATGTGGGAGCACGGGGACCCCCAAATCCTGGAGGAGAGCCAAGGTCTCAGGAGGGACGGCTGTGGGGCCTTCCTGGGAAGGTTGAGCCTTGGGGAGCAGGATTCTCAGGCTTGGAGATGATCTGATAGCCAAGCCTGGCGTGAGGAAGGTGGTCATGTGTCTGACCGTGTGGCCTTGGACAACAGGCATTTCAGAGGTGAATGGGGCAGATCAAGGGCTGGTCACCTCCCGTGATGTTTATCTGCCATAACTCCCCAGGATCTTTGCCCCACGGTTCTGTGGCAGTTGAAGAAGTGGAGAGAACCCCATTAATGCCTGAGACTGAATTTCCCTGGCATCCTAGCAGGTTGGAGTCTCAGAGCCAGTTTTCATTTGGTTTTAAGGATTAACAAAATGACATTTCTTGACCTTCCCATGATGTGGTTGTAAACACTTCCCCACAGTGGGGAAAAGTGCACTTTGGGATTTTTAAATGCCTTCATTTTCTTAAGAAAAGAATTAGAATAAAAATTTTGATTCCTTTCGTATAACTGAGGACAAAGAATCTTGCACAGTCAGTAAACAGTATTCTTGGACCTAGAGCTGCTGTGCTTATATAGATGATGTGCTATGAAGGCCTTCCTCTGAGCTGACAAACTAAATAAAAGGCTTAGCTCCTCAAATTAAGCAAGGTAAAACAAGGTAGCAGTGTACCTGTACCCTCTTCAATGGTAGACTTTTATTCCTTTATAGTGATTTCTTTCTATATTCGATGCACATCTGTAAGGACTCTTTTATAACACTGTGTAAGACAGAAAAATTTGCAATGTCATCTTTACTTCTAGGTTTAAGAGCATTGCTTGGAGCCATGAAACGTTCTTCTAGAAAAGGGTGTTAGTTGATGCAACACCCTTTTTTGCCTGTTATTTTTCACTTAAAGTGTAAATGACATCACCAATGTGATTTTTTTTTTTCTTTTTCACTCCTCTATTTGTTCTCCCAAATCCCAAAACAAAGCCAGAATAGTGTTTATCTCTCTCATGTAAAATTTGAATGGGTCTAATTGTGGATAAATTAGAAATATATTGAAATGCTTCAGGCATTTTCCAACTCAGAACACAAGGCAGGCCTCTGCTGACATCTCCCTGTGCTCTCTGGGAGGCTGGCCAGGAGGGCAACAGCGTGGATCAGGTGAAGCAGTGTAGCTCTTACCTGCAGACGGGGGACCCGGGGGTCCTGGGGTGCCCGGACGGCCAGGTTGACCAGAAGGCCCAGGTTTGCCTGGTGGGCCCTTAACTCCACTATCTCCCTTCTGCCCCTGACAGAGAGAAAGGCAGAGCCCGTTATAAGAGCAGGACATGGCAAACCTCCTCCCCCATTCATCTCTAAATTAGGGACCACCTTGCACTTTGGAGCAAGTACCAGGGGGAGGATGCAGTCCCAGAGGTCCCAGAGGGACCAGCAAGCTCCTAAAAACCTCAGGGCAAGTGACATTTGAGACAGTGATGGATGCATGTTTATAGACATTACTTTTTTAAAAAAAAATGAAGTATAGTTGATTTACAATATTGTGTTAGTTTCAGGTGTACATCGTAGTGATTTGGTGGGGTTTTCTTGGAGATTATATTCCATTATAGGTCATTAAAAAATATTGAGTATAGCTCCCTGTGCTACACGGTAAATCCTCGCTGCTTATCTATGTTATGTATAGTAGTGTGTATCTGTTAATCCCATACCCCTCATATGCCCCTCCCCCACCCCTCTCCCCTCGGGTAACAGTCAGTTTGTTTTCTACAGACATCACTTCTTGCTCTGTCCTAGACACATAGGAACCAATCCAAACCACACTCTTCACTGGGCAGGTGAGGAAAGAAAGGCTGAGGAAAGAGCAGGGATTTAGGCCAGTCACCTGGCATCAGGCTCTGCCTGCTCATCAGGACAATTTCTGTCTCAGCACAAGAGCTGTTCCCGCCCCGTGGCCTCTTGCTGCTCTCAGGATAAAGACCCAGCTCCTTACTGGAGCCTCCACAGCCCTGCACGGCCAGGCTTTCCACGCGTGTCCCAGGCTTTTGGCATTCTTGGTCTTCAACAGCACCATGCCTTTTCTTTCCCTTCTCCAGACTCTTCTCTAGGCCCCGAACCCCTCTTCCCACCCTTCTGTCTAGCTAACTCCCTCCCATCCTTCAGCTCCCAGCTAAAATACAGTTGCGGCAAAGCCTTCCTTGACCTTGCCTGACCAAGTCAGTTCTCCCTATCATGGGCCCTTTTCCTTCACGGCCTTTATCCCTGATCATAACTACCATTGTTCGTGTGGTCATTTCCTCTGTGTCTCTCCAGGAGACAGAAGATCCCTGCGGGCCAGAATCTGTTTTGTTCACCTCCTTTCCCCAGACCAAATGGAGAAGGAGGAGAAGCTGAACATACAAAGCGGATGTAGTTTGTTGGCTCTAGGTCGAGAGATCTAGGTTTTCATCTTGGCCGTGAGACCCTGGGTAACTCACGTTGTTGCTCTGTGCCTCAGTTTTCTCATCTGTGAAATGGGGCCAGGCAATATACACCTGCACAGGCTTGCTGTGAGGCTAACAGAGATCTCAAAGGTGAAAAAGTTTCACCTTTTTCAAAAAAAGTTTTCAAAAAAGTTTGCACAGAATCAAGGGCTTTGTGGGCCAAGCTGATTATCATAGCAACTGGCTCGGTTTCATCTTTTTCCCACAGTTAGAAAAGTCCTGATTCTTAACGAAAGGCACACCTGCAGGTATAGTCTTTCCACACAGCATGTCCTCTTTGCTGTCTGCTCTGGGAGGGTTAAGAGCACACATCTCCCCCCAGAGCTGCCCTTAGGAATGACCCCAGAAACCAAGGATGGCACACCTGTAGATCCTTCCCCTAAGCCATTTGCTAACTGTCCACTTGTGCCCGGGGCCCGACCAGGACAGTGACTGGTGCCTGATGGCTTTGGCCTGGTCCCCTTCATACCCTTGTGCTGTGGCTACCTCGCCCACCTAATGAAACATAACCTTCGCCAAGCCTGGGGAACAGGCAGGCCGGGCACGCCTTTCACCACCATGTGATGTGTGACCTGCCGCCTTGTCAACATGGCCCTGGGGGCTCTCTCGGCAATGTCCAAGGAGTTCTTAAACACTTAATGCGGGATCGTGAGGTCAGAGTTTGTCTCCAGTTCCACCCTCATGGAGGGAGTCTTAAGCCTTGCCTTAGCATTCCGTGGGGCAACCAAGATGGGTCCCAGATGGCAAAGGAAGTCACACCGTCTTAATATAGCCACAGCGAAGGCTTGCTCTTCTAAGAGCCACATCAGCTGGCTCTGAGCACAGGAAGTGCCACAGCTTGAAGGAGCTGGGAACGCTCCTTGTTCTGACCTCAGCGGTAATCAGATATTCTGCTGCTCAGTCATCTATTCAGAACAGCCTTGTCCCTGTGAGCGGGACTCACTGAGCAGCGCTTTCCAGGAAAAGCATTCTTTTTTTTTTTTTTTTTGCGGTACGCGAGCCTCTCACTGTTGTGGCCTCTCCCGTTGGGGAGCACAGGCTCCGGATGCGCAGGCTCAGCGGCCCTGGCTCACGGGCCCAGCCGCTCCGCGGCATGTGGGATCTTCCCGGACCGGGGCACGAACCCGTGTCCCCTGCATCGGCAGGTGGACTCTCAATCACTGCGCCACCAGGGAAGCCCGAAAAGCATTCTTTATTCCCTTACTGCCACCAAGTCTGGTGATTCCCGTCAAGGAAGTTGTGTCTCCGTGACTGAAGATTTGTGTGATAAAGTCAAGAGCTGCTGTCCTGGGTCTGCCCGGAGGCCAGGCCTGAAGCAGGAGGGTGAGGTGAAGATTGCTGTGGAGAAGCTGGTCTCAGATCTCCAGGTTCTAACCCTGCTTGGAAGCTGGCTTGGCTGGGGGTCCTGGGTGGTCAGGCCACTTCCCTGGCCCCCGGTTTTCTGGTGACTACATGCAGGGAATTGGGTCAGTGGTCTCTAAAGTCCTTCTGGATCTGCAGTTCTTACTCCTGGATCCCCTTCCAGATTTCTGATTCCACGATTTGCGTTGACTTTCCATAACCTCCAGAGACTCTTAGCATCATGGCTCAACAAACACTCTGTATGTAAGACTCTACTAGGCAATTAATTCATGACAGAAGAAAGTATCATGGCGCGCTCCCAAGGCTGACGAGTCCAGTCTAGGCTGGAGCACACTCGGGTGTCTGTAACATCTCTGGAGGAAGATGAGCTCATTTCCCTAACTTCTCTGAGCTCCCAGATGTGTTTCTGGTGTCGTTTTTAAAATTGCTCCAATGAAATCATTCTCAACAGGGTCAAGAAAGAGCCTTGGCTTCGGCCCTAACCAGGACAAGACAAACACTGCCCAAGGAAAGAACTAGATGACAGAAGCCAACCGGCTTCTCAAACCCCAAGCATAACACATTCTGGATGGAATGCAGCAGTAGTGGAGAAAACGATTTTTTTGAAAAGATTTTTCCTTTTTTCTTCTTTTTCTGAGCCTAGTTTTTAGGAAATTAGTATCTGTGGCATCATTGTGAAGCCACCCATGGCCATGCCACCAACTGTAAATCTTTAAAAATTAAACTTGAACATAGTGACTTCAAAAGTCATCATGGGGGCTTCCCTGGTGGCACAGTGGTTGAGAGTCCACCTGCCGATGCAGGGGACACGGGTTCGTGCCCCGGTCCAGGAGGATCCCACATGCCGCGGAGCGGCTGGGCCCGTGAGCCATGGCTGCTGGGCCTGCGCGTCCGGAGCCTGTGCTCCACAACGGGAGAGGCCACAACAGTGAGAGGCCCGCGTACCGCAAAAAAAAAAAAAAAAAGTCATCATGGAAGCTGATTCATCAGGTTGGAGTCTACGTCTTTCCTAAGTTCATTTCGAAAAGACCAGAATTGGCTTTGTAGTGTTACCGTGGTTCTGAATCCCGGTGCACATTAGACTCATGTGGGGCTTTAAAAACAACAACAACCCATGCTGCAGCCCCAGTTGTATCAGAGTCTTTGGGAAGTAAGGTCTCGACATTGGGGAAGAGGAGAGGCACACTTGGGACCACCACCAGTGCACCAGGGGCAGGGAATCTGTATTTAATCGGCCCCCAAGATGATTCTGATGGAAGCCAGAGTCTGAAGGCCACAGATCTAGCCTAAGGAAAGAATGGAAATGTGCCCAAACACGTTCACTTCTCGGCATTATTTATAATTTGGTTAGGCTTCTCTTGTCCAAGCTATCTACTCTGATTACTTATTTACCAAAATCGATGCAGAGATTTAAAAAAATGTTTAAGAGTAAGAGTGCTTAATGAATGCAGTAACAAGTTAAAATGTGTGTGTTGTGATTTTTAAGTTAAAAATTTAGGATACAATAAGTATATATCGGATATAAAAGGAACAAACGACTAGAAAGTCCACGGAAGCAATAATACTGGAAGGAAGTGTACATACATGGTAACATGGTTGTACCTGGGTGTTAGGTCTTTAGATGATTTCCTTCCTAGTTTTCTGAATTTTCTGTTTTCTGTGATGATCATATATTACATGTATAATGGGAAAGGAGGTAAAAAGCCAACAGACTGGCAAACAAGAGAGTCAGGGTCACACACGTCTCATTCGAGCAAAAGGGAGAGGTTCTCTGAGGCCCTGGGGACAGCTCACATCACATGGTTTGACACAAGAGCCTGCTGACCAGGGGAATTCAGAATGAAAACTTTCCCTAAACCCTGAATAGTGCCAATAAAGGGGTCATTTACAAATGGGGATCTTGAGTGAGGAGAAAGCACCCTATTGTTGAGACCCAGCAGATCCTTGAACAGCAGGGAAATATCTGGGCTGATTCCAGAACTCCATCTGCGTCTGGGGCACTGAGGCAAAAAGCAGGTTTTCTGGGCGAACGAGCAGACCTGATTTCCACTTCCAGTTGCCTTGGATAAGACAGACCTGTTCTTATGAACCGAAGACCCACTCCTGCCTCTAGCCTTGACACAGCTGGACGGGCATCCTACCCCATCCGCCTCGCACTCCCGCCTCGGTGGAGAGCCCAGGCGCCCCGGAAGGGGTGCTGCTACTGCCCCCCAGCCCAGAGGATGCTGGAGACTGTGTCCCCGCAACGTCCCTGACCTGTCCGCCCCTCCCTGCCCACCTCTCTACACCCGCACCCCAGCTCAGGAGGTCCGGTGAGCCCTGGGATCCATACCTGCTTGCCTCGTTTTCCTGGTCTTCCTGTGGGCCCCCGGTGGCCTGCTATCCCGGGCTCGCCCTTTGGTCCCATTTCACCCTGGAAAGAAGAAAGAGAAGCAAGAGAGGAACGAGGAAATAAGGAGCAATCTCAGCTCCAGGTCGATCCAATCTCCGGCCACGGGGCCTCTCCTTGCTCACTCCCAGTCTTTTCCAGGCGGGCTGCTCTGGGAGGTTGGGAGAGCGGTGAGGTCGTGTGAAGGGAGAGAAGTTTTTCAAGGAAGAGGACGGGAAGGAGAATGTTACCGTGGGTGGGGAGGTCACTATCTGAGAGAGACAGCTGCCGGGCAGCACACATTTTGGTTCCTAAATCCCCATCCAGAGAGGCTAGGGTGGGAGGCGCCCGCATTTCAGTCCCCTGTGCCTGGGACACCGATGGGGGAAATGCCTTCTCTCTTAGTTGAAATTGTATGCTGTGCTTTGCTTTGTTTTTAGCACAAATTCAGATCTATGGGTTTTTGAATGATTGGACACAGTTTTGACGACTATCATCTTTGGGATCTTTCTGCTCACGTTATATAATTCCCCACTCTTCAGTAAAAAGCTGGTTTGAGTTCCACCTCACTCCCATTTGATTCAGATAAAAACTCTTAGTGGGAGAGATGTTCCAGACACATGTTCACATACTCAATCTAGTTATTGTAAAAGGCACGGAAAGCAGCGTAAGCAACAGTCCTAATTGAAAAGCTCTATTTGGAACCGTCGGAACCATATGTACCAACTGCAGAGTTCCAGAGTTTAAGGCCAGCCTTTTGTAAAACCTGTCTCTCCATTTTGGTTCATCCCCTCCTTCCCCGTGCTCTTCCAGGATTCCAGGCCCACTGGTGGCTTCTTCGGCTCATGAACCCACCCCACAGGGCATCCTTCCTACCCCCGGTAACCCCTCCATAGCCCAGAAGGCACCACACCAGCTAAGCTTTGCAACAGCAGCCATGAGAGTTTCTGTTAGGCCACAGCTGGTGCCCGTGAAGAGCTGACCCGGCCACTCAGACGAGGATAAACGCCCGGACGACTTCTCCCAGGGAGGCCAGAGGAGGTACAACACAATGGAAAATCCCAGGGAACACCAATACACAGTAAGCACCAAGCATAAAGCGCTGAAATTACCTGTTGGCTCAGCCAGTATAATGAATTTGTCAAGCTACCAACATTTTGCCTCACCGAGAATTGTCCCTAAACCTACGATTTCTTTCCCGTCCGTCAAGTCCTTCGGCCTGCTAGGATAGGGTGGATTCTCTGTGGCCATGGAGACGTTTGCATAATTTTCCTTGGCTGTTTAGAGGGGGCTGAGAGGTATCTTGTTTGGCTGGGAGAAAACAGCAGCATAAACAGCATAATTTTTTGGAAAAGATCGTCTGAAGAAAGTTTGGTCCTTCTCTTCACCAGCTGGAAGCAGCCAGTAATGTCTTGATCTAATTTCTCTCCAAAGACCTAATTATGGTCATCACATCAGCTCTGTCTTAAACAGGCTGCCCTGAGAGGGAGAGAGAACTCTGTATGGCAAGTCTAGTAAATGGTGCAGAGACCAGAGAAGCTGTCATACTTAATTTTACAGGAATGTATGTCCACTGTTGCACTGAATGAAAACCTAGACTAAGTGTTTTAAAATAAAATTATTTGTCTCTCTTAATGTTTCCTTTCACTTGCTTATATAATGAATCTATTTATTTTTAACCCAACACTCTATGTAGGTAGCAGAGACAGAGGTTTTGACAGCTTTAGGCAGTGATAAATTATAATCATGTCGGATGATTGAAATTATTTAAATATGATCTACTGACAAGAGAAAGTCAGATAAAAATTGTTCATTCAGGTTTGGAAAATAAAATTTTAAGGTGAACTTGGAAACAATTTAGAGTTCTAAGAAAGCATCCCATTTGCCTGTTTGAAGAATATCGTGCTCTGAGGCTTAGGCAAAAATAAGTTTCCAATGTCAGAGCCTTACAGCATGAGGAACCACGATTGTGATGGTGGTTGTCCTAAGTGATCATTCAAGCACCCTTTCTCTGACACTCCCCTCGCCCCCCCATACCTCTTCCTTAACCTTAAGTAAAAGTTAAAAAAAAGTCTGTCACTCAGTTGCCACTTTCACAGTTTTTATCACATCTGCACACCATTCTATTGTTATTCACTGAATATTTTTTCTTTAAGTCAACCAAACTAACTCCTTTTTTATTAAGCCTTGTCCCAAGCAAATCCCACTAAATACTTAAATAGATAATAAATTTACCTATCAAATAAAAAATGTTTTAGCTGTCACCCACTAAAATAACTCTGTGGGCCTCCGGCAGTGCATGTGCCCCTTTGAAGGAATGCTGAGCTGGGTGCAGGCAGCAGTGGTCTCAAACCCACGCCAGGGCCCTTGAGCACTGCTGCTGCAGTCTGAGTGCCCGGGCACAAAGCTTTCTGATTTTGAACAGTCCCACAGCCCTCTGACAGACAGAAGATGCAGGGAACGCCTCTCTGCCCTCAGATGGGGAATCCCTTCCTCCCACTGAGCTGGAGGGAGGTCCCACTGATGCATTCAACAACTTGCTCCCCTTTCAAACCAGAAACTTCCACAGTGAAACCCGCTTTTCATGCCTGATGAATGGAGAGGCAGACCTCTTTTCGCTGTGCTTGGAAGGTCTAATTTGTTACTGAGACCTATTTTTACTACTTCTAGGTACTTACTTTCTGCCCCAACATTCCAGGAAGTCCTGGGAAACCCTGTGAAGAGAACAACAAACACAGTGACTGCCTCTGAAATAATGCTTGAAAGGGCTGAGGAAGAGTTTGGTCAGCTCTTCAAGATAAAGTCCTGTCAGTCAGCCAGCCAGCCAGCCAGTTAGCCAGCCAGCCAGTCAGTCAGTCAGACAGTCAGACAGTCAGACAGACAGTCAGCCAGCCAGCCAGCCAGCCAGTCAGTCAGACAGTCAGACAGTCAGACAGACAGCCATCCAGCCAGCCAGTCAGCCAGTCAGTCAGTCAGTCAGCCAGTCAGCCAGTCGGTCAGTCAGCCAGTCAGCCAGTCGGTCAGTCAGCCAGTTGGTCAGTCAGCCAGTCGGTCAGTCAGCCAGCCAGCCAGTCAGTCAGTCAGTCAGACAGTCAGATAGTCAGCCAGTCAGTCAGCCAGCCAGCCAGCCAGACAGACAGACAGTCAGTCAGATAGTCAGACAGTCAGCCAGCCAGCCAGCCAGCCAGTCAGCCAGTCAGCCAGTCAGTCAGTCAGTCAGCCAGTCAGTCAGTCAGCCAGTCAGCCAGTCGGTCAGTCAGCCAGTCGGTCAGTCAGCCAGCCAGCCAGTCAGTCAGTCAGTCAGTCAGACAGTCAGCCAGTCAGCCAGCCAGCCAGCCAGCCAGCCAGTCAGACAGTCAGTCAGTCAGTCAGTCAGTCAGTCAGCCAGCCAGTCGGTCAGTCAGCCAGTCGGCCAGTCAGTCAGTCAGCCAGTCGGTCAGTCAGCCAGCCAGCCAGCCAGTCAGACAGTCAGACAGTCAGTCAGTCAGCCATCCAGTCAGTCAGTCAGCCAGCCAGCCAGCCAGTCAGCCAGTCAGTCAGCCAGCCAGTCAGTCAGTCAGCCAGTCAGTCAGCCAGCCAGTCAGCCAGTCAGTCAGTCAGACAGTCGGTCAGTCAGCCAGCCAGCCAGCCAGTCAGTCAGTCAGACAGTCAGACATTCAGACAGTCGGTCAGTCAGTCAGTCAGTCAGATAGCCAGTCAGTCAGACAGACAACCAGTCAGTCAGCCAGCCAGTCAGCCAGCCAGCCAGCCAGCCAGCCAGCCATCAGCCAGTTGGTCAGTCAGCCAGTCAGCTAGCCAGTGAGTCGGACAGACAGACAGACAGATAGTCAGCCAGTCGGTCAGTCAGTCAGTCAATGTCAGTCAGCCAGCCAGTCAGCCAGTTAGTCAGCCAGCCGGTCAGGCAGTCAGCCAGTCAGTTGGTCAATCAGTCAGTCAGTCAGACAAACAGACAGTCAGCCAGTCAGCCAGCCAGCTAGTCAGTCAGAGAGTCAGTTGGTTAGTCATTCTGACAGTCAGTCAGTCAGTCAGCCATTCATTCATTCATTCATTCAGCCAGTCAGCCTGCAAGATGGGGCTGGGCAGGGGCTGCCACTTCTGTTGAAGTTTATCATTTTTATGCAATGCCCATTACCTTTTCTCCTTTGGGACCCAAGTCACCCCTTTCACCTCTGGATCCCTAGGAGGAAACCACAGGAGAGAGTCAATGAGTTAACTCCATTGTGGGGGAGGGGGAACTGGAGCATTTCAAACTGAAAGCTCCATAGGTCAGCACCCTCACTTCCCAGGCAAAGAAACAGGCTCAGAGGTTAGGAGACTGGCCCAGGGAAGGCATGCTTTGTGAGATAAACTTCTATTTTGACCTCAAAGACCTCTACACTAATAAAGGACAACCCACAGAAAATTCCGGGTCCCAGATTTTCTCTTATCCTCTAGGAAATTTGTCCCCAGGGTCTGGCTGGGTTTTTTGGGGTTTGCTCCGTTTTTGACAGACAAGAAGGTTGTGTGGTAGAAGCTTGCTCTAAGAACACATCTGCCATTTTTGTGCAGCACCCCATGTCAGCTGTGTTCACGCTGCACCTGGCACAACTTTCAGCTCTCACTGCCCCGCCTGAGGGGCTTCCACCTCCTCCGGGAGCTCCTCCCTAACCCACTTGCCCTGGCTAGGAGGCCCCTCACTCCTGTCTCGCAGCCCCCTGACAAAGGACAGGGTAATATCTAGGAGTGGTGGCTGCAGTCGCTGACCCCTGGGCCCATCCTCTGCTCATCACTGACCCCAGACCCAACAGCCCAGACCAGGCTCTGGGGAGCCATCAGAGACAAGCACCAACCTTTTCCCCTCTGGATCCAGGGTAGCCCTAAAAGAAAGCAGAAGGTGAATTGACAATCAGCCCTGTAGGACCTTTGGGTTTGGTGCAAGAGTGGAAGCCATCCCTGTATGTGGTGGTGAGATGTGTCTCCACATTGGGCTGCACGTTTTTTGGGGGGCGTGGGGGAGTTGCAGCAGTAAATACAAAGATGTCCCTGAGGGTTGTGTTTAAACCAGGGCTAAAAAGAACACTGCTTTTCTTAGTCTCCCAAAGGTCTGAACAAAGGTTTCCATCTGCTTTGTTGTCCAGGGGCTTGACCCTCGCTGCCCAAGATAATGGCAGGAATGGCATCCCTCTGCCCCTGTGTCCCAGGACACGATGTCCCCCAAAGGGCTGGTAAAGATAAGCACACTCTGGCAAGGGACTCTCCAATATCTGTGACAATCCCCAGCCCAGGACGGCAGCCACACAGTCCCCACTTTATAGACATCAGCTGCTCCAGAACCTTAGTAAGAAGACCTGGAAAAATCTATCTGGACCAACACACTGACCTTGGAGCCCATTGGTCCTCTTGACCCTGGCAAGCCCATCATCCCCAGGTCACCTTTTTCACCCTGTGGGAATCAGAAGAAGGGGGAAAAAAGACCCACAGTGACATTTCCTAGAGAAACTGAACCAGGAAAGGCGTGGGCAAGATCAGGATAGAACTGGGGACACTGGGGCTGGCCTGTGAATCTGAGGACCCCAAATCCTCCCTTGCTGGCTCCCAGGGGCCCAAGACTACAGACTCCACACTTCATTCTGGTATTTGACATGAAACATAGAATGAAATTGTCCAAGGTAGAGCAGATCTTCAAACTAAATGCTCACTAACATGTTGTAAATTGACTGATGTTTGATCTTCTCCCAGAGAAGGCTGGGAAAGGGAGGGGGAGAGAGCATGCAGGCACTGGGGCCTCAAAGGACAAGGTATCCGCACCCCAAAAAAACTACATCTGCTCTACTCTTTGCATAGTGAGGGCCTTTCTGATGTTTCCATATACTCTTACCCTACGTTTGCGGCCAAGCAGAGTGAACATCAGCCTCTGGGTGTATACTACGGAGGCAGGGGACTAGGATTCATAGGTGGGATCTGTTACCCCTCAGAATGGTTTACAGTTGGAACTTTCAGTGCCCTTTGTGCTAAAAAACTTTAACCAGCGCTAAACGGTAGAAATATAAGGTGAACCACATGCTTAATATTAAACTTCTTTTAGAAGTCACATTAAAAGTAAAACTAAACTGATGGAATTAACTTTAACAACATATTTTATTTACTCTAATTAATTTAATCTAATTATCATTTTAAACATGCCATCAATGTAAAAATTATTCATGAGAGGTTTACATTCCATTTTTCATAATAAATATTTGAAATCTGTTATGTATTTTACATTTAAATCACATCTCAATTCAGGTGCTAAACTTTCATCTAAAATACTTGATCTGTATTTAGATTTCAAAAAAATTATAGTTAAAAAAGCAGATTCACATACTCAATTTACTCCAAAATACTTATATATTTTCAACTAACTGAATTGAGTACAGGTTTTTAAATGCAAACTTAAATTCATTAAAATTAAATATTCAGTTCCTCAGTGGCACTAGGCATGTTTCAAGGGTTCAGTAGCCACATGTGGCTAGTGGCTGCCATATTGGACGGCTCAGCTCTACACAGTGGATTTTTAAAGAAATATCCTTGGGACTTTTCCTAAGAGGACTGGGAACAATTTTCTATTCTCAGAATAAATACAGTCAATAAGTGAGTCAGAGCAGACAGTGACATTCACCTGCTCACCCCTGACTTCTGCAGGTCAAAGTTCGGAGTCGTGGCCTCTGCACCCAATAGTCTATGACCAAAGTGTGTAAAAAGACATGGGTGTGGATGTATTAGCTTTTCCTAACCTGTCTGAGGACGGGGCTTTCACCAGCATTTGGCAATCCCTCTGTGAATATAGGATTTCCGTTGTTCCAGCCCCCAACTCCCATGCCCTCACCCTCCACCCCCTGCATGACAGGCCAACAGCTTCCCAAGCACAAGCCCTTCTTGCGTCATCTCAGGGAACCAAAGAATTGCACACTAACTCTCAGGACAAAGGAGGACAGGGCCCCTGGGAAAGAGGTGGCAGCCCCTCGTTTCTCCTCTCACAGAAGCTGAGCTGTGGGACTGACCAAGGTCTTGCAGTCCAAGCAAAGGAGGAAGTGTTTAGGGCCCTCGGGTCAGTCCTCAGGCTCTCTCCTTCCTCCCCATCTGGAGGAAGTGAGTTTCACCGACTATGTGCCAGGGGCCTGGGGAGCCGCCATCTTCTCCCCTCCAGTTCTGATGCCACTGGAGCCCTGAGAGCTGCCACACTTACCCTGGGGCCTTCAGGGCCGGGCCAGCCAACAGGCCCAGGCATGCCAGGAACACCTGGGGGGCCGGGTCTGCCCTTCAAAGACAGAGAACAAAAGTCAGGACAACTGGGTTTGTTTCCCTCCCTCTAAAAACACAGATTTGTCTCTGTGGCCTAGAGGGGAGTATGGGGCCTCCAAGCATGGCCCCAGGACCCTCATCCCCACCCTCCAAAGACTGATGGCCTAGAAAGTTGGGCCACTCGGGTATGAGTTAAAGCCCTTGGTGTCACATTATGTCGACACACAAGATTTTTCTATTCAAGAAATGCAAGGTGGTAGGGAAGGGATTCTAAACTCCTTGTTTCTTCGATCGTTATCATCGCTACCCATCCACCCAAATGTCCCCTGCGTTCCCATAGGTTCTCCCCAAGGAGGCAGTGTAGGAGGGGAGAGGGTTATGTTTGGAGAGCAGCAGCAGATGCTGGGGGTACTCCCTCAAGGTCTTTCCCCCCTGCTCAGCATGCCCATTTCCCAGGGGCTACCTTCCTTGCTGTACCAACACTTTCCTTCTTACAACCTGCAAGTGTGGGTTTGTCGGGGGCAATTGGAGCTGCCCAGCAATTGATGTACCTCCCCTTCCTGCAGCCAACAGCCCAGCCCCCTTACATCAAGATAAGGCAGGACAAATTCTCTGGTGCCATTCACACTCCAGAGCTCCCCTAGGGATCAGACTGAAGTTGGATGTCATCTGATACCACCCCACGCTGGGTTTCTTTCCCTGCCCCATCTGGGTCTCCCCTCCCCTCAGGCTCCTCTGGAGAGAGCTCCCTTAATCATTAATTCACTTGCACATGGCATGGACCATCTCTATCTCTGTGTCTAGGGAATCCAACATAAGCCAAGGAGCTATGGAAGAGTAAGCCCTGCAAGAGAGCATGGGAGCAGCGGCTTGGGGTCTATGTTGACCTCTGCAGCCACTGGCTAATTTCAGTTAGCCAAGCTGGAGTTGTGGAAGGCTCAGCCCCTACCCAGACATCACAGGCACTGGCATGTGTACTGGTTCCTGCTCCTGCCTTCCTCATCCACGGCAGACATCACTAATCAATCACGGCCCTTGTTAGTCCTGAGCATGGAGACGATGGCAGAATCCTCCCAGCCCAGCACTTCAGTCGACCGCTGGGCCTTGACTGGAGTGGTCAGCTGTGCCTTAAAGGGTTGGAACTTTGCCTTACAAAGGTCTGTTTGAGGATCTTATTGATAGTGAAAGTATTTGAATAAAACATTTAACGGGGAAAATAGTAATTTATATTTAGAACCAGAGGCATCTTTCTTGGCCAAAGTTTTGAACCTTCTTCTATATCACCAAGACCTACAATTTCAGTGCCAGCATCCATTGACTACAGCAAGCGGCAGGGGGTTGACTCCTTCCTGACACTAATGAGAACCTTAATAACATGTGTTTGGTTTACTGAGCCCCTGTGACCTGAAGTAACTCCCATTTATTTCAGCTGGACCTTAAAGAAAAGCCATTTGTTTCTGTCTGACACTTTACTCCACTTTAATCAAATTGACAGTGAGAGTCATTTGGTGCCACTGGCTGAGGCCTTGGAGGGTTTCTCTGATGGATGGCAGGATGAGGTGGCGTGAGGCTGGGGGAAATCTGGCCAGGCTTGGCAGCCTCTGGCAGAAGTCCAAATGCCAGTCACTACTGTCCTCATCGGATGGCAGTGCTGTCATCAGCCATCTGGGTATCAGGGCCGCGGAGGTGGGCAGCTGGTCCCCACCCCTAGGAGTGCGCACACCCATGCACACCGAGCACAGCTGCCCGCCTAATGCTGACAGAACAGCATGGACCATACCTTCCTTCCCGGTCGGCCAAGCTCCCCCTGTGGATGGAGAAGACAGGTAAGCAGAGGCTGCTTTGGAGGAAAAGTTCTGGAATCAGAGGGCTTAGCAGGGCTGATGAGCGGGCATGCCCATGCGGCTTGATCACCTGGCGGTTCACAGCACCCCCGCCACGTCAGGGGGGCCCCCCCAGATGCACCGGCGGGGTCCCACACCTTCAGCAGCCCAGTCACCCCGGAGCCCATCCTCACGCACTAAGGCAGGATTAGCACGTGCTTTGAAATCTGAACTTGCAAACCCTCAGTGGTGCCCCCAGAAAACAGGCTGGAACTACCAAGGAGAGGTGGGGTGAAGACACAGGTGGTTCGTACCTTTTCTCCCTTTGGTCCTGTCTTGCCGGGAAGCCCAGGCGGGCCCTACACGATCAAGATAAGAAGTGAAGAAAGCATGCATGAGCCCAAGGCAGGCCGGTGGGAGGAAGCCAAGGCCAGGAGGGGCTCCTTGGGCCCTAGCTCCTCAGCAGCCTCCTTCTCTCTGCAGACTCAGGGCTCCAGACACGGCAGGAAGGACACTCCACACTCTCCAGCCCAGGCCCCTCCTCCCTAGGCCCCCTCTTCTTGCTTTCTCTAGACTGTTTCCAGCAGCACCATTGTAATGAATGGTCACACACCTACTCTCTGTGATTTTCATTTTCTCCCTGGAATTCTTGGGTTGCCTGAAACATCCTGAGTGCTTGGTGAGAGCAGCTAAAGAGACGTGAAGATATGCTATTTGCTGACAACGAGATGCTGCACCACCTCTCACGTCTTTTCGGCTGCTCTTACCAAGTTTCCCTGGGGCCCAGACAAGACGGAAGTTAGGCTTTGCTCGCAGGAGCAGCTGACACAGAAATTCCCATGGTGGATCTATGGGTACCAGGTACAGCAAAAGTCTTCTGTTTTAAGATGTGAAGAGTGCGTTTTTGTCCCACGGCGCGGCCACGGGAGTGAGTGGGGCTGAGTCCAGCTCAGGGACTCCAGGGCCCGTCGCACTAAAGCTTGACACCCCCTATGGCAGGACGCAGCTGCCTTCAGCGTACGCGCCTATGAAATGCTCAGTTGGCCAACTGTCTTCCAAGCTCCCCAGGACAGCAGAGAGGAATCCACCAAAACCCCCAGGCCACCACTTCATCCCCAAGATCTGCAGGTGAGCACGCCTCACGCACGTCTGAAACAGGATTTCTATGAGGCTTGTCCAGAAGACCAACAACCCCTCAGCCAGGGGTTCCTAAGCCTCTCTGCACATTAGAAACCCCTGGGGATCTTTTAAAATTCCCGAGGGACACAGGAATCCCAGGGGATTCTAATGTGCAGAAAAGTTTGGGAACCACTATCTTTGGTTTATTCTCCTGTTTTAGGGACGGGAGGAGGGAGAGTTTCAGTTCCATTCTTTTTTCTTTTCCAAGCCTCACTTTTTTCCATTTTCTTAAAATGGACGAGAACTGTGTATCAGGCCGTTGTGCTCTCCCTAGCTCAGCACTTCCCAAACTTTGATATGGACTGATTTCCTCTGGAGGGTCTTGTTAAAATGCAGATTCTGGTTGAAGGATGTGGGATGGAGGGGGGGAGGGTGAGAGTCTGTGTTTCCAGCAATTTCCCAGGTGACGCCAGTGTTGCTGGTCCTCACACTGTGTCCCCAGAGTTGGCAGCACAGCCTCGGAGTGACACACGTGGGATTGCACGAGGTTGGAGGCATGCATATGGGGCTGGAGACCGAAGTCTGGGGGCAGCAGGGACCCCCTTCCCATGGGTTCGCTGTGGGTTCTGAAACCGAGCGGGGCCTGTGGCGGTCCCAGGCACGGAGGCCTTTTTTTGTCCCCTGTTTCTTTTTTTTTAACATCTTCTTTGGAGTATAATTGCTTTACAATGGTGTGTTAATTTCTGCTCTATAACAAAGTGAATCAGTTATACATATACATATATCCCCATATCTCTTCCCTCTTGCATCTCCCTCCCTCCCACCCTCCCTATCCCACCCCTCTAAGTGGACACAAAGCACCGAGCTGATCTCCCTGTGCTATGCGGCTGCTTCCCACTAGCTATCTATTTTACGTTTGGTAGTGTATATATGTCCATGCCACTCTCTCACTTTGTCACAGCTTACCCTCCTCCCCTCCCCGTGTCCTTAAGTCCATTCTCTATGTCTGCGTCTTTATTCCTGTCCTGCCCCTAGGTTCTTCAGAACCCTTTTATTTTTTTTTAGATTCCATATATATGTGTTAGCATACAGTATTTGTTTTTCTATTTCTGACTTACTTCACTCTGTATGACAGACTGTAGGTCCTTCCACCTCACCACAAATAACTCAATTTCGTTTCTTTTAATGGCTGAGTAATATTCCACTGTATATATGTGCCACATCTTCTTTATCCATTCATCCGTCGATGGACACTTAGGTTGCTTCCATGTCCTGGCTATTTAGAGCTGCAGTGAACATTGTGGTACATGACTCTTCTCAAATTATGGTTGTCTCAGGGTATATGTGCAGTAGTGGGATTGCTGGGTCGTATGGTAGTTCTATTTTTAGTTTTCTAAGGAACCTCCATACTGTTCTCCATAGTGGCTGTACCAATTCACATTCCCACCAGCAGTGCAAGAGTGTTCCCTTTTCTCCACACCCTCTCCAGCATTTATTGTTTCTAGATTTTTTGATGATGGACATTCATACTGGTGTGAGGTGATACCTCATTGTAGTTCTGATTTGCATTTCTCTAATGATTAGTGATGTTGAGCATCCTTTCATGTGTTTGTTGGCAATCTGTGTATCTTCTTTGCAGAAATGTCTGTTTAGGTTTTCTGTCCATTTTTGGAATGGGTTGTTTGTTTCTTTGATATTGAGCTGTATGAACTGCTTGTAAATTTTGGAGATTAATCCTTTGTCAGTTGCTTCATATGCAAATATTTTCTCCCATTCTGAGGGTTGTTTTTTCATCTTGTTTATGGTTTCCTTTGCTGTGCAAAAGCTTTGAAGTTTCATTAGGTCCCATTTGCTTATTTTTGGTTTTATTTCCATTTCTCTAGGAAGGGGGTCAAAAAGGACCTTGCTGTGATTTATGTCATAGTGTGTTCTGCCTATGTTTTCCTCTAAGAGCTTTATAGTGTCTGGCCTTACTGTCCCCTGTTTCTTGTAGGCAAGACTCCAGCCTCTATGACCTTCCCTGAGTTCCAAAGGGTGGATTCGAACAAAGGACGAGCAGCCAGGAGACCACCTGAGGCAAGATTAAAGGGACCAGAGCAGCTCATCAAGGTGAGGAGATGAGGTTAAAGGAGGGCAGGCCCTGCTCACACCCTAATCTTGTCAGAGACCCCACCCTTGAACCACTGTTATAAAACTCTTCATCCAGTCCTCTGGGGTTGGGACACACAGTTCTGAGGGCATTAGCCCGCTGTGGCCCCCTTTGCCTGGCAAAGTAATAAAGCTGTCCTCTTCTACTTCACCCAAAACTCTGTCTCTGAGATTTGATTCGGCACCAGTGCAGGGAGGCTGAGCTTTCAGCATCGTTTCTCATGTGCTATCACTTGCTGTCAGCATGGACTTCAAGGCTGGGAAGATAGAAATCCCCTCAGAGCTGACCCTCGGGTGCCCACCATGCCTTTATGCAGACTCCCCAGCCCCTCTGTGGCAGCTCTGGTCCACCTGTTTTCCTCATTGCAGTCAACAAATATTGATGGGGAAGCTCTACACCCCGGGCACTGGTGTGGGCTGGGCACACAGCATGAGCAAGGTAGACAATGTCCCTGCTCGCAAGACCAGGGGTCAGTTTACTGGTTCTGTAAGAAGCCAGATAGGAGGTATCTTAGGCTTTGGCTCTGATATAGCAATTCTGTCACAACTACTCAACTCTACCCGTTAGTGCAAAAGCAGCCAGAGACGATAATATTTAACTACAAAAAAAAAGCCAGATTGGACCCCTGGCCATAGTTTGCCAACCCCAGCCATAGAGCTGACATTTTATGAAAGCGAGACCAAAGGAACAAAAACTAAGAAAACCGTAACAACGTGAGTAAACTCTGCCGAGAAAGAGAATAGGTCATTGGGTGGAGAGTGACGGGGAGGGTACTGCAGGCGGAGTGGCTGAGCAGACGTGTCTGAGGAGGTGGCGGGCACACTGAGTGCTGAGGGACAAAGGAGCTGGCCATGGTGAAAATCAGAAGGCAGAGCGTGCCAAACGGCCGGAGCCACAAGCCGCAGGGCCCTAAGGCTGGAGCAAGCTTCGGGTGCTCGAGGACTCAACAGGTGCACTGTGGCTACATTGAGTGGGCAGTGGTGGTCATTTGAGCTGATGCAGGAGATAACGGGTCCCCGTGTGTGGAGCTTTGCTCCCAGGGTGAGGAGTTTGTCTGGTCTTCTTCCCATGATGGAAAGCCACAGGAGGGGTTCCCCAGGAAGGGTGACATAATTCCTCTTTCCTGTCCCCATGGCAGGCCCAGACCCCGGGCTGAGGGATGTTCCTGCTCGATGGACCCCCTCTCCCAGGCCGGCCAGAGGGGCCAGGAGTCTGTGAGACAGGGTCTCTGGAGGGTACTCTTTGTCTGCCTAGAAAATCCTTTCTCTAGCATTTTGCCTGCTTCTCACTCTTACTTGAGCTTTGGTGGGGAGAGGTCAGCTACGTGGTGCCAGTATCTGGGGGCCAAACTGAGCTCAGGGTAACAAGTTCCCTGTTACCTCCATTTTTCTGGCCTGAAGGCAGGTACCTCTGGGTCCACTGGTGGGGTCACATTGTCATCAAATGTTTGTCTGGTGATAACTATAATAATAACCACACCCATTATCACCACTTAGGGGGGTGCCCAAGCGACCAAGCAGCTCACTTGGTTACCCCCCAAATCCAGTACTGCAAGGGAAGTTATTATCCCCATTGTGTGGAGGAGGTCGTCAAGGCTGGGAGGCAGAATCCCCCAGAGATGAACCAGTGTTCTGTCCATGTGGTTCCTCCAGGGCAGGAAGACAACCCCATGTCACCTGAAAAGGGGCAGCTCTGCCCAGAGGGCATCCCTGCTCTGAACAGAGGACAGCAGGGTAGGGCCTGGGGGATGCACCGACCTGGGGCCCCGGAGGCCCGGGGGAGCTGAGCGACCCTTGCACGCATGGGGGCCGTGTGGTCTCCAGTTCCAGGATGAGATTCTTCATGTCTGGGGAGAGAAGCTTCAAGGCAAAGCGACACAGGTTACAGGTCAGACTTGGGGGACAGAAGAATGGTTACCTCCTGGACACAGACCTGTTCTATAGCCCAGCCCCTGAGGCTGGCGTTTCCCTGACACCCAGTGGGCATCTCAAGAAGGCGACCTCTGGGTCCCCAGTTTCCATTCTCTCATCTGCTCTGAGACGAACCTGGTTTGAATGGATTACAGAGAGATAATGACCTCTCGGATGGAGTTAGGAAGCTCACTCAGGGGCTTTTATCCAATGTCCAGGACAGCACCATCCAAGAGAAATATAATGTGAGCCACCAATGCGAGACATCCTATATAGTTCAAAATTTCCTGGTAGCCACATAAAAAAGGTAAAAGGAAGCAAGTGAAATCAATTTTAATAAGTATTTTATCTTACCCAATATATCCCAAGTATTATTATTTCAATGTATATTCAATGTAAAAAAATTACTGAGATATTTTACATTCTTATAAAATGCATCCAATGTGTATTTTACACTCAGCACATCTCAACTGGAGCTGGTCACATAGGGCCAGTGGTTACTGTACTGGAGGGTACAGGTCTAAGAGGTTCTGGAAAGATCTGAGCATCTCAAATCCCTGAAATGCCCTGGCCAGCTATCTTCTAGGTCAGCTTCTCCGACCCTGCTCTTTCCTCACCTTTTCCTCTTTCCCCACTTCCGTTCCCTCTCACAGGACTGTTTCCTGTGTCACCTCATGGATATGGTGTAAGTTCAGTTCGGGCTGTGGAAGGGAATTTCACAAGCACTTGGGGAGAAGAAAGACAGAAGGGAAAATTCCATGTCCGAGCCACTGATAGGAGCTTTATAACCAGAAAGTTATAAATTCACCTCAATGTTTTTGAGAGGATGGGACACCTTGCCAAGTCCAATTCCCTGCTGAGAAGCATTTCCCTTCATCACTTGTTTAAGGTGGTGGGAGAACAGACACGTACCAGAAACAGCTAAATGTCCAATCTGGGCTCCGCGTGCCACGTGAGGGCAGAGAGCTAGATCCCTCCGGACAGACTCCCACTGAGCAGTGGGGGAGAAGGTGAGCTGTGTGGTGGCCCTGGGACCTGCATGTCTGCTCTCTCATGAGCCCAAAGCTACTCACCGGACTTCGGCCCCCTCTGAAGAACGGTGGTGGGAACAGAGGGGGCGGCGGGGGGGTCAGCAGGCAGCATGCTCTGTGGCCGCCACGCTTCTTCTGATCCAGGCCGGGAAGGGCTGTTCAGAGAAAACAATGCTCATTAGCGTGGGGTCAGTGCTAGGGCCTCTGGGTGTCCACCACGCCCGGGAAGACTGCGTCTCATTTTCGAGTCTCATTTCCAGGCTGTTGGGTGTGAGCACACCTCCTGCCTATACCTGATCTAGCCCTCCCCTGCCTTCACTGGATAAAGGAACAGATGGTGTGGCCACTGTGACCATCACGAGGTCCGGGGCTGCTTCTCCAGACACTGACTGGTCACTCTGTAGATGGGACAAGGAATGCCAAGTTCAAACTTACTCATAAGGTACCCCCAACAGTTGGGGAGAAGGCAGTGTCTGTTAATACCCTTGATGCTGTGCCCAGAAGGAACTGTTCTGAGGGGGGAGGCAGCAGGGCTGGGGGCAGCGCTGATCAGACCCAGAGCCAGGATTTCAAATGTAGATTTGACTCCAGACTCTACACAGACATTCGAGGTCACCCATGCTCACTGGAGAGCTAAGGTTTAATGTCTCCAGACACAGGTGTGAGGAGATGAAGAGAGGACCCTGGATACTTACAGCTTCCTTGTCACATGCCCGTGTGCAGTGTTAGTACATGTTCAGTGTTGAAGTGTACCTGGCAGGAAGGACACGGATCCTAAGTGTACAGCCCACTGGATTCCTGCAAAGGGGACACACCCTGGAAGCCAGCACTTGGGTGGAGACACAGAACTCCCTGGCCTCTAGAAGCCCTTTCAACTCCTGTCCAGTCTCTGCACTGCTCCCTGTACACCACCCTGGCTGCTAGCCCTGGGGAGTCCTTGTGCCTGTATTTGAACTTTATATGAACATGAATTCTTGTGTCCTTCTTTTGCTCTACACAGTGTCTGTGAGGGGCTTCCTGGTCATTGCTTGTCGTTTTTATGCTGCTGAACAGGGTTCCTATTCAGGCTCATGCATTGGCTGGTGGGAGTGGAAATTGCTTCAACCTCTTTGGAAAATTCTCGGCATTGTCTACAAAAGCTGAACATAGGCACATATGATAGCTCGGCAACTCACTCCTAGGCGTTTACCGATGGAAAAGCGAGTATGTGTTCACCCAACACACGTACTAGAACATTCATAGCAGTGAGATCCATGATCGCCCAAAGCTGTAATTTTCCAGCTCCCAGTTTTGGTCTCGTGATGGTACCTCCATCTCCACCCTTTCTCCAAACCTTGGATCTCACAGAACATGGGCGGGTTTCCCCCCACCCCCTGCACTCCTCTTGCCCTGAACCCAGTTTTCAGTGTTGTCTCCCAGGGGACAGTGCTAGTCTTCTCTTTCCACCCTGGGATCCAGGACTTGCCTCACACACCAGGCAACCAGCAGGTGCTCCCCAGAAGGCACGCGGTGTGGGGCGGCTTGTGTCAGCTCCAGCGCCCCGGGAATCACTGCCCTGAGCACACCTACACCCTCACACCCAGCAGAGGAGCATCCACTGGCAGGGCCAGTGGTCCTCAGCGCCCTCAGACACAATGTCCCCATTGGCAAGGAACATTTTTAAAGACACCTTTGTTATCCTAAAATGAAATTCATACATAATACAACATACCTATACAATTAAAAAATCAATATAGTGCTCTGAATATAATATAAAAGAGAACTCTCAGAAAAGTGATTTATGATATAAACAGGCATATTTTGACTATAAGTGGTCAGGCACTAGCACATCAGGAAACATGATGATGTAGTTAGATGCTTGCACCTATATGCGAAACCGCAGTGAATGCACAAGGTGCAGTAGAGGCAACACAGATGCTTCAAGTGACGTGCCCGCTGTGCAATGTGATTTTCTCAAATGATGAAAAACACTGGGTAAAATCCCAACCAAACAAAGCACAGTCATTACTCAGCAGTTGTAGTCTCAGAAAACTCAGTTTCATACTACAACCGTTCAACAAATTTGATGTCAAAGAGAATCAGTTTCTAGGATGAGATAATTATACAGGGTATGTATCATCCATGTGACATTTCAGAGTCATGTGGGACATGGAATCACTCTTCATGTATGATTCTGTCCCACTCTTTGCGGGAAACCTCTCACCTCAGCCACTGTGACAACTGAAAATGAAAATTTCCAACGTGGCCCCACGAAATACTCTCTGACATAAATTGTAGCAATGTTTTCTTAGGTCAGTCTCCCAAGGCAATAGAAATAAAAGCAAAAATAAATAAATGGGACTTAATCAAACTAATAAGCTTTTGCACAGCGAAGGAAACCATAAACAAAACAAAAAGACAACCTACAGAATGGGAGAAAATATTTGCAAATGATGCGACCAACTAGGGATTAATTTCCAAAATACACAAACAATTCATACAGCTCAACAACAAAAAAACAAACAACCCAATCAAAAAATGGGCAGAAGACCTAAATAGACATTTCTCCAAAGAAGATATACAGATTGCCAATAGGCACATGAGAAGATGCTCAACATCAGTACTTATTAGAGAAATGCAAATCAAAACTACAATGAGGCACCATTTCACACCAGTCAGAATGACCATCATCAAAAAGTCTACAAATAACAAATGCTGGAGAGGGTGTGGAGAAAAGGGAACCCTCCTACACTGTTGGTGGGAATGTAAATGGGTACAGCCACTATGGAGAACAGTATGGAGTTTCCTTAAAAAGCTAAAAATAGAGCTACCATGTGATCTAGCAATCCCACTCCTGGGTATATACCTAGATAAAACTCTAATTCAAAAAGATGCATGCACCCCTATGTTCATCGCAGCACTATTTACAATTGCCAAGACATGGAAGCAACGTAAATGTCCACTGATGGATGGATAAAGAAGATGTGGTACATGTATACAATGGAATACTACTCGGCCATAAAAGAGAATGAAATAATGCCATCTGCAGCAACATGGATGGACATAGAGATTATCATACTAAGTGACGTAAGTCAGAGTAAGACAAATATATCACTTGTATGTGGAATCTAAAAAAATGATACAAGTGAACTTATTTACAAAACAGAAACAGACTCACAGACACAGAAAACAAATTTATGGTTACCAAAGGGGAAAGATGGGGGAGGGATAAATTAGGAGTCTGGGATTAGCAGATACAAACTACTATATATAAAGTGGATAAACAACAAGGTCCTTCTGTATAGCACAGAAACTATATTCAATATCCTGTAATAAACCATAATAGAAAAGAATCTGATATATATATGTATATATCATATATATATGAATATATATTCATATTCATATATATATATATGAATCACTTTGCTGTATACCAAAAACTAACACAACTTTGTAATTCAATAAAATACTTCAATAAAAATAAAAAAATAACAAACAAACAAACAAAATGGCCCCATTAGAAACTGTTGGCTTATCCCATGTTTGGAGACTGGCTTGGTCATGAACAGTCCACAGAATCTGGTTCCCACACAAAAGCAGCATCTGTCCCAGGCCAGGTAAGTTAACAAGGAACTGAGGGAATTCAGAGAAGCAAGGAAGAGGTGATGACCAGCTGGGAGGGACATGGGAGCCTTTCTGGAGGAGGTGGCATTCCTGCTAGCTCTGGAAGATTGGGGAAGATTCAGACAGGAAGTCTTCTAGACCCAGGAACTGTCTAGGGCAGTCAGGGGCACTAGAGCTAGGCCTTGAAGGACTGGATGGGGCAGGGGTGATGGAGGAGGAAGGCTCCCCAGGGGGAGGGAGGAAAAGCAGGTAGAGACAACGTTCTATTCAGGCCACTTTGACTGCCAGAAGCAGAAGTTCATTCACACCGGCTCAGGTGGGAGAAAAGGGAGGTTCATCATAAAGCTGCCAAATGTTAGGAAGAGCAGGAACTGAAACTCCTGGCACTCCTCTTCTCCTCCCCCCTCCTCTCTCTTCCCCTCTCCTTCCCCTCCCTCCCCTCTCTCCTCTCCCCCTCCCACCTCCTCTCTCTCCCTCTCTCCCCCTCCCCCTCCTCTTCTCCCCCTCTCCTCTCTTATGCTTCCTTCTGTGCATCTGTTCACCCTGTCTTTTTTTAATTTCCTCTTTGATTTCTTCAGTGATCCATTGGTTGTTCAGCAGCATATTGTTTAGCCTCCACATGTTTGTGTTTTTTACAGTTTTTTTCTTGTAGTAGATTTCTAATCTCATAGTGTTGTGGTCAGAAAAATGCTTGATATGATTTCAATTTTCTTAAATTTACCAAGGCTTCCTTTGTGGCCCAGCATGTGATCAATCCTGGAGAATGTTTCATGTGCACTTGAGAGGAATGTGTATTCTGTGGCTTTTGGGTAGAGGGATCAATAAATATCAGTCAGGTCCAGCTGGTCTAATGTGTCATTTAAGGCCTGTGTTTCCTTATTGATCTTCTGTCTGGATGATCTGTCCATTGATGAAAGTGGGGTGTTAAAGTCTCCCACTATTATTGTGTTACTATTGGTTTCTCATTTTATGTCTGTTAGTATTTGCCTTATATATTGGGGTGCTCCTATATTGGGTGCATATATACTTACAATTGTTATATCTTCTTCTTGGATTGATCCCTTGATCATTATGCTGTGTCCTTCTTTGTCTCTTGTAACAGTCTTTATTTTAAAGTCTATTTTATCTGATATGAGTATTGCTATTCCAGCTTTCTTTTGATTTCCATTTGCATGGAATACCTTTTTCCATCCCCTCACTTTCAGTCTGTATGTGTCCCTAGATCTGAAGTGGGTCTCTTGTAGACAGCATATATACAGGTCTTGTTTTTGTATCCATTCAGCCAGTCTATCTATGTCTTTTGGTTGGAGCATATAATCCATTTACATTTAAGGTAATTATCGATATGTATGTTCCTAGTGCCATTTTCTTAATTGTTTTGGATTTGTTTTTGCAGGTCCTTTTCCTTCCCTTCCTCTTTTGTTCTCTTCTCTTGTGACTTGACAACTAACTTTAATGTTGTGTTTGGATTCCTTTTTGTGTGCGTATCTATCGTAGATTTTTGGTTTGCAGTTACCATGAGGTTTTGATATAGCAGTCTGTATATAAACAAGATTGTTTTAAGTTAATGGTCTTTTAATTTCAAATGCATTTCCAGTATCCTGCACTTGTACTCTCCCTTCTCACAATTGCTGATTTTGATAGCATATTTTTGCACAGATGATTTCCTTCTTTTACTTTATGTTTGCCTTTACTGGTGAGCTTTTCCATTTGTAATTTTCTTGTTTCTAGTCATGGCATTTTCTTTTCCGCTTAGAGAAGTTCATTTAGCATTTGGTGCAAAGCTGATCTTGTGGTGGTGAATTCTCTTAGCTTTTGCTTGTCTGTAAAGCTTTTGATTTCTCCGTCGAATCTGAATGAGAGCCTTGCTGAATAGAGAATTCTTGGTTGTAGGTCCTAGCCTTTCATCACTTTAAATATATTGTGCCCCTCCCTTCTGACCTGCAGAGCTTCTGCTGAGAAATCAGCTGATAACCTTATGGGAGTTCCCTTGTATGTTATCTGCTGCTTTTCCCTTATTGCTTTTAATATTCTTTCTTGGTCTTTAATTTTTGTCAGTTTGACTACCATGTGTCTTGGCATGTTCCTCCTTGGGTTTATCCTGCCTGGGACTCTCTGTGCTTCCTGGACTTGGGTGACTGTTTCCTGTCCCATGTTAGGGAAGTTTTCAGCTATTACTCTTCAAATATTTTCTCAGGTCTTTTCTCTCTCTCTTCTCCTTCTGGGACCCCTATAACGCAAATGTTGGTGCATTTAATGTTGTCCCAGAGGTCTCTTAGACTGTCTTCATTTCTTTTCATTCTTTCTTCCTTTATTCTGTTCTGTGGCAGTGAGTTCCACCATTCTGTCTTGCAGCTCACTTATCCGTTCTTCTGCCTCAGTTACTCTGCTATTGATTCCTCTTAGTGTAGTTTTCATTTCAGTTATTGTATTGTTCATCTGTGTTTGTTTGTTCTTTAGTTCTTCTAGGTCTTTGTTAAACATTGCTTGCATCTTCTCAGTCTGTGCCTCCATTCTTTTTCTGAGATCTTGGATCATCTTCACTACCGTTACTCTGAATTCTTTTTCTGGCAGATTGCCTGTCTCCATTTACTTATTTGTTCTTCTGGGGCTTTATCTTCTTCCTTCATC
Source organism: Orcinus orca (assembly GCF_937001465.1). Taxonomy (NCBI): domain Eukaryota; kingdom Metazoa; phylum Chordata; class Mammalia; order Artiodactyla; family Delphinidae; genus Orcinus; species Orcinus orca. Next base: position 12,803,134 of record NC_064563.1, on the reverse strand, counting down.
TGGGACATATTCCTCTGCTGTTTCATTCTGTCTGACTTTTTGTGATTATGGTTTCTGCTCTGCAGGCTCACGGATTATAGTTCTTCTTGCTTCTGCTGTCTGCCCGCTGGTGGACAAGGCTATCCAAGAGGCTTGTGCAGGCTTCCTGATGCGAGGGGGTGGCTCCTGCCCACTGGTGGGTGGAGCTGGGTCTTGTCCCTCTGGTGGGCAGGGCTGTGCTCAGGAAGACTTTAAGCAGTCTGTCTGCTGATGGGTGGGGCTGTGTTCTCACCCTGTTGGTTGTCTGGCCTGAGGCGTCCCAGCACTGGGGCCTATAGGCTGTTGGGTGGGGCTAGGTCTTGGGGAGGAAGTGGCAGCCTCCAGGAGGGTTCACGCCAATGAGTACATGCCAGAGCTGCTGCTTCCAGTGTCTTTGTCCCCACAGTGAGCCACAGCTGCCCCCCGCCTCCACAGGAGACCCTCCAATACTAGCAGGTAGGTCTGTCCCAGTCTCTTATGAGGTCACTGCTTTTTCCCCTGGGTCCTGGTGGACACGTGACCTTGTGTGCCCTCCAAGAGTGGAGTTTCCGTTTCCCCCAGTCCTGTGGAACTCCTGCAATCAAATCCCATTAGCCTTCAGAGCCAGATTCTCTGGGGGCTCCTCCTCCCATTGCCAGACCCCCAGGCTGGGAAGCCGGACGTGGGGCTCAGAACTTTCACTGCTGTGGGAGAACCACTGTGGTATAATTGTTTTCCAGTTTGTGGGTCGCCCACCCAGTGGGTATGGGATTTGATTTTATTGTGATTGCACCCCTCCTACCATCTTGTTGTGGCTTCTTCTTTGTCTTTGGATGTAGGGTACCTTTTTTAGTAGGTTCCAGCGGTTTTTTTGTCAATGGTTGTTCAGTTGTGCTTTCAGTGTTTTTGTAAGAAGGGGTGAGCTCACGTCCTTCTACTCTGCCATCTTGCTGGCCGTAACTAAGAAGTCCTCAGGCAGATGGCTTCTGGCAGGGCTGTACCTGGAATTCCATGACATCAGCAGGAATCGTCTCTCCTGACCTCTCGGCTCTGCTTACTGGTGTCATCCTCACTCAGGTGGCTCTGCCTTTATTTTATGAGAGCAAGATGGGCACTAACTGCCACAGGCTGACCCACCCTGTCTTTTTTTGCATCTTTACTCCCCCATCACTGCATGATGGCTGACCCGGTCTCACCTCAAATCGTTTACCTCCAGCATCTGTTTTGCCTGGAACATCCCTTTGTGGCTCTTGTTTCAAATATCCATGACGGGGACTCTGATGGCCCTACACACTTTTTTCCAGTCAAGTGACAGGTCCCTGGGGTGGCTGTGCAGACCCACCCAGGACCAGGCCCAATCTTCAGCATCATCTCAGTGTGTTGCCAGCTCCACTGAGGCTATGGGAGAAGTTTCTCTGGAAGGGAGCAAGGGCAGGCAGACCCTCTAAATAGGTTAGGTTAAATAGAGCACAGAATAGGTTAAATAGGTTAAAATAGAGCAAATAGAGCACAGAAGCAAGACATTTTAAGGTGTAGGTCTAATGGGAGAGGAGGTTCTGGAAAGAAGAGCTGGAAAGTTAGTTTGGGGCTAGATCGTGCAGTTTTGGATCCCCCACCAAAGGGTTTGGGTTTTATTCAAAGTGTAGTAGGGGGGCTTCCCTCGTGGCCCAGTGGTTAAGAATCCGCCTGCCGATGCAGGGGACACGGGTTCAAGCCCTGGTCCGGGAAGATCCCACATGCTGTGGAGCAGCTAAGCCCGTGAGCCACAACTACTGAGCCTGTGCTCTAGAGCCTGTGCTCCACAACAAGAGAAGCCACCACAATGAGAAGCCCACGCACCGCAACGAAGAGTAGCCCCTGCTCGCTGCAACTAAAGAAAGCCCACGCACAGCAACGAAGACCTAACGCAACCAAAAATAAATAAATAGATAAGAGGGTTAACATAAATTTTTAAAAAAATGTAGTAGGGAGCCACAGAAGGTGCTGAGTGAAGGAGTAATAGGATCAACACGGTGCTGGGAAAGACGGTGTAGAGGCAAGGTGGGCAAGGAGAGCTCAGAGAATAGCAGGCAGCAAGCAGGCTGCAGGCCGGGTGTGGAGATATCCTATCAGGGCCTGCGGTGGTATTCAAGCAGTGAGGGCCGGAAGGAAGGGGCCACACAAACATCCTGGGGAGAAAGAGACTGGGGGTCAGTGCACTGCAGGGGTGAAAGAGGAGGAAGGATCAGGGTGATTCTGATGTTGCAGGGCACCTGGGGCAACAGTGGTCCGAGTCTAAGATAGAATAGTCAGAGAAGGCACTGGTTTGGAGGAAAGCTTCCAGCTTTAGTGTGAGACATTTGTTCATCTGTGCTTGTGCTTTGCCAGGCCCTGGACTAGGCCTTGTGGGGGCAGAGCGGTGCCTCAATGTGCCCCTGCCTGTAGGCAGCTGCCGTGCCCTCTGCTCAGGGCCCACTCTGCCCTCCCACACCCAGCCCCGTCCTGGAGACTCTCACTCTACAGCAAGAACTGTCAGCTTCACCCTCCACCAAGAAGCTTTCCTTGATTCCCAGGCCAAGACGGAGGGATCCTGCTATGCTTTCTCCAGGTTTACCCCATGTTAGCTCTTATCCATGGGCTGTTTCCTTGTGCTCTCTGTGAGGATGGGCATCCGTTTTGATCCATAGGGTCTAGCACAGCACCTGGCATACACTGGATATTCCGAAAATGTTTGCTGAATTAATTTTTAAAATTTACTACATGCCAGGCACCATTTAAATGTTTCACGCATATAAATTCACCTAATCCTCAGAGAAACCCTGAGAGTTAAGTACTATTATTACCATGATCATCATCCCCATTTTACAGATCCGGTAGCTGAGGCAAAGAGGTGAAGCAACTTGCCCAATGTCATACAACTAGTAAGCGACAGAGCCAGGATTTGAACTCTGGTTCCAGAGTCCTTCCTGTTGATCTGGACACTATGACTGCATGTGTGTGGAAATAAAGATTGGGAGCTAAGAAGAAGGCCAGGGGTGTTCCTGGAACAACCACCTGAGATAGAAAGTGCCTCATTGCCATGAGGGAGGACACACACTAGGGGACCCATCGGCATCTCGGTAAGAGGCTGTGAGAAAGGATTTATTCTAGGAGTTGGGCTTTTGCTATGTGATGCTGGCGGAAGCTTATGGGGAAGCCAAGTCTGGCCTTGCTCTGAACTGGCTGCTGTCAGGACATGAGGGTTAGTCTATGACTTCATCTTTTTTTTTTTAAATAAATTTATTTATTTATTTGTTTGTTTGGCTGTGTTGGGTCTTCGTTGCTGCACATGGGCTTTCTCTAGTTGCGGCAAGCAGGGGCTACTCTTTGTTGCAGTACGCGGGCTTCTCATTGCTCTGGCTTCTCTTGTTGCAGAGCACAGGCTCTGGGTGCGCGGTTTTCAGTAGTTGCAGCACTCGGGCTCAGTAGTTGTGGCTCGCGGGCTTAGTTGCTCTGCGGCATGTGGGATCTTCCCGGACCAGGGCTTGAACCCGTGTCCCCTGCATTGGCAGGCAGATTCTTAACCACTGGGCCACCAGGGAAGTCCTGTGGCTACATCTTAATTCTCATCCAGAAGAAGAGGAGACAGGAGCTGTGGGCATAAAGCAGCAGCACGGTTACCCACGTGAGCAACGACAGAGGGCCCGCTGGCTGCGGGATAGTGTTGTTGTGTCCGTGTCTGGCATGGTGACAGAGTAGCCTTGTTTTTATCTTGATCCATCACGGTCACAGAGTGGCCCCGTTCGCTGTCATTCTGTGAGGTTGTTTGTGTCCAAGAAGAGGAGCCGCGGCCGAGCCGGAGGGCAGGCAGCCAGGTCGCTGTGTTGTTACAAGACTTGACGTCAGCAGCAATGGCACTCCTCTCCCTGTTTCTCTCCTAGAGTGTAAGCTGCTGCGGCTGGCCTGGGGCAGGCGGGCAGCTCTCCAGAGCCCTTCCCCGGCCCCAGCTGCAGCCTCTCCTCCGCCTCTGTTGGGCCTCAGCAAGGGCTGAGCTGTGGTTCTCTGCACGGCCTCTCCCAGCCAGGGGCACCTGGGGGGCGGCAGGTTCGCGAGCCGAAGGCGCACTGCTCATCGCTCCTGTTTCCAGACCATATAGGGCCCCAGTGCTTCCTGCAGTCTGCACCCTCTGCAGCCTCCACTGATGAAAGACCCTGGCCCCTTAGAACCGTCCCTCCTTCACTCCCTCCTGGAGGCTGGAGCTCCCTTAGGGAAGACACACTACCAGCTGCTCCTGCCAAGGCTACTGCACTGTCCACCCTTCCCCCTCCCTCTGTCCCCTCCCCCTCCCCCCACTTCATCTTCAGCAGGTGAGGACCATCTATTTCTGCCTGCCCCCCAGCTCCCTGGAGAGGTTTGTTTTTAGCACCGTCTAGTTTATTTCCAGCTCATTCCAGCTCAGAATATTTCCATCAGGTGGACGTGTTTGGGAACAGCTTCCCCTCGCCTCTTCCTCCCAATCACTAAAACAGGCCTTCACATGTCTATTTTGGTGTCATCTGAGTGGCCTCCGGGTCTCTCCGGACTAGGCTGCCTCCGTGGAATCGTGTCTGAGCTCGGGTCCAGCCTGGAAAGCCCCAGAGGCTCTGTTGTAATGGAAACAATCCTGTGTGTGTGTGTGTACACGGCGCCTGCAGAAACCTGGGTGCCCCAAGTGGCTCAGCCCCAGGCAGCTGCCTTGGAAATGCCAACCCCGTGGAGTTTCGGGACTGCCCCCCCTGACTTACAGACACCAAAGCCATTTTGTGCATGGCCACTGCAGGGCCACATCACAGGTAGAAACAATGCTGAGTGTAATGCAGGCTTTCGGCAAACATTTGGGTTTTTTTTCTTTTTGCTGTTGTTGATGCTGTTTTTGCCCTTTGGACAAACTACGCACTTGAGTCTGGTGCATATCCTTGGAAAGTGATTCACTCCGACCTACTCTTGGAAACATAGGGACTTGGATCAAAATGTGAGTCCAGGTGCAAGTGACATGGCACCCGGCGCGACTCCCTTCTTCAACCTGAGGATCCCCACCTGCACCACAAGGAATTTGGCCCAAACCACCTCCAAAGTCCTTTTTTTACACATATGACCCCAGGATCACCACTGTGTCCAGCTGGGTCTCTCACTCACCAGACCAGCCCATCAGTAGGGCACTAGAGACAGCCTTTTCTGTTTCTGCCCCCTTTTTTTGCATCAAGCAGCAACCCCTCAAATCAAGCAAATGTGTCATTAGAAGGCAGCAAAGGAAAGACGTGACACACACATCCTGCCTTTGCAGGTTGGGAAAATTACAGGTGCAGCCATGCACTAACTGCTCCACAGCTGCTAGGGCTCATTACTTCCGCCCCCTCCGCTCTGGGCCTCCCCTGCCTGTTGGAACTTGCGCTCGCAAGAGCCCAAGGAGAGGAGAGGTGAGGGCACACGCTCGTGGCATCACTAAGGGTTCTGACCGTGAGTCAGATGGCTCAGCTACAACCAAGTTCTCACCCTGACCAGCGGCAGTTTGCCTGGTTTTCCCCCATTCACAGATTCCAGAGAAGGCTGCACCTTACAACTTTCTTCACACCAACCCCACTCATACCACATACACCTTGAGAAAAATATTCTGATCCTAGAGCTTGAAGGTATTTGAACGTCTCTGAAAAACCATGTTAGGAGTTTGCTGTCTTGCGATTTGACTGAGCAGGCCTGGGAGGCAGGTGAGGACACAACCTACAGAGAAGACATTTGCCCCTGGGGTGACAGTGAGCTGCATGACCCAGCCTGGAGCTGCCAGCCAGCCTGGAGAGAGATGGAGAGTGTCTTGGCCACCCAGTGCCAGGGTGGCCCCGGACCACAGAATACCATGCTACTTCAAAGCCAAGGGAGCAGCAGCTGCCAGCCTGCCACTCAAGGTCACAAGAGAGGCACACACACACACACGCACGCACGCACGCGTGCCAAGATCCCCATCAACTCCAATGTCAAGCCCCTTTACGTTGCAATTCCAACACCAGCGGAGGAGTTTAAAATTTAAAGGCTGCTGAAACCTCCAGAACAAGTTTGCTTTCCAAGAGTCTTTTTTCGAAAACAACAAACACACACACACTCACACAACTCACCCAAGCAGCAAGCTGAGTAACAGAGCAGTCCTGAAATGGTGAGCAGATGAGCGAGGCTGAGGGATGGCCCAGTCATCGCGGGCAAGGCCCCGGCGGACTGGCCGGGGGACACCCGCTGGAGGCTGGCGGAGATTTGTCACGCCCCCAGCGTTCCCAGCGCCTGGCCTGCTGGGCATTTGGGGTGGGAGTCGGACAATCCCTGCTTTGGTGTCGCTTCTGCCCCGGATGCCAGGGGTCCGGAGGCCAGTCCTGAGCTCCCGGGAGCAGGAACGGGAGGCAGAGCTCTGGCCTCTCAGGAGGATGCACTGGGGGTGGCTTGGGAGAGGAAGAGTTCCCCAGGGAGAGCCCAGGGGAGGAGGTGGGGCTGGAGCCCAGGATACTGATGCCCCTGCAGCAGAGGGGAAACGGAAGGTAACCCGTGAAACAGGCTGCTTTGCACTCTGGCAAGCCTCACAGGGCCATCCTCACTGTCACCCCAGCCGCCGTGGGTGTGGGGTGGGGGGGAGTCTGCCTGCCTCCGCTCCAGGGAAGGTCACCACATCTATGCCAGTGCTGGCAACAAAGCTAAACTTAATTTAAAAAAAAAAAAAATATATATATATATATATATATATATATATATATTTCCAAAGGGCCCATGAGGCAAACTTTTTTAGACGAACCTTCCCTGTAAAATGATTAAGTGACGTATACCAAATACACGTGGAAATCTGACACTTTATAGGCACCCAAGGCACAAGCATGTGCACAAACATACAAATATTCTAGATCATAAAAGCAGTAAGCACTGCTGTTTTAACCAGCTTAGTAAGGACCATGAGCTATAGCAGGAGCTGGCAAACTTTTTCTGGAAATGGCCGGATAGTGTTTTAGGCTCTACGGGCCTCATGGCCTCTGCTGCTACGCAACTCTGCCATGGTGCATGAAAGCAGCATAGACAACACAGGAAGGAATGCGTGTGGCTGTGTTGCAATGAAACTTTATTTACAAAAATAGGAGGCAAGCTGGATTTGGCTCCCAGGCTCTAGTTTGCCGACCACTGAGCTACAACCTTCAAAAGAATGGATACTTCTTGTATTCATTCACTCATCTGCTGTTTCATTCATTCAGAAATACACAGTGAGTGAGTGCCAAATGCCCGCAAGACACAATGACTAGACACAGTCCTTGCCCTCGGAACGTCTCAGTCAGTGTTGTGGAAAGAGTACAAGCCCTAGAGTCAGGCAAACTTGGGCTGCAGCCCTGCTTTTGCCACTTACTGGCTATCTGAACTTGAGGAACTTACTCACTCTCTCAGAGTCTCGGCTTACTTACCTGTCGAGTGAGTATGGCAAAACTCACCTAGCTCATTCGTTGTAAGGATTAGAGCAAGGCTTTTGGAGTTCCTAGCACAGAATAGGGGCTCTTTTATCAACATTTTCATAGATAACTTGTACGAGGTGGAAAAATAAAAGCGGCTAACGTGGCACTGGGGTGTCTGGAGGGATTTACAAGAAGTGATGGGTACCAGTTGGGGCAGGGGATACAAGTGAGAAATCAGGGAAAGCTTCCTGGAAGAGGTGGCATTTGAGCTGTGCTTTGAAAGTTGAGAAGATCTGCTGGGGAACTTCCCTGGTGGTCCAGTGGGTAAGACTCCACACTCCCAGTGCAGAGGGCCTGGGTTCGAGCCCTGCTTGGGGAACTAGATACCACATGCATGCCACAACTAAATGCTGCAACTAAGAGTTCACATGCCTCAACTCAGAAGTCCTCATGCTGTGGCTGAAAGATCCCGCATGCCACAACTAAGACCCAGTGCAGCCTAAATAAATAAATAAATATTAAAAAGTATATATATCTGCTGGTACCGTGATGGGAGGAATGAGGGAGGAGAGGGTTAGGCTCTGTTCCTTCTCTGGAGCAACTCCCTCTGTTCACAGAAACATCAGGGAAGACAGCACAGAGGGCATGGAGTCCTGAAACCCAGCCCAGGGCAGAAAGGTCTTCTGTGTCACATTTACCCAGATCCTCTGGTGCCAGGGCCTGTTCCTGCAGCTCTTCAATTTTTCAAGCCTCATTTCAAAAACCCTTAGAGATGGAAGTTTTGCCATTTTAAGCACCTGAAGCATTTATTTTTTTACCATTCCACTTCAAACTTCTCCTCGAAAGGTTTACACAAGTAAACCACTCAGCTATACTTTGTTTCATGATTGTCAGAACGAAGGTGGCTGACTAGAGGATCACTGAGGTCCTGTCCAGCCCTGCAGGTGTCCGCGTCTCTACTCCCAACCTCAGGCTCACCAATGTCTCTTTCTGTCTCCCTCCTTCTGCAACTCTCTCTCCTGCCTCGATCCCATTCTCTCTCTGTCTCGCTGTCTCTAACTTGGTCTCATTCTCTGTCTCCGTCTCTCCAGGCACTAGCAGTTGAATTTCTTTAAGTCAAATGCCTGGAGGTGTGCTCACTGCCTAACTGCCCCTCGGCCAAGCGTGCCAGCTTGAGATCAGGAGTCCTGGCCTCCAGTGCTGTGTGGCCAGTAACTTGCGGTGTGACCTTGGAGAACTCACATCTGTGCTGGGGGTTGGTTTTCCCAAATGTAAATGGGAGCTTTGGCCAGATGCGCTCTAAGCCCATTCCAGCCCCTGCTTCTCCCAGGGGAGATGGTTCCTGAGACTCTCCTCTCTTCTCCCCTGGAGAGCAGTCCTTGCCCTCGACGCAGCCTCTTGTTGGCCCAAGCACTAGCTCACCCAGCAGAGCTGCCTGCAAAATCTAATTCATAGTAAAAGTTTCCGGGGCCTTCCTGCAGCTGTCAGCAGGTGTCATATTCACAGTATTTTGTCTTAATCGCAGCTCTGGGATTCATCACCCAGGCCAGAAGACCTTTCTGGAATACTGCCTCCCAGGCACCAGGCCAGCACCCCTGTCCCCACTGCTGCCACATGCAGGCCTGTTTCCTGATGAGCCTCCCAAAGTGGGGTCTGCTTTGCATCTTCCCTTGGCCATGTCTCCCACCCCTGCTGCCCAGAGAGGCTGTGTGGCCTGGCTAACTCGGCACCCTTCCCAAGGACTCAGACTCCCCAGAAGTAGGCTGGAGGACCTGGGGTCTGTCTTCTCACTGCCAGACACGCTCTCCTTGACCAAACTTTGGTCAGGCTCTGAACCAGGCCCCCACCTTGGGCTTCCTTGCTGAGTCCAGTTTTAGGAAGAAGCCTGCTAAATCGGTTTAGAGAGAATCGCCACCCTTGAGATCCGTTCACCCTTGATATCTGATCAAATTCCTCATCTCCCCCACCCCTGATACCTTATCACGTGGCCTGCCTTCAGCGAGAATCCTGTTAAGTGGCTTAAGCAAGATCCCCCTACCCTTGAGGTCTCTTGGTAATTTTCCATCTACCAACCCCTCGATCTGCTCCTTGACTACAAACCCCCACTTGTTCCTGTTCAATTCAGAATTGAGCGCAATCTCTCTCCCCTCTCGAGAGAGTCTTGCCACCCACGGCAATGGTCTCCATCAGGGTCTCCCTTACGCTTTCAACAAGCATCAGAATCATTTTTTCTTTGACACAGATCCAATGTTTTGCCCACAGCAGAGCCCTGTAACAGATCCTACTTCAGCCCACAAACACTTATTGAACACGTACTATGTGTCAAGCCCTTGCTATGCCACCAGGATGGAGAGACAAAAACGCCCACGGTCTAGCCTCTGGAGGGCAAAGAGTTTTCATATCATCTGCTAACGCCAACGATTGGTGCAGATTTCCTGGAACACTGTGTTGAGAAGGACCCTGAGGAAAGAGGGTCACGACTTATTGGTATTGCCTCCCAGAGATGAAAGGAAGGAGTGGCATCTGCGCTGCTTACTTGCTGGGCCTTGTTTAGCAAAATCCATGAAATGATGACAACACCGGACTCAGCACATCCCACGCATTATCGCACTGAATCCTCAGAGTATGATTACCCTCGATTTACAGAGGAGAAACCTGTAAATTTAAGATTGGTCCAGGCCACACGGCTAGGACTGGGGTCAGAGTTCAACAGGACTCTCGTGCAGCCCTGGGAGAAGGTGGCCTCCTGGTGGCTGCTTCCCCAGCCCCGGGGGATGACTCCCCATCAGACTGCCCTCCCCACTCCTGCTGCTTTCCCTGCTTTTGCGGGCCAGGCGGCTGCCCTCCGACCTGGCCCTTCCCTGGTGGCTGGCTCTCTCTACTCTTAACCCCCAGCTGCTGACTTTACATCCCAGGACCTCCTCGGAGTTGGGGCTGTGAGGAGAAGGCTTGGACTCCCCCAGAATGTGTGCTCCCCGCCACCCCATAGGCCAGAGCTATCCCTGAGAAGCGGTGGCACTGCCCAGCTCCCCCACAGTGAGGGTAGCTGGGGCGTGTGGCCACATGACTCTTCCCACCGATGGTTCTGCCTGGATGCAGAAGACTCCAGCCCTGGGTGATGCTGGAGCCAGGACAGAAAGGGCCTGCATCCCTGGATGCCAGTGAGGAGGCCGGCCACCCCCAACCAGGACCACTGGACTCTTGGGCGAGCAGAAAATGAATTTTGACTAGACAAAGTCATGGACATGTTGGCGTTTGTTTGTCACAGCAGGTGGCATTACCCCAACAGGGCGTGAAGCGCCAGCCACAGGAACATTCGTGAGCATTCGGTACCCTTCCCTGGTCCCCACAGCCACTGCACACGGTGATATCAGTACCATCAGCCTCGTCTCCAGACGACGGTCAAGATCTAAGGATGCGCCTGAGGTCGCACACAGCTGGTAGGTAGTTGGCCAGATGTCTTGAATTGAAGACATCAGCTGAATCCAGATGTCTGACCCTGGAGACTACTGGAGGTGACCAGCACAAAATGGTGACCTTGCCCCACACCCTCACCAGCCGGCAAGAATGAACAGGGAACCTCAGACAAATGCAGGTGTGTCCCAGCCAGCTGGGCTTGGAGGCATTTCCAACACCCAGTCCCATGTCTTTCTAACCAAACCTCATGATCACTCATCTTCAGGTCCTAGTTTCCTGGTTGGTAAACGCAATCCAACCTCCCTGACTATCCTGGCCGCGAGAGGGTTCAGTCATGTGTGCATTTATTTTCTCTGTTGAATAGGTTACTCTTCAAGGTGGGCAAGGGATCTGCAACTCATTTTGAAATTCATCGAATAAAATAAGGTGGATAAACAGATAGAGGATAGAGTAAATATAGCAAAATGATAACGACTGCAGAATCTATGTGCTGGGTGTATTTGTTTGCTAGGGCTGCCAAAGTAAAGTACCTGGGCGGCTGAAATAACAGAAATACATTTTTCACACTCTGGGAAGCTAGACGTCCAAGACGAAGGTATCATAAGGTTTGGTTTCTTCCAAGGCTTCTTTCCTTGGCTTGCAGATGGCTACCTTCTCCCTGTGTCCTCACATGGCCTTTGCTCTTTTTAAGCATCCCCGGTGTCTCTTTGTGTGTCCAGATCTCCTCTTCTTATAAGGACACCAGTCAGATTGGACCAGAGCCACTGCTATGACCTCACTTAACCTTAGTCACCTCTCTAAAGGCCTATCTCCAAATACAGTCACATGCTGAGGTAATGGGGGTTGGGACTCCAATATATGCATTTTGGGGGAGGCGGGAGATACAAGGCAGCCCATAACAGTAGGCATACTGGTGTTCCCTGGACAATTCTTTCCACTTTTTTTTTGAATGTTTGGGATTTTCCCTAATAAAAAAGAATAAACTTTAAAAAATTTAAGTAGGCAACAGAGAACCAGAAGTTACCTCCACAGGGTTAGGATTGGGGGTGGGCCATATCCAACACCCTTGCTAGCAAATATCTGGGCGCTCTGGAGCTGCACACAGAACCAGGACACCAGTGTCGCCTGGAGGAGCCTGTAGCCATTAATCAGGAGACCTTGAGCAAGTAACCAAATCCTCAGGAAAGACATGAGGTGGACATCCCCTTCTGCACCCCACCCCCCCCGATAAGGCTGCCCAGGCCACAAGGATGAAGGAAAATCACCTCACACTGGCCATTAATTTGTAGTAAGTCATGTATGAGAAGTGACTGCTTTGTGTGTAGATCTAAGGAGACAAACCCATCTCTCCTTCCTCCCACAAGAGAATTTTTTGGATGTTATCTAAAGGAAGGCATTTGCTTTTCTGAGTTCAAGTTCTAATTTGACCAAATGGCATGTGGTAAATGGAGAGGAAGAAGGAGGCAATGTTATTAGGAGCTGAGGCAACATCAAGAAACCTCCTCAGGGCTGGCTGTGCCTTGGTTCTGAATTTGATTATGGCGGCCAGGATAAATCAGCGAGTCCTATTAACTCTTCTGCTTTGGCTTGATGGGGGGAGGCCAAGTTTCTAGAGTTATTCGGGAGATCTGGCCACAGGTCAGAGATGAAACCCTCCACCTGCATCGAGCCCAAAGGGTGGGCTGTTTCAAACATGTGCTGACAACCGGGGCTGAGTGGAAATACCCTGTATTTCCACCAGCTATGTTTCCACACTTTCATTTATCCATGGTGACATTTTAGCTCTACAGACACTTGTGATTCGAAACCATGTGGCTCACTTAGCCCTTTCCCTAGAGCCTCCATCCCTGCCCCATCACCTCCAGTAATTGTTATCCGAGGGTCCACAGCAGGTGGGGAAGAGGGAAGCAGGGTCCCTGGGTGCCCGTGGCTGCCCACTGGCACAGTGAACACTTCTACCCATTGGTCTCATGAGTCACTGAAATCCCTGGATTCCAGAAAGTGGGGGACCTTGGGTTGACCCCCTTGAACTCAACTGAGCCATAGAGCTTACTGACTGAACAAGTTGGCAAAAGGAACCTTATAAACACTGCTATAATTATGTGAGTCTACCATTCTGGAAAGTCTCTGAGATCTCAATTCCCTTTGCTAATTTGGGTCTAACGGACTTTTAAAGACAGAAAAATCCCATTCTGTGCTCCAGATGAGAGGCTCTGTTTTGTATGTATATATGGGATTTTGTCTAATTGTTTAGAAAAGGTAATACATTCATGTGATTCAAAATTCAAAAAGTATAAATGCGTATACTTGAAAACTCTCCTACCCTGTCCCAGTTCCAATTATTTATTATCAATTAGTCTCCTGTGTATTCTTCCATGAATATTTTCTGCATACAGAAGCAAATAAGTTGTATAATATTTCCCTCTCTTGCTCAAATGGTTACCTGTAATATAACACTATACCTGTGATACTTCACAGTATTTCTAAGAGTATTCTGTATTACTGCATAAAATGCATACACATTCCTTCCTATGGCTATGTAATATTCCTTCATTTGGAAGAACCGTAATTTGTTCACCCTGCCCTGTACTAATGTGCATTTGGTTGATTTGCAAACATTTGCTGATATAAACAATGATACACCAAAAATTTATATGGAATTATAACAGACCCAGAATTGCTAGAGCAATCCTGAGGAAAGAAAAAAAAGCAGGAGGCATAACTCTCCCAGACTTCAGACAATACTACAAAGCTACAGTAATCAAAACAGTGTGGAGTTGGTACAAAAACAGGCATAACGATAAACATAACAGAATAGCGAACCCAGAGATAAACCCACACACCTACAGTCAATCTTCGACAAAGTAGGCAAGAATATAAAACGGGAAAAAGACAGTCTCTTCTACAAGTGGTGCTGGGAAAGTTGGACAGCTGCATGTAAATCAATGAAGTTAGAACACACCCTCACACCCTACAAAAATAAACTCAAAATGGCTTAAAGACTTAAACATAATACACGATGGCATAAAACTCCTAGAAGAGGACATAGGCAAAACATTCTCTGACATAAATTGTACCAATGTTTTCTTAGGTCAGTCTCCCAAGGCAATAGAAATAAAAACAAAAATAAACAAATGGGACTTAATCAAACTTACAAGCTTTTGCACAGCAAAGGAAACCATAAAAAAAAAAAAAGAAAAGACAACCTATGGAATGGGAGAAAATATTTGCAAATGATGCTACAGACAAGTGCTTAACCTCCAAAATACACAAACAGCTGATACAACTCAACAACAACAACAAAAAAAACAAACAACTCAATCGAAAAATGGGCAGAAGACCTTAATACACATTTCTCCAAAGAAGACATACAAATGGTCAAGAGGCACATGAAAAGCTGCTCAACATCACTAATCATTAGAGAAATGAAAATCAAAACTACAATGAGGTACCACCCCACACCAGTCAGAATAGCCATCATTTAAAAGTCTACAAATAGCAAATGCTGGAGAGGGTATGGAGAAAAGGGAACCCTACTACACTATTGGTGGGAATGTAAGTTGGTACAGCTAATATGGAGAACAGTATGGAGGTGCCTCAGAAAATTAAAAATAGAATTACCATATGATCCAGCAATCCCACTCCTGGGAATATACCCAGACAAAACTATAATTCAAAAAGATACATGCACCCCTCTGTTCATAGAAGCACTATTCACAATAGCCAAGACATGGAAACTACCTAAACGTCCATCAACAGATGAAGGGATAAAGAAGACGTGGTACACATATACAATGGGATACTACTCAGCCATAAAAAGAATGAAATAATGCTATTTGCAGCAACATGGATGCAACTAGAGATTATCATACTAAGTGAAGTAAGTCAAAAAGAGAAAGAAAAATACCATATGATATCATTTACCTATGGAATCTAAAATATAACAGAAATGGGGACTTCCCTGGTGGTGCAGTGGTTAAGAATCCACCTGCCAATGCAGGGGACATGGGTTCGAGCCCTGGTCTGGGAAGATCCCACATGCCGTGGAGCAACTAAGCCCTTGTGCCACAACTACTGAGCCTGCGAGCCATAACTACTGAAGCCCATGCACCTAGAGTCGTTGCTCTGCAACAAGAGAAGCCACCGCAATAAGAAGCCCGTGCGCCGCAACGAAGAGTAGCCCTCGCTCGCCACAACTAGAGAAAGCCCACGTGCAGCAACGAAGACCCAACGGAGCCATAAATAAATAAATACATACATACATACATTTATTTTAAATAAATTAATTAATTAAATTAAATTAAATATAACACAAATGAACTTATCTATGAAACAGAAACAGACTCACAGACATAGAGAACAGACTTGTGGTTGCCAAGGGGGAGGGAGAGGGGAAGGATGGACTGGGAGTTTGGGATTAGCAGGTGCAAACTATTATATACAGAATGGATAAAAAACAAGGTCCTACTGTACAGCACAGGGAACTATATTCAGTATCCTGGGATAAGCCATAATGGAAAAGAATATGAAAAAAGAATGTGTGAATGTATATAACTGAGTCACTTTGCTCTACAGCAGAGACTGGCACAACCTTGTAAATCAACTACGCTTCAAAAAAACCCAACAAAACAATGATACAATAGAATAACCTTTTGCATGCATCTTTGTATATGTTGTTAAGCATGTCCATTGGATGAATTTCTAGAATAGAATTGCTGGGTCTAATAGTGTGTGCATTTGTAGTTTTTACACATGATGCCTAATTCATCTCCACAAAGTCTCCATCAATTCACATTCCGTCCCACAAGCAGAGGATGAGGGTATCTATTTCCACATACCCTCACCAGCACACGTGATGTCAGACCTTTTGAATTTCACCCATCTGATGGATGAAAAATGGCACTTCAGTGTGGTTTTAATGTGCATTTCTCTTACGGTGAATGAGGCTGGGATATTTTCACATGTTTTAGAGCCCTATGTATTTATTCCATTTTTCCATTAGGTTGTTGGTCTTCCATTATAAATTTTTTTAAATATATTTTAAAAAGCATCATTTTATGATGACTTGCAGATATTTCCCCCAGTTTGTTTTGATCTTTTGACATTGTTTTTTTTAATTGTTTTTCCCATACACAAATTTTTTCTTTTTATCTGGTAGAATCGATTGTAAAAGCCTTTTTTGATGGCTTCTGGGTTCCCCCCCCCCACTAAAATTACCCCCCAAATCCCTCAAGGTTTCTTCTAATAATTTTATGCTTTCATATCTTATGTTTAAATCTTAATTGATTTGTGCTTAATTCTGGTATAAGATGTAAGTTTGTTTGTTTGCTTGTTTTCCAGGAGATGTTTTATCTGTGACCTAAAGCAGGAAACACAAACATTCTCTAAACTATGAAACCTGCAAACGTCAACTATCACAACACTCGGTAACATGAGTAACATGCACGGTGGGAGTGGGACTTGAACCCAGATCAACTTCTCTTCACTGCTCTGTTCATTCAAATGCCAACCACCTGTGCACCCCAGATACTGCTACCGTGACCCACTTCACTTCTCATTTATTATTTCATTTGTGTGTGTGTGTGTGTGTGTGTGTGTGTGTGTGTGTGTGTGTGTTTGGCTACACCATGAGGCATGTGGGATCTTAGTTCCCAGACCAGGGATTGAAACTGTGCCCCTTGCATTGAGAGCGCCAAAGTCTTAACCACTGGACCACCAGGGAAGTCCCATCCATTTGTGTTATTTTAATGTCACAAACAGACTATGGGCTCCTTGTGTTAGTTTGTCTTCTGAATCTTCTTGTTCAATATAATAGTTAAGTATATAGTAGGAGATGCAATAAAAATTGGTCATTTGATTAATGGGATGTGTATCAAAAGCTACATTTATCAAGTAATAGTCATAATTAATTCAGAGACAGAGACAGATTTAAACATGCTAATGATGAGGATGAGGATGAGGATGGTCTGAATCCATTCAAATGGATTTTATTGCCTCATGTAGGAAAAAAAAATCAAACAAAATGCAAAGTGGCAGCAGATGGGTATGCGGCCAGAAAACTGAGCATCTTTGTCAAGTCAGCCACCATTTGCTGGCATTCTGTTTGAAATTTTCATGTTTAATAATCTGCCTCTGATTTCCCAGGAGGACCCACACTGGCAGGCCTGGTGATTTGACATTGCTGTCCATTTGGAAGGGCGCAAGACTGTTATTCCATACAAGGCAGATGCCACGTGGACAGAGGGCCCCATTCTCCTGACTCGGATGAATTGGATATGGGAAGTGACTTGTCTACCAGCTGGATCCACACAGGGTTGCACAACTTCCAGTGGGGGGAATGCCCTCAGGCTGCAGCACCCTGGGGGCTCCTAGTGTGCTCACCTTGTCTGGGGAGGTGAGAGCTTTCTCCCTCACAGCTCGGGGAGGCGTCTGTGGGTGGACTTTGCCCATCAGCTCAGGACTCAGTAGCTAAGGCATCATCCTCAGGTGTGAGCCCGTGCTTTCCAGATCGTGCCCTCCCATGCTTCCTCCTTTGATTCTCAGCACAATCCCTCGAATTACTCTCTATTGTGCCCCCCTTTTCCAGATGAGGAAAACTGAGGCTCTGACAGTTAAAGTCCTATGGAGCTGGGCTTCTGATCCCAGACCTCCGGTTCCGAAGCCCACACACTGTGATGGTTCCCGCTCAGTGCAGGCTTTCGATGGAGACTCTGACTTCTGCAACTCTTCAGCACCAGGAGCAAACCTGTCCAGCCACTGAATAACAGCAGGTGGAATTATAGTAAAAACGAATCATCCCGGGAGAAGGCAAGCAGCCTGGATTCCAACACTCTCACTGCCATTTGGCATAATGGTTGCAACCACTGACCGAGAGCTTAACTATGTTCCAGGCACAGTGCAAAGCTCTGTACCTACTACACTGCCATCTGATGAGGCAGGTACTCTTACTAACCCCATTCTACAGAGGTGGAAACCGAGGTGCTAAGAAATAAAACCAAGACCACTTGGCCAAGATCACTCAGCTAGTGGGTCACAAAGATGTCACTCAAGTCCACAGCTGTCTGAACCTGAACCCCACGCCTTTTCCTGCCACGTCGTGAGTTCTCAGGTGCCAAGGCTCGGAAGAGAAACATGTGCTGAGACCCCTGCTTTGTGGAGGAGCTAATTCTGTAAATTAGCAAGTGACTTGCGAGCCACAAAGTCAAAGAAAGTCTACGGCTAAGAGGATTTTTGGAATCTGGTCCATCCCTTCATTTTACAGATGAGAAAAATGAGTCTCACAGACAGCAAATGGCTGGTCCAACAGTACACACGTCCTAGAGTCAGTGGCAGGTCAGAGAGAGATCCCAGGTTTCCCGAGTTCCACCTCAGTGCCTTAGCACCACCACTGTTTCCTCTCAGGGAACATCAGTAAACAGGCAGGTGGCCAAGCCCGCTGGCTAACCGTCCCCACGCCGCCGCCTTCTAGTTGGACCTAGACTTGAGCAGCAGGCCCCATGCCGGTCAGGCAGGCGCCCTCTCGCTTTCCTGACTGTGCAGCAGAGGAAGCGCGGGCTGGACAGTCAACTCGGATATTGAAGGAAAAAAAAGAAAAGAAATCATTTACTCAGACACTTTGCGGAAAGCGCTGCCAGGGCCTGAATCGTCCAGACAGCCTTTCGGCCTCCCGGTGTTCACTTCGTGGGCAGCCACGGAGCGTGGAAGAGCGCCACCCAGACCCAAGGCCTTCGCTCAGGACACTCGTGCCCACCGTTGACTTTCTCCGCCACGACCTGCCCAACACAGCTCTCAGGAAGGCGGACAGGAGGGAAAGGGTTGTCCTCATTTGGAACGCCCCTAAATCCTGAACACTAACCTCAGCAGCGGAGAATCTGGTTTCTGGATGACCACAGAGGATCTGGAGGCCTTTTGGGGGCCACCCTGTGAGGTCCACCCCAATGCAGATGATCTCAGAAACCGAGCCAGTTCAGTTCGGGCAAAAAGGGCAGCCTGGTTTGAACTCTCGACAATAATGACACACCTGGCAGGCCCCTCATACCTCCTCAAACACTTGAAGAAACCCCGAGTCACAGTAAAGTAAGAAAGCCCCAGTTCGGCAGGTAGGCCTCCACAGGTGTGATGGCCACCATCACCCATCCCCCTTCTGCCTGGGTCCCCAAGACCCCCATGCCAGGTCTCAGAAGGTCCTTCCTGGAGCATGTGTCCCAAGAGAAATCTACCAGCTGCAGCAGGAAAGCTCCAGTGCTCTCTCCAGGCTTCTCAGAAAGATACCAAGAAGACCAGGTGAGTGGTGGCAGGATGCGTGAGGAAAGGAGCAGGGAGACCCAGGAGGGGAGGAGCCTGTCCAGTTCCCATTCACAGTTCCTTCTTTTCTTTCCTCTCTTTTTTCAGACCTCAGCTGGTTCACGGTGCAAGCCCTCAGCAGCCACCAGGCCTCCTCTGCAGCTGTCGTAGCTCCCAGCACCTGCCTCCCGCTTGTGCTTATGTTGGTTGCCGTGGAGACATAAGGGCGGGCTTGAATGGAGTCGAAATCTCCGGGCTGGGCGATGGAATAGGGCCAGGTGCATTTTGAAAGCCATCTGGGAAAGCTGGTCATCACGAGAAGAGCCTCCTTCCCTGGTCAATGGGTCCCTGCTTTAGGGACTGGTTCACAAATGCAAAACGGATAAAAGCTGAGCCCCTCTTTTGGCCTTAACCCACTGGATATTTTAAGCAAAAAGTTACTGTCTGTATTGTATTTGGGACTTTTGCCTTTTGACACCAATGCACCTTAGGGGAAATCATGACCTCCCGGCATGTGTAGAGACAGCGTGGGGTCCTGAACATAATGAGAGAAAAGGTTTATACATCACACACCAGGCACTTTTTTACAGTTCTTTGTGTTCATAATTAGCCCACTTAATCTTCACAACTGCTTTGTGAGTGAAACCCTACTCTGAGCCCCGTTTTACAGGCAGGGAAACTGAGGCACATAGAAGGCACTTTGCCTGCCCAGCATCACAAAGCTAAGGGAGACACAAGATTTGAACCCAGAGGTCCCCCTTCTAATCAATAGGCTGTTCTGCCTCTGCAATAGTTTGGGGCCCAGAAGTCCTGATTTGGAAACTTGGCCCTGGCACTATGTGACCTCAGGCAAGTGACTGCATCTCTCTGAATGGTAGTTCCCTCTTTGGTAAAACTGGGGTACTAATGTCTTGTGAAATTGTTGTGAAGATTAGAAGTCAGGTACGTAAAGAGTCTAGCAAATAAGCAGTGCTCTATGCAAGGTAACTTTATTAGTGTTAGTGGGGGCTCCCTTAGCTACTGGACCCCAGCTCTGGTATCACAGCAGGGGGGTGCCGAGCTGTAACCGCCGCTGCCCAGAGGGGGCGGGTGGGCAAGCAACTGCAAAAGGGCCAGCAGGACCACAGCTGCTGGGAGTTGTTGCTGCTTCCCTGCCATAGGCCTCCGCACTCGCCAGGCCCTGTGGGCTGCCAGCTCCGGTCACAAGCACCTGTACCTATGCCAGAAGGCTTCCCCAGTCGTGGAAGTTGCCTGGGGAAGCATGTCCGCAGGAGCTGGTGGATCAATATCCCAGTCCCCTGTCTCCCTGAGGTCCCAGGAGATCTGAGCCCCAGCTGCCCACAGCAGGAATCGGCTCGTGAACTCCCCCAGGACTGACAGCCTTCCCTTCCCTGTCTCGGTTTCCCAATGCCCTACCGGGATCACCTCCCAAGCATACCACTTGCCCCCAAATCCTTGTCTCAGGGTCGGCTCTGGAAAGGGATCCAAATGACGACAGTATTCATGCCTGTGCCTCTGATCCTGAGGTCCTTAAAGAAAGCACTCGGGGGACACCTGACCCAGTGCAAAAGGCAACTGTAGGAGAATAACTGATTAATGGCCCCCAAAGAGGTCCAGACCCTAATTCCTGGAACCTGTAAAGGTTACCTTATACAACAAAAAGAACTTTGCAGGTGGGATTAAATTAAGATATTTAGGAGGGGGAGATTATCTGGGTGGGCCCTAAATGTAGTCGCAAGTGTCCTTATAAGAGAGAGGCAGAGGAAGACTGACACGGAAGAAGAAGACAGTGTGACCACTGACTGGCCATAGGAAACTAATACAGGAACTCAGGGGCAACCGTGAGCAGTGGTCCTCAAAGCATGGCCCGTGTACCTGCAGCATCAGCAGTGCTTGAGATCTTACTAGAAGTGCAAACTCATGGGCGCCGCTCCAGACCCACTGCATCAGAAATTCTGGGGGTGGGCCCAGCAGTCTGTCTTAACAAACCTTCCTGGCAGGCCCCTCACAGAGGCCCCTCATACCTCCTCAAACACTTGAAGAAACCCCGAGTCACAGTAAAGTAAGAAAGCCACAGTCTGGGGGGGCTATAATGGTTAGGCACCTGGAGAGCGCTCAACACTCTCAGTGCCCGATCCCATGCCCTGGAGAGTCTGATGAAATTGGTCTGTTCAGCCTGGACGCTGGGCTCCTGTAAAGCATCCCAGGTGATTCTCGTCTATCCAGAGCTGAGAACCAGTGCTGTAGTTTGAGAACCACCGATCCAGAACATTAAGTTTCAAACTGAGCTTTGCAGAGTTTGGGAAGTCTGGAAAAATGCCTAGACTGCTAAAGAAGGATGAGGCAGGGTCCAAACCAGCAGGGCTTCTGACCCAGATGGTCCAGATAGGCAGAGGTAACGAGGAAGGCAGCCCGGGTGTGAGACGGGCACGTGCAGTGGGGACTCGGGAGCTGCTCCATGCCAAACAGTCGCTGTGGTGTGGGTCAGGACTGCCAGGTTGCCCTGGTTTCCAAGGGGTTTTTTGGTTTTTAAGAGTCATCAGAAATATATTTTAAAATTTTGTTAAATCACTTGAGTTTTAAATGTTAGCAACTAAGGCAATTTAAAAAATTTTCTCTGTCTCTCTTTTTTTTAAGTACTGCAACATGATGGCTGAGTACAGCTCCACGTGAAGACTGGACTCGGTCCTTGGGCAGCTGGTTTGCGAGCTCCAGCTCTACTGCAAGGGTCTTTCATTCACCCCTTGAGCCCAGCAGACTAGTCTTCTCAGGGTGATGACAGGAACTCCATGTGGGCAGGATGTTTTTGCCTGCTCACTGCTGTATCCCAGTTCCAGGTACCAGAGTTGGGACTTACTAAGTGTTTGTTGAATGAATAAGTGCTCATAGCAATCCTGTGAGACTACTATACCCATTTTACAGATGAGGGAGTTGGGGCTCACATCACAGTTACAGTGTGAGCGTCCCACAATCACCCAGAGGCAGGATTTAGACCCAAGGCTCCCACAGCAGGGACAACTGTGAAGAGCAAATACACAGCAGCTATGAAAAAGCTTGGCAAGATAAGGGGTTTGGGGGCACTTGGTACCAATTATAAGAGCAATGCAAGCAGTAGTTACGACGTGAACTGCGTTTCAGGAAGACGGGTCCCCAGCCTACTTTGTGACTCACACAAGTCAGAGGGGTTTCTGTTCCTTCTGGATCTGTGTCATTTTTGTATGGTCGTGGGTCTGAGGAAGGAAGGCTTGGGTGTGGTGAGTGACAGTGTCGGTGCTTGGCCTGGATCTCTGGAGAGAAAGTCCTTGTCTCTCACACCCACCCCTCTGTGAGCTGGAGAGGGGTCCACTGTTTCATTCCGAGGCTTGGGGTGGGGTGAAGTGGGCAAGCTGGGACCCCTGGAGGGCACTTTAATTTAAGAAGCCTCTCTGATTATATTATCCAGAGGAAATATGGGGAGCTAAATCGGAGGAGATGGCTGGGAAGTACATTACAGAACATTAAACAATAGCTGACCAGCATCAGACACAAATAAATGGCCCATAATCTACTGCCAAGAACGTGATTGGTCCCAAGCAGTGGCCTGGCTGGCTTCCAGTCAGGGGAGTGCAGGGCTGGACACCACGTACTATAGGCCACAAAACGCCTGCCCTGGTCACGTCCCAGCACCCACAGGAGAAGATTGCAGCACCCAGACAGAACTCATAAGCTTCCACAAGATGTCACTCTCCAGGACTGGAGGTGGGTCTTCTCTCCATCTTGTCCTGAGCCCTGGACCCAAACATCATCGGGAGAGTTCCTGCCTGCCTGAGAAATCCCATGTTGGAGAAGGGAAGCCACGTGTGTCTGTGGGCATAGGGTCGTTTGGCTCACACCCCTGAAGACAGTGTCTGTGAAATGGGGTTCCCCTGGCTCCAGGAAGCCTCATTCCCCAAAATGAGCAGGTGGAAGCTCATCTCACTAGAGCCTCCTTTAGCTTAGATCTTTAACTCCTGTTACAACACAAGTACCTCCAAAGAAAGATAAACCAGTACCCTGGCAAGTCATGCACCCTTTAGTATGAAGTCCTTGTCGCAATCGTTTGCTGAGAGCTTCAGGCACTGATGTCCTGAGGAGAAGGCAGGAGAGTGCAGAGGATAAAGACCTGAAGCTGGGTTTTTGGAGGCTGGGGTACAGGACCTTAAAAGCTACTATCACTGTTTATCCATGGCCATAGCAGATTTGGTCTACGTTGGTAAGAGCCCTGGACTTAGAGTCAGCGGGCAGGGTTCCAGTCTCCAGCTCTCCCCACACGAGCTGTGCCATCTTGGGCAAGTCACTTAACCTCTCTGAGCCTTCATTTCTCCATCTGAAGATCGGGAGTGAGGCCACCCCCATCCTGGGTGCTGTGAGAGACTGAAGTGTGCAGAAGGCCTTTCATTCTATAAATATCACTGTCCTTGGGTCTGTGCCACCACATTCTACATCCGTGGATGGACCCTGGGGCTGAGTCAGTGCACAGACCGCAGCGAGTCCAGCCAGGCCCGCCAAACCCAGGCCAGATCAGCTGACCCTTAGCTGATCCACAGACACATGAACTTCAACAATAAACAACTGTTGCTCAGCCACTGAGTGTTAGGGTGGTATATCGCCCGGCAGGGGTTAAAAGACGCCAAAGTTAGGGCTCCTGACACTTTAACTCTTAGGGCCATGTTCAATAGAAATTAATACATATGACACATCTCTGCCTTCTTAGGCAAAATGAAGTGAGTACAAGTCTGTCTTCACTGGGTCATTTCCGCTCTCACAGTGCAAACCAGTCAACGAGCGTAAGTCAGTGGCGCCTTCAGGGGATACATACAGAAGGGAGGCTCTAGAAATAGTTCCAATCGGCTATCCTTTCCCCTCTCAGAACTATTCCCTGGTTCTTTGCCATTTTTCTTGTCATCAGTTTTATCAGCTGCCTTTGTTGTTCTTGTTGTCACTGTGTCTGTCTTAAGCAGCAGTCCCCTCCCCAATCTGCTGTGCTGCGGCTACGTCACCGCCCTCAAGAAGCCGGCTCACTGAGCCTGCGAGGACGATGTCCCACGTAAGAGTTCACAGGCTTGGAGTGAGGGCCTGAGCTAGTTTTCTCTGTATCCAGGGCAGGTGCTTTAGTGCTGGGATTGCTATCATCAATTTTGGTCTCTATGATGCTTTTGGCTCCCTCCTCCACTCGGGGACCCGATAGTGGAGGCTGCCAGGCAATGAACATCTGACCCAGAGAGCTGTGCTGTGTCTAGCGTTGCTGGAATCCAGTCTCTTCTGAAGAGAGTGAAGGAAAGAAGCAGCCCACAGGCCTGTAAGAGCGCTTCCTCCGTCCCAGCCCGTCTCTGGGGCCTGCGCTGCCTGCGGTTCCCCCAGAGCAGAGCCGGGTCCTGCTTGTCTTGTGTCCCCTGCAGCCACTTCGCACAGTGCCAGGCGCACAGTAGGCGCTCACTAAGCTACGGTGGGTGGGATGAAAAGACTTCCTGGTGGCACTTTTCACTATGTGCACAGGGCTGGGCTTCCTCAGAAGAGGTAAGAATCTATGAGCTTCTGAATACAGACTATTTCACATCAGATTGTGGGAAACTACTTTGAAAGGATTAACGTTCTCCCGTGTTAAGGAACAGTTCCCGTTTCAGGGCATAAGTTTATTTCTGAACTGTGCTATCAGGAAGCGCTGGCGACAAGAAGAAGGGGACAAAGCAAAGTGAGAAGCAGGAGGAAGCAGATGTCTTTTTTGCTCTGTTGAGCTGACACCTTAGTGGTTCCCCCCAGAGCTACCCCACTGTTTTACCAAATGTTTAAAGAGCACATTCCCCACGAGAAGACCTGGATGTAGCAGTTTACCAAGAAGTGCCTATGGACAGGTGGGCTACCTCTTCTCAGTTCCCTCTCCCTTCACTCAGCCAGGGGCTGACCCCCATGACTGCATCAAGGGGCTCCCCTGCCCCGGCTTCCGGTTGGGTTTGGCCGTGAGAGGCATTGCCAAGAGGTGGTCGGATTGGAGGGGAGAGCGGTCGGGGTATTTCTTCTGCGCTTGCTCTCTGCTTTGGGTTCCCTTGTGACCAAGGCTCCTCTCAGCCGCCCCTCCTCCAAGGTCCCAGATCTCCCCAGGATCCAGTTCCCCACTTGGTCCTCTTGTCTCCTCAAGCCCCGGGGTGGTAAAGGCTTCCCTCAGCTGCTCATTGCTCAACCTTCCTTCTTGGCGCCCCTAAGCCCACCCACACCCCTGAAAGCGGGCCCCTCATTCCAGTCTTTTCTTGAACCATTGGAGTTACTTCTCCTTCCTGCTGTTACCCTGACTGGAACAGTCTGTACCAAGTCTTGCCTAAGAGATGTCTAAGCTATGCCGAGGCTCTCTCGAGGGCAAGGAGCTCAAAGAAAATCAGAGGTCCTCTTCTCTCCAGCTTTCAGAACTCATTAGCCATTGTGGCTGTATCTAAGTGAAGTGGTACAAAATGATGGCAGACTCCAATCTACAGATGAGAAAAGTTTTCATTCCTTCACGCACTCATCCACTCACCAACTATTTACTGGGCATCTACCCGATATTCCCCCACGTAACTAGTGATAATGGCCAAGACAGACACAGTCCCTGCCCGCGTGGTGCTTACAGTCTACCGCCAGCCACCTGCCAGAAGCCAGAGAGCCCGCCAGAGGCAGGGCTGGGACCAGAAGACTGAGTTTCTTTGAGTCCTGAGCCTTTGGCAGATCCTCCAAGGAAGCTATGGCCCAAACAAGGTTAAGAACCACCAAGCAGACCAAATTAACTATGAAGCTTCCCCCCTGAATAACGACCCACTCACCCCCAGAAGCTTTGCGCTCTCAGCCTGAACCGGGGGTGGGACATGCCGGACCGTCCACCTTTCCTGCCCCCCACCTCCAACATTCTCCGCAAACTGCCTGCACTCCTCCCTCCCGTCACACGTTTATAATTAGCCCCGCGCCCTCCTCTGCGTCCCTCCCTCAGGGCCCACAGATGCTGGCAGCTCCACGGGTCACTGAGCCATTCTTATGAATGGAGAGGGCTGGGGACTGCATCCAGAGCTGTGCCCTCCCTCCTGGAGAGCCTGCGCCCAGCAAAGGCGGTGGGAGTGAAACTTCTGCCTCAACTCAAGTACCTCGGAGCTGCGTGCTGGAGGGTGTGACGGAAACGGCTTTTTCTGGGGAGAGCCAGGGGTGACCGAGGAGAACTGAGGGGGGCTGTGATGGGACCGGCTGCCAAGCCTGGGGTCTGTCCGCCCCCCTCAAGCCCTCCGGAAACATCCGAGTTTCCTCAGAAAGCTTTAAAGAAGCCGTGCGGGTAACCCAATACTTCCCCTGCCCGGGGTCGGGCAGGACAAGGGCAAAGCCTGGAGCCCTCAGGAGAGGTTGCCAGGCTGGGGCGGAAGGAGCCCTCTCCCCACCCCCAGCGCTACGCCCAGCTCCGGGTCCACCTGCCCCCTGCAGCCCTTCCACCTCCTCTCTTCGCTGAGGCCGAAGAGAAGCCCACCTCGGGGAGAAAGCCCAGCAGGAAAGCCCACGGGGCCGGAGAGACGGAGACCTGGTCCTGAGGCTGCAGGGGCCCCCGGACCCGGCACAACCAACGGGACTCCCGGTCAGCACGCTGCACAGCATCCCCTGTGGGCCGAGCCCCCCGCGAAGGGTTCAGGGGTGTATTTATCGAAATGTCTGGACGACTCACTTGCCCTCCTCTCTGCCTCTGTTAAGCTCCCCACAATTCCCGACCCAAACGCAACCCTGCAGCCAGTGAGGGGAAGAAAGAGTCTGTTCAAGGGTCTCTGGCTTTGAGCAGCTGGGCGGGGACAAGGACATAAGGGGCGTCCCAACGGGGGCTGGCCGGGTGACCAGAGGCTGCTGGGGCCGGCTCCCTCCCAGCCTCCCTCCACCCCGAGGGGAACGGCTGCAGAATAGCCCTTCTCCCTCCCCCTGCCCGACACAGAGGAGACAGGGAAGTTGTGGTCCTGCTTTACCTGCTGAAATCGGAAGCACACTGGTGAGGAAAGTGGGCTGAGACACGATGAAACGGAAGAAAAGCTGAAGATAAATTCCCAGGGTCACTGGATTCAGGACAACCATGCTGGCTGCGGTCTGGAAAGTGTCAAGTTCTCAACGAAGGGCTGCAAGGAGCCTCGCTTATCTGTGCTTTGTCTTCCCCACGCTGTTTGCCTCTCTCTCCCTCTCTCTCTCCCTCACTCTCTCTGCCTCTCTCTCTCCGTCTCTCTCTCTCCCTCACTCTCTCTCCCTCTCTCTCCTTTTCCCCATGCCTTTACCAAGAAAGAATGCCAACCATTTCCCACTAAACCTTCTCCGTACTACACAGGGTTATATTTATCTTGAGCACTGGATCAAATGCCCTCATTAAAATTAAGATATCTGAATTTTCTTCTGTGGTGACTGAGGTAAGAGGCCATTGAAGAGGTGATTAAAAAGGCAGCCAGATCTCGAATGTCCACTAGAAGCAGTCCTCAAGGGCAGACAGATTTCCTCATTGATCATTCACCAGTGCCTATCGCCTCGCAGCTGAGGTGTCCAGCAGCATCACAGAATCCATTTGAACCTCTGGATTCAAACTGAATTTCTGTGGAGACAATTCCTTCTGCTGTCAGTCTGTGACATTTTTACCCACTGGGGGACAAATGTAAAGCTGACCCTGGATTTTTTTTTCTTTAATCATCCAATAAAACGCGGAGGTGTGGCTGGGGAGATTTTATAGTTTCCAAAGCAGCTTTCTCCATAAAAAAGTGCTTATCTCTCTCCAGAATTTGCAGCTTTTATCCCATGCAAAGCAGCGCATGAAAAATGAAAAGAGTCAATGGATTGCAAAGTGAATGATTATTGATCAAACTGCATTTGGGAAACAACATCATTGACTTGACCTTTGGCTAGACAAAATTCTTCAAATAAAAAGTGTCACATCCTTCGATGAATCCTCTTATGAGTTTATAAAGACTGTTATAGAGATCCTTAGGTCTCTCTATATAAATAATTAAAATAATAACCCACATTTTGCTTTGATCTACATAACATACTCCCAGGGCCTCATGGGAGCTAATTCAGAAATGGTGTGGTAGCTCCTGACTCTGGGGTCCAGTAGCTGAGCCTCACTCTGGGGGAAGGTGGGGTTGGGGGAAAGCATAGGATGAGGTGATACCCACAGCGCCAGCACCAGAGGGGCTTGACTCCAGCTCTGCTGTGACCGTAGACAAATTGCTTGATCTCTCTAAGCCTCAGTTTTCTCATACAATGGAGGCGTTCCCCTTTAAAGCCTTGTTGGAAAGGTTAAATTAGGTAACGCGGGATGACTCATACATGAATTTAAAATTGTGTATAGAGACAGCCAAAATGAAACCCGTGGAGCCATGGTAAATGGGCGGCAGATATGGCCACCAACAATCTCTCCCATCCCTGTATGTACACTCCACTCTTCCCAACAAGAGGCGGGGTCTGTTTCCCCTCCCGTCCAGTCTAGGTTGGCCTTGTGACTAGCTTTGACCAACAGAATGTGGCTGAAGTGACACTGTGCCATTTCCAGGCCTAGGCCTTAACAGATCTGGCAGCTTTTGCTTTTGCCTTTTCTTGGAAACCAGCTGCCACATTAAAAAGTCTGGACTATTGAATAGGCCACAGGGAGGGGGAAGCAGCAGGCCCCTGGCTGTCTGGTCATCTCAGAAAAGGCACTAGAGAGTGAGGTCCATTTGGATCATCTGGCCTCATTCAGGTCCCCAGATGATGGCAGTCACAGAAGTGACCAGGGGAGACCAGCTGAAGAACTACACAGATGAACGCAGCCCAAATTACAGATTCATGAGCAAATGAGATGGCTGTTGTTTTTGCCTTCAGTGTCCTGAAGCCACTAGGTCTTAAGGTGATTTGTTATGCAGCAACAGCTAACTGATACAAGATTTATAAGAAAAGCATGAAGAATATACTTGAGTTACATTCAAAATTAACAGGGCAGTTTAAAGAGCAGGTACGCCATGTCACTGTTCCCAAAATTTTTAACAGAAGGATCGTGATTGTTGGCCAAATCCAACCAGGGAATTCTCAGGCTTGTTCTCATTAACTCTGGAAACCTCTGGCCCCAGCAGTGGGCTTTGGGTGGCTTGGAGAAGATGCAGGCTACGTAGGGGGAAGCTAACTTTTGTGTAACTTGGTGCCGGAATCTGAACATTTACCGTCCAGCTCTGATTCCTCCTGTGAGAAGCAAAGGGATTTCTCCTTCTCTCAGCGCACAGATTTCACCACTGACCGTGCAGTTGGCACAGATTATGTCACTATGTCCTGCCCGTGACACCTGCTGGTATTGTTTTTGAACTGCTTCTAAACCACCGTATGTGGCTATTTAACCTGTGTTAACGTCTCTAAAGATGAGAGACTGGGTCTTCCCTGGTGGTCCAGTGGCTAAGACTCCGCGCTCCCAATGCAGGGGGCCCGGGTTTGATCCCTGGTCAGGGAACTACATCCCACGTGCTGCAGCTAAGAGTTCATGTGCCACAACTAAAGATCCTGCACGCGACAACGAAGATCCTGCATGCCGAAACTAAGGCCCGGTGCAGCCAAATAAATAAATAAATATTTTTAAAAAATATATGGGGGACTGCTCCAGAGCTCTGTGCACCCCTGCAGGCCCCAGGACAGTCCTCGTCACCTAATAGATCCTCAACAATGTCAGTTAATGTGTGATCCAATCACACCATTGTAAGATGAAAAGAAAGTAGGAAAAGTGACATAAACTTATGCTCCAGCCATACTAAGCTGTGGGCCAGGGCCTTGTCCAGGGAGGGCTGGGGCGAGCGTGGAGACTGTGGACAGTGGCCTGCATACAGGAGGCTGAATGTACACTCAGGCCACCGGGGGGAAGTCACTACTGATGTAAAGTTACGACGGGAACCTGTACCCTCTGGGGAGGCCCCAGCACAGAGGTATTTATAAGCCCCCAATATTTATTAAATCATGTTTTGTAAATTTCCGTGTCCCATGGACCATGTGTTTTATGAGCCTATTTCACATCAGGTTACCTTAACTGACTGAGGCAGAAATTATTATCTCTCTTCAAACCCTTCTGGAAGGGCTCTGAATCTTTCAGAATCTAATAACACAAGCTATTAGATTTTTCCAGAAAGAAATTATCTGAGATTTGTGAAAGGCTTACACCAATAAAGCCAATCAAAGTTAGAGCCTTCCACCCCAAGCCTTGTAGGTGGGGGGGATACTAAGAAACAATCTGGGGTCCCCATCACTTAACACTTAACATGCACATGCCATTTCACCCAGAGATTCCACAGAAATACTCATTCAACTGCCCAGTGGTTTAGATGCAAGGATATTCATCACAGCCTCAGATTTGAAACAGGCTTTCACTCCATTCAGTGAAACATTATACAGTCTTTACAAAGAATAAGGTAGTCTCTGCAACAAATGATGCTGGAAAATTGGTCTTCCATATGCAAAACAAACAAGAATGAACCATAACCCTTACATTGCCCCCTACATAAAAATTAGCTCAAAGTAGATCATAGACCTAAATGTAAAAGCTAAAATCATTAAACTTTTAGAAGAAAACAGGAGAAAATCTTAGTGGCCTTGGATTAGGCAAATATTTCTCTTTTTAAAAAAATTCTATATATTTAAGTTGTAACAACATGATTTTTTTGATGTACATATACATTGTGAAATGATTACTACAGTCAAGCTAATTAACATATTCATTACCTCACATGGTTATTTATTTTCTAGTGAGAACACTTAAGAAGTACTCTCTTAGAAAATTTCAAGTGTACACTACAGTATTATTAACTATAGTCACCATGCTGTGCATTATAACTCTAGAACTTTTTCATCCTACATAACTAAAACTTTGTTCCCTTTGACCAATATCTTCCCATTCCCCCCTTCACCCCTAGTGATCATCCCTGCTTCTGTGAAAAAAGATTTCTTAAATAGGACACAAAAAGCACAAACAATAAAAGAAAAAAATTTTTCATTGACTCATCAAAATTTTTAAACTTCTGCTCTTCAAAAGACAATGTTAAATTGAAAAGACAAGCCAAAAACTAGAAAAGAACACTTGCAAAACACATATATGATAAGGGACTTGTATTCAAAATACATAAAGAACTTTTACAACTCAGTAATAATGAAATGACCCAATTAAAATAAATGGGCAAAAGGTGTGAATGGATACTTTACCAAAGAAGATAAATGCATGGCAAACAAGTACATGAAAATATGCTCAACATCATTAGTCATTAGGAAAATGTAAATGAAAACCATAGTGAAATACCAGTACATACTACTAGAAGGGCTAAAATTAAAAAGACTGACAATTCCAAGAGTCGGTGAGGATGTGGAGCAACTGGAACGCTCCTAGTTGCTCGTGGGAATGCAAAATGGCACAACCATTTTGGAAAACAGTTTGGCAGTTTCTTATAAAGTTAAATATATACTTACTACACTACCCAACAATTCTACTCTTTGGTATTTGTTTAAAAGAAATGAAACATATTTCCACCCAAAGACTAGTATGTATGTGCATGTTCATAACCACTTTATTTGTAATAACCAAAAGCTAGAAACAACCCAAGTGGCCATTAACTGGTGACTAGATAAACAAACTGTGTACAAGGCAACCGTAGTCAGTAACATGTGATGAACTGCTGAAACGAGGGACATGGCTGAATCTCAGACGCATCATGCAAAGTGGAAGGAGCCAACACAAAACGCTAATCCTGCTTAATTCCATGTACACAGCCTTCTGGGAAAGAGAAAACTCTAGGGATGGAGAACAGATCAGTGGCTGCCAGGAGTTAGGGTTGTGAGGAGAAAGTTGACTGCAAAGGGAACTTTTGGTGGTGACAGCAGTGTTCTCTATCTTGACTGGAGTGGTTGTCTCCTATGTCAAAACACAGCAAACTGTACTCTTAAAAACAGTAAGTTTTACTTTATGTAAATTTTCCCTCAGATTGGGACTTCCCTGGTGGTCCAGTGGTTGAGACTCTGCACTTCCACTGCAGGGGGCATGGGTTCGATCCCTGGTTGGGGAACTAAGATCCCACAAGCCACGTGTCACAGCCAAAAAAAAAAAATGTTTCCCTCTATAAACGTGACTTTAAAAAATAAGAAAAAGATAGTTCCCATTTATGCACTGACATGGAAGCTTGTCCATGTTGAGTGAAACTGGAAAGTTGCAGTGAATCTGACCAAAAAATCAAATCTATTTATCAATTATGTATATGTGCAAAGAGAAAGGCAAAGAGAACACCTAGAACAATGTACACTACACACTTGGGGATGGAAGCATGTGGGCTAAGGGGAAAAAGAGGGAAACTTTCCTTTTCAATCTTATACAAATAACACCTTCTTAGCCTTCTATACCTTTTAAACTTTATACAAATCATATTTGTATTAGTGGAAATTTTTACAGTGAGCATTACTTACTTTGCAATTTAAAAATAAAAGGATTTTTTTCCCGAAATCAAAGTCTTGGCTATCTTAGGAGTACAGAAGAAAGAAGAAAGGGAAAAGGTGTCTTTCCTGCATGTCCAAGGTCCAAGAAGTCCCTGCCGACGTGCTGAGCGGGGCAGACAGACCATTATTGTCTGGTCCTGGCAGAGAACAGAGCTGTGAGCCTGGTCTTTCTGGCCCAGCATGAAGGATGATTCACTTACACCAAGGCCCCGGCCACCCCCGCCAGCAGCTGCGCCAGCAGCAGGCAGACAAGACAGGGCAGCTGGGAAGCCCGGGAGAGCCCTTCCTCACAGCCCTATCCCGCAGCAAAGGCTGAAGTCGGAGCCAGAACTGATGGAGCCTCGCAGCGCAATGGAAAGCTCGGCTGAGAAAGCTGCTAGTAAGTCTAAGGCGCCTAGCCGGACTCCCCCAGGCCGTGAGCCCGCTGGTCCTCTCCAGGGCAGGAGGTGTGGGTGCCCTCACTTTCAGGGAAGAGATTTGCACTGGGCGGGCCTTGAGCCACTGAATCTGCAGTGCAGTCACAGCAGTGACAATAACCTTACAACACAGCCTTCCCCCAAGCTGAGCTGGAGGTGCACCAATTCTAACTCCTTTTTTAAAAAGCAGACGAGTTTAAATAAATTGAGAAATGCGGCCTATTGTATGTCCCTCTTGGCAATGTATACTATATACTAGCATACCAAAGACCCTGGGAAGTTCTGCAGAAAAGAAACCCATTTACTTTGCTTTTTCCCCTAAAAGGACCTTGACCCCAAATCTATTTTTATTTAATTCCTATTATTTAATCCCCCCTTTTACTTCTGTTTTATACAATAAACATGTCATTGGTGTGCTAAATAAATAATTGTGATGTAGGGTTTTACTTTTTTTTTAAGTGAATATATACATGTTTCTGTAATAAATTTATTTATTATTTATTTTTGGCTGCATTGGGTCTTCGTTGCTGCCCACGGGCTTTCTCTGGTTGCGGCCAGCGGGGGCTACTCTTTGTTGCGGTGCATGGGCTTCTCATTGCGGGGACTTCTCTTGTTGCAGAGCACGGGCTCTAGACATGTGGGCTTCAGTAGTTGTGGCACGTGGGCTCAGTAGTTGTGGCTCGCGGGCTCTAGAGCACAGGCTCAGTAGTTGTGGCCCATGGGCTTAGTTGCTCTGTGGCATATGGGATCCTCAGAACCAGGGCTCGAAGCCATGACCCCTGCATTGGCAGGCGGATTCTTAACCACTGCGCCACCAGGGAAGTCCCAGGGCTTTACTTTTTATAAAATCTTGTTTAACAGTTGTTTTTTTTTTTTTTTTTCATTTGACGGTCACGAGCAAGGCAGCAGGACTAAAGTTAATAATTCCTGTTTTACAGATGAGAAAATTGAGGCTTCTGTGAGGCTCCAGGGGCAGCAGCAGAGATTCAGGCCACTGTCCGGCAGGCGGAGCGATCACTGGCAAGACTGGACCTGAACCCCTCACGCTGACACCCGAGCCAGATGCCACGGTTGCTCCAAGGCCTCAGGCCAGACTTGCTCCCCAAGGGCATATCATCAGTCAACCTCGTCTCTACCAGACTCAGAAATGCTGTGGGTCCAAGAATCATTCAGCTATGAAGAGGGGAAACCACATTCTTGGTAGGGAAATGGGAAGGTCACAGCTTTAAGACAGGAAGTCAGAGAAGGCTTGAGATGCCGGAGGAGACCCCCAAATCGTCTGTGACAACCAAGGATGGATGGAGCTTGAACTGAAGCCCACAGGCAGGGAAAACATCCTGAATCCTGAGCAAAGCCAGTTTCCTGATGTTACATGTTTCAAGAATCACAGAAATAAAAGAGCTCAAAAGAATTGTTAAGCCACCAAAGGCTTACATGTAACAAAATACATACCTACACAACAGACCTCAGCTCCACTCTCGCAGGTGGGGTGGTGGGTCTGCCTGAGGTTTCCCAGAGGGTGAGCCCTCAAAAACATAGCTGACATTCATTTCATCGTCTACTAGCCAGACCAAATGCATGTTCCTAGTTTACTGTCTGTACTGGCCATGATATCTTTATTCCGAGAACGTTATCACTCCCGACCCCGTTACCTCCCCGACCTCATACCCCTCCCCAGCACCAGTACCCTCCCACCTCGGATTCCAAGAGATTGGATGGGGTGGGGAGGAAGGCCGTGCCATAATTTGACCTGGTCCAAGGTAAAGGCAAAGCATCGGTCTCAAAGCTTGGATCTAGTCTCTGTGCAGCTGAAGGTGGAGATCGAGGGCATGGGGCTGTGCTGTTTGCTGAGGCCCTGGAACAGGACGGCTCGCTCCTAACACACTGCTAGGCCAGGGCTGCCCAGGACTCCACAGGGTGGGAAAGGAGCACGGCCTCAGCTCTGTAAAATTATGCACATGCCCACCCCTGTTGTGGGAAGGGACATCTTGGCCAATGCAAGCAATACCAGCAGCTGCTGAGGGATGTTTGAGAACCACAGACTTTAGGAAAAAATAACCTGAGAGACAGAGCAGAACACCCACAGGCATGGCAGCCCCTCGCCGCTTTGGGGTTTGCGTTCAGTGAGGCCCTGTGGTTCGTGCAACCAGGAGGTTTCCCATCCTGCAGGCTGTGTGGGAACAAACTGCGCAAACCGGGGCCTCAGCACGTGCCGTATTTAATCCCCTCCTTAAAGTCTTAAAGTGCTTTAAAAATGCTCAGCCACAGGGAAAGGGCTAACTGCAAGGCCAAAATATATACCTACACAATCTGGGTTAAGAGAGCAGTGATTTTTTTTTTTTTTTAAGCACTAGAGAGATTAAAAAAAAAATGTTCCATGCGGTTACCATGGATTATGTGATAACCTGTTTCCTTATATACAGTAGTTACCAAATGTTTTGCAAACACACGTGTCCTTAGGACGTGGATGGACAAGGCTAAACTGGAGAAGATGGAAATGGAAAAAAAATGATTCAGGAAGGTAAGAGAGAGGTCAGAGGGTTTATTCACTCAACAAATAATTACTGAGTTCCTGCTGTGTCCCATGCAAAGATCTAAGAGTTAGGGATTTAACGTGAACTGAATATATAAAATTCCTTGCCCTCAGGAAATTGCAATCTAGTGAAAATGTCAAGACAGACAAGAAGCGTAGTCCAGGCGTAGTCCAGGCATTCAGCGTGATGCAGAATGGAGAGAGAACTAATCAGGGAGGGCCTCCCTGAGGAGGTGACATCTTGGCAGAGACCCGAGGGGACGTGGTGTGTCTCAGGTGCGGAAAGGAGGCCCCTGTGGCTGGAGTAGAATAAGCAGGGGTGGGTGAGGGAGAAAGGGTGGGAGAAGCCACAGGGGCCAGGTCATGTAGAGTCTGGGCTTTGTTTTAAGGTGGAAGCCAGTGGAGGGTTTTGAACAGAGGAGCAACAAGCTCTGACTCTTGTTTTAACGGGATCACCCTGGCATATAAATGGCAAGAAAGGGACTCAGAAATGGACGTGGGAGGATGCAGGAGGCCCCTTAGGAGGGTCCTGAAGGTGGAGATGAGGGAGACAGTGAATAACGACCAGATTGGGTGTATTTCTAGGGTGGAGTGTGGCCGATTGTGTTTTCCCAAGGCAGCCGCACCAATCTGCACATGTCCTACACCTCCTTGTTACAGTGTGATGCTGCCACACCTCTGCTGAGCCCGGACCCCTAGCCTCTCCTCAGCCCTCTGGACGGCTTTATCTTTCTCACATCACACTGGCCCCAGTCAAAGGCCTCCCCACCCCCCAGGTCTTTATAAAGTTACTAGAACCGATGAAGGGCACATTTCTCACAGATGCTGGGCTGGTGTAGGACAAAGTAGAGACTGGGCAGGATAGAAAAGCCTTTCCTCGGAATCTGCAGAAGTGCTGAGGAGACTTGGAGTGACCAGGACTGTGGAACCAGGGTCAGAGGTGATCTGGGGAGGGCCCATCACTGTCTAGATTACAGGAATTTGGCAGGAGGCGTGCCAGAGCCGATGAGGAAGGTAAGAGGTGAGATTTGACTGTAGTTCTCAGGGAGGGATTCATGGAAGACTCTGAGGCCTTTCTGATCTTAAGGGATAAAAACACTGATGCCAATCACCGGTCATCAAACACCTATTATACTTGTACGCCTGTTCTTTCTTTCTTTCTTTTTTTTTTTTTTTTGCCGTACCCGGATCTCCCACTGTTGTGGCCTCTCCTGTTGTGGAGCACAGGCTCCGGATGCGCAGGCTCAGCGGCCATGGCTCACGGGCCCAGCCGCTCTGTGGCATGTGGGATCTTCCCGGACCAGGGCACGAACCCACGTCCCCTGCATCGGCAGGTTGCCTCACAGCAACTCGGGGAGGTAGCTGTCACTCCCTGCATGTTACAGATGCAGAAACAGAGGCCAGTGAAGGCAGCTTAGGTGACCTGCCCAGGGCCACAGAGCTAGAACACAAGTACCCCGAAGCCTGCATTCTATACACCACCAGCCCCAGTTCAGACACCACAGGGAATGGGGAGGCACCTCAGGGGACCGGCCCGGGCACAGGGTGGGTGTGACCATGGCCCTTCGGGGGCCAGTGGCAGGGCCTCATGGCCAGAGAGTCCTCAAAGGAAAGAGAACAAGCTAAGATGCTGGATGCAGATCTTGGTGGCCTGGAACACAGGCGGTCGCTTCCCAGTGTGAACGGCTGGGCGATGGGGGAAGATTCTCCATGTGTGCAGGGCATTCCAGCTCCTGCTGCGAGCTGCCAGCAGGGAATGCTGGCCTCACGTTTCTCTCCTATTCCACCTATTCCAGAATCCCTGCTCTCCCCTCCACTGGGAAAGGCCCCCTCCCTGCATGTCCAAATCCTCCCAGATCTCCCAAGTTTAAGTGTTCCCTCCTCCATGAAAACTCTGCCAGGAGGGATGCATTTGCTCCTGGGACCATCCCCGCTTGTTCCCTCATTTTCATTCTTGCACTTAGAGGGCAGTGTGCATGGTGGCAACAGCACTACGGTTTCAAGTCAAACGGTAGCTGGTTGGAATCCCGGCTTGGCCACTCACCAGCTGAGGAAACTTCTCAGAGCTCAGGAGAGATAACATCCCTTATGGGGCTCTGAGGAAGGGTCGGGGATGAACCCTGAGATTCCCTGTACTAGGAACAGCCAACCTCGGGACTCACCTCTCCCCACTCAGGACCTGAATAGGGGGCTGCATGCAAGTCTCAGCACCCAAGTGGGAACTGGGGACACTTTATTAATTGTGGTAACAACCAAGATGGATTCTGGCAAAGGCTGAGCTGGGGAATGTGGGTCAGACCTGGAAGCCACAGAGGGTTCTTCTTCCTCCCCAGGGAATTGAGACGACCAGCCCTTCTTTGGGCTTCTGCTCCCCTCCCCTCCAGAGACAAGAATGAGGGGTGGGGGGGACAAGGCCAGACCTGGTGAGCAGCCCCTAGGAATTCTCAGGAGGCCACAGAGCTGATCTTTAAGGCAGAGTGAGCCCACCCATGAGCAACACGGCCCTGTGAGGATCCTGGGTTCTGACCCATCAGACCGATAACTCCTTTTTTTTGGAGGGCATGGGCACATGGCCTTAGAAGGAGTGGCCCAGGGTATAAGTGTGGGGAGAGGGGTCTCCTCTTCCACACTATGGATTCAATATACCACTTCTATCCTTTTTTTTTTTTTTTGGCCACGCCATGCAACATGCAGGATCTTAGTTCCCCAACCAGGGACTGAACACTTGCCCCCTGCATTGGGAGCGTGGACTCTTAACCACTGGGCCGCCAGGGAAGTCCCTCAATGTACCACTTCTAAAATGCCTTATACAATGCCTTGCCATGTGGTAGGAGACATTTAAACTATTCAAAAAGAAGAATACTTATGTTCGTGTGTATGTATATGTGCTAATATAAAGGGAGTTCTACTCTGTGCTTTCAACCTTGCAATATAGTTATTTTGATACATGTCTTATTTCTCTGAGTAGATTATTAATTCCTTGAACACAAGGCCCATGACTGGTTCTTCTCTTTATCCGCCCAAGTGTCAAATCTGATACACAGTAGACGTTCAATAAACATTAAATGAACTAATGAATGGATTTCCATGGTATATGCAAAATGGTAAACTACATTGCAAGATATCCAAAATCCCTAAGAGTAATTCAGCCTGGGTCAAGATTCCCCTTGCAAAGTCTCAGAACAGACTTGCCTCTTGCCAAGGGAAATGCAAACTTGCAGCTGTAGAGGCCTTAGCTGTAAATGAAATGACATGTGTAAGGCACTTTCACACAGTCTGGCCTATAAATGTTAGGTTCCAGAGGCCCCTGTGTAAGGTGAGGGCTGGGCGAATGCATTCTCCCCCCACCTCCCCCAGGCTCTCTCCACCATGTGCCAGACACCTCCCACATCAGGCCTGCACCTAGCTGGGAACAAAACAACTAGCTCTGTCCAGCTCTGGCTTCCATGCCTCAATGCCATGTCAACAACTCCTGAAAAATAGTCTTCAGAGGAGAAGATGCTGACATATCCTCAATTACAGTCTGTGATTCTGCACATGCTGTCTGGAAAATGCATTAGTCCAGTATATTCATCTGCTAGGGCGGCCATAACCAAAAGACCACAGATTAGGTGGTTTAAACAACAAACGTATTTTCTCACAGTTCTGGAGGCCAGAAGTCCAAGATCAAGGTGTCTGCAGGCTTGGTTTCCTCTGAGGCCTCTCTCCTTGGCTTGTAGATGGCCACCTTCCAGCTGCATCCTCACATGGCCTTTCCTCTGTGCATGGACATCCCTGTTGTCTATGTGTCCAAATATCCTCTCCTTATAAGGATAGCAGTCAGATTGAATTAGGGCCCAGCCATAAGGCCCTATCTCCAAATACAGTCACAGTTTGAAGTACTGGGGGTTATAGCTTCAGGATACAAATTTGGGAGTGGATACAATTCAGAAGAACTGGATTCAAGTCCATTTCCTGGTTGTGTGATCATAGGCAAGTTGCTAAGCCTCTCTGAGCTTGTGCTTCCTCATTTGCAAACTGGGCTCCGGGGTTTTGCGAGAATGAAAGGAATTACCATGTGGCAAGTGCCTGGCACACAGCGGGTGCTTAAGGAATGCTGGTTTCCCTCTCAGCCTATATGTGGGAATGTTTAGACTCTTGTATATACAAGACATGTTGCTTATGGACCTGGTGGGGTGGGAGGAGAGGACTGCTCATGGCTTCTTTTAGTCCTGTACTACCCCATGAAGAAAGAAGGCTGTTACAGAGCAGATGCATTAGGACGTTTTCCAACCACTGTGATGGTGCAGGGCACAGGAAACAGATCAGGTGTCAAGCATATAAGAGAGCATCAGTAACTTTCTTTAGGTGTGGGCACCTAACACCCCTTGGCATTTGAACTGGATGAGAGGTTGAAGTTTTGGTATAGATTGAGCTGGACTTTCTAAAGCCTGAAAATGAGAGTTGGTTTATACCTGAAACTGACGGCAAAAGCTATGATTCCTGTTTGAACTATTGCCTGGGATCTGTGAAAGGGGGATGTGATAGAGCTTGTTTAAGAACCTAAAGCTTTCTGGGACTTCCTTGGTGGTCCAGTGGTTAAGACTCTGCACTCCCAATGCAGGGGGCCTGGGTTCAATCCCTGGTCAGGGAACTAGATCCCGCATGCCACAACTAAGATCGCATATGCCGCAGCTAAGACCTGGCACAGCCAAAAACATAAATAAATATTAAAAAAAAAAAAAAAGAACTTAAATCTTTCAATAAACTTGTTAGGGGCTTCCCTGGTGGTGTAGTGGCTAAGACTCCACACTCCCAATGCAGGGGGCCCAGGTTCGATCCCTGGTCAGGGAACTAGATCCCATATGCATGCCCCAACCAAGAGTTCGCATGCCACAACTAAGGAGTCTGCGTGCTACAACTAAGGAGCTGGTGAGCCGCAACTAAGGAGCCCATGAGCTTCAACTAAGGAGCCCACCTGCTGCAACCTAGACCTAGTACGACCAAATAAATAAATAAATATTAAAAAAAATTTTTAAAAACCTGGTTAGTAGTACTTGTTATTTCTTGTATCTTTGTTGTCTTATGTCCCTTAATACCCCTCAAAGTACCAAAGATTCAGATCTTTCAACTTTTCCCGCAACACAAGAGTCAATTTAAAGCATTCTCTTAATTGAGTTTTCCCCTTTGAATAAAACATTATATCTCACTTGATTTTACCAATTTTCCACAGAAAACCTCTTACAAAGCACTTTTTAAAAAGCGTGTTAAAATAAAGACCATATATGACAAGCCGACAGTTAACGTCATACTAAATGGTGAAAAGCTGAAAGTTTTCCCTCTACTATCAGGAAAAAGAAAAGAGTGCCCACTGTCATCATTTCTATTCTATATAACACTAGAAGTCCTAGCCAGAGCAATTAGGCAAGAAAAAGTAATAGAAGGCATTTAAATTGGAAAAGAAGAAATAAAATTGTCTCTGTTTGCAGATTACATGATATTACATAGAGAACACCTTAAAGACTACACAAGCTATTGAAACTAATAAACACGTTCAGTAAAGTTGCAGGATGTAAAAT
Organism: Orcinus orca; assembly: GCF_937001465.1. Lineage (NCBI taxonomy): Eukaryota > Metazoa > Chordata > Mammalia > Artiodactyla > Delphinidae > Orcinus > Orcinus orca. Next base: position 12,762,051 of record NC_064563.1, on the reverse strand, counting down.
CAACATAGAAAAATCAGTTGTCTTTTTAGAATTAACAATGAAATATCTGAAAAAGAAATTAAGAAAACAATTACATTTTCAATTGCATAAAATAAAATAAAATACTTAGGAATAAATTTAACCAAGGAAATGAGAGATCTGTACACTGAAAACTATAAAACACTGATGAAAGAAATTGAAGAAGACACATATAAATGGAAATATATCCTGTGTTCATTGATTGGAAGAATTAATATTGTTAAAATTTCCATGCTACCCAAGGCCATCTAAAGATTCAGTGCAATCCCTATCAAGATTCCAATGGCAGTTTTAAGAGAAGTAGAAAAAACAATCCTAAAATTTATATGGAACCACAAAAGACCCTGATAACCAAAGTCATCTTGAACAGGAAGAACAAAGCTGGAGGTATTACATTACCTGATTTCAAAATATATTACAAAGCTATATTAATCAAAATAGTATGAGACTAGCATAAAAACAGACATGTAGACAAATAAAAGAGAACAGAGAGCCCAGAAATAAAATCCACACATTTATGGTTTATTGATTTCAAAAAAGTGCAACAACACACAATGGAGAAAGGACAGTCTCTTCCATAAATGGTGTTGGGAAAACTTGATAGCCACAAGCAGAAGAATAAAATTGGATCCTTATCTCACACCATATACAAAAATCAACTCAAATGGATTAAAGTCTAAAACATATGATCTGAAACTATTAAAATACTGGAAGAAAACATAGGGGAAAGGCTTCTTGACATTGGTGCGTGCAATCCTTTATTAGATAAGACCGCAAAAAGCACAGGCAATGAAAAAAAGATAGTCAAATGAGGTTGTATTAAACTAAAAAGCTTCTGTATAGCAAAGGAAACAAGAAACAGTGAAGGAACAACCTATGGGATGGGGAAAATATCTGCCAACCATACATCTGATAAGGGATTAATATCCAAAATATATAGGGAACTCAAACAACTCAAGCAAGAATACAAATAACCTGATTTTAAAAAGGGCAAGAACCTGAGTAGATATTTTTCCAAAGACACCCAAATGGTCAACAGGTATATGAAAAAGTGTTCAACATCACTAATCATCAGGGAAATGCAAATCAAACCACAATGAGATATCACACCACACCTGTCAGAATGGCTATTATCAAAATAATAAAAGATGAAGTGCTGACGAGAAAAAACCCCTGTGCTCTGTTGGTGAGAATGTAATGTACAGCCATTGTGGAAAACAAAAACATTCAGATCACAGCAACAGATGAACCTGGAGGACATTACGCTAAATGAAATAAAAGAAGCCAGGCACAGAAAGACAAATACTACAGGACCTCACTTATATATGGAACCTAAAAAAGTCAAAATTCATAGAAGCAAGGAGTAGAATGGTGGTTTCCAGGGGGTGTGGGTGGGGTAAATGGGGAGATGTTGGTCAAAGGGAACAAAGCTGCAGCATTATGCAGGATGAATAAGTTCCGAAGACCTAATGTACAGCATGGTGACTAATATTATCAATACTATATTGTATACTTTTTGAAATTTGCTAGGGGAGTAGATCTTAAGTGTTCTCACACCACCGCCCCCGCCTGTTCAAGTCTATATTCAGATGGCCCTAACCTGTTAATCCTGATGCATCCTCACACGGGGCTGGAGATGTGTTCCTGCTCACCACTGCCCTTCCAGCTCTGAGTACAGGCATTTTTGGTGCCGTAGTGCCAGGCAACAGGGAGAGGTCCCCTGTCATGCTCACGCGTGTATCTATTCCCACCGCTCCTCCCTCTGCCCCTGCAGGGGTGGACTGTAGTCGAAAGAGGGGGAAACACACAGAGACCCCAGTGATTTAAGGTCCTCCTATTCTGAGGGCTCGAGTGCAAGTGTGGGTGATGGGAGGGGTAAAGGGCGGAAGCCAGGGCCATCTGAGTCACACTGTGGGGCAGGGCGGGGCGGTGCAGGGGGCCCAGTCTCTGCAGTCATCTGAAGGCCTGGCTGGGGCTGGAAGCTCTTCAGAGACCTCAGTTCCTGGCCACACAGACTTTTTCACAAGGCTTTGTGAGTGTCTTCGTGACACCTCAGCAGGCTTCCCCAAGAACGAGTGATACAAGAGTGAGAAAAAGGAAAGGCCACAGCCTTTTGTGACCTAGTCCTGGAAGTGACACACTGTCACTGGAAGCAAGTCACTGAGTCCAGGCCACAGTCAAAGGAAGGAGAGTTAAGCTCCACCTCTTGAAGGCAGAGCACCAAAAAAACTGTGGCCATTCCCCCACTATCTGCTCTTCTTGAGTCGAGCCTGTGCTTTCCAACCTGCTCTTTCCTTCTCAGAAGGCTTCTGGGTTCCTTGTGCATCCTCGCCAGCTCTCCGCCCTGAATCTGCAGGGGGCACACAGCTGGTCCTTCTCTTGAGCTTAGCACTCTTTCTCCAACTATGTGACATTGTCGCCAAGAACCAATTCACACCCGTCTTCCCCCTCCTGACACCCTGTGTTTTGGAAATGAGGCACACCTGAATAGCAGAAAAATGGGCCAAGTTTCCTCGCTTGGATGCCTGGAACTAAAAACTTATGAATCTGGGGTAAACAGGTCTAACTTGAGCGTGCGTCAGATCACCCAGAGGACTTGTTAAAACACAGATTTCTGAGTTTCCAAGACTCAGAAGTCTTGGAAGTTGGGTGGGGATTTGTAGTTCTTATGTTTCCAGGTGCTGCTGCTGGTCCATGGACCACACTTTGAGAACCACTGGTCTAAAAGTTAGCAAAATAAGTGTATCTTCAGTGACTGAATTATTAGGGTACACTTACTCAGATGACCGTTTTCTGCAGGGAAATTTGGATAAACTTACAACTTCCTTGGAAAATTCTACTTTGTGACAGTCTTCTTCTGGTCTCTTATCTTCTCCCTACGTTCCTGCCCTCCCTTTAAACATCACATCCACCTTAAAAGCATACATAACCGTATTTTAAGATTTCCGTTTGTAACTATATTTCAGTTCATCGGCGTACAGATTCTCAGAATTGAGGCACTCTGGAAGAGGCCTGTGGTTTGCAAATTCAAAAACATATTTTGAACTGAGGTCAATTTAAAATATATATCATTACTTCTTTTTGGCCTTTCTTACATGCTCCAAATTTCTTTTACCATCCCCCCACCCCCGCCTTATATATCAGTTTCAGTTGTCTTTATAAAAGTGAACAGCTCTTGGGCTTCCCTGGTGGCGCAGTGGTTGAGAGTCCGCCTGCCGATGCAGGGGACGTGGGTTCGTGCCCCGGTCTGGGAGGATCCCACATGCCGCGGAGCGGCTGGGCCCGTGAGCCATGGCCGCTGAGCCGGCGCGTCTAGAGCCTGTGCTCCACAACAGGAGAGGTCACAGCAGTGAGAGGCCCGCGTAACGCAAAAAAAAAAAAAAAAAAAAAGTGAACAGCTTTTGAATTAGGAACTTCACAAACTCAAGGCAACTGATAAGTGGTAGCATCCAATATTCAAATGACGTTCTAAAGTAATTTTCCTTTTTTTTTTTTTTTTTTTGCGGTACGCGGGCCTCTCACTGTTGTGGCCTCTCCCGTTGTGGAGCACAGGCTCTGGACGTGCAGGCTCAGCGGCCATGGCTCACGGGCCCAGCCGCTCCGCGGCATGTGGGATCTTCCCGGACCGGGGCACGAACCCGTGTCCCCTGCATTGGCAGGCAGACTCTCAACCACTGCACCACCAGGGAAGCCCAATTTTCCATTTTTATTCCTGCCCTATTTCAGTCAGTCTGGGAGATTCCTGGAAAGAACTTGTGCTAAAAGCATTTCCATTTCCATTAGTAGGTGGCTCCATAAGTAGCCAATTTGTTTTATTTTTCTGTGGATCGTTCTCAACCCTATTTGCCCAAGTTGAGTCACACTGTCAAAGAAAGCTTAAATGGTTTCTATTCAAAGAGCTCAAACTTGTTTGTCCTGGTGTGCAATTATAAACACATTTAGAGAAAAAGGAAAATAAGGCCATACCAATATATACGATTTTTCTGTCAGTGACCTCTCTTGTCTCCAGTCTATTTTTATTTAAAATGGAGTCCAGCTTTTAAAGAATAATGAATGTAAAGCGTTTATTACATAATGACTTAGAGGCAGGATCACTATGTATTAAAAGACCTACTGGGAGGCAATTTTCCAAGTTAAGGCCCCAAAGCCAAGGTCTTTGAGGAGCACTTCCTCCCCCACGTCTGCAGGTCTCATGAACGCCATGTCCTGTTCTGGTGAGTTCCTTTATACAGGAATTTGTGGAGCAGCCTCGGCTGCACACACTCAAACACGCGGCCACGCGGATTATCACTGGGGATCTGGATTTATCCTCAGGTGCCTGTCGCTCAGGGCCCTGAACCCTCAAACCTCAGCCCAAAGTCAGCCTGGCGGCCCCATTAGCGGGTCCAGGGCTCGAGCTGCGTCTCGTATCTTTTCTCAGATGAGGAATCCAGAGGCTCACGTTTTCCACACGCAGGGTTAGCGAAGTGAACGGTACTGTGTGATCTATTTCTTTCTCACTTTATCACAACTGTTCTCCATACTTTGCCATTATTGTTCTTTAGGAATCCTGAGGTTCCCCCCCTTATAAAAGCCCAGTATTTTGCAAGATAATCAAAATGGAAAAATCAAAACATTCTCATTTAAATTCACAGACCCATTGGTTCTCTTTCAAATCTTTTTTCTTTTAAAATTGTCCCTTCAAGATAAAACCATACAATATGTGACCTTGGAAAAGTCCCTTGATTTCCCCGAGTCTGTTTCCTTATCCGTAATATGGGAATTACAGATAATCTGTAATATGGGAATAATAATAATCCCTCCTTTCAAAAGATTGCTGTGAAGATGAAATAAATTATATGTATGAAAGTTCTTAAGAGTTATGTAAACTTGATTATCATTACCTCAAATTCAGATCAAAACAATACCGATAATCAATATTAATGCCGCCTGGGAATCCCCTGGCGGTCCAGTGGTTAGGACTCAGAGCTTCCACTGCAAGGGGCCCAGGTTCGATCCCTGGTTGGGGAACTAAGATCCCACAAGCTGCAGGTTGCAGCCAAAAAAAAAAAAAATTGAATTAAAAAGAAAAAAAAACCCTATTAATAGCTGCCTAAAACAGAACAGCCCTCACTGTTGCAGATTTCCTAGAAAAGTTATACTAAATACTTAGATTTTATCTATTTTCTCTTGCGCATTTTTTTCTTGTTTTCCCAAAGCCCCCCATTCCTTCAGTCAGTGGCATTCACTACCTCAGAGGATGGGTAAGTCTGCCAGGTCTGGGGAATCCCCAGCACAAGCGGCCTGAACCCCCAGAGTGTGGACCCCGACGAGAAGCCACATCCAGCATGGCACCTGGTGGTAGCATTACAAGGTCTGAGGGAGAAGCCCAGGCAGCTGGGCCTGAGAGAGGCCTGCAGAGACCCGGGCATCCCAGCACAGTGTGGGGAATGCGGCCAGAAACTCCCCATGGTCCCGGAGGGAAGACGAAGGGACTGAGCAGAGGGCAAACTGGAAGAGCTCTGGCTGTCTGTAGAGAGTGGATGCTATCTGCAGATTAGCAGGGCCTGAGGCTGAAACACAAGGCAGATGAAGCCTAATGATGGAACGCCATGAGAAGAGAGGACAGTGGTGGCAGCTGGCCTCTGAAGATGGCCCCCAATGAACCACACCTGTGCCGTCCCCTCCCACGCTGAATCTGGGTTGGCCTATTACTCCCTGTAACCGACAGAGTGCAGCAGAAGAAATGCTGTAACAGCTCCAGGCCTAAGTCTTAAGAAAGCCTGGCAGGTTTACTCTAGTTTTTGTGGAAGTCAGCCACCGTGTGAGAAGCCCAGGTCCCCTGCTGGAGAGAGCAGCCCGTGGAGAGGCCCTAGAGGAGAAGACACCACTGGTGGAGAGAGGCCATGTGGAGGAGTGCCAAGGCACCAGGGTTGTCCTCCTGACAGCTTACGACTGTCAGGTACAAACTGGCCTGACAAAGCCAGGTGTATTGAGCCACTGCAGAGACAGACCACACCCCAGAGGAACCATGGGGCATCTCACCAACAAAAGTAAAGCAGAGTTAGCATAAGGTTTGGGGGAAGGGTGGGGTTTAGCGGAATACAAATGAAGCTGAGATTTTTGTTTGTTTTTAATTGAAAAACCAGTTTACTAAACTGAGGTCATCAAAGAAACTCAGTGTAAAGTGGCATTAAGAGCCAACAATTTTCCATGCCAAGGGCTTGTCTATCATTTTTAAAACTGAGATGCCGTATTCCACAGGCCCAAAATTCACATACCATAAAATTCACCATTTTAGAGTATACAATTCGGCGATTATGATACTGAATCAAAGTTTTGATAGGCTCAAAGCAAAGCAGGCTCCGTGTAAAGGATTCCACATCTGCTCAGGACTGTGAGATGGACGCCAGGGTCATGTTTCCTCAGACACTAAAGGGTTATGATAGACGGAAAATGCCGTGTCCAGAAACTCTGCACCTGAGGAGGTGCATCTGAGGTTTGCCCAGAAACAAACCAAGGCTTTTTCTCTGTGTCCAAGTGACTTGGCTCCTCTGGGCAAAATCGGGGCGTGTCATTCTTACTGATGAAAGTTTCTGATAGTCTATGATTTTAGAAAACAAAGTTACTCAGGAATAACAAAGATGGTTGTTAGGCCTTTCCCCTTGCAGTGAGTCCCTGGATGGAATATATTCTGTCAATTCTGCATATCATTCAATCCATGTCTCATACTCCAGCCGAATGAAAGGCTGAGCAGATTTTTACATTCTTAGCCAGAGCTAATTTTTACTTTCTCAGAAAGAGAAGGCAACCCAGACCTTCCAGCTCAGCGGGGCCTCTGGGACCCAGGTGCAGCTGCTCTCAGACTGCAGCTGCTCGAGATCTCAGGTGAGATGAGAAGAATCCGCTGAGCCCCATCAACCCACCAAACTGTGAGAGAGAATGTCTTGTGTTTACCCACTACATTTGGGGATGGTCTGTGATACATAAATAGATTACTGAACAGCCATGCCTGAAGCAGACCTCTCCTCTGTTGGGAGACCTAGATCACCCTCAGGGAAGAAGAAGCCCGGGGAGAGGCGTGAACCTCAATTAGAGGAAGCACTTAGTCAAAGGAGACTTGAGTGTTACCCTCTGGTGGTAGAAGTTAGAGCACAGTTACCTCTGGGGGATGTAGGGTTGGGTGGAAAGGGCAGGAGGGAGCCCTCTGGATTGCCGGAGGGAAGTGTTAAATATCTCAATCTGGGCAGGGCTTACATGGACGCACACCTACATAACAATTCACTGAGCTGTACATGTAAGACAGCGAGCAGAACTGGAGCTCAGGAGCTAATTTCTATTAGAGTAACAAAGAAAAGTTAACTAGTTCTGTGAAATGTATACCTGCCGCAAACAGGCTGTACAAGTGAACACAAGGAATTATGACAGATGCATGAAGTAAATAAATATTTATGCAGGGAAAAGGTATTAATTATGAGTCTAAACACTGACTGAAAAAGATGCCAAAGAGGAACATGATTGAGAGCAGGGAATTTAAGAAGAATATAAAATTACAAAATTGCTGGAATATTCACTCACACAATTCCTATTTTATGAATTAAATTAGAAGTAGGCTGTACCCTCTTCAAGATCACTGTCACTGGAATTAGAGATGGAAGGAAGCTTTGAAATTGTCTTTTACTGGTTCTCAAACTGGTCTGCACACTGGCATCACCAGGGGAGCTTTAAAAGACACTGATGCCTGGGTCCCACCCTAGAGATTCTGATGTAATTGGGCTGGGGTGTGGCCTGAGAACCAGGATCTTTAAAAGCTCCCCAGGTAAAGTAAAAAATGATCCTTTTTAAAATCACATCAAAAAATATATAAATAAATAAAGGAAGTGAAAGACTTATATGCTAGGAACTATAAAACATTGATAAAGGAAACTGAAGATTATTCAAAGAAATGGAAAGATATCCCATGCTCTTGGATTGGAAAAATTAACATTGTTAAGATGGCCATACTACGCAAAGCAATCTACAGATTTAATGCAATCCCTATCAAATTACCCATAACATGTTTCACAGAACTAGAACAAATAATCCTAAAATTTATATGGAACTATAAAAGGCCCAGAATTGCCAAAGCAATCCTGAGGAAAAAGAACAAAGCTGGAGGCATAACCCTCCCAGACTTCAAACAATACTACAAAGCTACAGTAATCCAAACAGTGTGGTATTGGCACAAAAACAGAGATCAAAACATAGATCAAAAACATAGATCAATGGTACAGAATCAAGAGCCCTGAAATAGACCCACACACCTACAGTCAATTAATCTTTGACAAAGGAGGCAGGAATATACAATGGAAAAAAGACAGTCTCTTCAGCAAGTGGTGTTAAGAAAGCTGGACAGCCTCATGTAAATCAATGAAGTTAGAACACACCCTCACACCATACACAAAAAATAAACTCAAAATGGCTTAAAGACTTAAATATAAGACATGACACCATAAAACTCCTAGAAGAGAACATAGGCAAAATGTTCTCTGACAGAAGTTGTACAAATGTTTTCTTAGGCCAGTCTCCCAAGGCAATAGAAGTAAAAGCAAAAATAAACAAATGGAACCTAATCAAACTTTATAAGATTTCGCACAGCAAAGGAAACCATAAACAAAATGAAAAGACAACCTACGGACTGGGAGAAAGTAGTTGCAAATGATGTGACTGACAAGGGCTGAATTTCCAAAATACACAAACAGCTCATACAGCTTAATTATCAGAAAACCAAACAACCCAATCAAAAAATAAGCAGAAGACCTAAATAGACATTTCTCCAATGTCTTTTTAGGCACACAGTCACTATAGGGACATGGGGACTTCTCTTATCACAGTGGGACAAAGCTAGCTCTGTGACTCCATGAGGGTTGGGGACCAGAGGCAGAGGGTTGGGGGTCAGATGGCCAACAGGCACATGAAAAGATGCTCAACATCGTTAATAACTATAGAAATACAAGTCAAAACAACAAGATATCACCTCACACTGGTCTGAATGGCTATCATTAAAAAGTCTACAAATAATACATGCTGGAGAGGGTGTGGAGAAAAGAGAACCCTCCTACACTGTTGGTGGGAATTGTAAATTGGTGCAGCCACTATGGAGAACAGTATGGAGGTTCCCCAAAAAACTAAAACTAGTGTTGCCATGCGATCCAGCAATCCTACTCCTGGGCATATATCTAGAGAAAACTCTAATTCCAAAAGATACATGCACCCCTATGTTCATAGCAGCACTATTTACAATAGCCAAGACATGGAAGCAACCTAAATGTCCATCGACAGATGAATAGATAAAGAAGACGTATACACACACACACACATACACAATGGAATACTATTCAGCTATAAAAAAAGAATGAATAATGCCATCTGCAGTAACATGGATGGACCTAGAGATTATCATACTAAGTGAAGTAAGTCAGAAAGAGAAAGACAAATATCAGATGATATCACTTATATGTGGAATCTAAAATATGATACAAATGAATTTATTTACAAAACAGAAACAGACTCACAGACATAGAAAACAAACTTGTGGTTACCAAAAGGGAAGGTGGGGGAGGAATAAATTAGGAGTTTGGGATTAGCAGATACAAACTACTATATATAAAGTAGATGAACCAAGGTCCTACTGTATAGCACAGGGAACTATATTCAATATCCTGTAATAAACCATAATGGAAAAGAATATGAAAAAGAATATATATATGTACATAGCTGAATCACTTTGCTGTACACCAGAAAGTAACACAACATTGTAATTACTTCAATTTAAAAAAAACTTAAAAAAAATAAAATAGAAGCTCCCCCGGTGATGGCAGTGCACTCACCACTAGGGTTGAGAACTTAGGGGTCAATTTCAACCACTTTTCACAATTTCAACCACTTTTCACTTTGCACATGGAGGTCCAGTGCAGACAAATGGCTGTGAAATATGCATTATTTGGCCGTAGCCAATTTTCTCTGATGTGCCCTAACAGGAGAGAGCTGTGGCATGGATAATGCCAAAGAGTGAATAATCTAAAAATAATTTGTTTGGTTTGGGAAAGCAGCACGTGACTTCCCGGCCGCAGACTGGCCTGGCTAATTCAGTTTGGCTCAAATGAATGCGCCTTTTCCTGATTTTACACTGACAGCCCAGGCCTGTGCTGAGCTGTGGAAGGAAGGTGGCCAAATTAAAAGCTGGCTGTGACCAGTTTCCCAATGGGAACAGACAAGCTGTCAAAGGTACACAGTCACTACAGGGACATGGGGACTTCTCTTATCACAGTGGGACAAAGCTAGCTGTGACTCCATGAGGGTTGGGGGCCAGAGGCAGAAGAGGGTGTGAAGGGAGAGAGGTTAATGGTGATCAAAGCACTCTTTTGTACAAGGTTTCCTGCTAAGCATTTCTGTAAACAGACATGCTCCAGGCAACTCTGAGTTAGGTGTTCTATTTCCTCCCCCCATTACAGAGATGAGGAAACTGAGGCTCGGAGTGGTATAACCACCAAAGCAGAGCAGGGTGGAAATTCAGGCTTATCATCCTCTGCCCAAGAGAAGAGTCCCGGCCCAAAGCTGAAAAATGAGCTGTTGATGGACCTGGGTCAGATCCTTAGATTTTAAGTCTTGGTGAATGCACTTTGGCCCCCTTATTTTTCAGCTCTAACAGTCTTACGGCAGCAGTAGAGAGACCTCCAGAAGTGCCCTGCGGCAGCAGAACTGACAGAGAGCCCCAGTGGAGGCTCCCTGAAACCTGTCTCTGGCACCTGTGCTGAACCTGCATCACCCAGGCACCATGTGGCTCCCCTCCCATGTCTGCGTGAACGGGGGGGCCCTTTCCCGGGAGACATGGATCTCGGATAGAAGCCTTGCCAAAGTTCCTTGGACTGCGTGGCAACCAGGGTGCTCCCACCCAACCTTCCCCCCGTCCTCCTTTCCTGGGGTCCCGTCTTCATCGCGTCTGATGGCCCTCCCAGCCTTCCCAGCCCCTCCCATTTCCTCTCACACAGATGTTTCCCTTAATAAAATTCTCACGTTTAATCCCATCTTCGCATCTGCTTCTCAAAGGACCTGGACTGAAGTAATGCCTCTCCCCACTGGTGCCCCAGCCATGCACACATCACCGTGGGTGGAAGAGGGAGCAAAGGAGGTCACCTTCTGCTGATTCACCTGGGGACCCTGGCCTGAGATTCTGAAGGTGCAGGTGACAGAGGCAATATGTTTGCCTTCGTCACTGGTCTCAGTGCCAATGAAGGAAGGAAGTCGAAGTGGCAAGTAATTGACTAGCACTCCCATTTGCCCTAATTCAACTGCCAAGAAGTCACTTTTTGTTGCAGGTGACCACAAGCACAAACAACAGTTTGGATTTTTTCCCCATCTTGTTATGTCCCTTGGGGAAGATATTCAAGCCCTGCACCCTCAGTAACTCCTTGTGGGGAGATTTTCTTGCCATCTTTTCTCCCTGTGAAGGAAGAGAGAACGTAAACGATATCCTGATTCTAAAACACCTAGAAAGGGGCTTCCCTGGTGGCGCAGTGGTTGAGAGTCCGCCTGCCTATGCAGGGGACATGGGTTCACGCCCTGGTCCGGGAGGATCTCACATGCCGCGGAGCGGCTGGGCCGGTGAGCCATGGCTGCTGAGTCTGCGCGTCCCGAGCCTGTGCTCCGCAACGGGAGAGGCCACAGCAGTGAGAGGCCCGCGTACCGCAAAAAAAAAAAGAAACACTAAAACACCTAGAAGGAAGTGGTCCACGGTCATCAGTATCATTTAGCATTGTTCTGGAAGTACTAGCCAATGCCACCAGATGAGAAAAAGGAAGAAGAGGTTAGAGAGAATTCATTAAGGTACGGAATTAGTATACAAAATATGCAAACAATAGCCAAATATAAATATAGTGGAAGATAAGAACTTATTTACAATAGTGACAAAACAGAATAATGTCTACGAACAAGTTTAACAAAAGTTGTGTAGTGCCAATAGGATGAGAATTTTAAAACTCCACCTTTAATAAATTCAAAGATACCTTATTCTTGAATAGAAATAAAAGTTTAAGATCCAATCATCCAAATATTCATATTTAATACAATATTTAATACATATCCATTTAACGTCACTCTGTATTAACCACATCTTATTTTCTGTAATGCTGATGCTTTGACACCTGGGCCTTGCTGACCCCAGGGACTGCCCCTCCCAGGTTAGCTAGTTCCCTGCTGGCAAACAACTCTTTTTATATGCAAATCAACCCTGAGCCCATGATCCCAACCTCCCTCTTTATAGTGCTCTGTATTGGGCTCTCACGTTCCAGGCCTCTTATCTCCCTGCCCTAATCACCACAGGGTCAGGTACCAGATGCCTGGGGCAGCCCCTGCACCCTGGAGTCCATGGATGTTGTTCAAACTAGCCAATCCTAAACCAGCTTAATCTGCCTCACCTGTTTCTTTCCAAGGACAGCACGGTAAAGACTTCAGCTGTAAGTTGCCTCTTTCTCTGTGCCCGGAGACCACCCTCACCCTTTCCCCATGCAGCCCTGCACGGTGTGGGACCCTCTCCTCTCCAGAACTGTGAGTAAGAAACTATCTTTTCTTGGCAATCGTCTCCTGATCTGTTGGCCTTACTGAATGTGAAGTCCTTCTATTAATACACTAAATTTTAAAATTTACTCCAATGAAAATACTAGATTTTTTGTGCTACTAGAGTTAATACAGAAAAATAATCAAATGAAGATAAGCATGAAAGCTCTGAAGAAGAATGACGTAGGCAGAGTGGTGGGGAGAGGGCACAGCTGGACGGTGGGCGAAGGGCAGGGGGCGAGAATGGCACTGTGAGTTATGAAATGGAGTTAGGAGTATAGTGGATGTAAATATCAGTGCACAGCACTAAAGTGTGAAAGAAGTATTTATCTCCAGTAACTCAACTTTACTTTTGACCTCCATTTGGAGGAGGAACTTGGCCCAGTTCCATCAGGGCCTCGAGGCCCAGACCCCACCCCTACACGGTGGGGCTTGTCTAACCCAGGCACCAGGGCTGGGCTTTGATCCTCCGTGGCTCACCTCTCCACGCTGCACCCTCAGAATTGTTTGCTGCGGCTTTTGTGATATAACCCCCCCGGGGCCGCCACCCCTGCAAGAAAATGTCCGTGATGTATATATCACGATTCTTCAAGGGGGAGCCCACAGAGGAGCTTGCCAAACAGCAGGAGGATGCAGGCCCTGGAAGATGAGGGGTGGGTGACATCTGGGTACACAGGCACTAGGTCAAGGCGGGAAGGGAGATGGGAATTCGATGCGTCATGAATATCGTGCGTAGTGACGAAGGTACACGCAGGGTGCTGTAGGAGGGCTGGGAGAGAGGATAGCTTCACGGAAGAGGTGACAACATGGCTGATACCACATGGCAAACGGCGGGGAGCACACAGAGCTCAGGCTACGGGGAAAGCAGGTCTGATTTCCTGAGCCCTCCCTGATCACTGGGGTGAGGAGGCAGTACCTGGGAACACGCTGGGACCAGGGAATGAGCCTCAGGACGATCCAGGTAGCCGTAGATGAAGCACTCCACAGAGCTGGCTCCAGTGACCCCTGGGAAGAAGATCATGGGTGACGCCATCTCTGGATATTTCCAGGCCTGAGTCAAAATTTAAAGTGTTCCCTTCAAACTTTGAAACTGGAGATCCAGGGGTTTCTAGCTGTGCCTTTTCTCTCTGCTCCCTAACTGCAGGGTTAACCACACAACCTGGATTCACCATGGGTTCACTAACCAGCTAGCCTCTCTCCTAGAAGAAAAGGCCTTGGAGGGGAGGGACGATCCAAGATGATCCAGTGAAAACCAGAGGCTTAGGCAGCCTTGCCTGTCAGATCTGAACCCAAGGTGTACTTTAATCTGCACCTTATCTTTGGGAGGATTTCACAGGATCTTCAATTTCCTTTATCCACATTACTCCATTATTCAGATGAGCAGCAGCAAATGCAACCAGAAAACACCAGATGATTCAAACTTCATCTGTATACATTTCACTCTCCACAGCAGTCAGCAGAGTCAGTTTTACCAGAGTTTCTCAATCATAATTCCCATCTGGAATTTAACTGGTTTCCAACTTTCTTAATACACTCATATGAAATTCCATCCTAGTCACTCTAAGTTTGCATGTATCAATACTTTAATAATCATGTGCCACTTCTTCATGGCAGTGCATTGCTTCCCCACTGCCTAGAGAAGTGTCTTAAAAACAGTAAAGGAAGTTGGTGCAGCCACTATGGGAAACAGTATGGCGGTTCCTCAAAAAACTAAAAATAGAACTACCATACAAGCCAGCAATTCCACTTCTGGGTATTTATCCAAAGAAAATAAAAACATTAATTCAAAAAGATATATGCACCCCTATGTTCATTGCAGAATTATTTACAATAGCCAAGGTATGGAAACAACCTCAATGTCCATTCATAGATGACTAGATAAAGAAGATATGGTGTTAATATATACAATATACTACTACTCAGCCATACAAAGAATGAAATTTTGCCATTTGCAGCAACATGGATAGATCTGGAGGGTGGTATGCTAAGTAAGTCAAACAGAGAAAAACAAATACTGTATGATTTCGCTTACATGTGGAATCTAAAAAACAAAACAAATGAACAAACAAAATAAAACAGACTCATAGATACAGAGAATAAACTGGTGGTTGCCAGAAGGAAGGAGGGTGGAAGGATAGATGAAATAGGGGACAAGGTTTAAGAGGTAAAAACTTCCAGCTATAAAATAAATAAGTCATGAGGATGTAATGTACACATAGGGAACATAATCACTAATATTGTAACAACTTTGTATGGTGACAGATGGTAACCGGTCTTATTGTGGTGACCATTTCATAATGTATAAAAATAGCAAATCACCATGTTGTACACCTGAAGCTAACACAATATTGTATGTTTCTTATAATTCAGTTAAAAGTAGTAAAAGAATAAATACATTTTTGGAAGCAATATTATTTTCATTTTCCTTTGGTGTTCGAAATCCTATTATTTCTTTGTAACAGATCTGAGAACTTTTCCCTAAGGAAAACATACTCAAGTGACATAATAAGCTGAGCTACTTCAGAGGTGCATATGTGAAATAACCATAGAAAATATCCACTGAGCTATTTCCAAACATCATGAATTCTCATTCAGCTATTATCCAGTGAGCAGGTGGCTGTTTAAGGAAATAAAAACACACAGCCCCTGTCTTCCAGGAAATGACTCATTCTATTTGGGAAATAAGACCCATTTACTTGCAAAGTGAAACCACACTGCTAAACAGGACACAATTCCAGCCAACATTCTCCTCTTCTCTAAAGTTGCATCTTCCTAAAACACAATGGCATTTATGGAGTGCCTTCTATATACCAGGCACTGGGCTTCTGGATAACTTTTTGAACCCCTAGACAACCCCATGAAGTATGAAAGGTTTGGGAAAGAATATCAGTAGAGGAACTAACCTGATAAGTCATTTCCAAGCCTGAATTCTCAGCGTTCCTAAATTAAGAAAACAACCATAATCTTTCAAAGTTCAGTTTTTATGAGGCACTTGAGTATTCAACATACTAGGATCCCGTAAGAATGTTCCTTATTAAACTAGGGGATACAAAACATTTACCAGTAAACTTTGACTATCAACCAACAGATTCATTTTAGAGGGGCTTATTCAATATCTTATCCTTCTAAGGAAAGATCCCATTTATAAAGCAGGCAGTCAGTGGACAGTGCTCCTGGACTAATCTGATCTTTGTTCAGACTGACCTCTGCTGGTCAGTCTATTAACCTGCCAACTTTTTTTCTCTCTTGAGATAATATGACTAGAGAAGGAGCCTTTTCCCCAAATTACATCTAGTATCCAGATTTATATAGTTCAACTCACAAATGTTCACCAAGCCCTCAACCTTTCAGCAAAATCTTATGTAGCACTTGGCTGCCAGAGGCCAGTGTCCACGGGCAGAGTAGGACACTGATGAGATTACATAAGCCGCCCACTCTCTGCCCTCCTTGGATATTCCCTATGCTCTTCTGCAGCCCAGGCTCTCTAGTCTGTATCTCAGAATACATAAGAGGACCTGCCAGGAGGCCTGATCTCAAGGGCCTGTCAGGCAAAGCCACAGCTCCCTGCAAGTATCTCCTGGGTTCCCACCTCGAAGCTGGAGTCCACAACATTGTGGAGGTCACTCAGGCTCCTAACTAGCCAACGGATATAAGTCTGATATGTACGGTACAGTCAAACTAGCTGAACTTGGATATAAAGTCCTATACTCCAACTCATCTATAAAACTGCAGATAATAAACAAGAATGACCCTGAAAATAGGTGATACTTTTCCATTTCTAGTATTTTCTTAAAACAATGTCGATTTCTGGTAAGACAATTACATAATTATTTTTACTTTAAAATCTTATAAAAGTAGGAAAAACATGAGGGAAATAAAAATTACTTAAATCCCATCACCAAGTTATATTAAAATTTTGGTTTATTTTGTGCCCACCTTTTTTCTCTATGTATGTGTGTATGAGTAAAGATGTATATCCTGACCTGGACCCATCCATTTTTGTAGCTGTGATTATTTTTCCATTAATAAATATTCATTCTTTAACACAATTTTTATTTTATGATGTTGACAGATCATAATTTACATAACCAATGTCTTATTATTAAACATTGTGGTTGTTCCTAAATAAAACTATGCTGAATGTCCTTATATATAAATATTTGACCAAATGTTTTATTATTTCTTTAAAATACATTCTTGAAATAGGCCCACTGGGTCAAAAGTTATGGGGTATGAACATTTTATGATTGCAAATACAAGCAACGCTAGAATTCCTCTATGGAATTTGTACCAATTTCATCTTCCGCCCCAGCACAGCACTCCTCTCCTCACTTCACCCTCACCAAACACTGAAAATTATAATTTAAAAAGTGCTTTGCTAAGTGGCTGGGGTAAAAAAAAAGGTTTTTCTATTTAACTTACCTATTCATTTGTATTCATACTCATACTTTTATTGATCATTTGTGTTTTTCTGTTAATTATGCATTCATGCCCTTTCCCCATTTTTCTGCTAGTGCATTAATATTTTTCTTATTTATAAGAGTTCTTTACATATTAAGGCTGTTGATTCTGTTGGTCTCAATGTGGTACACATAAACTAAGGTTGATAATCCAAATATACCCTGAAATTATTAGTTTGGGTGTGGTGTGACTTCTCCTTTGGCTTAGTAAGTTCTTTCCTGAAAAACTAAACAGAACAAAAACCCAACTCATAAGATGTAGAACAAGCCCCATTAAATACTGTGTAGACTAAGGTTGGGTAGACTAAGGTATGAAGTGGTCAATGGATAAACTATGAAGGAGAGATAGTCTAGGTACTCCAACTTACTGAACATGCCTCTACATTGCATAGTTCTGAAGCTTTTTTCTTCAAAGATGTTATTAAAAGATATGTGACTTTAAGAATGGATTTCCTTAAAAGAATACTGATGTGTCATTCAATAAACCAGTTATGGTGCTATTTAATAAACCCCTCTTTCAACTGTAAATGGTTATTTCTGTCGTAGAATACTGGTATCTTTTTATGGTTTTAATCAATTCCTGCACTATAAAATGTCATTTAGAAATGTTTTTTATTTTTCTTTGCAGAACAATTTTAACATTATAGTAATTTTGCTGTGGAAAATAAAATTCCATCTTACAGGAAAGAGATGCCAAGTCACTCATTGGCATCTTTATTTACATATTAGAGCGGGTCAGCCAGTGAAAATCCTAGAAAAAGAAAAGACAACAAACATTCAGTCAAAAGAAATAACTGTGTCAAACTATATCCTGTTTTGCTTGCTCTAAAATCTAAAAGTCCCATTATAACCACACTAGCCACAGTGGTGGTAAAGTGAAGTTTGTCTTTGGTCTAGAGCTTTTCCCAAAAAGGAGCTAAAAATCCATTAATGAATCTTGCTGTCTTGTCCTACAAAACAACCTAACATCACTTTCTGGATCTTCCCCCATTAACAATAATCAGGGCACAAAAAAACTAGAGTCTGAAAGAACCAGAAGTACATGCAAAAGAAGAGAGGAATTTACAAAACAGAAATTGGAGTCACAGATGTAGAAAAAAAACTTATGGTTACCAAAGGGGAAAAGGGGGAGAGGGATAAACTGGGAGACTGGAATTGACATATATACACACCATTATATATAAAATAGATAACTAATAAGAACCTACTGTATAGCACAGGGAACTCTACTCAATACTCTGTAATGTCCTATATGGGAATAGAATCTTAAAAAAGAGTGGATATATGTATATGTATAACTGATTCACTTTGCTGTACAGTAGAAACTAACACAACATTGTAAATCAACTATACTCCAAAAAAAACTAATAAAAAAAAAAAAAGAGAGAGAGGGAATGAAGGAGGCCCAAAGAGGACCACGAGCTCCCATGTCTAAGAAGAGCTTGAGGAGAAAAAGCAGTGCATGGAAGCCTTGCCCAGGACTAAAACCATCCTACCCACGTGACCTGGACACAGGCAACTGCAGAGATTAGGTCTTCCCTGTATTTATAGCAGGAAGCAGCCAGCTACACCATGAATTGATGACAAATGGTAACCATTTATAGTTTGTTCTCTATATCCGTGAGTCTGTTTCTCTTCTGTTATATTCATTTGTTTTATTTTAGATTCCACATATAAGTGATAATATACAGTGTTTTTCTTTCTCTGTCTGACTTATTTCACTAAGCATAATATCCTTTAGGTCCATCTGTGTTGTTGCAGATCATGGAATTTCCTTCTTTTTATGACTGAGTAATATTCCATTGTATATCTATACCACATCTTCTTTATCCATTCCTCTGTCGATGGACACTTACGTTGCTTCCATATCTTGGCTATCGTAAATAACGTTGCTATGAACACTAGGGTGCATGTATCTTTTCAGACTCACAGATACAGACAACAAATTAGTGGTCACCAGTGGGGAGAGGGACAAGATACGGGTATGAGATTAAGAGACGCAAATTACTATGTATAAAATAAATAAGCTACAAGGATATATTGCACAGCACAGAGCATATAGCCAATATTTTATAATAACTTTATGAATAATTTTATAAAAGTATAATCTATAAAAATATTGAATCACTATGCTGTACACCTAAAACATGATATTACAAAATCAACTATACTTCATTTTTAAAAAAATGACAAATGGTAATGGACACACAATCAATCAATGAAAAATAAACAGTTTAGAAACTATAATATATGGGGAATTCTACTGGAATGAAGATAAATAATGTTGAAGTGGTAGATGCAAAAAATACAAGGATAATCCTCATGGAATTATACAAGAGGAAATAAGAACTTGTATTCTCCAGCAATAGCCCCCAAATTCATAGAGAATTCAGAGAATAGACCATTAGAAGCAGATCATTTAGACAGGCATTAGCAGAGAAGGGACAATCAATTAGGGCCCTTCCGTGACTAACACAGGTCTCAAGTCTATTTTGTCTGTGTGTTCTGAATGTGCTTACCAAGCCCCTTGTGGCTTTAGTTTCCTTAGTGCTCTGATGCCCTGATGCCAGAAGGAGGGCATTCTGGTTGCAAAACTGACATCCCAGCTATCGAAAAGCATATACTCAGCTACAGATAAAATGACATGCGATTTTAAAACCTACCTATTGGGTGTCTAGCTTGCAGAAATCATTTCAACAAATAGTTTTTTTTTTTTTTCAAGGCAATCAGTAAACCCACAAAGGTACTGAGTAGGTTCTGAAAGTTGTTAATCCTACCTGAAAACAGCCTGCCTGCTTGCTCCACATAAATCCCTGCTAATGCCACCTACGCCATCACCTTTCTGGCCTAGCCTTTCTGTGCTCACCATCCCCATCACCATGCTTCTTCTTAAGTAGCTCTTCTCTCTGCTATGAAAAGAGCCTGAGAGGCTATGCCAGAGCCTCTCTCTTTCTCTCTTTCTAAATTTTAATTGAAGTATAATAGACATACAACCTTATATTAGTTTCAGGTATACAACATAATGATTTGATATTTGTACACATCGAGAAATGATCATTACAATAAACCTAGTTAACATCCATCACCATATATAGTCACAGAAATTTTTCTTGTAATGAGAACTTTTAATATCTATTGTCTTAGTAACTTTCAAATATGCAACACAGTATTATTAACTAAAGTCACTATGCTGTGCATTACATCTCCAATGACTTTATAACTGGAAGCTTATACATTTTGACCCCCATCACCCATTTTGCCCACTCCCCACCCCCCAACTCTGGCAACCACCAATCTGTTTTCTGTATCTATGAGCTTGGTTTTTTTGTTTGTTCTAGGTTCCATAAGAGAGATTATATGATACTTGTCTTTCTCTGTCTGACTTAAGTCATACAGCATAACGCCCTCAAGGCCCATCCACGTTGTTGTAATGCTAAGATTTCATTATTTTTTGTGGCTAAATAATAATCCATTGCGTATATATACACCACATTTTCTTTATCCAGTCATCCACTGTAGACTGTTTCATATCTTGGCTACTGTAAATAATGCTGCAATAAACAAGGAAGTGCATGTATCTTTTAGAGTTAGTGTTTTAATTTTCTTCCCATAAATACACAGAAGTGGAATTGCTGGATAACATGGTAGTTTTGCATTTAATTTTTTGAGGAAACTCCATATTGCTTTCCATAATGGCTGCATGTATTTATATTGCCACCAAGAGGGCACAAGGATTCCCTTTTTCTCTACATCCTTGCCAACACTTATTTCTTGTCTTTTGATAACAGCCATTCTAACATGTATGAGGTGATACCTCATTGTAGTTTTGATTTGCATTTCCCTGATGATTAGTGATGCTGAGCATCTTTTCATGTACCTGTTGACTATCTGTATGTCTTCTTTGGAAAAATGTCAATTCATATTTTCTGCCCAGTTTTTAATTGGATTGTTCTTTGCTATTGAGCTAAATGAGTTCTTTATATTTTTTGGATATTAACCCCTTATCAGACAATATGATTTCAAATATTTTCTCCCATTCAATAGGTTGCCTTTTTGTTTTGTTGATGATTCCCTTTACTATGCAGAAGCTTTTTAGTTTGAGGTAGTCCCGCTTTATTTTTGCTTTTGTTGCCTTAGCTTTTATGTCAAATTCAAAAAATTATCTCCAAGATCAGCGTCAAGGAGCTTACTGTCAGTTTTCCTCTAGGAATTTTATTGTTTCAGGTCTTATATTCAAATCTTTCATCCATTTTAAGTTAATTATTGTGTATAGTGTAAGATCGTGGTCCAGTTTCATTCTTTTGCATGTGGCTACCTAGTTTTCTCAACACCATTTAATGAAGAGATTGTCCTTACCCCACTGTATATTCTTTTCTCCTTTGTCATAAATTAACTGATCATATATGCATGGCTTTATTTTTGGGGTCTCTATTCTGTTCTATTGATCTATATATCTGTTTTAATGCCAATACCGTATTGTTTTGATTAATAAAATTTTGTATTATATATTTTGAAATCAAGTAATTTAATGCCTCCAGCTTTGTTCTTTCTAAGATTGCTCTATTTGAGGTCTTTTGTGGTTCCACACAAATTTTAGGATTGTTTGTTCTATTTCTGTGAAAAATGCCATTAAAATTCTGATAAGAGATTGCACTGAATCTGCATATTGTTTTGGGTAGTATGGACAGCTTAACAATATGAATTCTTCCAATCCGAGAGCATGGAATAGTTTCCATTTCTTTGTGCCTTCTTCAGTTTTTTTCATTAATGTCTTATAGTTTTCAGTGTACAGATCTTTCATCTCCTTGGTTAAATTTATTCCTAGGTATTTTATTCTTTTTTTTTTTTTTGCGGTACGTGGGCCTCTCACTGTTGTGGCCTCTCCCGTTGCGGAGCACAGGCTCCGGACGCACAGGCTCAGCGGCCATCACTCACGGGCCCAGCCGCTCCGCGGCATGTGGGATCTTCCCGGACTGGGGCACGAATCCATGTCCCCTGCATCGGCAGGGGACTCTCAACCACTGTGCCACCAGGGAAGCTCTATTCTTTGTGATGCAGTTGTAAATGAAGTCGTTTTCTTAATTTCTCTGATAGTTTGTTGTTACTGTATAGAAACACAACAGAACTCTGTGTGTTAATTTTGTATCCTACAACTTTACTGAATTTATTATAATAGTTTTTCAGTGGAGTTTTTAGGGTTTTCTATATATAATGTCACACCATCTGCAAATAGTAACACTTCTACTTCTTTGCTTCCAATTTGGATGTCTTTCATATCTTTTTCTTGCCTAATTGCTCTGGATAGGACCTCCAATACCATGTTGAATAAAAGTGGTAAGACTGAGCATCCTTGTCTTGGTCCTGATCTTAGAGGAAGCTCTAGCTTTTCACTGTTAAATATGATCTTAGCTGTGGGCTTGTGACACATGACCTTGATTATGTTGAGGTATGTTCCCTCTATAACCACTTTGTTGAGATTTTTTTATCACAAATGTTGAATTTTGTCAAATGCTTTTTTCTGTATCTGTTGAGATGATCATATGATTTTTATCCTTCATTTTGTTAACAAAGTGTACCATTTTGATTGATTTGTAGTTATCGAACCATCTTTGCATACCTGGAATAAATCTCACTTGATCACAGTATATAATCCTTTTAATGTATTGTTGAATTTGGTTCGCTAATGTTTTATTAAGGATTTTTACATCTACATTCATCAGGGATACTGGCCTGTAATTTTCTTTTCTTGTGGTATCTTTGTCTGGTCTTGGTTATCAGGGTAAGGCTGGCCTTGTAAAAATGAGTTTGGAAGTGTCCCTTCCTCCTTTAATTTTTGGAAGAATTTGAGAGGAATTGATATTAATTCTGCTTTTAATGTTTGGTAGAATTCACCAATGAACCCATCTGGTCCTGAACTTTTGTTTGAGAGGTTCTGATTACTGATTCAATCTCCTAACTTGTAATCGGTCTGTTCATATTTTCTATTTCTTCATGACTCAGTCTTGGTAGGTTATATGTTTCTGGGAATTTATCCATTTATTCTAGGCTGTCAAATTTATTGGTATATAATTATTCATAGTAGTCTGTATGAAATTTTGTATTTCCATGGTATCAGTTGTAATAGCTCATCTTTCATTTCTGATTTTATTTATTTGAGTCCTCTCTCTTTTTTTCTTGGTGAGTCTAGCTAAAGCTTTGTCAATTTTATCTTTTTAAAGAATCAGCTCTTAGGTCCAGTGGTCTTTTCTATTGTCTTTTTAGGCTCTATGTCATTTATTTGTGCTCTGATCTTTGTTATTTCCTTCCTTCTACTAACTTTGGGCTTTGTTTTTTCCCTAGTTCCCTCAGGTGTAAAGTTAGGTTGTTTGATTTTTGTTGTTGTTTTTTGAGGTAGGCTTTTACTGCTATGAACCTCCTTCTTAGAATTGCTTCTGCTGTGTCCCATAAATTTTGATATGTTGTATTTCCATTTTCATTTGTCTCAAAGACATTTAAAATTTTTTCTTTTGATTTCTTCTTCGACCCCTCAGTTGTTCAGTGGCATGCTGTTTTATCTCCACATATTTGTGAATTTTCTAGTTTTCTTCTTGTAACACATTTCTAGTTTCACACCACTGTGGTTGGAAAAGATGCTTTTAATCTTCTTAAATATATAAAGATTTGTTTTGTGGCCTAACATATGATCTATCTTGCAGAACATTCCATGTGCACTTGAAGAATGTGTATTCTGCTGCTTTGGGATGGAATGTTCTGAGTATATCTGTTAAGGCCATCTGTTCTAATGTGTCATTTAAGGCAAATGTTTCCTAACTGATTTTCTGTCTGGATGAGCTATCCATTGATGTAAGTGGGTATTAAAGTCTCCTACTATTATTGTATTGCTGTCTATTTCTCCTTTTAGATCTGTTAATATTTGCATATATATGCACTCCTATGTTGTGTGCATAAATATTAACAAATGTTATGTCCTATTGTTGGACTGACCCCTTTATCATTGTGCAATGCCCTTCTTTGTACCTTATTACAGTCTTTGTTTTAAAGTCTATTTTATCTGATATAAGTATAGCTACCCCAGCTTTCTTTTGGTTTCTATTTGTATGAATTATCTTTTTCCATCTCTTCACTTTCAGTCTCTTTGTGTCCTTATATCTGAAGTGAGTCTCTTATAGGCAGCATATAGATATGCCTTATTTTTATGCATTCAGCCACTCTATTTATTTTGATTCAAGAATCTAATCCATTAATACTTAACGTTATTATTGATAGGTATGTACTTATTGCCATTTTGCTGTTTTCTGGCTGTTCTGTAGTTACCCTTTCACCAACGTCCTTGATATCTGTCTTATAGAAACAGAATTTCAGTAGAATTCTATATATTTCATAGTTTCCAAATTAATTTATATTTCATTGATTGTCCAGGTATCTGTTCTGCCCATTTGTCCACTGCCTTGTTCAAAAAAGAAAAAAAAATCTAACAGCAGATACATGTATAAAGAACCAGGACAGAAAATACTTGAAAAAAAGTAAAACACTGAAAACAACAGCTGATATGTAAGGTGCAGGCATGGAGGCCAGGTATACAAGAGAAAGCAAAAGTAGCTGGATCAGAATCAGAGTACAAAGTATGAAAAGCAACTTAATCTGGGATGGGAGAGGAACATACTACACACTTTGTCATTTATTTTACTGCTACAGTCTACACCATAGTTTTGCTTTAGAGGCCAAAGTAACTAACTCTGAATATAATTGCATAAGTTACCCTATTATAGTCTCATATCCCATTGTGCTTCCTCCTCCACTCTCTGTCTTCCAGCCACTTTGGCTTTCTTTCAATTCCTTGGACTTGCCATGCTCCCTCCTGCCAAAGAGCCTTTGCACATCTTTTCCCTCACTTCTTTGCTGAATTTGTCCCTACTTATCCTTCAGCTCTCGGTTTAAGCATCACTTCTGAGAAGTCTTCCTTGTGACTCCAATATAAATTGAATTCCTTTGTGGGGTTTTTCGTTTGTTTGTTTAAATTTATTTTATTGAAGTATAGTTGATTTACAATGTTGTGTTAATTTCTGCTATACAGCAAAGTGATTCAATTATATATGTGTGTGTGTGTGTGTGTATACGCAAACACATTCTTTTTCATATTCTTTTCCATTATGGTTTATAATAGAATTTTGAATATAGTTTCCTGTGTTATACAGTAGGACCTTGTTGTTTACCCATTTTATATATAATAGTTTGCACCTGCTAATCTTAAACTTCCAATCCATCCCTTCCCAACTCCCTCTCCACCTTGGCAACCATAAGTCTGTTCTCTATATCTGTCTGTTTCTGTTTCGTAGATAAGTTCATTTGTCATATTTTAGATTCCACATACAAGTGATATCATATGGTATTTGTCTTTTACTTTCTTACTTCACTTAGTATACCATCTAGGTCCATCCATGTTGCTGCAAATGGCATTATTTCATCCTTTTTTATGGCTGAGTAGTATTCCACTGTATGTATGTATGTATGTGTGTGTGTGTATATATATATATATATATATACACACACACCCTACATCTTCATCTGTCATTGGACATTTAGGTTGATTCCATGTCTTGGCTGCTGTAAATAGTGCTGCAGTGAACACTGAGGTGTGTGTATCTTTTCAAATTATGGTTTTCTCCAGATATATGCCCAGCAGCAGGATTGCTAGATCATGTGGCAAATCTGTCTTTAGTTTTTTGAGGAACCTCCACACTGTTTTCCACAGTACGGAAATTTACTTTCCCATCAACAGTGTAGGAGGGTTCCCTTTCTCCACACACCTCTTGGGTTCCTTTGTTTTATGTTCATTCAGAACTGGGTTTCTTTTCTTCAGAGGAATTGCCTCACTCTATTGTGATACATTCAGTTGAGAGGTAACTGGACTGCACTCTCCTACTGGACAGTAAACTCCATGAAGTGAGGTCTGAGCCTGGTTTGCTCACTATGCTATTCTTAGCACCTGACACAGCACAACTAACACATACCTCAACAAATATTCACTGAACAAACAAATGAAAGTGACAAGCTCAGAAACAGTTTAGACAGAACTCAGTAAATGACAGGGTGTTCTATTTGGTAGATACTTTTGGGGGTGGGAGGGGAGATGCATTTCTGCTTTCTGCTTAGCAATCATCTTTACCTGGGCTTTCCGCATGGCTTGCGGCTCAATCATGATGTTGATAAGAGAGGGTTTAGTTGTGTCTGCCAGACTCTGCCTCAGGGATTTCTGGAGTT
This sequence comes from Orcinus orca, assembly GCF_937001465.1. NCBI lineage: Eukaryota > Metazoa > Chordata > Mammalia > Artiodactyla > Delphinidae > Orcinus > Orcinus orca. The sequence continues at coordinate 12,735,739 of NC_064563.1, read as the reverse complement.
CTTCTGGTGTTTGTACAAAATACCCTTTGCCTCCAAATGCAATCATGACATGCTCGTAATGTGAGTGTGGCAGAAGACACATTGGAGGGGCCCTGAAAAAGAAGGTCACAAGTCAATAGAAAAAATTCTCTAAAATAATTTGTGGAAAAATTTCATCTAAAATGAAAGGCATGCTTTTACGTAAACTGAGATGCCAGTATATTAAACTTTCCATACATTTTTTATTGTATGTATAGCAATGTGCAACAGAACTTTCTGTGATGATGGAAATTTTTATATCTGTGCTGCCTAGTATAGTAGTTACTAGTGACCTGTTGCAGTGAGCACTTGAAATGTGACTAGTTAAAAAGAGGAAGTGAATTTTTAACTTAAACAGCCACATGTGGCTAGTGGCTACTGTACTGGGCAGTGAAGGCTACACCATCAACTATTATGAATCCCCCCTCCAAAAAAAAGAGGAGAAAAGGAATGGTTACTACAAAACAGCAAATAACAACAAAACAACAGTCAGCGAGGCATAGCAAACATACCCACAGCCTGCTCCCCTGGGGCTGACTAACAGATTCACAACCTCCTCATCCCACAGCCAGCCACAATACTGTCTCAGTTTGGCTCTGTCATCAAATGACCAAGATTTAGCTAAGTGGTAAAAGGAAGGAAGACCTCTATATCATAAACAATATGTAAGCATCTATATTCCTACATGGTGTAGTAGGAATAGTAGGACTGGTAGCATTTGCAATAAGCCTTTTCATTAACAAGGCTTAGACATGAAACTCATTCACCTGAGCCTTCAGTGGCTCCCTGATCATAAACTATTCATTGAAGTGCCAGTCAAGGATGGTTGTGCAAAAAGGAACCATGCAGACAGGGTTCCTGTCCTTTAGAGCAGCTGACCATGAAAACAAGCAATACTGACACCACAGAAGCAGGTTTCCGGTATAGCAGACTTTTTAAAGAGAGATTAAAATAGTTGAGAAAACATAAATATACACTGTTCTGGGTTACTTACACTGTAGTAGCATCTCCAAATTTTAACATTTCCTTCCAAGTATCTGTATCAAAACCTTGGTAAATTCCATTATTATTCACCACCAAAAGTATGATTGGCAAGTTGTACCTAAAATTGAGAGCAAAATATAAAGGAAATCATTTTTCATTCTGAAGCAATTTCTTTTCATTGGATTGAAATTTTAACTTGAAAATGGATAGTTTTCTATAAGCTTTTTTGTAATATTACGGTAAGACCAAAAATTAAGCATTTGCTATCCTAATAAACACTATCAAATTATTAACAGAAACATCATGGAGCAGTAGAAAGAATGCAAGGTTAGTGGTTGGCAGACCTGGTCCCACCACTATGCAGCTACGGACCTCAGGCAAATGACTGAGCTTTTCTGACCCTTGGTTTTCACAGATCTGGGAGTCAATAAGAATGACACCTTCCATACTTAATTCCCTCTGAAGCACTTGTTCCTCACAACTGTCCTATAAGGTAGGAATTAGTACGACTCCTATTCCTACCTTAGAGGAGACTTAAGTTTGGTTAAGAGACTTAACCCTAGTCACCTGGGTCTGATGTGGTCAAGCCAGTATTTAAATCCAGGCCAACTGACCCAGAGGCCGTTCTTTTAACCACCAAGCTCTGCTATCTCCCTGCAGAAAACAAGCTTTTATCAGACCAGAACTTTTTTTTCAGTGACCTAAAAACTACTCCCCAGTTTTGCAGGTTTTGGGCATATGGTAGAGAGATCATGAACATGCTGTCCTGGATGAGACAGACCCCAGGGTATTTATACTAGTATTCTCAGGACACAGCACAGTGCCATGCATGGGGCACCTGGCACATGGTGAACGCTTGGTAACTATTTGTTAGGCAAGTGGGTCTTGGGTATAATTTTTCATATTTTGGAGAAAGAAATGCTGACTCAAGATGCTGTCTTACCTGCAGATGGTTTCCACTTCCATGCCAGAAAATCCAAATGCACTGTCTCCTTCCACACAGATGACCTGCTGCCCTGGGTTTCTATCTTTAGCCACTAGAGCAGATGCAATGGCAAAACCCAAACCGACTCCCATTGTTCCAAAAGTACCAGCATCAAGCCTGTTGGGGAACAGAGCTAAAATGAAACCTTCTGGGGCATATCACAGATGGTGGAGTTGGCAAAAAATCTAGTCATTTTTACATGGCTCATGGAAAAATAAAGAACAATAAAACATTCTCCTTAATATTAAGTTTTTAGACTGTGAGGAAATAATTTGTAAAGGATAAGCAAATGAACGGGAGAAATCACTCATGATTTCTTGGAAGACTGTGAATATATCCTCCAAACACTGAGTATACAAATTACCACATGATCTCAGGACATACCAAGCATAGAAACACTACAAAACGTCACCTACGAATACTTTTATGAAGTATGTCCTTACACTGGCTGCGTATAATTTTCAAATGTTTTCTCAATCTGCTTTTTGTAGTTTCTAATTTAACACATTCCAATTCATTATAATTGCCTTTACCTGTGACGAGGAAGGTAGTTTTGAAGCACAGTGCGCCCAATATCCATAGTATTTGCTCCTTCGCTCACCACAAAACAGTCTCTGGGCAGTTGTTCTTGAATGTGGTAGAATACTGTGTAATAATTCATAGGCAGGGATTTTTTGAAAGCTAATTCCTAAAGTATCAGAGGGAAATAGAATCAAATTAAATTAATATACAGTGAAAATAAACAGCATCAATAAGCTACTTTCAAACTTACTTGCAATAGCCAAAGGCTATGAAATTCCCAAATGGCCACTAGATGACGACTCTGAGAAGCTAATTGATCTGTCAACCGTCCTAGGGGACAGGCTAAGAAAAACGGGTCCCAGTCCCAATTTGGGACACAATCAAATAAGGCAGGAAATATCCCTCTTCCTGGAGATCCACGACACACACTAGCATATTAAAGACTAAGACGTCCTATAGTAAAGATAGCTGAAGACACTGGGTTAAGCAAAACTAAACAGTCTTATTTGAGCACTTTCAGGGAAACACTGCCTTAGAAAAAGTGAAAATTTTATTCTAGAATATTTTCATCTAAAATATGACTCTATATTTAAAATTAAAAGTGAAGTTGGGGTTTTAGAAAATCTAATCTTTCCCCACATGTACTGGAAAGGGGATATGCTTCACCCACTACTCTGGAGGGTCTCTAGATGGAGGGGAAACAGAAAGGTTATTGTCCTTGTCTAGCCAAATGCCTTTTAGAGCTTCAGCAGCAAAGCCCCACTGCCTCTTCACCTGTACTACTTTGGTCTGCTAGAGATTATACCCAAGATGGATGAGGGACCCTCCTATACTCATGCACCAGAGAAGAGAGGCAAGATCCTTCCATCTTAAACTAAGGTGATTCCTATGGAAAAGAAGGAATTAATCACTATACCATTCAGGAAAGAAAACTGAGACTGGCTCCTGATAGGAGAAAGTCATTGATTAAACTTCCAAAAAAGAAAGAATCATATAGAGACAACTCTACTTGTTTGGAAAATGCAAATTTATTCCAAGACGACTGATATATTAGGGAACAAAATGAATATAGCTGGAATTTTGTATTTGCTTATGCATGATTCCATCAGTTAGAAACACTACATGAACAGAGAAAACTACACCCAGCTGAACCAAGATGCAGAGGAATACACAAAACAGCCAAAAAAAAAAAAAAAAATCAGAACAGCTGGAGAGGAACTTCAAGATGGCAGAAGAGTAAGACGTGGAGATCACCTTCCTCCCCACAAATACATCAGAAATACATCTACATGTGGATCAACCCCTACAGAACACCTACTGAACGCTGGCAGAAGACCTCAGACCTCCCAAAAGGCAAGAAACTCCCCACATACCTGGGCAGGACAAAAGAAAAAAGAAAAAACAGACAAAAGAATGGGGATGGAACCTGAACCTTGGGGAGGGAGCTGTGAAGGAGGAAAGGTTTCCACATACTAGGAAGCCCCTTCGCGGGCGGAGACTGCGAGTGGCAGAGGGGGAAGCTTCGGAGCCACGGAGGAAAGCACAGCAACAGGGGTGCGGAGGGCAATTCCCGCACAGAGGATCGGTGCCGACCAGCACTCACCAGCCCGAGAGGCTTGTCTGCTCACCCGCTGGGATGGGAGGGGCTGGGAGCTGAAGCTTGGGCTTCGGTCGGATCACAGGGAGAGGACTGGGGTTGGCTGCATGAACACAGCCTGAAGGGGGCTAGTGCGCCACAGCTAGCTGGGAGGGAGTCCAGGAAAATTTCTGGAGCTGCCAAAGAGGCAAGAGACTTTTTCTTGCCTCTTTGTTTCCTGGTGCATAAGGAGAGGGGATTAAGAGTGCTGCTTAAATTAAATTAAATTAAGAGCGCCAGAGACGGGCGCGAGCCGCGGCTAAAAGCGCGGACCCCAGAGCTGGGCATGAGACGCTAAGGCGGCCGCTGCCACCACCAAGAAAACTATGCGAGCACAGGTCACTATCCACACCCTCCTTCCGGGGAGCCTGTGCAGCCAGCCACTGCAAGGGTCCCGGGATCCAGGGACAACTTCCCTGGGAGAATGCATGGCGCGCCTCAGGCTGGTGCAACGTCACGCCGGTCTCTGCTGCCGCAGGCTCGCCCCGCACTCCGTGCCCCTCCCTCCCCCCGGCCTGAGTGAGCCAGAGCCCCCGAATCAGCGGCTCCTTTAACCCCGTCCTGCCTGAGTGAAGAACAGATGCCCTCAGGTGACCTGCACGCAGAGGTGGGTCCAAATCCAAAGCTGAACCCCAGGAGCTGTGCGAACAAAGAAGAGAAAGGGAAATCTCTACAGGCAGCCTCAGGAGCCGCAGATCAAATCTCTACAAGCAACTTGATGTACCCTGTATCTGTGGAATACCTGAAGAGATAATGAATCATCCCAAATTGAGGAGGTGGACTTTGGGAGCAATGATATACATACTTTTTTCCCTTTTTCTCTTTTCGTGAGTGTGTATGTGTATGCTTCTGTGTGTGATTTTGTCTGTATACCTTTGCTTTTACCATTTGTCCTAGAGTTCTGTCTGTCTGTTTTCTTTTTTTTTTTTTTAGCATCGTTTTTAGCACTTGTTATCATTGGTGCATTTGTTTTTTGGTTTCGTTGCTCTCTTCTTTCTCTCTTTTTTTTTATTACTTAAAAAAATTTTTTAATAATTATTTTTTATTTTAATAATTTTACTTTATTTTATTTTATCTTCTTCTTTCTTTTTTTTCCTCCCTTTTATTCTGAGCTGTGTGGATGACAGGCTCTTGGTGCTCCAGCCAGGCATCAAGGCTCTGCCTCTGAGGTAGGAGAGCCAAGTTCAGGACACTGGTCCACAAGAGACCTCCCAGCTGCATGTAATATCAAATGGCAAAAATCTCCCAGAGATGTCCATCTCAACAACAAGACCCAGTTCCACTTAATGACTAGCAAGCTACACTACTGGACACTCTATGCCAAACAACTGCAAGACAGGAACACAACCCCATCCATTAGCAGAGAGGCTGCTTAAAATCATAATAAGGCCACAGACACCCCAAAACACACCACCAGATGTGGACCTGCCCACCAGAAAGACAAGATCCAGCCTCATCCACCAGAACACAGGCACTAGTCCCCTCCACCAGGAAGCCTACACAACCCACTGAACCAACCTTAGCCACTGGGGACAGACACCAAAAACAACAGGAACTATGAACATACAGCCTGTGAAAAGGAGACCCCCAAACACAGTAAGTTAAGCAAAATGAGAAGACAGAGAAACTCACAGCTGATGAAGGAGCAAGATAAAAACCCACCCGACCTAACAAATGAAGAGGAAATAGGCAGTCTACCTGAAAAAGAATTCAGAGTAATGATAATCCAAAATCTTGGAAATAGAATGAAGAAGATACAAGAAACGTTTAACAAGGACCTAGAAGAACTAAAGAGCAAACAACAGTGATGAACACAATAAATGAAATTAAAAATTCTCTAGAAGGGATCAATAGCAGAATAACTGAGGCAGAAGAACGGATAAGTGACCTGGAAGATAAAATAGTGGAAATAACTACTGCAGAGCAGAATAAAGAAAAAAGAATGAAAAGAATTGAGGACAGTCTCAGAGACCTCTGGGACAACATTAAACGTACCAACATTCGAATTATAGGGGTTCCAGAAGAAGAAGAGAAAAAGAAAAGGACTGAGAAAATATTTGAAGAGATTATAATTGAAGACTTCCCTAATATGGGAAAGGAAATAGTTAATCAAGTCCAGGAAGCACAGAGAGTCCCATAAATCCAAGGAGAAACATGCCAAGACACATATTAATCAAACTATCAAAAACTAAATACAAAGAAAAAATATTAAAAGCAGCAAGGGAAAAACAACAAATAACACACAAGGGAATCCCCATAAGGTTAACAGCAGATCTTTCAGCAGAAACTCTGCAAGCCAGAAGGGAGTGGCAGGACATATTTAAAGTGATGAAGGAGAAACACCTGCAACCAAGATTACCCAGCAAGGATCTCATTCAGATTTGATGGAAAAATTAAAACCTTTACAGACAAGCAAAAGCTAAGAGAATTCAGCACCACCAAACCAGCCTTACAACAAATGCTAAAGGAACTTCTCTCAGCAGGAAACACAAGAGAAGGAAATGACCTACAACAACAAACCCAAAACAATTAAGAAAATGGTAATAGGAACATACATATCGATAATTACCTTAAGTGTAAATGGATTAAATGATCCCACCAAAAGAAACAGACTGGCTGAATGGATACAAAAACAAGACCTGTATATACGCTGTCTACAAGAGACCCACTTCAGACGTAGGGACACATACAGACTGAAAGTGAGGGGATGGAAAAAGATATTCCATGAAAATGGAAATCAAAAGAAAGCTGGAGGAGCAATTCTCATATCAGACAAAATAGACTTTAAAATAAAGACTATTACAAGAGACAAAGAAGGACACTACATACTGATGAAGGGATCTATCCAAGAAGAAGATATAACAATTGTAAATATTTATGCAACCAACATAGGAGCACCTCAATACACAAGGCAAATGTTAACAGCCATAATAGGGGAAATCGACAGTAACACAATAATAGTAGCGGACATAAACACCCCACTTTCACTAATGGACAGATCATCCAAAATGAAAATAAATAAGGAAACACAAGCTTTAAATGATACATTAAACATGATGGACTTAATTGATATTTATAGGACATTCCATCCAAAAACAACAGAATACACTTTCTTCTCAAGTGCTCATGGAATATTCTCCAGGATAGATCATATCTTGGGTCACAAATCAAGCTTGGTAAATTTAAGAAAATTGAAATCGTATCAAGTATCTTTTTTGACCACAACGTTATGAGACTAGATATCAATTCCAGGAAAAAATCTGTAAAAAATACAAACACATGGAGGGTAAACAATACACTACTAAATAACCAAGAGATCATTGAAAAAATCAGAGAGAAAATTAAAAAAATACCCAGGGACAAATGACAATGAAAACACAACCACCCAAAACCTACGGGATGCAGCAAAAGCAGTTTTAAGAGGGAAGTTTATAGCAATACAATCTTACCTCAAGAAACAAGAAACATCTCAAATATTAACAACCTAACCTTACACCTAAAGCAATTAGAGACAGAAGAACAAATAACCCCAAAGTTAGAAGAAGGAAAGAAATCATAAAGATCAGATCAGAAATCAAAGAAAAAAGAAATAAAGGAAATGACAGCAAAGATCAATAAAAATAAAAGCTGGTTCTTTGAGAAGATAAACAAAATTGATAAGCCATTAGCCAGACTCATGAAGAAAAAAAGGGAGAAGACTCAAATCGACAGAATTAGAAATGAAAAAGGAGAAGAAACAACGGACACTGCAGAAATACAAAGGATCATGAGAGATTACTACAAGCAACTCTATGCCAATAAAATGCACAAACTGCAAGAAATGGACAAATTCTTAGAAATGCACAACCTGTGGAGACTGAACCAGGAAGAAATAGAAAATATGAGCAGACCAGTCACAAGCACTGAAATTGAAACTGTGATTAAAAATCTTCCAACAAACAAAAGCCAAGGACCAGATGGCTTCACAGGCGAATTCTATCAGACATTTAGAGAAGAGCTAACACCTATTCTTCTCAAACTCTTCCAAATATAGCAGAGGGAGGAACACTCCCAAACTCATTCTACGAGGCCACCATCACCTTGATATCAAAACCAGACAAAGATTTCACAAATAAAGAAAACTACAGGCCAATATCACTGATGAACATAGATGCAAAATCCTCAACAAAATACTAGCAAACAGAATCCAACAGCACATTAAAAGGATCATACACCATGATCAAGTGAGGTTTATCCCAGGAATCTTCAATATATGCAAATCAATCAATGTGATACACCATATTAACAAATTGAAGGAGAAAAAACATATGATCATCTCAATAGATGCAGAAAAAGCTTGTGACAAAATTCAACGCCCATTTATGTTAAAAACCCTTCAGAAAGCAGGCATAGAGGGAACTTTCCTCAACATAATAAAGGCCATATATGACAAACCCACAGCCAACATCAACCTCAATGGTGAAAAACTGAAAGCATTTCCACTAAGATCAGGAACAAGACAAAGTTGCCCACTCTCACCACTATTATTCAACATATTTTGGAAGTTTTAGCCACAGCAATCAGAGAAGAAAAAGAAACAAAAGGAATCCAAATCGGAAAAGAAGAAGTAAAGCTGTCACTGTTTGCAGATGACATGATACTATACATAGAGAATCCTACAGATGCTACCAGAAAACTACTACAGCTAATCAATGAATTTGGTAAAGTAGCAGGATACAAAATTAATGCACAGAAATCTCTGGCATTCCTATACACTAATGATGAAAAATCTGAAAGTGAAATTAAGAAAACACTCCCATTTACCACTGCAACAAAAAGAATAAAATATCTAGGAATAAACCTACCTAAGGAGACAAAAGACCTGTATGCAGAAAATCATAAGACACTGATGAAATAAATTAAATATGATACAAAGAGATGGAGAGATATACCACATTCTTGGATTGGAAGAATCAACATTGTGAAAATGACTATATTACCCAAAGCAAACTACAGATTCAGTGCAATCCCTATCAAACTACCACTGGCATTTTTCACAGAACTAGGACAAAAAAATTTCACAATTTGTATGGAAACACAAAAGACCCCGAATAGCCAAAGCAATCTTGAGAATGAAAAACGGAGCTGGAGGAATCAGGCTCCCTGACTTCAGACTATACTACAAAGCTACAGTAATCAAGACAGTATGGTACTGGCACAATAACAGAAATATAGATCAATGGAACAGGATAGAAAGCCCAAAGATAAACCCACACACATATGGTCACCTTATCTTTGATAAAGGAGGCAGGAATGTACAGTGGAGAAAAGACAGCCTCTTCAATAAGTGGTGCTGGGAAAATTGGACAGCTACATGTAAAAGAATGAAATTAGAACACTCCCTAACACCATACACAAAAATAAGCTCAAAATGGATTAAAGACCGAAATGTAATGCCAGACACTATCAAACTCTTAGAGGAAAACATAGGCAGAACACTCTATGACATAAATCACAGCACGATCCTTTTTGACCCACCTCCTAAAGAAACGGAAATAAAAGCAAAAATAAACAAATGGGACCTAATGAAACTTAAAAGCTTTTGCACAGCAAAGGAAACCATAAACAAGAATGAAAAGACAACCTTCAGAATGGGAGAAAATATTTGCATATGAAGCAACTGACAAAGGATTAATCTCCAAAATTTACAAGCAGCTCATGCAGCTCAATATGAAAAAAACAAACAACCCAATCCAAAAATGGGCAGAAGACCTAAACAGACATTTCTCCAAAGAAGATATACAGATTGCCAACAAACACATGAAAGAATGCTCAACATCATGAATTATTAGAGAAATGCAAATCAAAACTACAGTGAGATATCATCTCACACCGGTCAGAATAGCCACCATCCAAAAATCTAGAAACAATAAATGCTGGAGAGGGTGTGGAGAAAAGGGAACCCTCTTGCACTGTTGGTGGGAATGTAAATTGGTGCAGCCACTATGGAGAACAGTATGGAGGTTCCTTAAAAAACTAAAAATAGAACTACCATACAACCCAGCAATCCACTACTGGGCATATACCCTGAGAAAACCATAATTCAAAAAGAGTCATGTACCACAATGTTCATTGCAGCTCTATTTACAATAGCCATGACATGGAAGTAACCTAAGCGTCCATCAACAGATGAAGGGATAAAGAAGATGTGGCACATATATACAATGGAATATTACTCAGCCATAAAAAGAAACGAAATTGAGTTATTTGTAGTGAGGTGGTTGGACCTAGAGTCTGTCATAGAGAGTGAAGTAAGTCAGAAAGAGAAAGACAAATACCGTATGCTAACACATAGACATGGAATCTAAAAAAGAAAAAAAAATGGTCATGAAGAACCTAGGGGCAAGACGGGAATAAAGACACAAACCTACTAAAGAATGGACTTGAGGATACAGGAGGGGGAAGGTTAAGCTGGGACAAAGTGAGAGAGTGGCATGGACATATATATACTACCAAACGTAAAATAGATTGCTAGTGGGAAGCAGCCGCATAGCACGGGGAGATCAGCTCGGTGCTTTGTGACCACCTAGAGGGGTGAGATAGGGAGGGTGGGAGGGAGGAAGACACAAGAGGGAAGAGATACAGAGATATATGTATATGTATAATTGATTCACTTTGTTATAAAGAAGAAACTAACACACCACTGTAAAGCAATTATATTCCAATAAAGATGTTAAAAAAAAATCAGGAACAACTTTCTCACAATCAAAGAGAAAACACTATCCATATACAAAGACTTTAAACAAAAATTGCCAAATCCTGCAGAAGTGGCTCATTTTAGTGCTAACAGTGGATGGTTTGGTAGTTTCATACATTACTATAAATTTCAAAGCCTTCAGCTATCAGGCAGAGCCATGAGTGCAGATAAGGAAGTTGCAAAAGAATTTCCAGCAGTGATACAAAAGTTAATTGAAAAAGAAAGCTACAAATGGTCTCACTAACATAAAATGAAATTAAATGAAATAAATGTGAGGGGATGGATGTGTTAATTAACTAGATGGGGAGAACTCTTTCACAGTGTGTTTATCAATGCACCATGATGTACCTTTAAATATCTTACAATTTTATACATCAATTACACCTCCACAGGGACTTCCCTGGTGGCTCAGTGCTTAAGAATCTGCCTGCCAATGCAGGTAACACGGCTCTGAGCCCTGGTCCGGGAAGATCCCACATGTGGCAGAGCAACTAAGACCGTGCATCACAACTACTGAGCCTGCGCTCTAGAGTCCGTGAGCCACAACTACTGAGCCCACGTGCCACAACTACTGAAGCCCAAGCACCTAGAGCCCTTGCTCCGCAACAAAGAGAAGCCACCACAATGAGAAGCCCGTGCACCACAACGAAGAGTAGCCCCCACTCACCGCAACTAGAGAAACCCCACGCACAGCAACAAAGACCCAACGTGGCCAAAAATAAATAAATAAATAAATTTAAAAAATTATACCTCAATAAAGTGGAAATTAAAAAAAAATGAAAAAGGTGGTATCCATTAGATCAAATTTTCAGTTTTGATGAAACATCTATTATAAATGCATGCCTTGGTGGACTTATATCTTACAGGACAAACATGCCCCAACATGCCCCAGGATTTAAAGTTCCAAAAGATCTCTTGTGATTTGGTGCCAAGGTCAAACTGAGGACAAGGAGCCACACCCATCCACATTGGCTCTTACGACTCTCTGTCCAATGTCAGATCCCCTCTTTCCACTGCTTCACGGTAACTCACGAGCTATAACCTTTCCAATGCCCACTTCCACAAGAAACTTCAGGTGCCATATTTATTGTAATACATATATGAATGTGTGTGTGTGTATCTTACACGTTATGATTTTAGGAATGCAAATGTCATGCTATGACAGAACTAACTGAACCATGGCCCTGAAGTATTCTTGAGTTTCAGTGGGTCCCATATTACCTTGGATAAAGCTTCATTGCTCTTCATTTTTTCTCTCAGAATTTTCCACCACTTGCTCTCAGGAGGATACTGCCATGGTGTTTTATCAAATTGTTCTAAAAGCTAAAAAGCAGAAACTTTTTCTTTCCTTTTTGAAAATAAATCATATTAGCATAAAAATCTCTTCTAAAAAAGACAACACAGCTACAGTATCCTACCTTTCACATCACTCATACTCTGTTTTTCCTCTGGGCAGTAAACAACTGATAGAAGATAAATAGGTACCACGGAAAGCTTCTGCTTGGTTCAGTGACGACTTCTACCAGAAATTGGGATCCCACAAGACAAAGCAGAACTGTAACCCCCTCCATACTTCACAGGCAAGGGGGCTTGTAAGCCTTCCTCTGCCTCTGACAACAGAAGGAAAATCACCCTGCCAAAGAACCCCTGCAAGAAGACTCATAGCCCCAATACCTAGGGATTCCCATGATACAGACCAAATGCTCCAGAGTGTTTTAATATTGGGGATTACAACCTAATTTTGTATAATCATGACAATGATACCAATTTGTATCCAAAGTCATGTAACAAATGTGCCTATATTTTATCTGTCACAGTGAAATGTATAAATTATATACAAATAATAAGAATCTGGATAAGTCACTGATTACAGTTTGAAGAGTAAAAAATCTCTTTATTGCCTTAAGAAATACTAAGTTAGATTTTTTCCAGTACATAAAGCCATTTCTTGGCTGTAAGTTCAGTTCCTCTGGGAGCTGTATTATAATCTTTCAGATAGCTGAAATCAGTTTGCTGACTGAATGCCTTTAAATTTTCGATCACCTTTCAAAAATGCTTAACTTACCCACATACAAATTATCTATACATAAGGAATTGGATTTACCAAGTTCCATAGTTATATTTAAGAATAGCTTTACATCATAAATTTTATTTAAAATAGATATTAATAGACCTGTCACCAAGTGAATCAAGATTTAAACATTTTCAAGAACTGACTTCCCTAAAGACCAAGCCACATAAACTAAAACCCAGGCAAAAGCTCTCACCTGTTTAGTGACAGCATTTATGTCTCCTAGCAAGGTCACAGCAGGTCTTACATTATTCCCCAACTCTTCTGCACAGATATCAACCTAAAAAAGAGGCAAGGCTAAAGAACAAACTGTTTATTCTTAAAAATCTTTAAGAATTAAGACAGTAAATGGACTGTGCATGTTACACATAAGCATATGATTAAGATTTGATATTCAAGAAGTTCCTTGATAAAAGTATAAATCCGCGGAACTATATGAGTATCATAGCTAGTATAGAAACCTCACTATCATCACTTCAAGAAGTAAAATTGCTGTGTCAGTTAGGCTTGAACATTTAAAATTTTATTAAACCTCGTGTAATTGTTCATTAAAAAAAAAGAAACCTCACTATCTTCCTTCATTTTAAAATCTACTCCGGGGACTTTCCTGGTGGCGCAGTGGTTAAGAATCCACCTGCCAATGCAGGGGGATGTGGGTTCGAGCCCTGGTCTGGGAAGATCCCACATGCCAAGAAGCAACTAAGCCCGTGGGGCACAACTACTGAGCCCATGTGCCACAACTACTGAGCCTGTGTGCCACACCTACTGAAGCCCGCGCGCCTAGAGCCCGTGCTCTGCAATGAGAAGCCACCGCAGTGAGAAGCCCGCACACCGCAACGAAGAGTAGCCCCCGCTTGCCGCAACTAGAGAAAGCCCGTGTGCAGCAACGAAGACCCAACACAGCCAAAAATAAATAAATAAAAATTAAAAAAAAAATCTACTCTGTAGAACTTTACTATTGTTCCACTATACTCACAGGAATGCATTTGACTTGATCAATTAGTTTTGAATGTAATGAATAATAAGGTTCTACTTAATTACCCTGGAATTCTTATTCAGAGCAGGAGTTCTCAAATTTCAGCATATATCAGAACCTCCCGGTAGGCCTGTTAAGCCACAGACTGCAAGAATCCACCTCAGAGTTTCTGACCTCAAGAGGTCTGGGGTGGGGCCCAAAAATATACATTTCTAACAGGTTTCCCAGGAGGTGCTGATGCTGCTGGTCCAGGAACCACATTTTGAAACCCACTCCCAGGGAACGGCATGATTTCATCCTATTTACTCAGAAGCTCCATTTCTGGATGGCCATGGGCAAGTGAAAACAGCTTCTTGAGGAAAAGTAATTTAGGCACCCCAAAGGGGATGCACTTCATTCTGTAATCAAGAGGCAGCATCTTCCAGTACAATCCAGGTCTTGCTTGTTTGTGGTTTTAGTTTTCAATGGCCCCTATTAGAAGTTGACTTAGGAAGTAAAAGGTAAGCAGGGAGAAGACAGCAATTGCAGTGAGGCCATTAAAATACCTTTACACAATCTGTGTAGGGCAAACAGGTTTCTGGGAAGTACCTTTCACATCAGTAAGGAAACTGGTTTATAAAGAGGGGTCATAAAGATACAAGAGCTTATTCCAAACACATAGTTTTAGCACCATTGTTTAGATATTTCCATCCAAAGGGTGTTTGACGGTTTTGGAATCTAAAAGAATAACTTGATCCCTAACAATGCTGAATGTTTTGTTCTAATCTACCTCCTACTTGAACCTCTTTTGTCTACCTTTAAATATACTTGAACTATGAAGAAGAGCCAAATTATGCTTTTCAAACTATTGAAAACTTGATTTTGAAAGGTTTTCTGGTTAGCAGTAAAGTGGTACATTATGTTTCATAGGCCTGAAAAGGCAGCTTACTTTGGTACCTGTAATTATGCCAGACAATTTATAAAATTCTACTTTTGTAAAAAGAGAAACAGTTCTTTACAAAAGCCGAGAAGAAAGTGGAGCTGATAATGGCTGAGAGAACAATAAACTACACATAGCTCTGATTTTAAATCTCTCCTCTTAGGACTTCCCTGGTGGCACAGTGGTTAAGAATCCGCCTGCCAATACAGGGGACGTGGGTTTGAGCCCTGGTCCGGGAAGATCCCACATGCCAAGGAGCAACTAAGCCCATGTGCCACAACTAATGAGCCTGAGCTCTAGAGCCTGCGAGCCACAACTACTGAGGCTGTGTACAACAACTCCTGAAGCCTGTGCGCCTAGAACCTGTGCTCCACGACACGAGAAGCCACTGCAATGAGAAGCCCGTGCACCACAATGAAGAGTAGCCCCCGCTCACCGCAACTAGAGAAAGCCCAAGTGCAGCAATGAAGACCCAACGCAGCCAAAAATCAATCAATCAATCAATTAATCTCTCCTCTGAGTACCTGGATAAACTTCACATCTGGCTGATATCTTGGAGGCAGTCCAAAATGTAAAATCCAATTTAATCTGGCACCAAGTAACACAATTACATCAGCAAATTGCAAAGCCCTATTAAAAAGAAAAATCTGATATAACAAACGGGATATCTACATTCTTATTTGAATTATTCTGAAGCATTTGGGAAAGTCTAAATAATTTGGGTCTTGCACTGTTCTTGAGAATCAGCTTATACGGTAAATTTGATCTTTCAAACTGAAATAATTTATGAAGCCATGCTATTTAAATGGTAATCCAAAAGATGAAATAAGTAGAAAATACTACCATAAGACTTTATCTATACTCTATAGCGTTTATTACTTTTTATCATTAGAAAAATTAATATAAGTATACTGTAGATAATCTGGAAAAAGCAGAAAAGTATAAAGAAAAAGCCAAAATTTCCCAATAATACTATAAACTTATAAACTATTATTAATATCCTGGCATAATTTCATCTAGTCTTTTTTTCTATGCATGTGTATTTTTTTTTTTTTTTGCGTTAGGCGGGCCTCTCACTGTTGTGGCCTCTCCCGTTGCGGAGCACAGGCTCCGGACGCGCAGGCTCAGCGGCCATGGCTCACGGGCCCAGCCGCTCCGCGGCATGTGGGATCTTCCCGGACCGGGGCACGAACCCGTGTCCCCTGCATCAGCAGGCGGACTCTCAACCGCTGCGCCACTGGGGAAGCCCTGCATGTGTATTTTTATATAGTTGAGCTTATACACTAAATGTCTCATGCGCTTTTGCTTATCATAAATGTTTTCCTTTATCATTAAGTTCTTCTTAAATACAAATTTTAAAGGCTACACATTTTGTTGAACACAAATTTATTTCACCTCTTCTCAAATGCTGGATATTTTTCTTTGTTATTAACAGTACTGGGTTGCACATCTTTATTTGAATCTTAATATATACTTCATATTGATTCCTTGAAGCAGGTATTTTTATGATGATTGATTCACTTTCCCCAACTGCTTTAAAAAAATATTACACCAAGTATATTTCTAACAGTTTTATATATCTTAGTATTTTTGTCAATATAACTTCAATTTTTTGATATTTACTTTGATATCTACTCTGATATTAATAACCCTTGCTTTCCTTTTGCTTACCTCATACATCTTTGCTTGCTTTTACACTGTATCATTTTGTTTCAGATGTGGCTCTAATGATGCATACAACTGTCATTATTATTGATCCAATTGAAATGTCATGCCTTTTTCCAGGATAATTTTTATTATAATAACTGCCGTGGGTTTTCTTTTTTCTACTTCTTGGCTATTTCCCATTTTTCTTATCTTTTGCCCAAAGAGGATCTGTTTTGGTTGTTTTTTTTTTTGCTTTTATCTTCTGCAGTGGTTTATGCTATTTTTCAGAGAAATTCAGTTATTATTTCAACTATATAGTCAAAAAAACTATCCTCATATACTGTTTTGGTCCTGTGGGACCCAATTTAACTAACAGATAAAAACTGAAAATGGGGGCTTCCCTGGTGGCAGTGGTTGAGAGTCCGCCTGCCAATGCAGGGGACATGGGTTCGTGCCCTGGTCTGGGAAGATCCTACATGCTGCGGAGCGGCTGGGCCCGTGAGCCATGGCCACTGAGCCTGTGCATCCGGAGCCTGTGCTCCGCAACGGGAGAGGCCACAACAGTGAGAGGCCCGCGTACCACAAAAAAAAAACCCAAAAAAACAAAAAAACCCTGAAAATGGAAGGACAGATTTGCTTATAGATATTCCAAAACCCTTGAAATTATTGATACAATTATGTACAGCCCCTTACAACCTTTTTTATATTATTAATGTCATCAATATTATCATCTTAAAATTCAATAGGAATGAAGATAAACTTCAGCTCAACCCAAGTTAAAGTATATTAAAAGAAAAAAACAGTGTAATAATTAATTTGGCTACTGTACAATGTATACTAATATGAAAAAAGTAAACATATAATCTTATTAAAATAGCATTAAATGAGCAACATTAAAGATTGAACAGCAAACATGACATTTAAAAACCCCTCAAAATTAATTTAGTGTGTGCATGACAACATGAAAATTACCAAATGTAGAACAGTGGTAAACTGTGGAGAGGGAGGGAGGAAGTGGGATCAGGTAAGGTATGCAGGGACTAAAAACAAATCTGTAATTTTTTGTTTCTTAAAAAAAAAACCTTAAAGCAACAACATACTACTTAATATTATATTTGAGAAAGTTGAGTGGTGGTTACATAGTGCTCATTGAATTACTCTCTCGTTTGTATATTTATAATATTTCATAATAAAGAAATTAAAAGAAAAAAATACATGGTTTATCAGAAAGTGTGTTTTAAAAATTTAAAAAGAAGAGGGGCTTCCCTGGCAGTCCAGTGGATAAGACTCCAAGCTCCCACTGCAGGGGGTGTGGGTTTGATCCCTGCTTGGGGACTAAGATGCCGCATGTGGCAGGGCAAAAAAAAAAAAAAAAAAACAGTAAAAAGAATGAGGTGAAGTCAATTAGAAAAAAAAAAATCTAAGAAGAGACTTCCAGTGCCAGCCAAGGCTGGGTAATCCCACTCCAGCCGAGCTCTCCCACTGATACAGTGGAAACTCTGAACCAAGTATAAAAAGCAACTACCTGAGGCTTCTGAAAAGTAAACAACAGTAGGTGGACTGGGAAGAGATCAAAGAAGTGACCCATGTAGGCGGTGAGTTTTTAAGGTTTTCCCCTCTTTTATCTCTTCGCTTTGATTCAGAGCAGTCCTAGTTGAAGAACTAAAGGAAAGCAAAAACTTGGAGAGAAACCGTGTCTTTTTGGCCAGAAGATCACACGCCTGAGAGCATGGGGGGAAAGCTCCAAAATTTTCTTTTTCTCTATTTCTCTCTCACAGCTGTGCTCTGAGGGCAGCACAGCGGCATTGTGGTAAGTCCTAAGCAGCTAAAATCCCAAGAGAAACTTCATGTTTCAGGCAAGAGGAACTGGGAAAAGGGGCCCCTGTGGTCTGGAGAGTATGGGGGCATCCCCCTTATCTTTCATCTTTCTTTTTTTTCCTGCCACTTTGCGTCAAAGGCAGCACCTGTTGTGTGGTACGATAAGGTAGCAGCAAGGGCCAGGAAAAGGGACTCTGGGAAATGGGTGGGCTATGTCTTAAGAGAGAAAAGGAATCCCTAGCTCTGGATATGAACCAGCATGTTTGTATCCAGAACTGGGGCTGGGGCTCACCCCTGGGCTGGGCATGTGTGGACAGACCCAAAGGAGCATAGCAAAGGCTTTGGAAATCAACTGACCCTGGAACCATGCTCACAGTGAGTGAGTCAGAACCTGCACTCTGAATCTAACCAAGCTAACTGCTTGCTAAAACAAACAAACAAAATCAGCATTCTACAGAGGATTTTGGTATGACCTAGAATCTCACAACACAGTATTCAAAATTCTAGGATACAATCCAAAACTACTCAAAACACAAAGAACCAGAAAAATTCTAATTTCAAAAGAGAATATAATGAATAGATGCCAATTGTACTGATGACCCAGATGTTAGAATCAGTAAACACATACTTTAAATCAGCTATTATAACTATGTTCCATAAGGTAAACAAAAATACTCTTGAAATAAATGGGAAGATAAACGTTCTCAGCAGAGAAATAGAACATATAAAGTAGACAAAAGGAGTAAAAAGAATTAAACAGTTATTCAAGGACCTATGGGAGAATATCAACATGCCTAATATTTGTGTTACTCCAGAAAGGAGAAAGAGATTGGTGTAGAAAAAAATATTTGAAGAAATAATGGCCAGAAACTTTCCAAATTTGGTGAAAGGTATCAATGTACAGATTCAAGAAGATTAGAGAACCCCAAACAGGATAAACTAAAAGTAAACCGTGTCCAGACACATCATAATCAAACTGCTGAGAAACAAAGATAAAAAAAAATTCTGGAAGGAGCCACAGAAAGACAACTACATCGGTGGACAGAGATTCTCATGACTACAGATTTCTCATCTGAAACCATGAGAGTCAGGAGATAGAGGACAACATCTTTAAAGTGTTGAAAAGTCTGAAAAGTAACAGATGTGCTTAAAATTACGTGATTCTTTCAGAACTTCTCCTAGATTCATTAAAGTCACAAAACAATTTAAATTAGCCTGGAATCTGCCAAGCCATTGTATTTAAAATCTCGAGCGCCACGTACCTGGATCTGGCAGCACCTATACAGTTTGGATGGTTGTCAGGGATAACACCCTTTCCCATGGGGGTGGGCAGAAATGGCAATTTACATTGCTCCACCAACTTCCTGATACTCTCCTCTGCACGGGCATAAGCAGCACCTACAAGAAATTGAAATGTATTGGACAAGTCAGTTAAGCTCCAGACACTGTGACCCTTAAAATAGTTCATGTGAAATTGCTTTTAGAACTTCTCAAACATTCTCCTGCTCAGGGCTTAAACTCAAAACAAATCGTGACTATGGTTTTTGTTTGTTTTTTGGCCATGCCGCGCGGCATGTGGGATCTTAGTTCCCCAACCAGGGATCAAACCTGTGCCCCTGCAGTGGAAGCACAGAGTCTTAACCACTGGACCACCAGGGAAGTCCTGTGACTATGGTTTTTATCTTTGGTATTTTAAAATGTTTAAGAAGGCAATAGTTCTAATTTCCCCCCCAAGTGATATTATCAATTATTCTGAAAGATGTCTACCCCTAAACAAAAGTTGCACTTCACTTCTCTTGCTGCTCTTAATTGTCAGTTCTATGCTACCTTCCTACTGGATTACTACTCACAATTCCCTGGACACACATCTACTGGTAGGTGCAGGTAGGAGAGGAAGGACTCTGCCCTGACTGGGAAGAGCAACCTCACACTTTGCTCCCCACCACCAGCTAACCAGGACTGCACCGTCATCTAGTCCGTGTATGGAAATTCTAACAAGGGGTCTACGTTTCTAAAGCTCTGTAGATCGCTTCATAGGCTCTATAATCCTGTGATCACAACCGGACTAACTCGAATGGGTCACATCATTTGTTTTTACAGTTGTGTGCCTGCAGAATAACCATATGCTTTATGCCCTCAATGGCACTGAAAACAACTTACTGTTTGAATATAGAAATGATTTCGAGGGAGATGCAAGAGGGAAGAGATATGGGAACATATGTATATGTATAACTGATTCACTTTGTTATAAAGCAGAAACTAACACACCATTGTAAAGCAATTATACTCCAATAAATATGTTTTAAAAAAAAGAAATGATTTCATTTCTAATGTCATCAAGGCCATCGTTTTAGCTATTTAACTTTATGCTCTTTCTCAGGGTTAGTAGAATATTACTCCATATCCAGAAGTTATAATTCTCTACTGAGTCTCAGTAAATAGTATAGTATGTTCAGATTCAATTTAATGCTCCCCACTATAAAACTACCTTAGAATCTTTTGTCATCCATGTAGGATGAAAAATAATCCCTTTTTTTTAATCCAGAAAGTTTCCTTATATTCTCCTTCTTGCCTCAATATTTGTCCATTCAGTTCCCTCTTCCTGGAATGCGTGGGTTCTCTGTGTCCACTCAGTGACCGGTCACCCATTATTTCAAGGGGTGGCTACAGCATCATCTCTTCTGAACGGTCTTTCCACACCACCTACACAAGAACATTGTTGCTGCTTCCCCTGGGAATCCACCTCAGCTCTCTACACACACCCCACTTATTTGTGACCAGGTCTGTCTACTTATAAGTAGGAACCATTATTTCTCTATATATCCCACAAATGTTTTCTATAATTCCTGCCTTATCATAAGGACTCATTAAATGGTGGTTAAAGGAAGTACAAAAACTAGCATCCACTGAGCTCTTTCTATTATTTTGTTGTTTAATTTTAACAGTACTGTTGAGGTAGCTAATCTCTATTTTACAAGTGAGGTAACTGAGACTCAAAGCAGTTTTTGCCAAGGTCACAGAGCTAATATATCACATAGCTGTACACAACTCAGCTCTGACTTCAATTTTTTTCTGTTGTCCACCATTTTTACTAAAACTGTTTTTAATTTCTATGTAGTTATCTCCTGTAGTTAATAAATGACTAGCATGGTCATAGATGATTCATAGCCCCTTTAGGTCTAGAACATATAATGGATACTATAATAAATTGCTGACATGTGTATAAACTGGTACAATACCTTGGGAGAAAGCAATTGGACAATATGTTCCAAAGGCCTTAAAATATGAATACATTTTAACTTAATTAATTTTCTTTCTGGGAATCTATCTTATATCCTAAATATGGAAAAAGCTTGAAGTACAAACGAGTCTGTTGCAGCTATTCTAAACACAGACAAAAACTGGCAAAGATTTAAATATTTGCCAGTAAAGTATTAGTATATACATGAATGGACATTAAAAATTATATTTGGGAAGAAAATTTAAGACCATGAGAACATGTTATTCTAACATTAAATGAATTAAGTATAATACGAAACTGTCTAATAGAGTGGCCATTTGACCCAGCAATCCCACTCCTAGGTACATACTGAAGAGAACTGAAAACATACATCCACACAAACATTTGTACATGAATGTTCATAGCAACATTTTTCACAGTAGTTCAAAAGTGGAAACATCCCGAATGTCCATCAACTATGAATGGATTAAATTAAATGTGGTATGTCCATACAATGGAATAATAACAATAATAACTATGAATTATATTTATTATATTATATGTAATTATAGTAAATATATTATCATTATTATTCAGCAATAAAAAGAAATGATGTACTGATACATGCTACAACGTGGATGAACCTTGAAAACATTACGCTAAATCAAAAAGGTCAGTCACAAAGGACCATACATTATATGATTCTATTTAAAAGAAGTGTCCAAATAGGCAAATCTATAGAGACAGAAAATAGATTCACGGTTGCCTGGGGCAGAGGGCTAAGGAGGTTTGGGGTGACAGCTAAGGGATGTGGGATTTGGGGGAGGGTAATAACAATATTCTAAAATTGATTGTGGTGATGGATGCACAACTTTGTAAATATACCAAAAGATATTAGATTGTATACTTAAAAAAAAACTGTCTAGGGCTTCCCTGGTGACGCAGTGGTTGAGAGTCCATCTGCCGATGCAGGGGACACGGGTTCATGTCCCGGTCCGGGAAGATCCCACATGCCGCGGAGCGGCTAGGC
The DNA here is from genome assembly GCF_937001465.1 of Orcinus orca. Taxonomy (NCBI): domain Eukaryota; kingdom Metazoa; phylum Chordata; class Mammalia; order Artiodactyla; family Delphinidae; genus Orcinus; species Orcinus orca. Next base: position 12,713,177 of record NC_064563.1, on the reverse strand, counting down.
CCGTGAGCCATGGCCGCTGAGCCTGCGCGTCCGGAGCCTGTGCTCCATAACGGGAGAGCCCACAACAGTGAGAGGCCCGCATACCACAAAAAAAAATAAATAAAAAACTGTCTATACAGTATGATCACAAGGTATAAAATATACATGCAAAAAGGAATACAAAAGTACTACATGTTAAAATGATCTTCTTTGGATGAAGGGATTTCTTCTTTCTAATCTACTGGATTTTCCAAATTTTTAATAATATTCATGTGTAATCTTCATAATGGAAAGAAACATATTTTATTCATAAGAAATGTAATAGGGACTTCCCTGGTGGTGCAGTGGTTAAGAATCCGCCTGCCAATGCAGGGGACACGGGTTCAATCCCTGGTCTAGGAAGATCCCACATGCCAAGGAGCAACTAAGCCCGTGTACCACAACCACTTAAGCCTGTGTGCCTAGAGCCCACGAGCCACAACTACTGAGCCCACGTGCCAGAACTACTGAAGTCCGTGCACCAAGATCCCATGATCTGCAACTAGAGAAGCCACCACAATGAGAAGCCTGTACACCACAACGAAGAGTAGCCCCTGCTCGACACAACTAGAGAAAGCCCACGTTCAGCAATGAAGACCCAACGCAGCCAAAAATAAATAAACTAAATAAATTTACAAAAAAAAGAAAGAAATGCAATAGGTGATATTCCAGGCATTCTAGAATAATTCTATGATTTCAAAACTAATAAATAATGCTAAATGAATAAAGAGAATTTTTATTCCAATTTCAAACATTAGAGCCAATGCTAATAAATAATGAAGACAATTTCTAAACAGAATCAGCATTCTTTTGAAAGCCTAGCAAGATTTAGAGTTCCATTCAATGCTACCTTTCCCGATGATAAGAAGGGGCTGTTTGGCATTCCTAATAACAGATGCTGCCATACATACAGCAGAGCTTTCTGCCATACTAATAGGAGGTGGCATGCAGCACTCCACGTACCTGGAAATAAAGGGCTCTGTTAATTAGGAGGCCAACTTTTAAACTTTTTTATTGTGAAAATATCAAATACAGAAAAAGGTAGAAAAAATAGTATAATAAACTCCATATGCCCACCCTGTAAATTCAACTACTAATATTTTACCACATTTGCCTCACACATACACACATAAATATACATATACATTTCTTCCTAAACCATTTGACAGTAGATTACCACAGCAAGACTTAAAAATTAAAAGATAAGGACTTTCTCCCATATAACCATAATATCCTTATCATACCTGGTAAATTAATATTTATTCCCTAAGATCATTTAACAACCAAAGGAGCAATTCACTGACAGGAAATCTGAATTAATGGCTTCACACTGTGGTAGTAGTTGTTGTTGTAGTAATAATAAAAAAACATACTAAAAGTTAATATTTCATACCTATTATGTGCCATTTATCCTTATTTAATTTTCAAAATAATGAGATTAGGTATTACCATTATCTCTGTTTCACTACTGTGAAAAAAAAAAAACTCAAAAAGTAGGTAACTTGCCTGGGGTTCCCAGATGGCATGTGGCAAAGACTGGATTGAAATCGGTTTTTCTGTCTCCAAAGTCCATGCTTTTAACTACCTCACTATATTTCCACTCATTAAGTCAATATTTTAGTATCACAATATGCATTAGTAAAAGAAATATTAAATATTAAAACTGTCATAGTTAAGTATTTCTAGACACCAACTCCTCAGTGTTTTAGTTCATTTATCCTAATTAATAAACATAATACTGTACAAAACTTGGGCATATAATACCAAAAAAGGACATCCAAATCTTTACAAAAATTTTAAAGAAGGCTTACAGAGTTAACTTACCTAAGGCACATCTCCCCCCAACCCCAATAATATTATTTTGATTGTCATGTTCAGGTATTATGAAGAATAGATGTCCTTTTTGTCTGACTCTCCCAAATGGAAACCTCTACTTGGTATCCTGAGTGAACAGAAATGCCCACTGTCTCTCTGTAGTCACTAGGTCCATGACAGCAGGAATGCGCTAAATGGTACTCAGGGTGATGCAGTAACCCAAGTACCCATCCTTACCAGGAGTGACTTAGATACCAGTTTGTTGTACTTATTGTTCACTCAGTGTTTATTTATGGAATAGGGGAACTTGGCAAATCATAGTAACATCTGGTGTTGAAATATTTTTAAATCACAGAGACAGACTGAAATTTTTTATGCTGAGTTCTTACTAGAACTATTTGAAAATTACTATTTTTCAATAGTCACTTCATCTCTTGGTTTATACCATGAAGACTCTAAGTAACCATACTACATGAGGATTAGTTTTTTATGGTTACTGAAAGAATAATTTCAAATGAGGAGTTTGGGAAGCTCCTAGTATTCGATTTAGTAATTAAACCCCAAAATAATTCCTAAATAATGCCGTTTTAATTAAGAGAATTAAGCCCTTTGGTCAGGATTCAGTTTAATTACTAAATCTTCAAAAGTTAAGACAAATTGAAGATTAACTTATAAACTGCTAGGTAAATTCTTTTTAAAAGGTAAGCATTATGGTAACACAATTAAGAAAGAACTCCAGTTAACTATTACTCACCTTATAGAGTTCACATTCACCTGGAGGTTCACAAAATCTGCAGGTATGTCAACATAGCAAGCACCTGGACGACCATAAATACTGCTTCTCACTGCCTAAGTTCATTACAAATGGAAGAAAATATTTAAAAAATCTCAATCCTTATTATCACATTCCACTCAAAGATAATTTAAAATTGTGAAATGAACACTATTTTGATTTTTCTCGACATCCTTAGTTGAGGCAACATCCTTAGAAGTAACCAATTTTAATTACATTGAAATGCCCTCTATTGATTCTATATATTTTAAAAGATATTTTTGTTTAAAAGGGGAGAGATAAGAAAAAAATACACACTTAGGGCTTTAAAATTCATTTTCTATTACACTTTAGTCCTAGAAATTATCTACTAGGTTCTGCCTTCCAAGTCTTTACTTTATAACATTACTTTCACCTGCTTCCTAATCCTAATGATTTAGCAAAGGTTTCAGAAACCGTGATGTTGTAACATGTATCAAATGGTTTCTACAACACATGGTTTTTGAAACAGCTTAAATGTAACTTCACATATAAAACTAACTTATAATACACTGTTTAATCAACTAAGAGATGGTCTTACATTAATACTAATATAAGTACTAATTTTCAAAAACTTAAAGTAAATTTAAGTAATAATACTTAAATAATTTAAGTAATAAGTACTAATTTTCAAAAATTTGATAATAATACTTAATAATATAAGTATTATTTTCAAAAATAATCTTGCAAAAGTATAAGAGAAAGGGTACCCAGGGTTTCATTATATCCTTCTTTTTATTTTTCCATAATTTAAAAAAATTTTAAAAACTAAAGTAGAGGGGAAATTTTTTCCAAAATAATTTATCGGTTTCTTTAATTAAGTTAATGACAGTGAATATTAAAATGTACATAGCTATTTATCAATATCATTGCTAACTGCCTGAATATATTCCAAATTGCTACTCATTCTATGGAGAATAAAAGTAACACAGGTAATAAGCAATTGAGAAAAACCAGCTGACTTGGAGAGCTTGTAATTAAATACTGTACCTTTTCGATAATAGAGGGAATAGCTTCTATGCTACTTGGCCGGGCAGAGAACTTGCTATATAATCTACAAGCTTCAACCTATATGCGAAAAGAAAATCACTTAAAATTCAGCTCATGTATCATATTACTCTTCTGAAAGATGACAAAATGTTAAGCCATTACTTTCTATTATGTTTAGAGGCAAGATGGAGAAAAATGCATTACCTAGATTGCTTCTTAAAAGCCTATTCAGGGGCTTCCCTGGTGGCGCAGTGGTTGAGAATCTGCCTGCTAATGCAGGGGACACGGGTTCGAGACCTGATCTGGGAGGATCCCACATGCCGCAGAGCAACTAGGCCTGTGAGCCACAACTACTGAGCCTGCGCGTCTGGAGCCTGTGCTCCGCAACAAGAGAGGCCGCGATAGTGAGAGGCCCACGCACCGCGATGAAAAGTGGCCCCCGCTCACCACAACTAGAGAAAGCCCTCGCACAGAAACGAAGACCCAACACAGCCAAAAATAAATAAATTAATAAACTCCTACCCCCAACATCTTCTTAAAAAAAAAAAAAGCCTATTCAAAGTACAACCAAATCTCTGCCTTGGTGTGATTCAGGAAGAAAATCAAAACAAGACACAATTTTCATTTCTTAGATTGGCAAAAATAAAAAAGTTAGATAATACCCAGCATCTATCATAATACAAGAAAACAGGCACTCTCATAAACTCTGGGGAGAATATAAATAGGAAGGGAAGTTGACAATGTCTCCTAAAAATGTAAGTAAGTATATCCTTGGACCCAGAAATTCTAAAGCCAGGAATACACAACTTCATCTGTTATATCTCATTACAATAATAATCTATTTTTACATTTCTGCCAGTTTTCCTGTTATATATTTTGTTGTTATGCTGTTTGACATAAATTCAGTAGTGTTAATTTTTCACTGTTTAATGTACTTTGAAGCATTGTATATTCAATAGAAATTGTTTCTCTTAATACTTTTTGATATAAAATCTACTTAACAGTTGGTAGTCTTAGTCCCACAGGTATGAGTAGGAGTTTTCCTCTCAACTTTTCTCTTCCTCAAAGTCTGATAGTCCCAAACCATTTTTATTCCTGCATTTTCTTGACTCTTTGAAGAGATTATTTTCAGAGTTTAAATTTCTGTCAAAAAGGTGTATTTCTTGGAAGATTGCTCCTAAACAGAGCCTAAGCTTTCTTAATAACCACATTGAGAGTTTCTTGTAGTTGAGGAAAATTACCTTTAAAATATCTCAGGTATTTTTATTTTAATTGTTTATTTTGCAGACAGGAGTTTTAATTTCTTCTCCATAAATCTTGATGGAGTATACTTACGTTACTAAAATGATAGAGGGAAGATCTTAGAGTTGGGTACCTGAGGAAACTCCTGGAAGGCCCCCATTGTTTCCTGACTTCTTTCAGAGGAACCACCAATCACAATCAAGGGCCTGAAATATTAATTTTTTTAAAAGAGAATTACAAATGAGATCAACATGTAAAGTACTCAGCAAGTACCCAATAAATAATAAACACTCAATGAATGTTAAAAAAGAGAGAAAGAGAGAGAATTACATTTTCCCTTAAAAACTGCCAATTTAGAAAGATTTAGGAAACAACTTGGTGTGAGAGAACACTTCCTCAATTTTGGAAAAATCTGTAATTTGTGGTAAATATTTTTCCTCCATGCCCCTCTCTCCCCTGCCTCTTTTGGATACTGATTCTAAACCTCTGGGTGTGATGATGTAAAATGAATTGTTATGCCTTTCCTATTATTCTTGAAATTAAGATAAGAAAAAAACTTTTGTCACACTTTCCTAAATGAGTCTATTTGGAAATGGCAGAATGAAAAAAATTCCTCAGCAATAAAATTCTTATGCTTTGGGGAGAAAAAAAAAAAAGATACAGCAAAGTTAAAGTTACTCAAAAATTATCAGACACTAAAGTAGATAAGAAAGAGAAAGTGTAGGAAGGACGAAAGAAAAGAAGTCAAACCCTAAAAAGTAGGGAACACATGGCAAGAAAGAAAACAATGTCCTTCCCACAGGAAATTTAAACATTTTATGAACTGATCAAAACATATCCCCCTTTAACATGATCTTATGAGTAGAGAACCAGAGATGGGATTAAGGGCAAGAGCAACTAATCTGCTTATAAAGCCAACTCAATAAATATAAGATTTCAATTGTCCTGCTAGTTATGCAAGACAAGGTGAAAAATTAAATACATTCTTGCATATTGAACTGGGATCTCTGATAAACAGTTCTTCACTTAAAGAGACTTATACACACATTCACACACATATATATATATAGATAGATAGATATGGAATATACACATATTTATTCCAAAATATTAATAGTCTTTTTTTCTAGGTAAAAGAGCTGTTGATGTTTTTTTTCTTATTTTCTTCCTAACTCTCTTAATTTTTCACTAAGCCATTTCCTTAAGCACCTGACCCCTGGTCTTCCCACCACAGATCAGTGGTTGCTCCACTAGGTAAAATCATGCATTGAGATTTTTAAGAAAATGTTTTAAGTAATTACCAACAGTTCATGTTTGCATTTGCCATACCACCCAAAGCATGGATGAGACCTGGGCCAGAAACAACAAGGCAAACTCCCGGCCTAAAAGCAAAACAGAATTAATTTTATTAAAAGCAGGTCAAATGCAACACTTGATTCATATCACTTTAGGGTGAAATGTCACCTTCTTGAACTTCAAAGGCAGGATATATAGATCTTTACTACAATTGTAAAACAATTATTAGAATATTTTTTTAATTAGAATAAAAAAGGTTATATCAGTCTTCCTGCAAGAAATAAGGTACCTACCATCCTCACACTGTATTTCACTAACCTCTTTATACTTTGCTCCTATTATATTTGGGCTAAATCAAGTTGACTGCATACAGAAGCAAATTTTTGACTACTGAGTACATTTCTATATGGAAAAAAAGTGTTTTTAAAAATTTTCTTAACAAGTATATAATGTAAATTGGTCTTTGCCAGGAAGTAATTCTGAAATGTAGTGCTCTGCCCCAATTTTTTAAATTGAACTTGAAAGCTTTACCCTAGATGACTTTCTAAGCTTAAAGCACTGAAAAAAAGGTATCTCCATATAATTCAACTTGCCATTTTCAATTTATACAGTAATTTCTTAAGAACCTCTATTTAAGACAGCCTTTAAATTGGTGCAGCCACTGTGAAAAACAGTATGGAGGTTCCTCAAAAAACTAAAAATAGAACTACCATACAATCCAGCAATTCCACTCTGGGTATTTATCAGAAGAAAACAAAAACACTAATTCCGAAAGATATATGTACCCCTATGTTCATGCAGCACTATTTACAACAGCCAAGATATGGAAGCAACCTCAGTGCCCATCCATGGATGAATGGATAGAGAAGATGTGATTGATACACACACACACTGAAATATTACTCAGCCATAAAAAAGAATGAAAGCTTGCCATCTGTGTCGACATGGATGGACTCGGAGGATATTATGCTTAGTGAAATAAGTTAGATAGAGAAAACCAAATACCATATGATTTCACTTATATGTGGACTCTTAAAAACAAAACAATGAGCAGAAAATAAGCTCAGAGACAGAGAAAAAACTGGTGGTTGCCAGAGGGGAGGTGTGTGGAGGAATGGGTAAAATAGGTGAAGGGGATTAAGAGGTACAGACTGCCAGCTATAAAATACGTAAGTCATCGGGATGAAATGTACAGCATAGGAACACAGTTAATAATACTTTAACAACTTTATATGGTGATAGATGGGAACTGGTCTTATGGTGGTGACCATTTCATAATGTATAAAAATACTGAATCACTATGCTGTACACCTAAAACTAATATAATACTGTATGTTAATTATAACTCAGTTTAAAAAAAGAAGTTGAGATAAAACATAGACTTGAGTTTACCTGCCTGTCAGATATCCAACCGCAGACGCAGCATAACAAGCCTACAAAGAAAAAACACTGGGACTTAAGCATTTTGGGACTCTTATAGTATTAAATTGTATTAAGTAATAAGTATTATTAAGTATTATACATGTATAAAGTATGTATATAATAATTCACTCTCAAGTAAGGGGGAATTGGAACATTTTTCATTCTAACGAGTAATGTTCTACCTGTAAATTTTAAATAATGGTTTAAGCATCTAATTCTAATTTTTAGTTTTTCAAGGAATTTGTCCATATCATCTAGTTTATTCATAATATCATCTTATAATTGCTTAAACGTCTGCAGGATCAATAGGAATGTCCTCTTTTTTATTCCTAACATTGATAATTTGTATTTTTTCTCTTTTATTCTTCATCAGTCTTGCTAGGGATTTACCAAATTTATTAATCTTTTCAAAGAACAAATTTTTGGATTTGTTGATTTTTCTCTATTGTTTCTTTGTTTTCTCTTCCATTGATTTCTGCTTTTTTTTAAAAAATAAATTTATTTATTTTTGGCTGTGTTGGGTCTTCATTGCCATGCGTGGGCTTTCTCTAGTTGCGGTGAGCGGGGTCTACTCTTCTTTGCAGTGTGTGGGCTTCTCATTGTCGTGGATTCTCTTGTTGCAGAGCACGGGCTGTAGGCACACAGGCTTCAGTAGTTGTGTCACGTGGGCTCAGTAGCTGTGGCTTGCGGGCTCTAGAGCTCAGGCTCAGTAGTTGTGGCACATGGGCTTACTTGCTCTGCGGCATGTGGGATCTTCCTGGGCCAGGGCTCAAACCCGTGTCCCTTGCATTGGCAGGCAGATTCTTAACCACTGTGCCACCAGGGAAGCCCAATTCCTGCTTTTGTACTTATTATTTTACTACTTTCAGTTTGGGTTTACCTTGGTTTTCTTTTTCTAGCTTAATATGTAAGCTTAGAGCATTGATTTTTGATCTTCTTTACTAAGTATAGATTCATTTAAAACTATTTCCTCTAAGAACTGCTTTAGCTATAGCTTACATGTTTGAGATCTCATCTTCTCATCATCATTCAATTCAAAATGTTTTCCATTGTGATTTCTTCTTCACCCCACTGGTTATTTAGGGTCCATGGTGACATCCCCTTTTTCACCCCTGACACTGGTAATTTGTATTTTTTCTCTTTTATTCTTAATCAGTCTGCCGTGAAGGTTATTGATTTTATTAATCTTTTCAAATATTTACAAAGGATTAAAACGTACTGAATTTCCAAATGTTTGGGGATTTTCTATCTTTCTGTAATTGAATTCCAGTTTATTTCCATATGGTCAGGTCACATATACTGTTTGTTTCCAATCCTTGGAGATTTGTTGAAATTTCCTTCATGGCCTTCATATGGTTAGTTTTTATTTTTAAACTGCACTTCAGCTCACTATAGGAAGACAAGGAAGGTGCTAAATTAAATACAAGATAATCTGGAAAAGTGCTAAATGCCCTTTAGGAAGAAATGAGACTGGGCTGGCAAAATGTCCTAACTTCCTTTCTTGTGCTTCCAAATAAGCCTCCGAGAAGGGTGGCAAGGTAATGAGGTGGAATGAGCACTGGACTGGGGCTTAGGACACCTCTGGGGTCCAATCACGGCTTTACCATTTGTGATACCTGTCACTTGGCAGAGCCACCGACTATACAACATGAGACTTGGCCTTCACGCATTCACCTTGCAGGTACTACCGGACCTCCTATCAAGTGCAGGCTCTACCTACGCACTGGGGATACAGATGTGTCAAGAAAAACTAATATACATGACCCCCTGAAGCTCAGAGCCTACTAGGGAAGTCAGACCGGACAAATAATACACAGACACATAATAATAGTTAGTTACAGAGTGAAGGTCAGGGGACAGGATTCAGACCAGGTAAATGTCCCTTCCAATTCTGACACTCTAGACTGGGCAGAGTACAATACTGTATACCGTAAGAGCATGGACTCCAGACCCAGAATACCTAAGTTCAAATCCTGGCTCTGCCAATACCAGCTGCCTCCTTGAGCAAGTTTCTTAACCCCTCTGGGTCTCACTTTTCTCATTTGTAACTAGGATTAACAATGGTTCTTGCCTTCTAGGATTGTTGTGATTGATACGTGTAAAGTATTAGAGGCGAGATAAGCGTTGACTGTCCGCAGTGAAAATTTGCCATTATTATTACTCATCCCCAATCTTGCATTCGGCTCTCCAAGTCCATACTTACCGCCTGCTCGTTCCTCATCCCGATGTATCTGATGCCCACCTCCTGGGCAGCAAGGGCGATTTCGGTCACCGGGATGCCTACGATGCCAAACATGTAATTCACATCCTGGGGGCCAAGAACAGAGAAATGAGGCCGCTAAAAGGAAAACCTCCAGCAAAGCTCCCCCCTGCCCTCCCCCGCCGCTCTCCCGTTTCCAAGACAACGTCTCGGCCCCGTCGGCTGCCGTAGGAGCCTTTCAATCAGGAAGGTCCAGCACACCTGTGTTTTCAGGGCCTGGGCGACGACTTTAGCACCAGACACCAGCGTCTCGCGTCCGTCGCTGCTTTCTGCCAAATTACTTTCCGACATCTTCCACCTGAAGTTCGAGGCCCTCTCGCAGTGGACAGCAGGCTGACGCGAAGTCACCCAGCCAAACCAACGCCGGAGACACCAACTGTGGGGCCGCTTCTCTGAGTGAGGAGGAGGGCGACCCACCGCTTTAAACGGCGGAGAGGAGGAGGCGGGGCTGAAACCAGCCAGCTCGGGGTGAGGTGAGATGTAAACACACTCTCTCTCCTGCCACAACCTGGCCCTTTCCCCGGGCCCTCCATTCGCGGCCTGCAGAGTGTCAGGAGGAGGCGGGACTAGCTGGAGGCGGAGGCCTGTGCCGAGCAGGTGAGAGGTCGAACCGCGGAGGCCTGTCGCCTTAGTCCACCACCCGGAGCCATTTCGAGACTGCGTAAGGCGGGTGGTACTTACGCAGAGTCCGGGCGGAAGGGGGCTAGGGGCTTGGGCAGAAGGGGACGTGGCGCGCGCTCCCGGCCCCGCCCCTGGCCTCGGGGCTCTGGGGGCTGCGGGCTGGTTTCGCAAAGGCTGCTGGGATGCGGATGGCTGGTTGGTGCCGGTTGTACGGCGAGGTCGTTTTTGGGTTGCGTGGTCATTCTTCCGCGTCCCTTAAGTTCGAGGATTTGACTTACACGCTTTTTGATTTGTACGCTCATATCTTTGTGGCTTTGCAGTCCGTGAAGGTTAATACCCGTCAGTTAAATCCGTAAGCGGATGTGTACTCTATGTCGTGTCTTAGAGGAAGACGCGGAATCTCCCAAGCGGGAGAGAAAGTAACTTACTCAGAGCCATTGGACCAGACAGTGCTTCAGACTAACAATCTTGGGCTCTATTCACTGTTAAGCCCTTTGGCCACAGGAGATAAGAGGAGCCCCTTGAGCCTAGTTACTTTTGACCGTTATTCTCTAACCCTTGCCAATAACCCTCCACTCTTGTCTTTACAAAGTCAGGAAATGGGGGGTGGGTTGTGATTCTTAAGAGTCAGTCCCTCACCACAACCAGCTCCTGCAGCTGAGAACCTTTTAAAAAAAAAAAAGTTTACTGATTAAAAAAAGAAAATCAGTAGTTGATTTACAATGTGTTAATTTCTTCTGTACAGCAAAGTGATTCAGTTATACATATATATGAATTCGTTTTCTTTTCCATATTCTTTTCCATTGTGGTTTATCACAGGACGAGAACCTTTTAAAACACATTTTTGAGTGAAAAAATGGTCTTACAATGTGTGATTTATGAGGCTATGGCCTCAGGGTCATTAGACCATCTGCTCAGTAGCAAACAAAATCGCCAATGGTAAGGAAGAGTGGAACTTTAAATTTTTGACGATCTGGAGTGTTTTAAAGCAAAAAGACCAGTAATATGTGGAAAGTAAAAAAACAAGAAGAGAGAGGAGTGGGTCATGGGTAGTAAAATGAATGAAAAGCATTAGAAGTGAAAGGATTTCTAAAGCCAGTGGGACCTTCCAAAAAGGTTTCCCCTCGAATTTCAAGCCCTAATGCCCACCCTGGCCCCCTTGGATATGGGGACCTAGCCTAAGGTAGTCCATCTAAGAGGGAGATTTCTTTGAAGTCTCAGAGTTCATCTAGAAAATAAATGCAGATCTTGCATTGTATTCCAGAATCTATCCATATTTTAATATAAAAGTGATCTTTTTATTGAGGTAAACATACACGTAAATGTACAGATCTTAAATGAGTTTTGACAATTGTATATACCTATGTAACCACCACCCAAAATACAAATGACATTTTAAAATATTCACCTGTCAAATAAAATTGACATTCCATAAAGATGCACAGTGCTCTTTGTGTGGCTTTGAATAGTCCTTGGTACAGGGTCTCCTGTCCCTGTTTGAGAAGCATAGACCCTATACCTCTCTACCATGTGGGATTGTTTATATCAGTACCTGTATGACAGTTTCTATCCCCAAGCATCAGAATCACTAGGAAAGCTTTTTAAACAAACAGTTGCTTGGGCACTACCCCACATCTTCTGAATCAGCATCTTAAGACAAATTAGGCACCTGTATTTTTTTTAAAGCTGCTACGTAAATTTGATTTGCCGCCTGACTTGAGAACCACTAGCTCTGTACTCATGCTAGAGGCATGAGTTAATAATTAAATGTGTGATTGCCTGTTACCAAAAACTGTTGCTTAATTTGGATTTATGGGTTCAAGGCTGGTTTGACATCAGTAGCACAGACCATGTAGATGGCAGTTAGTCAGTTCATGTGGACTTGTGTTCAAAGAAGAACTGTGTTCTTCTGTCCCAGAAGAATCACTGACAGAATCACTCAGTATAAAGTGAGAAAACTAAACTATGAATTGGAACAAATCCCCTGAATTCAGAATAACCAATTGTGGAAAGGGACAAATTCTCAACTGACTGGACTCTGCCCTTTAGCAGAGGGAGTCGGTGAGACTGTTGAAATTTGCTTCACCTTACAGCTTTGAGTTCAGGGCCCAACATTCCATGGTTCACTTGGGTCTGATGATTCAGCAAAAGTGCTGAGAGTCTCACCCCAAGATTTGCAGGCACTTGGAGCAACTGCTTTCAATCCAACGGCAATGACAGGATTCCAGGATTCTTTTGTAACTTACCCAAGGCCTTTTGTGCAGACATTGTAAGCGTTAACCACATTCTTTATTACTTTCATTGGTGGTAGGCATGGAATTTTATTTGTTTTGCCTTGTTTGTTTATTCGTGGAAAGAGGTCAAAGGAGGAGTAAGTCTAGGTTTCTTTTTAACAGAAAAGGCTAAAGTAATGATTACATGCTCTCCAGAGAGCATACTGGTTACTGTATTTGTGGGCTCTGGACCTGAGATTATGAGGGAGATATTTGGTGGCTTTCTTACATCTGGGCGAAGAGAACATCCAGGCAACCAGGTCATTTCCTTAGATTGCAAAATAATACCTGGAGAAAATATACTTGCTAAAGATTTAAAATAGGCAGCTTCTATAGTAACTTCTTAGGCCCCAGAATTATGTTTTAATGGGTAAACTAACTGCTATGAGGACATAAATGATTTATGTCAAATGGCTTAGAAGTCATAACATAGTATTTCTCCATATGCAAGTACTCCACACTCGGAGGTGGCCTGTGGCCCAGGGGTTGGTCAACCATCACATATGAAACATGGTATCAGTTTTTAAATGTTTTCTGTTTTCATTTGTTTCTTCTGTTTTGCCATCAGCTTTCATTACAGCCCCTTCCTTTAGCTTTTTTTTTTTTAATCTATTTATTTATTTATTGGCTGTGTTGGGTCTTTGTTGCTGCCTGAGAGCTTTCTCTAGTTATGGCAAGTGGGGGCTACTTTTCATTGCGGTGCGCGGGCTTTTCATTGTGGTGGCTTCTCTTGTTGCAGAGCATGGGCTCTAGGCACACGGGCTTCAGTAGTTGTGGCACGCAGGCTCAGTAGTTGTGGCTCATGGGCTCTAGAGCACAGGCTCAGTAGTTGTGGCGCACGGGCTTAGTTGCTCCGTGGCATGTGGGATCTTCCCAGACCAGGGCTCGAACCCATGTCCCCTCCATTGGCAGGTAGTTTCTTAACCACTGCACCACCAGGGAAGTCCCGATATTTTTTTAAATATATTTTATATATATTTATATATACTTAAAGATGTCATTTATGACATCTTTCAGACACATGAATAAGAACAGAGATTAACACACACCCATGTGTCCAGCGCTAGCTTAAGGAACACTTAACAAATAGAACAAAACCCCTATGTTTCCTTCCCCCATCACATCTCCTGCCCTGTGCCATAGAGGTAACCACTATCTTGAATTCGGTGTTTATAATTCCCACCTGTGCATTCTTTAGGTGATTGGCATTTAGGTTGTTTTAAGTTTTTTAGTGTTATAAACAGTTTTCTTTGAATATTCTTGCATGTCTCCTTGTGCACTTGTGTGAGTTTTTATGTATATGTATCTAGCAGTGTTATTAGAGGGTAGGTTCTTATCTCATAGCAGAAAGAATTCAGAGATGAGACAGGGAGGTCAAGAAAGCAAAGTGAGGATTTATTTAAGAGAAAGTATGCTCTCAAGGGGAGAGCAGGCAGTCTCAGGTGAGTAGCTGCACTGAGTTTCTTCAGCAAGCTGGTTTGTGGGGCATAGAAATGGAGGGGTGGAATATTCACTGGGGAGGGAAGGGGTGGGTTCATATTCCCTGATTTTCCTCCCAGCTCCACCTTCCCAAGGGGAGGAGGGATTTCTGTCCTTATTTAGCCTTGATCAGAAGTGTCATGACATTGGTGTATGATGAGTACTTCTTATCTGTGAGGCTAATTTTATTGTAATGAGGGCATAGTGAGTGAAATGTTACATTCAGACACTGGAGATTCCCGCCTTTCCCCACCTTTCTTTGTCTCCAGGACACTTATCACCCCCCAAATGTGTAGTTTCCTGTCAGTCTGGAGGTTCCTGCTTTTCTTTGTCTGCCCAAGGACCCCCATTGATTACAAGATGTGTGGTTTCCTGCCATTTGGCCCCTGCCCCTCCTTCTCTGCTCGTATCTAGCTAACTGCCTGCTTTAACAGGGGTGGGTCATCAATTTTACTAGATATTACCAAATTGGTCTCAAAAGTTATTGTACCAATTTATACCCCTAACTTCTGTATATAAGAACTCCCCTTTCTCTGCACCCTCAATTGTGGAATTTAAAATTTTTTGCCAATTTGATGGTTGTGAAATGGATTTTCATTTCCATTTCTCTGACTACTAATGAAGATATCTAGGTATAGATTATATAGTTATATATTTGGATTTACCATTGGGATTTCTGCTGTGAATTACCTGTTTATATCTTTTGTCCTTTATTGGATTGTTTATCTTTTTCTTATTTATCTGTACATGTTCTTTATATATTCTGGATACTTATTCTTCATCTTTTAACTTTGTTACTTTTGAGGTACAAAATTTTGTGTTTTTTCGGTGTGTGGTCACAACTGACAATTTTGTTTTTCGGCTGTGGAGTGCGGCTTGTGGGACCTTAGTTCCCCAACCAGGAATTGAACCCACGTCCCGTGCAGTGGAAGTGTGGAGTCCTAACCACTGGACCACCAGGGAATTCCCACAACTGACAATTCTTTTCCTTTATTTTATACTCTTTGTATCTTGCTTGAAAAAACTTTCCCTAAACTGAGGTTATATGGAGTTTTTTTTCTATATTTTCATTAAAAGTTTAGTTTTTTTAAATATTTAAGCCTCTTGGTCTACCTGAAATTGATTTATATATATGATGAGAAGTAGCAATCCAGGGTTTTTTTCCATATAATATATATATCAATTAGATTTTGATGTGTAATTAACCACTCTAAAACTCAGTGACCTAAAACAACCACCATTTATTTAATTTATAATCCTGTGAGGCTGGGCTCAGCTGGGCTTCTTCATGTGTCTGTGATCAGTTGCTAGTCAGCTAGGTCACTCTGCCACTGGAAGTTGACCCCCGGTCCCCAGCGGTGGCAGGCTTATCCCCACTGTGCCATATATCTTTCATCATTCAGCAGGCTTCCCTGGGCTTCTTTTATTGGCAGCAGGTTGCAAAAAGGGACAAATCCCATGGCAGAAGCCTTTGTGTTCCCATGTTTGCTAACATCGCATTAGCCAAAGTAAGTTATAGGTAGAGCTCAGTCTCTGAGTGGGATGGCATTAATGTTACATGATAAAGGAAAATGAACACAGAGAGAGGAATAATTGCTAGCCATTTTTGTAGTCAATTTACTAAACTACCTGTTGTCCAAGCACCTTTGATGGTATAGTTCATTCTTATCCCACTGATCCATGTTATCTATCAAGTTGCCATATATGTGTGGTCTGTCTCTGGACTCTCTGTTCTTTTCCTATCCCAACACCAGTCCTACACTATCTTAATTTCTATATTTTTAAAATAAGTCTTTATTTTAGGACAAGTCCTACTTTGTTCTTTTGAAACCATCTTATCTATTGTAATTAGTTTCCTATCACTGCTGTAAAAAATTACCACAAAATTAATGGCTTAAAACAACATAAATTTATTATTTTAACAGTTCTGTAGTTCAGAAATCTGAAATGGGGTTCACTGGGATAACAGCAAGGTGTTGGCAGGAGCACGTTCCTTTCTGGAGGCTCTAGGAGAGAATCCATGCCTTTCTCCTTCTAGCTTCTAGAGGCCTCTCAAGTTCTTGACTCCATCTTCAAAGTGAGCAGTATCAGGCCAAGTCCTTCTAATGCTGCCATCCCTTCTTCTGCCTCCCTCTTTCACTCCCAAGGATGCTGGTGATTACATTAAGTTTACCGGGATAATCTCCCTATCTCAGAGTCAGCTAATTAGCAACCTTAATTCCCCTTTACCATGTAACCTAACATACTCACAGATTCTGGGGATTAGGATGTGAACATCTTTGCGGGGCCATTATTCTGCCTCTAGGTTTATTCATAGCCTTTTTCTCTTTCGTACATATTATAGAATCAGTTTCTCGAATTCCATGAAATACTCATTGGAATTACATTGTTCATAAATTAATTTGGATAGAACGATATCTTTATATTGAGTCTCTCTTGCCATGAGCATTATATATCTCTCCATTTATTTTACTCTTCCTTAATCTTTTAATTAAAATCTTTTCTTATGTTTATTTCTAAGTATCTTACTGTTTAGTTATTTGCATTTTCTAGTTTGGGGGGGCCAATGTATTAGAATGCAATTAATTTTCTTATGCTGGTCTTAAATTTAACTACTGTATTTTCTTATTAATTATAATTTGCTTATAGATGCTCTTGGGTTTCTTCGTAGATAATCATATCATTAATGAAAGTTTTGTTTCTTCTTTTCCTATTCTTATATCTTTTATACTTCTTTTTCTTTTTTTAACATTCCTAAATTTTATTTATTTTATTTTTATTTTTTAAAGGTTATACTCCATTTATAGTTATTATAAAATATTGGCTATATTCCCTATGTTATACAATATATCCTTGTAGCTTACTATATACATAATAGTTTGCACCTCTTAATGCCCCTTCCCTCTTCCCTCTCCCCACTGGTAACCACTAGTTTGTCCTCTACATCTCTGAGTTTTACTTCTTTTTTGTTATATTCACTAGTTTGTTGTATTTTTTAGATTCCACATATAAGTGATATCACACAGTATTTGTCTTTCTCTGACTTATTTCGCTTGACATAATACTCTCCAAGTCCATCCATGTTGTTGCAAATGGCAAAACCGCATTCTTTTATATGGCTGAGTAGTATTCCATTATGTGTGTGTATGTATGTGTGTAGGCATATACACACAGACACCACATCTTCTCTACCTGTTCATCTGTTGGACGCTTGGTTTGCTTCCATATCTTAGCAACTGTAAATAGTGCTGCTGTGAACACTGGGGTGCTTGTATCTTTTTGAAATTAGCGTTTTGGGGTTTTTTTAGATATATACCCAGGAGTAGAATTGCTGGGTCATATGGTCGTTTTATTTTTATTTTTTTGAGGAACCTCCCTACTGTTTTCCACAGTGACTATACCAAATAACATTCCCGCCAACAGTGTACAAGGATTCCCTTTCTCCACATCCTCACCACATTTGTTATTTGTGTTCTTTTTGATGATAGCCATTCTGACAGGTATAAAGTGATATCTTATTGTGGTTTTGATTTGCATTTTCCTGATGACTAGTGATGTTGAGCATCCTTTCATGTGTTTGTTGGCCATCTGCATTTCTTCTTTGGATATACTTCTTTTTCTTATCTTATTGCACTGGCTAAGACCTCCAGTACAATATAGATAAGAAGTGCTGATAAGTCACATTTTAATTTCCTTTAATTTATTAAGGTGGTGAATTAAGTTGATACACTTTCTCATATTAAATGATCCATCATTCTTGTGATAAAC
This sequence comes from Orcinus orca, assembly GCF_937001465.1. Taxonomy (NCBI): domain Eukaryota; kingdom Metazoa; phylum Chordata; class Mammalia; order Artiodactyla; family Delphinidae; genus Orcinus; species Orcinus orca. The sequence goes on along the minus strand of NC_064563.1, from coordinate 12,695,182 downwards.
CCAACTTGGTCATGATGATTTTCTTCTTAGACATTGCTTAGTTAGTTTGCTTTTTTTTTTTTTTGCCGTATGCGGGCCTCTCACTGTTGTGGCCTCTCCCGTTGTGGAGCACAGGCTCTGGACATGCAGGCTCAGCGGCCATGGCTCACGGGCCCAGCCGCTCCACGGCATGTGGGATCCTCCCGGACCGGGGCACGAACCCATGTCCCCTGCATCGGCAGGTGGACTCTCAACCACTGCGCCACCAGGGAAGCCCCCTATTTTCCTTTCTTAAACTATCCTTATCTAGCTTGGGTTTCAAGGTTATACTGTCTTTTAAAATTTTTCAGAATAGTTTGTATAAAATATGTATGTATAAATATGTTTGTATAATAAAGATACAGTATGTATCTTTCCCTTGAATGTTTGGGAGAATTCCACTGAAAAATATAGCAGTATTGGTGCCTTTAGAGAGTCTTTGATAATTTAATTTTTCTTTTTTTTTTTTAAGATATATTTTTTTGATGTGGGCCATTTTTTTTTTAAGTCTTTATTGAGTTTGTTACAATAGTGCTTCTGTTTTGGTTTTTTGGCCCCAAGGCATGTGGGAACTTAGCTCCCCAACCAGGGATCGAACCCGCACCCCTTGCATTGGAAGGCAAAGTCCTAACCACTGGACCACCAGGGCAGTCCTGATCATTTAATTTTTCTTGGGCAATTGGTCAGCTTCATTTTTCTATCTTTTTTGGACTTAGTTTTGGTAAGTTTTATTTTCCTAGAAAATTGTGTATTTCATCCACATATCCCTTTAACATAGATTTGTTCTAGGGCATCCAATAATCAGTTCTAAAATTTTTGTTGTAATCACAGTTATGTTCCCTTTTAATTTTTTCATGTTCATGTGTGTATTTGTTTACTTTTCTCCTTGATTAGTCTTGATGGAGTCTTGTTTATTTCATTAGTCTTTTCAAAGAATCGTTTTGTATGCAAGGCTTCTTGGCAAAATGGCCACTTCAGAGCTGAGCCAGGAAATGTACACAATAAGGTTGGGACATCTTTTAATGTTAGATTACAAAAAAGGTATCAGAAACTATTAGGGTAATGTAGGATGAGTTTCAATAATGATAATAATTGCAATGGAAAGAAATCCATGAAATATGTTTAAATCCATGAGTTCATAATACTTTTAAAAAATTGGTCACCTTCAGAAAATAATAGAGATACCAGTTTCTTATCTTGAAAACTGATTTTTAAAAGAAGGGGAGGGACTTCCCTGGTGGCGCAGTGGTTGGGAATCCACCTGCCAATGCAGGGGACACAGGTTTGAACCCTGGTCTGGCAAGATCCCACATGCCGCGGAGCAACTAAGCCCGTGTGCCACAACTAGTGAGCCTGCGCTCTAGAGCCTGGGGGCCACAACTACTGAGCCCATGTGCCACAACTACTGAAGCCCACATGCCTGGAGCCCGTGCTCTGCAACAAGAGAAGCCACCACAGTGAGAAGCCTGTGCACCACAAGAAAGAGTAGCCCCCACTCACCACAACTAGAGAAAGCCCGCGCACAGCAATGAAGACCCAAGACAGCCAAAAGCAAATAAATAAAAAATAAAATTAAAATAAGTAAATAAATAAATAAAAATAAAAAGAATGGGAGAGAAGCAATCCCACTCCTAGGCATATACCCGGAGAAAACCGTAATTCGAAAAGATACATGCACCCCAAAGTTCATTGCAGCACTGTTTACAATAGCCAGGACGTGGAAGTAACCTAAATATCCATCAACAGAGGAATGGATAAAGAAGATGTAGTACATCTATACAATGGAATGTTACTCAGCCATAAAAAAGAACAAAATAGTGCCATTTGCAGCCACATGGATCGACCTAGAGATTGTCATACTGAGTGAAGTAAGTCAGATACAGAAACACAAATATCATAAGATATTACTTATATGTGGAATCTAAAAAAAAGGGTACGGATGAACTTATTTACAAAACAGAAGTAGAGTCACAGATGTAGAAAACAAACTTATGGTTACCAGGGGATAAGGGGGCAGGGATGAAGTGGGGGTTGGGATTGACATATACACACTACTATATATAAAATAGATAACTAATAAGAACCTACTGTATAGGACAGGTAACTCTACTCAGTACTCTGTGATGTCCTATATGGGAAAAGAATCTAAAAAAAGAGTGGATATATGTGTATGTATAACTGATTCACTTTGCTGTATACCTGAAACTAATACAACATTGTAAATCAACTATACTCCAATAAAAATTGAAAAAAAAAAAAAAAAAGAATGGGAGAGAGAATCTAGCATTTATCCTGCCTTTCCTTTATGAACTGTACCATTAGATAACCAAATAGTAGATAAAATAAAATACCTCTTTTTGAAAAGTATTCCAATTAATGAATAAAAATGAAATGATAGAATACCAGCATTTTGCAATCCCTAACGAATAGAAAATAGTATTAAGGGTTAATGTTTTGTGCTAAGATCATAAAAAGAAAGTCAGACATAAGCCTCATGTTGAAAGAACATACTACCACCCATAGTCTTCCTAAAGGGATGGAACCTGAGTCCAGTACAATCTCTGGATTCAACTGTCGATTTGCAAGAAGTACCAAGGAAAGGGGAAAAGTTTGAATCTTACCATGTATGTGCAAGCAAAATGCATTCTATTGGAAAATCTACAGGTAAAATGACCAGGCTTCTCCAACAGGCTGATTTTAAGGAAATAAAAGGAATGGAAAAGGAACCTATAGATTAAAAGAGACTTAAAGGATATATCAATTCTTTTTAATTGGAAAGACTAAAGTATACTGCGTAAGGATATACATTAGGTGATAAAGCTTTATTTATTTTTTAAAGGAAGTGATAACTATAAAAATCAGTGTAATGGTTACTTGGCCAATTATGGGTAGAATTGCCAGATTTAGAAAAACAAAATGAACAAAACAGGACACCCAGGACTCTCAGCTAAATTTGAATTTCAGGTAAATAATGAATAATTTTTCAGCGTATGTTCCAACATCCAAACTCAAACTTAACTGTGCCTCCTGTATTTTATCTGGCAAAATCTTGATTTTATTCAAAATGGTAATGCAGCTTACTCCCCAGCCTTCCTTATAGCTCGGAGTGGTCGTGAGTTCCCTTGTTGGCCAGAGGAATTTTTGTTTTTTGGGCCACGCTGCGTGGCTTGCAGGATCTTATTTCCCTGACCAGGGATGGAACCTGGGCCACGGCAGTGAAAGTGCCGAGTCCTTACCACTGGACTGCCAGGGAATTCCCTGGCCAGAGCAATTTAAATGAAGTCAGTGGGCAGGGCTTTGGGGAAAGCTGATTGAACAGATACCCTCCTACTCTTCCACGCAGCATGGCATTGGGCTTGTAGCAGTCTTCTTGTGACCACGAGGTGACCCTGAAGACGGTAGCTGCTGCATGCTGAGGACAGAGAAGCACAGAGAGGAAGATCCGGGATTCTAGATAACATCGTGGAACTTTGTTATATTTTGTTACCAGAATTTCCTCACTTCATTAGAAAAACTTTTCTTCTTTTACTATGTTCTGGTACACTGAGTAGCATTGGGATTATCTGCTCCTTTATAATTAGGAAGAATTCCTCTGGAAACTGTCTGGGCCTGCTTTGAGGGTGGAGGATGGAAAGGGAATAGTTGTATGATAACTTTGTTATTTCTTCTGTGATTGTTGGCTTGATTCAGTTTTCTCTTTTAACTGGAGTAAAATTTTGTTTTTGTTTTTGTTTTTTTTTGCGGTACGCAGGCCTCTCACTGTTGTGGCCTCTCCCGTTGCGGAGCACAGGCTCCAGACACGCAGGCTTAGTGGCCATGGCTCACGGGCTCAGCCGCTCCGCGGCATGTGGGATCTTCCCGGACCAGGGCACGAACCCGTGTCCCCTGCATCGGCAGGCAGACTCTCAACCACTGCGCCACCAGGGAATCCCACATCTGTGAATTTGAATCCTAAACCCACATAAGGAAACCTTTGTTATAACTTCTCAGGGGATACTTTTTCCCCCCTTCAAAACCCAAGATGAGATGTACCAGTTTCTATGTCAGATAGTTACTTTTGCTGGCAGGCAGGTGTTTATATGTTTGTCTGACATCATTATTGCATTATTGCACTGGGTATTGCATTATTATTTGGATAATATCATTATTACCCAAAGTTTGTAATTCACATTAGGATTCACTTAGTGTTATATGTACATTTTGTGGGGTTTGACAAATGTATAATGAAATGTATCCCCCACTCTAGTATCATACAGAATGGCTTCACTGCCCTAAAAATCCTCTGTGCTCCACCTGTTTAGCCCTCCCTTCTGAACTTTTTACTGTCTCCACAGTTTTGCCTTTTCCAGAATGTCATATAGTTGAAGTCACACATATATACCCTTTTCAGATTGGCTTCTTTCACTTAGTAAAATGCATCTAAGTTTCCTCCATGTCTTTTCATGGCTTAATAGTTCCTTTCTTCTTAATGCTGAACAATATTCCATTGTTTGGATGGACCACGGTTTATCCATTCACTTACTCTCAGTTGCTTCCAAGTATTGGCACTTATGAATAAAGTGGCTGTAAACACTTACGTGCAGGTTTTTGCATGGACATAAGTTTTCAACTCATTTGGGGAAATACAGGTATATGGCTGCTGGATCACATGGTAAGAGAACTGTATGTTTAGGTTTTAAGGAACTACCAGTTTTTTTCCCAAAGTGGCTGTACCTTTGTATTCCCACCAGCTGTGAATGAGAGTTCATGTTGCTCCACATCCTTGCCAGCATTTGGTGTTGTCAGGGTTCTCAATTCTCAGTTTTGGCCATTTATTAGGTGTTTAGTGGTATCTATCATTGTTTTAACTTGCAGTTTCCTAATGATACATGATGTGAAGCATCTTTTCATATGCTTATTTGTCATCTATATATCTTCTTTGGTGAGGTGATTGTTCAGATCTTTTGCCTATTTTGAATTGATTTGTTTGTTTTCTTATTGTTGAATTTAAGAGATCTTTTTATATTTTGGGTAACCATCTTTTATCTTTTGCAGATATTTTCTCCTAGTCTGTGGCTTGTCTTATTCTCTTGACATTGTCTTACACAGAGCAGAAGTTGTTGTTGTTTTTTTTGTTTTGTTTTGTTTTTAATTTGAGGTATAGTTGATTTACAATGTTGTGTTAATTTCTGGTATACAGCAAAGTGATTCAGTTATACATATGTATACATTCTTTTTCAATATGGTTTATTACAGGATATTGAGTATAGTTTCCTGTGCTATACAGAAGGACCTTGTTGTTTATCTATTTTATATAGAGTAGTTTGTATCTGCTAATCCCAAACTCCTAATTTATCCCTCCCCTACCCCCTTTTCCCTTTGGTATTCATAAGTTTGTTTTCTATGTCTGAGTCTGTTTCATAAATAAGTTCATTTGTGTCATATTTTAGATTCCACATACAAGTGATATCATATACTATTTGTCTTTCTCTGTCTGACTTACTTCACTTAGTATGATAATCTCTAGGTCCATCCATGTTGCTGCAAATGACATTATTTCATTCTTTTTTATGGCTGAGTAGTATTCGAGTGTGTGTGTGTGTGTGTGTGTGTGTGTGTGTGTGTATGTTTGTATGTATGTATATATATGACATCTTCTTTATCCATTCATCTGTTGATGGACATTTAGGTTGCTTCCATGTTTGGCTGTTGTAAAAAGTGCTGCTATGAACATAGGAGTGCATGTATCTTTTTGAATTAGTGTTTTCTTTGGATCTATACCCAAGAAGGGATTGCTGGATCATATGGCAACTCTGTTTTTAGTTTTTTGTGGAATCTCCATACTGTTCTCCATAGTGGCTGCACCTATTTACATTCCCACCCACAGTGTAGGGGGGTTCCCTTTTCTCCACACCCTCTCCGGCATTTATTTTTAGACTTTTTAATGATGGGCATTCTGGCCAGCGTGAGGTGATACCTCACTGTAGTTTTGATTTGCATTTCTCTAATAGTTAGCAATGTTGAGCATCTTTTCACGTGCCTGTTGGCCATCTATATGTCTTCTTTGGAGAAATGTCTATTTAGATCTTCTGCCCACTTTTTGATTGAGTTATTTGGGTTTTATTGTTATTGAGTTGTATGAGCTGTTTGTATATTTTGGAAATTAAGCCCCTGTCAGTCGCATCATTTGCAAATACTGTCTCCCCGTCCATAGGTTGTCTTTTCATTTTGTTTATGGTTTCCTTTGCTGTACAAAAGCTTATGAGTTTGATTAGGTCCTGTTTATTTTTGCTTTTATTTCTATTGCCTTGGAAGACTGACCTAAAGAAACATTGGTGTGATTCACATCAGAGAATGTTTTGCGAGAGAACTCCTATGTTCTCTTCTACGAGTTTTGTGGTGACCTGTCTTATATTTTAGTCTTAAACAATTTTGAGTTTATTTTTGTGTATGGTGTGAAGGTATGTTGTGACTTCATTGATTTACATGCGGCTGTCCAGCTTTCTTAACACCACTTGCTGAAGAGACTGACTTTTCTCCATTGTAAATTCTTGCCTCCTTTATTGAAGATTAATTGACCATAGGTGTGAAACTGCACACCTCAGATTGGGACTCGAACACAGCCAAAACCCAGATTGGGACTTGAATCCACTCTCTCTCTCTCTCTTTTTTTTTTTTTTTTTTTACATCTTTATTGGAGTATAATTGCTTTACAATGGTGTGTTATTTTCTGCTTTATAACAAAGTGAATCAGTTATACATATACATATGTTCCCATATCTCTTCCTTCTTGCATCTCCCTCCCTCCCACCCTCCCTATCCCACCCCTCTAGGTGGTCACAGGGCACCGAGCTGATCTCCCTGTGCTATGTGGCTGCTTCCCACTAGCTTACATTTGGTAATGTATATATATCCATGCCACTCTCTCACTTTGTCACAGCTTACCCTTCCCCCTCCCCATATCCTCAAGTCCATTCTCTAGTAGGTCTGTGTATTTATTCCTGTCTTACCCCTAGGTTCTTCATGACATTTTTTTTCTTAGATTCCATATATATGTGTTAGCATACGGTATTTGTCTTTCTCTTTCTGACTTACTTCACTCGTATGACAGACTCTAGGTCCATCCACCTCATTACAAATAGCTCAATTTCATTTCTTTTTATGGCTGAGTAATATTCCATTGTATATATGTGCCACATCTTCTTTATCCATTCATCTGATGGATGGACACTTAGGTTGATGGATCTAATGGACACTTAGGTTGTTTCCATCTCCGGGCTATTGTAAATAGGGCTGCAATGAACATTTTGGTACATGACTCTTTTTGAATTATGGTTTTCTCAGGGTATGTGCCCAGTAGTGGGATTGCTGGGTGATATGGTAGTTCTATTTGTAGTTTTTTAAGGAACCTCCATACTGTTCTCCATAGTGGCTGTACCAATTCATATTCACACCAGCAGTGCAAGAGTGTTCCCTTTTCTCAACACCCTCTCCAGCATTTGTTGTTTGTAGGTTTTTTGATGATAGCCATTCTGACCAGTGTGAGATGATATCTCATTGTAGTTTTGATTTGCATTTCTCTAATGATTAATGATGTTGAGCATTCTTTCATGTGTTTGTTGGCAGTCTGTATATCTTCTTTGGAGAAATGTCTATTTAGGTCTTCTGCCCATTTTTGGATTGGGTTGTTTGTTTTTTGTTATTGAGCTGCATAAGCTGTTTATAAATTTGGGAGATTAATCCTTTGTCAGTTGCTTCATTTGCAAATATTTTCTCCCATTTTGAGTGTTGTCTTTTGGTCTTGTTTATGGTTTCCTTTGCTGTGCAAAAGCTTTGAAGTTTCATTAGGTCCCATTTGTTTATTTTTGCTTTTATTTCCATTTCTCTGGGAGGTGGGTCAAAAAGGATCTTGCTGTGATTTATGTCATAGAGTGTTCTGCCTATGTTTTCCTCTAGGAGTTTGATAGTTTCTGGCCTTACATTTAGGTCTTTAATCCATTTTGAGTTTATTTTTTTGTATGGTGTTAGGGAATGAACTAATCTCATACTTTTACATGTACCTGTCCAGTTTTCCCAGCACCACTTATTGAAGAGGCTGTCCTTTCTCCACTGTACATTCCTGCCTCCTTTATCAAAGATAAGGTGACCATATGTGCGTGGGTTTATCTCTGGGCTTTCTATCCTGTTCCATTGATCTATCTTTCTGTTTTTGTGCCAGTACCATACTGTCTTGATTACTATAGCTTTGTAGTATAGTCTGAAGTCAGGGAGCCTGATTCCTCCAGCTCCGTTTTTCGTTCTCAAGATTGCTTTGGCTATTCAGGGTCTTTTGTGTTTCCATACAAATTGTGAAATTTTTTGTTCTAGTTCTGTGAAAAATGCCAGTGGTAGTTTGATAGGGATTGCATTGAATCTGTAGATTGCTTTGGGTAGTAGAGTCATTTTCACAATGTTGATTCTTCCAATCCAAGAACATGGTATATCTGTCCATCTATTTGTATCATCTTTAATTTCTTTTATCAGTATCTTATAATTTTCTGCATATAGGTCTTTTGTCTGCTTAGGTAGGTTTATTCCTAGATAGTTTATTCTTTTTGTTGCAATGGTAAATGGGAGTGTTTTCTTGATTTCACTTCATTATTTATTATTAGTGTATAGGAATGCCAGAGATTTCTGTGCATTAATTTTGTATACTGCTACTTAACAAATTCATTGATTAGCTCTAGTAGTTTTCTGGTAGCATCTTTAGGATTGAACCCACTCTCTTTTAATTGCGATCACACACCTGGTCCCAGGACTTAAGCTCAGTTTCTTTATGTCTCATCGCAGAAAGAATTCAGTGAGAGACTTTCAGTGGAAGTGATAGGTAAGAAATGGATTTATTTAAAGAGATACACATTCCATAGACAGAATACGGTCCATCTCAAAAGGCGAGAATGGCCCTGGGAGAAACACACTACATAATATGTGGGCCATCTCAGAAGGCGAGAGGCCCCAAAATATGGGGTGGTTAGTTTTTATGGGATGGGTAATTTCATAGGCTAGCAAATGGAAGGATTACTCCAACTATTTTGGAGAAGGAGTGGGGATTTCCAGGAATTGAGCAACTGCCCACTTTTTGACCTTATATGGTTAACCTTGGAACTGTCATGGCACTGGTGGGTGTGTCATGTAGCTTATGCTAATGTATACAGTGAACATATAATTAGGCTCAAGGTCTCCTGGAAGTGGAATCTTCCTCCATCTTGGACCTAGTTGGTTCTAACCGGTTTATTTTTTATCCAATAGCTATGCCATTCTTTTACAGGTTGTATCCTGCCCCCTTCCCTCCTGTTTCAGGTGTGTGAGTTTATTTCTGGGCACAGGACAGAAGTTTTTAATTTTAATGAAGTCCAGCTTATCAGTTATTTCTTTCATGGATCATGCCTTTGGTGTTGTATCTAAGAAGTCATCACCATACTCAAGGTTATCTAGGTTCTCTCCCATGTTATCTTCTAGGAGTTTTGTAGTTTTACACTTTACATTTAGATCTGTGATCCATTTTGAGTTAATTTTTGTGAAGGGTGTATGTGATGAAATTTATAATAACAAATATATGTTTAGTATTCATCCCCATTTCTATCACAGGGCTCCTAAAACCCTTGGAATTTCCGAAGTGATAAGGGCAATATGTGTCTTCTGATATTCATAACAAGCCCCTTTCAACCACACCTGAGTTTATGTTAATGTGTTAAATTTTGGAAAGCCCCTAAGTATGGGGTCTGATTGCCAGGGTAATCAACCATGTGATTGAAGGGTTGTAATTTAGCCCCTGACCTCCTGGGAGAGGGGAGGGGATGGAGTTTGAGTTCAGTCACCAATGGCCAGTGATTTAATCAAGCATACCCAAAAAGACGGGGTTCAGAGAGCTTCTGGGTTGGTGAACATTTGGAGATACAGGGAGAGGGCACCCCTTCCCATATACCTTGCTCCTATATGCCTCTTCATCTGGCTTTTTTATCTTTATCTTTTATCATGTCTTTTTTAATTAACTGTTAATGTAAATAAATGTTTCTGAGTTCTGTAAGTTGCTCTAGCAAATTACCAAACAGGAGGAGAGGGTTGTGGGAATCTCTGTAACTAGTCAGTCAGAAGAACAGATAACCTGGATTTGCAATTATTATCTAAAGTGGGGAAGGAGTGAGCCCTTAGGCTGTGGGATCTGACACTACCTTTAAGTAGATAGTGTCAGAACTGAGTTAATTGTTTGGTGGTATTGGACAAAACACATAGAGGGTAAGATCAGTGTCTAGACTGATTTTCTTGCATGTAATGTCTACTTGTTCCAGCACTATTTGTTGAAAAGACTGTCTTTGCTTCAGTGTATTGCCTTTGCTCCTGTCAGAGATCAGTTGACTGTATTTATGTAGATCTGTTTCTGTGCTCTCTGTTTTATTTTTTTATTGATGTATTTGTTTATTCTTTTGCCAATACCACACTGACTTGATTACTGTAGTTTTATAGTAAGTCTTGAAGTTGGATAGTGTCAGTTCTCAGACTTTGTTCTTCTCCTTCAGTAGTGTATTGGCTATTCTGGGTCTTTCGTTTCTCCATATAAACTTTTGAATCAGTTTATCGATATCCACAAAATAACTTGCTGGGATTTTATTTGGGATCGGATTCAATCTGTAGATCAAGTAGGGAAGAACTGACATCTTGACGATATTGATTCTTCCTCTCCATGAACACCTTTCATTTCATTCATCAGAGTTTGGTGATTTCTCTTATATATCTCTTACATATTTCATTAGATTTATACCTAAGTATTTCATTTTTGGGGTGCTAATGTAAATGGTATTGTGTTTTTCATTTCAAATTCCACTTGTTAATTGCTGGTATATAGAAAAGCAATCGACTTTTTAAAAAAAATATTTATTTATTTTATTTTTGGCTGCATCAGGTCTTAGTTGCAGCATGTGGGATCTTTTGTTGCGGTTCATGGGCTTCTCTCTAGTTGTGGCACATGGGCTGCAGAGCACGTAGGCTCTGTCGTTGTGGTGCACGGGCTCCAGAGCACATGGATTCTGTAGTTGCAGCACGTGGGCTCACTAGTTGTGGCGTGTGGACTCAGTAGTTGCGGCGTGTGGGCTTAGTTGCCCCGTGGCATGTGGGATCCCAGTTCCCCGACCAGGGATCGAACCCACATCCCCTGCATTGGATCCCTGCATCCTCTTAACCACTGGACCACCAGGGAAGTCCCTAGGAAAGCAATAGAATTTTGTATATTAAAATTTTATCCTGTAACCTTGCTATAATCACTTATTAGTTCCAGGAGGTTTATTTTTATCAGTTCTTTCAGATTTTCTACGTAGATAATCATGTCATCTGCAAAGAAAGACAGGTTTATATCTTCTTTCTCAATCTGTATGTCTTTTATTTCCTTTAATTGTCTTATTGCATTAGCTAGAACTTCTAGTACAATGTCGAAAAAGAATGGCAAGAGGGAGCATCTTTGTTTTTATACCTGATCTTAGTAGGAAAACTGAGTTTTTCTCACCATTAAGTATGATGCTAACTGTAGGTTTTTTGGTAGATGCTCTTGAACATGTTGAGGAAGTTCCCCCCTCTATTCCTAGTTTACTGAGAGTTTTTATCATGAAGTGTTTTGGATTTTATCAAATGCTTTTTCTTTATTTTAAATTTAATTTTATTTATTTTTTATACAGCAGATTCTATTAGTTATCTATTTTATACATATTAGTGTATTCAAATGCTTTTTCTGCATCCAATTTTTCTTTTTTAGTCCATTGTTGTGATGGATTACACGAACTGATTTTCAAATGTTGAATCAGCCTAGCATGCCTGGAATAAATCTCATTTGGTCATGGTGTATAATCCTTTTTATAAATTATTGGATTGGATTTGCTAATATTTTGTTGAGGATTTTTGCAGTTTTATTTTCTTGTAATGTCTTTGTCTGGTTTTTGCATTAGGGTAATGCCAGCCTCATAGAATGAGTTTGGAAGTACAGTTGATCCTTGAACAACACGGGTTTAAATTGCATGAGTCCACTTATACGTGGATTTTTTTTTTTCAATAAATGCTACAGTACCACACAATCTGCAGTTGGTTGAATCCACAGATGTGGAACCTTGTGTACTGAGGGCCGGCTCTGGGACTGGAGCATCCGTGGATTTAGTATCTGCAGCAGATCCTGGAACCATGGATACCAAGGGATGACTGCATGCTCTCTGATTCTGTCTTCTAGAAGAGATTGTAAAGAATTAGTATAATTTCTTCCTTAAGTGTTTGGTAGAATTTACCAGTGAACCTATCTGGGCCTGTTTTATATGTTTTGGAAGGCCTGCTGTTGGACAGGGCTGGGTCCCAGGGTGGCTGGCTGTGTGGCCCTGGGGGATACAGGGCTGGTGCCCATCTGCTGATGGGCAGCTAAGCCCCCAGCACTAATAGGCTAGAGGGAGGACTCCGGAATGGTGCTTGCTAGCACTAGTGTCCTCGTGGTAGAACAAGTACCTCAAAATGGCTGCCATCAGTATCTATGTGCCCTGGGGGACCCCATTTGCCTCTTGCCTCTCTAGGACTCTCTAAGATCAGCAAGTAGGTCTGATCCAGGGTCCTTTCAAATTACTGCCTCTGCCCTGGGTCTAGGAGCCTGTGAGATTTTGCTTGTGCCCTTTAAGAGCAGAGTCTGTATTTCCTTCAGCCCTCTGGCTCTCCCCTATGCAATCCCCACTGACTTTCAAAGCGAGACCTTCTGTGGACTCATCTTCTCTATGCAGGACCCCTGGGCTGGAGCCCAGTGTAGGACTCAGACCCTTCACTCCTTGGGGAGAACCTCCACAATTGTAATTACCCTCCAGTTTGTGGGTGTTGACTAAACTGCATCTTTGCCCCTCCTACCAGTCTCCTGTGGCTCCTTCTTTATATCTTTAGTTGTAGAAAATCTTTTCTGCTAGCCTTCAGGTTGTTCTCATATAGTTGTTTTGTAAATAGGTATAATTTTGGTGTACCCAAAATGGGAGGAGGTGAGCTCAGAGCCTTACTACTCTACCACCTTGGTCACACCAAAGCTTAGATTATTGATCTTAGATCTCTTTTCTTTCCTAATATATGTATTCAATACTGTTCCAAATATCCCTCTCTACACTCCTATCGCTGCATCTCACAAGTTTTCATAAGTTGTATTTTCATTTAGTTCAAAATATTTTAAAATTTCTCCTTTGACCCATGTGTTATCATAGAAGCAAGTTGTTCAATCTCCAAGTATTTGAGGATTTCCCAGTTATCTTTCTGTTATTGATTTCTAGTTTAATTCCATTGCGGTCTGAATGCAGACATTGCATGATTTCTGTTCTTTAGAATTTGTTAAGGTATGTTTTATGGCCCATAATGTTTTCTATCTTGATGAATACAGGATATTTCATGCAAGCTTGAGAAGAATGTGTATTCTGGTGTTATTGGATGAAGTAGTCTATAATTATATCCAATTAATTGGTGGTACTATTTTTTTTTGAATTTTTGAAATTTAATTTATTTTTTTATACAGCAGGTTCTTATTAGTTATCCATTTTATACATATTAGTGTATACATGTCAATCCCAATCTCCCAATGCATCACACCACAACCACCCCCCCGGCCACTTTCCCCCCTTGTTGTCCATACGTTTGTTCTCTACATCTGTGTGTCTATTTCTGCCTTGCAAACCAGTTCATCTGTACCATTTTTCTAGGTTCCACATATATGCGTTAATATACGATATTTGTTTTTCTCTTTCTGACTTACTTCACTCTGTATGACAGTCTCTAGATCCATCCACGTCTCTACAAATGACTCGATTTCGTTCATTTTTGTGGCTGAGTAATATTCCATTGTATATATGTATCACATCTTCTTTATCCATTCGTCTGTTCATGGGCATTTAGGTTGCTTCCATGACCTGGCTATTGTAAATAGTGCTGCAATGAACATTGGGGTGCATGTGTCTTTTTGAATTATGGTTTTCTCAGGGTATATGCACAGTAGTGGGACTGCTGGGTCATATGGTAGTTCTATTTTTAGTTTTTTATGGAACCTCCATACTGTTCTCCATAGTAGCAGTATTAATTTACATTCCCACCAACAGTGCAAGAGGGTTCCCTTTTCTCCACACCCTCTCCAGCATTTGTTGTTTGTGGATTTTCTGATGATGCTCATTCTAACTGGTGTGAGGTGATACCTCATTGTCATTTTGATTTGCATTTCTCTAATAATTAGTGATGTTGAGCAGCTTTTCTTGTGCTTCTTGGTCATCTGTATGTCCTCTTTGGAGAAATGTCTATTTAGGTCTTCTGCCCATTTTTGGATTGGGTTGTTTGTTTTTATAAAAATTGAGCTGGGGCTTCCCTGGTGGCGCAGTGGTTGAGAGTCCGCCTGCCGATGCAGGGGACACAGGTTGGTGTCCCGGTCCGGGAAGATCCCACATGGCGCGGAGCAGCTGGGCCCATGAACCATGGCCGCTGAGCCTGTGCGTCCGGAGCCCGCGCTCCACAATGGGAGAGGCCATAACAGTGAGAGGCCCAAGTACCGAAAAAAAAAAAAAAAAAAAAAATTGAGCTGCACGAGGTGTTTATATATTTTGGAGATTAATCCTTTGTCCGCTGATTCATTTGCATATCCTTTCTCCCACTCTGAGGGTTGTCTTTTTGTCTTGTTTTTAGTTTCCTTTGCTTTGCAAAAGCTTTTAAGTTTCATAAGGTCCCATTTAATTTTGTTTTTATTTCCATTACTCTAGGAGGTGGATCAAAAAATATCTTGCTGTGATTTATGTCAAAGAGTGTTCTTCCTATGTTTTCCTCTAAGAGTTTTATAGTGTCTGGTCTTACATTTAGGTCTCTAATCCATTTTGAGCTTATTTTTGTGTATGGTGTTAGGGAGTGTTCTAATTTCATTCTTTTACATGTAGCTGTCCAGTTTTCCCAGCACCACTTATTGAAGAGACTGTCTTTTCTCCATTGTATATCCTTGCCTTTTTTGTCATAGATTAGTTGACTATATGTGCGTGGGTTTATCTCTGGGCTTTCTATCCTGTTCCATTGATCTATATTTCTGTTTTTGTGCCAGTACCATATTGTCTTGATTACTGTAGCTTTGTGGTATAGTCTGAAGTCAGGGAGTCTGATTCCTCCAGCTCCATTTTTTTCCCCTCAAGATTGCATTGGCTATTCAGGGTCTTTTGTGTCTCCATACAAATTTTAAGATTTTTTGTTCCAGTTCTGTAAAAAATGCCATTGGTAATTTGATAGGGATTGCGTTGACTCTGTAGGTTGCTTTGGGTACTATAGTCATTTTCACAATATTGATTCTTCCAATCCAAGAACATGGTATATCTCTCCATCTGTTCGTGTCATCTTTGATTTCTTTCATCAGTGTCTTATAATTTTCTGAGTGCGGGTCTTTTACCTTCTTAGGTAGATTTATTCCTAGGTATTTTGTTCTTTTTGTTGCGATGATGAATGGAATTGTTTCCTTAATTTCTCTTTCTGATCTTTTGTTGTTAGTGTGTAGGAATGCAAGAGATTTCTGTGCATTAATTTTGTATCCTGCAACTTTACCAAATTCATTGATTAGCTCTAGTAGTTTTCTGGTGGCATCTTTAGGATTCTCTATGTATAGTATCATGTCATCTGCAAACAGTGACAGTTTTACTTCTTTTCCAATTTGTATTCCTTTTATTTCTTTTTCTTCTCTGATTGCCATGGCTAGGACTTCCAAAACTATGTTGAATAATAGTGGTGAGAGTGGACATCCTTGTCCTGTTCCTGATCTTAGAGGAAATGCTTTCAGTTTTTCACCACTGAGAATGATATTTGCTGTGGGTTTGTTGTATATGGCCTTTATTATGTTGAGGTAGGTTCCCTCTATGCCCACATTCTGGAGAGTTTTTTTTATCATAAATGGGTGTTGAATTTTGTCAGAAGCTTTTCTGCATCTATTGAGACGATCATATGGGTTTTATTCTTCACTTTTGCGGGGGGCATTAAAGGTCACCAGGCGTTTTATTGCAGTTAAAGCAGACTTGGACAGGATGGTCCCAGCCTCAAGAGGGGACAGCCCAGTGGTCATGGGAACACTCATCACAGAAGCCCTGTCTGCAGGCCCAGCAGTGGTACTTGGAAAGCTTGACACTGAACCCCTTCTGGCAGTTGTGGTAGTGCAGGATCTCATGGTCTGGTACCCAGTACACCGGCCTGGCCGCATCCTTCACCAAACCTAGTGGTATGTCATTGGCCGTCACCACAGCTCCCAAAGTGTTCTGCACGGACTTGCCCACCTTCCGAACAATCAGCGTCCCGCCCTCATCATCCACCTGTGCCTCAGTAACTTCTAACTGAGAATTCCTGGCTTCATAGCAGTTGTCACACACCCACACGGGCACAGGGCCCCAGCCCCGCTCCAGCGCTGGCCGGGTCGTGGGTGAACAGCTGTCACAGAAGCCCTCCCCCCAGGCCCGGCAGTGATGCTTGGTGTCATTATCTTTAAAGGGTGTAGCACACTTGTTGCAGCTCAGGATCTGGGAGTTGGGCCTCCAGTAGGCAGGGGCGATCTGGTCTGTCAGCCAGGATGTCACAACCTTGGTGGGCCCAAGGCTAAGCTCAGACACCGACTGAGCCATGAAATTCATCCCATCCAAGAGGCGCTGGGCAGCATTGTTGTTGTCCTTCAGAAATCCATCAGTTCCAGGCCACACATGCACAATCTCTGTCTGCACCACTGTGTCCACAGGATATTGGTTCCCAAACCAGTACTGCCGGCTACGATAGACCACGCCGCAGTTGGGACATTCGATTACGTACCCAGACCAGGCATATTTTGCGAGACCCATCCAGGGGGAGTCGGTTGAAGCAGCCGTCTTGGGCACCACACTGACTTCATTGCCTCTCTCGTAGCAGGCCTTGCAGGTAAAAACCCGGTTGTCATACTGGTGAGAGTATCTGCAGCGGCTTTTGGCTTCACGAGGTACTCCTTCTTTCCCGTGATTCATGCTGTTCTTACATCCAGCCCCACAGCTGAGGCACAGGACGGAGCAGGTGAAGTACTCATCTGGAAAAAGGGAGCTGTGTGCCATCTCGTCATCGGGGAGCTCACCGCTGAAGCGGTCGCTGAGGGCCTTCAGAGCTTTGAACATGATCCCCGGGTGCCGGGGAGAACGGGTGTTGTTATTCTCTAGTTGTTGCTCCAAAGCACACCGAAGACCAGAAAAGTCCGTGGGAGGATTGTATGTCCTCGTTCCCTTGTAACGAATAGAACTGAAGGCTTCAGGGAAGCGGCCCAGCTTCCGGAACCGGTCCTGGATGAGCTTCTCGGGCACCTCGGAGGGGCGATTAGAGTCTAGCAGCTGAGTGTGCACAGTCTCGTGGAAAACGATAACATCAGGGCCCAGGGTGGACAGGGGGACATCCAGGCCACAGCGGGCAGTGGTAGCCTTGAGCTCCTTGGTGAAGTGCTTCAAGTAAGCTTCTGAGGCGTCCCCAAGGAACTTGAGGAGGTCATTGTGCAGTCGGTCTGCATGAGTTCGATAGATGACGAGGTCTGAAATGGCCAGGACCTTCAGCAGCAGCCGTGTTCTCTGGCTTAGATTCTCTGTAGCCCACAAGAGCCCTTCTGTGTCTATCACTGCTACTTTGTGGACTGGATCATATGCCGCCCACACTCCAACAGTGCAGGACTCCTGGGCAGGGGAGGCTTTGAAGACTTCCCGGCCACAAAAGAAAGTGTGGTTGAGGGTATGAGCCTTCTCATCCCCAGTATTTCCAAAAATGGAAACCACTTTCAGATGCTGATAGGATTTGCAGTCCAATTTCCTAATAAAGTCCTCTTCATTCGTTACCTGAATTTCTTCATTCTCATCTACTAGGAGGAAGCTCACAACCTTCTCAGTCATCTTCTTTGTCTTGGTGTCCTCATCCATCCCTTCTTCCTCCAGCAATGCCTGGACCTTAGCCACATGGTACACAGTAACAGGGTGCCTCCTTTTGTTACCCCCAGAATGAGTCCTCTCTGGCACTCCAGGCACAAGTTGATTTTACAGGTCTGGCACCTCACGTCTGCCGTCTGCTTCATACCTGGAGAACGCCCACTGGGGTCCTTGCAGGGGTCACAGTAAGGGACGTGGCCAGCTTTGAGTCTGATCCGCTCATGGTTTCTCAGGCGCTCCTGCCGCTGGGGCTTCTCCTAGCAGTGGAGACACTGCAGGCTGCAGCACTCATCACACTCGGAGACGGCTTCATCAGTCTCGCTGCAGGTGTAACTCTCCTGGCACAACAGCCCAGGGTTCAGGCCCTTCTCTGCTGGGGAAGTCTGCGCACTCATATTCAGACTGGGAAGGAAAGCATCTACAATATAACAGTACCTGGGCTTTCTCCAGAAGTGAAGACAAAGGCGTTGAGTCTGAAGACTGAGCACAGCCTCCACAGGGTTCTGAACACCCTTAAAAAAATGTTTTTAAAAAAACATTCGATGTCCTATCAGAATTCTTCACACATTTACAAACGTTCGGGTGTTTAATTTTCTGCTGCCAAGCCTCCTGGATCAGCAGCAATGTTGACTTGGCTTGATAGTTTCATCCTCCATAAAGTGCAGGCAAATATATGGTTAAAATTAACTTGAGAGGGTCTGTTATGGCTATCTGAGAGAGATCTGATGGGTTCACTGAGGTGGGCACATGCATGGGGCCTCAGACACAAGGTTTTGGTAATGAAAGAGAGTGGTCAGGAACTTTTCAATATTATCCAGCTTAAGTCAGTATTTCAGAGGATACCTCGACGCCTCTCTTCAGCCGGGGATTCCTCACCCTTCCTTCTTTCCGGACAACACCACCACAACCCGAGGGGCAGCAGCAAGGTCTAAGAACAAAGAAGGGCACCCCAAATCCCCCCCACGCTGGCAGAGGCCAGAGCCGCATCCATTGTTTATACCACCCCCACCTCCACCGCCCCCCACTTCCTTCCGGGGGCAGAGGGAGCTCCAGGGCTATCACTCATCCGGTGCAGGGCCATGCCCTTCCCTCCCCAACCGCAGCATCCCGGGAACCCTACCAAGAAGCAGCTCTGCTGTGGCGAGGAAGCGTCAGGGGATCCCGGGGCCCCGGTGGAGGTGTGGGCTATTCCTCAGGGCACCAGTGGATCCATCCTCATCTCCATTTCCATCCCCCTCCTCCTTCACTGCCTCCTGGGGTTCCTCCTCTCCTGTTGTCATTTAGGATCAGCTGATGCGAGTGAACTTCTCCCTGCTCCCAATTTGTTAATATGGTGTATCACACTGATTGATTTGTGTATATTGATATGCAATATAAATATTTTGCATCCCTGGGATAAATCCCACTTGATTATGGTGTATGATCCTTTTAATGTGTTGTTGGATTCTGTTTGCTAGTATTTTGTTGAGGAATTTTACATCTATATTCATCAGTGATATTGGTCTGTAATTTTCTTTTTTTGTAGTATCTTTGTCTGTTTTTGGTATCAGGGTGATGGTGGCCTCATAGAATGAGTTTGGGAGTGTTCCTTCCTCTGCAATTTTTTGGAAGAGTTTGAGAAGGATGGGTGTTAGCTCTTCTCTAAATGTTTGGTAGAATTCACCTGTGAAGCCATCTCGTCCTGGACTTTTGTTTGTTGGAAGATTTTTAATCACGGTTTCAATTTCATCACTTGTGATTTGTCTGTTCATATTTTCTGTTTCTTTCTGGTTCAGTCTTGGAAGCTTATACCTTTCTAAGACTTTGTCCATTTCTTCCAGGTTGTCCATTTTATTGGCATAGAGTTGCTTGTAGTAGTCTCTTAGGATGCTTTGTATTTCTGTGGCATCTGTTGTAACTTCTCCTTTTTCATTTCTAATTTTATTGATTTGAGTCCTCTCCCTCTTTTTCTTGATGAGTCTGGCTAATGGTTTATCAATTTTGTTGTTTATCTTCTCAAAGAACCAGCTTTTAGTTTTATTGATCTCTTTACTATTGTTTTCTTTGTTTCTATTTCATTTATTTCTGCTCTGATCTTTATGATTTCTCTTCTTCTACTAACTTTGGGTTTTGTTTGTTCTTCTTTCTCTAGTTCCTTTAGGTATAAGGTTAGATTGTTTATTTGACATTTTTCTTATTTCTTGAGGTAGGCTTGTATTGCTATAAACTTCCCTCTTAGAAATGCTTTTGCTGCATCCCATAGGTTTTGGATCATCGTGTTTTTGTTGTCATTTGTCTCTAGGTATTTTTTTATTTCCTCTTTGATTTCTTCAGTGATCTCTTGGTTATTTAGTAACGTATTGTTTAACCTCCATGTGTCTGTGTTTTTTAGGTTTTTTTCCCTATAACTGATTTCTAATCTCATAGCATTGTGGTCAGAAAAGATGCTTGATATGATTTCAATTTTCTTAACTTTACTGAGGCTTAATTTGTGACCCAAGATGTGACCTATCCTGGAGAATGTTCCTTGCACACTTGAGAAGAAAGTGTAATCTGTTTTTGGATGGAGTGTCCTATAAATACCAATTAAATCTTTCTGGTCTATTGTGTCATTTAAAGCTTGTGTTTCCTTATTAATTTTCTGTTTGGATAATCTGTCCACTGGTGTAAGTGAGGTGTTAAAGTCCCCCACTATTATTGTGTTACTGTTGATTTCCTCTTTTATAGCTGTTAGCAGTTGCCTTAGATATTGAGGTGCTCCTATGTTGGATGCATATATATTTATAATTGTTATATCTTCTTCTTGGATTGATCCCTTGATCATTATGTAGTGTCCTTCCTTGTCTCTTTATTTAACATTCTTTATTTTAAAGTCTGTTTTATCTGATCGGAGTATTGCTACTCCAGCTTTCTTTTGATTTCCATTTGCATGGAATATCTTTTTCCATCCCCTCACTTTCAGTCTGTATGTGTCCCTAGGTCTGAAGTGGGTCTCTTGTAGACAGCATATATATGGGTCTTGTTTTTGTATCCATTCAGCGAGCCTGTGTCTTTTGGTTGGCACATTTAATCCATTCATTTTTAATGTAATTATCGATATGTATGTTCCTATTACCATTTTCTTAATTGTTATGGGTTTGTTTTTGTAGGTCCTTTTCTTCTCTTGTGTTTCCCACTTAGAGAAGTTCCTTTAGCATTTGTTGTAGACCTGGTTTTGGGGTGCTGAATTCTCTTAGCTTTTGCTTGTCTGTAAAGCTTTTGATTTCTCCATTGAATCTGAATGAGATCCTTGCTGGGTAGAGTAATCTTGGTTGTAGGTTCTTCCCTTTCATCACTTTAAACATATGCCACTCCCTTCTGGCTTACAGAGTTTCTGCTGAGAAATCAGCTGTTAACCTTATGGGAGTTGCCTTTTATATTATTTGTTGTTTTTCCCTTGTTGCTTTCAATAATTTTTCTTTGTCTTTAATTTTTGTCAGTTTGATTACTGTGTGTCTCGGCATGTTTCTCCTTGAGTTTATCCTACCTAGGACTCTCTGTGCTTCCTGGACTTGGGTGGCTATTTCCTTTTCCATGTTAGGGAAGTTTTTGACTATAATCTCTTCAAATATTTTTGGGTCTTTTCTCTCTCTCTTCTCCTTCTAGGACCCCTGTAATGCAAATGTTGTTGCATTTAATGTTGTCCCAGAGGTCTGTTAGGCTGTCTTCATTTCTTTTCATTCTTTTTTCTTTATTCTGTTCCATGGCAGTGAATTCCACCATTGTGTCTTCCAGGTCACTTATCCATTCTTCTGCCTCAGTTATTCTGCTATTGATTCCTTCTAGTATATTTTTCATTTCAGTTATTGTATTGTTCATCTCTGTTTGTTTGTTCTTTAATTCTTCTAGGTGTTTTTTCTTTAATTTTTCTAGGTCTTTGTTAAACATTTCTTGCATCTTCTCGATCTTTGCCTCCATTCTTTTACCGAGATCCTGGATCATCTTCACTATCATTATTCTGAATTCTTTTTCTGGAAGGTTTCCTATCTCCATTTCATTTAGTTGTTTTTCTGGGGTTTTATCTTTTTCCTTCATCTGGTACTTAGCCCTCTGCCTTTTCATCTTGTCTATCTTTTTGTGAATGTGGTTTTAGTTCCACAGGTTGCAGGATTGTAGTTCTTCTTGCTTCTGCTGTCTGCCCTTTGGTGGATGAGGCTATCTAAGAGGCTTGTGCAAGTTTCCTGATGGGAGGGACCGGTGGTGGGTAGAGCTGGCTGTTGCTCTGGTGGGCAGAGCTCAGTAAAACTTTAATCTGCTTATCAGCTGATGGGTGGGGCTCGGTTCCCTCCCCGTTGGTTGTTTGGCCTGAGGCGACCCAACACTGGAGCCTACCTGGCTCTTTGGTGGGGCTAATGGAGGACTCTGGGAGGGCTCACACCAAGGAGTACTTCCCAGAACTTCTGCTGCCAGTGTCCTTGTCCCCACGTTGAGACACAGCCACCCCCCACCTCTGCAGGAGACCATCCAACACTAGCAGGTAGGTCTGGTTCAGTCTCCTGTGGGGTCACTGCTCCTCCTCCTGGGTCCCAATGTGCACACTACTTTGTGTGTGCCCTGCAAGGGTGGAGTCTCTGGTTCCCCCAGCCCTGTCGAAGTCCTGCAATCGAATCCCACTAGCCTTCAAAGTTTGATTCTCTAGGAATTCCTCCTCCCGTTGCCAGACCCCCAGGTTGGGAAGCCTGACGTGGGGCTCAGAACCTTCACTCCAGCGGGTGGACTTCTGTGGTATAAGTGTTCTCCAGTTTGTGAGTCAACCACCCTGCGGTTATGGGGTTTGATTTCATTGTGATTGTGCCCCTCCTACCGTCTCACTCTGGCTTCTCCTTTGTCTTTGGTTGTGGGGTATCTTTTTTGGTGAGTTCCAGTGTTTTCCTGTCAATGATTGTTCAGCAGTTAGTTGTGATTCCGGTGCTCTTGCAAGAGGGAGTGAGCGCACATCCTTCTACTCCGCCATCTTGAACCAATCTTCACTATTTTTTTAAAATGGTAATTTATAATATATATATATATATATTCTTAATTATATTATTTATTTTTGGCTGCATTGGGTCTTCATTGCTGCGTGTGGGCTTCCTCTAGTTGCGGCAAGCGAGGGCTGCTCTTCATTGCGGTGTGTGGGCTTCTGATAGCGGTGGCTTCTCTTGTTGTGGATCACAGGCTCTAGGTGCATGGGCTTCTGTCGTTGTGGCACACGGGGTCAGTAGTTACGGCTCGTGGGCTGTAGAGTGCAGGCTCAGTAGTTGTGGCGCACGGGCTTAGTTGCTCTGTGGCATGTGGGATCTTCCCAGGCCAGGGCTCAAACCCATGTCCCCTCCATTGGCAGATGGACTCTTAACCACTGTGCCACCAGGGAAGTCCAAATCATAGTTATTTTTAATTGCTGGTCTGATCATTCCAACGTGTCTGCCACATCTGACTCTGGTTCTGTTGCTTGATGTGTCTCTTCAAATTTTTTTTTTTTTTCCTTCTAGTATGCCTAGTAATTCTTTTTTGAAAGCTGGATATGAGACATGAGGTACTGGGTAGAGGAGCTGTAGTAAATAGGCATTTAGTAGTGTGGCCAGGTGTGGAAAGTGAGAAGTGCTCTTTTGTCCTGTGGTCTATCTTTTAGTGAACTTGACAAGGTCACACTGCCCAGTCTAGCCCACCTCTCTGGTGGGACAGGATGGCTAGAGGGGGCTGGAGTTGGGTGTCTCCCTCTCCCTAGGTCGTTTAGGTTCTATAAAACCGCAGTAGGTTCGCTGTGCTAAAACAGTTTCTTTTGAGGGCAGGCCTCCTGAGGAACAGTGCACTCTGGCTGCTTTTCCGCTCTCTCTAGCCACAGAGATTTTCTCCAGCTGTACTGCGAGGACCGGGTACAGCTCCTAGAGGAAGAACTCAGAACTGTGGGCACACCCTGCCAAAGCCGGGCTCCCCTGAAGTTCTTCACTCTTGGACCTGTCCACCCTGAGCCTCCAGCAACTGGTCAGTTACAGTTTAGCTTTTCCTGTACCGGTACTGGCTCCACTGAGGTTTCTGCTCACAAGTTTCTACTCAGTTAGGTTGTGATATTTTGTATTCACCTGTCTGTCTCTCTAAATTTTGGAGGCAGCAGTTTGCCCTGTGGTCTCAGTTCTCAGATGTATCTAAGAAGAGCTGTTGGTTTTCAGTTTGTTCACATTTTTACTTGTTAACATAGAATGGCTGCTTCCAAGCTCCTTATATGCCAGACTGGAAACCAGAAGTCTCAACTGTTTATTTTTTTCCTTATGTTTTTCATTTAGTAGAAAAACAGTGTGACATTAAGAAAACATTTTAAATCTCCATAAGATGACCTGTCATGTTTTCAGTTATTCGCATTCTTGTCCAGTCTTTGTTCACATGCATGCATGTTTTACTTCGCTATTACCACTGTAAACAGAGAAAAGTTTTCACTATGTTTGTTGAGCATAGCTACCTTTAAAATTTTTGCTTAATATTCCACCTGGTTTGTATATATTTTCATAGCTTTCTTCATATTGGATGTTAGATATTGTTTGTTTCCAGCTTTCATCTACTGGGACTTATTCTTCAGTTTTAGCTAGCATCCACTTATTAAACATTAAGTGCTTTACATCAGGTATTTTCGCTTCCAGCTTGTAGATGAAGAAGTTGAAGCTTCGTTGTGTTAAATAACTTATCCAAGCTTATATAATGAGTAAGTATCAGAGGCAGGATTTACTTTTTTTTTTTTTGGCTGTGCCACGCAGCATGTGGACTCTTACTTCCCCAACCAGGGATCAAACCTGTACCCCCTGCAGTGGAAGTATGGAGTCCTAACCACTGGACCACTAGGGAATTCCCAGATCCAGGATTTCAGATCAGACATTTTAAAACTCAAAAGCCCGTATTCTTTACTTCCATAGTATGCTGTCATTTCAACTGACTTTTTTCTTATTTAAATGACTTCCTAAGATAAAGTCCCAGAAAAATACTGTTTGTGATTTATAATATGAATTATTAAACTTTTCCCAATAAGAAAGTACTATTATAATCACTTTACTAGTTTATTTTTTTTCCAAATTTAATCTTTTAAAATAGTGCAAGTTAATGTTTATTTTGTATATAAGTTCAAAGTTTTTCAAAGTGTTTGTTTATGATTTGTTTTCTTCTTTAAATCTGTTCTTGTTTATTGCCTATTTATAAGTGTTGTCTTGATGTTTATATTTTGCATGTAAATTCTAATTTATCAATCTGTTTCTTCTATTATTTTAACTGCTTCAAATTTTAGAAAGTTGTTTCATCAAACCCTTGATAGCCAATTATAATTTATTCTAGTTTTCCTAACATTCAACATGTAACTCCTGATTTTGAGTTTGTTTTTGTATATGGTGTAAGGTGTTTAATCTTATTTCCAAATTGTTGTTCAGTCATCCCAATATCACTTATTCAATCAAACTTTTCCTCTTGTTGCTCTGAGTGTGGTGGCATACAGAGAACTACCAGTAAGGCACACAAATAATTACCAGTCTGTCCAAAGCAGAAGAAAACAAAAATGCTCAGTGCCTCTAGGAAGAGAGGCGAAAGCAGAGATACTGACCATTTCTCTGCCATTTACCATGCCCTGCATGGAGTCGGCCACGTTTGTGAGTAGGGCTAAGGTCACTCTCATTCTTGATCATGTGCTGCCCTCTAACTGCACTGTGGGTCACCTATAGCTTGCCACCATGCTTGTGTCGAGAGCTTCCTCCACAGGTACTCAGAGGGACAGCATCTGGACCCATTTGCCTGCCTTTTGCTGTTTCTCTCTTGGTGAGCTTGACTGTGCCTCTCCCCAGCAGATACTTCCTGGACCCTCCATAGGAGAAGGTGGCCTTTGGCATGTTTTCTCTAGTGCTGTGTTTGACCTTAGATTTTTTTGTTGTTTCTTTCACTCTTCCTACTATCATTCATTCTCAGTGTTTCCAGACTATCCTGTTAGGGATTGTTCTTTTGACTTGGGGACCACGGTTTCCTGGCTCTAATACCCATTCCATTGTCCTCCACGCTCTGCATGCAGGGCATCCTCACCATCTTGCTGGTCCTGTGATCTGGGTGTTTTAGTCCCGAGCACTGGCAGACAAGAGCACAGAGGTGATGGGACGTGGTGTCATGATGTTTGGCCCACCATGCCCTTAGAGATGTTGTATCCACCATACATTTAATTCACAAAGAACCTTTGCATTGCCCTCACTTCTGAGCATATCTTCCCTGAAAAATTTGACCTGTGGTTCTAGGGCATCATATTTTCCATGTGCTGATTGTGTTTCTCCATGTCCAGTCTTCAGGTCCTCATTCCCTAGACGGTGCTTCTTCTGATGACTCTAATTGAAGGTAGTCCAACAAAGAAATGGGGGTGAAATTTCCCAAGGGCTTTTTTTTTTTTTTTTGTGGTACGCGGGCCTCTCACTGTTGTGGCCTCTCCCGTTGCGGAGCACAGGCTCCAGACGCGCAAGCTCAGCGGCCATGGCTCACGGGCCCAGCCGCTCCGCTGCATGTGGGATCTTCCCGGACCGGGGCACGAACCCGTGTCCCCTGCATCGGCAGGCGGACTCTCAAACGCTGCGCCACCAGGGAAGCCCTTCCCAAGGGCTTTGAAAGACAATTCTTTGCTGACACCCATGGAGTCTTATTTCAGAGACCCTGATGATAGTTCTAGAGGACTGAGAAGAGCAGGGTAGCTACAAATGCTCCCACCGTTCTTCTCTCCCAAGACTGATGGACAGCGAGGAAGCCTTCTCTGAGTGCTTTCCTTGCTCCCTTGGCCAAGGTCTACGAACCACAGTTTAAGACTTACTTCCTCAGCAATTCATTTTTGGCTCCCAAAGATTTAAGATAAGCTTTTTTTTTTTTTTTTGCGGTACGCGGGACTCTCACTGTTGTGGCCTCTCCCATTGCGGAGCACAGGCTCAGGACGTGCAGGCTCAGCGGCCATGGCTCACGGGCCCAGCCGCTCCGCGGCACGCAGGATCCTCCCCGACCGGGGCACGAACCCGCATCCTCTGCATCGGCAGGCAGACTCCCAACCACTGCGCCACCAGGGAAGCCCCAGATAAGCTTTTGAGAAGAAATCTGATACACTTTTGCAGAATATAATTGGAAGATTTTTCAGATTACCTATAAATGTATAATTATATTTATAAATAATTATGTTAAAAATTTTAAATTAAAATTTATTTAAATTTATAAATATATTATACATTATTTACTTATTCATTTAATTCCTACATATTTCTTTATTCATCTTATGTAATTACCTAATGGAATATCTATCTCTTACCCCTGTTCTAGTCTTTTAAAATCAGGAACCTTATTTAAACAAATGAAAACCAGTAACAACCTGGTTCTACAGTGATGTTCCTGTCAAGGCAAAGACAAGCACTGAATCCTTTAACCGACCTGGACCAGATTGTTTTGGGGACTTTTTCCCCCCCAGTTTGAGTATTTAAATACTTTGCTGGTCATTTCCACTAATGTGGTGGGAGCACTTTGAAATCTGCCCACATTCTCTCAGCCCTTTTGTTGGAGAATCACCTGGGAAATAAAGGTGATGGTTCTGACTCATGTCTTTCTTTGACACGAGGGGAAGATAGTGTCAGAATGTACCTGCCTTTACCCTCCAGCCCAGTGGCTCTGCAGGTGACCCCAGGCCAGGAGTATCAGCACCACCATCACCTGGGAACTCATTAGAAAATGCATATTCTAGGGCCCTACCCCAGGTCTGCTGAGTGAAAACTTCTGGGCAAGGGGTCCAGGGAACTGCATGTTCAAGCCCTTCAGGTACCTCAGCGTCAGCGTCCCCATTTGAGAACCACTGCTCTGGTCTGACCAACCAGTCTCTCCCTTGTGAGGGTACTTTGAATTTCTGTTGAATTCTGCTACAGCTGCAATGAAGACACCACAGTGGTCTTTGAAGGTCTGACTGATAAATTACCCCCGTCTTGAACATGTACTGGGAGGGTTGGACCAGGAGACAGGAGGGTTGCTTTCCATTCTGTTCTCACCACTAACTAGTCCTGGAGGATTCCCTCTTCATGAAGATGGAATTTTACCATCTGCTTTCATTGCTTTATGTGACAGGAAGATAAAATCAAGCAGTGGATGTTAAAGTGGTTTGAAAACATTAACATGTAACATAAAATGCAACGTGGCAGCCATGTAAAAATTTGTCCCTTTGGATCCTTTACCTCAACTAGATTTCCCTGTGAAGAGTGCTGTGCATCTATGGCTGGGTTGCATTGCTTTGCACACCCACTCACATCTATGGGGTGTACTGCTGTAAGAAATCACAGCAAATTTAGAACATGTGAATACAGAAGATGAAATAGGTCCTAGGAACATGGCAAATAAAAAAATAGCTTTCATGAGACCCAAATCTTGGAAAATCAAATGTTGTCTAGTTTTTCACTGTAAAAGAGTTAGGTGGGGAAAAAAAGAGATAGATGAAGTGTTAGGAATGGAAAGGAGGAAAAAACATCCATTTACTTCTTAAGAATGACCCACTCTTGCGGCACTTCAGCGCAAATCCCCACGTGGGTAAGTGGTACTCCGTTGGCCCACAGGGTGGCAGTAGCGGACCTGGAGGGGTCTCTTCTTTGGAGCAGAGTCTCGTGGGCGCTCTTTTCTGTCTGTGCAACAAAGTGAAGAAAAGAGACTTCTTCCATTAAACACCTGTGCATTTCAGGGGGAAGTTTTGTCTTAAATAATGAAGGTAATTTCCCATTTGAGGAAAAGAAAGCTGACATATTTAAGTTCAAGTGCCACGATTGCTCATTCGGTGTTCTAAGAGAAATTACTCCCGTCACCAGAAAGGGGCCCCAGTCCAAGGCCTGGTCCACGGTTGCACTTTTGTATGTCACTCGCTTTTTGGATGTAACAGCTGGAATGTTTTATAATAGTGTTTGCACGAAGCTGTTCAAGCTACAACACTGTGGGGCTTTACATTGTTCCAGGGCCGGTCATGGACCAGGTCACTAGGCACAGAGGCAGAGAACAAGAGGCTTTCTGGGAAATAAAGGTCACTTTGGGGTTTCTTTAAATTCAGATTATGTAAGTTAGATGGAGATGGGCATTTCTCCTGCTTATGTAAAAGGATTTAAACAAGGAAATCACAAAACTCATGAGAATGGGTTTAGAACTATTTGGAACTTAACAGTATTTTTCACGGCATCCTGTCAGATACACATAGAAGCGTATACTGTGCTCGCTCCTAACGACTTAGCTGGTCCCTCAGCTTTGTTCCACAGGATATGACATTTCCTCTGCCAACTTCCCAATCATGGGGCTGTCATTCTCCTTCACAAGAGTGACAAGATCTTTTATTAAAACGATCAGTATGTCTATATATAAAATTTTAAGTGTATATACCTGCCTCTGAAATTATCTTATTAAGAATACCTTCATAATAATCCTTTCATTTTATTGCAAAAGACACTATTGTAATAGCATGGCTAGGAAGGAAACACAGCTTATTTTCAAGGTGACTCATTTAGCAAGATGGAAAACAAAAGTTCCTTGTGTGTAAAAATATCTAGTGATTGACATGTTACCAAATTTCCACAAAATAGGTTTCCATGTAATTTAAGACTTTGATTTTTTTCCCTCATAGATCATAAGAACCCTCCTGACCAGGATTAGTGTCAGGGGAACCTGTTTCTTTACGAACTGAGAAGCAGAGGCTTCTGTAGGGTGGTGAGAAGACCAGGATGCTTTTGCATGAAGATGTCACTCCAGCAGTGCTGTCCCCACCCCAGCAATCATTTCCTGACTCAGCTCTCACTCTGCAGGCAGCGGGGAATTCTGAGCAGAGGAGCGTCTTGATTGACCCAGGGTTTAACCAGATCTCCACGGAGATGAGGCTGGAAGGGAGTAGGGCACTGTGGGAGCTGCCGGTTATCTCCCTCTGACTTCATTTTCTGCCGCCTTCCGTGGTCCCTGGTCCCTGGTCCCTGGTCCCAGCCCACCGCTCTCCTTGCTGTTTCTTGAACCACCCGAAAGCTCCCACTCGGGCCTTTAGAGCGAGCAGCCTGCTGCCTGGAACCCTCTTCCCCCGGCACCCACGGGCCTCCTCTCGCACCTTCTTCGGACGCCGGCTTCTCCTGGAGCCCGTCCTGGTCTAAAACCTACCCCCACCCACGCCAGGCCCTCCCTGCCCCCTCCCCGTCTTTATGGCTCCTTCGTACTTATTGCCAAATGACACGTTAGGTGCAGTCAGTTGGCAATGACAATGGGGTTAACGTCCCAATAAACCCATCGTAAGTTGAAAATATCATGGGTCAAAAATTAATTTGATACACGCAGCCTCCCGGACATCCCAGCTCAGCCCCGCCCACCTCACACGTGCTCAGAACACTCACATTAGCCTGCACGTGGGCAGAACCCTCTAACGCAAAGCGTAGTTTATAATACAGTGTTGACTATTTCACGGAGTTTATGGAATACTGCACTGAAAGGGAAGAACAGAATGGAGTGCGGGTCGGGATGGTTGTCAGTGTATCAGTTGCTCACCCCCGTGACTGGGGGCTGCAGCTGCCCTGCCCAGGATCAGAGAGAGGGTCGTACTGCATGCCGGTCCCCCAGGGAAAGTCCACATTCTGAATTCTGAGCACGGTTTCCACTGAACACATATGGCTTTCGCACCGTCGTAAAGTCGAACCATCATGAGTAGGGGGACGATCTGTGTTGATTGTGGCAGTTTCCGCATACATGGGGAGGGTCCACTCGGAAGGGCTAGGCGCCTTCACTGCTGGGTCCCCGATGCCTGCACCTCCGCAGGTATCACGTGGATGTTGAAGTGAGCGCGCTCCCGGCCCTGCCGTCTCCCGCCCCTGCCGTCTCCCGCCCCCGCCTCAGTGGAGCTCAGGAAGCAGGATGTGGGAGCACACTGTCACCTCAGTGGTGCCTTCACGCTGGGCCCTTCCTGGAGTTTAGACTGCCGTCAAATTCCCACGATGGAAGGAGGTTCGTAGCTAGCTTTTCAGACTGAGCACACATCTCCAGCCACCATTCTGTTTATGGTTCAGGCCCTGCCCTGCTGTGCAGGTGGATCTGTTGCTGGATCGCCAAGAACCTCGTGACTCCCAGGGAAACCCCGGCCCCTCAGCCACTCGGTGAGCGCGCCGTCCTGAGCCATCACCGGGCCACCTGTACCCTTGCATCCTGTCGCCTGCCAGCACCCCCTGCTGCCATCCAGGCCTTTCAAAGCCCCTGCCACGAAGAGAGGGAAAACCAGAACACCACTCTTCAGCAAGGGTGCACTGTGGTGCCTATTTTTATTTTAATGACTCATTCTCTCCTACCTCATTAGGCTTGCTTCTTTCAAGGGGGAATACCTGGGTGAATCTGCATAACCCCTTATTATTGACCTACCTCTGTTCACGCAGAAATGATTGCCACTCACGGCTCTCCTACCAGGCTCTTTTTGTAAATAATCTAAATATATTTTCTCAAAATAGAAAGAAAGGGGATATCTTGCTGGGTCCGCAATTTCCTTGTTTTGCTGGACTGCAAGGCCCTGAGATTTTATTTATTTATTTATGGCTGCCTTGGGTCTTCATTGCTGTGCGTGGGCTTCAGTAGTTGTGGCACGCGGGCTCAGTAGCTGTGGCGCACGGGCTTAGTTGCTCCACGGCATGTGGGATCTTCCCAGACCAGGGCTCGAACTCGTGTCCCCTGCATCGGCAGGCGGACTCTCAACCACTGCGCCGCCAGGGAAGCCCAGTCCCTGAGATTTAAACGAATGTTCTTTGTCCCCACATCAGCGGCATGCAGCTCTTAGCTGAGGAAGGAGGACCCCGCAAACGCTGCTCTCAGCTCCAGGACCTCCTGACCTGCCCCCACCGGGTCCTGGTTCATGTGCTCCCCCCACCACCCGGCCTTGTTTCCCCCCTCTTAGTGAGGCCATGGCCTTATACTTTAGAAATACTGCGAATTTGACTTTGAAGATGAAAGTTTTCCCCTCAAACCACTCCCCATTATCATCATTCTGAAACCAGAGCTGGAATGGGAAACCGATTTTGAGACTTTAAAAATTATTCCCTGCTGGGACGTAGAGACTGTCATACAGAGTGAAGGAAGTCAGAAAGAGAGAAACAAATACCGTATATTAACGCATATATGTGGAACCTAGAAAAATGGTACAGATGAACCGGTTTGCAGGGCAGAGATAGAGACACAGATGTAGAGAACAAACGTATGGACACCAAGGGGGGAAAGCGGGGCTGGGGGGATGAATTGGGAGATTGGGATTGACATATATACATTAATAGGTATAAAATAGATACCTAATAAGAACCTGCTGTATAAAAAAAAAAAATAAAATTCAAAAAAAATTATATATTGCTGGTCTTCAGAGGCAAAATTCAGATAAGAGAGCTTATCAGTTATACTTCCGTTTCTACTCAAAAGCTCATGGCCGCTCACTCAAAGGCCTCTTGATCTGATCTTCCAACACCGCTTACAGTGCCCCAGACTGACGGCAGCATGCCTGGCATTTGGATGGAACATTTCTTCCCTGAGGAGAGAAGTGACAGTTTGAGACAGGGCGGGGTTGGGATGGAGAGCGCTGCTCACCCTAAGAAGTACCTGAGTTTGCGGGGATTCTGACTGAGCACCCCGAGTCCGTGGTCTGCTGCTGAAAATACTTATGGTTGCTTTTGTTTCTGGAACTTTGAGAGAAAAAGAAATTTGTGGCGGCCTGGGGGGTCTGGTTTTGAAATGCAAACACGGGGGTTCTGAGTCAGACTTGGGCAGGGTGGCATTTTGTCTTTAAAGAGCAGCAATGTGGTTCCTCGATTTGTCTCTGCTGTCTTGACATTTAGTTGGATTCCTGGGCAATTGGTTGGCCCGGGCGCATCTCCACGGAGCATGGGGCCTGGCCTTGGCACTGCCTGGCAAGTCTGTGTGCTTGGGGAGGGACTGTGGCTGGGAGGCCAAGCCAATTTTCAAGGCAGAACTGTGTGTAAAAACACCCAGTGACACATAACTTTTAGAAATTAAAATGCCTATTCTTGGGAAAAAACGGCACACAGAAGTGTCATTGAAAGTTTACTTCTAATCTCTTACAGTAGGAGCTACAAAGCTGAGTTTACTTTCTAGAAAATTCTAGTTTATTTTCTAGAAAGTTGCATTTTATTACTGCAAAGGGATTTTATTTCCAGTGAGTATGCTTTTTTTGAGCAGGAGTTTTGGAGTCCCAGAGGTTGGGAGTTGAGCAGGAGTTTTGGAGTCCCAGAGTTGAGTCTCAACTCAGAGGTTGAGAAGGTGATGGAGTGCAATGGCAATTCTCAAGTTCAAGGAGGAGGAAAAAGTCATGCTTTGATGGGGAGACTTCTTTTTGACTGTCCATAAACTGGCATTTAAGTAGAAGTCAGCAGTTTCTCTGCACCAAGTTAAAGAATGTGGGGCTGGGTAAAGGGAGGCTTACGCTTTATATTCATCACTAACCAAAGAAAGGCAGGGAGAATTGTGATCCATCAGGTTTCTATGGCTAAGATAGCCGAGCTGTATTATCAGGATCACGACAGTCCCAGCTGGTATAGATGGCTGACCTGTAGTATGTTTGTGTGTATTGAGGGCAGGCGGTGGGGTGTGGAGTATGTCACAGAGTTTTCTAAAATAATTAGAATAGTTATTATTGCCTAAATCTGAAGTGTGCAACTAGAAGAGTCCTGCTGGGGAAGCAAATCGTGGCAAACATTGGGTCTGTTGTGGAAATGTTCTAAAACCAGACTGTTAACACAGTGAGCCATTTTAAACATAACTCACTACGTGTTTGGAGGGAAACACATACCCTCGTATTAGGAACCTGAAACTCTTTGAGCTGCAGCATCGCAGCCGGTGAGTCTGATTGCCGGGATTAATCAATCACAGCTGCGCAAGCCCCAGTCTTGGTGGGATTCTGGATTCAGCTGTTTTCTCCTTGCCCCATTGCGTTCTAGATTGATGGTCTGCATTATGTCTGGAGCCAGCCGTCAGCTCGCTCTTCTCCTCTGCGGCTGTTGCGTGGCTGCCCTGGGGGCCCAGGCCGAGGAGCGCTGCCCGGCTGAGCGTCACCAGGCTGCCCAGTACGTGGCTGCCGTGTACGAGCACCGGTCCATCCTGAGCCCGAACCCGCTGGCCCTCACCAGCCGCAGGCAGGCCTTGGAGCTCATGAACCAGAACCTCGACATCTATGAACAGCAAGTGACGATCGCAGCCCAAAAGGCAAGAAGCGCTCCCGGGTCAGCTTGTTTGCAGAGCAGGGCAGATTAGCCCTTGGTGTTGCGTTTCCCTCTGGGAAATCAGCCCGGCCGGTAAAGATGAGCTGAATGGGTCCGTTGGCTGGAGTCCTGCTACTGAGAGGGTGGTCTGCATCAGCAGACCCTCCAGGGCTGGGAGGAGTGCAGAATTTGGGGCCTGCCCTAGACTTGCTGAGTCAGAAGGTACATTTTAGCAAGATTCCCCAGGTGATGCTTCCCCTCCGGCCTGGGAAGCCCAGGGCCAGGCACGTGGCAGTGCCAGAAGAATCGCTCGGGTGCTTGTAAACAAATGTGTGTGCCCGGCTCCCACGCCTGCAGACTCAGCTGGGGAGCACGTCGGGGCACTGGGATTTTTTGAGGTTCCCCGGTGGATTCAGATGTGCAGAAACATCTGAAAGCCAGCAGGCACGACGGCCTCTCATACTCTCCGAGGCTTTCAAGGATAACTAAAGTAGTAAGCAGCCCCAGAGCTGTGTTTGCTGCCTCCCGATGACGTGGGGCTCCTTTCTGGTCCCCGCGCCAGACCCCGAAGCCTGAGAGCTCAGTCCAGACAGAACCCAGCCCAGCGGACAAAGGACGCCGGTGCCGCCTTTGTGAAGGCTTCCTGCGTGGCCCCTTTTCCGCTCCTGCCGGGAAGGGTGGGGCAGACGGGGAGGTGTGGGAGCCAGAAGTCTCTGTAGGAAAATGGCCTGCTGGGAGGGCAGTCTGGCCTTGAGCCCCGGCAGGGGTGGGGGGGGGACCTGCCCGGCTGCTTGAGGAAGCCCCGCTCCGCCCTGCCCGGGCAGCAGGCGGGCTCCCTGCGAGCAGAACGGCCGTGTCTGTGAGTTAAGCGGGCAGACCTGTGGTGCCTGCAGGTCCTGCCCAAACAGCCCCTGTCTCTGTTCAGGGTGGTCAGCACTGCCTGGACAACCACTGGCCGTCGCTACCTTTTAAAATGTAGCCTGTAGTACCTATATATGTAACACACAAATGTTGGAAGGGCGCTTAAAGGCCCGGTCCAGCTGTTCTGATGGGTGACACTGCTCTTTTTTTCCCAGCCCGACGTCCAGCTTCCCCTGGACGCCTCCAGTGGCCCAGGACTCACTGTCCACTTGAGGACAGTGGGAACTTCTGGAAAGGGCTTCCTTTCCATGAACAACAATCAGCCTCCCTGTAACTGCCACCCATCGTCCTGTCCTGCCAAACAGAACAGACTGAATCCCATCCCACACACGCCATCTTTCCCAGATCTGAGGACGGCCCCAGCATCTCTCCCAGGCTGTCTCTCCAGTCCTATCCACAGTTCCCCGAGGGTTGCGGTTCCAGCCCTGTCCCCCAAGACTTTCCGGGTTACGTCTGTGCCCTGAGCTGCACGCGGTTTTGTCGAGGGCAGGGCGGGGGAAAGCTGCCACCGTTCTCATTCTACGTGTTGTCCCCAGAAGGAAAGCTTTTGGCAGCCACACCTTGCTGTGTGTTCATCAGGCGCTTGCTGTCAGCCAAAGCCCCTGAGCCCTTTTCACACAGACACACACGCTGCCATGGCTGTCCTGTACTTGTAAGGTTAATTTATTTAACCCGAGAGCAAAGCCTCACATTTGTGCCATTAAATTTCATCCTGGTGGGCTATTTGGGGATCTTCACTGACAGACATCCTGCATATCAGTTACCTTCACGTCATTCACACTTCTGGGACATACCTCATTTGGGTCTGCACCGAAGCCGGTGTAAAAACATCCCAGCCCGTGCCGGCAGGCCTCCTCCTGACACAGGTCCATTCTCTGCACGGAGGTGTTGGCTTGCAGGCAGCTGAAATGTCACCCCCTTCTTCTCCATCCTGTCCACAAGACCACGCTAAGACACTTGGCAGATGCCGTACTGAAACCCAGAGACTGTGACTGCAGTTTTCCCCTGCATTTTAATCACCTGCCCCCAAATGAAACATATGTTTTTCTTGAACCCATGCTGCCAGCAGGCATCATTCCTTCTCTGTTTGTGGTCCAGGAGCAGGTACAAAGCTGCTGATCCAGTCATTTTTTAGGGCTTACAGACATCTCGGCTCCCCTACGTGGTTATATGTGTTAAAGTAACCTCTAACACAGGTTGATGCCATGCATGTGTCAAAGTTTTATATCAAACTTGCTATAAGGGCAGAGGTTCCCGCAGGCCAATTAAATGAGTTCTCGCTTGAGTTCTTTCATTTACAGGGAAGAAAAGGAGTTGCGCTTAAAGATATTAGGCTGAGTGGTCAGCTGGGTTGGCACCCGGAATTCCCCAGGAGTTCTTGAGCTCACTGGTCTGTCAGAAAATTGCTCA
The DNA here is from genome assembly GCF_937001465.1 of Orcinus orca. NCBI lineage: Eukaryota > Metazoa > Chordata > Mammalia > Artiodactyla > Delphinidae > Orcinus > Orcinus orca. Next base: position 12,658,686 of record NC_064563.1, on the reverse strand, counting down.
AGCCCTTTATCAGGAATGCAAATTCCTTCCTAGAATGGATGAGTAATCACATCAGACCCAAAGTTCTGTCCCGGCTCAAGTCTGACTCCTCATTCTGGGCAGATGTATATTCAGGAAACACAATTTAATTTGAATATTGATCTAATATGTATCCATAACTGTTAATGTCCATAGGAAACCATTCTGTGCTTTCAAAGTTGTGTTTTTAATAAAGGAAAACATGTGTCCAAGTATAATTTTCAGAAAGTTAGAAACATGACTCTTACACATAGAGAAGAATGGACATGTGTCAAAGCTCTTATTTAACTCATTAATTAACTCAGGAACCAGCAAGATGGTAAAGCTGGTTCAAAAGATAACTTGAGGAACAGATGTGAGTGTATCCATCAGTCAAATGAATGTTGAGATGAATCTGCTAATAGATACAAAACAGGCTAATGTCGTACAGGGCAATAAAACTGTCATGTTTAGGGTGTTTTATTAAATAGCAAAGTCAAACAGCGATACATTCACTAGATGGATAATCCTCGAGTGTGCTTGTCAGTACCCTGGTATATTGTAGAAAGATACACGTATACAAAGAATGTATACATAAATTCTTCATCTTGCTTTATTTCCAAGTTTGTGATCATTTTTCTTTCTAATGTGCAATAAGATGACCAGTCTCGTATTCTGCTGGAGGGAGTGTACATTGCTGTAAGCTTTCTGGAAAGCTACTTGGCAACGTATATTAAGAATTTAAAATTTTTCATACACTTGACTCAGTATTTTCACTTATAAGCCTTTATTCTAAAGAAATAATCAGAGCTCCAATCAAAGATTTGTGTACAACGCTCATTCAGGAAGTGTTTTGAGCACCCTGTACACAGATGGTCACCACAGTTTTTTTATTACAAAAAGTTGGGAACAATTCAAATGCCCAATAACAGAGGATAAACTGCGGTGTCCTCTTAAATATAATCCAGCATATAATACAAGCGATATTTCTGAAGGTATCTTTGTAGTCTTGATGCTCTGTAGCGAGAGGGTCAAGGTGGAAAACCGTATGTTTATTATTGTCTCAATTATACACGCACACACCTATACAGAGAGGGGGAAAAAATGAAAAGAGGCAAGATGTTAACAATAAGTATCTTCATGATATAGGATTATGAATTCTTCCTTTATGTTGTGTTTTCCAAATTTTCTACACTGAAACTTTTGAAAAATTTTTTATAACCAGGAAAAAAATTATAAGGAGTTTGCAGTGCATTCCAGAAATAGTGACTCAAATTGCCTGTGATTTTAGATTATTCATGCCTGCTCCTCCACCTTTCACTGTGGGGTGATGCTGCTCCAGGCTTAACATTTTCAGCCGAGCAAGTGCAGAGCGGCAGCCGAAGGGGCCCTGGCACTGGGAGCTGAGGGCTGCCCTGTTTGGGTTTCCTCAGGTTGCTGCCCCTGTCACAGGGAGCCTCGGGCTGTCACAGGCAAGGACCCCCAGCGTCTCCAGGTGTGGGAGAAGGCCTGTAGGGCGGTCAGGGCTCTGACGGGAGTCTCCTAACTCCCGGTGGGAGAAATGCAAGTTAGAGCAAGTCCCGGTCCCTATGCTAAAATCAATGCACTTGACTTTCACCCACCAGCCCACTGGGGCCCATTAGAATCATGTGGGGACCTGTTGCCGGGACCGCACCCACAGTTGATTGAAGCAGACTTTTTAGGGATGGGCCCAAGCATCACTGCTGAGCAAAGATTGTGTTTTCAGAAGTCCCCTGTCTGATTTAGAAGCACAATGAAGGTTGAAAACCACCCACCGGACTAGAGGTAGCACATCTGCTAAGCCTGATACTCAGGCCTGTTACAGTCGCCGCTCCATCTCCCATGGCACCACCACCAACTCCAAACCCATCCAAACTCACTTGTAACCTTCTTCCCTGGCCAGCCCTCGGTACAGTGCTGGTCCCTAGAAGACCTGGTCTTTCTTCCCTCAGAGTTAGGCCAAGTGAGACGGCTCCCCCAAGGCTCAGATCCCTGCCGAGCCCAGCTACCACGTCTGGACCTCTGTGGTTCCTGGTTCAGAGCAGCTGCAGGACGGCTGTCAGAGGAATGAAGGGGTGCTTCCCGTTATCTGTTAACGGACTATTTCTGATGTTTTGACTTGCAGGGTGTACAGATTATAGTGTTTCCAGAAGATGGCATCCATGGATTCAACTTCACAAGAACATCCATTTACCCGTTTTTGGACTTCCTGCCTCCTCCCTACTTGGTCAGGTGGAACCCATGCCTGGAGCCCCACCGATTCCATGACACGGAAGTATGTAAGGGGACCAGCCTTCCTCCTCAGGAGGTGGGAGGCTCACGGAGATGAACCAAGCCAAGGGCCAAGAGCCAGGACGTGTTGAATGAGAGTGACAGGAGCCCTTAGGGGCCTGAGAGCCAAACCCGAGCTCCCTGTGCCAGTCATTCACTTAAAAATGTCTGCTATTATGAGGCATTTACTCATCTGCGGATCGTTCTCTATTTGTTGATCACACAAGAAATGCATGAATATACGCTTCTACAACAAATCAAAGTTAATAAAATGAAAGCCCACCTTCACCACACCCCATCCCTCAGCCACCTCCCTTTCTAGACAAACTGCCGTCAGTGCATCCACCTATATTCTTTTCTATGCATCTCATAGATACTGACATCTTTATTTTTTAATTTTATTATTTTTACTGAAGTACAGTTGATTTACAATGTTGTGTTAATTTCTGCTGTACAGCAAAGTGATTCAGTTATACTTACATATATTCACTATTTTTTATATTCTTTTCCATTATGGTTTATCACAGGATATTGAATATGGTTCCCTGTGCTGTATAGTAGGACCTTGTTTATCTATTTTATATATAGTAGTTGGCATCTGCTAATCCCAAACTCTCAATTCATCCCTCCCCAGCCCCACCTGGCAACCAGAAGTCTGTTCTTTATATCTGTGAGTCTCTTTCTGTTTCATAGATAAGTTCATTTGTGTATATTTTAGATTCCCCATATAAATGATATCAAAGGTATTTGTCTTTCTCTTTCTGACTTAACGTCACTTAATATGATAATCTCTAAGTCCATCCATGTTGCTGCAAATGGCATTATTTCATTCTTTTTATGGTTGAGTAGTATTCCATTGTGTGTATGTATATATGTATATGTGTATATATCTATACACACATACCACGTTTTCTTTACCCATTCATCTGTCGATGGACATTTAGATTGTTTCCATGTCTTGGCTACTGTGAATAGTCTGCTGTGAACACAGGGATGCATGTTTCTTTTTGAATTATAGTTTTGTCTGGTTATATTCCCAGGAATGGGGTTGCTAGATCATGTGGTAGTTCTGTTTTTAGTTTTTTGAGGAACCTCCACACTGTTTTCCACAGTGGATGCACCAATTTACATTCCCACTAACAGTGTAAGAGGGTTCCTTTTCCTCCACACTCTCTCCCGCATTTGTTATTTGTAGACTTTTTAATGATGGCCATTCTGACCGCTGTGAGGTGCTACCTCATTGTAGTCTTGATTTGCATTTCTCTAATAACTAGAAATGTTAAGCATCTTTTGATGTGCCTGTTGGCCATCTGTATGTCTTCTTTGGAGAAATGTCTGTTTAGGTCTTCTGCCCATTTTTCGATTGGATTGTTTTTTTCTTGTTGAGTTGTGTGAGCTGTTTGTATGTGTTGGAAATTGAGCCCTTGTCAGTCACATCATTTGCAAATATTTTATCCTCGTCTGTAGGTTGTCTTCTCGTTTTGTTTATGGTTTCCTTTGCTGTAGAAAAGCTTATAAAGTTTGAATAGGTCCCATTTGTTTATTTTTGCTTTTATTTCTGTTGCCTTGAGAGATTGACCTAAGAAAACAGTGGTACAATTTCTATCAGAGAATGTTTTGCCTATGTTCTCTTTGAGGAGTTTTATGGTGTCATGTCTTATATTTAAGTCCTTAAGCCATTTTGAGTTTATTTTTGTGTATGGTGTGAGGATGTGTTCTAACTTCATTGATTTACATGTGGCTGTCCAGCTTTCCTAACACCACTTGCTGAAGAGACTGTCTTTTCTCCATTGTATATTCTTGCCTCCTTTGTTGAAGATTAACTCCCTGTAGATGTGTGGGTTTATTACTGGGCTCCCTGTTCTGTCCCATTGATCCATATGTTTGTTTTTGTGCCAAGACCACACTGTTTTGATTACTGTGGCTTTGTAGTATTGTCTGAAGTCTGGGAGGGTTATGCCTCCAGCTTTGTTCTTTTTCCTCAGGATTGCTTTGGCAATTCTGGGTCTTTTATGGTTCTATATAAATTTTAGGCTTATCTGTTCTAGTTCTGTGAAAAAATGTCATGGGTAATTTGATAGGGATTGCATTAAATCTGTAGATTGCTTTGGGTGGTATGGCCATTTTAACAATATTAATTCTTCCAATCCAAGAGCATGGGATATCTTTCCATTTCTTTATTTTTTAAAATTATTTTTTAAAAATTATTTATTTTTGGCTGTGTTTGGTCTTTGTTGCTGCACATGGGCTTTCTCTAGTTATGGCGAGCGGGGGCTACTCTTCGTTGTGCACGGGCTTCTCATTGTAGTGGCTTCTCTTGTTGCAGAGCAAGGGCTCTAGGCGTGCAGGCTTCAGTAGTTGCAGCTCATGGGCTCAGTAGCTGTGGCTTGCAGGCTCTAGAGCGCAGGCTCAGTAGTTATGACTCACGGGCTTAGTTTGCTCCGCAGCGTGTGGGATCTTCCCGGACCAAGGCTCGAACCCATGTCCCCTGCATTGGCAGGTGGATTCTTAACCACTGCGCCACCTGGGAAATCCCTCCATTTCTTTAAATCATCTTCAATTTCCTTTATTAATATTTTATAGTTCTCAGCATATAAGTCTTTCACCTCCTTGGTCAGGTTTATTCCTAAGTTTTTTTTTTTTTTTTTGGATGCACTTTTAAAAGGGATTGTTTTTTTTACATTCCCTTTCTGATAATTTATTTTTAGTGTACAGAAATGCAACTGATTTCTGTATGTTAATCTTGTATCCTGCTACCTGGCTGAATTCATTTATCAGTTCTAGTAGTTTTTGTGTGGAGTCTTTAGTGTTACTATAGACTATATATATATAGTATGTCATCTGCACATAATGACAGTTTTACCTCTTACCTTCCAATTCGGATACTTTCTATTTCTTTTTCCTGTCTGATTGCTGTGGCTAGGACTTCCAGTACTATGTTGACTACAGGTGGTGAGAGTGGGCATCCCTGTCTTGTTCCAGATTTTAGCGGGAAGGCTTTCAGCTTTTCACCTTTGAGTATTATATTGGCTGTGGGTTTGTCATAAAAAGCTTTTATTATGTTGAGATATATTCCCTCTATACCAACTTTAGTGAGAGTTTTTTTCATGAGTGGATGTTGAATTTTATCAAATGCTTTTTCTGCATCTATTGAGATGATCATGTGTTTTTTGTCTTTTGTTGATGTGATGTATCACATTGATTTGTGTATACTGAACCATCCTTGTGACCCTGGGATGAAGCCAACTTGGTTGTGGTGCATGATCTTTTTTATGTGTTGTTGGATTCAGTTTGCTAATATTTTGTTGAGAATTTTTGCATCTATATTCCTCAAAGATAATGGCCTGTAATTTTCTTACTTGGTAGTGGCTTCGTCTGGTTTTGGTATCAGGGTGATGGTGGCTTCATAGAATGTCTTTGTGAGTGGCCCCTCCTCTTCAATCTTTTGGAAGAGTTTGAGAAGGATCAGTATAGGTTATTTTTTGTATGTTTGGCAGAATTCCCCAGTGAAGCCATCTGGTCCTGGACTTTTGTTTGCAGGAAGTTTTCTTTTTTTTTTTTATTACACATTCTATTTCACTTGTAGTGATCAGTCTGTTCAAATTTTCTATTTCTTCTTGATTCAGTTTTGGTGGCCTGTATGATTCTAGAAACTTGTCCATTTCTTCTAAGTTGTCCAATTTGTTGGCGTATAATTGTTCATAGTATTCTCTTATGGTTTTCTGTATTTCAGCAGTATTGATTGTTATTTCTCCTTTTTCATTTCATATTTTGTTTATTTGGGTCCCCTCTCTTTTCTTCTTAGTGAGCCTGAGCAGAGGTTTGTTGATTTTGTTTACCCTTTCAAAGAACCAGCTCTTGGTTTTATTGATTTTTTTCTATTGTTTTTTAATCTCCATTTTATTCATTTTCCTCTCTGATCTTTACTATTTCCTTCCTTCTGCTGACTTTAGGTTTTGTTTGCCCTTCTTTTCCTAATTCTTTTAGGTGGTAGGTTAGGTTGTTTGATATTTTTCTTGTTTTTTGAGGAAGGCCTGTATCACTATGAACTTCCCTCTAAGAACTGCTTTTGCTCTATCCCATAGATTTTTTTTTTTTTTTTTTTTTTTGCGGTACGCAGGCCTCTCACTGTTGTGGCCTCTCCTGTTGCGGAGCACAGGCTCCAGATGCACAGGCTCAGCGGCCGTGGCTTACGGGCCCAGCCGCTCCACGGCATGTGGGATCTTCCCGGACTGGGGCACGAACCTGTGTCCCCTGCATCGGCAGGCGGACTCTCAACTGCTGCGCCACCAGGGAAGCCCATCCCATAGATTTTGTATGGTTGTGTTTTCATTGTCATTTGCCTCAAGGTATTTTTTAATTTCTTCTTTGATTTCATTGTTGACCCATTGGCATTTTAGTAGCATGTTGTTTAGTCTCCATGTAATTGTCTTTTCTCATTTTTTTTTTCTGGGGTTGATTTCTAGTTTCATGCCATTGTGGTCAGAAAAGATGCTTGAAATAATTTCTGTCCTCTTAAATTTGCTGAGGCTTATTTTGTGCCCTAGTATGGTGTCAATCCTAGAGAGCGTTCCATGTGCACTTGAAAAGAATGCATTTTTTAAAAATTTAATGTCCTGAAAATGTCAATTAAGTCCAACTTTTCGATTGTTATCATTTAGGATCTCTGTTGCCATATTGATTTTCTGTCTAGAAGATCTGTCCATTGATGTGAGTGGGGTGTTAAAGTCTCCTATTATTGTGCTCCTGTCAGTTTCTCCCTTTATGTCTGTATTTGTTTTATGTATTTGGCTGCTCCTGTATTGGGTGCATATATGTTGATGAGTGTAGTATCTTCTTGTATTGATCCTTTTGTCATTATATAGAGTCCTTCTTTATCTTTCTTTATGGCCCTTGTTTTAAAATCTGTTTTGTCTGATATGAGTATTGTGACCCTTGTTTTCCTGTCATTTCTGTCTGCATGAAATATTTTTCCACCCCCTCACTTTCAACCTGTGTGTCCTTTGCCCTAAAGTGAGTCTCTTGTAAGCAGCATATTGTAGGCTCTTGTTTTTTAACCCAATCTTCCACTCTGTGTCTTTTGATTGGAGCATTTAGTCCACTGACATTTAAGGTAACTATTGATAGATATGTATTTATTGCCACTTTAGAACTTGTTTTCTACTTGATTTTTTAATTTCTTCTTTGTTCCTTTTTCTTTTCCCTTTCGCAGTTTGATGATCTTTTTGTGTGTTATGCTTATGTTCTCTTCTTTTTGGTTTTTTCGAATATATTGTATGTTTTTGATTTGTGGTTACCCTGTATTTCAAGCACATTAACCCCTTCCTATATCTAATTGCTTTAGACGGGTAGTCATACAGACTGAAACACGTTGTAGAAAAATAATCTACGTTTTCATACTCTCCTCTTTCACATTTTATGATTTTAATTATTTTATGATTTTACACCTTCATATTCATCTGTTTGCTGTTCATTGTGGTTATCATTTTTATTTTAATCTGTGTACTGGCTTATTTAAGTGATTTATTTTCCAATTGTGATTTTCCTCTTTCCTATAGATTCCTTCTTCTTTTCTATTTAGAGAAGACCTTTCAATATTTCCCTTTGGATAGGTTTACTACTGCTGTATTCTTTTAGCTTTTGCTTGTCTGGGAAAGTCTTTCTCTCTCCTATTCTAAATGATAATCTTGCTAGGTAGAGTATCCTAGGTTGCAGCTTGCCACTCCCTTCTGGCCTGCAGCTTTTCTGTAGAGAAATCAGCTGGTAGCCTTTTAGGGGTTCCCTTGTAAGGAACTCTGTTTTTCTCTTGCTGCCTTTAGAATCGTCTATCTTTGACTTTTGCCTTTTTTACTTATAGTATGTCTTGGTGTAGGTCTGTTTTGGTTCACCTTGTTTGGGACCCTCTGTGCTTCCTGTGCCTGGATATCTGTTTCTTTCTTTAGGTTTGGGAAGTTTTCAGCCGTAATTTCTTCAAATACATTTTCGATCCCCTTTTCTCTTTCTTTTCCTCTAGACTCCCTATTATGTATAGATAGGCATGTTTTACATGTTTTACATTATCCCATAGGTCTTTTATATTGCTTTCATTTTTTCTAATCTGGCTTTCTGTCTACTGTTCTGATTAGGTGATTTCCATTATTCTACCTTCTGGATCATTTATTTGTTCTTCTGCATTATTCAATCTGCTGTTCATTGCCTTTAGCTCAGCTTTTGTCTGGGCAAATGAGTTTTCTAATTTTTCTTAGCTCCTCTTTATTTTTCTAGTTCCTTTTTACAGTAATCTGCATTTCTATCAATAGTCCTTCTTAATTCCTTTAGTATTTTCATTATCTCCTTTATTTGAACTTGTTAAAGAGATCTGTTTCATTGTTTGTTCTTTCAGGGGAATTCTCTTGATCTTTTAATTGGGAGTGGCTCCTCTGCTTCTTTATTTTACTTATGTTTCTCTTACTCTGTGAGTTTGGGAGAAACAATTATCTACTGTGGTCCTGGAAGGCTATTTTTATGTGGGAGTGTCCCTGTGTAGCCTGTGTGGGTTTAATATTTTTTGGTATGAGGGCTGTTTTCACTATGAATGCCTGCGACCTCTTTCCTCAGTGTGTGCTGGCCGTTATGCCCTTGATAGGAGGTGTGGTGGTGGTGTGGTGACCAGAGCCTGCACTGGGTATTGAGCAGGGTCTTCTTCCTAGTTGTTGGAGTAGAAGCCCCTAGGATCCATTTCTGAGCTGGGGTATGAAGTAGGCAGGATTGGAGCGCTCCCACTGGGAGAGGACCCACTAAATATTCCTCTGCCAGAGCTGTTCACCCGTAAGGGTGCTCTGTGGTGTCACCTATTGTATGCTTACAAAGTACACTGTTATTGGCACTGCCTTCAGCCCCATCTCAACCTTGGGAATGCTGGCAGTCAGCCCTGATGTCCCTCAGGCATTGTTTTCACAAGGTTACCAGTGCAAATCCATTGAAGTCAGGTACCAAGACTGCAGTAGTCACACACCTGGACCTGCTGTGGGAGCTATGGAAGCAGCCCAGACCCTGGCCCAGCCTCTATGTACATGCACCCACAAAGCCCACAGATGCTAAGGCCAGTCCTGTCCCAGCCACGGGAACACCCATTGTCCACTTGGGTGTCCCTCAGGCGCTGAGTTTACAAAGCAGGCCCCAGTAGGGTAAATCTGCACAGCCACAGGGAGAGGGCTCAGATTTCAGCCCTACCTCTGCATGTGGGCAACCCATTAGCACGCTCCCAGAGCTCGTAGAGGAGCGCATGGAGAAAGAGGCTGCTGTGGTGGGCCCCATCCCTCGCTTTGCTGACATGCGTGTTGACAATGGGGTTTCAGTGGCGGCACACACCTGCCATGAGCATGCCGAAAGTGAGGCTACTGTGGCAGGCTCGCCCCTCCCTTCCGCGCTCCTTAACAAAGGCCCTTTGCTTCTGTGGAGGGCCCGGGCTTCCTCCATGTATACCGCTGGTTGCAGCCCGTACCACACTCCAGCCCCTTCAGGCTGTCTCTGCAGCCAACCGCAGTGCTCTCCCCAGGTCCGTCCTCTGAAGCCTGAGTTTCAGCACCCAGCCCCAGCACATACCAGTGGATGCACGTCTCAGGCTGAGGAGTGCAGGGCAGTGGCCTGGCTGATTCTCCTCTCCACTGAAGGGGCTTCCCAGAGTGTGGGAACCTTTTCTCTTTCACAACTACCTCCCAGGGGCACAAGTCCTGTCCCAATTCCCTTTTCTTTTTTTCCGCTCTACCCAGTTGTGTGGAGATCCTTCTTGCGATTTTGGGTGTTGGAGATATTCTGCCAGGGTTCAGTAGGTGTTTTGTGAGAATTGTTCCAGATGTAGATGTATTTTTGATGTATTTGTGGGAGGAGGTAAGCTCCATGTCCTTCTGGTCCACCATATTGATTGGAGCCCCCCAAGATAAGCACTTTTAAAAATTATTTTTTAAAGAGCCCCAAGTTTTCCCTTTAAAAGATTTTGATTGCACTTTGCATCCCCAGTAATAGTGCATGAGTGCCTGTTTGCCCATCCTTTGGTCAATGCAAGATAGAACAGTCTTTTTAATTTTTGCCAATCTTATAGAGGTGAAAAATGATATCTCATTATCATTTTAATTTGTATCTCCTTACTACTAATGAGACTGAGCATCTTGTCAATGTTTGTTGGCCATTTGTATTTGTTCATCTGTGAACCACCTGTTCATATCCTTTGCACGCTTTCAGTAGTGGTTACTTTTTTCTTATGGATTTATGATAGCTATTTATATATTATCGATACAATACAGGTACTATTTTAAAATTGTAAGAAAAAGGCAGGGTTTAAAAATTTCCTTTATTTACACTTTTATTTTTTCCCTCTAGGTCCTCCAGCGCCTGAGTTGTATGGCTGTCAAGGGAGAGATGTTCCTGGTGGCCAATCTTGGGACAAAGCAGCCTTGTCATAGCAGTGACCCAGGGTGCCCAAATGATGGCAGATACCAGTATAACACGAACGTGGTGTTCAGCAGTAATGGAACCCTGGTTGACAGCTACCGCAAACAAAACCTCTACTTTGAAGCAGCGTTCAATACCCCCCTGGAAGTGGATCGCATCACCTTTGATACCCCCTTTGCTGGCAAGTTTGGCATCTTCACTTGCTTTGACATATTGTTCTTCGACCCTGCTGTCAGGCTCCTCAGAGACTCGGAGGTGAAGCATGTCGTGTATCCGACCGCCTGGATGAACCAGCTCCCCCTCTTGGCAGCCATTCAGATTCAGAGGGGTTTCGCCATCGCCTTCGGCGTCAACTTTCTGGCTGCGAACATCCACCATCCATCTCTGGGGATGACGGGAAGTGGCATACACGCCCCTCTGAAGTCCTTTTGGCACCATGACATGGAAAGCCCCGAAGGTCACCTTATAATTGCCCAGGTAGCCAAAAATCCACAGGGTCTCGTTGGCACAGGGAATGCCACAGGGAAAATGGACCCATCCCACAGTAAGTTTTTAAAAATCTTGGCAGGAGATCCGTACTCTGAGAAGGATGCTCAGGACGTCCACTGTGATGGAGCCCCCAAATGGAACACGGATGCCCCTCCCACGTTTCACTCTGAGATGATGTACGACAATTTCACCCTGGTTCCCGTGTGGGGCAAGGAAGGCTACCTCCAAGTCTGTGCAAATAGCCTTTGCTGTCATTTGCTTTACCAGAGGCCCACTCTGTCCAAGGAGCTGTATGCCCTGGGGGTCTTTGACGGCCTTCACACTGTGCACGGCACTTACTACGTTCAAGTCTGTGCCCTGGTCAAGTGTGGCGGTCTTGGCTTTGAAACCTGTGGGCAGGAGGTTACAGAGGCTGCGGGGATATTTGAGTTTCACCTGTGGGGGAACTTCAGTACCTCCTATATCTTTCCAATGCTTCTGACCTCAGGGATGACCCTGGAAACCCCTGACCAGCTGGGCTGGGAGAATGATCACTATTTCCTGAGGAAGAGCGAACTGTCCTCTGGCCTGGTGACGGCAGCTCTCTACGGGCGGTTGTATGAGAAGGACTAGGGGGTGTGGGGTGGGCTCCTCCTGCACTGGCACTGCCCAAAACTCACAGCACCGGGACCACTTCTTCGCTCCAGAGCCCATCCTGGGAGCCATGGGAAGAGGTAGGGAGACAGATTTCGCCAGTGTCTTTTTCTCTTAAGCACAAATTCGTGAGACATTTTCTGGTATTTTCTACTCACATTTCTATTATTCAAGCCACGTCTTCTTCCAGCAGATCTTCCATTACACAGTTGTTTTAAGAGCACAAAAATAAATGTCAGTTTATATTTTACATGTCCACAAAACAGCAGGTTTCGTGTGTGTTCTTGCTGTTGATCAAGTGACACCCAGGATATACAGGTATTTCAGAAGCCTCAAACATTTTCTAGGGTAAGAAACAAACTCTCAAAGCAAAAGCCGTGTTAGAAATGGCTGCCATGGGGACTTTTCCATTCTGGTTGGCCAGAATTCATCCCCCAGGACTGATCGTGCCAGAGCCGCCAGCAGCATCAGCAATGTGGATCCTGAGGCAGCTTTTAAAAATAGAAGGGAAGCTTTTCTCACACATGCCTTTCTGTCAGTGATTGGAATGTGTCAGGCAGGACTCAGAATAACTGGAAAGAAAGAGTGCAGTGCGCCGGAGAGAGAGGCTGGAAAAAAGTGCTGAAGAGAGGGCAGCGATGGGAACAGATGAGTCATAGGGTTCTTGTGCACAGCGTGTCTCATCCAGGGATTCCAGGCACCTTAATAAATCACGCTAGCTCTGGGCAAGAGCCTTCCGGCTGCCCAACTGTGCAGGGTGGAACAATGCTGGGAATTCATTCCCAGTCCGCTGGCAGGGCCTTCTCTTTGCAGACGGGTTGCAGGAACGGTGTGGGGTTTGGCCCGCTTAGTCTTTATTCAGTCACTCAACAGGTGTCTTTGGAAAGCCCACCAGGGACAGAGCGAGGACCTCCCAAAATATGAACTGCACGTGCAAAATCATATTCAGTGTGTGAAGACATTCTTTAGGCCACTGGTCTGTATTGTTTGTATCCAACATTTCAAAGTCACTTTGACTCTATGCCTAGTAACTGTTTCAGATCATTTTTAAGGTGGAAAATCTGCAGCTTTTAAAGAAAATGGAGAGTTAGCTTTCCATGATTTGCCTCTTCAATGTGTGGCTATATTTAGTTTCATCTCCTTTATAAATCAGGTTTTTAAAAACAGTATTTGCATATATCTATACATAATTACATGAAGTAAAAAATGAAATTCTTTCCCCATTCCCCCCACAGTGTGGCTTTCCAGACCCCTTCCTGGCTTTTAGGCAGGATACTGAAGAGCATAGATCCTAGGGTCAGACTGACCAGCTTTACTTTCTTGGCCTCCCTGTTTGCTCTTCACTACGTAGACCTCGACCGTTTATTTGAACCTTGGCTGTGCCCCAGTTTTCTCATTTGTGGGATGTGTACTGAATCATCCATGTGGGAAAGAAGCAAAGACCCGCTGACTCACTGCCCGCTTGCAAAGGCCTAGAATGAGTCAGGCAGGCCTTCAGGGAATTTGCAGGAACAGCTCAGGATTCCTGAGGAAACCCAGGAGGTCCCCCCGGAACGGGACGGGGACCTCTCCCACCAGATGCTGGCGCAGACCCGGGAGGGGCGAGCTGGAGGGGGCACACGGCTCCGGATGTGGCCGCCCCTGCTCCAGGGAAACAGAAATCATCTCAGAAATGCATATTGTTGCTTCCTGCCAAGATGATTCAAATCATCCAGAGAGAGGCAGAGGCCAGGCCCAAATACAGGCTTGGTGGAGCTGCTTCACCCAGCACCCATTTCTGAAGCACCTGCTGGATGCACATTTTGCTCTTCTGAGCAGAGTACTGAAAGCTTTCCCCGAGTTACTATCTACTGACAATTTAGAACTAACTAACTGCTCATGAAGTAGAAATGAGGGGGACAAGAATTATGATTTTTTACGATAAAAAGTAGTTGCCAGATGGCAGAACAAAGTGGAGGGTAGGGGGGAAATGAATAAAATAAATCATTTTCAGGAAAAAAAAGGCACGTATGACTCACGGTTGTGATACGCTTCTGTCAGCTGTGATCCTGAAACTCAGGAAGCAGATGGCGATCTTGACCATAACACAGGGGCAGACACCCAGTGTATTTTTGGTGGAATGAGGCCTGGGGGAAGCGACTGTCCATGTGGTTTCTCCTGGGGGTGCAGCTGCACCTCTCTGTGCTCTTCTGCGCCAAGGGAGTGAGAGACAACGATGGGCTTAAAAAGTCCTGTTCTTAAGAGAAGGTAAAGCCACGGCCTGCTGGCAGCCTGTCCGCCCCAGTGCCCACCATGGGCTCTCGAGAGGAGGGCCTGCCCACAGCCCTGCTGAGGGAAACCCACCTGGGCCAGTGCTGACCCACAGGCGGCCGGCTCAGTGCCCTCACCCCCAAAAGAAACCCTGTACCCACGAGCAGTCATGTCCATTCTCCCTCCCCCCATCCCATGGCAACTACTAATACACTTTCTATCTCTACGGATTTGCCCATTCTGAACATTTTATATAAATGGAATCATACACTATGTGGCCTTTCGTTCCTGCCTTCTTCCACTTAGTGTAGTGTTCTCAAGGTTTATCCTTGTGTAGTATGTATAAGAAGTTCTCCCTTCTTATGGTTGAATAGTATTTCATTGTATAGATATACCACATTTGTTTATCCATTAAGTTAGTGGACTTTGCGTTGTTTCCACTTTTTGGCTATTAGGAATAATGCTGCCATGAATATTCACGTACAAGTTTATATGTGAATATACATTTTTCAATTCCTTGGGTATATATCTAGGGGTGTAATTGCTGGGTCATACCAGTCAATGTTTAATTATTTGAGGAACTGTCAGACAGACTGTTTTCCAAAGGGGCTGCATCATTTTGCATCCCTATTAGCAATGTATAAATTTCTCCACATCCTTGCTAATGCTTGTTATTGTCTGTTTGTTAAAATCACAGCCATCTCAGTGGTTGTGGTTTCTCATCGTGGTTGTGATTTCATTGCCCTAGTTGCTAATAACGCTGAACGTCTTTCCAAGTGCTTATTGGCCACCCATATATCTTCTTTGAAGAAATTATTAAAATCTTACACCCATTTAAAAAATTGGATTGTATTTTTATTATTTAGTTGTAAGAGTTTTTTGTCTATTTTGGATATTAGACCCTTATCAGATAAGTGATCTGCAAATATTTTCTACATTTGTTGGTTGTCTTTTCACTTTTTGATACCGTTTTTTGGTACACAAAAGTTTTTAATTTTGTGATGAAATTTTTAATTTTAAGATGAAGTCGAATTTATCTTCTTTCTTTGGTTGCTTGTGCTTTAGGTGTCATACCTAATTAAAGGTCATAGGCTTACAGCTATGTTTTCCTCTAAGAGTTTTATTGTTTGAGCTCTTACGCTTAGATCTATGATCCACTGAGGTTAATTTTTCTGGGTTGTGAGATAGGGGTGCAAATTCATTCTTTTGCAAGTGAGCATCTAGCTGTCCCAGCGCCATCTGTTGAAAGACATTATTCTTTCCCCATTGTATTGTCTTGGTGACCTTATTGAAATCTATTGACCATAGATATACAGGTTTATCTCTAGACTAAATTTTATTCCATTGATCTGTATGTCTGTCCTAAAGCAAGTACCACACTTGTCCTTATTACAGTAGCATTGTAGTAAGTTTTTAAATTGGGAAGCGTTGAGTCCTCTTTGTTCTTTATCAAAATTGTTTTGGCTATTTTGGGTCCTTTGCAGTTCCATATGAACTTTTTAGGGTCACTTGGTCAATTTCTGTCAAAAAAATCAGTGGAATTTTGATAGGTATTGCATTAAATCTGGAGATTAATTTGGGGAATGCCATTTTAATAATATTAAATCTTCCAGTTCATGAACACAGGATGTCTTCCCATTTAGTTTTGTCATTTTTAGTGTACAAATTTTTATATTCCTTTTATTTTTATTCCCAGGTATTTTTTGGATGCTATTATAAATGGAATTGTTTTCTTAATTTCATTTTTGGATTGTTAATTGCAAGTGTATAAAAATAGAGTTGGTTTTTTATATTGATCTTGTGTCCGGTAAACTTGCTGAACTTATCAGCACTAATAATGTACTAGTGGAGTTTTTAGGATTTTCTATATACCAGATCATGTCATCTACAAATAGATTAACTTCTTTTTATATGAATGCCTTTTTTTTTTGCCCCCTTCCTAATTGTTCTGGCTAGAACCTCTAGTACAGTGTTGAGTAGATGTGGTGAGAGTGGACATCCTTGCCTCATTTCTGATCTTAGGGGAAAAGCTTTCGGTCATTCATCATTAAGTATGATGTTAGCTGTGGGCTTTTCATAGATGAAGAAGTTTCCTTCTACTCCTAGTGTTTAGTGATTTTATCATGAAAGGGTTTCAAATTCTTTTTCTCCATTAATAGTGATAATCAAGTGTTTACCCCCTTTATTATACAGTGTATTACACTGGCTTATTTTTTTTAACATTGGCTTATTTTTATTTGTTGAAAATATCTTGCATTCCTGGGATAAATCCCACTTGGTCATGGTATATACTACTTTTTAAGCATTGATAGATTTGGGTTGATAGTATTTTTTTGATGACTTTTGCATCTGTATTCATAAGGGATATTCATGGTGTATATGACTTTCTAGATGGTGACAGATTTGGTTCAATATTATTTTGTTGATAATTTTTGCATCTACATTCATAAAGGATATTGGGTCTGTAGTGTTCTTTTCTTGAGATGCCTTTGTCTGGTTTTGGTATGAAGTTAATACTTCACAGAGTGAGTTGGGAAGTGGTTTCCCCCTCTTCAGTTTTTTAAGAGTTTGTGAAAGACTGGTGTTAATTCTTCAAATGTTTTGTAGAATCCACCAGTGAAGTCACCTGGTCCTGAGCTTTTCTTTCTGGGGAGTTTTTTTAATTACAAATTCAATGTCTTTACGTGTTATAGGCCTACTCATATTTTCTATTTCTTCTTGAAACAGTTTTGATAGTTTATCTTTCTAGGAATTTGTTCATTTCATCTGGGTTAGCAGATCTGTTGGTATGTAATTATTCATAGTACTCTAATAAATTTTTTATTTCTGTGAGGTTAGAATTCCCCCCTCTTCATTCCTGATTTTCTTTTTTGTTGTTGTTTATTTTTTTGTTTTTTTTTGTGGTACGCGGGCCTTCCACTGCCGCGGCCTCTCCCGCTGCAGTGCACAGGCTCCGGACGCGCAGGCTCAGCGGCCATGGCTCACGGGCCCAGCTGCTCCGCGGCACGTGGGATCCTCCCGGACCGGGGCACGAACCCACATACCCCGAATTGGCAGGCGGACTCTCAACCACTGCGCCACCAGGGAAGCCCCATTCCTGATTTTCAATCGTCTTCTTTTCTTGGTCATTCTAGCTACAAGTTTGTCAATTTTGTTGATTTTTGTAAATGAACTTTGTTTTGTTGATTTTTCTCTAATTTTTTTTGACTCCCTACTTCATTTATTTCTGCTCTAATTTCTATTGTTTTCTTCTGCCTGCTTTGGATTTTAGTCTGCACTTCTTTTGTCTAGTTTCTTAAACTGGAAGATTATAGACTTGAAACCTTTCTTCCTTTTTACTGTGTTTACAGCTTAATTTCCTTCTAAGCACTGCTTTCACTGCAGTGAAATGGAATGTTATATTTTTGCTTTCATTAATCTCAAAATATTTCTCATTTATTTAGTAGTACAGCCATTACAGCTCTCTTTTGGATGCTGTTGCCATGGTATTTCTCTTCATCCTCTGACTTTCAACTTATTTGTGTCTTTGAATCTAAAGCACATGTTTTATAGACAGTATATAATTGGATGTTTTATATTCATTCTGTTACTCTCTGCCTTATAATTAGAGTTTAATCTATTTACATTCAATGTATTACCGATAATGTAGATTTTACACCTGCCATTTTGCGACTTGTTTTGTATCTGTTCTTTTTTGTTTCTCTAGGCCTCCATCACTGCCTTCTTTTGTGTTAGATATTTTCTAGTGTACCATTTTAATTCTCTTGTCATTTCTTTTATAATTTATAGTTATCTTCTTAGTGTTTGTCCTGGGTATTCCAACTAACATGTTAACTTATAACAATTTAGTTCATATTAATTTCTGGTTTCCCACTGAATATAAAAGTTATGTTTACAATATACTGTAGTCTACTAGGTGTGCAATAGCATTATCTCTAAAAAACTGTATATGCCCTAATTAAAAAACACTTTATTGCTGAAAACTGCTAACCATCATCTGAGCTTTCAGTGAGTTGTAATCTTTTTGTTGGTGGAGGGCCTCGGCTCAGTGCTGACGGCTGCTGACTGATCAGGGTGGTGGTGCTGAAGGCCGGGGTGACTGGCAGCTTCTTAAAATAAGACAACAATGCAGTCTGCCCCATCAATTGACTCTTCATTCATGAACAATTTCTCTGTAGCATGCAGTGCTGTTTGACAGCATCTTACCCCCAGTAGACCTTTCAAAATTGGAGTCAATCCTCTCAAAGCCTACCACTGCTTTATCAATTAAGTTTATGTAATATTCTAAACCTTTGTCATTTCAACCGTCTTCACAGCATGTTCACCAGGAGTAGATTCCATCTCAAGAAACCACTTTCTTTGTTCATCCATAAGCAGCAACTCCTCATCTGTTAAACTTTTATCATGAGATTGTAGCAATTCACATCTTCAGGCTCCACGTCTAATTCTAGTTCTCTTGCTGTTTCCACCACATCTACAGTTGTTTCCTCTACCCTCACAGTCATCCGTGACGGTTGGAATCAACTTCTTCCAAACTCCTGTTTATGTTGATATTTTGACCTCTTCCCATGAATCACGAATGTGTCATGGCATCTAGAATGGTGAATCCTTTCCAGAAGGTTTTCAGTTGACTTTGCCCAGATCCATCAGAGGGATCACTCTCTATGGCAGCCATACCCTTAGGAAATGTAGTTCTTAAATAATAAGGCTTGAAAGTCAGAATTACTCCTTCATCCATAGACCGCAGAATGGATGTTGTGTTGGCAAGTATGGAAACATGCATCTCATTGTGCATCTCCCTCAGAGCTCTTGGGTGACCAGGTGCATTCTCAATGAGCAGTCGTCTTGAAAGGAATCTTATTTTCTGAGCAACAGGTCTCAATAGCGGGCTTAAAATATTCAGTAAGCCATGTTATCAACAGATGTGCTGTCATCCAGGCTTTGTTGTTACGGAGGACAGGCAGAATAGATAGCATAATTCTTAAGGGTCCCAGGATTTTCAGAATCCGAGTATTGGCTTCAATGTCAGCTGCATTGTTAACTGCAATGTTAGCCCCTAACAACAGAGTCAGCCTGTCCTTTGAAGCTTTGAAGCCAGGCATTGACTTCTCTTCTCTAGCTATGAAAGTCCTAGATGGCATCTTCTTTCCACAGAAGGCAGTCCATGTACATTAAAATACTATCTCTGTATATTTATCGATATTCTCTATTTGATGAAGCATTTAAAAAAAACTTTCTCTTAATTCTTTAGACATGTTTTCTGTTAGCCCCTTGAACATGTTTAAAATAAATGATTTATGGGCTTCCCTGGTGGTGCAGTGGTTAACAATCCGCCTGCCAATGCAGGGGACACAGGTTTGATCCCTGGTCCGGGAAGATCCCACATGCTGTGGAGCAACTAGGCCCGTACGCCACAACTACTGAGGCTGCGCTCTAAAGCCCGTGAGCCACAACTACTGAGCCTGTGTGCCACAACTACTGAAGCCTGCATGCCTAGAGCTCGTGCTCTGCAACAAGAGAAGCCACTGCAATGAGAAGCCCTCGCACCACAACGAAGAGTAGCCCCTGCTCGCCACAACTAGAGAAAGCCCGCATGCAGCAACGAAGACCCAATGCGGCCAAAAATAAAGTGAATAAAATAAAATAAATAAAATTTAAAAAATACAATAAATGATTTACATTCTTTGTGTAGTAAACCCAATGTCTCAGCTTCTTCAAGGATAGTTTCTATTGATTGTTTTTCCTGTGTATGGGCCATACATTGTTTCTCTGCATATCTCAATCTTTTGTTGAAAACTGGACTTTTAAAATAATATAACATGGCAATTCTGGAAATCAGATTCATCTCCCTCCCCAGGGTTTGTTGTTATTGCTGCTTGTTATACTGGTTCAGTGGCTTTTCTGAACATGTTCTGTAAAGTCTGTATCTTTTGCCATTTGTGGCCAATGAAGTCTCTACTCATTTAGCTTAGCTGTCAGCTAACGATTGGACAGAGATTTCCTTAAACACCTGGGACCAAAAGAATTCCCTGGTCTTTGCCAAGGGGCTGTGTACGTAAGGGCACATCTTTAGAACACAGCCTGGCAGTTGAAAATTGGCTTTCACTTCCTGTTTGTGCAGAGCCTCAAAATTAGGCACAGGCAAGAATTTCCGGTAGCCTCGGGTCTTCCACAAGCATGCACACAACTCCACGTATGTGTGGCATTCTAGAATTCCTAGAACCATGTCTTATGGATATCTAGTCCCCTAGCTTTTCTTTTTAAGCTTTTTGGTTGTCTGTTGCTTGCCTCAGCTCTTATCCACCTGCTAAGGCAAGTGCAACATTAAAACTCTTGCCTGGTGCTGGGAAAACTGGAGAGCTACATGTAAAAGAATGAAATTAGAACATTCTCTAACACCATACACAAAAATAAATTCAAAATGGATTAAATACCTAAATGTAAGACCGGATACTATAAAACTCCTAGAGGAAACCATAGGCAGAGCACCCTTTGACATAAATCACAGCAGTATCTTTTTGGATCCGTCACCTGGAGTAATGGAAATAAAAACAAAAATAAAATGGGACCTAATTAAACTTAAAAGCTTTTGCACAGCAAAGGAAATCACAAACAAAATGAAAAGACAATCTATGGACTGGGAGAAAATATTTGCGAACAATGTGACCAACAAGGGATTAATCTCCAAAATATACAAACAGCTCATATAGCTCAATATCAAAAAAACAAACAACCCAATAAAAAAATGTGCAGAAGATCTAAACAGACATTTCTCTAAAGAAGACATTCAGATGGCCAACAGGCACATGAAAAGATATTCAACATCACTAATTATTAGAGAAATGCAAATCAAAACTCACACACAGAGTGGCCATCATTAAAAAGTCTACAAACAATAAATGCTGGAGAGGGTGTGGAGAAAAGGGAACCCTCTTGCACTGTTGGGAATGTAAATTGGTGCAGCCACTATGGAGAACAGTATGGAGGTTCCTTAAAAAACTAAAAATAGAGATACCACATGATCCTGCAATCCCACTCCTGGGCATATATCTGGAGAAAACCATAATTTGAAAAGATACATACACCCCAATGTTCATAGCAGCACTATTCACAATAGCCAAGACATGGAAGCAATGTAAATGTCCATCGACAGATGAATGAATAAAGAAGATATGGTGTACACATACACACACACACACACACACTGGAATATTATTCAGTCATTAAAAAGGAATGAAATAATGCTATTTGCAGCAACGGATGGACCTAGAGATTATCACAGTAAGTGAAGTAAGCCAGACAGAGAAAGACAAATATCATATCACTTATATGTGGAATCTAAAATATAAAACAAATGAACTTATCTACAAAACAGAAATAGACCCACAGACACAGAAAACAAACTTATGGTTACCAAAGGGGAAAGGGGAGGGGAAGGATAAATCAGGAGTTTGGGATTAACATATATGCACTACTATATATAAAATATATAACCAATGAGGACCTACTACATAGCACAGGGAACTATACTCAGTATTTTGTAATAACCTATAAGGGAAAAGAATCTGAAATATATATATATATATATATATATATATATATATATATATATATATATATATATATGTATGTATGTAACTGATCGCCTTGCTGTATACCTGAAACTAACATGACATTGTAAATCAACTACATTTCAATTAAAAAGAAAAACCCAAAACTCTTTCCTGTAATTGTTTTCAACAAATACCTCTCCAGGGAGAGTAACTTTCACACTGGGTCCACTTTGAGTTAGCTCAACTACAGGCAGTGTGGTAAGTGGGATCTTCCAGGGAACCATCAGACAGGCAAAATAATGAGAATTCTTGGGAATGAAGCTATGAAAGAGCTCTAGTTTTGTTTTGCTTCTTTTGGTGGGTGCTTGTCTGCACCAAGAACGTGGGCTTAGTGGGCTTCCCTGGTGGCGCAATGGTTGAGAGTCTGCCTGCCGATGCAGGGGTGATGGGTTCGTGCCCCGGTCCGGGAAGATCCCACGTGCCACGGAGCGGCTGGGCCCATGAGCCATGGCTGCTGAGCCTGCCCGTCCGGAGCCTGTACTCCACAACGGGAGAGGCCATAACAGTGAGAGGCCCACGTACTGCAAAAAAACAAAAACAAAAACAAAAAACAAAAAAAATGTGGGCTTAGTTGTTAAGGCTCCTGCAGAGCTGGAATGAGGAATGCAAATTGAGCAAATTGAAACGCCACAAAGGTCAATGATCTTATCAAGACTCAGTGGTCCTTGCTCTGCCATTTTCACTGACATCACTTGGAAAAAGCTTTTGGACCATTTGCAATGTCTTAGGTCCTATTTCTACTAGTCACCTAACTGCAGGCAACAAATGGCCTTTCTTCCCATGCCCCTGAACACTTATGGCCACCTAGATGTGAGGAGAGACAAAGCTCTTCTCAAGCGCCCCTTTACCTTGAATTCTTTTCATTCACATTCTCTTTGACTTTGCCATTTCTTACCATGAGTGAGTATCAGAACCATGACAAACTTTCCTCTCATGTATACTGGGTCCTACCATCTTTGTGGCAGACACGATAAGAGTTCAAACCAGGTTACACAAGAAGTAAGATGTTAAGTGAAAAATTTACTGTCAACACAAAAAATGCATTTTGATTGTTTCTACTAGGTCTGAGGCAATATAACAGTGCCTGCTGTTACTTTGGGTACCAGACATGAACCAACTTCCCATTTTTTTGGGGTGGCCAACATGACCGAAAAGTCTGTTTTAGAGCTTAGTGGTAACCTAACCCCAAGCACTGTGCCATGTTCATTTCTAACTGAAGGTTTAAGCAAGTTACATGTCATGGACTAGGGATGGCAGAGCTAGGAGACATCTGAGAAACACTTTCAATCAACCCAGATCCCCTCTATTTAAATGACAATTGATGCCTGGGTTAACCTATGACATGCTTTGGGTTAGTTTAACCTCAGGTTTGCTTTTGGGGATTAGCTCACCATCTTTCTCTATCCTTTTCCTGCTTTTATTAGTTTGTTGCTTCAACATTCTTCCACTTTCTCAGCAAAACCTTATGGTGTCTCACATCAGAAATTGTTTGTGTAGGGACTTCCCTGGTGGTGCAGTGATTAAGACTCTGCGCTCCCAATGCAGGGGGCCGGGGTTCGATCCCTGGTCAGGGAACTAGATCCCATGTGCATGCCACAATTAAGAGTTTGCATGTCACAACCAAAAAGCCCGCCTGCCGCAACTAAGGAGCCCATGTGCCGCAACTAAGGAGCCCACCTGCTGCAACTAAGACCCAGTGCAACCAAAATAAATAAATAAATATATTTTTAAAAAAGGTTATCCCATTAAAAAAAAATTGTGTAATCCCCTAGTGCATAAAAGGGCAAGGCATTTTTTAAATCAAGGATCTCCCCCAAATACCAAATCTCACAAATCTTTCTCTGCAGAATAATCGCCATTGACATCCTTTTTGTCTTTCTCCCCAACTAAAATGGAAGCCTCCTGAGGGTAGGGACTTCATCCCTGGCGTAGCTCCAGGATTTAAGACAGTGCCTGCTGCAGAGTGTGTACTCAAAAACTGTTTGCTGAAGGGCTTAAAAGCGAAAATGCAATTTTTCTTCAAGTTTAGAGAAGGGGGAAGAGGAAGAAATATTTTAAGATCACATCACTGGCTTTTCAAATTAAGCCTGCATTTCAGTCCTAATCAAGAAAGAAGACAGATAAGAATCATAGGAAGGCAAGAGGAGTAAACCGCCCTCGAGAAAATGAGAAATTACACAGAAAGAGGAAGGCAGAGAAACGGAGACTCACGAGTGCTGGAGACGGTGAGGTGCAGAAATGACCTAGACAGTGGAGAGTGTTCTACGCCCGTGTACTTTTACTGTCTTCCGTTAGATGAGGCTCCGATTTGGAAGGGACGGTCACAGTCAGACACGAGAGGGGAATGGTGCTACACTGAAATCAAACACCTACCCAATCGGCTCGACACTGCCAGGGAAGAGCTTTCCAATTCCAAATTCATTTTTGCTACCCAGTTTTACATCTGAATCCCTTACACCAGAAGGAACCACAAGAAGGGAAGGAACAGGCAGAGAGCAAAGACTGCTAAGCATGCCCGTGGATAAACTGAGAACAGTGACACGCTGGCCTGGCTCATCATTTCAGGGTTAAATGAATTGTGAACTGAACTCAAATTATCCTTCCCCAACGAGCACAGCCAACTGCCCGATCTCACTGAGGTTGGGCTTGGCCAGTGGAGTATTAGCAGCAGTGATGCATGCAGAGGCGTGAACTGTGTGGGTCAGGCTTGCCTTCTTGTGCTTCGTTCACAGAGAACACAGACGGAGCAGATCGAGCCCAACTCACGATGAGCGGTCAAGCCCAGCCAGACTCCAGACTGAGGCGTCACCCAGCTGAGCCCATCAGCCAACCTGCAAAGGCATAAGCGAGGATGAGTATTTTAGCTTGACGAGACCTGAGGCAGCAACAGCAACAGAAATGTAAGCAGATGTCATTCTCTTAGGCTCCATCACGAGGACACATTCCGTTAACTCTTCCTTCACTGCTCTGTGCCCAGAGCCTAGCACAGTTCTTGGGACACAGCAGGTGTTCAATAAACATCTGCTGCGGTACATTTCTGTTTCTTTTAAAACTAGTGACCTAGGATAATAAAACTGAAAGGAACTTACATAATTTAGTAGTCAAGCATATGGTCCAACTTCAAAATGGCCAATTTCAACAAGACCGGAAAGCATATTAGAGGTCATCAGGTGATTGAGCACCAGTGGTGGAAATGACTGCCTGGAGGTGAATCTAGGCTTCATGATTTACTGGCCAAACAAGCTTGGGCAAAAGTCACTTCACCTCTTTGCCTTATTCCTCACCTGTTAAATGGTGCTATGAATAGGACCCACCTCATAGGACAGTTGTGTGGATTAAGATATGGATTTCAAGTACTTACAACCTTGCCTGGTACATGACAAACACCGTAAATGCACCTTCTGTTGTTATCATCAACATAAGACGATTTGGAAAAGTTATTAACATCTTCTTGACCTGCTCCTCCAATTACCTATTTATATCTCCTTGTTCTCACTTCTAGCTAATCTCTGTACATGTTTATAATAAGCTATTTTTTACCTCGGGAATGCTAAGTGCTGATGTCTATTCCATCCACCTCCCCTCCACCAACCATTTTAAGAACTGCTGATTTTGTTCTTTTCATCCAAGATATCATTTGCCCCTTCTCCACCTGCTCAAATCATATTTGTTCCTCGATGTCCAACCTAAACGCCACCTCTTCCAAGAAGCCTGTTCTGATCACCCTTCCCAGAGTGAACTTGTTGTTCACTGACCTTCCATAGTTAGCAGTTCATCTCTACCTCAATTACACTTTCACACTTTCCACTTTTAGGTACGTACCTTTCCATGATGAAATTGTGAGCTCCGAGAGGACAAGATCCCAATTTCTAGGCTCACTTTCTGCCCATTCCCATCCCCAAGTATATAGCGGGCAAGCAGTAAGTATTTGTTGAATAACTGTATTTGAAAAGCCCATTTAGAAAGGTTCATCTAAATTGTAAAACAGCTTTATCGAAAATTCAGTAAGTTTCTAAGGAAAGGTAAAAACCAGTTACAACTGAACACTAATCAGATATTTTAAGGGAAAAGAAGTTTGTACATGAAAGACACTTGGTTTATTGCATTAAAAAACTTTATTTCATTTAAAAGGTCCAATATAAGCCAAATTAAACCCCAAACCGACAGCTACACTTAGAGATATCCTGAACTAAATGGCACTGTTTTGAGTTGTGTGTCTTATTAAAGGAGATCATTTGCTATTACCACCACTGCCCTAAAAGTAGTTCTACAACAGAAGCTGGTATTATAATACATAGCAGATACTTCAGATGTCATCTTTCATGCAGAAGTTAAAAAAGCAAACAGGCTTTTCTATTCTGTGCAGGTATAAAAACTACTACAGAACAGGGCCTGAATGCCTCTGACATACAAGGTGTAACTATAAAGGAACTCACTGGCGCTGTGTCCCTTCATTCAAGCAGTCCGCGTGCTTCCCCCAACAATACTAGTGCCATTAAAATACTGTTCGGGACAGTACTTTGGGATTTCCCCTCATCAGGTGCCGACCAAAGGAAGTGGTCGATCAAGCTGGGGGATAGACTATCACAAAATGGGATCACAGAGCAATGGAATAGCTTTCCTAGTGGGCAAGTGATTCGGAAGACCCACCTCACCAGTATTTCCAGTCATGGCATCATTTACATAAAATGATGCAAGATCTAAATTCCGGTATGTGTGAGGATAAATTAAAAACAGCTTGTTACTTTATAGCTACACCTTGGGTTTCATTAGAGGCGGTAAATCTAACAGTGTGTCTAATGAGTCCTTCTGGAAATCACTTCAGCAGACAAGTCAAATAGCCTGCAAAAGAGAAGACACGGCAGAGGGCGTAAGACATCCTGCCGAGGTTCTCAGCCTTTTCTTGGAGGACAGACCAGGGCCCAAGGACAGAAGTTCCCAGGAGGGAAGGAGGCTTCAGCTCCACCTAAGGAAGACCTTTCTAACAGAGCTGCTCAACAACTGAATGGACTGCTTGGTGAGGTAGAGTCACTGGAAGTATTCAAGGTGGAAAGATCACCCTTGTAGAAGAGACTCCTGTATTTGTTAAGAGGTTAGACTGCATGAACCTCAGGTCTCTTTCAATTCTGAGATTCTAGAAAATTCCCTCAGGGAATTCAGAAGAGAATTCCTAAAAGGAAAGAGAAAGCACACATATGTATACTTTTAGAATCCTCTTGAGTTTTTTTCTTTTTTTCAAAAGGTACAATAGAAAATGTAGTCTGCTGTCTTTAAAATGCATATTCACCTTCCTACCACTAATAATTAGGAAGGGTCCATTATGACTTCTTTATATTATAAAGAAAAGATGGATGATTACATTTATAATTTCTGTAAATACTTTAGAAAAAAATGCTTAAAATCTAGTAGTCAATGCCCTAGAAACTTTATAGATTTTTAGGTAATATGCACAGATACAAATACATTATTAAATACAACTCACATCTGTGTTTTATTATACTCTAAAATATACAGGAATCTTGATGTACTGAAAGAGTGCAAGTAAATACAGTATTCAAGCAGTCACTATTTCTATTTACATGCTCATTAATTCTTCAAAAACCCACAAAATTATCAAATAGATCAAAATACTGTTCTGTGTTTTCACACTTTATATTCAGAAAAACCAGCTGATAATTTACAATGTCATAAAGTTTCCAGTTTCACAATACAAAAAGAATAAAATGAAATTGGGTATCATTTTGTGAAAATTTACGGAACTCTACCCAGACCTGGAAGACCCCCTACATATGCGAAATCATTTTCACTGGGAAAGTGACAGTTACAGTAAAAGCAGACCCATATAAATTGTTATTTAAAAGCCTCAACATCAGCCTCTTCCCCCTCTTTTTGTTACTTAAAGGCAGTCTTCCAATTCGGCAGGCAATTGCTTCCTTCCCTAAACAGTAGCATGTTATAAACACCCTACTTTAAATGTCAATAAGACCTAAAGGCTTTAGTATTTTAAACCTTGCCCAATATAGAAATGCCTTCCAAACCTGATGGCGTTAACTTATGAGTAACAAGGGAGTTTCTCTTTTTGATTCTTCACTAAACAATGACAACAAAAATCCCCCAATCCACTGTGGAGGCACATGGGTGACACAGGAGATGAAGGTGTACCATCCAAAGTAGTGAGATTGAAAACTCCACTCCCCAGGACCACTTGGCTGCAATAGGGTGAAAATCATCTACTTTCTGATTTCATGAAATTTCCTTCTTCTAGGAAACTCTTTACATTTTCAAACAAAAATAGTTCAATTTTAAACCTAAACCATTCAAAACTGGGCAACAATAGCCCGACCCCAATCTACATCATGTCTACATCACAAATATTTTCACCCTGACTGCACCCAATCAGCTGGTTTTCAATTCTAATATTATAAAAGTTGGAATTTTAAAATTTTTATGTAAAAGAAAAAAAAATGTAAAAATACATCTGCTTTCTCTCATGGTTTAATACAGTATTAGAAGGCTTTCAGATGTTTTCTTTAAAAAAAAAATCAACATTTAAAACCAAATCTCAGCTTCATTTTCAGAAATATTAAAGTTTGGTTTAGATAATGTCTCATTTCACCCGCTCCAGCTTCCGCAAAGTGGCATTCTATTACAACCCTTTGAGTTATTTGGTCCTTTGGCAATTTGCTGTGCACATCATGCCTACTGTACCAAACTTTTATTGCCCTTAAATTTAGTTGTAGTTTTACTGATAAAACTGAAATCTAGTGTCTTTATCTCTTCTTTCACCATAGCGTTGCTTGTGTGAGCAGATTAGGGTACACAGTGTCCCAAGTAATTCCTGGCACTGCAAAACCAAATTACATAATTCCACAAAGCAATGTGCCATCAAAGTATTTTCCTCTGGTCAAGTCTATTTCAAGATTCTAGAAGTTCCTTTTGCAAAACTTGCCTTTAAAACTCTTCTTCCTAATGTTACCGCATTTCTTCTATTCGCCCACTCTGTCATCTTTCCTCTTAGGCTGAATTTGTACGTGAATGAGAAAGTGCCTTTTTCCTGAAAAGCACAGTTTGAAGCGTCAGTGCCAGAGCTCCCCCCTGGACCTCTGGCTCAGCCGGTCAGTAGGTCTCCGAATCGGAGTCATTGAGCTCGTCCACATCGGTGTATAAGTACTCCTGCTCCCCGCTGACGTTGTTGAAGCTGCAGTAGGAGCTGGGTTCATTCCTCATGATGGGCAAGGCTTCGAAGCTCACTGTTTTTGAGGTGTTTGTATAACGGTTAATGGCATTGAATGTCAGAGATGATAAAGGGCTACTTGATGAGACAGGCATCATGGTGGCCAAAATGAGAGCGAGGCAATCAGCCACGTCCTTGTTGGGAGCACAGGCCAAAGCTGGGGTATAGCCTAGAATTAAAGATAAAATTTAAAAATTACTCATCCTAAGACTCATTTCACTAACACAAGGAAATAAGCCTAAAGGCCTTCAACTTTACACATACTTTAAATTACCTAGCTTATATAGTAAATTGGTTTTACTGGAATGACTCAGAACTTTCCAATAAGTAGAGAAAGAGGAAAGCCATAGAAATCTAGGGTGGGAGGAGACCTAACAGACTACATTACAGCAGAGGAAACTGAGGCCCAGGATGGATGATTCCTCCACTATCTCACAACTTATCTCTATCCATCCAGATTCATAGACAATATCAGACTAGAATAAGGAGAAAAAAACAGACTGACCAATCTTTGTTCAGAATGGTGGGAGAGTCTTACTGTTAATTTGTCGTTCTGTAAGTGCTTACATGCTGAGAAGCCTAAATGTGCACAGATTCATGAATGAGGCTCTGAGCAGGTGCTCAAAAGATGCTTGTTCAATGAATGACACATGGCCATCAATTAACTTTTCTTTTAGGGTCACAGTCCACTGAAGAAAAACAGATAAACTAAACAGGTTTAAAGCTCCTAAGTCAAAACAAATGTTTCCTTTGTATATGTTCCCTTCTTTAGCAGAAGACGACTGACTTTAGCCCTAAGGCACCACAGAGTATCAGTACAACAGAGTAAGGAAACACTTGGTTGGGTAGGGAGAGAAGATGGTGAGAACATAGAGCCTAATTTAATCATCAACCTCTGTTGTTACTGGAGCAATTTATAACTGGATCATTAATGTGAAGGTTAGAATTGACTATAAAATAAGATGGGTACTTACTATGACTTGCCAACTTTGGACTGTGATTACTATTTCACATTGCAAAGTATGTCAGAAGACATCAGGTCACAGGCGACCTTCATTATCATCTGTTATACTATCCCTTCCATCTCTTTATAAGGAAAAGCTATATAAAACCTTGAAAATAATCAACAAAGATTGCCTATTTGCTATTGATTTAGAGCCTCACAATGTGACCAAATATCTTATACAAGTTAGCGATTTAGGCTCCTGATTTTAATCTATATAGTTGCTGTATTTCCAGAAATGTAATTTACTGATAATCAAAGTTTCTTTTATAGCTAGGAGAGTCTGCACTTATTTTAGTGGGTGATACCACTCACTTCTATGGATTTCATGACTACATTTTACTAATGATTCCCAAATCTCTATGTCCAACCTAGATCTTGCTGACTTTGGGCTCCAGATCCATATATCTACATCCAGTTACCCATGTGGAGTTTCCAGTGAACTTTTCTCATGTCCCTAACTGAACCCAGCGCTTCCTCCTACATTCTCATCTTAAACAATGGCACTTCCCCCGCCACATCACCCCACGCCAGGCTGCAGGCGACTTCTTCCCTCCCCGGGTTCCATCAAAAGGGCTCCAGAGGACTTCCCTGGTGGCGCAGTGGTTGAGAGTCCGCCTGCCGATGCAGGGGACATGGGTTCGTGCCCCGGTCCGGGAGGATCCCACATGCCGCGGAGCGGCTGGGCCCGTGAGCCATGGCCGCTGAGCCTGCGCATCCGGAGCCTGTGCTCCGCAACGGGAGAGGCCACAACAGTGAGAGGCCCACGTACCGCAAAAAAAAAAAAAAAAAAAAAAAAAAAAAGGGCTCTAGAAACATCAACGTCCTTTCATCTCCAATGTCTCTGCCTTAATTCTGCCCACCCCCCTCCTTCCACCCCTAACTGTGAACTTGTTTCCTAGTCTAGGCTTGCTCCCCTTCAGACTAGCTGCTGTCTCCCTGATACACAGATCCTTTGCCACTTGACCTAAGAGACTCTGGCGCAACTCACTACTCAAGCTGCCCTGCTTTGTATCTCTAAATACGTCACACTCTCTGCTTAAGAAGTTTTCTCCCCACTTTTTACTTGTCCTTTGGATTTTGGCTCAGAACGCACTTTTGGGGGATGCCTTTCCCGGTATCTCTCATGGCATTCTAGGGTTATTCTAACTGAACTACTTCAAGGGCCTTGTGACAGCCTGTTTATATGCACTGCCATTCAAGGAAGTAGGCTGTCTTACTCTACACTGTATCTGCAGGATTTAGCACAGTTCTTGGCACATCATCACCTAACATATACTCACTGAGCCCCACATGGCCAGGTGCTCTTCTAACTGCTTAGAGTAGATCAGTGAGTGCAGCTGACAAAAACTCCTGCCCTCATATGTTAGAAGATAAACTCTATGGAAAAAAGAATGAGGAAGGAGTAGAGCAGGTTAAACAAGAGATGAAAATGCTATGGGGGGGTGTGCAGCAGGCTGCAGTATAAAAAGGGTAGTCAGGATGGGATTCATTGAAGAGATGATTTCAGTTAAGACTGGAAACAGGTGAAAGCTTTAGTCAGAGATTGTTGGGGGCAGAGTGCTCCAAGCAGAGGAAGCAGCCAGAACAAACATGACAATGCATGCACATCCCTGGTGTGAGGCGCCGCCACAGCAGAATGCGATGATGGAGGAAGAGTAGGAGATGAGGTGGGAGAGGTAATGGCGAGCGGGATGACCCAGTAGGGCCTTGGAGATCATTTAAGGGTTCTCAGTAAACTGAGATTCAGAGGGAAGCATCTTCCCATGTATTCTGAAAGGATCGTGGCCAGGGTGGTAGATGAGGGAAAAAAGTGGGCATATTTTGAACACACTTTGGAGGTGGGTCAGTAGTACATGCTGGTGGACTGTGCCCTGGGTGTGAGAGGGGTCGAGGAGCAACTGTAAGGATGGAAACGGCCACCAGCTGAGCCAAGGGTGGCTGTGGGCACAGCAGGCTTGGCAGAGGGGGAGAGAAAGGCCCATCAGTTCAGTTCTGGACATATGCACTAGACATCCACTGTCAATTAGGCAGCTGGAGACAGAAATTTAGGAATTCTCAGCACAGAGGTAGTGTTTAGAACCAAAGGACTGGATGAGGTCACCCAGGGAGTGAATGTAGGTAGGGAAAGCAAAAAGAACTGAGTACTGAGTCCGAGAGCCCTCCAATATTAACAAGCTGGGGATAGCGCAAGAAATTATAACTAGTACTGTAGGAGGAAAACTAAGAAAATGTGGAGTCCTGAAAGCCAAGTAAAGAAAGTTTATCCAGAAAAAGGGATACACCTGAAACTAATATAATACTGTTTGTCAGTTATACCTCAATAAGAAACGAGTAAAATAAAAAATAAACAAAAAATTTTCAGTTCCAGTAAATCTGGTTATTTAATCTAACCAACAAAGTAGTGAGTTACAAATCCTCACCCGGTTATCAATTCAAGGAACCAGGCATTTGTGAATGAAGAATGTCCTAGGGACCTCCCTGGTGGTGCAGTAGTAACAATCCGCCTGCCAATGCAGGGGACATGGGTTCAAGCCGTGGTCTGGGAAGATCCCACATGCTGTGGAGCAACTAAGCCTGTGCACCACAACTACGGAGCCAGCGCTCTAGAGCCCGCAAGCCACAACTACTGACACCGTGTGCCACAACTACTAAAGCCCCCGTGCCTAGAGCCCGTGCTCCGCAAGAGACGCCACCGCAATGAGAAGCCCACACACCACAACAAAGAGTAGCCCCCGCTCGCTGCAACTAGAGAAAGCCCGCTCACAGCAACAAAGACCCAACATAGCCAAAAATAAAATGAATAAAATAAAATAAACAACAAAAAGAAGAATATCCTAAAGAAGGATATTATAATCAAATCATATGTATTCTCTCTGACTCTCCCTCTTATCCTGCCCTGAAATGATCTGTACCTACTGATCCCGGGAACAGTGTGCAGCACAATGGAAAGTATGGAGATTTTGGGGGGGAACAGCGGACACTAGCTATGGTAAATCGCAACCTTCACATCCCTTATTCACATATGTTTTCAATTCCACATTAAAAGCCTTTTCTTATTTTTAAAGAAGGAATAATCAGTTGTGTGAAATTCTGATGTGTCAAGTGAAAGGAGAGGTGACTCTTAGCATTGCAGTGGTCACTGGTGACCTTGCTGAGAACCGTTCTGTAGTGCGGTGGGAGTAACAGCCTGACCAGGGGGGATTCACAAGAGCAAGAAAAAGGGGAAGTGGAGACAGAGGGAGAGCCAACTTTTGAGTAACTGTGTTGCAAAGGGGAACAGAGAAATATGGCAACAGCTGGTAGGAGCAGTGGGAGTAATGAGAGATTTTTTAAGATGAGAGAAATAACGTTTTTATGCTGATGGGAGTAATCTAGAAAGATTCCTACAAAAAAGTCATTATTACAGGACACGAAAGCAAAGAATTGCTAAAGTGACAGTCTCAAGTATGCAAAAGAGGATAGGACCTAGTGCATAAGTGGGAAGATTAGCTTTAGACAAAACCTGGCATTTAAGTAAAGGCCTTGATAAATATTTGTTGACAGAACAAATTCTTTGAATACTAAGATAACTAAACCAAAGTTAGTAAATCCTAACTCTGATTTAATAAATACATGAAACTCAGAAGTTCACCTGTTAGATGGACTTTTCCTGCTTCTCTTGCCCTTATTCCCTTTGCCACAAAGTATAAGTTCTAGTCAGTATTAACTTCAGCTCTTCTCTTTGACCAATAAAAAATATCCAAGTCTACTTTACTTCAAATATGGATCATCGAAAGATGAAAGCTTCTAACAGGTTAAGGAAAGAGAACACAGAAGCTACTTACCATTTTCATCTACTGCAAGCACACTTGCTCCTTTCCCCAAAAGTTCTTGAACCACCATTGTTAGCCCATTTCGGGCAGCAACATGCAGAGGTCTGAAGGGAAAAAAATATGTGTACATGTACATGTGTGCACGCCCATGTGTGTGTGTGCTCATTCACTCTCTCTATCCTGGTTGTTGAAGACCATTTTTGCTTGGCTGTGCAGATCTAGAGATGCAAACTGGAGGCCTGTGGTCCTGGCAGCAATGAAGATGGGAGCAGGGCACGGCAGAGCCAGTGTGCAGTGCACTGTCAGGCCTCGTCATGCACCTGAGCTCAGCACTGGGCCCATCAACAGGTTTCCACCTTCACCAAACCCTTTTGTGAGTTTCCTTCAAGACTCAATGTTTGAAGAGATTTTACTAACTAAACTGCCTTCTTTTTTTTTTCTGTATACCATTGTTTATTTAGCATTATATATAATAGCCAGATACAAAAAGACAACTGTTGTATGATTCCACTTATATGAAGCACCTAAAAAGGCAAATCCATAGAAGAAGAAAGTAAACTAGAAATTCTCTGGGACTGGGTGGGGGTAAGGGCAGTGGAGCAGATATTGTTGAATGGATACTGATAAACTGCCTTCTTAAGTTGTTTTAAGAAATGTGGTTGGCAAACACATATAATAGAATATACAATAAAAACTGTAAACTGCAACAGCACAAATTCCAACAGGCTCTGAAAACAGTTTACAGGTTCCATGACTCATTTTTGGACCCTTAAGGGATCTGACTGATACATGAATGGAAACCAGTATTATAAGGTTTTTCTCTTCACTAAGTCTCAAAGTAGAATAGCAAATGAAAATAGAGAGAGGACAATGGGAGACACTGATCCAGGATTTAATGAGTCACCTGGAGGCTGGCGGTTCACAATTAGAACTTGATTATTTCTGAAATCTCTCTAGCTCACAGACACGTATAAAACTTTTTGCCTCATTTACTGCTAGTGTCAAATAATGTATTATTCCAGTTGGTTGCCATAAAATACACAGAACAGTATTACTTTCCTCCATAAAACTGGATTCAGGAACAACACATTTCAATTCAAAAGCTTTTTTAGTAATATGCCTTTTAATTATGATGATTTTAGAAATGAGTTTTGTCACTTATAAGAACTGTTCCTTATTTTTTAACTGCTTCTGTGATAGACTGATTCCAATGGTCCCATGTTAAAAAAGAACCCCATTAATCATTTTTATAATTATAGGTCACAAGGTTTACACTAGACACTGAAAGTACTCACGTTTGCAAAGCTGCATTGGTTGCATTGATGAGGTTTCTATCTGTTATCTTTTCCAGTATTAACAAGGCACTAGTTTCATGACCCTAAAATTATGGCAAATAACTCTTAAAAACTTCAGCACCATTATAGATAAATTTATACACTCAATACACCCCAACCCTAGTCCATGTAACATATACATCACCATACATATGCCATGCATTTTCTTGGCTAATGCCTTAAATATTTGCCCAAACATGTGTTGGTGTAATGGGGTTACAGAAGAGGACAGGAATATTTAAGATCAGAGAGATTAGAGAAAGACAATCATTACGTTTAGGCTTGTGGTCCAAAACTTACTTGGCTTACTGGAAACTTTCATATACCATGGTGCTTAACACATCAGTATTTTTTCCCAAGAAATCTGATGTCAGTGATTATTAGAGAGGTTTGGTCCCTAGCTCTGTGCATTTTAGTTAAGTGGAAAAACTTTAAATGCCACTGTTGATATTAACAATGAAAATATATCCTTAAGATGTGTACCTACCTTGCTGCAAGCCAAATGGAGGGCGGTGTTTTTACTGTTATCTTGTAAAGTCAGATCTGCACTAGCACTGCTGACCAGCATCTCTGGGAGGAAAAATTGTATCAACTCTTTTGCTTATGAACATACACCTCAGATTACTAATAACTCACTGTAGAGAAATGAAGACAGAAAGGAAAAATATCCCTCTAGCAAAATCTTAAGTGCAAAAAACACACTGTAATATAAAGGTCTATACCATATTTTTATACTGTTGTATAAGTAACAGACAAGAACAACAGCAACTAACATTCCTTTTGTGAGGTCTTACTAAATTTCAAAGACTGTTTTAAGTGCTCTGGATTTATAGTAACTTATTTACCCCTCAAAACAACCCTACAAAGTAGATACTGTTATTTTTTTCACTTTATAGATGAAAAAATTGAGGCATGAGGTTGCTTAGTTGGCAGATCTAGAACCACATTCGATCTGACTCCAGAGCCAGGGTTCTTAACCACTAGCCTAAAACTGCCTGCTAACGTCACTATTCAATCAGTAAGGGCAAATGGAAATACTGTGGGCCTAAATGAAAACGTGGGTATAAGCAAGTAAAAGGTTTTAAATCTCAGAAGCGGTGAGATAACTAATGCAAAATTCAGTGAACTAGAGTCAGATGGGAGCTACATTATACATAAGCAATATCCACACTTAGAGTAGTAAAAGCCTTAAGCAGTTTTTTTACCAACTGTATTTGTCTGTCCGTTTTCTGCAGCCATCATGAGAGGTGTTTTCCCAGAGAAGTCCACAGAGTTGACATGAGCATTATGGCTGAGTAGCAGCTGCAAACACTCTACATGGTCTGTGAAGGCGGCCGCGTGGAGAGGAGTTCTGCACACAGAGAAATGGGAAGACTGGACTAAATCTGTGCACTGTATACTCTTAATTTATGAAAGCAATTTTCAAGGGTTTACATACTAGGCATTGCTTGGATACAAACAGGCTTAAAGGGGGGAGCTTACTAACTCCTGCCACAAAAATTTGTGTTTCTGATAATATAGAAGTCCCTTAATTAAACTAGTATAAATTATGAAATTGCCAAAAAAATTACATCATTAAAGGAAATTCTGAAAGAAACAAATCCTGACTCAAATACTGCCATCTATTACAAAAGCTGGACTCTTCCTATTTAGAAATCTGTTAACTTTACTAAAAAGAGTCATTGGGTAACAAACACATCTTTTTTTTTTTTTTTTTACGGTACGCAGGCCTCTCACTGTTGTGGCCTCTCCCGTTGTGGAGCACAGGCTCCGGATGCGCAGGCTCAGCGGCCATGGCTCACGGGCCCAGCCGCTCCGCGGCATGTGGGATCCTCCCGGACCGGGGCACGAACCCGTGTCCCCTGCATCGGCAAGCGGACTCTCAACCACTGCGCCACCAGGGAAGCCCCAACACACATCTTCTTTAAAAAGGGAAATCTTTTAGCCAGGAAGACTGGCTAAAAGTCATGGTAGAAAAGCCTTTTATAATGAGAATGTAATTAAGATTTTGTAACAATTTATACTTGTAAATATAAAATCAACTTTTAGTTAATAATGGGGTCTCTTTAAATTCTTCCACACTAATCTAGTAGTTAAAATTTCCTACATGGTTGACTTCCTACCTTCCTTTTGAATCTGTGGCGTTCACACTGCTGGCGCCTAACGTGTCAATTAACATCTCAGCAGCACCTTCGTTGTCATTTATCCTGTGAAGGTAACAAGGTGATCACTCTCACAGCCATGGTGTATTTCTCAACCACTCAAACCAAATCCGATTCATTCTGCCTTTACTTACACAGCACAATGCAATGGACTGAAAGCATTTCCTTCCGTTTTCTGGAAAACGTCCTGTTCTAAAAGGAGTTCTACACATGTCTCGTGACCTAAATAAGTAAATGAGGATCAGATATTAAAATCCAAAAAAGATACTGAGGTGCCCATACACACCAACATATCCCTACAGATAAGGCTTTACATGGACTACAAGTAATCAGTTCCCTGAACCCATTAAACATCACATTTTTAGGCACTTTGGAATTCAGTGTACAACCTCAGGACCTAAAGTACAGCAGCTTCTTACGATAATTTAATATCAGTTTATTATTATTTGTGTGTGTGTGTTTTGGCTGTGTTGGGTCTTTGTTGCTGTGCATGGGCTTTCTCTAGTTGTGGCGAGCAATGGCTACTCTTCATTGTGGTTGGTGCACGGGCTTCTCATTGCGGTGCCTTCTCTTGTTGCAGAGCACAGGCTCTAGGCTCACGGGCTTCAGTAGTTACGGTGCATGGGCTCAGTAGTTGTGGCACATGGGCTTAGCTGCTCCATGGTATGTGGGGTCTTCCCGGACCAGGGCTCGAACCCGTGTCCCCTGCATTGGCAGGTGGATTCTTAACCACTGCACCACCAGGGAAGTCCAATATCAGTTTATTATGGACATGACAAATATTTACTTTGTGGGGGAAAAAAATTAGTCTCATTATTCTTTTCTATGGTGACCAGTTAGAGCTATTTGGGCATTATTTTTTAAAATGTCCTATCTATATAGCATAGTATAACTTTCAAAATAATATATGTTTATGCAGCATAATTAACTTCAAAATTTGAATATTTTCTGGCTCTACTAAGGAGTTAATGGTAAAATCTCAAATTCTATCGAAGCGTTCAGAAGGAAAAAAGTACATGTCCCTGTTCCCGCCCCATTCCCCAGTTCCACTCTCTAGTGACCACTGGTGACCATTATTACCTTAGAGTTCCAAAAAATTTTTAGGCATATACAACTGCATGCACATAAACACACACTTCCTTTTTAAAAAATTTTTACACAATTGGGATGTTCTGTTCTGTAACTTGTTTTTTACTTTAAAAACTATGTATCTTCCCACACTAGCATGTACAGACATCCTATTGTTGAATGTTTGGAAAAACTTCACAGTA
The DNA here is from genome assembly GCF_937001465.1 of Orcinus orca. Lineage (NCBI taxonomy): Eukaryota > Metazoa > Chordata > Mammalia > Artiodactyla > Delphinidae > Orcinus > Orcinus orca. Next base: position 12,620,163 of record NC_064563.1, on the reverse strand, counting down.
TCAGAATGTATCATAAAGGATTTAATCTCTAATTATTGGTTTTGAGGTGACTGCTAGTTTTTCTTTGTGATATTATCAACAATGTTGTAAATGTTCCAGTACTTAAAAAGTATTTATTTCTAGGAACAATTTTCTGGAAATGATCTTGCTGGGTTAAAGGTCAAGTATATTGGTTACTAATAGGTATCAGGCCCACAGTTTTTAATAGCAACTTTGAAAACAGGGGAAAACCTCAGATTTTCAAACCTGAGATTTTCAAACCTCAGATTTTCTTAATCCAATTTTCAAAGCCAGAGTTTTAGTAAAAGTACCCCCACTGCTGTATTAATGGCAGAAAATGAAATGTTGCTTCTTTTATTTCGTTAGTCATTTGGGATGTGCATTAGGAATAAATTAGATTCTTAAACAGCCTCTTTACTTCCATGGCTTAACATCTGGCTAACAAAGTGATGCTCTTTTTTTTTAATTACTCTAACATTCTCAAACAATAGTTCATCTTAATTTTTATCCTATAATTGTTTTTAGCAGGAAAAGAAAGTATGTTTTAGGAAACCTATGGTTATGTTCCATCATCTGTCAGTTCTTTCATCCTGATTCTCAACAGGGGCAATTTTAGCCCTCAGGGGACATTTGGCCATGTCTAGAGACATTTTTGCTTATCACAGCTGGGGATGGGGTAGGGAAGGGCTATGGCATCTAGTGGGTAGAAGCCGGGGCTGCTGTTAAACCTCTTGCATGCACACGAGTCACTCACAACGAAGGATTATCTGGCCTCAAAGGTCAACAGTGCTGAGGGTGGGAAACCCTGCTTCAATTCTCCCTCTCCAAATGTTAACTCATGGCCAAGAAGTAACCAAGGAAAGTTGTCCAGTATTGATTTGAGAGCCTCCTATTTTCCTGAGATAGCAGTTCTCAAGGTGTGGGCTAGGGAGCTGCTGGGTGATACTGCAAATTATTCTTTTCTTTAACAAGCCATCAAAGCAATGTGCCACTCTATTAATATTTTTTTGAAAAATAGTTTTTTTCATAAAAATGCTATTTATATTAACATGTAATGGATTTATTATTATTTTAAAATAAATTAATAAATATCCTTAAATTTCTCAGTCCTAATTTCCAATACAGTAAATACTAACAGCTATAAGCCACAGGTCCTGAGACTGAAAGATGTGAGAATCACTGTCTGCGTAGACTGTGGATGGCAAAAGGGAGTCCCGGGGCTCTGGATTCAGCAGTCATTACTGGGGTCATGTCAAGCTGAAAATTTCTTCACTTTGTGTCCTGGTTTATAAAAGTATATAGGATAAAACTGGTCTCTTCACGTTTTAGAGGGATATTCTGAAGATGCTTATAGCTTCGTAAAAATTGATACATTTTTAAAAGGAACATATGAGATCATGGAAGTATTCTTAGTTCTGTGATTGAATGACTCCATAAACTGGAAATCTGAACTTTAAAGTTGGGTATGTATAACCAGTTCTCTTCTAAAGCTTTGCCATCATTCCATTTTAATTTTGAGAGAAAGGTTGTTTTCTATCCTGTTGGAGTGCTTCCAATTTTTTTTTTAGCCGTACAATAATTACTAGTCAAAGTAAAACTATTTTACATATTCTACTCTCAGAATGCCAAATTATAAAATAGGCTTTTGGCTGTAAATATGGTATTAATTTTACACTGCCTGTACAGTCTGTACATATAGCCAACACACATTTAATTCCTTCCAGCTCAATTCAGAATCATCACCAATTTTGCTACAGTCTGGAAATTAGACACATCTGCTATGATCTTTAAATGGCAACCAGGCACGTAGTTTGTGCAAAATTTTGTGTCTTGTACACAACGTGCTCAGAGAGTCTAAATTCAGCAGTGATGGAGTAAGAAACTCACTTTAGGAAAACCGTGTTCTCCGGAAAGACGTGGTAGGAATGTTATAATAAATAGCAACTCTCCAAAGGACAGTTACAGCAGTATTTTTACAACTAAATGCTCTACCTGAGGAAAACTACCTTACTGTGTGATTTTTCCAATGGTTAATTCTCACTGACTTAAAAAAAAAAAAAAAGCACCAATAAAAGTCTGTTTCAAAATAGTTTTATCTGTGGATGTTTTCCTACTGCTTGGTTCTCCTTATACTTGTAAGATGTCAAGTTACATTATAAAGACAAACCAATTTCAATGGCAAAATACAGTATCTTCTTTGACTTAGGATTTATCTTGGACAACTTTGCTATATTCATTAAATACCAACTTTAGTGAGTTGAAAAAGGAAGAAGAGTTGAAATCCAAAGGTTTTATAGTTTTCAAAACTGTTCTGGCTAAGGATCTGAGGTAGTAACATATGAAACTGACTAAACCAAGCTTCTGAATTAGCAATATATTTCACTATTCAAGTTTTCTATGGCACCATCAGTACTCAGAGTTGCAAAATGACCAAATGTAGCCACAGGTCAATCCTCAAGAAGACATCAAAGCTTTCTCAGAGCAAAAGAATAGAGCTCTCAATTCTGATACAAGAATTAATATGAAAATCAAAATACTGTTATCTAGAAAATGCTTACGAAAATGTTTAAACTATAATTTTGCAAGATTCAGATTTCTCCTCTTTTACCACAACTCAACAATTATTTGTCAAAATGGCTCCCAGTAAAAGAACCACATCAAAAAGTGTATTACAGAAAGATAGAAACCTCCTCTCTGGCAAGGCAGTCAGCTGAATTTTATAACAGCCACTATGCTTATTTTTTTAAGCAAGTGGATATTATATAAAGAGGCAATTTCTATTTTCTGTACATTTTGAGGGAAAGTTGTTAGAACTGTCAACTAGTTTTGTAGATATGCTATTACAACTAACAATAACCTGAATGCTACACTGAAATTCAAAACAAATAAAAAACCCCTCACATCCCTGATAAAGCCCTAAGCATACACTTAGGCAGGACTGATGTTTTAACACTGCATATAACGTACCCAAATGTTTTCTAAGATGATCAAATCTTCAATATGCTCTGTTACTTACATTATTTTAGTGACATTTCAAAAGCCAAATCCCATTTTTCACATCTATCATTTAAAAATAGCTTTATACTTCTCTGATTGACCTTTAATGAGTCTACCTGTAAAAGGACTAACTGTGACGGTTAGTCTCCAGGAAGCTAAAAGTAAGTCTGTTATAATCATGCAGCCAAGTTCACTTAACCACAAAAGTGTCCAAGTTTCTAGTTTCTACTTCCGTGATTTATTCTACCAGGATTTTATTCCCTTAAAATGTTGAACATACATGTTACTGTTGATATAAGGATCTTAACTTGCAACGTGCTCAGAAAACATACACAGATTTCAGTCTAGAATATGATACATTTTCACTGTTTCTCTTACCTTTGTCATTTTTCCCCTAATAACAAGTACATTTAGAAAGAAAAATATAATAAAAATACAAGCATAACTATATAAAAGACATTGGAAATAATAAAAGTATATTAATAACAAATAATATTAATAATGTTATAAAAGTAATTAATATTATAAAAGTATCTTAAAAATGCAAAATACTTATTGAAGCAAAAGTCTAAAAACCTTTTAAACTTAGTGACTGCTTATCTCAAAACATCTGTGACAACCAGCATCTTGGCTTTAGCACGACAAGGCACTGGAGTAAGCTATAACTACATGGTAGGTTATTCTTAATATATCATTCTCATGGAAGTCAGAATGTGTCAGTTAGTTGTCTCTCTGTGGTACATAACGGGCAGGTAACGTGGGTCTGTGTCTGTGTACTTAACCGTTGTAGCAAGCCCAGTGAAGCGCCGTGTATCCATGATTGTCCGCCATGGCTGGATTTGCATCCATAGATGCTGCTGACTGCAGAAGAGCTCCGAGAACACCAATGTGTCCACAGGCAGCTGACAAGTGTATTGGTGTCCGGCCCCTGCTATCTCGTAATAAGCACTTAGCACCATGTTGAAGCAATGCATCTACACACTCTTCATGGCCTGTGACTGCCTGAAAGAAAAATTATTTGCATGTAGCTGAATACACTATGTTGGGCACTCCATGCCAATTATAGCTAATTACGAATTTTAAAGTCCATATTCCCCATGTCCTCCCACCAATCAAGGCATTTATCATATTTTGAGTAACCCAGTATTTTTACTCAAAGTGGCTTAAAAATTTAAAGCAGTGACCTTGTCAAAATAAAAGTAAATATGAAAACCAGGAATAATGGGACTTCTAGTTCAACAAAAAAATATTTCAAAGGTGAAAAAATTAAGACAAAAATGTATAAGAAAATAGTTGTGATAATGGGGAAAAGTAAAACTGACATCAATTCTACTCAAGGCTTTAGGGTTATAAAATTTTTTTTAAATTAATTAATTAATTAATTTTTGGCTGTGCTGGGTCCTCGTCGCTGCGCGCAGGCTCCCTCCAGCCACGGTGAGCAGGGGCCATTCCTTGCTGCGGTGCGCAGGCTTCTCATTGCGGAAAACAGGCCCCAGGCACCCAGGCCCCAGCAGCCATGGCACACAGGCTCAGTATTTGTGGCTCGTGAGCTCTAGAGTGCAGGCTCAGCAGTTGTGGTGCATGGGCTTAGCTGATCTGAGGCACGTGGGATCCTCCCGGACCAGGGGTCAAACCCGTGACCCCCGCACTGGCAGGCGATTCCCAACCACTGCGCCACCAGGGAAGGCCCCTAAGATTTAAAAATTCTGTTCCAACATTATTCTTCTCTGGATTAAGTTGTGTTTTGTGGTGTTAAAAATTAGAGTTCAAAAACTAAGATAGTGAAAGAAACAGTAAAGATTATTTGGTAAAAATTAAATGAAGAAAAATATAAACACAGCCTAGTTCAGTTTTAGGTAAAATGAGGTCATAAAAACTTTCAGCAAGGAAGCGAGAACACTTCTGCTTACCCCTCTGTGCAGTGCCGTCCTTCCCCATTTATCTTTGGCATCTACGTTTGCTCCTTTGTTCAGCAGTGAGTAGACACAGTCCGTGTGCCCGTTGAGCACAGAGAGCATCAGAGGAGTCCTAGGTAACAACAGGAGCAGCTCCGTCACCACCGAGACTTCATCCATGAAAATACACTGTGTTGGCCTGCCTTCTAAACATGTCTTTCTGTGATGCAACTTTAAAGTATACTTAAAAAACTGTATTTGATGTTACTCAGTTACACACTATGACAGACTTACTAAAATAGGGGGGCAAAGGTATGAAGATTAACAAACATCCTAAAACTAATTTAAAAATTAGTAAAACTTACTGTCCATTTCCATCTTGAATATCTACTGCATTCTGTGGTTCTGCATTTCCTATTAGTAGCCGTAAGCATTCCGAATGACCATTTGTTGCTGTAAAGTGATATTCAAAAATTTCAGCAATTATATATCTATAAAATGATAAAATAGAAAATGTCCATCTTAAACCACATTTGCTAGATATAATTTTGGAATATTCATTGAACTTAACAGGCAAGAAAGAAAATGCTCGTTTTATTTAGCTCTCTGGTGGTGCCAATGTGGTCAGGAAGGGCAGCCTGCCTCCAGCCAAGGGATGAAATCATGATCAGACAAGTCAGTCACATCAACCCCATTCTCCTTTGCCAATGACTGGTTTCAAGTTCTGCCCACTGAAATGTTAAGAAGTCTGGAGGACGTCTGGGAAATATTTTTATTCCTGATAGTGAAAGTCCTCCTTCTTTCTTGATTTTAGATGTGATCCTTGGGGATACTTCAAGGAAATTCTGTTTGGCCCATCATTTTTTTTTTAAACTGGATTCACGGATACTCAGTACACAGCAGCTACTGATGAGTATTCGTATCGTCTAAGCTCAACACCCAAAGCATCAGGCATAAGATCCCTGTGGGAAAGGACTGGCTCACATCCAGAACCAATGTCCTTTCTACGATTTAAGAGTAAGATGCTCCCCAGCAGGTCTCCAAATTTGAAAGGCATCCTGGTTCTAACCAAGGCTTGCATTTATTGAAGAGGTGGGTGCTAACAGTAACCTGTAACTCTTTCAGTGGGTAGGACTTATGAATTATATGGCATTGGTCAGCCACTTCTGAGGGACTTACTAGTGTCTTGGTTCAATATTTATCTATTAAGAGTGCAAACACTCCATGAAAGCTTTAAATTAGCTCTGCAAATAATGTGCTTACAATATAATGTTTCAAGTTGCAGAATAATATACAACGTCACTCTTTTTCAGAATAAGGTAACAGAAAATGATAGCATTTTGACTTCTTGTTTTTACCATATAGCAGTTTATATACATATCCTTATTAGAACTTTTAATCCATTATTAAAATTTTTTTCTGTGAGCCCTGCTTGATTATCTGATAGTTTCTGAAAGGCTGCTCTGGAGCAACAGTGGGTGTTACCTATAGTCTTCTAAAATGTAAGTTTTCCAAATGACCAGAAGCAAAGTCCCAGACCTACATTCAAATGGATCCATTTTAAGGATCACCCTATAAAAACAGACTAAGTGAAATGAATCTAACCATACGAAGATGGCCTACGGGGGATGAGACAAATACTTGGCTAGGATTTCTTCACATATACCAGTCTTGAATTCATTATTTAAAATTAATACTGCCTTGTAGTAATTCCTGTAGAGAGTTGTGAATCTGCATCTGCTAGTGACACAGCGGGTACTGAGTCATCACAGTGGCATTGTTATGTAGTTTTGCATTTTCACACATCTACAACATCACAAAACACTCCATGGAGTAGTTCTTGCATAGCAGGCACTCTGTATTCCTGTCTGATTAAATGTTTAATGCAGTACCCTGGTACAGTAAGTAAAATGTTTATCAGTTATTAAATGAAAGCACATACCAACCCAAAAGAATTTCCATCAAAAAGCAGTAAAAAAAAATTGTATTTTTTTTGTTGATAAAGTACTTCAGAAGTTAGACTATTATATAAATCCGATTTCTAAGGTAGATATTTTTTTAAAGTGATTATAATCTTGCTGTTGGTTTTCCCCTGAGAGTAGAATCATTAGAACTGTTAAAGTCAAAATCGTTAAAACAATTACCAGGAGTATAATATACAAGAAATTGAAAAGGAAGAGCATTAGATGGAAAGTGGTAAATAAAATCATTCATAGTCTTTGACATACCTGCTGCATGTATAGGTGTTCTCTTCAAAATGTAATCTTTGACTAAGATTGAGGCTCCCTGATTAATGAGAACATCCACACATTCTACATGGCCCTTAAATGCTGCAAGGTCCAAGGGTGTTCTTCCACTACTGTTTCTCACATCAAGATCTAACAAAGACTGTACTAACACTTCTAGTGCTTGATGGTGACCATGATAGGCCTGGGAATAAATAAAAATATAAATTAAAAAATACATATTTAGACTGACTTCTTAGAAACCCTAGAAAACATAAAGGGAGTAGTAAGCAAACTTGTCTTACATCATTATATTTGAGATAATCTAAAACTTCTGTATTGATAATTCAGAAAGTTACCTACAAATTTTTCTAATAATCAATTAGTAGGCTACAGTGTTAGGGAATGGGTATTCCACAAATAATAAAAGTTCAAATGACAGGTGATCTTTTCACGAGTATACAATGTCTGGTTCATGGCAGACATTCAATGATGTGTGACATGGGTTCAATGAAAGCTTTCACTCTAAGTCTATGATTCCAGAGCCCGTGTTCTTCATCCCAGTTCAGTGCCCCCCCTTCACTCCCCGATAAAGTGTTACTACACTTAAATCATAGATATAGTTGCAACTGAAGTTCAGCTAGTACTTGAGCCTTCTGATTTCTCAAATTAAAATGACTACTCCATCCCATAACGTGCCATCTCAAAAATAAACATTTCTTTTCAAAAATATTTAGGCTGAGCCCTGCTTGAAAAACTGCCATGTGCTACACACTGTCCTAGCAGTACAGCAGAGCAAGAAGATTGAGAGATTTGTTTGAAACCCGACTGACTGAAATCCCCTTCTTTACACAGTCTGCTTTCCAGAGAATTCATTTCAAAAACCAACATGTCAACTGAACATCTATTACTCTTATTGGACTAGATGCTGAGTAGGACATAAGGCAATAACGACACAGTTCTGATGGGGAAGGAATGTCTCCTCTGGTTCACTCATGCCACCCCTTTTAGCTAAGGGACAAGTCATTTTCTGATACCTTTCAGCCCTGCAGCTTAGCACATACAGGCAAACTGTAAATGATCACATGTGAACTTTTCATTAGGGAATTGAAAAATATAAAATTCTACCATATTTGTGCTAAATGTCACCTGCTTCTAAAAAGAGATACTCAGCTAGAAAGAGGGCCCTGCAAGGCCTCCCTGGTGGCGCAGTGGTTGAGAGTCTGCCTGCCGATGCAGGGGACACGGGTTCGTGTCCCGGTCCGGGAAGATCTCACATGCCGCGGAGCGGCTGGGCCCGTGAGCCATGGCCACTGAGCCTGTGCTCCGCAACGGGAGAGGCCACAACAGTGAGAGGCCAGCGTACCGCAAAAAAAAAAAAAGAGGGCCCCGCAATGTACTAAAGGGCTATAAAACCACTTCTTGTGGGAAATGTCAGAAAGCACCAGCAGGAGGTGAAGCTGCTCTGGGCCTTACTGACCTCTTGATGTTTCTGACTCCCTCAAAGGTTAAAGTGACTGGAGATCTCTGAGCTCTACTGTCTGAGGATCACATCTAACCTTGTTCCTCAATACCAGGTCAACAAAATTATGCTATTAAAAATGAACTGTGAGAGGCACAGTATATGCAGAAGGTGGTATAAAAAGAAGCAGAGGGAAAATAAGGACGGCTAGAGCCAGGGTAATCTGCCACAGGAGTCTTCCCCTCACGATGGCTCTGACTGGACTGGGACAAGAGGCTTAGAAGCCTAGTATGTGCGAAGGCAGGACCAAGGCCAGTTTCCTGAGTCCTCAAGCCAGCGTGTTTTTACTGCATCAAGTCGTCCTGGATTGGGAGAGTTTGGAAGGAGAAAAATCACTTCAGTAATTTCTGAAAAACCTCCTAGGGATGGGTACAAAATGCAAGAGTGGTGGTATAACCACATTTCATTGAGCCTAATTATGAAATCACAAAATTGTTTCCATTTCAGCTTAAAAACACTATTTAGCACACCCATGTTAATAACAGCACTATTCTCAATAGCCATGAAGTAAAATAACTAGATAAAAAACTGAAGTTTTTGAGATAATGCATTCAAAAACTTGGCAAAGTCCTTAGTCTGGCACCTAGTAAGTGTTCAAGAGATGAGGCGCTATTATTATAAGAATGATGATAATGATGCAGGAAGAACTGCCTAGTCATCTGCTCAGACGTCATTTCTTGCCACCCATAGTAAAATAGCTATTTTCTCCATGCTAGCTTTGCACTTCCAGATGACTTATTTATTATGCAAGTCTGGGAGAGTAGACAGTATTTCCAAAGACCCAAAGGGCAAGGAAAAAGGAAGCTTCAGCATGTCTTCTTAGTTATTTAGACCATGGTAGGAAGTACTGCTGGGGAGAAAGGGGGAGAAAGACAAAGCAGAAAATTCAGTGTACATGTGTCAGTGTTAGAAAATATGCCAGGAGAATATTAAAATAAAAAATAATAGTATATGTGAGAATAAACAATTAAATGGATCACTGGACTTGTGATACACATTAACCTAAGTAGAGACCCTTATAAGCATTTTACTATACTTAAAATCAGAGGTCTCACAAATAGTGACAGTACCCAATTCTCCTGATTCTCAAAGTCCCCCAGCTCCCCACAACATGCTTTATTTCAAAGATAAATTCTTCTTTCAGCGCAGGAAGAACTAGATTGGGCTCTGCTTGAAATTTCCTAAGGTAATTCATTTCCATATTTGACTTAAAAGAACTGTCACACTCTCTTTTAATCTCCTCCTCTTAGTGATGAACATTAAGAGGAAAAATTCAGTGGCATCTGAAGCTAGAAGGAACATTACAGACCATGTAGTTAAATCCTATAGCATGAGCAAGTGAAGGACCAGTGAACACAAACTTAGCACCCCAAAATCACAAAGTAAGCAAAAAGTTTTAGAAATACCACAGAAATTACAGTTCTTATATCGTCTGCTTAAGAAGTCAGAAGCCATTCCACTAGGGTGGGTCATTTTAAAATTCACATCTCAGGCATATTCTCTCCTTAGGGCAAGCCTTGGGGGAAGCTCAAACCCCCTCCCCCCAACCACCCCCCCCCGACCTTTTTTTTTAAGACAAACAAACAAACGAAACAGAAGTACATTCAAGAATTCTCTGAGTTAAGAAAGTTCTTACAGTTTTAACTCCATGATCATCATTATATGGACCAAAAGTTCTGGGTACTAGTTTGAGTCAACACAAACAGATATGAGACATTTTCAGTAAATCAGCCATCAAGCTGGCTGTGAAGGCAATACTCACAGCCAAGTGTAAAGGGCTTATTGTTGCTCTATTGTCTGAATCACTCAGCATGTCTGTTCCCGAGGTTTCCATTAACTGAGAAAGAAAAGAATTTTAAGTGTCAGAAATGGTACTTTTAGACATACCACAGCAGTTATTCCTGGTCCCCCTCCCCCAAGTTCAAATTCATTTTAGAGTATAAACTGATACTTGAATATGGATTTAAGAATCCCAGACCATTATTATTATGAAAACTAAATTCAGCAACCTTATGGAATGGATTATCCTGAAAATGTGGTAAGGACCACATGCTAAGAGCTTTGAGAGAGGGCTATAAACTTAGAGTTTGAGAGAAATGCCATTTAATTACCACCAAGTAAGAACCTTCCCTCCCCCTGCAAACATGATTTCTGTCACTATCTTTGTTCCCAGGAATGTGTAAGACAGGCTCCAGCTCTAGTGAGAGCAAATATTTAAATACTCAGTATTAGGGGGAAAACTGACTAATTAATACTTACAACATCTAAAGGAGTTTCACTTGCAATCTGAAATAAAATTTAAAATAAAAATACTTAGTTGAGGAAGCAGTCATATACAGTAAAGAGATAAATGTTAACTACATGTCTCTATTTACATAGGGCTTTGTTAAATTCTATTCTGAACTTGTGCTTCCTTTGCCTCCAAAAATGAAGTCTTTTAAATAAACAATTGTACAATATAATAGACCACAAATCTATACACATGGGTCTCAGATTTTAGTCTAAAGCTACCATAATAAACTAAGGAAATATTACTTCTGTAGCAGGGTTCTAAATGCTATATTAAGTATGTCAACCTCTTTTTTCTATCTTTTATACCCACCCTCCTTGAATTTTATTTCCCCTTTAAGGGAACCAATGTTAATATAATTTATAAGTAGGTCTAAATGAAGAAACCTCTAACGTGAAGCATGTGCTACACACTTCAGAATCATTTAACTTGTCTTTTACTCTCCCTTTGGTTTGGCAAAGTGGGGTGAATGGTGAGATGAGTCTCCCTTGTCAGGAGAGACTGACAGAAGACTGGGTCTTTCGGAATTCCTGAATACACAGGGGGAAGCTTCCTCTCTCAGAAACACGTATTTCTCACATATGACACAGTTACAGTTCTTTAAAACGTTCCGGAAAACATTTAAAGGGGCAGGGGCAGTGAATGCTACTTGGATGGGGGGCTCTAAGGGAGCCCTCTCCAGAGATCTAATTTCCTCCTTTCTCTGTGAAAGGGAAAAGGGAATGAGAGAAAGCTTAGTGAGGCAAGTATGAATTTAGGAAGGATAGGGATTCTAAAAATGTTAAAAGGCATTTGTTTCTTGGTTCATTTATTCTCACTGTCATTACATTATTAGAATATAAACTTACATTGGTCCTTCCACAAGAAATCAGGAATCTTACCAGCTGAAGACACAGACGGTGACCATATGCAGCTGAATAATGAACTGCATTGTATCCTTGCTTGTCCCGGATCCCTGGATTTGCATCATTTCTTAATAAGTATTCCAGGCACCTATTAGAGTAAGATATATTCAAAATTCTAAATCCTGCATTTTAACCAATGATAAAAACAGAGACAAACTCAAAACTGGAAATTTTTCTTACATTTGAGTAATGTAAAAATCATAAACACATCTACACTACATACATTTGTCATTTAAATGATATTGACTCTAAGTATCGTAAAAGTAAAAACAAAACGTTCATAAGAGAATCTTCTTTATCCACAGTCTGGCAGCAAGCTCAGTATACCTGAAGACTGTTTCGTATACAGTCTATATTTATGGCACCAGCTAGTCGACTCAAATAACGTTTGACAGGATTAAACTCTTAGTGGTGGGGAGCATCCAATCTTTCTGGAATACACAGTTAGTATGGTATCTCATTAGGAAGCTCAAGAAAGGATGTAAAAATATCTCCCAAAACCAAGGTCAGAATTCAAGGATCTTGCATTAGAGACATGAAAAGTGTGGGAACGATGTAAAAGTGGTATGTAGGTAACACGAAAGACCTTCCCATGGGAAATACTTTATTCCTGTGCTATTAAAATATGAGGAAAGTAATGTTAAAAGGACTGTAAGATTTTTTGATGATGGCCATTCTGACTGGTGTGAGGTGATACCTCATTGTAGAAAGAGAAAAACGAATACCGTATGCTAACACATATATATGGAATCTAAAAAAAAAATGGTTCTGATGAACCTAGGGGCAGGACAGGAATAAAGACGCAGATGTAGAGAATGGACTTGAGGACACGGGGAGGGGGAAGGGTAAGCTGGGACAAAGTGAAAGAGTGGCATGGACATACATACACCACCAAACGTAAAAGAGATAGCTAGTGGGAAGCAGTCACGCAGCACAGGGAGATCAGCTCCGTGCTTTGTGACCACCTAGAGGGGTGGATAGGGAGGGTGGGAGGGAGACGCAAGAGGGAAGACATATGCGGATATATGTATACGTATAGCTGATTCACTTTGTTATACAGCAGAAACTAACCATTGTAAAGCAATTATACTCCAATAAAGATGTTAAAAAAATTTTTTTAAATAAAAGGATTATAAGGTTCACAATTTGTTATAATTCTGATAAATGTTACTGTAGCAAAAAAAAAAGAGTACTGAATTAGAAATTAAAAGATTTATTGTGAGAGTTAGTTTGATACCAACGATCTTGGGCAAATCGTTTCACCTTTATGGTGAAATGGCTTCTGTTTATTCATTTGATAGATGGGAGTAGGAATTCAACTAAATAATCTAAAACCATTCATGTTCAAATTCCAAGTCCATAATTATTCAGTGATAATTTGTCTAATATTGCAGTATGTCTAAATAACTACTAACTCTACCACTAGGGGGGAAATCTATAATCAGATACTACTTGTTAAGTTTCCAAAAGCATAATGAAGTTATAAGAACAAGTGGAAAGGAACAATGGAGCGATGTAACTGATCACCCAGTAACTCTATCATATATGTATGAGGACCATTCTTTGCAATGCCAACCCTTATTTCTTTAATGCTAATTACTTAAAGTACTTTAGATCTCTTAGGAATTACTTACAGAATCTACATTTATTATAATATCCTTAATGGTAGCAAACGTTCATCCTTTTAAGTGGGATTTTGATATTTATATGCAGTGAAAATGATGATGAAATGCATATCACTATGATAGAACGACATCACCCGAATCTGACTCTAAGGAACAAGCCTGGTGTTTCTCGGTATTCCTAAACTAGCTCTGAGGGCACTCCAGGAAGTATCTCAGGCAGTGTGTAGACTCTGTACACAGTCTGCTTAGGTACCAGCTCACAGGTCAATCCTCACTGGGATGAAGGAAAGACCTGCTGGCCTGGAAGGACAGTCTCACTGCTTTAAGGCAGAAACATTTCACCCAAGGGCACATCTTTTTACCTTTAATCAAGTTCTCTAGATGTGAATGGTAAAACAGAAATAGTTCTCCCTACTGGGACCTGAACACAAGGCAGATTCTATCAGTGGAACAAACTATTTTAAGATAACTTGCTGATACATGAGTACTGGGGGAAAAAAAAAACTGACTTATTTAAGGAAAGCAAAACAAGTAGGTAAGTTCATGTTTACTTTCGGAAGTAGGAGAGCAAGTCTCAAAGCACTACTTATATTTACTAGTTGCAAGTATACAACATTAAATGGTTTGAAATAATTCAACCATAATACATGCAGTAGTTATCAAATCATTATTTCTTTGTCTACCTTCATATTACTAGATGATTGGTCTCCTATAACAAAACAAAGACTAAGAGTTGATATATAATTATAAAATTACTTCTATTGCCACGCCTTTCAAATTTTGCTAAGCAATATGAATTTTCATGACTACTTTGTAAGTATTACCTTTAACAAATGAAAAAAATTACTGACATTCAGGAAAATTAAATGACTTGCTCCTAATCTTCTGGCTAGAATATGGCAAAGCAAGGACTAGGCCTTGGGTCTTTTCTTCAAGTGTTCTTTCTATGCTACAAATGCTTCAGCACAGGGGTTAATGAGTTAGTGACACTTTAACCTGGGTGTTTATAAAATTCTGAACCACAAAATTGCTTGATCTTGAAAATCTGAACCTCACTTTTGATTTGCAAATGAGGTGGAGGGGAGAGAGTCAATCTTAAATTTTTTTTCTCATTGTAAATTAACACACGCTCATTTTATAAAACTCAGAAAATTAAGAAACGAAGATTTTCTATAATTTCTCTTATTTCCCTAAAATAAACCATGTATGCAAAATCTGGAGGAATATTTATGGCTAAATGGCTAAGTAATAAACCAAACTTACTGTTAAATATTTTGTTTTCTTCATTTGTTAGACAAATATCCTCATCCCAATTAAGCATGTAATTCAAATCAGAGTGATTTTCAAACTATTTAAACTTCTCCTACTCTTCCCCTACCATCCATGGGCTCCTACCACTTTTTCTGGTGCAGGTTCAGACTAAGTCAAATCCATGTGTCCCACGGCTGGTCAGAGCCCTGGGAGAGGACCACTCGGCCCAGGGCAGAGGATGTGGCATTGTCACCAGAGGCCCTCCTAACTCTACTCTCCCCAATCATGGTATACAAGTATCTGATTGACAAAAAAAGATATTAAGCATAGCTTAAAAAAATACAACTAATCCTTACAGGAAGATTACAATGTGTCAGGTATTGTTCTAAGCAATTCAGATATTCTGTACCTCATATGGCCATGAGTTAAGGTCAGACTATTATTCCCACTTGACAGATGAAATGTGCAGAGAGGTTAAGTAACCTGCCCAAGGTCTCACAGCAAGTGGCAGAGCCAGAATCAAACCCAGTTCTGTCTTACATGCATACATAAAACAGGTTTAACAAGGCTACTGAATGCAAAGTTGTATACAAAAGTCAAATATATTTCTCTATTTCACAACAAAGGAAATTTAAAGATAGATTTATTTTGGCAATAAAAATATCAAATACTTAGGAATAAACCTAAGGATTATAAAAGTTCCAAACAAAAGACTATATGATTCCATTTATATAAAGTTCAAAACAGACAAAAATAAACAATGCTATTAGAAGTCAAAATATGATCCCATTTTTGTGAACATCTATCTCCATAAAAGTGTATCTTGGTGAAATATATCTATGCATTCATAAACACATGTATATATAACCATATGAACACAGAAAAGCCTATGGACAGACATGTACCAGGTTCATAACTCTGATTACACTGTGAGGGATGTGAAATGATCTACATAAACATATAGAAATACTTCTGTTAATGGTAGTTATCACAGAAGAAAAGGCATGAGGAGGATTTCTTCCTTATATGTAATCACAATAAATAACCCCAGCCTTCCCCTTCTCTTATACACACCACACAGGCGTGGGGTAGGTCCTCACCATCATGCTCATAGCCAGTCCTATTTTTCTTCAAATGGCAAAGAGGATTTTATTTGTTAATAATTAATATATTTAGTATGTTTTTCCCGTGAAAATAACTATATATTTGTTTGCTGAGTCATGACTGCCTAGAGTGAACGTCAGCATCAGGATGATGGGGGTGACTAGCAGGATGAGTAGAATGAGTAGGAACGATTTCATGTATTTTTCCATTTACTGCAAGTAAAGACAGGCACACAAGGCAGAGTAGAACTGCAATTACTTATGTCACTTCTGAACAGCAGAAAACCGGTGGCAGAGTGTCAAAAATCCCAAAGTATATACAACTTTCCCTGGGGATGCTGACAGGACATTATTAAACAATCATTAAAGAAACAAACCAACAAACACACATTACTGAATAACAGTATTTGAAGTCATGGGGAATTTGTTTCTTCTTTTAGAAAATATTTCACTCTGGCTTTGGCAGCAGAAAGAATTATTCCAGATTCTCTTATTATCCAACCTATTCCTGGGAATTAAATCCTTGGAGTTCAGAAAAATAAACCAACTCTTTAATTCTACTATTTAAGCCTCCGAAACAATCACTTACTGAAAGGATGCCTCTGGTATCCTAAAATGGTTACTGTAGTGAATAGTTTCCAGAAGGTTCCCAGGGAACAAATCACTGAGGCAATAAATGATGGCATCAGACAAGACCTCTGGGACTTTGATACTTCAAAGATAAGAAAGAGGCTCCAAAAAACAGTGCTAGATTCTTTTATACACATGCCCTCAGTTTTCCCCACAATTCTAAGTACGCTTCATTCTAATTTTACAGATAAAGAAGATTTTGCCTAACAATTATTTGCTCAGGCTCAGAGAGGTATAATATGAAGCCCCCATGATTTCAGCTGGGTCTTTTGGATAAAGCTCATGTTCTTTCTGGTACATCAGGTTGCTTGTGGACATACTGAGAATTAAGTGTTTAAGTAATAAGTATCTCTAGACCAGCGGTCCCCAACCTTTTTGGCACCAGGGACCGGTTTTGCGAAAGACAATTTTTCCACGGATCGGGGGGCGAGTGGGTGGCGGGGACGGTCCAGGCGGTAATGCGAGCGATGGGGAGCGGCAGATGAGCTTCACTCGCTCGCCACTCACCTAACAGGCCGCGGACCAGTACCAGTTCACAGCCCAGGGTTTAGGGACCCCTGCTCTAGACTACTGCTCAAAACAGTTTATATTAGGTGAGAAAACTAACGATTTAATTCACTTTAGTACTAAGTATACTTCTAAAGAAAAAGTAGACAGGCTTAAAATAAAACCACAAATCTCAAACAGTATAGATTGAACATTATTATTCTTTTGTTCCTGCATAAGAATTCAGGTTTAATGTAATTGTATAAGGGCAGGAGGACCATTGGGTAACCTCTGTCTGTGTGTACATGAACTCAGTGGAGTTTACTTAGATCATGCTGGGCAGTACCCAATAAACAGTTTATGGGAACAGTGGTAAAGGACTTCTGATGGTGACAGTCATTTGGGGTATAATCTATTTTAGGAAAATCTATAAATCAAATCCTGAAATTACAAAATTTATAAATCAGAGGATAATCTACTTACCCAAGCTTACCAAAATATTTTCTGATTTACAAAGTCTCTATCAGAGATTTTCTTTAAAGCTCTACTATCCAAAAACATACTTCAAATAACTTAGCTTCTCCCAAAACCTATCTAACTATTCTGGTATACATGAAATTGTATAAAGTGATATATTCCTCCAAACAGAAAATACGGTCATCCTTCGGTATCTAAGGGGGACTGATTCCAAGAGTACTCGAGGATACCAAAGACCGTAGACTTGGACCCTCAAGTCCCTTATAATAAATGAACACAACCCTACAATGAATATAGTCGACCCTCTGAATCTGCAGATGCAAAACCAGTAGATACAAAGGGCTGATAGTATATTTTACTAATGCTTTCAAGATTAGGATTTTAGACACAAATCCAACATAACGAAGTGTTACTTATAGAAATGGATTTGAAATTAGTTACAGAATTTATAATAAATTAATATTTGTGAGTAATACCATCAAATTATGCTTTTTATTTTGAAGGTAAAAAAGTAAACATTAAAAACCAAGGAAATAGTTCTGTGTTAAATGCAACTTCCTTGAAGTATATTTTATAAAATCTTTCCCCAGAAACCATTATTTGTTTTTCCTACCCTTCACTGACCCAGACTCATGAGGAATACCACAGACATTGAAGATTTCTTCTCTGTCTCTAATGAGTTCATTTTCTTCCAAGAAGGCAATATACATTAAGGTACTATAAATGGGTCTGATCAACTTTGGGTGAATATTAATTATGAAAGAATTTATAAATCTCTCATTCTTTTGATTTTATTAAGTCATTCTTGGACAACATTTACTCACTACTCCATTATCTATATAATTTACTTATTTAAGCACTATTCAGTACCAACTATGTGCCAGATTCTGCCAGTTCAATTATTCCCTATTTGAATACCAATTTACAGGGATCCCTTAGAAATATGAACTTTCTACCTCTGAAGAATACTGGCATTCCAATCTCTGCTCAATCTTCGGATGGCATTGTCTGTGTACCTCTTGCCTCTTTCCCTTTCCCTATGATATACTCAAGACTGTTGCCTCTAAGAAGCCAGGTGGAAAAAACATGGAGGTGATAGATATTAAGATGTGTTTTTGGAAGGGAGGATGAAAAGGGACCTTGATCTTTCTTCTACCCGATTAGTTCATAATGCAGGCTGCTGAGTAGAAGTAGGTGGGTAATAACTATGACTAGGAATAATTATGAAAACAACTTATTTTCTCTACCAGAGCATCAGGGAAAGATAATCAATAATAAAAAGTACAAAAAAGGAAATACAAATTTGCTATAAAAACTGCCAGATAGAAACAATCCTTCATTCTCACCACATGATACTTACTTGCCATCTGTGTCTGACGTAGCTGCATAGTGCAAGGGTGTGCATCCTCTTTCATCAAGGTCATTCACACTTGCTCCTGAGCCCACAAGAGCAAACAGGCACTGGTAGTTGCAGTTGGCAGCAGCATAGTGCAGTGGAGATCTTTTTGCCCAAGTTAATTAAAAAAAAAAAAAAAAAAGTCAGGGACACAAACCAGTAAACAAGAGCACAGTTGATCCACCCAGTTATAAATATTTATAGAAAGCCTGAGATTGATTTCTGCCATATACCTAAGTCTTTTGGAGGGCCAGACAGAAAGCTTGGAGGAGAAACTAAGATGGCAAAGAGCCTCTAAGAATACAAAATAAGACAGGAACACAATTAAATCATTTCATGGTCCCCAGACAGTAACAATTCCAGTCTTTTGAGTGAATTACAGATATCCTTCATATTCTGCTCCAAAACTTGAAAACTTATTTTTTTTCCCTCCCTAATGCCATCAGCAATCTGAGAAAACTTTCATTTAACAAAGCTTCCCCTATACTAATAGAGATGTTTCATAGGTAGCAGCTTCTGTTCCTGTTTCAGTAGAGGAATAAAGAGTAAGAAAAATACAGAAGCATTAAAAAGGATGCTGATATATCAACTATATGGTAGAGCTGCACAGTAATATCAGATTCCTCAAGCAGAAAATGCATAGTTTTGAAGGCTGTTCATCATTTTGAAGAGTTTAGAGTACTGTTAATTTCTAGAGATGGAATATTTGTAGCTTACTTCTTCTCAGTTACTGAAATGAAAAAGAATATTACTAAATTTAGGAGTTTCTGTCTTTAGATTAATAAGCTATGATTATCCATGACCTTTCATTAAAAAAAAACAAAACAGAAGAAGAAGAAGAAAACAGAAAAGTGAAGGTAAATTTAGTCCAGAGTCTTCATGGTATAATTTTTTCTAAAATATTTACCTGGTGAAATGACAGTTAAGCATTATTTTACTTTATTGGATAATAGTATAATATAGTAATAGTATTTTTGAAAATGCAATTAACCCTGAATTACTTTCAAGCTTCTAAACTCAGAATGTGCCCTAATTGTAGTACAGAATGCGTCAAGTGCTACAAATTAACTAATATAAGCTGGATTAAAGTACACTTATAAAAATAAATTAGCTCCAAAGTCAAACAAAGTGATTTTTGATTTTGTGGGTCATTAGTTCCTTCAATTAGCAGGCTTATAAGAACAGTCTGTTCTTCAAAATAATTATGGGGTCAGATAGTCATTTTTCCTTTTCTTTTCTTATATGTACTTCTGATTCCCTACCACACGTAATTCTACTGTGCACTGGCCCAATCCCATGCACTGACACAGATTCACACACACCCTCTCTTGTCACATACTCTGATAAAATTCTCAAACTCCTGATACACAATTTTGCTCATATTGCCACCTCTATTTTTTTTTAAATTGAGGTAACACTAGATTATAACATTGTAAGTCTCATGTGTACATTATATTTAGATTTCTGTACACACTACAGCATGCTCACCTCTATTTTTCAAATTGCCTTCTGTCCTTTCCTATGTGGTTCTAACAGACTCTGGGTCAATTCCTACTCTAAGTAACTTAGTAGATCATGGTGGCTTTAAGTACTGCAATCACAGATGCAAGTAGCAATGAGGCCTGGGGCTGAACAGTGAGACTGCAGATTGGCTGGGTGACTACAAAGGGACTCTGCATTCACAGGTGCTTTCCTGTGGGTCACGCTCAGGGTGTGTGCGGAGAGTCAGAGAAGAGGAGAAAGAAAAATTACACATCGATTTGTAACCTGTTTCCTCCCTCTTTCTAGTGCTCTGGAACCAAATATAGGCAGCAGAGTCTCTAACAAAAAAGAATGACTTGAAGGAATGGAGAACTACCACTGAGCTCCAGCTCTTGTGGGTTTTTTGAGGGAGCATAGGTACCATGCGGTTTTATATTTTCATGGCTATGATTATGGGAGGAGGAAGAGGAATGACATCACAAGAGGTATAGAAGTGCTTATAAAGTAAAGCTGTGGCTGGTAGCCTGGGGCTATGGCAGGGGCCCAGCTGGAAGAAGGCTGTGGGTGAGAATGAATATTCAGAAGTTATCTACTTATTGGGGCCTCTCAACAAATCATGATCACAATGCAAAAGTCATAGATTTATTCAGTTAACTCTCAGAAGCCACATTAGGAGGTCAAGAAAGTCATTAAGTAAACAACATTAAGTAGGCTTTACAGAGGAACTGTATCACACCCTACCTTCCAAATTTATCCTTTTTGTTGAAGTCTGCACCAGTGTTCAGCAGAAGGTTTAGGCACTCCAAATTCCTACCCAGGAAAAATACATTGAGAAGATGTAATTGTAATGAAATTGTAATTATAATGAAATTGGTAGGTTTAAATAAGTATAAAAGCGTGTTTTCAAATGAGGCAGAGTGAATAAAACATTGTGATTTATATTTTATGAAACAAAAAAAAACTGCCACGATCAACTATCCTCTTCTTAAAAAAAGTAAAAATTTTGTTAACATACCCTCCAGCTGCAGCTGCATGTAGACAGGTCCTGCCAAAATCATCTGGGGTATCTATATCAAATCCTACAAGAATGAATATATCTTATGTAATAGTATAGGTATGTTACTTTATATTAGAGTATTACATTAAAAATATGTAAAAAAAAAATCACACACCCCCAATCTTAAACAAAACTATGAATTACAAGTAGGTAAAAATTAATTGAAAATAGATTAATAATGTACAGTATTTAAAAAAAAATTACCACTAAAGGATTGGGGGTTTTAGAACAAATGCTAGAGTACTTGTTTAAAAGTCATAGGATACAATGGAATATTATTCAGCAATAAAAAGAAATAAAGTACTGATACAAGTTTATAACACTGGATGACCTTTCAGAACATTTCTAAGCGAGAAAAATCAGTCACAAAACCACATCTTGGGTGATTCCATTTCTATGAACTGTCCAGAATAGGTTAATTTATAGAGGTGGAAAGTAGATTAATGACTGCTTAGGGCTGGGGGGAGGGAGGAAATGGGGAACTGACTGCAAATGAGGGGTTTTTTTTGTGGGGGGGGTATGAAAATGTTCTAAAACCCATTGTAGTCATGGTTACATACCTCTGTGAATATACTTAAAAAATAAGACACTGATGAAAGAAATTAAAGATGATACAAATAGATGGAGAGATATACCATGTTCTTGGATTGGAAGAATCAACATTGTGAAAATGACTATACTACCCAAAGCAATCTACAGATTCAATGCAATCCCTATCAAACTACCACTGGCATTTTTCACAGAACTAGAACAAAAAATTTCACAATTTGTATGGAAACACAAAAGACCCCGAATAGCCAAAGCAATCTTGAGAACGAAAAACGGAGCTGGAGGAATCAGGCTTCCTGACTTCAGACTATACTACAAAGCTACAGTAATCAAGACAGTATGGTACTGGCACAAAAACAGAAAGATAGATCCATGGAACAGGATAGAAAGCCCAGAGATAAACCCATGCACATATGGTCACCTTATCTTTGATAAAGGAGGCAGGAATGTACAGTGGAGAAAGGACAGCCTCTTCAGTAAGTGGTGCTGGGAAAACTGGACAGCTACATGTAAAAGTATGAGATTAGATCACTCCCTAACACCATACACAAAAATAAGCTCAAAATGGATTAAAGACCGAAATGTAAGGCCAGAAACTATCAAACTCTTAGAGGAAAACATAGGCAGGACACTCTATGACATAAATCACAGCAAGGTCCTTTTTGACCCACCTCCTAGAGAAATGGAAATAAAAACAAAAGTAAACAAATGGGACCTAATGAAACTTCAAAGCTTTTGCGCAGCAACGGAAACCATAAAGAAGACCAAAAGACAACCCTCAGAATGGGAGAAAATATTTGCAAATGAAGCAACTGACAAAGGATTAATCTCCAAAATTTATAAGCAGCTCATGCAGCTTAATAACAAAAAAACAAACAACCCAATCCAAAAATGGGCAGAAGACCTAAATCGACATTTCTCCAAAGAAGATATACAGACTGCCAACAAACACATGAAAGAATGCTCAACATCACTAATCATTAGAGAAATGCAAATCAAAACTACAATGAGATATCATCTCATACCAGTCAGAAAGGCCATCATCAAAAAATCTAGAAACAATAAATGCTGGAGAGGGTGTGGAGAAAAGGGAACCCTCTTACACTGTTGGTGGGAATGTAAATTGATACAGCCACTGTGGAGAACAGTATGGAGGTTCCTTAAAAAACTACAAATAGAACTACCATATGACGCAGCAATCCCACTACTGGGCATACACCCTGAGAAAACTATAATTCAAAAAGAGTCATGTACCAAAATGTTCATTGCAGCTCTATTTACAATAGCCCAGAGATGGAAACAACCTAAGTGTCCATCATCGGATGAATGGATAAAGAAGATGTGGCACATATATACAATGGAATATTACTCAGCCATAAAAAGAAACGAAATTGAGCTATTTGTAATGAGGTGGATAGACCTAGAGTCTGTCATACAGAGTGAAGTAAGTCAGAAAGAGAGAGACAAATACCGTATGCTAAAACATATATATGGAATTTAAAAAAAAAATGTCATGAAAAACCTAGGGGTGAAACAGGAATAAAGACACAGACCTACTAGAGAATGGACTTGAGGCTATGGGGAGGGGGAAGGGTAAACGGTGACAAAGCGAGAGAGAGGCATGGACATATATACACTACCAAACGTAAGGTAGATAGCTAGTGGGAAGCAGCCGCATAGCACAGGGAGATCAGCTCCGTGCTTTGTGACCGCCTGGAGGGGTGGGATAGGGAGGGAGGGAGACGCAAGAGGGAAGAGATATGGGAACATATGTATATATATAACTGATTCATTTTGTTGTGAAGCTGAAACTAACATACCATTGTAAAGCAATTATACTCCAATAAAGATGTTAAAATGAAAAAAATAAAAAATAAAATAAATAAATAAAATAATATGAATTAAAAAAAACACTGTATTGTAAATTTTAAACAGGTGAATTGTATGATACATGAATTATTTCTTAATAAAACTTTTTTTTTAAACCCATAGGTGCTTTGATACTTGCACGTTAATACTAACACTGAGAAGAGGTTTTTAGAATTCTCCTTCATAGATAAATGGGTATGTGATGACTTGTGGACACACATACACTTAAAACATTCAAAACACAATTACCTCACTTAAAAGATATCATTAAGAAAAACTCACTGTCTGTCTCACAATATGTTAATTTTCACTGAAATTTTCCCATAATTCTTTTAGCAATCAAGAGTATTAATATACAAAATCTGTTCAACTTTCCTAACACGCTAAGAAATAGAATATCATTAAAAATTAAATCTTATATATTTAGTAATTCTATGCATTTAATAAGGATAATTTTGTAGTAATAGTTATAGAAAGCTATTGATCCTGTTTTGCTTCAAACTGATTATGTGGTATTTTAAGACAGTAATTAGATATGGCATAAATAATTTCACAAACCTACAAGATATTGTAAACTGGCCACTGGCTGTTAAAAAGGAAGCATGCAAATGAAGATATTTTACTTCTAGACACAAAGGGACTGCTCTAGAAATATTCCACACCCCATTCCCCAACTAAGAGAGAGAGGAGGAAATCACTGGAAAAATAAAACCTTTCCCAGAGCTGAAGAGAAAATCAAATCTTAAAATTAAAGGGTCCAACATCTTCTAAGAGGGGTTAATAAATGATCCACACATGGACATATCTATATGTGATTCTGGAAAAGCAGGATAAAGAGACTGTATTAAAATGGGAGATGGCGGGGGGTGGTTTGGGGAGGTGAAAGGGGATAATCTGTCTGTGAAGGTTCCACTTACCAGAAGAAAGAAGTTTCCTACAGCAATCTGAAAAACCACTTAAGGCTGCCAAATGGAGGGGGAACATTCCATGTATGCCACGCCTAAAGTGAACAGGACAGTGTCCTCATCACAATGCAATCACTTAAATAAATTAAAAAGAAACTATTCAATACTTAACTTATCCAGCAACTTTCCTCTTAGAGCAGGAGCAGGACTTTTCAACCTCAGCACTACCATCACTATAGATTTTCTGGGGGGCTGGGGGCTGGGGGGCTGGGTTATCCTGTGCCTGTAGGATGTCATCAGTGCCCCCAGGTTCTACCTACACTGGATGACAGTAACACTCTCCTCCCCAAATTATGACAACCAAAAATGTCTCTAGACATTTGCCTCAGGAGCAAAACCCATTCCCCCTGCCCCGATGTTGAGAATCATTACCACAAGGCAAAATGTTTAAGAATGTTCACTGCAGTAATTTTTGTCATAGTAAAAACTTGGAAGCAACTTGTGTTTGTAAATGAGAATGAATAAAAATTGTGAAATCTTTACACAAGAATTAAATTTTATAAAATGAATGAACTGGTTACGTATAGAGATGAGGAAAAAAAGCCCAAATTTATATCTACATGGCTAAACCAACAACTTCATGTAAAAAAAAAAAAAAAAAGTTAAAAAGTATACAGTAGCATACCATTTACAGAAAGTTTAACAGAAGATTTAAAACATGTTAATAAACATATAAAAAAGGTAATAAAAATTTAAAAACATACATAAGAATGATAAACATCAATTTAAAAGTAGGGTATTTCTTTCTGCAGAGCATGCAAGAGAATCCATCTTTCAAACAAAATCTTACAAGGAAACTTTAGTATGTTATTCATAATCTAGAAAGAACTGGGGTAAAAAAATATAAAAATACCCTATGCTGGTTTACCAATGAAATCACATTAAACATTCTATTCTATTACATCGCCAATAAAAAGAGGATAAAGCTCAAGCAATTAGTACTACATTGAGGACAAAATCCACATGTTTCCCTGACAAGGCATCAACACTACCTTGGGAAGTACTTACTTTGCAGTGTCAGCACCACTTGTAATTAGAGTGTTGATTAGCAGCTCATGGCCGTACCTCGCTGCTATGTGCAAAGGGGTGTTGCCATTCTTGTCCTCACAGTCGATTACTGCTCCTGCAATAAAGGACATACTATCAGACACTGGACTAATATAACGATCAAGTCAAATCTATTACATGGAAAGTGATATAAAATGCAATTATAAAAAGCACAAACTAATGGGTATAGCAATTTAACCATAGATTTCATCCACAGCACATTTACTGGGCCAGGCACTGGGGTTCACACTTAAAGCAATTTTGTGAACAAGCATAAGATTTTAACAGATTTAAAAATTACAAAAGGGTTCTGGGCATCCAATAAGTTTGGAAACCACTGTATTTAAACGAAATTAAACACATTTCTTTAGAGTGAGACTTTCCAAAGCTTTAATGTGCACACTCTGTGTCACCAAGAAGACAGCATGCAATATTTTATGAATTATTTGATCATGAGCTTATTCCTACCCTTTCCCTGCAAAATCAGAACAGCTATTGTCTTCAGGACTACTAATAAACAGTTCCTTGGAACATGGCTTGTGAAAATACTACTTTAAAGTACCCAAAGGTTCTTTTTATTTAAAAGTTTAGCCTGCCTAGTACTAATTCAAATGCAAAAGAAGACAAGTTCAGAAAATAAATGAAAACGCTAAAAACAGGTCAAGATAGTCAGAAGGGAAGAGAGAAATGAAACAAAGTTTTCTTAATATATAATACAGTTCGCAGTAGAAAGGCAGAGTTTTCTATCTAGCATGTTTTAAAAAAGCCAACACTAACTGCTAGAGAAATTATATTTATAATCTAAGGGAAACAATACAAAAATAAATGAAAAACAAAATTACAAAAGATACATGTACATGGCATTTAAAATTCATTATCTGATTTTCATGAGCTCTGATATCAAGTGTCAAAAATGTGTATACTGCTATGACAATTCCTCAATACCATTATGTGGATGCTTTTACTACACTTAAGAAAAAAAACAAACAGAAATACTTTTTACCACTCTGGATAATGGTTTGTGATCTGGAGAATCTACCGTGGAGGGCAGTCATGTGCAGTGGGGTTTTTCCATCTTTGCTCTGAAATAAACACACAAGAGATTTAAAATTCTTGTTATATCTGTACCATGTAATTGTTAGTTTTATTTTGACTATCCTCTTGCAACTTTACTCTGTAGAACTATTACACTCAAGCGTTAAGTTTAACTGAAGCCTGTGGCAGTAAAACAGCTGTTTGAAATTATGAACTAATTTTTTAGTATGTATATCATAAAGCACAAATATACAGAAACCTCAATGCCCATAGTTTTAAAAAGGCCTGGAGTGGTGGGTGTGGTGTAATCTTAGCATCACTCCTATTTCAGGTAGGGGAACTGATGCACAAAGGATATTAATGATTCGACCAAGGTCACATCACTGGAAGTGGTACTGCCAGGATGTGCTGCCCACAGTTCAAAAATTTCACACTGCTACAATTCTTTTGTTCTAAGAAATGCTGAATCCCTCCTTGACCAAGGAAAAGTGAATGTCAGAATTAACTTCAGAAACTATAATTCACTTAAAAAACTTTACACATTATTTTGTTTATAATTATTTGTAACAAATAATGTTAGCTATTTTCTCAAATTACTTAAAATAATAAACCAGACTGGCCTTGTATGTGTGTTTGATGTAGAAATTCTGAAATTCTAGAGGAATTCCACATATGAAGAAAAACAACGCCTGAGTTAGGTGATATCTTTTATTGCGAGTTAGGTAAAGTCTTTTCTTCCCGAAAATTATTTTGTTAATCAAAACATACATGTGACCATCACAAAGGAAAGAAGTATTTGGGGTATTTTGTTTATCTGACCAAAATTTAAAGTACACGGTGGGGTGGGAAAAGGTGTGACAGCTATCTGGGTTGACAACTGGATATATTGTGAGAAACTGTATATTTCTTGCTTTCAACCTATATACAATTGGGGTTCTGTTCTCTACAGTAACTGATTATGGAATAAACACTTGAAGAGTGGGAAAAAAAAATCGGTAAGTGACAAAATCAATGAGGCAGTGTTCATGATAAGCAAGGTTATGAAAAACCAGGGCTATACTGCTTTATAAAAACCATTCATTCTGGGGACGAGGGGAAGATGGCGGAAGAGTAAGACGTGGAGATCACCTTCCTCCCCACAGATGCACCAGAAATACATCTACACGTGGAACAACTCCTACAGAACACCTACTGAATGCTGGTAGAAGACCTCAGACCTCCCAAAAGGCAAGAAACTCCCCACGTATCTGGGTAGGGCAAAAGAAAAAAGAATAAACAGAGACAAAAGGATAGGGACGGGACCTGCACCAGTGGGAGGGAGCTGTGAAGGAGGAAAGGTTTCCACACACTAGGAAGCACCTTCGCGGGCGGAGACTGCAGGTGGCGGAGGGGGGAAGCTTCGGAGCCGCGGAAGAGAGCGCAGCAACAGGGGTGCGGAGGACAAAGTGGCGAGATTCTTGCACAGAGGATCGGTGCCGACCGGCACTCACCAGCCCGAGAGGCTTGTCTGCTCACCGCCGGGGCAGGCGGGGCTGGGAGCTGAGGCTCGGGCTTTGGTCAGAGCGCAGGGAGAGCACTGGGGTTGGCTGCGTGAACACAGCCTGAAGGGGGCTAAGTGCGCCACGGCTAGCCGGGAGGGAGTCCGGGGAAAAGTCTGGACCTGCCGAAGAGGCAAGAGACTTTTTCTTCCCTCTTTGTTTCCTGGTGCGCGAAGAGAGGGGATTAAGAGCGCTGCTTAAACGAGCTCCAGAGACGGGCGTCTAACAGCACACACCCCAGAGATGGGCATGAGACGCTAAGGCTGCTGCTGCTGCCACCAAGAAGCCTGTGTGCGAGCACAAGTCACTATCCACACCCTGCTTCCGGGGAGCCTGTGCAGCCCGGCACTGCCAGGGTCCCAGGATCCAGGGACAACTTCCCTGGGAGAACGCACAGCCACAGGCTGGTGCAACTTCATGCCAGCCTCTGCCGCAGCAGGCCGCCCCGCACGCCGTGCCCCTCCCGCACCCCTGGCCCGAGTGAGCCAGAGTCCCCGAAGCAGCTGCTTCTTTAACCCCGTCCTGTCCGAGTGAAGAACAGACACCCTCCGGTGAACTACATGCAAAGGCTGGGCCAAATCCAAAGCTGAACACTGGAAGCTGTGCAAACAAAGAAAAGAAAGGGAAATCTCTCCCAGCAGCCTCACAAGCAAAGGATTAACGCTCCGCAATCAACTTGATGTACCTGCATCTGTGGAATACATGAATAGACAACGAATCATCCCAAATTGAGGATGTGGACTTTGAGAGCAAGATTTATGATTTTTTCCCCTTTTCCTCTTTTTGTGAGTATATGCTTCTGTGTGAGATTTTGTCTGTATAGCTTTGCTTCCACCATTTGTCCTAGAGTTCTATCCGTCTGTTTTTTTAAAATTTTTTTCTTAATAATTATTTTTTATTTTAATAACTTTATTATATTTTATCGTACTTTATTTTACTTTATCTTCTTTCTTTCTTTGTTTCCTTCCATCCCTCCTTCCTTCCTTTTCTTTCTTTCCTTCTTTTTCTTTTCTTCCTTCCTTCCTTCCTTTTTTCTTTCTTTCTTTCTTCTAATTCTTTCTATTTTTCTCCCTTTTATTCTGACCCATGTGGATGAAAGGCTCTTGGTGCTGCAGCCAGGAGTCAGGGCTGTGCCTCTGAGGTCGAGAGCCAACTTCAGGACACTGGTCCACAAGAGACTTCCCAGCTCCACATAATATCAAACAGCAAAAATCTCCCAGAGATCTCCATCTCAACACCAGCACCCAGCTTCACTCAACAACCAGCAAGCTACAGTGCTGGACACCCTATGCCAAACAACTAGCAAGACAGGAACACAACCCCACCCATTAGCAGAGAGGCTGCCTAAAATCATAAGTCCACAGACACCCCGAAACACACCACCAGAGGTGGACCTGCCCACCAGAAAGACAACATCCAGCCTCATCCACAAGAACACAGGCACTAGTCCCCTCCACCAGGAAGCCTACACAACACACTGAACCAACCTTAGCCATTGGGGACAGACACCAAAAACAACGGGAACTACGAACCTGCAGCCTGCAAAAAGGAGACCCCAAACACAGTAAGATAAGCAAAATGAGAAAACAGAAAAACACACAGCAGATGAAGGAGCAAGATAAAAACCCACCAGACCTAACAAATGAAGAGGAAATAGGCAGTCTACCTGAAAAAGAATTCAGAATAATGATAGCAAAGATGATCCAAAATCTTGGAAATAGAAGAGACAAAATGCAAGAAACATTTAACAAGGACCTAGAAGAACTAAAGATGAAACAAACAACAATGAACAACACAATAAATGAAATTAAAAATACTCTAGATGGGATCAATAGCAGAATAACTAAGGCAGAAGAACGGATAAGTGACCTGGAAGATAAAATAGTGGAAATAACTACTGCAGAGCAGAATAAAGAAAAAAGAATGAAAAGAACTGAGGACAGTCTCAGAGACCTCTGGGACAACATTAAACACACCAACATTCGAATTATAGGGGTTCCAGAAGAAGAAGAGAAAAAGAAAGGGACTGAGAAAATATTTGAAGAGATTATAGTTGAAAACTTCCCTAATATGGGAAAGGAAATAGTTAAGCAAGTCCAGGAAGCACAGAGAGTCCCATACAGCATAAATCCAAAAAGAGATACAGCAAGACACATATTAATCAAACTGTCAAAAATTAAACACAAAAAAAACATATTAAAAGGAGCAAGGGAAAAACAACAAATAACACACAAGGGAATCCCCATAAGGTTAACAGCCGATCGTTCAGCAGAAACTCTGCAAGCCAGAAGGAACTGGCAGGACATATTTAAAGGGATGAAGGAGAAAAACCTGCAACCAAGATTACTCTACCCAGCAAGGATCTCATTCAGATTTGATGGAGAAATTAAAACCTTTACTGACAAGCAAAAGCTGAGAGAGTTCAGCACCACCAAACCAGCTTTACAACAAATGCTAAAGGAACTTCTCTAGGCAAGAAACACAAGAGAAGGAAAAGACCTACAATAACAAACCCCAAACAATTAAGAAAATGGGAATAGGAAAATACATATCGATAATTATCTTAAATGTAAATGGACTAAATGCTCCCACCAAAAGACACGGATTGGCTGAACGGATACAAAAACGAGACCCATATATATATGCTGTCTACAAGAGACCCACTTCAGACCTAGAGACACATACAGCCTGAAAGTAAGGGGATGGAAAAAGATATTCTATGCAAATGGAAACCAAAAGAAAGCTGGAGTAGCAATTCTCATATCAGATGAAATAGACTTTAAAATAAAGACTATTACAAGAGACAAAGAAGGACACTACATAATGATCAAGGGATCGATCCAAGAAGAAGATATAACAATTGTAAATATTTATATACCCAACATAGGAGCACCTCAATACATAAGGCAAATACTAACAGCCATAAAGGGGAGATCGACAGTAACACATAGTAGGGGACTTTAACACCCCACTTTCACCAATGGACAGATCATCCAAAATGAAAATAAATAAGGAAACACAAGCTTTAAACAAGATGGACTTAATTGATATTTATAGGACATTCCACCCAAAAACAACAGAATACACATTTTTCTCAAGTGCTCATGGAACATTCTCCAGGATAGATCGTATCTTGGGTCACAAATCAAGCCTTGGTAAACTTAAGAAAACTGAAATGGTACCAAGTATCTTTTCCGACCACAACGCTATGAGACTAGATATCAATTACAGGAAAAGATCTGTAAAAAATACAACACATGGAGGCTAAACAATACACTACTAATAACGAAGTGACCACTGAAGAAATCAAAGAGGAAATAAAAAAAATACCTAGAAACAAATGACAATGGAGCCATGATGATCCAAAACCTCTGGGATGCAGCAAAAGCAGTTCTAAGAGGGAAGTTTATAGCAATACAATTCTACCTTAAGAAACAGGAAACATCTCAAATAAACAACCTAACCTTGCACCTAAAGCTATTAGAGAAAGAACAAAAAACCCACAAAGTTAGCAGAAGGAAAGAAATCATAAAAATCAGATCAGAAATAAATGAAAAAGAAATGAAGGAAACAATAGCAAAGATCAATAAAATTAAAAGCTGGTTCTTTGAGAAGATAAACAAAATTGATAAACCATTAGCCAGACTCATCAAGAAAAAAAGGGAGAAGACTCAAATCAACAGAATTAGAAATGAAAAAGGAGAAGTAACAACTGACACTGCACAAATACAAAAGATCATGAGAGATTACTACAAGCAACTCTATGCCAATAAAACGGACAACCTGGAAGAAATGGACAAATTCTTAGAAATGCACAACGTGCCAAGACTGAATCAGGAAGAAACAGAAAATATGAACAGACCAATCACAAGCACTGAAATTGAAACTGTGATTAAAAATCTTCCAACAAACAAAAGCCCAGGACCAGATGGCTTCACAGACGAATTCTATCAAACATTTAGAGAAGAGCTAACACCTATCCTTCTCAAACTCTTCCAAAATATAGCAGAGGGAGGAACACTCCCAAACTCATTCTACGAGGCCACCATCACGTTGATAACAAAACCAGACAAGGATGTCACAAAGAAAGAAAACTACAGGCCAATATCACTGATGAACATAGATGCAAAAATCCTCAACAAAATACTAGCAAACAGAATCCAACAGCACATTAAAAGGATCATACACCATGATCAAGTGGGGTTTATTCCAGGAATGCAAGGATTCTTCAATATATGCAAATCAATCAATGTGATAAACCATATTAACAAATTGAAGGAGAAAAACCATATGATCATCTCAATAGATGCAGAGAAAGCTTTTCACAAAATTCAACACCCATTTATGATAAAAACCCTGCAGAAAGTTGGCACAGAGGGAACTTTCCTCAACATAATAAAGGCCATATATGACAAACCCACAGCCAACATCATCCTCAATGGTGAAAAACTGAAAGCATTTCCACTAAGATTAGGAACAAGACAAGGTTGCCCACTCTCACTACTGTTATTCAACATAGTTTTGGAAGTTTTAGCCATAGCAATCAGAGAAGAGAAGGAAATAAAAGGAATCCAAATTGGAAAAGAAGAGGTAAGGCTGTCACTGTTTGCAGATGACATGATACTATACATAGAGAATCCTACAGATACTACCAGAAAACTACTACAGCTAATCAATGAATTTGGTAAAGTAGCAGGATACAAAATTAATGCACAGAAATCTCTGGCATTCCTATACACTAAGGATGAAAAATCTGAAAGTGAAATCAAGAAAACACTCCCATTTACCACTTCAACAAAAAGAATAAAATACCTAGGAATAAACCTACATAAGGAGACAAAAGACCTGTATGCAGAAAATTATAAGACACTGATGAAAGAAATTAAAGATGATACAAATAGATGGAGAGATATACCATGTTCTTGGATTGGAAGAATCAACATTGTGAAAATGACTATACTACCCAAAGCAATCTACAGATTCAATGCAATCCCTACCAAACTACCACTGGCATTTTTCACAGAACTAGAACAAAAAATTTCACAATTTGTATGGAAACACAAAAGACCCCGAACAGCCAAAGCAATCTTGAGAACGAAAAACGGAGCTGGAGGAATCACGCTCCCTGACTTCAGACTAGACTACAAAGCTACAGTAATCAAGACAGTATGGTACTGGCACAAAAACAGAAAGAAAGATCCATGGAACAGGATAGAAAGCCCAGAGATAAACCCACGCACATATGGTCACCTTGTCTTTGATAAAGGAGGCAGGAATGTACAGTGGAGAAAGGACAGCCTCTTCAGTAAGTGGTGCAGGGAAAACTGGACAGGTACATGTAAAAGTATGAGATTAGATCACTCCCTAACACCATACACAAAAATAAGCTCAAAATGGATTAAAGACCAAAATGTAAGGCCAGAAACTATCAAACTCTTAGAGGAAAACATAGGCAGAACACTCTATGACACAAATCACAGCAAGATCCTTTTTGACCCACCTCCTAGAGAAATGGAAATAAAAATAAAAATAAACAAATGGGACCTAATGAAACTTCAAAGCTTTTGCACAGCAAAGGAAACCATAAACAAGACCAAAAGACAACCCTCAGAATGGGAGAAAATCTCTGCAAATGAAGCAACTGACAAAGGATTAATCTCCAAAAATTTTAAGCAGCTCATGCAGCTCAATAACAAAAAAACAAACAACCCAATCCAAAAATAGGCAGGAGACCTAAATAGACGTTTCTCCAAAGAAGATATACAGACTGCCAACAAACACATGAAAGAATGCTCAACATCATTAATCATTACAGAAATGGAAATCAAAACTACAATGAGATACCATCTTACACCAGTCAGAATGGCCATCATCAAAAAATCTAGAAACAATAAATGCTGGAGAGGGTGTGGAGAAAAGGGAACACTCTTGCACTGCTGGTGGGAATGTGAATTGGTACAGCCACTATGGAGAACAGTATGAAGGTTCCTTAAAAAACTACAAATAGAACTACCATATGACCCAACAATCCCACTACTGGGCATATACCCTGAGAAAACCATAATTCAAGAAGAGTCATATACCAAAATGTTCATTGCAGCTCTATTTACAATAGCCCAGAGATGGAAACAACCTAAATGTCCATCAGCGGATGAATGGATAAAGAAGATGTGGCACATATACACAATGGAATATTACTCAGTCATAAAAAGAAACAAAATTGAGCTATTTGTAATGAGGTGGATGGACCTAGAGTCTGTCATACAGAGTGACGTAAGTCAGAAAAGAGAAAGACAAATACCGTATGCTAACACATATATATGGAATTTAAGAAAAGAAAAATGTCATGAAGAACCTAGGGGTAAGACAGGAATAAGGACACAGACCTACTAGAGAACGGACTTGAGGATATGGGGAGGGGGAAGGGTAAGCTGTGTCAAAGCGACAGAAAGGCATGGACATATATACATTACCAAATGTAAGGTAGATAGCTAGTGGGAAGCAGCCGCATAGCACAGGGAGATCAGCTCGGTGCTTTGTGACTGCCTGGAGGGGTGGGGTAGGGAGGGTGGGAGGGAGGGAGATGCAAGAAGGAAGAGATATGGGAACATATGTATATGTATAACTGATTCATTCTGTTATAAAGCAGAAACTAAAACACCATTGTAAAGCAATTATACTCTAATAAATACGTAAAAAAACCCATTCATTTTACTTCTATGTAGTATTCTGTAGGACAACCAATTAAAAAACTTATAAACTGAATAATTACAAATCTAAGTTCACATTCCAATTCTAGTCATCCACAACCTGATCAAGGACAGAAAAATCAAAATAGAGAATGGAATGGGAGGAAAAGATGAAGGAGAAAGGTGCCTTGATAAGGAGAACTTGAGGGTCAACAAATATAATATTTTTCCTCCAAGGCAAATGTCAAAGCCTTAACTTGTTAGTCAAACAATAATTCGATAAGCATCGATTTGACAAATACAGGAAACATAGTGTCAGGAATGAAGATACATTCTTGAATGAATGCAAATTCTTATGCGTTGAAAACTCACTGCTATCAACAATTTTTACATAATGTCAGTTGGACGGTACCTCAGAAGTCATCAACAACTTAGGGAGTGTGTTTCAATGGAACTCGGCAGTAAGATAACTGGGCAACTGCACATCAGCAGGATGTCATACGTCCTTAGACAAAATTAAAGCAACTTTTATGAAATCTATTTTTAAACCAGCATCATGGTCTGTTGTCTTCAAATCTACTTAACCACCACATCTTAACTGTTTTGCTAAAACATTCCCTTGTCATGTGTAAAATCTACCACTGAATTTTCTAAATCATTAGGGAGGTAACTTCAAATAAAACCACTGCTAAGCATTATACTACAAGTGACCCTCTTGTAGAACTGATTCTCATCTCAACATTTCAAAAGAAAATACAGACTTAAAAATAATCATAGGTACTAGAGTCAGCTACGTAGGCAATGACATGAAGCAAGCGATTAATTATCTTCAAATTATAGTAAACAGTCATGTCTAAATGGCACTGTATAAAATAGAAAGCCTAATTTTTACCCAGCCCCATATAAACTAAAAAATGCATAATAGTTAATGATATAGGTAAGCCTCTTATTTCATGATACTTAATATTTAACAAAGATAATTTTAACTACAGCCCCTTTATCATAAAGGGGTCTCACAGAGACTAAAACTACTTGATGAGATCTTTTCGTTTGAAGAATATGAAGATAATTTCAAAGTTTTTATTTTGAAAAACTCTTCATTAAAAAATATTACTAGGCTTTTGAGGAAACAAGTAACTAACTTCCCACCCCCACAAGAATTCTGATATTTTTTCTAGGCACTGATTATCCAAACAGCAGGAATTCTTCAAATCAAAATAAGCAGTTTGAACTTATCAGTAAATATTTAGAAGTTATTTAAATTATTAAAAATAAAACTTTAGTTTAGTTGGTGATTTGATTGAGAACTGAAAGCTTTAAATGTATATTCGTAAAAGAGACATTTTAACCAGAAAGGAGTTCTTTATGGTATCTCATGCCCTTTCCTTCCATAAGTTGATATGTATAAATTTTGTCCTTTAGCTGGCAAGGGGCAATTTAGAGCAACGACCTAATTATAGATGGGCTTGCTGCTGCTACAGCTGTCAGAGTGGGTCAGTGGCATCGTTAAAGGATTTTCTAAAGTTAGACAGGTAAGAAAATGGACTCCTTTCTCTACCAGTCTGAAAGACACTGGCTCATCACACCTACAAAAGAAGCTGAAATTTTATGCAATGAAAGCTCTGAAAACATTTGAAGCTTAAATGTTTTTACTAATCCTAAACGGTTCAATTTTGTTTGTGGTTTTCTTTTCTTTACACCACAAGACATGGTTTGGCAAGTGCTCAAAGAATGAATTAATAAATTAATACAGAAGCAATCAGTGAAAGCATCTTGGAAAATATAAAATGATGATTACACATTATGAAGTAGTTATGTTCAAAACTGTGGTTGCAGGTGCATTTCCAAAGAATTATGCAGTAAAGTACGTATATTTTGGCTCCAGAATTTTCACATATTTTTAAATTTAAATGTTCACTCTTGGAAGTGAATGACCAAAAAACCAAAAAGCAACTATTCTTATATGTAAAACACTGTATCAGTCTTCTAATTTTTCTAACACTGTGAAAAATTTCAAAACAGAAAAGTTGAAAGAATATTACAGTGAACACCCATATACCTACCACCTAGAGTCTACCACTAACATTTTACTATGTGAGCATTATCATACATCCATCTCTCTACCCACCCGTGCAATTAAGTGATGCTTTTTTTTGGGGGGGGGGGGTAGGCCACACCGCGTGGCATGCAAGACTAGGGATCAAACCTGTGCCCCCTGCAGTGGAAGCGTGCAATCTTAACCACTGGACCGCCAGGAAAGTCCCTAAGTGATGCTTTTTAAAGTCAGCTGCTGATATCATTACCTATTACCTCTAAACACTTTGGTATGCATATCATTAACTAGGGTTCAGTATTTGTTTGATTTGTAACCTTCTACGGGAACATTTACATGCAATGAGACATACAAAAAATGTACCACCTGATGAGTTTTGACTAACACTTATTTATATAACAAAGCTGTCAAAATACAGGACATTACCACCACAGAGAAAGTTCCCCCACGCCCCCTTTTCATCAGTCTCTCCTCCCAGAGGCAACAATTGTTCTCTCTTTTTTTTATTTCCCCAACTATAGCGTATGGAACCCCATATAACTGGAATTTTGTCTGTTCTAAAACCTTATATAAATGGAAATAGTGAATATATTCTTGTGTAACGCTTTCACTCAGCATAGTATTTTTAAGATTCATCTGTGTGTTATCAGTAATTCACTCCTTTTTAGTAGCTACTGATACTACAGTGAACTCCTAAATACTAGATAGGGATTCTGATATTACTTCATACCTTCATATTGACATCGGCCCCATTGCCTACTAGAAGCTCTAAACACAATGCTCCATGTGTTGATGCAGCAGCAAAGTGCAAAGGAGTAAACCCTTTTTCATTCTTTTGATTTACATTAGCACCACAGTCTATAAGTTCATTCACGACAACATCTTGTCCATTGTAGCAGGCTACATGAAGAGGTGTATTTCCATAGGCATTTGGTTCATTCATCTATTGGAAGAAAAAAATTGTCAATCTTAAAGCAGTCTTCCTAATTATCGCTGTGAGCTATTTTAGCAACACTGTGGTTGAAATCTAATTATTAAAGTGAGAAACAAACAGGGATAAATACACAGATATGGCTTATAATCTTAAACTTCAATAGAAAAATGAACATAACAACATTTTGGTGTCAAACGATTTTGTAGCTTCAGGGAACATAACTCATATATACGATGTCTACTTCATGACAAAACTGAATGATTCCAAGAGATATTTTAGGAAAATGAAAACAAATAATATATTTTTAAAAGCATTTTAGGGAAGGGACAACCACAGAATTAATTCTAAGAATCATGAAAAATGAACACAAACTGAAAATTCTGACACATATTGAAAAACACGCATATTTTCTGCTATTTACAGTGACAAAAGATTAATAAAGTTGCTGATTAGTAGAGAGAAAGATTTTTTTAAAAATGACTGACATCCTTTTCTATTTAATTCATTTTTGCAACAAACTTGGGCTTTAGATATTTTCCAGCCTACATACTGACATTTTACCAAAATGAATATGCTCAAAAAATATAGTCAACATTGAGAAATAATTCATGTAACTGAAGTTTCCTTTCTATTTCTTAAAAAATATATTGGATGAATATTTTAAAGTTTACATAACTTTTCTGTGGTAAAGAATTGTACTTTCGCTCCTGTCTTCTGGGAGGTCATCTATGGCACACCTGACAGCTGTGTCCTTGTCCAGGGTGGGAGCTGGCTACCCTGGACCTGAGAGCAGGAGCAGGCACAGCGGGTCTTTAGGGCAGGGCCAACCACACCACATAAACCAACCATGTGATGGAGGGGAGGGGCTTTGGGTCCGCTGGTATCAGTGGACTTGGAGACTGAAATCAACCATATGAGCAATTTTGATCAATCAATCATGCCTATGTAGTGGAGGCCCAATAAAACTCTGAAAACAAAGCTCAGGAGTGCTTCTCTGGTTAGCAATACTATGTGCATATGTCACGTTCTGATGCTGGGAGAGTAAGGAGTCCTAACTCTGTAAGGAGAGGCCAATGGAAGCTTTGTGTTTAGAATACTCTTAGACTCTGCCTTGTGTGTCTCTTCCTTTGGCTGATGTTAATTTGTATCTTTTCTGCATAATAAACCATAACTGCGAGTATAATAGCTTGCAGTGAGTTTCTGGAGTCCTTCTAGTGAATCATCAAAACTGAAGTCAGTCCTGTGTGGAGACTGTGCCCTCTAACCTTGTGGTTGGCCCCAACTTATCACAACTTTATTTAACATTTTCTTTTCTCACATCTCTGGTAACAGAAATTAGAGGAAGTGAAAAAGCAACAGTTAACTTTAGTCAGGTTATCTAGATTTCATCACCAAAAGCTGGCGGACACAGAAAAGATTCTCCCTCGGAGCTTCCAAAACTTTGAGAGATTAAATTTATTGTTTTAAGTCACTCACTTCAGCTCTAGGAAACTAAGTCATGCAATTGGAGGCCACATGTCACTAAATGGCTCTAAGTCTGACCACTTTTTCTGAAGAACACTCTCACCAGAGTTTATAATTTTGCTGTCAATAACATAAGCTTTAAAAATTGCACCAGAATGGACTTGAAACAGTGATCAGAAACAAGGCTATCTCATTTATCTAGATCAAGGGTCTCTTAAGGCATTATGTCACTCTGTTGAAACAGAGCTAGGAACTGCTGAGTTGAAATAAAACTTTCATCTGTTTGCACTCTACAAGCTTCTACCTAACAATGTGTTTGAATTTTTGATCCCTACATTTTCAATAACTAAGTGCTTCACAAAGTTCTTAAATTAAATTAATAGGCTATCCAGCTCCACAGTTCTGCCACGTATTCTTTGTCCAACCAGATTACCACCTATCTTTCTGTCTTTGCAGCTGATCTAAACTACCTCCCTCTCTCCTTCTACCTGGCTGCTTTTTCATCTGTGTTTTAAAGACCAGATGAGTTTGTCAGAACTGTGCCTAAAGGATGGACTGTGGGAGTTCCAGGTATTCTTAGCTATCCCAGTTCCGTAATCAAATATATTCAGATGAAGGAGCAACCCCTCTGAACCAAAGAGATCATACAGTAAGGAACACTTGCAGCTAATGGGCCAGAAGCCTCTAGTTTTCCTGCCTGCCTCTGGCCAATATCCTGTAATGTGAACAGCTACGGTCATTTAAAGGAAATATTACACAAACTGGGCAAATAATACTAATAATAACCCAGCCACTTAGGAAAATAATCCAAATATGTCTGATCTGCTGGTTTCCATAGCTGAAATGAAGCTACAGGGC
Source organism: Orcinus orca (assembly GCF_937001465.1). Lineage (NCBI taxonomy): Eukaryota > Metazoa > Chordata > Mammalia > Artiodactyla > Delphinidae > Orcinus > Orcinus orca. The sequence continues at coordinate 12,579,821 of NC_064563.1, read as the reverse complement.
CTAGAATGTGATGGAAAAGAAAAACTTCTGTCAATCAACCGTTCACCTTTGGAATATATTTTACCTTTTAATACATTTGACTAACTTCATGGCTTGGTCAGACATCAGTGCACTGTATATTATGTGAAGGACTATAAACATAAAACTATTAAAAGACAAAAATCTTATTGTAAGAAATCATCTTTTAAATTTGAAATAACTTCTGCCAACAACAAAATCACAAACACACAAAATGCTCCATTCTTCTGTACTGCTTACATCAACCCCAAGATCAAGAAGGTACTTGACCACGCTGATCATCCCACTAGAGGCTGCTGCGTGGAGAGGTGTGTAAGACTTCTTGTCCTTGCATGTCACTTCAGCTCCGTGTGCCACAAGTAATTTCACTACTTCAATGTGACCTGAAAATGTGTTTATGAAGAAAAAAACAAGAAGATGAGTGTATGGAAAACATGAAATACAATCCTGAATATCTTTAAAGACAGGTAAAAATACAATACAAATTAACTAGATAATGCATGACAAGTCACCAATTAATCACATTATAACCAGAGAGATGATAGAAGAAAAAAATAAGAATTCAGGATAATTTTGATAAATGCTGATAGAGGTAACTAATAATTGAAAATAATACATTTAATTATTTTATCCAATGATAACCCTGCAATCCTTTTACCTAGATCTTGTTGTTTCCAAGGTTGTTTCAATACATTCTCCAATTCTTAAGTTAGCTTTTCATGTCTAATGTAAGACATTAGTTTATGTTGTAGAATCTTCTTCTACGTGGAAATCTGGGAGTGACTTGGGCTTATTTCTTAAAAAATGTCAGGTCTTTAGAACATGCAGCTAAAAACTTCTTTTCCCTTATTATTTCCACCAGATGCCTTAACAATCAGGATAGGCTAGGTCAGCAGTCCCCAAACTTTTTGGCAACAGGGACCGGGTTCATGGGAGACAATTTTTCCACGTGGCGGGGGTGGGGCGGGAATGGTTCAGGCGGTAATGTGAGTGATGGGGGGGATGGTTCAGCCCTATGCGGGGGATGCTGAGCGGCAGATGAAACTTGGCTGGCTTGCCTGCGGCTCATCTTTTGCTGTGTGGCCCGGTTCTGGGGGATGAGGACCCCTGGGCTAGGTTATACATGCTGTGGTTAGCAACCAACTCCCAAATCTCAGTGGCTTAAACAATTAGTGTTTTATTTCTCTTTAGCATTATGATAGCTTGGCCAGAGGGCTCTGCTCAGTCACGCAAGGATCCAGATTCATGGAGCTGACACACGATTTGAAGGCAGCTTGGTCACTGTGCCAGAAAGGGGAACAGACTACAGTCTCACACCAGCAATTAAATGCTCTGGTCCACAGGGGATGCTACTTTCATTAGGCAGAACTAGTCTCAGGCCCTACCCAACCACATAAGGAGGCCAGGTGGAAGGAGGGAGAACCGCTGTTCTCCTTTCTTATCTCCTCACTTCTTGTCACATTAGATTATACAGTACTTTCTCCTCCTCCCAAAAGCCTTTCCACCTCTGTGCCTTTGTTCATGGGACTGATTCCTACGTTGTACAGAATGTTCTGCTTGGACGTTTCTTTCTAATCGTTGTTACTAATCCTCGAAGAAGGTCATGTCAGTTCCTATCTTCCCTAGAAGTCTTTTTAAGGCTTCTAGTTGCCTAGAATTACGTGGCCAAAAGCACAGTGTACCTGTAAATACTATCTAATAAGCATACATAATAATACTTTGTGATGTATCTTAAACTTGAATCATTATTTAACAAACTCTTTAATTACTTTTATGTATTAAGTTCCCAAATATATATATCTTTAAAGGCAAATATCATAGGCGCTTATGTTCTACTTCTTGGTGTATTTCAAACAAAATAGGTACCTAATAAATATGTTACATTAAACGAGTTGCTAATGATGCCATTTTTAATACCCCTCATAGGGAAGGAGTATATAAAGTAAATAACTATAAAAATGAGACTTTCAAACATAGTGCCTTGCCCCCTTGAAAAAAGGAGTCTACAAGATGCATAAAGAATCAAGTAGATATAGTTGTTCATATATATAAATTATCAATTAAAGTGGATACATTCAGCTATTTTTTCCCCATTTCAATATGAAAAATATCTACTATATTTTTAGGAAAAAATCAAAAGAATATCTGTCAAATCATTAGATGCCAAATTAAATGTGACTATCATATAAGAGCACTAACTGGTACAAAAGATCTCTCACTACACATTACTCTCTGATCTATGGCTCTAGAAAGACAACTACTTGGGTTTACTGTAATGTATTAAAAACCAGGACTTATAATGCCCAGGAGGCTCACGCATAAATATAGCTTTTTTAAACCGGGCAAATGCATATTATTCACTAAATATGCCAAAAAGAAACAAATTCTCCTGATTTTTAAGACTAGAAGGCCCATTATACAAACATAATGGAAAAACTATCCAAAACCAACACATCATTCTAAGTAAATGACTTAGATCATATTAATTATGTAGATTCCAGGAAGTGTGAACTTTTCCTGAGACCGATAAAGCCCTATTTTTAAAAGGTGCCATGCATAGGGAAATTTACAATCTTAAAATTGACAAATATTTATTTAATCACATTTCTGAAATATGTAAAAATTCCTTTAACGGACCACTGAAAACATGAAGAAGGGGTCTTTCCATAGCCAGTTTGGGGTGACCTATTTAAAAGAAAAAAGGGAAGAAAGTTCTAGAGTGAAATAAATGATATTGTTCTAGCAAGGTGGAACCTAGCCAGAATACATATGTGTTTTCCTTATCAATTTATAGAACGATGCTACCAAGGAGACTAGATTTCATTCAATTCATATGGGTGTATTTTTAGAAGACAGCATCCAGCAGACATGCATGGCATACATAATTCTGTAGTCAATAACTCCTTTAAAAAAATTATATCCATGCAACGTGAATTTGATAAATGTAATCATTATCTGTCAGGAATTTGGAAAATTCCCTACATTTTTCTTTTGTTCATGAATGTATTAATAAAAGTAAAATGAGCTATGCTCACAAGTTTTTATGGAAAGGAAAGTAAGAAGAAAAACACCATTTCACATCAACTCAAATTATGCATTGCTTTAAGAAGAATTAATGTAATGAGTTGCTTATCAAGGTAATTAATATTTATTTAGTACCCTCTATGTCAAAGTCACCACAGTAAGGTACTTTGAGGCAAAAAGTGACTGGATATTGCTAAAAGCACTGAAGGCAACAGAAAAGATGAATGAGTAAATGGATTTTTTTTAAAACAGATCTTTATTGGAGTATAATTGCTTCACAATACTGTTAGTTTCTGTTGTACACCAAAGTGAATCAGCCACATGCATACACATGCCCCCATATCCCCTCCCTCTTGAGCCTCCCTCCCACCCTCCCTATCCTACCCTTCTAGGTCATCTCAAAGCACCGAGCTGATCTCCCTGTGCTATGCTGCTGCTTCCCACCAGCCAACTATTCTGCATTCGGTAGTGTATATATGTCGATGCTACTCTCACTTCGCCCCAGCTTCGCCCTCCCACCCCATGACCTCAAGTCCATTTTCTATGTCTACCTCTTTATTCCTGCCCTGTAGCTAGGTTCATCAGTAACAGTAAATGGATTCTTAATGAAGGTTCATGGTAGGAGCAAACACAGCGTAGGGAGGGAAAAATGATCAGTTCATTTGGGGACAGAGGTGGGGCTGGGGAACATAAACAGAGGATTCAATCGTAGCATAAGTATAAGAGGTAGAACCTAACAGAAAAGTAAGGGTAGCCTCAACCAGGGGACAGAAGGCCAGGGCAAATACAGAAGCCTGTGAGAAATAAATTACAAGAAGACATGTAATGCAATAATGTAATGTCTCTTAGGCTAACATTGGCAGATTCTCTAGAGGTGTCAATGACCTGGACTTAAGGCCTGTCTTAAGAGACCAGGCAGTAACTCCCTACTTTCATATATTTAGCTCCTTTTTAATCCTGAACACCTAAAACAACTGAATGGTTTTAGAAACTGTGTGTCAATACTCCTCTTTTTCCAAGCTTAAAGGAAGGAAGAGACAGGGAAAGGAAAATTATGAATCTCTGAATGTTTATGCTCAAAAATTAAATGGACTATGAGGTCCAAGAAATACAGAATATCTTTTACAATCCACAATTGGCCTGAAAAATGACATTTAGTAGATCAAGGAAAACAAAGCCATCCAAGGGCCTCTGAGATATACACACCCAGCTACTCTGGGAGCTCAATTAGAGGCAACCCACAAAATTCCTTGGCCTTCAATTTTATGAAAACAGCTGTTTAGCCAAGTTTAATTCTTTGGAGATAAAAGGCCTGACACCCTCTGCTTAATGTGTGAACCTTTTAATATAAGGTATATAGTTTAAAATCACAGACTATCTGTTCCTGAACTGTCAAGAATAAGCTATTCCAGAATATTCAGAAAAATCCCCAAGACTTAAAATACAGAAAACCTACAGGCTGTGAGGAGGGCACTTTAGGACACCACAGGAGACTTGCTTCTGGATGTTTTACCTTCAGTTAACAGAAGAAAAGTGCCCATGACATAACTGGAGGCACAAACCTTTGGTGTGAGAGAAACACCAAGAGTCCAAGAGTTATTTCCATGATGGGCAAAGGATTTTCCTGGACCTTGGGGTTACCGTCAACTGGTTTGAGTTCATTTGGTTTCTTACATTTTTGTATTTTACAATTTTATATAGTTTTTAAAATTAATAATCTTCTATCAACCTTCGAATTTTAAGTGAGAGCTAGGAAAAGACAAAAGCAAAGGCAGGGAGTAGTGAGGATAAGCTATGCCTGTGAGAAGAGGGGCTAGACTGTCTCTGTAGTCAGTATGAGAGGCACATGGGAATGAGACCAGCACTATGTGGTCCGTCAGTCCATGTAATTTTTCCTAAGTCAGAGGAGCAAGAAGAGCAGAAGCAGAATAGACTGTTGGGAGGAAAAGAAAAAGCCCTGAGCTCCATGGCTGCAAAGAAAGGAGTTCTTCAGCTCTATTGTAAGATGCCCCACCCACGGCTTCCTTCCAGAGGCACAGCCTAGCCCTACGGGACTTGCAAGGTTTGCAGCAGGTTGAGATACACTTCGACCTGCGTGGTCTTAGCGCCCGCAGGCCAGCATCTCTGCTCTGTTCTTTCTGTGCGTTTTAAAGTATCCTGTGGAAGCCTGACTTTTCTCCTCCCTGGCTGTCCCAGTTACCTCAAAAACCCATTAATGCTTTCGTTAGTGCTCTGCTCGTGGAGTTGCGTAGGTTTTAAGCAGTCTGCCCCAGGACCATTTTCCCATGAGCTCTGTTAGTTTCAAACTGCAACTGTGCAGATCCTAAGACTTTTCAAGAATCCTTTTTTTTCTTTGTTTGGTCACACTGAGCAGCTTGTGGGATCTTAGTTCCCCGACCAGGGATGGAACCCACACCCTCGGCAGTGAAGGCGAGAAGTCCTAACCACTGGACTGCCAGGGAATTCCCTCAAGAATGTTAAAAGCAGAAAAGCTGATATCTAAACCTCAGTTTCTTACTGTGGTAGAAATCAAACGTGATATGCCTATTTAACACAGTGCTTGGCACAAGATAACAGGCTTCTTAATACATCTTCACAACTTCTACCTTAATATTCCCATACAAACAAGGATGGGTTCAGGATGGGTATGAGAATGGGCTTTTAGTAAACACCAATCTAAACTCTGTATCCCAAACTTGTGTCTAGGACATCTCTCCCTTTAAAAGTAAACAATTAATTTTAAACAGCTTTCAGGAGAACTGGACCTAATGTACTCCTGTCCTGGCAAACCTCCCCTGACTCCCAGGCTGGTTCCACTTGGGCAGCAAACTCAGATATGGTACAACTTCTCACTACCCCAAAAGACATGTTATACCAAATGCAAGAACGAAATGTCCAACTTTTCCTTAATACTTAATGTCAAAAAATAAATTTAAAATACACATACCCATATATGCTGCCCAGTGGATAGCACGTCTATCTTTCTTGTCAAAAGCATTAATATTGGCACCTCTAGACAAGAGTAGTTTCACCATCTGGAATAAAAATAAACACAGTTTCATCAACATTCAGAAGCAGAACTGTTCATGAATATCCATCGTGAAAACTACTCATCTCAAGCTCTCTGGCACTGAATTTCTGCATCTGTAGAAAGGAAAGATGAGACTATATACTGAAGATGCTTTAACATAATTTAATAAACAACAGGACAATATACGAAAAAAGGTTTCACCATGGTGGTTACTGAAGTCAGGCATCAGCATCTTTTTCAAGATGCCACTTTGTGTCCTGGTATTTTATGAACAACTAAGCACAAATCTGGAGAGTCTAAAGGGAGAGTATTTAACAACAGGTTTTATTCCTTTTTATAGCCCAAAGTGTTATTAAAATTCGAAGTGCATTCTGATCCCAGAAACCTCTTAAATTTAATTCAAACACAGATGCAGTGTCCGTAATATGATTAGACCTGAAGGTCACTGCACAGTCTACTTACCTCATAATGTACCAAAAAAAGTCATTTCCATTAGGTTCAAGCATATTTACAATAGTTTCCCCATTAGAAAGGGCATTCCAGATGTCAAAAAGGGACTCATCTAGTGACCTGAACTGCAGCAGAGACGAGAATTCTTTATGTTGCAAAAGCCGAGAACAGTGAAAACAGCACTGCAGTGACTAACCCTCAGCCATGGAATCTTGGGAATGTCACTTTACCTCTTTTTTTAAAAAAAATTGAAGTATAGTTGATTTACAATGTTTCAGGTACATAGCAAAGTGATTCAGTTTTATATATACATATGTTTCTTCCAGATTCTTTTCTACTACAGGAAAAGAATTGATATTGAATATAGTTCCCTCTGCTATACAGTAGGACCACCATTTTTACTTCTTTGAGTTTCTGTGTCTGCAACAAAAATGGAGGACTGGACAAGCTGCCCTCAAAGGTTCTTCTAACTCTGAGTCTCATTCTTTCCTAAGTCTTCCATGCACATACATAAACCCCACTCTTTGCTATGGCACACTTAACATTAACCAATACTCCTTGTATAAGATAACTAAATATTAATTTTCTTAAATTGTTTTCTTTTGATGGTCTGTCATCAAAGAATTCTTGACTAAATGTTCAAAATAAACTATAAGAAAATGTTTTTGGGCTTCCCTGGTGGCGCAGTGGTTGAGAGTCCGCCTGCAGATGCAGGGGACATGGGTTCATGCCCCGGTCCGGGAAGATCCCACATGCCACGAAGCGGCTGGGCCCATGAGCCATGGCCGCTAAGCCTGCGTGTCCGGAGCCTGTGCTCTGCAACGGGAGAGGCCACAACAGTGAGAGGCCTGCGTACCGCAAAAAAAAAAAAAGGTTTTCTACACTCCACCTTCCTTTGCCACCATCTTTCTGGGAGAACAATGAAACTGTTCCACCTTCCTAGACATTTTTTCCTGCAATGACAGAACATACTTTTCACATTGTGTTACAGTTGGCAGTGTTGTCCTTTATCTCCCCAGGTTGACCATGAAATTCAAGTGCAGGGGTTGTATCTGATAAATAAATTTCTAAATCTGAGAAAGCTATATATCATGAATTATCATGAAAAGAAGTCTGAGGGTTTGAAAAAGGCAAAATTAAATAAAAATGAGCAAAATAGGCAAGTTCATTAATAATGGGAGGGCGGGCACACATGCAGAGAGAGAGAATCACTGTCTAACTGAATACCACTTACCTCCCCGTGTCCACTGAAAGCTGCATGATGCAGTGCAGTTCTCCCTGCTCGATCAGACACATTTACATTACTCAGCAGAGGGACCAAAGCTTCCGCACACTTTACAGCTTTATTAGCAGCCGCTATGTGTAAAGGTGTTTGCCAGTTTTTGTCTCGAGCGTTAACATCTGCAGAATGCTTCAAAAGTACCTGAACTGCTTCCTAAAACATATGAAGATATACAAGACAAATGAGTTAACAGCTTTAGAAATTGTACACACATGAAGGAAATAAAATTTCTTGAGAAAATAAAAATAGTTCTGGCAGAACCTGCTATAAACAAGCCAGAAAACAAAATAGCTTGAACTAAAGGCAGTACTCAGAGCCATGCAAGATACATCAAAATAAAACATTCCCTTTCTCTATCCTCCAATTAAAGGCACAAAAATCAGTCTCTATCAAAATGTACAAGAAATACTGACAAATATCCTTCAAAAACATTCATTACTAATATTGCTTTTCTAGATGGTGAGATACAATTAATTTATACTTTCAAAGCTTTAAAAAGTAGATTTATCACTTTGCCATTAAATATATAAAAATTTAAACATACTACTTCCCAAAGTATTCCACATGCTATATTTTACAAAATGAAAAATCACTAGGATCTAATTCATTAGAGAGAGAGTGAAAGAGAGGGAGGGAGGGGAGGGGAGGGGAGGGAGGGAGGGAGGGAGGGAGGGAGGGAGGGAGGGAGGGAAGGAGGGAGGGAGGGAGGGAGGGAGGGAAGAAGTCTTTGTTGTGATGCTACCTGGTGGGAAAGTTGGTGTTAACAAGGCAAATTAAGAATTTACCATTCAAAGGGATTGGTCTCCCAGAAGCACAAGAAAAATGTCACAAAACATCCATAAACTGGACTCATGGCAAAATCGAAAGGAATCCAGTATGCCATCAATATTAAGCAATATAATCAGAACTAAACGTAGCAAAATTTTTCTCCTTACAGTGATAATCCTATTTTTGGCAGATGAACAACAAACTACATATGAAATGAAAAGGACCAGAACCAAATCACCTCAGTTCTGTCATTTACAAGGTATAACTATTCAAGTCTAGTAAAACTGACCCTTGGTTTTCTTATCAGTAAAGAGGGGAAAGAGCACCTGTCCATCACTCATCTCAAGTTTGCTATGAAGCAAAAAAACCTAACGTACATAAGATTGTTCAAAAGATTAAAATAACTAACTATGCAAAGTAGCAAGGAAGACTAAGCAAAATAGTATTATTCATGATTTGCACATAGCCTTTGAAATAAAAAGCAATCAGAACTGCTGAAATATGGGAACCAGCGCAAGGCTGGCAAAAGACTGGAGAGACGCCCATCAATCTATCAACCTGCTGAGTAGCTAAGTAAAGACATATGGAGGCCTGCCCTGTGACCCCACAATTCCAATCCAGCTATTTACCCAAGAGAAATTTTAACAAGACCCATCTAAGAATGTTTTTATTTATTTTATTTTTTATTTTATTTATTCATAAGAGCCAAAAACAAGAAGTGTAAATGTCCACTTATAGGAAAATAGATAAACTGTTGTACATCCATACAGGAAACACTACTCGGCAATAAAAAGAAATGAACCACTAATGTACACAACAATATGACTAATCTCAAAAGAAGTCAAGACATTAAGAGTACATACTGTATGATTCCATTTTTATAAAATTCTAGAACAGGCAATTCTAGAACAGGCAATTGAGAGGTGCCTCTGGGGACAGGAGGGACTGACTGAAAAGCGACATGAGGGAACGTGCTGGAGTGATGGAATCTTCTAAATCTAGATTGGGAGAAAGGTTACATGGGTGTATACATTTGCCAAAACTCAACATTACACACTTAAAGTCTGTGCATTTTACTGTAAATTATATTTCAATTAAGAAAAAGGAATATAGGGAAAAAGATACACAGAGGAATATATACTCAGAATCGTGGAGAACAAAGTACAAACACTGTCAGGATTCTCAATCTTCATCCTCAAGAAGGGTATTTTGTGACTTAGGGAGTAACACTAATACCATCCTGGGAAATAGATGTACTAGAAAATAATTAAAAACAAAATGAAGAATTTATAATTGGATAAACTAGGCAAATACAGCATACTATAGATGCCAGGCTTGCCTTAATTATTTCCAACTGGAATTCACAACGCATACCTTTAAGTTTCTGAAAAGTGTATGGAATACTTATGTTCCATCAGCAAGAACAGAAAAATCAAAGCTATACTTTCGTTTCACAGAAAAACAAGAATAAATCCAGTTTATGGTTGAGGGTGGGTGAGATGGCACCTAAAGAAGGCTGTAAACACAACGACTAAGACTGTTTGGACCCTGGGTCCACTGCTGGGGACACTTAATTGTGTACCCCACAATTCGTGTCAAAGTCCTAACCACCCCCCACCACAAAGCGGTAAAGTTAAATGAGATGATAAGGGAGAGACCCTAACCTGATCAGACTGATGGCATTCTAAGACAAGGAAGAGGGAGAGACAGATTCCCCCCTCCCTGACCAAATGTGAGGACACAGTGAGAAGGCAGCCATCTGCAAGCCAGGAAGAGAGTCCTCATCAGAAACTGACCCTGCTGGACCTTCATCTGAGACTTCTAGCCTCCAGTCTGTGAGAAAAAACATTTCTGTTGTTTAAGCCACCCAGTCTATGGTATTTTGTTATGGCAGCTGAGCTGACTAATACATCCATCATTTACTACTCAGAATAATATACGTCAGTGCCATATCACAATAGCAGTGATCTTTGAAAATTTAGAGAAAACTAAAGAACTCTCTAAAGACAGGAGATTCAAAAACAAAAACAAAAACAAAAATTTTAAAAGGTAAATTTCTGGAAATTACAAACCAATGAGCCTGATGTCTTACCCTAGTAAAATTCTAGATTTTATTAGCAACACATTACAAGCATTTAGAAAAAAAATGTAGAGATAACCAAGGATATAGTTTTACTAATGACAGAATTACCATAGTAACCTTGATCCCGATTTTTCCATTATTAGAGGGTATGCATGTGTAAGAAATGCTGCAGGTGTGCCTTGACTTCAAACAAACAAGTAATACCCTATGACACTGATTTAAATAAGATTAAGAAATATGGGGGTGGGGTGATAACAAAAGGTTAACTAATTATATCCAAAGAGTATTTATTTATTCATAGCTTAGGGTCAGGCACAGGGAAAAGAAGGGCTACCGCATTCCAAATAAACATAATGTTTGGGTGAACCACTAATACCTCACATGATAATATATTTTAAACTCAGTTATCTTGATAGAACTAAAATGTTAATTCCTGGAGTTAGGTTAAAGAAATAAATGCATATCCTTCAGAGGATCCAGTGTTATGTGGATGGATAGACAGATAGATAAATAAATAAATAACACACACACACACACACACACACACACACACACACTCACACTCACAAAGCCCTAATATTCAGAAACTGATTTATTCAGAAGAATACTCAGCATTTATGGAGAGCTAGATTGTATGCTACACTTCAAGATTGACAGTCACAAACCAGTGGTGGAGAAAAGATGCGGCAGCCAGACAATATGACCGGGTGCATGGAAACCATGTCACGGAAGGAGAGCTGGGGAACTTGGTATAGTTAACCCGAAGCAGTCTTTCTAAACCCAAGTTCAGTGAGGGAATTAAGCCTTAAGACATCCACTGTCTGTGAGGAGTTAACTTCCTTACTATGCATCTTCAGCGATGCTAGTCATCTCTGTCCTTGGGAGAAGTGAGAAAATAGTCAATCATCTTCTGTAGAGCTTACTTCTCTCAAAAACATAAACCAAAAGCTACCTAAAATTTTGCCTTTTTATATACCCCTTTGCGGTTATGTTTTCTATTAAATGAAGTAAGTAATGTAAGTATAGCTTTCTTTTGCTCTTAGGATATGACAAGAATAATTAAAAGAACACCAGTGAAACTGATAATCTTGACTAGGTTTCCTAGCAGTTTTCCTAATCATGGCATTTTCCTTTTAAAAGAAAAATAATCCTTAGGGCTCAGGGTTTACAGAAGTTATATTTTTATGGAATGGTTACATTTTACAGCTGTTTCCCATAATCCTGCAGAATAGTAGTAATACTACATAGCCTAGTAGTTTTTAGGATGAAAAGCCTAAACCTTTTTTAGGTTGAAAAGCTTAAACTTAAACTTATTAGGATCTGTTGCTTTCTAACCTACAGCTTGCCCTTAAGTTCAAGCCACGTACAGAGTTTTAAAAAATCAGCAGTTAGGTCTCTGGGTAGAACCTGCAATCTGCCTTTAACATTAATTATTTTTTTAAAGAATCTTTGGCCTGTTTTATAATCTCTACAAATATACAAAGTGTTCTTTCTGATGATTTAATTTGACAAAACTCCACTAAATTTAATAGTCATATTTCCAAGAGTCATACCAAAAAATAGGTAAGTATGACTAATTTATCAATAGGTTGCCATGATGGCAATGTTTATCTTCCTTAACCGCCTTTATTTAAAGAAACTTCACTGCAAGAGGGCTAACCACTAACTTAAAAACATTACCATGAATTTCAGAGTTCAAAGTATTTTGGTTAATAGGTCTTAGTTTTCAGAATTCCCAGATTTGCCCAAGATCACACAGCTAGAAAGTGGCAGGTGATATCTGAAGCCAGTGTCTCCTGATCCAAGTCCCACAGTTCACTAGCTGTAGCCACCAAGGACCACCGTCCTCTCCCGATCCAGAGGCTTATGGTCAACAGACCGCCTCTGTCACACCGCAGCATTTACAGTCCCTCCCTTCCAGCCACCTTCTCCTCCACTCCTCTTCACTCACCCAACTCTCATTTGGGGTTCAAGGTGTACTTCGAAATGAGGAATACAAAGAAGAATGAACAGAAAGGAGCACCCCCAGTTTCTCCTGGGGAAACATCCTCCCAAGGCATGTGTTCCCCTTCTCTCTCCAGAACTATCTGGCCCCATGATGGGGAGAAGCAGCAGTAGCCACCCTCCCTCGTCTCCCACAATTTGAATAACTGAAGAAAACATTAATTTATACAGTCCCACCTTTTATTTAAAAAATGTTTTCAACTATCGTAAGATAGGTAAAAGGGGTGCTTTGGGCACAATGCATCTGTAAAAAGTACCCAATCCATTTTAGAAAGGCAGTAAAATGACAGAAAAAAAGAGGGTCCAGGTATTTGTGTCATCTCTGCTACTCAACAGCTGAGTGGTTCTGGCAAATTATTAACTACACAGTTCCTTAAAATATCTATCCTACAAGGATGTTATGAGGACTAGAAGATATGACAAATATAAAAATGAACTTTCTCCCAAAATGTCAGTTATCTTGAAGGTCAAACAATACACAGGATTATAAATAAAAAGGAATTGTTCTTCCTCATAAGACACCTAACATATTTTAAGATTGTATTTAGAACTGGCAACATGTGAGATCAAGTAATGTTTCTGAAACTAATTTCAGTGTTTACCTAAACAATATTTCATTTAGTCATTACACACTGCTGAGATTATTTCTTGACCACAACCAGCAGAACCTCTGCAACATGTCTATTAGGCTACTGTGAACCAGTCAGCAGAGAAAAGCCTTGAGGAGGAATTTGTAAGATAGAAAAACACCTGCTCTCTTGTAAGAAGTACAGAAGCAGGGTTTTCTATTCTCTGCCACTTCAGACTCTCCAAGAGGCCTTAGTCACAAAAGGAAAATGGAACAATTAACTTGGTTTGAAGAAATTCCAAAGTAAAGTGACCAGTCTAGGTATTTTCAGTTGCTTTTTCCTTTTTTGAAAATACAGAATTTGAATATGGACTCATAGGCAGGCCTACTTAATGATTTTATATACAAAATATTTACTAAGAGAAATTTCATACCTCACTACAAGATGCAACTGCTCTGTGTAAAGGTGTCAACCATTTGTTGTCTTTGGCATTAACTCTAGCTCCTGCAACAAGAAGAAAAAAATAAATTGAAATATTTTACATAAAATATTTTAAGTAAATATCCTGAAATACTAGTTATATATAGTCCAAATTGGATAAATAACAACTGAAAATGTAGTACTTCATTTTTATACTTTCTGCTAATAAATCACCCTTAAATTACAAAACAAAACTATCCTTTTTAATTGATATAATTATCCAGTAAGGTACTAGCTCTTTTTATTAAAAATCAAAGAAACATCATTTTATATATAGTCTAGAAAAGCCACCTTTATACAGAGCACATCCAAAATGAAAATCAGACCCCAATGTAGAATTTGTGTTAAAAACCTCAAATACTTAAATACATGAATAAGAATACTAAGACATAAAACGTAGACCATTACAAAGTCTTCATTATAATTCTTTACTAATGAATGTATCATGTTATAATGCAATACAGTAATATCAAAATAGTTCTCCAGTATTGATTAAAAATGCTTTAGTACTATAAAGTTATTTTATAAATGGATACAATGGCTATAAACTTAGGGGAAAATACTGAGAAAGGAAATGAACCAATGCACATGTCTTTCCATGTTATACCTAAAGTTCTAAAGTAGTAATAATTAAAACAAATCAACTATGTATTTTTTGTTTAAAAATCATTAAGTCAATGGACACAAATTTTCCTTAATAGAATGGAAATACAATTTAGTAAGACAATAAGTGTATTATGTAATTTGAGGGGGAAAAAAATCTATCACCTATGTAAAATCCACTGATTTGGTGCTTAAATCCCCACCAAACAGAAGCAGCACACCGTGGGATCACTCTACGTAGAGAGAAACCACCTTGACTCTCAGGACTAGAGGAACTTGCAACAGGTCCTGCACTATGAGCAATCCTAGATTTACATCTAGAATAATAACTAGCTAAGTGAGAAGAGGCTTTAGGAACCTAGTCCAACCTCCATACTTTCTAGATGATGAAATGCTGGTACAAGCAAGCAGCTCACCGCCAGAGTCAACTATAGCAGAACCAAGGATAGAACTCAGACATCCTAATGTTTACATTGTTTTGAGTGTGAGGTTCTACGTAATAATCAAGTGCAGTGACTCCAAGTTACAGCCCGAATAACCTCTAGCTATAGGTCCCTAACTAGCTATATGATCCCTCTGAACCTACATTTCTTCATCTATAAACCAGATCCCCTAATACCTTGTTACAAAAATTAACAGGGGAGTTCCCTGGTGGTCCAGTGGTTAGCACTCCGAGCTTCCAACGCAGGGGGCATGGGTTCAATCCCTGGTCAGGGAACTGAAATCTCACATGCAGCACGGCACAGTCAAAATACAAACAAACAAAAAACCAACAAAAAAGATTAACATACAAACCAATGTACCTAGTACATGTAGCACGGATACATTAGAGGTAGATTTTTTAAGTCTGAATGTGAGAGAAAATGAATGAAAGGCAGGTGTAGGAAATCATCCACAAGTGCAGCAGTTGAAGCTGAACTCTGTGTGGGCAGGGCCAGTGAATCATGAACCAGCAGGAGAGCTTTCAAGATTGCTTAAAGCTGTGGGAGAAAGAAAGGGAGTCAGCAAGATAAAGAACCAGCCAGAGGGACTTCCCTGGTGGCAGAGTGGTTAAGAATCCGCCTGCCAATGCAGGGGACACGGGTTCGAGCCCTGGTCTGGGAAGATGCCACATGCCGCAGAGCAACTAAGCCCATGCGCCACAACTACTGAGCCTGCGCTCTGGAGCCCACAAGCCACAACTACTGAGCCCGCGTGCCTAGAGCCCATGCTCCGCAACAAGAGAAGCCACCACAATGGGAAGCCTGCACACCACAACAAAGAGTAGCCCCACTCGTCACAACTAGCGAAAGCCCACGTGCAGCAATGAAGACCCAACACAGCCAATTAAAAAAACAACAACAACCCAGCCAGAGACAGTGGTATATTAATGTAATAAACATATGAACAACTACTGGCCAGGTTCTGTGGAGACCGAAATGGTGAAAAGAAGCTTTTCTGACCACAATAAAGTCAGCATTTGTTTTGGGTAAGAGCACAAACACTTGAAATGTTCACGGGTCAGAAAGTTGGAGCCCTAGAGACAGTGAAGAGGCTCCTTCCTTCTCCCCATTTATCACTTGGAACTTCAGTGGTTCTCTATAATTCCTGTACGTCTTTCTATGATTTTGTATTTATGTGCACAGTAGGGGGGCAGGTCCTGGCATTAAGGCCAGAAGGGTAGTGACACAGACACTCAAAAGACACAAGTACCCCGGAAAGACAGAAGTAGAGAAGAATGAGGCCTGAAAATGGGCCTCCAACAAATGGGAAGGGTCAGAAGTCTGATTCAAGGCATTAACCAACAAGGAAATAGAATGTGGCTGTCACAAAAAATGAGGATGATCTCTACGTGCTGATAAAGATCTGAGAAATAAAAAGTAAAAATAGGGTTTCCTTGGTGGCGCAGTGGTTGAGAGTCCACCTGCAGTTGCAGGGGACACGGGTTTGTGTCCCTGGTCCAGGAAAGATCCCACATGCCGTGGAGCGGCTAGGCCTGTGAGCCATGGCCACTGAGCCTGCGCGGCGGAAGCCTGTGCCCCGCAACAGGAGAGGCCACAACAGTGAGAGGCCCGCGTGCCGCAAAAAAAAAAAAAAATGTAAAAACAGCAATAAGTGAGAGCTGTATGAATAATATTCTTTACTTTTACATAGAAAAAGGAAGAGTTAAGTATCTATATTTACATTTGCAAAAGGAAACCCTGGAGGAAAGCTAAGACATTAAGAACAGCGGTTGCCTATGTGTTTGCATTGGTGGTGGGGGGCAATAAGAATTGGATGATGTGATGGGGAACTAGGGTAGAAAGGCAACTGCGCTGTAAGCTGTATACCTTTAAAGGTGTGTATATTTTAATTCGGAAATGAAACTGAAATACTACATGTTCAAAAAGTGAAATGTACTGAAGAGGAAATGAAATGAAAGGAGTGGTCATGAAAAAACACTCCAAGAATTTGGCTTCAAGTGCAAAGAAAAAATTGGAAAGCAGGAAGAGGGTGAAGATAGTCTGTCTTTCTTTTGGAAATGGGTTATCAGATATACAACTGAAGGAAGAAAATCTAATATTTATGGTGCATTTGGCAGCCCAAAGTAAAAAACCTGCTTGCTTCATTCTTCCATTTTAAGTTACAATAATTAACTAATTAATTAAATCGTCTTTCTTTCTCTTTTAATAAAAAATTCAAAGTTAATTTTATCAAAAACATGAGTGACTATAACAAATAATCCACTAGTGGCTTAATGAGGACACATCATGCTGCCACTTGCAACTAGTAGACAACTTGATAAAAAATTTGGCTTGCTCTTTTTTAAAGATTCTAAAGATACTTAACTGCAGGAAGATCAGCACAATGGAATTTTAGACATCTAATCATATCCTATCTCAGAAGACACTTGTGTTAAGTCATCTTCTAGTAACACTAATCAGATATTTTAATTCCTTGGAAATTAAAGGTCAAGTATGTGAGTAATGGTTGAGCTATCTCTAAGGACACAATACAACAAATATCTCCCCTGCCCACATGGGTAAATTAGTATGTGCCTTATATATTAACAGACGAACATGGCATAGCAAGGTCCATTATAAGAGCAGCAGTTGGCTGCACAATGAAAAATGGCTTAAGAACAATAAACATGGCAGTGCACATCAGACGTCCAGGCTACCAGAGCTCATCTCATGTGAGCTCTCTGAAGGTAACCAGACTTCTGTTCCACACAGAGCTCCAAAATTAGCTACATATTCATATACACACTACAAAGTAATTCCAGTAATGGAAAAGACATTTCCAGAGTAAAGTAACTAATCCAACAGCTGAAAACTAGCCACAAAGAAGATGAAGACAGGAAAAAGAGAAGGAGAGGGGAGGGAGAGAGAGAAGGAGATGGGGAGGGGAGAGGGAGAGAGAGGCGGGGGATGGAGGGAGACAGAGAGGAGGAAGAGGGGGAGGGGAACAGACCTAGGGGGAAGGGGAGAGAGTGGGAAAGGGGAAGATGGGGAGGGAGAGAACGAAGAGGGAGGGAGGGAGGGCAGGAAAAGAAAGAAATCCTATCCACTGAAAACACAAAATAGTCTTCCTAGAGAGAAATAAAACCAAATGTAACAGCTCCAGTAGCATCATCACAGGCTCTCTACCTGGCAGAGTATAATATTTGTGATTCCAAAGGATGATCTTAAGTCACAAGACTTAAGTTTCTCTCAAGAAAAGATTAATTTCTTTACTATTTCCTAATCATTAAAACAGGAAAGAACATAAAATAGCAGCGCCATCTCAATTGCTGCAGTCAGGCTACCGGGAGACCCTGTGGTAGGAGAAGCACTGCTGTGGAAGCTGCAGACAAGACAGCAATTTGCAGATGATGTCACTGATGACCACTGCAAACTGACACCCAAAGAAAGCCTCCTGAGTGCTAGCAGCGTATCTAGAAAAACCCAAGGTTGTTATGCCCCACTGTATAAATCAAAGACTGTCTTTACTAGACTCCCTTTCACCCACAAATCTATCAAATGTACATCAACTGAGCTTTCCCTGAAGAAGAACAAGCAGCCAGAACCTACGTCTCATCAAATATCTGAATTTGGATTCACCTTTCCAGAACAGAGATGTGATCAGATTTCCAATACGTTAAAAGCAAAAAGAAAACAAGCAAGCAAAAATCAACTGCAGGGTCATCCAAACAGCTTGGTTGTATCCATTTGATACCACAGTTAGATTATACAGAAAAATCCAGATAACCTTCTTCCTTTCACCCAATCTTTTCATTTACTAATTCACACATATAAAATATATTCTGAAACAATAGCTTTTTAAAAGAAAAAACATATTTAAGGTAAAATTTCTTCCAAAATTAGATACATGTCTACTACATTTAGAGATAAAACGAAAGTAATTTTAAAAAATAAAAAAATCTGGTTCACTTTTATCAGTCTAGCCTGGGCTCTTGCCAGCAATGTAGCTGAAGAGAGGTCTGAACATATGAGGAGGCAGTCAGGGGTCAGCGGATGGAGCCCAGGAGTAAGACCTGTGATCTAATAATGGCTCTGTAACCAGCAGGCTGTGTGACCTGGGACTGCTCCTCATATGCCTACGCCTTCATTTTGGTAATAATAATCCTTGTGTGTGCATGCCCATGCGCGTCTCTGTCTGTCTCTCTCTCAAGGGAGGCTAGGCCCCAGGTTAAAAGAACACAGGGAGCACCTGTTTCTGAGCTCTACAAAGTCAGGCACCAAATCACAAGTGTCCCATGTGACTCTAGGTCTCATTCCGCAAGAAGACTAATTCACCTGCTTTCTCCCTAATCTGATCACTCACCAAGATCTGCCAATTCTTTGATTTTTGAACCTCAGTTATCAGTAAAATAAGAGCTGTGGTAAATGATCTCTACGATCCATTTCCAGTGATAATATTCTACCCTATTTTGAAATACTGAGAATAAGTTATTTCATGCTTATTAAATACCTTGCCTGACTTTAACATTAAATAGGTAAGATAATATCTTTATAATCAATGCCAGGGATCTTCAAATTACAGCCCACAGACTGCCAGCCACCTATTTTTAAATAAAGTTTTACTGCAACATAGCTACACCTATTCACTTACGTGTTAAATAAGTAGCTTTCGCATCACAGGAGTAGAGATGAGTAGTTGCCAGTGTGTCTGTATGACCCTTCACATAAAAAGTCTATCAGCCTCTGATCTAGGCGAAGCACCTGAGATTTAATGCTATTAAAATTATTTCTATTTTCCTATTTGTTTGTAATAATTATAGTCCCACTAATAATTTTCTAAAACTTCTGTTTGCAGAGCATAGTCTTTTTCTCTGCTCCTAAGCCACAGAGGAGATAGTCCCTATACAGTGAGCTGGGCCAGGAGCCAAGTACTTTTAGCACTCTTCCCAAACTGGAAATAATGCTTTCCTTTGGCTGTCTACCAAAATCAGTGGCAAAAGCTTCAGATTCCGTTTTCAGGTTGGGAGAAGAAGGAGCAAAAAGCAAGTACATTTCCACTTTTCCACCTGTGATGCTAGACCACCCCCCCACCACCAAGCTAGTGCACTGTATCATTTAAGAGGGTGTTATGGATATATAGATATTGTCGGTTGAACTGTGTCCCCACCACCAAATTCATATGCTGAAGTCCTAACCCGAGCACCTCAGGGTCTTCACAGAGGTAATTAAGTTAAAATGAGGTGTTTTTTTTTTAGCATGGGCCCTAATGCAATATGACTGGATCCTTATAAGCATTAGAAATTTGGACATAGACATGTACCGATGGAAGACACAAGAAGGCGGTCATCTACAAGCCAAGGAGAAAGTCCTAGAACAGATCCTTCTCTCACAGCTTTCAGAAGAAACTGACTCTGCCAACACCTTGATCTTGTACTTCCAGCTTCCAGAACTGTGAGAAAATAAATTTTGTTGTTTAAGCCACTCATCTTGTAGTAATTTGTGATGGCAGCCCTAGTAAACTTATATACCAACACTGCAGTCTTTCAAACGTCACACACTTTAGGTCTAATTCTTATTACCAGAAACACAGTATACATATTTCCTTATTAAGAACTTTATTTTCTATAAAAGGCCAATTAAATGATTAATACAACACATTATTTAACCACCTAACACATGCTATAAACAGCCTGAGGTACTGGTAAACCTATGTTTGAAAAATATAAGCATTACACGAATAGCTCCCATAAAAATATCTATATTTAGGCAGCCAGTAAATTTAGTCCTTAAAACAGAAGTTCTTCAACAAAAGTTATTTTCTATACAAATTTTACTAAATGCTAAGTAGATGGGGGTGGGTAGAGTGTAGAGGGGAGCACAGTTCAGACTGCAGCAGAGTTAAGAGTCAGATAGCCTGAACTCCACAGTCAGATAGCCTGGGTCTGACTTACTATGCTGGCTCTAGCTTTTATTAGCAGTATAACTTTCAGCCAGTTATCACATCTCTAAATGCTTTCGCTTCCTTTATCTATAATAATACCTTCAGAGTTGAGGATAAGATGAGGTCATAAATGAAAAAGCTAAATTTAACACAGTACTTGAGATATAGTAAGCACTCACTGCTTCCAATTACTTTGCTCCATTCAATAATAATTGTAAGAGTAATTCTACTAGACTCTAGTGTTACTATATAGATTCTACGGAAGGATTCACTTGTTTGATTACATATAACATGTCAAAAGTTATACCCCTCATCCATGAATCTTAAAAATGCATCATGGACATCAAGTGAAGTTTCTTCAGGAAGGCTACCAATTCGACTAAAAGAGCGTGTTTGTGTGAATGTCCTTTTGCCCCCTTCTCTCCACTGTTTGTGTCCTAGAATCCCTATCTAACACCCTTTTAGATGATCTAGAGGTCATCCACAGGAGACTCTCCCTTTATAACACAGAAGAACAAGGTAAGGCTGTGCTACAGGAGAGATCAAGCAAGAATCTTCATTATTTATTTTTTAAAGGTTTTTTTTTTAATTATGTGTAACACAAAGTTATTTAAATCAATAAATTTTTAAGGAATTTCGAATGTTCTGATTCTTTCCACTGCCAATCACCTTAGTTCCTCCAAACTCATAATCTTCAAGATAAAACAGCCTTTTCAAAAAGAAGCTATCATGTGAGTCAGCCCACAATTCTTTTATTTAGGCTTCTTTGATCTCCAATGAAATATGGACACACTTCAAAATTCCCCACCTGTAATCTTTGGGATCCAATTTCCTCAAGCGATTTACTTTAGGACCGTGTTTAGGGTCAGGCGATGGATCTGCCTGGTTCTGAATTTGACACCCTCTAAAAATGTATTAGGTTCAAATCATATTCACTCCTAAGCCATCGCACCTTAGAACAGTACAGATCATTGGGATATGCCAATACTTAAGATAAAAAGTTTGTCAGGTTTTTCATAGTTTACTTGGCAGCTCTGTCTTGTAGTTCTTTCTCACAGATCTAACAGGTAGTTCTATGAGTAAAGGAAACCACACAGTTAATCTATGAGGCGTTTTTTGCCCCTCCCTACTCCAAACAGATGTTCTGGAAAAAGCATATTCCTCAATGACATATAATGGCAGTCCAGTGGTTAGGACTCCACGCTTTCACTGCTAACAGCCCGGGTTCAATCCCTGGTAGGGGAACTAAGATCCCACAAGCTGCATGGTGTGGCCAAAAAAAAAAAAAAAAAAAACAAAAAACCTTAAAGGATTCAGCACAGGACTAGAGCAAAAATATACAAAAGCAGAGTAAACTGAGCAGAATACAGTTAATAGGTAAATATATTTGAAAGAAATTATCCCAGGAAAGGAGAGGAAGAATTTGTGAACTACTCTTTATACACAACTTCAGAGAAATTAAGTTCTGAACAGAGACCTCAAAGAAAAGCTCCAAGAAAGAGGTAAAACAATGCAAAGAGATGAGAGCTGGCAGATCAGGAAAGAGAAAAGGAAAATAAAGCAATCAAAGATAAAAGCCTAGAAACAACAAAAAGCAGAGCAGACATGTCTTACAACACAGTCAAGAATCTGAAGCCACAGCCAGAGTGAATCTTTAAAAAACTAGGTCAGCCTCTGTCCCTCCACCTAAAACTCCCCATTGGTTTTCCACATCACTTTAAGGGCCAAAGCAAGTATTTACCTGGAACACCCCCAACCTCTGCTTTACCTCCTACTGCTTTTTTCACTTGCCTCCAAACATGCTACACCTCACGGTGTTTGTTCTTGCTAATCTCTTAATTTCCAGTAAACATCTGCACCATATGCAAGGCTCGCTTCCATATTTGCTTATCTCCTCGAATGTCACTGAATCCTTTCCTGATAACCCAACACAAAATAGCAACTGATCCCCACCCAACATACCATTCCTTTAATTTTTCCATAGCAATTATCAACACATGACAAACTATATATTAACTTGCTACTATCTCCCCCATTAAAACATAAACTCCATAAAGGCTGGGACTTCATTTATTTTATTCACTGCTCTACCACAGCACCTAGAATGGTACCTGCTACGCAGCCAGGCTCATTAAGTATTTGTTGAATGAATGAAGGATAGGTAAAAGGAAATAACTTAAAACTAAATTTAAAGACAAAATTACAATCAGAAAATAGCTGATAAAGACAGATGAAGGATATCCATTTTAGTAGCAAAACACACTGCACAAAAATTTACTGACAGAAAAACACACGGAAATAAAACATGTAAAGATGCAATGAAAGATATAAATGAAATAAAAATCCGAATTTCAAAACTAAAAGTGTACATTCACATAATGCCCTAGCAAAAAGAATCAAGAGATTTAGCCTAGGAAAGTTAGCATGAATTTCAGGGATAAAGAATTGAATCCTACAGGCATCCAGGCAGAAGAGAATGGACTATGGTGGTGGAAAGTGTAATGGGGGGATGGAATGTAAGCAGAGAGGAGCTCAATTCAAGACTTTCACTCGCTAGAAGACAGTGGAGTAACATCTACAATATTGAAAGGAAAAAGCATAAATTGAGAATTTTATAACTAGCTTATCTACCCTTCAACTAAATAAAAAAAAAGAAATGGTCCAAAATAAATAAGATACCACAGAATACAATATCCATGAGCTCTTACAGAAAATATAAAAACAAAAACTACTTGATGATGAGGTCTATTTAACCAAGAGACATCAAAATTTTAAAACCTGGGAATAGAGAAGCTATGAATAAGGACAGAGTGTGTGTGATAAAACAGCGGGAATTATGATTACAAATTAAACTGTAACGTCGTAATTCTTGACAATGGAAACACAAGAGTGAAACAAATTACAAAACGTTACTTCCTAACTTCTCACCACAGTAAATCAGAAAACCACCAAAACCTGAAACATAAACATCCATGATCATCGAAGTACACGGCTCTAAGGAACGATCAATTTCTTTATATTCTTCACTTTTCGTTTTAGAGAAATATTTTAGGAACTATTTATTCCTTGCCATGGATACCAAAGTAGTTTTTATAATATGAAATTATAGTAATTTACTTTATTGTGTGTTCTTATTGGAGCATACCATGACTTTTGTATAATGCAAGAGCTAAATGGAGATTATTATTTCACATTGCTTAATTTTCTTAAGATTACACTAAAGTTAACCTAATTACTATTGTAACATGTCATTGGTAACTAACATGAAGGGTAAGAACAGTCTACCCTAAACTTTTCAGTAACAATTTTCATTACTAATTACAAACAAATTAGCCTAATGTTGTTGTCTACTTTCCCGTTCATGTATTTAATTCTCTTCTTTAGGGAATTATCAGGTAAAACACTTAGTTTCAATTCTAATGTATAACTTATTAAAAATTCATTCAATACAATTATAAGGCTATTTTGAAATCGGGGTATGTAAATTAGTGTATAACTTGGGCCTCAACAACCATGGCATTCAAACCAAATTTAAGCAGAACCCGTGAAACACTACTACAGAACCTCAAGAGTGTACATATACTGTTTGAAGACTACTGTTCTGGGTAATAATTATTTTCCCCCCAGTTTTATTATATAATTAACATATAACATAGTTTAAGATGTAGAACAAAATGATATGACATATAATATAGAAATGATTACTACAATAAGTTAACATCCATCACCTCACATAGTTAAAATTTTTTTCTTGTGATGAGACTTTTAAGCTTGCATCCCCAGAACTATCTTATAACTAGAAGTTTGTACCATTTGACCACCTTTACTCATTTCCTCCACCCCCCACTTGTCTACCTCTGGCAACAACCAATCTATTCTCTGTTTCTATCAATTTGGTTTTTGTAGATTCCACATGTAAGTGAGATTATGAATTATTTGTCTTTCTCTGACTTATTTCATTTAGCATAATGCCCTCAAGGTCCATCCATATTGCTGCAAATGGCAGGATTTGCTTCTTTTTTTACAGCCAAATAATATTTCAATGTATGCATTTACCACATCATCTTTATTCATCCATTGACATACATTTAGGTTGTTTCCATGTCTTGGCTATTGTGAATAATGCTGCAATGAACATGCCTGTATCTCTTTGAGATGGTAATTTTGTTTCCTTTGGATATACACACAGAAGTGGGTTTGCTGGATCATATATGGCAGTTCTATTTTTAATTTTTTGAGGAACCTCCATACTGTTTTCCGCGGTGGCTATACCAATTTATATTCCCACCAACAGGGGTTTTCCTTTTCTCTACATCCCTACTAATACTTGTTAATGCTTGTTTCTTTTTTTTAATGATAGCCATTCTAACAAGTATGAGGTGGTATCTCATTGTGGTTTTGCTTTGCACTTCCCTGATGATTAGTGATGTTGAGCACTTTTTCATGTACCTTTGGCCATATCTCTGTCTTCTTTGGAAAAATGTGTATTCAGTCCCTCTGGCTGACTTTTAACCAGATTGGTTTGTCTGTTTTTTGCTGAGTTATATGAGTTCTTTATATATTTTGGATATCAATCCCTTATTAGATATATAATTTGCACATTACTTTCTCCTATTCTGTAGGTTGCCTTTTCATTTTGTTGGTTTCCTTTGCTATGCAGAAAGAAGCTTTGTTGTTTGATATAGTCCCACTTGTTATATCTGATTTTGTTTTCTTTGTTTTTAGTGTCAAATCTAAAATATCATCGCCAAGACTGAGTCCAAGGACCTTACCTTGTATGTTTTCTTCTATGAGTTTTATGATTTGGGGTCTTATGTTCAAGTCTTTAACCCATTTTGAGTTGATTTTTGTGTATGGTGTAAGATAGTTGCCCAGTTTTCCCACCACCATTTATTGAAGAGATGGTCCTTTCCCCATTGTCTATTCTTAGCTCCTTTGCCTTAATCGATCACAACATGCACAAGTTTATTTTGGGGCTCTCTTTTGTTCCACTGATCTCTGTGTCTGTTTTTATGCCAATACTATACTGTTTTGATTATTACAGCTCTGTGATACAGTTTAAAAATCAGGAAGCTCCAGTTTTAATGTTCTTTCTCAAGAATGCTTTGGCTACTTGGGTCTTTGTGGTTCCATACATATTTTACGATTGTTTTATTCTACTTCTGTGAAAAATGCCACTGGAATTTTGACAGGGATTGCACTGAACCTGTAGGTTGCTTTGGGTAGTATGGACATTTTAACAATATTAATTCTTCCAATCCACAAGCACGGAATATCTTTCCATTTCTTTGTGCCTTCCTCAATTTCTTTCATCAATGTCTTATAGTTTTCAGTGTACAGCTCTTTCACTTCCTTGGTTAAATTTATTCCTAGGTATTTTACTCTTTTTGATGCAATCATAAATGGAACTATTTTATTAATTTCTCTTTCTGATAGTTATTAGTATATACAAGCACACAGATTTTTGTATATTGATTTTGGATCCTGCAACTTTACTAAAATTGTTTATCATTTCTAATAGTTTTTTGATGGAGTCTTTATAGTTTTCTATATGTAATAAGTCACCTGCAAAAAGAGACAGTTTACTTCTTCCTTTCCAATCTGAACACTTTTAATTTATTTTTCTTGCCTAACTGCTATGGCTAGGACTTCTAGGACTGCTGAAAAAGTGATCAGACTGGGTATTCTCACCATGCCCCTGATTTCAGAGGAAAAGGTTTCAGCTTTTCAGCTTTAAGTATGTTTGCTGTGGGCTTGCCATATATGGACTTTATTATGTTGAGGTTTAGTCCCTCTATACTTACTTTGTTCAGAGTTTTTACCATGAGTAGGTGTTGAATTTTGTCAAATGCTCTTTCTACATCTATTGAGATGATCATATGATTTTTAGCCTCATTTTGTTAAGGCGTGTATCACATTGATTGATTTGTGGAAGCTGAACCATCCTTGCATCCCTGTAATAAATTCCACTTGATCATGAGGTATGATCCTTTTAACGTATTGTTGAATTTAGTTTATTAATATTTTATTAAAGATTTTTGCATCTATGTTCATCTGGGAAATTGGGGTGTAACTTCCTTTTATTGTAGTGTCTTTTTCTGATTTTGGTATCAGGGTAATGCTGACCTCAAATGAGGTTGGAAGCATTCCTTCCTCTTCAAATTTTGGAACAGTTTGAGAAAGATAGGTATTAACTCTTCTTTAAATGTTTGATAGAATTCACCTGTGAAGCCATCTGGTCCTGGATATATTATTAAAGCAGAATATGCCTCAATTAAGAGGAAGCATTATTTTTCTCTTGAACCTCCTCAGTTCTTACCTCTAGTAAATTTCAGCTGAAAACTAGTGAGCTAGCATCCATAGAGGAACAGACATCTTCAAGGAAGTATGTCAGTGATAAAGTTATTCATAAAGAAACTAATATAAGAATATTAGCTTGGTCCATAAGTGACTGTAATTCTATAAGATCATGCAATTTGTTATAAAAACCACATTTAAAAAACTTTATTAATTTATAATGGCAAAATTCTATTCAGGCTACTATTTAAGAGGATTTTCACTCAAAATTTCTCTCAGTGCTCCTTCTCCCAAATATCAAAGGAATGATACTATCTCTCCAATTGCATTATGCATATATCTGTGCAATCTGGCAACATAAGCACAATTCAAACATAGGCATCCTTTTTCAATAAATATCACTTACGATCATCTGGATACAACAAAAATATTTCTAAGCTCCCTTTGATTGCCTGTTTTAGGACTGCAAGAAGTCTGACCACCACAGGTGCTATTCTATAGGACACAGTTTTACCATTATTTCATATTGTAAGGTCTTGAACAGGTTAGAAGAAATTTAAAAATAAAGTACAATTTCCTAAAATATATTTTACAGGCCCTCAAAAAGAATTAGACACAAGCTATTTAAAGACATAAATCTTGCTGGCATCATTTTCAAAATATATCTACAATCACATCTTTCTTAATCCCCTCCAATGCTGTACTAGCTCCAAGCTACTATCACCTCCTCGTTGGAGAACTATTATCATCTCCCAGCAACTCTGAGGTCAATGAGGCCTTGTATGACTACTCCATATAATACCCAACTAATATAATTCTCATCCCACTCCATTACAGCTGTCCCTCAGCATTTGCAAGGGATTGGTTCCAGGACCCACTGTGGATATCAGAATCTACAGATGCTCAAAGCTCTTATATAAAATGGCATAGTATTTGCATATAACCTATGCATATTCTTCTGTATACTTTAAATTATCTCTAGATTACTTATAATACCTAATACAATTTAAATGCTATGTAAATAGTTGCCAGTGCATGGTAAATTCAAATTCTGCCTTCTGGAACATTCTGGAATTTTTTCCAAATATTTTTGATCTGTGGCTGTTTGAATCCATGGATTCAGAACCCCTGAAAACAGAGGGCTGACTGTATTCTGATCTACTTTTTCATTTTTCCATAGCACTTATCTCCTTCTAACATACTGTAAAATTTACTTGTATTTGTAGCCTGTTTTTCTTTAGAGTATATGCTCCGCAAGGCAGTGACTTGTTTTCCAATGTACTCTAAGCACTAAAACAGTACCTGGGACATGATATGAGATCATTACTTCTAGAATGAACAAATAAGTTTCAGGTTGTTTAACAAATATGAAGAAATAGTCAATGAGGTTTAATAAATATTAAATATGACCAAAATGTGCATGATGTGCTCTTACACAGAGCTTACCATACCAGATAAAATAAGCAATTCAATGATTTCTGCATCTCCAAGATAGGCAGCAGCATGCAGTGGAGTTCTCTTTTCATTGTCCTGTGATAAGAAGGAAAGATGGAACATAAGTTTTAATATAAAGTTAATTTTAATATACTTTAAATGAAGAAAAGCCATTATTAACTACAGCTTACTACTCCCACAACTCTAGTGTAGTCTGCAAGTCCCATTATTTCTCTGCAAGGAGAAGAAGAGCCTAAAAAATATATTTTGGCCTTAAAAGAATTGTATAAAATGCAGCAAAGAATAAAAGAAAAATCTAAGATGACAAAGAAATAACTTAAGACTTTCTTTGAATAAAGATGCCTATGCTGCTTGTATACACAAGAAAATTTCCTTTACTTCATACTACTTGCCCACCCCCCCAATATATTTCCACAATTTTACATAGTTTAGAATTGTTGATCTAACTAAATAAAACAAACCCTAACAAACAAAAAAGTTTGCTTATCAAAATGTTTTCACAGGACTATAGTGGCAAAAATAGAAAATATCTCTGGGGATCTGAAATTATCCCTTAAAATAATCCTAAGCTTTTTCTTAAAGGTCCTGCCAATTTCGTTTTTAGCTCTAAAATATATTCCTATCCTATGCATAGTCTTCTAAATCTTCCTCCAGGAAGAGAAGCTACATCTAAGTGCATGGCTGTGTGTACTTCCCCCCTCAAACAACAATGTCCTCCAGTTTGAGAAGCAAGATCTTACAGTAATGTCACATTCAGGGATTCAATTCACATTACACTTCATCTAAAGTTACAACAGTGTTGCTGACTTGGCTGTATCTGAGAAAGCTATTCATTTAGAAATATTCAGTTTGAAATTTACATCCAATTTTTTAGATACTGGCTTTTGAGCCAGATTATTAGTTGTTTTCCATTATCCGTTTTCCCCTTTGTCCATAGGAATAAAGTTTTACCTGGTTATTTACCCACCAGCAAGAGGATAGACTCCTAGCATGCCTTGAAGTTTTGTTACTTAGTGTGGACCAATGGTACGTGAGTGGAAGTAAAGGCACAACTTTCAGGTCATCTTCAACCTAAAAGACACCAATCCAGAGCTAGACTAAAACTTTCCCACTTCCCTCAGGCTAGAAGGCACATGTGCAACTGTATCGGCTTTGACCATGCAGAGGCAGGCCAATATCCTACAAGTCTGTTAAGCAAAACGTACTGAATCATCTTGTAGAGCACAGCTGCCCCACCAACAAAGAGCTGGACCACTAACTTCTAGACTATTAAGAGAAATAAAATTCTTATTTAAATAGGTATTGTGTTTTGGGGTCTCTTGTATTAAGATAACATTATAACTTTCAAGATTTAAAAAAATGAAAATTTTCACGTCATAATAATTTTCCAGTTTGGCAATCAAAACCCCAATTATGCAAAGAAAAGATAGTTAGGCCAATGAGAATAAATTAGGAAAAAAACTGCTAGTCAAAAGAGGGGTTAGGGCTTCCCTGGTGGTGCAGTGGTTGAGAGTCTGCCTGCCGATGCAAGGGACACCGGTTCATGCCCTGGTCCAGGAAGATCCCACATGCCGCGGAACGGCTGGGCCCGTGAGCCATGGCCGCTGAGCCTGCGCGTCCGGAGCCTGTGCTCCGCAAAGGGAGAGGCCACAACAGTGAGAGGCCCGCATACCACAAAAAAAAAAAAAAAAAAAAAAAAGAGGGTTAAAAATATTCACAGGCAATTCCAAAAAGGTTTAGCTGTAGTATATAAAGGAATTAGAAAGATATGTGTAACACAATTATAACTGGCTCTACATACATTTCTTCATATAATTTTAATATATTTGTGATACTGTTTTTGTTCTTAAAATAGTTGGTATAGTCGTTATTAATGTTTTTAATAAGCGAAGAGTTCCTGTCTCTCGAACCCCAACTAATTTCCACAAGACCATGTTTTTTATTCTAATACATACCCCATCAAACAAATGGTTTGCATAGAAATTACTGAACAAACTGTCATTGAAACAGCTAACACAGAACCACTAAATATCAGGCTTTATTCAAAGCTGAGTCCTAACTTAGTCAATTTAATAAAAAGATCCTTGGCTTAAGGCTTTTCACTGTTAATCACTAACACATCAAACTTCCCTACTGTTTAAATATGAACAGACCCACTCAAATTGAGGAACGCATCTATTCCACAGTATAAACCACATACACAGCACACACAGAAAGTGAGTCATTTATGTGTGAGAGATGTCTGGAATTCTATGACTCAATGCCTTAAATACTATTTATCTATTATTTTATGACTCATGAACTTTCTTTTTTCTTTAATTTGATTTGGAGAAAGGAAAAACTAAGGAATAAATTGGTTAATTTTAAAAGAAAAAACTTTACCTATCATATTTTACTTTACTACAATTAAATATTGAAAATCATGCAATAAAACATTTAAGATTCCCTTTAACAAAATTTATTAGAATGAAAAAATAACTATTCCCTTATACACACTGAATTCCCCTTCAAGGCATTTTTTTTTTAAGATAAAGGTATTGCTATGTGTGTGCAAACAAAACTTAAGTATATTTACTGATCATATAGGAAGCAAAATGCCGAAAACAATTTCAATGCCCATCAATAAGGAAGTGGTTATTTAAAATTATGAAACACAAGCAGCTCTTAACCAACCTTCATTTAACTGAATCACATGATTAATCATATTTTCTGTTTCCTGAGTAAAACTAATGGTGAATTTGGCACACCATGTGTTTTGTGTGTGTGTGTGTGTGTGTGTGTGTGTGGTACGCAGGCCTCTCACTGCTGTGGCCTCTTCTGCTGCGGAGCACATGCTCCGGACGCCCAGGCTCAGCAGCCATGGCTCACGGGCCCAGCCGCTCTGCAGCACATGGCATCCTCCCGGACTGGGGCACGAACCTGTGTCCCCTGCACGGGCAGGCAGACTCTCAACCACTGCGTCACCAGGGAAGCCCACACCATGTGTTTTGACTAATAGACCACCACAACCAAGACACTGCATGCTCGCTCCTACCACTGGGTATATGTTTACCAGGGTAAGACGTGTTTGTTACCACAACTGCTTGTGCCAACTGCACCTGCAATCATTTATGTAAATTTTAAAAATATTACTTAAACTGATGAAATAGGAATGAAAAATGCAAATTGTTTCTATGATCAGTAGGTTGAATACTATATAAAGACTCAATAAAGGCAAGCTATGAAAAAAAGTACTGTTGAATTGGGTGTGGCCAAGACAACTGAAACACTAAGGCAAACAGTTAAGATATGGAGAAGTTTTGCCCTCAGTTTGATTCTTAGGTATCTAAATTCTCACATCACTTAAAGAAACCCAAAATGGGAATTAAAGATAACGCACTGTGGGTATGGTCTATGCAAGGAAGGTAACATTGAACTGTCAGTGGACTCCAAAAAGCCTTGGACCAGTATTTTTTTTAACGGCTGGAAAATACACACTGTTGCAGCAAAATGCTTAAAGATCATTTAAAATGCTTCCTTCTGTCAGACTTTGATCAGCTTATCACTACCAGTTATGAACATTTTTCAGATGAGAGGTCTTTGAGCTGCACATCCACATTGTGAAATAATATGTAAGGGCTCTGAATCCAATTCCAAAGTGTGTGTGGGGGGTGGTTTTCCCCACACATCCAAGCAAAGTTCCAACACCAGCTGGTCGTCCTACAACTCAACACAATTCTGACACCACCTACCAGGGGACAGCATCAGGTGCCACAAGTTAAGGGTTCAGTCCTACAAGAAGGGGGCCCCACCCCACCTCAGAGGTCAAGAGCAAGTCCAGGTTGTTACTGGTCCTCTGACTGACTGGCTACAAATCGAGGTTCCCCGGACCGCCTCCTTGGGTTTGATCAATTTGCTAGAGTGGCTCACAGGACCCAGGAAAGCAGTTTACTCACTAGATTACCAGTTTATTACAGAGGATACTGGAAGAGACGAATCAACAGTCAGATGAAGAGAAACACGGGGCGGGATCCCAAACAAAGGAGCTTCCATCCTCACAGAGTGTGGGACCTGACACGGTGGAACGTGTAAGCATTTCTGGGTCACCAACCTGGAAGCTCCCTGAACTCCCTCCTTTTGGGTTTTTAGGAGGTCCTACTACACAGGTATGTTTGATTAAATCACTGACCTCTGGCAACTGAACTCAATCTCCAGCCCCCACCCTCGCCCCCCCACCCCCCACAGAGATCAGAGATTGGGGGTGGGACTAAAAGTTCTAACCCTCTAATCACATGGTTGACTCCAAAGGCAAGGGCTCCCACCCTTAGGGGCTTTCCAAAAGTCATCTCATTAACATAAAAAAAGGCACTGTTGCTCTCCTCATAGGAAATGCCAAAGGTTTTTCTATGCTAGAAACAAAGACCAAATATATATTTCCTATTATAAATCATAATATTGGGTGGGCCAAAAAGTGCCTTTTTTAAGTGTTTTTTTAAGTAAAAATAAAAGACGGTTTTTCATTTTCACCAAGAACTTTATTGAACAATGATTCACTGTTCTCTTCCACTACCTTCTGCCATTTTTCAGGCAACTTTGTAATTCCATCTTCCCAAAACTTTTTATCTTTTTGACCAAAGAACTGTTCCAGATGCCTTTTACAGTCTTCCAGAGAACTGAAATTTTTTCCATTAAGCGAATTTGGTAGACACCGAAATAAATGGAAATCGGACCGTGCAATGTCTGGTGAATACGGCGGATGAATCAGAACTTCCCAGCCAAGCTGTAACAGTTTTTGCCTGGTCATCAAAGAAACGTGCGGTCTTGCAATATCCTGATGGAAGATTATGCGTTTTCTGTTGACTAATTCTGGACGCTTTTTGTCAAGTGCTGCTTTCAGCTGGTCTAATTGGGAGCAGTACTTTTTGGAATTAATCATTTGGTTTTCCGGAAGGAGCTCATAATAGAGAACTCCCTTCCAATCCCACCATATACACATCACCTTCTTTGGATGAAGCCCGGCCTTTGGTGTGGTTGGTGGTGGTTCATTTCACTTGCCCCACAATCTCTTCCATTCCACATTGTTGTACGGTACCCGCTTTTCATCGCCCATCACAGTTTGTTTTAAAAATGGAATGTTTTCATTACGTTTCAGTAGAGAATCGCATAGGGAAATATGGTCCAGAAGGTTTTTTTCACTTAACTTATGTGGAACCCAAGCATTAAAGCGATTCACACAACCAAGCTGGTGCAAATGATGACTGCAATGCCTGGTTTGGATATTCTGAGTATGTTGGCTATCTCCCGCGTGGTATAATGTTGATTGTTCTCAATTATTGTTTCGATTTGATCACTATCAACTTCAACTGGTCTACCCGACCGTGGAGCATCATCCAGTGAGAAATCTCCAGCACGAAACTTTGCAAACCACTTTTGACACATTCAATCCGTCATAGCACCTTCTCCACACCCTGCACAAATCTTTTTGTGCATTTCAGTTGCGGTTTTACATTTCTTGAAATAATAAAGTGTAATATGTAAAATGTTGCTTTCTTTCTTCCATCTTCAATATTAAAATGGCTACACAAAAATTCATCAATTTTGCTAAGCCTTTTTTTGAATGCACGCTGATATGACAGCTGTCACATACAATCTAACGAAACTGTTTTGAATGAAGTTAAAGACAACTAAGTGCTGCTAGAGCCATCTTACGGAAAAAACCAAACGAACCTTTTGGCCAACCCAATATCGCACTATGTTTTCAATTTAAAATAACAAGCAGACCCTCATGTTCCTTATCAATGGAACATCTCTAAAGCACAGTGTTAAATGAAAAACGCAGCCTCGAAACAATTATATGCTAAAGGTTCTACACACTCCTAGGATTGAACATGCATAAAACATCTTCGGAAGGATACTCAAGGATATCTTGTATACTCAAGATACAGTGATTGCCTCTGGGTAAAGAACTCTGACACTAGAGTTTGAAGTGTGAGAGTTATTCTTCACCATTTGTGGCCTTTGGTACCATATGGAGTTATTACCATGTTTCAAAAAGTAAAATTAAAAAATTAAAAATAACATTTCAATCAGCTGAAAAGCATTTCAGTAATTTCCCATACCAGGCATTTCACAAGTCCAGGTGCCCATTAAAAAAAGAAAATGTTTCTTAGATATTAAGTCGGTTTTTAAAGAAACCATACCTCCATGTTGTATTCTAGAACAATCCCAACTAGAATTATGAAATACACACAACAGACTCAAACAAAAAATTTAACTCATTTGATCACACAGCTTTTGATTATATCCACTGAAATAAATATTTTTCTTACAGTTCTCATGTGGTGCCCTGAAAAGATATTTGTGCATATGATTAGGACTACAAAAAATTATTCACCCTCCCCAAATAAAAGCAAACTGAAAAATAGCTTTAGTGGTTATAAGTGATTATTCTGAAAGATGGGAAAAGGACACATATTAAAGGAGACCAGTGATTGCTAACCACTTTGAGGTTGGGCCACAGGCTAATGGTAGACTGGTGCATTACACACAAGTGATTGGAACATGAGGGAGTTCGTTTGTGGTGATGCAATAGCTCTGCATCTTGAACATGTTGGCGGTTATACAAATCTACACATGTGACAAAATGTCAAAGAATTATACACAGAGATGTTACCATCACTCCTCTCCTCCTCCCCCATATGAGTGCATGCAAAAACTGGTGAAACCCAAGAAAGGTATGTGGTCTAATTAGTTGTACTATGCCAGTATCAACTTCCTGTTTTTGATAATGCACTGTAAGATGTCATCATAGGAGGAATCTGGTTGATAGAAACACAAGATCCTCTCTGTACCATTTCTGTAATTCTGGAGTATCTATAATTTCTTCAAAATAAAGTTTTTAAAAAGTGTTCAGAAACATCCTTTAGTTTTTATGTTGTACTATGGCAAACTCCAGAAACAGCGAAACAGAGTCAAGCAAGGTTAGACAACCTAGGGAATGAGTCTGTGAGAAAGAAGGGAATCTATGGTATATCCCAAGCACAGCCCAGGAAAAGAGCTATTAGATCTAACAGGATGTGCCTTGCGTCAAACCTGCAAACTCAAACTGCACTTATACATTCTCAACATTTTCTGTGGAAGCTTTAACTTAAAGCAGATTCTAGGATCAGGTTGGAATAAGAGGAAGCCTATAAGGTAGGAAAACAGAGAAGTGAAAAGTTAGAAATGATAAATTGAAAGAGAGACAGAACATCTGTACAAGAAGAAATACTTAGAGTAAGAATTCATCTATGTATACGGATTCAACTACAACCTTCACAACAATGACTCAATTCCGCAATTCTGCCCTACTCCAGGTACTGAAGCATTCGTGTATATCAGCTGTAACCAGGAAGAAGAGTAACACCAATATCACAGAGCTTGCTTTATGCTACGACTGCTCTAAGAACTTTACCTCACAAGGTTAAGGAAGTGAATACATATAAGGAAATCAAATCACAGAAAAGTTTAAGGAATTCACTCAAGATCATGTGGAATTGGCAGAATCAGGACTGAAGCACTGGCAGCTGAGCTCCAGGTGTGTGATGTTAACTTATTATACAGACTCTATCTACAAGGCTCCACTATCTATTTAACTGCTGTCTGCTTAAAACTAATCATTCTCCCTCAAAACATTCTGTGGTCTGACTTCACTTTTTCTTATCAATTTCTTATAATTTTCTAAGTAGCTTTTTTTTCTTTTCTCTATTTTCCAAATTTACTTTCCCATGAGGGTCACTCTCTTTTCTGCCCCATCATTTTTACTTTTTCTTTTATTTCTACTGCTATCAGACTGAAACTTCCCTGTTGAGTATCTGGGTATCATCTTTCAATGCTCAGCTTCTGGTCCATAGAACTCAGCTGAACTTAGCTAGGGTTTATCAGATCCATTCTTGTCTTGATCCCTTCATAAAGTAAGTTATGATGGCTGGTTGTCCTCAACAGCCTGCACTCAGAGAAACCCCACAGTGAACCTTGGCTTTGGGGATATAGTTCTGTAGGGTGTTGGCGGATGTCTGAGATGCTTCAAATAAGAGAACCCTAGCTTACTTTGGCATGGAAGTGACACTCTGTACACTTACAGCTATCTGGAAAAATCCTTAGATTGTGCTTTTAGTTTTTATTTTTAAATTCACTACCATCCTCCAAACTTATCCTCTCATCCTCAAATCACAGAGATCCAACGGGTTTACGTGCTAGCAGATCAAACTTGAAGGCAATTTCACATTCATTAAATCAAAAGCTCCATCACTTTTAGTGGCTGACATCATCACCAATCAAGTCCACTCTCCCTCGTTAACCTGATGTTCAAAAGTACTAACCTATAGCTGAAACCAGTTAATCTCTACTAATAGAATGAATAATAGCACATTTTCATCTTTCACCTTTCTTCCCTTCACCCAGAATGCCTTTCCCCTGCCCCAATCCCTTCTACTCTTCATGGTCCAGCTCAAATTTCATCTCTGTCACAAAGTCTTCAGGAGCATGTCAGTACACTGGGGTCTCTCTATCCTGTGCTTCTATTACAACATTATCATTTGTACCATACAGATGGCATTCTTGTTATTGCTCAACTTTGGGCTTATGTCATGGTTTCATAATTAGGTAATAAGTATCTGGAGGAAGCAAAGAGTCAATTTTATACCCACATAGCACC
The DNA here is from genome assembly GCF_937001465.1 of Orcinus orca. Lineage (NCBI taxonomy): Eukaryota > Metazoa > Chordata > Mammalia > Artiodactyla > Delphinidae > Orcinus > Orcinus orca. Next base: position 12,542,720 of record NC_064563.1, on the reverse strand, counting down.
TGGCTTAAAGTTACATACCACACAGGCACTACAGAGGTTTAAACAAATTTAAATGTTAATGAAGAAAACCCGCCATGAATCAATAATATTCTAATGTACTGTATAGCTTGTAGAAGACTCCTATATTGATTTTGGGGTCCCAGAACACAGTACATTCTAGAATAGCCTCTGACAGACAACTACCCAAATCTCTGGGTACAAACAACTATACATAAATGAATTAAAAACCAGTTCTTAAAAATGTTTATGATTCTTTTCCAAGGAATACTTTGAGAACCTCTGTGGAACCTTGAAGTTCTAGATTATAACATGAAAAATCATCTGCATTTAGCAGAGGAATGTAACTGTAAGTAAAAAGTATTTCGGGGACTTCCCTGGTGGTCCAGTGGTAAAGAATCCACCTTCCAATGCAGGGGACGCGGGTTCAATCCCTGGTCGGGGAACTAAGATCCCACATGGGGCAACTAAGCCCGTGCTCCACAACTACTGAGCTCGCGCGCCTCAACCAGAGAGCCGGCGTGCCACAAACTACAGAGCCCATGCGCCACAACTACAGAAGGGAAAACCCACACGCCACAACTAGAGAGAAACCTGTGCCACAACAAAGAGTCTGTCCCCAATGAAGGATCCCACATGCCGCATCTAAGACCCCACGCAGCCAAAAATTAAATAAATAAATACATTTTAAAAAAGTATTTTGACTAGTAAACAGTCTCTGTTTCTCTCACTGTCCTTAAGAGTTACTATTTATTGAACACATACCTTAGATGGCATTACTGGGTGTAAGCAAAAGAAATCTAAATTGAACCAATTTAGGTAAAACGGACTTATCAGAAGGACACCGGAATACCTAATGGAATTGAGCACCAACAACTACAACTTAGGTCAGGAAGGCATGTGGCAAGGCCACAAGAGCACGTGAAACATTCAGGACTCTGTCTACTTCTCAGTTTCTTCAGCATCAGCTGCTTTTCTTTGCCTTCACCAACAACAATTTTCCTCACATGAGGAAACAAAGCATTAGAGATCCCGGGATTTACTTTTAAAACTTCAGCAGACCAAAGGGAAGTCTTTTAATTCTAAACCTCCGAACAGTATTCTGACCAACTCGACTTCGGTTAGTTGCTCACATGTGTACAAATCAAGTGAGAACAGCTGAAGAAGTCAGGTTTTATTAACACAGCAGTTCCTACAGTAACCATGTGGAATGAGGAGTTTCTCAGAAAAGGAGTGCAACCCACAGATCTTTATTTTGCGGTAGGCACTGCATAAAGCACTTGACACATCTGTTTTACTTTGCAAAATTACTGTACCGTTGAGCATGCATTATTCTTTTTTTTTTTTTTTTTTGCGGTACACGGGCCTCTCTCTCACTGTTGTGGCCTCTCCCGCTGCGGAGCACAGGCTCCGGACACGCAGGCTCAGTGGCCATGGCTCACGGGCCCAGCCGCTCCATGGCATACGGGATCTTCCCGGACTGGGGCATGTCCCCTGCCTCGGCAGGCGGACTCTCAACCACTGCACCACCAGGGAAGCCCCTGCATTATTCTTAATAGATGAGGAAATTGCTTTCAAACTCAGGCTCTTCACCAAAACGCTATACTGACAACTGACCAAATAAAAGTATTTATCAAAGCTTGGCCAGTTGTGGCTTCTCCTGGGAATCTTGAAAAAAAAAGCAAAACTGCAGCAAGTACACTGCTTAGTTATTTGAGCTACAGGCTGAGCTTCCCCACACTTAAGGATACTGAAATCTAGCTTATTCCTTCTACGCACAGAACTATCATTAGCCTATGAACGATGTCCCTCTATATTCCCTTTCTGTATTCCACAGGAAGCAAAAGGAACGGCTGAGAAATAATTGGGTAATAAGCATGCTATCTCTCCTTCCACTGCTTTAGAAAAGCTGCACTAGCCAGAGATCCAGGATTGTATATACAGTTGAGCCCTGAACAACATAGGTTTGAACTGCGTGGTCCATGTACATGCCGATTTTTTTCAATAAATATATTGGGAAAAATTTTGGAAATCTGTGACAATTTGAAAAACTAGCAGATGAACCATGTAGTCTACATATACTGAAAAAACTAAGAAAAAGTTAGGTATGTCATGAATGCATAAAAGATATGTACATACTAGTCTATCCTTACTCAGGCACATAAGGTGAGTGATATTTAATATAAATGATGTTAGTTTTTTAGTTTTATAACTTTGCTTTCAAAGAATTAAATTACCATACAGTATCCCCTCCCTCTCCCCCTCCCACCCCCCTTATAATTGGAGAAAATGTGTTATCAGCCTGTCAACACAGATAAATCGTTTTTATAATGATTCATTCATTAGTGTACAAGCTAGGCTGCCGGGAACCTGATTATACCAGGCTACCATAAAGCAATCATACGTTGCTGCTTCAGTATCAATGCATGAATTGTTATACCTGTAAATAAGTATGAATTTCTTTTTCATATTATCTTTCTTTTTTGTTGTCTAGTATTAGTAATACATATAACATCTAGTGTTTTGTATCATTATAAGACAATACTGATGTAGGTAGTAAGAGATGATTCATCCTATAAACAGACGATGTAAACTTACAGTACTGATAAATACAGTAAAGTACTGTAAATGTATTTTCTCTTCCTATGATTTTCTTTTTTTTTTTAAATAAATTTATTTATTTTTGGCTGTGCTGGGTCTTCGTTGCTGCACACGGGCTTTCTCTAGTTGCAGTGAGCAGGGGCTACTCTTCGTTGCAGTGCGCGGGCTTCTCACTGCACTGGCGTCTTTTGTTGTGGAGCACGGGCTCTAGGCCCATGGACTTCAGTAGTTGTGGCACGCAGGATCAGTAGTTGTGGCTCGCAGGCTCTAGAGCACAGGCTCAGTAGTTGTGGCACACGGGCTTAGTTGCTCTACAGCATGTGGGATCATCCTGGACCAGGGATCGAACCCATGGCCCCTGCACTGGCAGGCAGATTCTTAACCACTGTGCCACCAGGGAAGTCCCCCTATGATTTTCTTAATAGCATTCTTTTTTTCTAGTTTACTATAATACAGTATATAATAAAAATAACATATATTATCTGTGTTAATCGACTCTTCATGTTATCGGTAAGGGTTCTGGTCAACAGTAGGCTATCAGTATTAAGTTTTAGGTGGGTCAAAAATTATACATGGATTTTCAGCTGCATAGGTTGGGTGGGGTGTTGGTGCCCCTTATCCCCACATTGTTCAAGGGTCAACTGTATTTAAGTACCAGGGACAGTGCACAGGTATGAATGTCTACACTCCAAAAACTTCTAAAAACACTTAAGAAAATGTATATCCAACAATTCACTAATTAATATACAACAATAGTCAGCTATATTCAAAATAATATAATGACCTAATTGTGCTGGTTAAACTAAAAAGCCAAAACAAAAACACTTCATCCCAAATAATATACCTTACACATGGCAATGGATGCTTTGCAAATCCTAATCTTCAGTACAACAAATGCAATCCAAACTTTAAAAAGTTCAGAGCAATAAAATGGATGCTCAATAAATATTTGCTGGTTTGAATTTATCAAACTCATAGGCAAAACTTGTAAGACAGATAAAAATTAAAGAGTAGCACAAATCAAAACCTAAAGGAACTTGACATGTTTAGCTTTTGACAGTAACAAACACTCTGGATGACAGTAGACAAGAAGATTTTACATGACCTCTCAATCATCCTTGTAAAAGGACACAGTCATGAATATGCTGTAGGGAAGTTGGGGAAGGGGGAAAGGAAGGTAGAGAAGAGGGAGAAATTTTATTCTCTTAGTTCAATATGGTATTAATGAGATGTTAAAAGCAGCACCATCTTTTAGGACAAACAATGTTTACAGTTAGTTCTTTAATTGTATCCTATGTTATTTTTCAAGTACAGAAAAACACCAATTAAAAATGGCTTTAAAATAAAGAAGATCTACTCTCATAAAGGGTAGGGACAAAGTTGGTTGATCCAGAAGCTCAATGACATCATCCAGATGTCTCTCAGAAACTCTACCTTTCCACTGTGCCTCCAACTACAACTATACGTTATAACCAGTGTAAAGGCTCATCTCAAGCTAGTTCACCCCAAACAAATCCGGCAACAGGAGAGAAGACATCTTTTCCTGTGTGTCTATTTTAATTAATTAGTTAATTAATGAAATTTTAAAAGAGCAGCTTTAGGTTCACAGCAAAACTGAGGGTATAGAGACTTCCCATATACCTTCTACCCCCACACATGCACAGCCCCCAGCATTACCAACACTCCCCAACAGAGCGATACATTTGCTACACTAATGAACCTACATCAACGCATCATAATCACTCAAAGTCCAGAACCTTAGGGTTCACTCTTGGTGGTGTAAATTCTATGGGTTTGGACAAATGTTTAATGACGTGTATACATCATTATGGTATCAGAGTATTTTCACTGCCCTAAACATCCTATGTGCTCTGCCTATTCATTCCCATCCCACACCAACCCCTCATATTTATTTATTTGCATATTCATTCATTCATGCATTCATTTAGCTGCGGCACGTGAGATCTTAGTTCCCTGACCGGGGATCGAACCCTCGCCCCCTGCAGTGGAAGCATGGAGTCTAAACCACTGGACCACCAGGGAAGTCCCAACCCCTCATATTTATACTGTCTCCAAAGTTTTTTTTTTCCAGAATGTCATATAGTTGGAATCATACAGTATGTAGTCTTTTCAGATTGGCTTCTTCCACTACGTAGTATGCATTTAAGGTTTCTCTGTGTCTTTTTTTTTAAGATCAGAATTTATTTATTCATTCATTCATTCATTCATTCATTTGGCTGTACCAGGTCTTAGTTGTGGTACGCAAGATCTTCACTGCACCATGCGGGATCTTTAGTTGCATCATGTGGAATCTTTAGTTGCGGCACATGGGATTTTTTTTTTAGTTGCAGCATATGGGAGCTTTAGTTGCAGCACGCATGATCTAGTTCCCTGACCAGGGATCGAAACCGGGCCCCCTGCACTGGGAGCACGGAGTCTTAACCACTGGACCACCAGGGAAGTCCCGCTCCATGTCTTTTCATGGCTTGATAGCTCATTTCTTTTTAGTGCTGTATAATATTCGATTATCTGGATGCACCACAGTTTATTTATCCATTCACCTACTGAAGGACTTCTTGGTTGCTTCCAAGTTTTAGAACTTATGAATGAGGCAGCTATAAACATCCACGTGCAGGTATTTGTGTGGACATAAGTTTTCAACTCATTTGGGTAAATATGATGACTGGATCATACGCTAAGAGTATGCTTAGTTTATTATGAAACTGCCAAACTGTTTTCTGAAGTGGCTGTACCACGCTGCATTCCAACCAGCAATGACTGAGAGTTCCCACTGCTCCACATCCTTCTTTGGTCAATTCTTTTAGATTTTCTACCTAGATGATGATGACATCTATGAACACAGACAGTTTTATATCTTCCTTCTCAATCTGTATACCATTTTTCCTTTCCCTGTATTTTTGCATTAGCTAGAACTTCCAGAATGATGCTGAAAAGGAGTTGTAAAAAAGAACACTCTTGTCTTATACCCAGTCTTAGTGGAAAAGCTTTGAGTTTCTCACCATTAAAATATAACGTTAGAAAAAATATATATATATATAATGTTAGGGCTGCTCTGGTGGCGCACTGGTTAGGAGTCCACCTGCCGATGCGGGGGACACGGGTTCATGCCCCGGTCCAGGAAGATCCCACATGCCGTGGAGCAGCTGCACCCGTGAGCCATGGCCGCTGAGCCTGTGCGTCCGGAGCCTGTGCTCCACAACGGGAGAGGCCACAACAGTGAGAGGCCTGCGTACCGCAAAAAAAAAAAAAAAAGAAAAAAAAAATATATATAAAGCTGTAGGTTTTTTTGTAGATATTCTTTATCAAGTTGAGGTAGTTCCTCCTTTATTCCTAGTTTATGGAGAGAATTTATCATGCATGAAGGGTGTTGGATTTTGCCAAATGCTTTTCCTGCATCTATTGATATGATCTTGTGGTTTCGTTTTTAGCTTGTTGATTTGATATATTACATGAACTGATTTTCAAAGGTTGAAGCAGCCTTGCATGTCTGGCATAAATCCCAGCCGGCCGTGGTATATAGAACTCTTCTTACACATTGTTGGATTCGATATGCTAATACTTTGTTAGAAATTTTTGCATCTGTGTTCATGAGAGATATTGGTCTGTAGTTTTCTTTTCTTGTAATGTCTTTGTCTGGTTATCCTATTACGGTAATGCTGGCCTCAAAGAATGAGTTAGGAAGTATTCCCTCTGATTCTATCCTTTGAAACAGACTGTAGAGAATTGGTATAATTTCTTCCTTAAGTGTTTGGTATAAGTTCTTCCTTAAGTGTTTGGTAGAATTCACCAGTGAATCCATCTGGGCCTGGTGCTATTTCAGAAGGTTATTAATTATGATTCAATTTCTTAATAGATATACGCTTATTTGGATTGTCTATTTCTTTTGTGAGTCTTGGCCCAAAAACATTTTTTAAGGAACTGGTCTATTTCATGTAGGTTGTCAAATTTGTGGGCATAGAGTTATTCACACTATTCCTTTACTATACTTTTAATGTCTATAGGACCCATAGTGATATCCCCTCTTTCATTTCTCATATTAGTAATTTGTGCCTCCTCTCCTCTTTTCTTAGCTCGTAGAGGCTTATCAATTTTATCAATCTTCTCAAAGAACCAGCTTTTGGTTTCATTGAAAACAGGAAATCAATAGAGAAAAATCAATTTAATTGATTTCTGCTCTGTTTCTTTTCTTCTGCTTATGTTGGATTTAACTTGCTCTTCTTTTTCTATATAGTTTCCTAAGGTGAAACTTAGATTATTAATCTTCTTTTCTAATATATACATTCAATGATATAAATTTCCAGCTTAAAGCAATGCTTTCATTGTATCCTTATCCTTGATAAGTTGTGCTTTCATTTTCACTTAGTACAAAATATTTTAAATTTCACTTGAGATTTCCTCTGTGGCCCATAATTATTTAGAAGTTTGTTGTTTTAATCTGCACGTACTTGGGGGTTTTCCAGTTAGCTCTCTGTTATTGATTTCTAGTTTAATTCCATTTTGGTCTAAGAGCAGACATTGCATAATTTCTCTTCTTTTAAATTTGTTGAAGAAAGTGTGTTTTCTGACCCAGAATGTATTCTATCATGGTAAATATTTCATGTGAACTTGAGAAGAATGTATATTCTGGAGTTGTTGGATAAAGTAGTCTACAGATGTCAACTATATCCAGCTGTTTGATGGAGCTATTGATTATGTCCTTACAGATTTTTCACCTACTTGATCTGTCCATTTTTGATAGAGGAGTGTTGGAGTCTCCAACTATAACAGTGGTTTCATCTATTTTCCCCTGCAGTTCTATCAGTTTTTCCTTCACATAGTTTGATACTCTGTTGTTAGGTATATAAACGGATCATTATGTCTTCCTGAAGAACTGACCCTTCTATTATTATATAATGCCCCTGTTTACCCCTGATAACTTTCCTTGCTCTGAGGTATGCTCTGTCTGAAATTTACATCGCTACTCCTGCTTCCTTCTTCTTTTTTAATTGAAGTATAGTTGATTTACAATGTTGTGTTGATTTCCGCTGTATAGCAAAGTGATTCAGTTACTTACACAGACACACACACACACACACACACACACACACACCCATTCCTTTTTATTTCTTTTCCATTATGGTTTATCTCAGGGTACTGAATATAGTTCCCTGTGCTATAAAGTGGCACCTTGTTGTTTATCCATTCCACACGCAATAGTTTGCATCTGTTAATCCCAAACTCCCACTCCATCCTTCCTCCACCCTCCCTTCCCCCTTGGCAACCACAAGTCTGTTCTCCATGTCTGTGCGTCTGTTTCTGTTTCACAGATATGTTCATTTATGTCACATTTTAGATTGCACATATAAATGACACCATACAGTATTTGTCTCTTTCTCACTTACATCACTTAGTATGATAATCTCCAGTTCTAGCCATGTTGCTGCAAATGGCATTATTTCATTCTTTTTTATGGAGGAGTAACATTCCATTGTATATATGTACCACATCTTCTTTAACCATTCTTCTGCCAATGGACATTAGGTTGTGTCTGTGTCTTGGCTACTGTGAATACTGCTGCTATGAACATAGGGGTGCACGTATCTTTTTTAATTATAGTTTTGTCTGGATATATGCCCAGGAGTGGGGTTGCTGGATCATATGGTAATTCTAATTTTAGTTTTTAGAGGAACCTCCATACTGTTTTCCGTAGTGGCTGCACCAACTTACATTCCCACCAATAGTATATACTCCTGCTTTCTTTTGATTAGTGTTAGCATGGTATTTTTTTCTTCATCCATTTACTTGTATCTATATGTGTCTTTCTGTTTAAAGCAGGTTTCCTGTAAACAACATATAGTTGTCTTGTTTTTGGATCTCTGACAATTTCTTTTAACTGGTTCATTTAGAGCACTGACTACTGATATATTGGGCTGGCCAAAAAGTGCCTTCGGTTTTTCTTTTTTTTTTTTTTTTTAGTTTTAGTTATTTATTTTTCGCTGTGCTGGGTCTTCGTTGCTATGCGTGGGCTTTCTCTAGTTGCGGTGAGCGGGGGCCACTCATTGTGGTAGCTTCTCTTGTTGCAAAGCACAGGCTCTAGGCGTGTGGGCCTCAGTAGTTGTGGCACGTGGGCTCAGTAGTTGTGGCTCACGGCCTCTAGAGCACAGGCTCAGTAGCTGTGGCGCACGGGCTTAGTTGCTCCACAGCATGTGGGAATCTTCCTGGACCCCTGTCCCCTGCATTGCCATGTGGACTCTCAACCACTGCACCACCAAGAGAGTCCTGTGCCTTCGGTTTTTAAGTAAAAATAAAAGACACATTTTTCATTTTCACCAAGAAATTTATTGAACAATGATTCACCCTTCTCTTCCACTACCTTCTGCCATTTTTCAGGCAACTTCGTAAATCCATCTTCCCAAAACTTTTTATCTCTTTGACCAAAGAACTGTTCCAGATGCCTTTTACAGTCTTCCAGGGAATTGAAATTTTTTCATTAAGAGAATTTGGTAAAGACCAAAATAAATGGAAATCGGAAGGTGCAATGTCTGGTGAATACGGCGGATGAATCAGAACTTCCCAGCCAAGCTGTAACAGCTTTTGCCTGGTCATCAAAGAAACATGCGGTCTTGCGGTATGCTGATGGGAGATTATGCGTTTTCCATTGACTAATTCTGTATGCTTTTCGTCAAGGGTTGCTTTCAGTTGGCCTAATTGGGAGCAGTACTTGTTGGAATTAATCGTTTGGCTTTCCAGAAGGAGATCATAATAGAGGGCTCCCTTCCAATCCCACCCTATACACATCACCTTCTTTGGATGAAGACCAGCTTTTGGCGTGGTTGGTGGTGGTTCATTTCACTTCCCCCATGACCTCTTCTGTTCCACATTATTATATAGTATCCACTTTTCATCACCTGTCACAATGTTTTAAAAACGGAATGTTTTCATTAAATTTAAGTAGAGAATCACATGTAGAAATACGGTCAAGAAGATTCTTTGCACTTAACTTACGTGGAACCCAAACATCAAAGCAATTCACATAACCAAGCTGGCACAAATGATTTTCAACGCTTGATTTGGATATTTTGAGTATGTTGGCTATCTCCCGCATGGTATAACGTTGATTGTTCTCAATTAATGTCTCGATTTGATCACTATCAACTTCAACTGGTCTACCCGACCGTGGAGCATCGTCCAGCGAGAAATCTCCAGCACGAAACTTTGCAAACCACTTTTGACACATTCGATCAGTCACAGCACTTTCTCCGTACACCGTACAAATCTTTTTGTGCGTTTCAGTTGTGCTTTCACCTTGCTTGAAATAATAAAACACAATATCCTGAAAATGTTGCTTTTTTCTTCCATCTTCAATATGAAAATGGCTACACAAAAATTCACCAATTTTGATGTCTTTTTTTAAATGCACACTGATATGACAGCCGTCACATACAATCTAACGAAATTGTTTTGAATGAAATTAAAGACAACTAAGTGCTACTAGAGCCATCTTATGGAAAAAACCAAACAAACTTTTTGGCCAACCCAATACTTGGATTAATATTACTATATTCATTACACTTTTCTATTTGTTTCCCTCTTTTTTAAAAAAAATTATTTATTTTATTTATTTATTATTTTTGGCTGCGTTGGGTGTTCGTTGCCGTGCATGGGCTTTTTCTAGCTGCAGAGAGCGGGGGCTACTCTTCATTGCGGTGCACGGGCTTCTGTGGTGGCTTCTCTTGTTGCAGAGCACAGCCTCTAGGCACGCAGGCTTCAGTAGTCGCAGCATGCGGGCTCAATAGTTGTGGCGCACGGGCTTAGTTGCTCCGCGGCATGTGGGATCTTCCCAGACCAGGGATCAAACCTGTGTCCCCTGCATTGGCAGGCGAGTTCTTAACCACTGCACCACCAGAGAAGTCCTGTTTCCCTCACTCTTTATTCCTATTTTTATCTTCCACTCTTTTCCTGCCGTTTGTGGCTTTACTTGAGCATGAATTTAATATGAATCCATTTTCTCTCCATTCTTATTTAGCCTATCAGTTCTACTTAAAAAAAATTTTTTTTAATGGTCGCCCTAGAGTTTACAGTATACGTTTATAGCCAATCCATCGACTTTCAAATACCACTTCATGGGTACTGTCAGTTCTTATAATAACAAAATAACCCTAATTCTTCCATCCTGTTCCTTATCATCACTGTCATTCATTTCACTTATAATTAAGCATAATATATGACATATATACATATATATAAGCACACATAATTGAATATTTAGTATTGTTTTGAACGAACTTATATGTAAGACCAATGAAGAATAAGAAAAATGTTTTTATTTTACTTCGACTTATTCCTTCTTTATGTAGGAATGTTCTTCCTTTCTTTATGTAGATCCGAGTTCCTGACTTATTCTCCTCTGTATAAAGAATTTCTTTTAACATTTCTTGCAAGGCAGGTCTACTGGTAACAAACTTTTCTGTTTGATAAAGTCTTTATTCTCCTTTATCTTCTAAGGATAAAGGTGCAGAATTCTAGGTTGGTGTTTTTTTTCTTTCTCCCAACACTTTAAATATTCCACTCCATTCTCTTCTTCTTGCATGGTGTCTGAGAAGTTGGATGTAATTCTTAACTTTGCTTCTCTATAAGGTGTTTTCCCCCACTCTGGCTTCTTTCAGGACTTATTTACCTTTGATCTTCTGCAGTTTGCAAAATGATATGCCTAGGTACAGTTTGTTTATTTGTTTGTTTTTCACATTTATCATGCCTGGCATTCTCTGAGCTTCCTAGATCTATGGTTTGGTATCTTGACATTAAGTTGGGGAAATAATCAGTCATTATCGTTTCAAATACTTCTTCTGTTCCTTTCTCTGTCTTCTCCTTTTGACATTCCCATTATAAGTATGTTACACCTTCTGTAGTTGCCCCACAGTCTTTGGATGTTCTCTTCTGTTTTGCCAGTCTTCATTCTCTTTGCTTCTAAGGTATTGAGGATTCTACTGAGACATCCTCTAGCTCAGAGATTCTTTCCTCAGCTAAGACATTCTTCATTTTTCTGTTACAGTGTTTTTGATTTCTAGCATTTCTTTTGGTTGTTTCTTAGAATTTTCATGTCTCTTCAAATTGTGGTTTTTGCCTTTTTGTAAGTCTTATAATTTTTTCTTCATGACCAGACATGATGTACTGGATAACTACGCCTTTTGTAACGTGTTGGTGAGGTGTAAGGGCAAGGCCAGTGTTCTACAGTCCTATGAGTAAGTCTGTCTTTTAGTGAGCCTGTGCCTCTGGTCTGTGAACCTCACAAGTGTTTCTCAGTGGTCGCCTTCCAGTGAATGAGGTGGGGGATAAGATGCCTGAACAAAATCAGAGCTCTGCCCATTAGAAGGTGGAAAATGAATGAACATTAAATCAGTAGCCAAAGTTTCTGTCACTTTGTGATTTTATATGGCCTTTGATATTATTTTTCTTCCCAGATACTTGAGTGTTCTAGACAACATGGTATGAGGGAAATATCAGAACAAGCAAGACACCTATTAGAGTAGAAATTCAAATCAATTTTGTTACTACCGACTGAAAAGAAAAATGTAACAAAAGAAAAAGGAATCATTAACTGGAGTCTAAGCTAAAATGTGATGAAGCATCCCTCTTACCGCCCAAAACCGCTGTGAAATGACCTAGGCTTAAGGGATATAATTCACAAAGCAAACAGAATAGTTTACAGACTTGTCAAAGTAACATACTGGGAACAGAAATAGCCTCAGAGATCATCTAATTCAATCGCTTCGTTTTACAAGTGAGAAAAGTAGGGCTCAAAGAGGCTGAACCAGGGAAGGACACACAGGCTAGAGTCTAGTCTGTTTGCTTAGAGGCCAAGGTTCCTCTTACTATTACACTTTGGACCTCGTCACCTCCTTACAACACTTTGGACCTCTTCACCTCCTTACAGTTTAATAGTTAACAGCAACAATGCGGTAGCTGTCGTGCTTTACGTTCATGTGTTTATCTGTAAATATCTGCACATGTGTTGGATTTTAGAAAATAATCTATTTTAAAAAATCATAGCAGTAACAAAGGACTCATCACTGTCCTATAACTGTAGAAGTATGGTCCCACTTCAGAAAAATTTTCCACAGTATGACAACCTTAATGTTCTTTTTTACAGCCCTCAATTTGTGACAATTACAATTATTAAATGAAACTTATAGTACAAAGTCTAGGAAGAAGAGAGATTTTCATTTCTTAGAAAAGAATCAAATAAAACAGGAGACTCAATCATAAGATAACTAATTTAAACAAAAAATATCACACTGCCTACTAGACAATACATGTAACTGAAAGTTACATTTAAACCAATTACTAACAGTTTCAGTTTATGACTAGTAAACAAGGAAGATACACTTAACAAATAACTAGTCATACTTCTTGATGAAGCTTATTTTGGGGACTAACTATTAGTACCTTGGAGTCACAGAGGAGAACAGTCTCCATATATAAACAAATACTTTAAACAAGGCTACTCAAACATGCCCTCACTCAACTATAAATATTAACCTTCAGCACAAGATAACATTTTATATAATAACAGCCGCCTGAGAAAAAGAAATCTAATCCCAAATATATGCGTATATACTACTACGGCCATGATATTTAACTGTTCAATTAAACACATATTCTCAATTAATAAAGATAATCGGAATATTCAGCACTAGCAAATTACAGGTATTATAACCTTAAACATTAATTTAGAGTAGAGCTAAAAAATCAAGAATCAGATTACACAGCTACAATCAGAGGGGGGAAAACTTCATCCTGAACTTGAAATATACCAGTTAAATCACTAGATACACTAGAAAGATCTGCTCTTATCTCAAAAGTTCTATGCTTGAACACAGTGGATAAATATAAACATGGCTATTTGCGGTGAGTAAGAATCAACATGGTTCTGTAAATATACCACACACAGAAACCTCTTTTGGGGGTGGGAACCAAAATGATCCATTTTAAATTATAAATTATGAAATAAAATTTTAAACTATGAAAATGTTTTAAAGTCAAGTCTATGTGGCAGTATGTTACTTTTAAGTGATTTTATATGTTATTCTTTAAGTGATTTATATAATTTATATTTTCATTTACCAGCTGAATCAAAAGGAGGACTTTCCCCCTTTGTTATATAACCAAGACTTGTTAATACCTTTAAAGAAATTATCCTTGTATCCAGGAAGATTTTCAGTATAAATATCTGTATTGAATACAATACCAATCTGAGACAATATCAAAGGTTAACATTTGTGTCACTGAGTCCCAGAAACAGAGGAGAAAGAAACTGACACAGGAAAAAAAGAAATCTGAAGAAATATGGTTGGAAATTTCCCAATTTTTGGTAAAAGACATAAATTTATACATTGAATAAGTTAAGTGAACTACAATATGATAAATGCAAAGAAAACCACACTGAGACACACCATAATCAAACTGTTAAAACCCAAACAGAAAGACAAAAATTGTTTTCCGCAGCCTGCTTTAAAGGCAAGTTACACATAAAAGAAATACTCAAATGACTGTGGATTTCTCATCAGAAACCAGGGAGGCCAGAAAACTGAAGAAAAATAAAAACATAAAAACCTGTCAAACAAGAATTCTGTATGACATGAAAGCATCCTTTAGTAATGAAGCCAGAATAAAAACATTTCTCAGATAAAAGAGAGCTAAAGGAAATTAATTCCCAGCTGACTTGGTCTACAAGAAATGCTAAAGGAAGTTTTTTCAGGCTGAAAGGAAATGCTACCAGAGGGAAACAGATCTTCAAATATGAAGGATGCACAATTTACTGAAAGCAAAAAACTTTAATGTTATCTGGGAAGGAATTCAGTGTATTACATATATTACACGGCAACTCTAACACAAAGAGGGGAAAGTAAGGGCTTTTGTTTTTTTTTAAACTTTAAGTGGTAAAACTTTAACTCTATGTAGACTGTGAAAAGATACGTATTTATATTATAATCCCTAGAGCAACTACTAAGAAAATAATAAAGATATGGTCAAAATGTCATTAAGTTCGCAAAAACAGTATATCCAAATAATCCAAAAGAAGGAAGGAAAGAGGGAATAGAGGAGTCAAAGTTAAAAGGGACAAAAATAACAGAACAGCAGACTTAAATCCAGCCACATCAATAAACACATTAAATGTAATGATCTGAACACAATAATTAAAAAACACAGATTGTCATTTTGGATATAAAAACAATACTACCTACAAAAAACCATTTAAAATATAATGATATATTTATGCTGAAAGTTTATAAGTTGTTAAAAGATATATCATGCAAACAGTAATGAAAAGACAGCTAAAGTATCTCTATTAGTAATATCAGATGAAAAATCAGAACAAGGAAAGTTACCAGGGATGAAGAGGCACATTACATAATGTTAAAGGGTCAATTCATCAAAAATAAATAAATAACAACAAAACCCCAACAAAACCCCCAAAATAAATAAGAAGCAGACAAAACCTCATTAGTATGACAATACTAGTGTATATGTACCTAATAACAGCTTCAAAATCATGGAAGCAAAACTGATAAAAAGGAAGGGAGAGACAGATAACCCACAATTACAAGGAACTTCAGCATGCCTCACCCAGTACCAAAGAAAACAAGTAAACAGAAAAATTAGCAAAGATACAGATGAGCTAAAAAACACTAGTAATCATCTGAACCTAACTTATATTTACAGAACACGCTACCTAAGAACAAAAGAATAAACATTATTTTTAACTGCACTTGAAACATTCATCAAGGTAGACCATGTTCTGGGCCAAAAAACATACCTTAATACATTAAAATAAACTGAAATTACACAAAGGATGTACTCTGGCCATAACAGAATTAAACCAGAAACCAATAAGAGACAGACACTTGGAAAATCCCCAAGTATTTGAAAATCAAAGTATATACTTTAATAGTAAAGTAGAATAAAAGAAGAAAACTAATTCTAAATAACCCAGGAAAGAGGAAATCTCAAAGGACATTAGAAAATATTTTGAACTGAATGAAAATGAAAATATATCAAAATCTGTGATATGAAGTTAAAGCAGTATTCAGAGGGCAATTTAAATAGTAAATGTTCCTGGACTTCCCTGGTGGCACAGTGGTTAAGAATCTGCCTGCCAAAGCAGGTGACAGGGGTTCGAGCGCTGGTCCGGGAAAATCCCACATGCCGCAGAGCAACAAAGCCTGTACGCCATAACTAGTGAGCCTGTGCCCTAGAGCCCGCGAGCCACAACTACTGAGCCCACGCGCCCTAGAGCCCATGCTCCACAAGAGAAGCCACTGCAATGAGAAGCCCACGCACCACAACGAAGAGTAGCCCCCACTCGCTGCAACCAGACAAAGTCCACGCACAACGAAGACCTAATGCAGCCAAAGAATAAATAAAATTTAAAAAACCGAAAACTGTAGAAGTAATATTTTTTTAAAAATCATGATCATCACATTTAAAAAACAACACCTTTTCATGATTTTAAAAAAACTCTCAGCAGACTAGGAATAAAAAGGAACTTCCTTAACTTGATAAAGGTAATTTACAAAAATTACAGCTAATATCCTATTTAATGGCAAAAGACTGAATGCTTTCCTTCTAAGATAAGGAAAAAGGCAAGTTTGCCTATTTTCATCACTTCTATTCATTCTCATACTTGAAATTCTAGTTGGTAACATAAAACGCATATAGATTGGGAAAGAAGAAATGAAACTGTCTCTGTTCATAGATGAGGTATTGTATATAGAGAAAATCCCAAGGAATCTATTAAAAAAAATCCTAGAATGAGTTTAGAAAAATTACAGAATGCAAGGTAAACATACAAAAAGCAACTGTATTTCTATATACTAGCAATTAACAACTGGAAATCAAAATTTTAAAAACTGTACATTTACAATATGAAAGAATGAAAGAAAGAAAAAAGAGAAATGCTTAGGTATGAATCTGACAAAAATCTGCAAGATTTATATGCTGAAAACTACAAAACATTCATGAAAGAAATAAAGAAAACCTAAATAGAGAAAAATACCATGGTCATGGATTGGAAGACTCATTATTGTTAAGATGTCAATTTGATCTATATAGATTCAATACAATCCTAATCAAAATCCCAGCAGGACTCATAGTAGATATAACAACCTAAAATTTATGTGGAAAGGCAAAGATATTAAAATAGTCAAAGCAATTTTGATAGAAAAGAACATGGTTGGGGGTCTTACACTATGTGATTTCAAGAATTACTATAAAGCTGCAGTAATCACGGCAGTGTGGTATTAAAAGGGAAACAGATAACCAGAATAAAGAGTCCAGATATCAACCCACACAAATATGATCAACTGATTTTGGGCAAAAGTAAAAAAGCAACTGGATGGATATATAATCTTTTCAACAAATGGTCCTGGATATCCACATGTCAAAAAATTAACATCAATCTATACTTAACACCTAACACAAATATTGACTCAAAAAGAATCATAGACCTAACTGCCACATCTAAAATTTTAAAACTTCTAGAAGAAAAGATAGGAGAAAACAAGTAGGTTAAGCAAAGAGCTCTTGGATGTGAAACCAAAAGCACAATCCATGAAACTGATACATTAAATCCATGAAACTGATACATTCAACTTCAACAAAATGAAAAACTTTTGCTCTCAGGAAGATACAGTTAAGAAGATAAAAAGAAAAGACATACACTGGGAGAAAACATTTGTAAATCACATATCTGACAGAGAACTTGCATTCATAATATACAAAGGACTTTCAAAATTCAACAGTTAGAAAACAGTCCAACAAAATATGGGCAATTAAATTGTGCTGGGACAATTCAGTACCCACTTGGAAAGGGGGGAAAAAGCTCCCCACTACCTCACATTATATGCCTAATTTAACTGCAAGTATATCATAAAGCTAAATTTAAAGAGCATAACGATAAAGCTCTGAGAAACAAATACATTACCTTTATGACTCAGGTTAAGGAAGGACTTCTTAAGGTAGCAAAAACTCAAAAGCATTAACAATAAAGGAAAATACTGAAATACCTGACTACATTAAAATTAAGACCCCATGTTCAATGACACAGTAAAGAATGAAAAGGCAAATTGGAATGGGAGAAGATATCTGCAAAACTCACAAAGGGTTCATATCCAGAATATATAAAGGACTACTGCAAATTAATAAGGAAAGAGAGAAATCAAAAGAAAAATGGGCAAGAGATTTAACAGGCACTTCATAAAAGAGGTTATATGAATGTCTAATAAACATATAAAAAGGCACGTGACACTGTCATCAAAAAAAAAAACCCTCAAACTTTACAAATAATGAGATACTACCACATACCACAGAATGGCTAAATAAATAAGACAAAAAGCAAGAATATGGTCCAAGGATGTGGGCCACCAAAAATTCTCATATAGTGCTAATGGGAGTGTATATTGTTTAAGAATATAGCATTCTCTAAGTTGAATATACACATAGCCTTATATGCCAGAAATTCTATGCCTAGGTATATGTCTTATAGAAATGCACGGTAATGTGCAACAGAAGACATGCTTATGAATAGTTGCATTGTTTACAACAGGCAAAACCTGGAAACAACCCAACTGTCCATCAACAGAATATGGATAAACTGTGGTATATGCATTCAGTGGAAAACTATGAATAATCTTTAGCAATACATAACACAGGTAAATTTTTAAAATGAGATAGTTTGTGCACAAGAACCCAGACCCAAAGGAATATATGTTGTATGACTCATTTAATTAAACATGCAAAATTATACTGCTTTAGGGAGGAATAATTAGGTGGCAAAATTATAAAAGAAAACTAAGAAAGAGACTACAATAAAAGTCAGCGCTTCCCTGGTGGCGCAGTGGTTGAGAGTCCACCTGCCGATGCGGGGGACACGGGTTCGTGCCCCGGTCCAGGAAGATCCCACATGCCGCGGAGTGGCTAGGCCCGTGAGCTATGGCTGCTGAGCCTGCACATCTGGAGCCTGTGCTCCGCAATGGGAGAGGCCACAACAGTGAGAGGCCCGCATACCGCAAAAAAAAAAGTCAGATTACTGGTTACATTGTGGGGTGGGAGGAAACAGTTCTAATCACAAAGTGAGCACAAAGGGCGCTTGTGAGATGCTAGCAGTGTTCTGTTTCTTGATCTGGGTAGTGGTTACATTTAAATAATTCATCACATTCTATATTTCTTCTACATATTTTAAATGAGTTATATTTCATAATTTTTAAAAGGTTACAAGAAAGGAGAAAAAGATCAGACATGAGTGCTTCAACATTCTTTCAAAATATCTATTAAAACACATTTGAACTAAGAGGAAACGTGCATCAAAAAATTGGGGGATGGACTTCACTGGTGGCGCAGTGGTTAAGAATCCACCTGCCAATGCAGGGGACACGGATTTGATTCCTGATCCGGGAAGATCCCACATGCTGCGAGGCAACTAAGCCCATGCACCACAACTACTGAAGCCTGCGTGCCACAACTACCGAGCCCACATGCTGCAACTACTGAAGCCCGCGCGCCTAGAGCCTGTGCTCTGCAACAAGAGAAGCCACTGCAATGAGAAGCCCACCACACCGCAATGAAGAGTAGCCCCCACTCGCTGCAACTAGAGAAAGCCTGAGCACGGCAACGAAGACCCAACGCAGCCAAAAATAAATAAATGCATACATACACACATACATACATACATACCACTTTTTTTAAAAAGGGAAATCCTTAAAAAAAAAATTGGCAGAAAAGACAGGCTCTGAAACAATATTTCAGCTTAAGAAAAGTAGCTTCCTTTGTTGGTTTGTCAAGATTCATTCTCCTGAACTAATGTTCAAAATGAAAATGAAAGTCTCCTCAATATTGGAAAAGAAAACTACTCACCCTTACACCCGTGCCCTTCCCCCAACTACCATTTGGATCTACAAGGGAATTAAGAATAAAAATAGAAATTTTATTACCAGAAATTGCGTTTGTGCAATGCAATCTGAAAACACTCAAACAAAATAATCTAGTTTCTATGTAAACAAAACACCAAAACCCTCACTGTACATATCTATCTTCCAAACTAATGATAAAAACTTGACATATAGCATTTTGTAACTGTTTTCTCATACGAAGACAAATATATCCTAAAATGAATAAATTATTATTTTTTGCACTTGTACAAGAAAACATGCTTCAAATCACTTGGGTAAGTCATATTCAAATCATTGATTCTCTAGAAAAACTACTGAGGGAAAAAAATGATACATTATTAGTTTAAAATATTTATGTAATTTACGTTTTCCTCAACAAGTAATTATGCTAAGATACAAAAAAATATCTCAAGGTTTTATCATTGTTGTTTTATGAAAAATGTATATTTAGTAATTAATCGACTCAAATCACTCACTTTCACAGTAGATAATCTAAAATCGTCATCTAAAATATTTTATATTTTATTTGTCAACACATGATTTGGGATAGGATGGGACAAGAAGTTTCCTTTCCCAAATCTGACTCTGGCTATTACAGGTACTTTGGTTTACATAAAATTACCAATGTATTAGCTATTTAGACTTGTTTATATGTGTCACTGTTTTGGCAACATGATCTGAATGAAAACTGAACCCCATGTTATCAAAAAACTATACATTTGGCTTTATTAGGCAGTTCTTAACACTGAATGACATCTCTGAATCCCCTCTTCACCTGCAACGTTTCTATTATTTCCTGTGTTGCTTTTGTGTCATGCTCAGCAATCCTGCAAACTTTACTTCTATTTACTGAGTATGATTTAGACTTGTAATACAACAGTAAAGCTGCTTTCGAGGTTGTCAGGGAAATGCAAATGCTAAAAACTTTATTAAATACCTTCCCTAAGAACCAACTTCTGTTCCTGAGCATTGAGGGAAGATGGGATTTAGTCCCCTTGGCAGAGAATAGGGTGGAACAGGTCTACCTCCAGCTGTCTCTTTAAAGTCAATGCTCTGATAGACCATCAGCAGAATGGTGCAAATGATAGATTTATTTTTCACGAAAGCCTTTGCCTGCCTGCATTTCAAGCACACATGTTTTTTTGGTTTTGCTTTTTTAAAGAATTCACCCTTCTTATGTCAAAGTGATTTGAATTGTCTAAACAAGTACTGATGGGAATGCAAGGCAAAAAGACTGTGGAAAGAAGCCTGTTTAGCTTAATTGCACCTGGGCAACTGACAGTAGACTGCCCCCACCCACCAAACCCAAAACCCACACACCCCTGACACAAACAAGAAAACACCTACAAACAATACAGCCAAACACTCTGGATTATAAACTTGCTAAAGTCAGAGACTATGCCTTATTTTTATTTACTCATTTCTAACACTTTTTAAATGGCTACTACTTACAGTCTGCCTTCTGTATCCATGGATCAAAACTACTTGGAAAAAAAATTCCAGAAAGTTCCAAAAATCAAAACTTGAATTTGTCCCAGGCCAGCAACTATTTATATAGCATTTACATTGTATTTACAGCTATTTACATACTATTTACATTGTATTAGATATTGTAAGTCATCTAGAGATGATTTAAAGTATACATGAAGATGGGAGGATGTGCGTACGTTATACAAATGGCAAATACTACACCGTTTTATACAAGGGTCTTGTTGAGCATCCACAGATTTTGGTTGTCTGGCGGAGATGGGGGAGGGTGTCCTGGAATCAATCCTCCATGGATGCTGAGGGATGACTATACTGGGTATAAATACAGAACACAAACAAGGTCTGTATCTCCAGAGAGTTACTGAACATGACACAAATAAATTGAGTGTTACAAAGGAGAAGTTCAGAGTGCTACAGCCATCTATTAGGCTAACATAATACTACCTGGGGGACCAGGAAAGGTGTTCCAGAAAAAGAGATACTTAAGTCTTGTATTAGTTTTCTATTGCTGCATAACAAATTACCATAAGTACAGCAGCTTAAAGCAACACTCATTTATTAGTTCACCAGTCTGTAGGGCAGAAGTCCAAGTATGGTACTGGCTGGGTTCTCTGCTCAGGGTAGCTCTTAAAGTGGAAACCAAGGTGTCAACGGGCTGTGTTCTCAAAAGGAGGCCTGACTAAGGGAAAAGGTCACTTCTATGCTCATTCAGGCAAAATTTGGTTCCTTGTAGTTGAGAGACTGAAGTTCCAATTTTCCTTCCTGACTGTCAGCCAGAAGGATCCCTCTGCTCCCACAGTCCCACAGTCTTTGGCATGTGGCCCCGTCCATCTTCAAAGTCAGCAGCAGAGAATCTGCCTCATATCACATTCCTTACTCCCTTTGTTTCTGACTCTAGATCCAGATTTAAAGAGTTCATGTCATTAGGTCTGGTCCATCCAGCTAATCTCACTTTCCTAAAGCCAACTGTGCCAGATGTCATAAACTCATCACAGAAGTGCCATCCTATCATATTTACAGTACAGGAGATATACAGGAGATGTACACCAGGGAATGAGAACTTTGTAGGCCATCGTAGAGTTCTGCCTGACATAAACTGCAATCTGCAGAATGAACAGAAATTGAGACAAGGTAAAGGGAGTTGGAGACAATGTGGGCACAACTGATATCCTGAGTCGGAAAAGAGCATGAACAACAGGGGGAAAAAGTATATATGACTGGTCTCCCCAATACCCAGCATGGTAAATGGCACATATTCATCAAGGGAATGAACCAACATACCAAATTATATCAAATTAGGCTATCAAGTATTTACTAAGGGCTTATATACTTACAGCTACAAGAGAAAAGCTAAGAACTTTGCTGTAATAGTAACCCACTGGGCAGAAATGAGGGGTGTCAAGCCAGGGGAGACAACATGGGCAGAAAACTGAACTGGACATTAACAAATCCAGGCTCTTAAGCTATTTCTGCTAAATGGAAGTGACCAAATAAACTCCAGGGGTCTTATTTTTGCCTCATCTATAACAGATGATGTAACTACTAGACCTCCAAAATCCGTTTCCAGTGCTATCTGTCTTACACAGTGGAAGGCATGATTCTTGCCCTGGTGCAAATTCTATTTAAGAAGTTTTGAATCTAGTATTAATTCATGTTGTAATCTAGATATTGCTCTATCAGTAGTAATATTAAAAAGACAAGTCCACAGAGCATCCTATTCTAAATACTGAATTTACTCTCTTCTACAAATTTAGCAGTAATCAGATACTCCTAGGCTAAGACTTACTTGCTTTTCATAAAAAAATAAAACACCAAAATTACATATCAATACCAGGTCTTATAAGAGTAAGAGGGAGCAGAGGTGATGCCATCTATGATTGGGCAATTTTGTTTTTGGTTTCTTTTTTATTTTTTTGGCCACACCTTGCAGCATGTTGGATCTTAGTTCCCTGACCATGGATCGAACCCATGCCCCCTGCAGTGGAAGCGCAGATTCTTAACCACTAGACTGCCAGGGAAGTCCCTGATTGGGCAATTTTAATTATCAAATGCAACACCAGTGTTTTGAAAACTAATGTACAGAATTTCTTTTTAAAAAATACTGCTGGACTACAATAAAAAATTGCCATTTCACAAAATATGTAAGGTGTAAGTGTGAAAACATTCAGTGGAATGTCAGTCAGCTGTTTCAATCAATAAAATGCTTCTCAATGGCTTTTCCAGAGCTATGTATATTTTTAATAGGCATATTTCCCTGAGTTGAAGAGACAGAGCTGAGAGTCTGGGGAGAAAACCAGGATTAGAATTCTCAGGACAGAGTAACAGAGAGGAGAGGATGGTACAAGGAGAGAATCTCAGAGACCTGCAGAATATCCCTTCGTGTACTCCACTGAGTACTGAGCAGCACATGACGTGTGTAAGAATACCACTGGAGACTCATGAAAAGAAGCATCCAAAATAATTAAAGCAGTGTTTCTCAACCTTTTTTTCCTTATCACCCTGACCCAAGAGCCTTTTTAGATTTTTTTCTCCCTAATTGCCCCCATGAAATTTTAATACCACTGTATACCTAATTTATACACTTCGGCCCTTTAGAGGGCCACAAATCATGGTACTATGTAAGATTTTTCATACATACGCACACACACATGCATCCCAACAAAAAACACAATTTTTGCCAAGTTGGAGGTGATATCATCATCAATGAGAACGCACGCATTAGACGGAACAGTGCCTGCTTCGCACACAGGAAACAGTGTCCTGTTCCTACCAGTCAAACCAGAAAAACTCATCACTCCCAGAACCTTGGATAAAGTACTCAGGAAAAATTATCTCAGGAGTGGAGAATAATTAGCCTATTTTGAAATTAAATAACATTTATAGTAGGAACGAAATTTATAAAATATGGATAAATCTGCAAAAGATGTAAATGTGGAATTACAAAATTTGCTGAGGGAAATTAAAAATGACCTAAATAAATGGAGAAATATAACTTGTTCATAGGTAAGGAGAACCAATATTGTTAAAATGTTGATTTTTGCCAATTTCATCTATAGATCAACACAATTCCAATTTCCTTTTTCCCCAAAAGACTGACAAACTGATTCTAAAAATTCACACAGAAATGCAAAGGACCTAAAATAGGCAAAACAATTTTTTTTTTTTTTTTTGCTGTACGCGGGCCTCTCACTGCGGTGGCCTCTCCCGCCGCGGAGCACAGGCTCCGGACGCGCAGGCCCAGTGGCCATGGCCCACGGGCCCAGCCGCTCCGCAGCATGTGGGATCCTCCCAGACCGGGGCATGAACCCGTGTCCCCTGCATTGGCAGGCGGACTCTCAACCACTGCGCCACCAGGGAAGCACAAGGCAAAACAATTTTGAACAAGAAAAAAGTTGGTTTCAAGACTTATTATAAAACTATAGTACCATAATGGTGTGGTATTGGTGTTGAGCTACACAAATACATCAATGGAACATAACAGAGTCCATAAATAGAGCTACACATATATCGACAATTGACTTTTGATAAAAATGCAAAGGCAATTCAGTAAAGAAAGTATAGTCTTTTCAACAAAAAAATTGTTTTCTGACCACGCCTTGTGGCTTGTGGAATTCTCAGTTCCTCGACAAGGGACTGAATCCAGGCCGTGGCAGTGAAAGCCCAGAATCCTAACCACTAGGCCACCAGGGAACCCCCCTTTGCAACAAATATTTTAACAACTGGATATATCCATATGTAAAAAAGTGAACTTTGACATACACCTTGTACCACATGCAATTATTAACTTGAAATAGGCTGTAGATCTAAATGTAAAATTTAAAACTATAAACTTCTAGAAGATATGAGAAAATCTATGTGACACCAAGAGAGACTTTTTTAGACACATCACCAAAACAAAAATCCATAAAAGAATAAAATTGATAAATTGGACATCATCAAATTTTTAAACTTCTGCTCTCCAAAAACACTCAGAAGAGAGTGAAAATAAAGCCACAGATTGAGGACTTGTGTCCAGAACATATAAAACTCAAAAGTAAGAAAACTATCCAATAAGGGAAAAAACAAGCAAAAACATTTGAAAAGACATTTCACCAAGGATACAAAGATTGCCAAGAAGCAATGAAAAGATGCTCAACATCATCAGTTATCTCAGAAATGCAAATTAAAGCCACAGTGAGATACTCATCTATTAGAATGTTTAAGATTAGAAAAGACTAATCATACCAAATATTGGCAAGATGTGGAAAAAACTGTAGTTCTCATATCCCGTTGGTGGGAATGTATAATGGTATAACCAGTTCGGAAACAGCTGGCAGTTTCTTAAAAAGTTAAACATACACCTACCATATGGTTTGACCGTTCCACCAACATATATTTACCCAAGAGAAAGGAAAGCATATGTTCATACAAAGACCTGTAGACATGCCTTCACAGTAGCTTTATTTGTAATAGATGAAAAAGAAAAACAACTCAAACTCTATCAACAGGTGAGTGGATAAACAAATTGTGTATATTGAGACAACTGAATACTATTCAGCAACAGAAAGTAATGAACTGTTAACACATGCCTCAACATGGATGAATCTCAAAATAATTATTCTGAGAGAAAAGAGCTAGATAAAAGGAGGACATATCGTATAAAGCTCTGGAAAATTCAAATTAATCTATAGTGACACAAAGCAGATCAGAGGTCAGGGGCAAATGGAATCCTTTGGGAATGATGGGAATGTTAACTATCTTGATTATGGTGATGGTTTCACAGGCACATACCCACCCATGTCAAAACTTATGAAATTATACACTTTAAATATATGCAATTTATTGCATGTCAATTATACCGCAATAAAACTTAAATAAAAATAGGCAGAGGTGCTAGATGAGACTTACCAGGCCAATCAGTAATTTCAGCTCAGGCTGAAATTTAGGACACAATCTATGACATTTTTACTATGCTATATAACTATCATTATTTACCCACCACCAATTTATACAAACATGTCCACTAAAATTGCTTCAAATAAAGAACTTAGAGGACATTTAGTCTATTTGGGAAGTTGATAACATATTTAAATAATCTATAATAAATCCCAACATTCTAAGTTTTGCTTCCATGCATTCGCCTTCTGAGTCAGCCTACACTCTGTTTATGGAGTATGTATCCCTCTAAATAAACCTTTTACTTAAAAAATAAATTAATTAAAGTTTTGCTTGCCCACCAGAATGTCTGTTTACTTGGTGAATTTATCTCATTTATTACCAATTAGCAATAAAGACTAATAATAATCCAAATGCCCTCCAAAAGGGGGACTGGTTAAATAAATTGTTATAAACACCTAAGCGTAGAACTATGTGATTATAAAGAATAAGGAAGCTCTCTCTAGACTGGTATGGACTGATTCCCCAAATATACAGGATGAAAAAAAGGAAAATGAAGAAACATATATGCCAAATAAAAAACAATGAATGGAATACAAAGATAAATCACCACCAGTTTCTAGCTGAAAAAACAGCTGGTTTCATTAGACAAAACCTCCTTTGTTTCAGGACCAGCATAACAGCCATTTAGTCACAATGACATGGAACATACGCTCATTTATGGATCTTGGAGGGAACAAGAACATTGGTGAAGAAAATTTAAAAATCTGAGGCTGAAATCTAGAAGCACTGGCAAGAACAGAGGAGAGGTGCAGTTTCTGGGGATGGAGAAACTACAGGGCAACCCTCTCCAGGGTGGAAGCCGACCTGGTTCTTCTCTCTTCACTACCTCCCCGGTTTCACTCCATGCTCCGTGGAAGCCAGCTGGGAACTGGGTGGGTACACTTGAGATGGGGCTGGAGGTTTGCGGGCCACAATACTAATTACTGTAACTACAGAAGACCATGTACACACATACAGTTTTGGGACAGAGAGTTCATATAACCTCAAGTAACTGAGTGAGGTGGTTTTTAAGAACCTCTCCAGAAACATCAACAGCTTGGTGTACTGACAGCCAGCAGAAGCGACTTGTGGTCACAAGAAAGATTTATTAAAGATTAGAGCACTTCTTGCTAATTTCTAGAAAAGACTAGAGAACACTGTGAAGAATGAGGGTGGGTGGAATTCAGGCAACCTGTGTAAACTTATGGTTTACTACTTTGTGTAAACTGCCAACTATCTTATTACAATAATAATGAAAACAAATGATCTCCTTGTGTGATGTACATACACGTACATGTATGTATTTGCCAAACACTTTATCTGACAAAGTAAAAGCAACATCATTTCAATGATCCCAGAAAGTATTTTTGAAAGCTTAGAAGATGTTAATAATTTTGAAGACTACTTTGGCAAAATCAATACCAAAATATTCTGAATAAAAAAGTACATCTAAATTCAGAAACCAATATGTAAAATATACAAGGTAGCATTTTCAAAATTATCAAGTTTATATGATACAGGCAAGATCTACTGACTAGCTCTTAATCAATTCTTTTGAGTTTAAAAAGGGTCACAGTCACAGAAGTCATAATCTAAGACTTCCTGTTTTAAACACTAAAAACGGTGTTGGCTAGATTATAATTACCCCCAGTCTGACACTACTTCGAATGACATTTTTAACCAGCCAAAGAACATGGCACTAAGGGAGGCTTGTTTATTCACTCATTTGCAATGCTAAAATTTTAATAGCACTTGACTATGAAAATCAGGATCACATTTGCATTACAGTTTAAAAGGTAGGAGTCCACACAGAATGTGGACATAACTTTTAGGGGGAAAAATCCATTTTTTAACAATTATTGCTTTATGGCACTATTTGGCAAAAGAAAAAATATTTCTCTCCAATTTACTTTTTTATTTCCCGGCTTCTGTCAAATCTACATAGGTTCAAATGTCTGTTCTGCTACATACTTTCTAAGTTTTAGTTCTGTCACCTATTGGTGGGATGGAAATGTTAACCTACCAACTTTACAAGATTGCTGTGTGAGTTAAAGGCAGGTACCATAAAAATGTTTAGGTACATCACTGTCTCTGAAATAAAGGCTATAATTAACACCAATTTCTATCACTGTGGATTAAGAAAAACAATTTCTGCTTGTAGAAAATTTTCTTATAAAGTCATACCTTTCCTCTGAAATATGTTATTAATATTTCAAATTTAATTATTTGGGCTCCACAACATGGCATGGCATTAAGTTCTGGTAAATCCTAGGGAAAGTCATTTATTATTATTATTTTGGCCACATAAACCTGAAAACACAAATGAAACCTTCTGGGCAAAAGCAGGAGGTCATTCAAGGTCACTTGGAATTTTTAGAGCATCCCAAATTTGGGGTGTGAAAAAAACATGAAGGCCATTAATGTAATCCCACACATTTTACAAAAGAAAAGTGAGTCCTAATAAGTGAAATGGATTTGTTCATGTAGCATAAAGGTAAGAAGATAGAAGCACTTAGGTCTTACAACTTATGCTCCCACTGTTCTCTACATTATGTATACCAATCTGCCTTTAAATTGTTTTGACTGTTTCACCTGTTTGTGTTACAGTGCTTCTTCCATATCCAAGTGACTTATTCTTCTAAAAGTTTGCTATTTCAACTATTTTTAGGCAATAAAACATCTTCTTCTACTAGGTTACCTACCCAAACAACTATTTCCCTTTTATTCCTTCATGAAAATGCTGATTTTCTCCAGATACGGAGTGCAATATAATCACTGATGATAAGCCTCTCACCCTAGGGGATGAACCAGGTGATGAACAATGACTGATCTAAGCAAAAAGTTAATCCCCTTCTACCTCTGCTGGTGGACTGGTTTACAGTGGGCTTGTAACCGAGGAAACTCAGCGGGAGTTTTGTGGGGATTCTGGAAAAGATCTTTTTGCTTGATTAAAAAAGAAAAAAAGGAAATGTACAGGGAGAATTTCCTTTCCACTTTCTCTGGCTGTTTGTCTTGAGTGCAGGATACAGCAATCATTTCTTTACCAGGAGGAGAAAGCCAAGAGTCTCACAGAGAAGCTCACTCAGAGATATGACATTACTGTCTTAACCAATCCCCCACCAATTACCTTGTTCTGGATTAAATTACTATATAAGCAATAAACCTATATTTACTCAGTCAACTACTTGTGGCCCAAAGCCTCCAAATATAAAACTCCAGTATTTTCTGGTGAAATCATCTCAGCTAGCTTCTACAATAAAAGACTTCCTTCTCAGACCAAATAATATGAATGTGTAATATTTTATATTAGTTTTTTAAAAATCAATTAGGTGTGTTACTAAGAAAGATGCTATTTAGTGGTCCACAGTATCCAGAACTTCAGGATATGACTCAAGAAGCTAACCTAAAATAATTAACAATGTTTACTTAACAGTATAGAGTATAGAACCAAATGTGAGCTCTTTTACCCACTCTAAAATTTTACAAAAATAACTGCAAAAAATGTAAATTTCAAAAAGTCAGCTGTTATTCTCAAATACTCATTTAAATAAATCTATTTTAGAAAAACACCACTGTCGCACTGACATAAAGCTTAAAAATATTTTATTACCTATCAAGAGTGAGTGGGTTTTATATTACAAAACAGTTAAGTTTTATTACACACACCTGCACATACACAAACATACATACCTGCCTCTTAAAACTCTATGCGATTCCTTATCATAGAGGACAAAAATAGAAAAACAGAAACTACCATCCTAAATTAGAACAATGGCCAAAGACTTAACACATCTGATAATTATGACTATACTCTCAACTGTGAAGAGTCACACGAGAAAAGCAACTGTAAAAAAATTTGTCAAAAACCCATGAATCACTGAAGACAAAGTCACTCTCATACTGATTTGAAGCACTAACCAGACTTTTAGTTCTAAGCTTGGTTCTAAGTTTCAGAGCAAGAGAACAAGCTAGGAGATGTTAAGAAACGATGTTTTAAAAGTAAGCAAGGAAAGGAATCTATAAGGAGAAAAGCAGAAGCTAAAAGTCATAAAAGTTAGGGGGTCACACACTAGTTACAGATAACACAATACCTCCCAAGGACATCACAGGAGAATAAACTGATGCTCAAACATGATTTTTTGAGCATAAAATTTTAAAAACTTAAGATAATTTGATTACTATGGCAGAAAAGCAGTTGGCTATAATGAGACTTTGTAATGATGGAGAAATTAACCATGGTAAGTAGGATTATAGTCCAAACTTTCTCACCAAGATGAGATTTGTTAGTTCTATTTAAAACAAACAAAAAATACTAGAGTTAAACAGAACAGAAAGCCTTTTTCTCCTTTTCCTTAGTCTATACCCCTATAGTTATTTTCTGTCTTACAGAAAGCAGACTCTCTAGAACACCCCAGTTACGTAAAGTGACCAGCGCTCCGTTTAAAATAAATCCTGAACTAGGTGCATGTTTCCAATAAATGTAAACTTAAATGCAATTCACTTAGGAATGTTTAAGGAAAAAAAAATGTAATGATGAACAATTTTAGTTAAAGATTCAAATCTATTCAGTTAATTCAACCTTTAAAAATAAGATAAATACCTCTTTTATCTACTTAACATCAAGTGGTCACAATAGTACTGTCCAAAAGAATGAGGGAAAAGATGAGAGTTGGAGATGAGCTGGCAGAGCACAGCTTTCTTAGAACTGGCCAATCAATTCCAGGTAATCTGTTTTGCTGTTGCTATAGGGACCTTAGGAATCATGACCTCTCCCTACTCTTCATCATTCAGAGAACTGAATTATGTATGAAAAAGATACTGAAAACAGTCACTTCCAGTAAAAACATATACATTAATAAATTTGATCTTATTATAGTTAATTATATATTTTCAGCCTCAGTTTAGTAAATTAAAAAACGTCTGGCCACTGGAGAAACATATATGGAAGGAAATTATCCATACGCCCACTCTTTCTAAAACTGTCCGTCATGTCAGTCCTGAATGTTAAATCCACTGTATCTTTAAAAGTCTGAGGAATTTTCAAACAGTATGTCTTTATTTGCTGCGAGACCCCAAACAGATGAGTCTTTGTGTATAATGTTATTCACAGAAAGCAAATTTGATCTCACAATCAAGTTAGATATATTATAAATTTTATAGACATCTCTTCTTTCAAGTTCACAAAAAAAGAAAGAACCCTCATCTGAAATGCACACAAGTATTTAACAGTGAAGTGTCATGATGTCTATAACTTACTTTCAAATGGTATTCAGCAAAAGAAAGAAAAAAAATATGTGTAGTATAAATATAATCTGTGTAAATATGGGAGAGAAAGCTAATGTGGTAAATGTTATCAATGCTGGATATAAGTGGAGGTTATATGGGTATTCAAAGTCTTTTTTCAACTATTCTGTGAAAATTTTCAAAGTACAAAGTTGGGGGAACAAAAAACCCGCATTGGCTCCTAGTTCTCCTGTTTTTTAGTCATTACCCTGAATATATGTCCAGTCCCTTCCTGTTTGCTTCAAGACCCTTCTACCCTCGTTTAAAACAGCTGTTACAGAATTGTGTTATGCCTTTTAACAAAAATCATAACTCTAGAAAAGTAGGTTTCAAGGCTGGTATCAGTGAAACTGTTTTACCTGAAAGTTAACATCTTCTTTCTTAAATATTAGTGCTCGAACTTCATCAGGATCTCCATTAAATATAGCTTGCACCAGTGATGGCTAAAATACAAGAGAGTAATAAAAACATTAATCACACCACATGGATGATTCTAAAGCTATTTCCACATAACTTTTATATCTAAAAATTTTCTTCCCTATCATGATAATCACTTGGCTTTTGACATGAACCAAGTTTCATGAAGTCAAATCATATGAAAGTACAGGATTCCTCCTTGGAAAAAAGGCCTAATTTAAAAAAAAAAATCAATACCGTATGACCAAAATTAGGTAGCATAAGCATAATCAGATTTTATTTTATATGAGTGGAGGCCTTTTGAATATACATACGGTAAAAAGAAAGTCTCTTCCAAATACAAGTGTCACATCTCAACATCTATTTGTGGGATATAACTTGTCAAACAAGTAGTTCCTAGCCCATGTGGAGGCCCACGAAGGCCTCCTTGAAAAGTTCTGTTTGGGGCACCAAAACAACTTGCGTGGGTTAGTATTACATGTATAAAGATAAAAACCCAAAGAAAGAAAATCTGGCAGTTGATGAAAATCACTACTGTTCAAAGACCAAAAATTACTGTAAACCTGAATAACATGAAGAGGCAGACACATGAACATCTAAATATAACAAGTTCTTAATCAACGACACAGCCTCCCTGATAAGGTATCATATTATACTAGTCAAACAAGAAGTCAATTGACAACAGCATTAAAAATAAGATTAAAGATGAAGTCTGACTCTTTTTCATGTAACAGCCTTGCATGTAAATACATACAATTCATTACAGAAAAGGCTGTGCCTCGGTGTTGCTGGCAGTAGTCAACCTTTCCTAAAACATACAGTCCCTCATTCCTGTTACATCGGTTTTTAAAACCACTAAGTGAAAACAGAAATGTGGTTGCTATAACTACTATCCTCAAATTATTTTTAAAAGTCTTTTTAAGAGATTAAGAGATAAAGTCTGAAATGTTATTTAAACATCTGAATAAGTGAAAATCAGAAATGTGTGCATTCATTTACAAGTAATATTGCATCATATTCACACACCTATAATGCTTTAATTTGGGTTTTTAATGAAACTAGTGCAAATTACATTTATTCTTAAAAAATAAAATTTACCCTACTAGTTCAGTAGTATACAGTAAACATAAACTCTCATATCTTACCAATACACTTCCCGAAGGTGGAGAATGTAGGGACTTATTTTCCTGTGGCAACTTAGAAATGAATGCAGGAGACTCATCTTCTACCTCCTCCAAAACAACAATACACACTCGACTCATTCGCTCTTTTAAAAAACTGAATTCTAAGCTATGTGATAAAAGTCACAGTTGGAAGAGCACAAGTAGTTTTTCCTCCTCTTCTGTACAACACTTAGAATCATTCTCTGAACAGCGCAGCTGGTTTTTTAAAGTTAATAAATACTATCGGAAAAAGTGAAGTTTAAAATTATAACTACATACTTGTAACTTACTAAGAAAACAATTCTGTTATTTTCTGTTGGGTTACTGTAAAACTCAAAAGAAATTTGACATCAACATGTCAATAACTAAAACTGAGTCCAGGACAAGCTCATTTAAAAATATTTTTCCCCTACCAAAACAGTCATCACATCCCTCTGTTTCATAGAAATTTACTTGCATAAAAAGATCACTGTCTGGGTGACATCAACACACGCTGCAGAATAAGATGAGAAACAACTGCTGTGACAGAGAAGATCGCAGCTGTACCCGCTCTTGCCTGCAAGGTCATATAGTTACCAGTAGCTGGCTTGCTTATAATTGAAAACAAAAAATAAAATCTCATTGTTCTGTTTCCACTTCTAATTTGTCTTCATTTCTTCAGCTTCACTGGTTTAATGCTGATACTATCCAGAAAAAAAATACATCGAGAGCTCAATACAAATTCTCAAAATGTTGCTCAGAGGTTGACAATTCTTTCTGTGTTTGAGAAAGAAAAAAAAAACAAACAACACTCTGCATTAATAGCAAAGCTGCAGTACATTTACATGCGATGAGTCAGACCACAAGAGACAATAGGACTCTTGGTACTAGAATATGGCTTGAATAATCCAGATATTCCATATAAGAAACAGTTAGCTTTATTCCCATCGACAGCATAGGCAAGGCAGAGCGTTCATTCTTCCTCCATCAGGCAGTGGTCTGTAGCTGCTCCAGCAAAAGGACACAGGCACCAGGCAGAAATGGTGTTAGCGGAGAATCCGAATGGAACAGGCAGGCTGAGAAGGAATTAGAAGGCATCTGAGCTCAAATTACTGCTTCAGGCTTTTCATTTTTAAAAAAGAGAAGGGGAAAAAAAACCCAGTAGTTTATCATTCCAGTGTTTTCTTTGATCTCCACATGAATACAGCTTCCATTAAAGACTCTTCATTCAGAGGAAGAAACAGCAGACTGTGCATCTTCTTTGAGCCAACTACTTTATTCAATCATCTGCCTCTGTGCCAGTATAGTTTCCTTCCACTGTGAAAACCGCTACAGTTACCCTTTTCAGTCGATTTCAGATGCTTTCCTGTTCCTCAGATGATCTTGCAAAATGCCACTGACACCTTCAAATGAGTAGGTCCTTAAAAAATAGAGAACCTCAGGATCGGCGCCACAGTAGCATTTCAACTGAGCAACAGTCTGAAGAGCAAAGACTGCAGAACCGCAGAATGAAATGCCTAGTAATGCTCACATGTTACACTTACCAGAGAGCTGAGCTACTGCTCAGGATGCAACTTCCTCTAGCAGGAGAAAAAAAATAGTGCATTTGGACAGCCTTCACAATGAGAAGGTTCATGCCAGTTCTGTGACTAATCCAGATCAAACTAAAAAACTCTGTAACTGAAAAATGAGTGCGCTTTTAACATTTTCCACGAAAAGCCACAAGGAAATCTGGTGTACTGCCTCTGCTGACTAACACTGGTTTTAGCAAGTAAACAATTCCAAACAGCTTAACTGCTTTCATATGTTACAAAATAGCAAATGTTTAACCCTATAGTGACAGCTGCAGTGATAATGTCTGCAGTGAATCCATAAAAGAGAACTAGAGATAAAGAAGCATTTTATGAGAATATAAATACCATGAACCTAACGTTTTCTTTTTCTTATTTTACCAAGACCATCTTCAATCTACTAGATGTTATTTTCAAGAATGCACAAAGTTTAAACAAAAGAAATTTAAGATTTACTAACAATTTCTAAGTTGTCGAATTTAAACAACCAAGTCATATTTTGAAAGGGAAAAATAAAAATTTCATATTTTAGAAATTATAATTGTAAAATTCTATTATCACTTGAATTTCACAAAAGAAATAATTCTATCTTCCCATCTGGATGTGGAATAAAGCCTTAAATCTGTTAAATAGCTATGTAAAACTATTGTTTCAAGTCCTTGGTAGTGAAAAGGCACAGGGTAACCAAAGCAAAGAATCTTCTCCCTTCCTAAAAAATTAATTATCCCAAGCTACAAATAAGTGTCAAAACAACCAATTTGGGCTTCTCTGGTGGCACAGTGGTTGAGAGTCCGCCTACCGATGCAGGGGACATGGGTTCGTGCCCCGGTCCAGGAAGATCCCACATGCCGCGGAGCGGCTAGGCCCATGAGCCATGGCCGCTGAGCCTGCGCGTCCGGAGCCTGTGCTCTGCAGCAGGAGAGGCCACAACAGTGAGAGGCCCGCGTACCGCAAAAAAAAAAATTTATTGTTGGCTTTCTCTGTTTCCTCCCTGCTTCTCTGCTTACTCAAGGATGGGGATATTTCCCCACAGGAAAACTACAAAGAAAATACCATGACCTCCTCAACCTTTGTTCTTTCTTCTATCAACCAGCATTCTTATTAATAAACATAATATTCTTTAACATTTGTGATGTGCTAGGTGCTATACATTCTCATTTAATACTCACAGTGACCTTGCTACACTGCCATAGTATAGAAGAAAAAACAGACTTAGAAATTAAATATTATATCCAAAGTTAGGCAAATTAATAAAGTTGTACCTAATTACAAACACATGCTCTTTCTAATCTACTCTGCTTCCACTGATTGTACGTACACACTCTCCTGAGAGCTTTGCAACCTATAATTGCAAAATAGACTGTAAAAGTGATTTTAAAAGATAAACAATGTATAATGATTGCAAAAAGTTTAGGTAACAAAGGAACATACTATTTACTGTGATAATATTCCCAAACAAGTTATTTTTAAATAGGTACTTCAGGGCTAGTGTTACCTCACACGTTTAAGCCAGTTGACTTACCAAAAAAAAAAAAAAAAGACCAGCATGATATAGATAAATAAGAGTGCCAGAATTTAACAACAAAAGCCATTAAGTATCAGTTTATGAAAAAACCTGTAAGCCTAACATAACTGTACCAAGATACTATGCTTAAAATTCGGTTACTTTAAAATATATAAATGGTTTTAAGCCAAGTTAAAGACATGCAAATATTTTGACATACAAAAATGATGTTAACTGTCACCACAGGGCTAAATAAAAAATATCACCTTGATGTCTGAAGTATCTGAAAACGAAACCACTATAGTAACAATATCCTATATTCTACTGTCTCTGTCAGGGTTCTGCCCCACCCACCCCCAAACAAAACCTCTTTTTATATGGACAATTTTAACTGTTCTAAAGTATCCAGTGTATAAGTTCACCTACTTAGACTTAAGCAGGTACATCCTATTTTCCTGTTTAGGTCAACTTCCATACTTAGGTTTTTCCCAACCAGAAAGCAAGCTCTTTGAAGGCAGGGGCTGTGTTATACACATATTTTTTCCTTCCAATTTTTTCCATCTGTAAATGATTTCATTGAAATAAATTATATTATGTTACAAGAACTCTGGAATAGAGTAGCAAAATTACAAAAGACAATGGGGGGAGGATTCATATGCTTTAACCTGTAAACATGGGAGGCTTT
Organism: Orcinus orca; assembly: GCF_937001465.1. Classification (NCBI taxonomy): domain Eukaryota; kingdom Metazoa; phylum Chordata; class Mammalia; order Artiodactyla; family Delphinidae; genus Orcinus; species Orcinus orca. The sequence goes on along the minus strand of NC_064563.1, from coordinate 12,506,169 downwards.
AAAGTGCAACAGAATGAGTTCCGTGCCCTCTAGTGGGAGAGCAACTTAAATGTATTCAACGTAAGTTGACAGCATATAAAACAATTATGCTGAATGTCAGCTAACACTACGGGCTCAGGAGTCAGCCTACCTGGAGTTCAAATTCTGATTCCATTATATATTAGCTGTGTCCTTGGGCAAACTACTTCAATTCCCTGAGTCTAAATTTCTTAGACTTCCAAGAATAATAATCTCCAGAGATTTTTACCTAGGAGACATACTGTAACAGCACAGTGTTTGAGAAGATAGGCTTTGTAGCCAAACTAATCTAATCGGGCTTCCCTAACAAATCTAACTGTGTGACCTTAAGCAAGTCATTTAACCTTCCCGGGAATCATTTCAACATCTATTAAAGAACTGAACAGAATCTACTTTATAGTGTTATTAATAGTGAAGTTTAAAATAAAGATAATATTATTATTACAGATATTTAGGAGAGTTAAAAAGATATCTTTTGTGAAGACACAGAGTAAAAAAAAAAGGGCTACTGACAACCTCCCCCTACTGGTGAGGTGATTCAGACTGGTGTCTGGAGAGCCCATTCAGTTACTAAGTCCCCACCATTTTCAGGCCTCTAGAGAGACTTCAGAAGCTAGTCCTTACACTCCAGTGTGTTTATTAAGTGTTACTGGGGGAGGGTGCAGTAAACTTAGGCAAGAAGTAAGACTACAGGGTTCTGCATTCCTCCACATTCATTGTATTTTACAGTCTAGGGAAAAAGAAAGGGTAAAAAGGACTGGCCCATAATATATTAAATTACAAACAATACTGACATATTATATATAAGTTAACAGCACCATATAACACTGTTTTATATCTCCTCCTGAAAAAGGCCCCCTAGTTTCAAGGAACTCACATCTTAAAGGAAAAGGACACAGGTAAATAAGTATTTAAGAAATTAGGAATGGAGAAAGTGGAGAAAAGTACTCGTGATGAAAAATTATTGACAATAATTGTGCAAATTTAAATTCACACAACTTAAGTTTTTGTTGTTGCTTCTTTTTTCAGCTGAACAATGGCAAGGGGATGTGGTTTTTTCTTGAGGCATTTACTTTTTAGGCCAAATTAGATTAATTTTTTAATAGGCTAACAATTTCAACCCTGACAACTTGATAATCCTTCCATTCTTTATACTAAAATGTACCCTATCAAAAGCTTACTCCTACTCTTCACACAGAGTCTCTTAATGGAAAAGCTGGTTTAAAACCTTCATTTTACTGATAAAAAACATCCTGAAAGATTATTTTTAGGTTCCCAATTTTGTTACAACAGAATTCCTTTTTTTGACACACATGATTTTTCCTTTCTGCATAGAGAGTCAACCCAAAGCTCGTCTTATCTCTTACAAATCTGTGAACTCCAGATTGATTACTATAGAATGAAATATCTTATTTAGGGTATGCTAAGTGGTTACTCTGTGCCAAACTAGTCTCTGAGTATTAAAAAATAAAAAGCTTATGGGATAAGTGAATTCAAATCATGTTTCAGAAACATTTCTCATAGTTCAAGGATCTTGAACAATCCTCTTGAGTTACATGCCTCAGCAGTCCATATACTTTAGAAAAAGTCTTACGAACAGATTTAAAAGCAAATGGGGGTGCAAGGAAAGGGGGGGATCAAGAAACAGCTGCTCTCTAGGCTACTGGTCAGATTTCCTTGTGATCAGTACAGCCACCGCAAAAATGTCACTGTATGTTTTTAAAATGATGAATTCAAAATCCTTATAAGAGATCAGATTTAATTCTCTATGTGTAATGTATTTATCAACTAGATTTTTTTAATGTTTACCGATCATACTTCCAAAATGACCATCAATGTTACCTTAAGATCTCAATTGGTTTCACCCTACCAGCATAACGATAAATTGTTAACCCTTTCATTATTATAATATTACTATATACTAGTGTTAACACATTAACATATTATTGTGATGTGTTCTTTGCAAAGACCTATATTCTGCATCCATTCTTGCCATTTTCCATTCAACTAGAACATTCAAGTTTTTAGGTAAGTACAGAGTCCCACAGGACAAAGATGATACTTCCCAGCCTCCCTTGCAGCGAGAAGCCACAGGACAAAGTTCTAACCAGCTTTTTAAGTAGAGGTGTTATGTGGCTTCCAGAAAACTTCCTAGAAGGACAAATGGCATATCCATTCTGCATCCTGGAACATGGATGACTGGCCACCATCTTAAACCAAATAAGGACCAGAGTCTAGGCTAGAGGGGATCTGGGTCCCTGAGGACTTTGTGGAACAGAACTGCCATAAAAGTCCTGGACTGCCTACTTCCTGACTTTTATGTTAGAGAGAAATAAGTTCTGCCTCATTTAAGTAACTGTGATTTTCAGTCTCTTTTCACATGGAGCTGAACCTAACTCTAAGTGAGAATGTTGCTCTTCCTTTAATCATCAATCAGTGGGCATATACCCTTCCAGCCCTGTTCTCCTACTATTCATACTCTAGTACAATACAGCCACTTACATTTTCAATAAATGAAATGAATTATAAATGCTAGCCACAACAAATTTAATAGAAACAATAACTGACCAGAAAACAGCTTGAAGAACAATCCACTATTACCCCGGGTAAGCAAAGGAAAATCAACAGAGGGAAAAGGAAACAAATATTTATCACACATATTCTCGCTGAATCCTCAATCACTACTGGTGGGTACTACTCTACAATTTATACATGGGAAACGGAGGCTCGGTAACATCCAGTCAGTCAATGACTCATCCATTCATCTGTATTTATTCATCATCTACTATGTGCCAGGCTTTCTGCTAGGTCAAGGAAACAAAATTATGAACAGTCAATCCTTGTTCTAATGAAGCTTACACACCAATGAAGCTTACACACAAATAAATATTTCATAACTGCAAACTGTGAGAAACTGTAGAAGGAAAATAAATTTTGGAGGGTAAAGAACTAAAGGAAGGTCCACGTGGCTGGAGCAAGCAATCATGAAGGACAATGGCAGATGCAGCTAGAGGAACAGCAAACTCAGATGACACAGAGCTTTGTCAACCAAGTTATAAAGTTTGTATTTTTGACTAAGTGATGGAAAAGTCATTAAAACTTTTAAAACAAGGTAGTCATCATGATTTGCTTTAAAAAGATTATGTGGCTTCGGTGTAGAGAATGGAATGAAGTAGAAGAATGAAAGCCAAAGGACTAGTTAGGGGACCACTGCAGTAAACCAAAAGAATGAGTAATCTGAGCTAGGATGCTGGGCATGTAAATGGAGAGACAGATCTATTTTAGAAACAGGATTTATAGGACATGCTAACAAACTGGATGTAGGAGTGAGGGAGAAGGTGGTAATCACAACAACTACCAGGTTTCTGAGTTAGGAAACTAGTGCTTACTAGAGTTCAAGCAATTTGGGCCTCCTTCAGTTTCCAAATTTATAAAATAGGGAATATGATTTGTTGTATCTTATCTAAGGTCCCTTCAAGCTCAAAGTTGGTTTCAAATCTTAATCCAAAGTCTGTATCTTAGCATATACCCTCATGATTTGAAAATGAAGTGTTAACAATCCCAAAGCTGCCTAATTCTAGGTGAGTATAAAAAAGTTCCTAAAGAATGGAAAGATTTGGTTCAATCCTTCTCCAGTACATTGAAATAATCTAAAAACCTTTTGGCAAGAATACCTTATTCTTAAAGCGTGCACCAAAATTACAATAGCAACTGATTCAACAAATACTTAATATTACTATTTCCACTCCACTATGCACACCACACCAAGAGATCACAAAATGTCATATACCACCTTCACCTTCAAAGACCTTATGCAACCTAGTGAGTTTTTGGATATGACACCAAAAACACAGGCAACAAAAGCAAAGAAAAACAAGTGGGACTACATCAAACTAAGACGCTTCTGTACAGCAAAGCAAACCATCAGCAAACTGAAAAGACAACCTACGGAATGGGAGAAAATATTTGCAATCCATATATCTGATAAGGGGTTAATATCCAAGATATATAAGGACTCATACAACTCAACAGCAAAAACAAACACAAATAAACAAAAACACCCACAAAAAAACCCAAAAACCAAATAACCTGATTTTTAAAACGGGCAAAAACCTAAGTAGGTATTTTTCTAAAGAAGACATATGAATGACCAATAGGTACATGACAACAACAAAAGGTACTCAACATCACTAATCTTTAGGGTAATGCAAAGCAAAAGCAAAATGAGATTTCACTTCATACCATTTAGGACAGCTAGCATCAAAAAGATGGGACAACAAGTGTTGGTGAGTACATGGAGAAAAGGAAACCCTTGTACACTGCTGGTGGGAATGGAGATTGATACAGCTACTACGAAAACCAGTATGGAGGTTCCTCAAAAAATTAAATATAAAACTACCACAAGATCCCACAATCTCACTTCTAGGTATGGATCCAAAGGAAATTAAGCCAGTATCTCAAAGAGATGTCTGTACTCCTGTGTTCATTGCATCATTATTCACAAAGCCAAGATATGGAAACAACCTAAGTGTCTATTGACAGATGAACGGATAAAGAAAATGTGGTGTGTGTGTGTGTGTATATATATATATATGTATATATATATGTGTGTGTGTGTGTGTGTATATATATACACACACACACACACATACAATGGAATATTATTCAGTTACAAAAATGAAGGAAACTGTGCCATTTCCAACAACATGGATGAACCTGAAGGATATTACTGTAAGTGAAATAAACCAGACATAGAAAAATATTTTATGATTCCATTTATATGTGAAATCTTTAAAAGTTGAACTCATAGAAGCAGAGGGTAGAATGGAGGTTGCCAGGGGCTTGAGGGTGGGGGAAAAGGGGAGATGTTAGTCAAAGGGTACAAACTTTCAGTTTTAAGATGAATAAATTCTGGGGATCTAACATATAGCATGGTGACTATAGTTAACAACACTGTATGTATATTTTGAATTTGCCGAGAGTAGATCTTGTGTTCCTATCACAAATGGAAAAAATGATGACTATGTGAAGTGATGGATTTGCTAATTAACGTGTTTAGTTTGATTGTAGTAACCATTTCATAGGTATATGTATATCAAATTGTCATGCTGTACACCTTAAATATACACAATCTTTACTTGAATTACCTGAATTATACCTAAATAAAGTTGGAGGAAAAAAGGCCTTCTGTGGCTTAAATGAGGTACTACATCATACACAAAAAAAACTAACAAGTACAAGGTAAGAATACAAAAGACAATAAAAGGCAGTATATATAGAAGACTTAAATAAGAGATATAGACTATACCTGCCACTAATCAGTCACTGGTAAGAGTGCAGCATATGAATTTATTAATTTTAACTGGTATGTAAAGATACCATCTAATTGTCCACTCCATAAAAAAATGATGTCCTTTATAAAGCTATCTATAAACCTCATTGTTGATAATTTTTCCACCTTTAATTTACTGGAAGGATGCTTTCTCAAAGAAACCAGTGGTCTACTAGCTAGAACATTTAACATCAAAACTTATTCTTGATCATATTTGTGAGAAAAATGTTGAAATGCTAAAACTATTTAACACTAAAACTATTTATAACACAAGAATAAGTTTAGCTACCCAAAGTGTAAATAAGTGCCATCTAATAAGAGATATAAAGTGAGCCACATAGGTAACTTAAATTTTCTAGTAAACACATTTTAAAATGGTGAAACCGGTAAAATTAATTATAATAATACTTTGTGTTATCAAATATATCCAAAATATTGTATCAGCTTGGAATCAACGTAGTTATCAGATATTTTACTTTTAAAGTTAAGTCTTCAAAATTTGTTGTGTATTTTATAGCTACAGCATATCTCAATGCAAACATTAAATTTTCATTGGAAATAACTGATTTCTATTCAGGTTTCATAAAGTTTACAATACATGTGCTCAAGTTGTTCCAAACATACTTAAAAGTTTTCCAATAACTAAGACAATTAGACAAAATTAAGAATTAAGTTCCTCAGTTACAGTAGCCAGCCACATTCAGCTAGTGACTATCATGTTGTACAACACTGGCTTAAATTTGTAACGACCGACTTAAATATGCTATCTACATTACTGTCTAAAGGAAAAGAACATAGTTTAGATTTTTATGGTGGTTCAGAGTCACTAATATGAATATACGTTGTTAGACTGTTTTATAGTAAAATAACCACATTAGGAGATAATGGCCTTAGTTGATGTTTTCTAAATATTTCTGTCTTAACTTGAATGGCTCACTAGTTCTTTCTTTTTTCTTTGTCTCTTCTCTCAAAATATATAAACACCTCCCTAATTTTATCACAGTATTAACCCTGGCTTGAAGGCAGTAACATATTTTCTTGTGAACAAAGTACATGAACTTTATAGGTGCCATTTTCTTCATTATGCAGAGGCCTCTTCACATACATTAGGGTTCCACACAGAGTTCATAAGTTTAAGTTAACAAAAATTGGCTGTCAGCATTATTACTTTCTTTCTTTAGGTACCTTTATTTTACTATCAAAGGAAAGGGAACTGATCAAATATTTTTTATAGTTGTTTTCAGTTCTAACATTTTACGAGTTTGTGTCCCTTTTCTGATAACAGTAGGCTGATTGCTGAAAGAGAAGTACCAAAAGTGGTGGTAGCAACCACTGATTACATTTTTTTCAATAAGTTTGAGAGAAAAAATAAATAAATTAGGCAATATTTAACCCAAAAAGGGTTAAAGGAAAAAGGTAAAGATCAAGATAAACATGGTGAAGGTTAAAGAACTTGATTTTCAAAAAGGAAAGACATAGGGAAAGTGATGTCAGCAAGCTGGTGAACAAGAAGCCATGGACAGGCTAATTCACCAAAAATACATGGACTTGTTCCCTTTGTGAAATCCAGAAACCAGCTGAGGGACTTCCACACCCAGGACTGTGCAAAACTAACCACACTGAAGCCTGTAGTAAAATCTGAGACACCCTTTCGCTGTAATTCCTACCCCTGGTGCAGTGCCATACAATTGGCAATAAACCCACAGCAACAAACTTCTCCTTGGGGAGGGGAGTAAAGGACTAAACTGTACGTTTAACATCCAATCTTGGGGTTGCTGCGGGAGGAACTGGCGTCTTGTCTTGCCTGTCTCAGAGTGCTGATGGGTTCTGACATACTCTAGATACCTGGTGGCAGCTAAGAACAAAGAAGGCAGTTTGGAAGCATTCACCAGAGCCCCTCCCCCCAGCTCAGTCCAGTGTAAGCAGATGCAAAAAACCCAGGTCCCAGTTTTCCCCTGGGGAGGGTAAGAGCTGGACCATGTGGCTGATGTTCCAACTTTTCTGGGGGCTGACCAAGGACATGGCTTCTGTCTCTTAGAGCACTGACGGGACCTGACATACTCCAGCTGCTTGGGGGCCACTGAGAACAAAGACAGTAGTTTGGATTAGCATGCAAGGACTCACCATTACCTCCTACCACCCTCCATGTCGGCTCAGCACAGAATAAGTGAGGGAAAACCCACAGATCCCAGCTTCTCCCTGGAGAGGGAAATAACTGGACTGTGTGCCCAATGTCCCAACTTTTCCAGGTGCCATCAGAGGGACTGGCTTCTGTCTCAACTGTCTCAGAGTGCTGACAAGATCCTGCACGCTGTAGTTGCCTGGGGGTTGTTAAGAATAAAGATGGCAGTTTTGGACTAGTATAAAGGTTTGAGACAGCCCCAGAATCTCTGGCCAGGCTGAGTGGTTGGGATCTTCCCCTGTATGAAACCAGTCCATGAAGACTGGGTGAGGTGTCTGTTTTTTCTATAAGTAGAGATACCAACACAAGGAGTCAAAGAAAATGAAGAAATTGGGAAACATGATCCAAACAAAAGAACAAGATAAAGCTCCAGTAAGTGACCCAAATGAAAGGGAGGTACATGAATTACCTGACAAGGAATCCAAAATAATGGTAATAAAAATGCTCACTGAGATCAAGAGAACAATATGTGGACAAAGTAAAAATTTCAACAAATAGAAAAATTTAAAAAGAACCCAACGGAAATCTTGAAAGTGAAGAATACAATAAGTGAACTGAAAAATTCAAAAGAGGGATTCAACATCAGAGTAGGTCACATAGAAGAAAGAATCAGTGAACTCAAAAACAGATTATTTGAAATTATCCAGTGGAACAAAAAGAAAAATGAATGAAAAGTATGAAGAAAGCTTACGGAACTGATGGGACACCATCAAACAGACCAAAATACACACTATGGGAGTCCCAGGAAAAGACAGAGAAAAGGGCCAGAAAGCTTACTCAAAGAAATAGCCAAAAACTCCCCAATCTAGGAAAGGAAATAAGACATCCAGATCCAGGAAGCCCAACAGGGTCCCCAAAAAATGAGCTCAAAGAAATCCACACCAAGACACATTAAAATCAAACTGTCAACAGAGCAGCAAGAGAAAAGTGACTTGTCATATACAAGGGAATCCCCATAAGAGCATGGGACAGCTCAGCAGAAACTTTGCAGGCCTGAAGCGAGTGGGATGGTATATTCAAAGTGGTGAAAGACAAAAACTGCCAACCAAGAATAATACAGGTGGCAAAACTGTCCTTCAAAAATGAAGGAGAGATAAGGCCTTTCCCAGATAAACAAAAGCTGAAGGAATTCATCAGCACTAGACCTGCTTCACAAGAAATGCTACAGGCTTTTCTTCAAGTTGGAATGAATGGATGCTAAAAAGCAACATGAACACAGATGAAAGTATAAAATGTGCTGGTAAAGGTAAATATATAAACAAATACAGAATACTGTCATACTGTAATGGCAGTATGTAAATAAGTTTTAATTCTAGTACAGAAGACAAAATTATTAAAAACTAACTATAAAATGTTAATGATTCACAATATAAAAAGATATAAATTGTGACATCAATAACAAAGCGTAGGTGCAAAGAAGTGTACAGTTTTTGTACGAGATTAAAGTTATCGGCTTAAAATAGACTGTTATAAACCTAACCCGGGGCCCCCAACCCCTGGGCTGCAGCCCGGTATCGGTCCGCGGCCCGGTATTGGTCTATGGCCTGTTAGGAACCAGGCAGCACAGCAGGAGGTGAGTGGTGGGCGAGCAAATGAAGCTCATCTGCCGCTCCCCCTGGCTCGCATTACCACCTGAACCATCCTGCCCGCCCCGGATCCATGGAAAAACTGTCTTCCACGAAACCAGTCCCTGGTGCCAAAAAGGTTGGGGACCGCTGACCTAACAGACATATACAGAACATTCCACCCAACAGCAGCATAAAATACTTTCTTCTCAAACAAACACAGAACATTCTCCAGGACAGATGACATCTTAGTCCACAAAGTGAAATTTAACATATTTAAGAAGAAACTAATAATCCACAGCAGAAGGGAATGCTGGAAAATGTAGGGGGAAAATTTTTTTTTTTACTTTATTTGTTTGCATTTGTTTGTTTATTTATGGCTGCATTGGGTCTTCATTGCTGAGTGTGGGCTTTCTCTAGTTGTGGCGAATGGGGCCTGATCTTCATTGCAGTGTGTGGGCTTCTCATTGTAGTGGCTTCTCTCGTTGCGGAGCACAGGCTCTAGGGGCGCGGGCTTCAGTAGTTGTGGCACACAGGCTCTAGAGCAAAGGCTCAGTAGTTGCAGTGCACGGGCTTAGTTGCTCTGCGGCATGTGGGATCTTCCCGGACCAGGGATCAAACCCCTGTCCCCTGCACTGGCAGGTGAATTCTTAACCACTGCACCACCAGGGAAGTCGTGAAAATGTGGAAGTTAAACACATTCCTGAACAACCAGTGGGTCAAAGAAGGTATCAAAAGGGAAATCAGAAAATATCTTGAGACAAAAACGAAAACAAAACATACCAGAATTCATGAGATGTAGCAAAAGCACAAAGAAGGAAGTTTCTAGCAATGAACCTACATTAAAAAGGAAAGATCTCAAAACAACCTAAATTTGCATCTAAAGAACTAGAAAAAGAACAGAGAAAAGTCAAAGGTAGCAAAAGGAAGGAAGTAATGTAGGATTAGAGCAGAAATAAAATCTCTATTTTAAAAACAATAGAAATAAAATCAACAAAACTAAGACTCGGTTTTTTGAAAAGATAAAACTGACATATCTTCAGCAAGACTAAGAAAAAAAGAGAACTCAAATAAGTAAAATCAGAAATGGAAGAGGAAATATTACAACTGATGCCACAGGAGAAAAAAAGAATATAAGACTACTATAAACAATTATATGCCGACAAATTGGGCAACTTAGAATAAATGGATGAATACTAAGAAACACACTACCAACCAAAGAAACACACTACCAACCAAGACTGAATCATGAATAGGAAATCTGAGCAGACCTATAACTAGTGAAGAGACTGAATCAGTAATCAAAACCTCCCAACAAAAAAACCCAGGACCAGAGGGCTCTACTCATGAATTCTACCAAACATTTAAAGAATTAATGCCAGTCCTTCTCAAACTCTTCCCAAAAAAATCAGAGGAAGAATAATTTCCAAACTCACTTTATGAGCCAGAATTACTCTGATACCAAAGCCAGATAAAGACACTACAAGAAAAGAAAATTACGTGTCAATATTCCTGATGAACACAGATGCAAAAGTCCTCAAGAAAATATTAGCAAACCAAATTCAACAGCACATTAATAGAATCATGCACCATAACCAAGTGGGACTTAACTCTGGCATGCAATCATGGTTCATCACACAAAATTCAAATTCAATTAATGTGATGCACAACATTAACTCAATGAAGGATTTTTAAAAAACCACAATCATGTTGAAAAAACATTTGACAAAATTCAACACCCTTTCATGATAAAAACTTGCAACCAACTAGGAATAGAAGGAAATTACCTTAACATAATACAGGCCATATATGAAAAGCCCACAAACTCAATGGTGAAAAGATTCAATGCTTTTCCTCTAAGATCAGGAATATGGCAAGAACACTCACTCTTACTACTTCTATTTAACACAGTACTGGAATTCCTAGCCAGATCAGTTAGGCAAGAAAAAGAAATAAATAGCATCCAAATCAGAAAGGAAGAAGTAAAACTATTCCTGTTTGCAGATCTTATGTTGCATGATCTTATGCAGAAAACCCTTAAGACTCCACAAAAAAACTGTTAGAACTAACTAATGAATTCAGTAAAAGTGCAGGATACAAACTGAACAAAAGTCAGTGGCATTTCTGTACATGAAGAATTAACCATCTGAAAAGGAAACTTCATAAACAATAAAATACTTAGAAATAAACTAAGGAGGTAAAAGACCTGCAAACTGAAAATCACAAAACAGAGATAAAAGAAATTAAAAATGACATAATAGGGGACTTCCCTGGTGGCGCAGTGGTTAAGAATCTGCCTGCCAACCCAGGGGACACAGATTCAAGCCCTGGTCCGGGAAGATCCCACATGCTGCAGAGCAACAAAGCCCACGCACCACAACTACTGAGCTCACATGCCTAGAGCCTGAGCTCCGCAACAAGAGAAGCCACTGCAGTGAGAAGCCCACACACCGCAACTCAGAGTAGCCCCCACTCGTCACAACTAGAGAAAGCCTGTGCAGCAATGAAGATCCAACGCAGCCAAATAAATAAATAATCTTAAAAAAAAAAGACATAATAAATGAAAATATATCCTATGTTCATGGTTTGGAAGACAATATTGTAAAAAAAGAGAAAAAAAAGATAGGGAATAACTGAAAAAGAATAGTGATGAAGGGACTTCCCTGGTGGCACAGTGGTTAAGAATCCACCTGCCAATGTAGGGGACAGGGGTTCAATTCCTGGTCCGGGAAGATCCCACATGCCACAGAGCAACTAAGGCGTGCGCCACAACTACTGAGCCTGCACTCTAGAGCCCATGAGGCATAACTACTGAGCCCATGTGCCACAACTACTGAGCCCACGTGCCACAACTACTGAGCCCACATGCCTAGAGCCTGTGCTCTGCAACAAGAGAAGCCACCTCAATGAGAAGCCAATACACCACAACAAAGAGTAGCCACCACTCACCGAAGCTAGAGAAAGCCTGCACGCAGCAACAAAGACTCAACGCAGCCAAAAAAAAAAAAACAAAAAGAACTTATTAAAAAAAAAGGAATAGTAATGAAAGAAGATCGTACAGACGCAGAAAAAGAAGGGAAGATCTAGAATGGAAGTAGAAAAATTATCTGAGTCATGAAGAAGGCATCTTTATCTTCTCAAACAGGAGGAAAGGATCAATGTAGGTAAGTTAGTAAGTGGCAGAGAAAAGATAATGTTGAAAAGGAGTAGCAGTAAGTGTTTAGCAGTTGAAATGGGTCATGGGTTCTAAGCTGGATAATGACAAAAATACAGAAATAAAAGTAGTTTCAGTACACGAGACACGTTGTGGGGTGTGTTCACTGGAGTACATGGTTAGAGCTAAGGGTAGAGGATCACTGATGTTGAACTGTGAAGTAGAATGTTCAAAATGTCATCTACGAAGAAATGAAATCACCTAGATGATGGGAAAACAGCTACAGTCCAGAGGTGCTGGAGAGTGAGATTTAACAGCAATGTTCTAAAAATAGAAGAATTACCTACCAGATGGCATGCACCTCAAAATAAGGAAGGTTTTTATAGGTAGGTAGACTAGTAACATTTTCCCAAGATAAACTGGCTGTGAGAAAAGGAACAGCTACACTTAAAGAAGACCTCTGGAGAAGGACGTACTTATGAAAACACTGAGTTTCAGCGAAGACAGGACATGGAATGTCCATGGGTTTTCTGGGAAGAGTGTAGATTCATGAGTTATACATAAGAACTTAAGGTCTAAATCAATATTTAGATGACTATTTTCAGACTTCAGTCTTGAGAAAAATAACTACTTCCTTTGAAAAGTATGCAAGCAAAATATTTTAACAAGCCAAATATAACAATACAGGTAGTTTTCTAGAACATACCCAATATGCCAAAACTAAGGAAGAAAGGAGAAGTATGTAGTACTGTATTTAAGCAGTATTTTTTAAAGTTAGATTATTTTCTGCATAATTTTGATTACCTCAGCAAGTAGTTTAAAGTTAAGCAAAAGTTTCATCATTCAGACTGGATTGAAGGCCAGACTGAATTAAAGTTTTTTAAATCGTGTTATTTGGGAAAATACCCTATTTGATCTCTTATAATTTTTGTCTGGAATTTATGTTAACTAGCAGCATGTCTGGCATATGACTTATGTTTACCAGACCCATGATAAAAACATTTTCTGAAATATAATTAACATTGTTTGCATAATTAATAATCTTTCAGCAACTGTTTTGAAGACAACTTAGGCCCAATATTTCAAAGTTTTAGAGTATAAAATTTTTATTTTAAATAGGCTGAATTTCTGCCTTTCTTTAAAAAAGATTGAAGAAAGGGTAGTTGCAATTCATTCTGGTTTCTACAATGTGGTGACACTGGGGTAAATGTAGCATTAAGTTACTGTACTTTACAAGCTGAAGGGAGAAAATTTTCAATTTAAAAATAAATTGCTATGGTTACCCAATGTTTACCTTTATGAGCAATAACTATGTGAGCCATCCAGGGATTTCCCACAAGTGCAGTAGGATCAGTAGCTGAAGTGCACACTAGTTGTTTCACACACAAATTGGGGCTGCATACGCCACTTCCATTTCAAAGTAGCTATCGTTGGGAAATACTAAGGAAGATGATTCACATCTTTCTAAACCACAGAAGGGTGGGTGGAGACTAAAACACTAAAAGCAACTATTTTAAAATCCAAGTGATGACTCAGATAGTTTTCAACATTTTTCATATTCTTTAGTTTCCTTTATTAAAGAGTGCTATCTAAAATTTTACAAAGCAGCTTCTATTGTTGAAAGAAGGAAAGGGTGTTTCTAACGTGTTTCAGTCATGGAATCTTTTTGCATAAATAGATGTTCATGCTCTTGATAAATTTGTAAAACGTCATGCTTATAACTTAATATTACCTCAGTACTTCAGAATAAAACAGTGCCGATTCCTTTAGATGTAGTCAATTTTTAACCTCCTGAGTGGGAAGAAGAGGGTCCCTGTCAGAATTGATGATAAGCTCATTCTTGAAAAACTGGTAGTTAAACCTGCTATCAGTTACTGTATTACAGAACTTTTTTTGTCCACTTTGTTCACAATTTAACACTCAGTAATGCAAGAATACCTATGAAACTTTGACCCCAATATAGTTCTAACGTGATCATAAAATTGAGACCCATTACATCTTAATGGGCCTTCCACAAAGTATCTAATTTTCTGCACAACAGATTATCAAACACGTTTGTTAATATCAGGGCTATCCTTAACTAAAATAAAATAGCATGTTACACCAAACTAGTTTAAACAATAGAGTCTTATCATCATAAACAAAAAGAAGTGAAATAAAGGGGCTCCAAGGTGACTGATCTGATTACTCAACACTATCACCTAAGACACCTGGGCTCCTTCCAGCTTTTCTGTCAGACTCAGCATGGACCTTAGGATAATTACCTTCACAGTCACAAAATAATACCTGCCATACTTCAAGGCATCATATCAGACACACACTGCTGTCCAGCAGAAGGGGGAGTTTTCTTCTGTGTCTCCTTTTTTAGGTACAAAGAAGACTTCCCCAGAAGCTGTTGGGTTGGCCAAAAAGTTCGTTCGGGTTTTCCTGTAAGATGTTATAGAAAAACACGAACTAACTTTTTGGTGAACCCAATACCTAAACTGACTTTCCCTGGTATGTGACCAGACTTTGCTCACTACTAAGCAGAGCAGGATTACCATGATTAGCTTACACTATCAGGGACTTCTCCAAGTCATGTGAGATAGAGGTGGGCAACCAAACAAAACTGGGGGCTTGCAAGGAAGGAAGTGGGTAATGGCCAGTGGGTAGGCAACTAACAGTATACTATTTACTATATAGAAAAATTAAATCTTGGCATTATATTTCAATAGTTTAGTTTTCCCCCCATTATGAGACACTCTGAGAACTTTGGAGATTTATTTTTAAAAGGGAAAAAAAATCAGTCACCAATAATTTATCTTAAGACAGATGAAAGGCGATCATTTTATGAATACTACTGACAAAAGAGAATAATATACTTTAGAATATAAAATTGTAAAATTACACTTTAATTCTGACCAATTAAAATTAAAGTTTTATGTCAAAAATGTTTCCTGTTAATCTCACTTTTCTCTTCTAGGAAAAGTAAGGTTAACACTACTAGACATAGGTCAAACTGCACCTAGAGTAATGAGACCAGAACACATTCAAAGAAGACAGCCAGGAATGATCGTGGCTCAGTGAAGCTGAGGGGTTTGGAGACAGGGAGAATATGCCAGCTTTAAAATATCTGAAGTGCTGTCGTTGCAAAGAGATACCAAACTGCATAGGTCTGGAAATAAGAACTAGGATCAATGAATAGTAACAAGCAGGAAGATAAAATCTGGTTCAATATAAGATAGTACTCTTTTACCTAGCATTTTATCTGAAGATGGAACAGGTTGGCTGCTCATATGGGGCAGGGACGAATATCCCAGGTCACCTGAATACCTAGATTCTAGGTGCTTAATGTGTACTTAACTTGTAACAACAAGCCTGCAAAATACACTCCATTTCACAGATAAATTCTGAGCTAGACAAGTTAAAACTGGAAATCACACAGCTAAGAAGTGGGGAAAACTGGATTCTTACCCTGGCCCATCTGTCTCCAAAGCCTGGCTCTTCCCACACATCACACACCTAAAAGAAGTTAAATCAGTTGTTAAGGAAGCAAATGGGATTTCTGAGTTGGTGAGAACTGTCATCTGACTCGAAGTCCCTTTCAAAACTAAGATGCCAGAAATGAAAAGTAATACTCCCTTTCACTTATACCAGCACTTCACAATTGTTCTCACATTAGTTCCTCACAGCAGTGAAGTAAGGTAAGTAAGCTAGGGAAGCATTCATTCTGTTGGCATTCTACCTCAGAGAATAAGAGGACAGCAAAGATAGATTCCTTCAACTTTCTTCTGGTTTACCCCCAAAATATCTATTTTCCATTTTTTCCCTCTGATCTTTCATTCATTCAGTACTCATTTACTAAACACTTCTTACATGCCAGATACCAAACCTCAATGACTCTGCAGTCTGATGGGAAGAACCTGTAGGCACAGAGGGCAAAAAAGTACATTAAAAAAAAAAATTGCGGGGCTTCCCTGGTGGCGCAGTGGTTGAGAGGCCGCCTGCCGATGCAGGGGACACGGGTTCGTGCCCCGGTCCGGGAGGATCCCACATGCCGCGGAGCGGCTGGGCCCGTGAGCCATGGCCGCTGAGCCGGCGCGTCCGGAGCCTGTGCTCCGCAACGGGAGAGGCCGCAACAGTGGGAGGCCCGCGTACCGCAAAAAAAAAAAAAAAAAAAAAAAAAAAAAAAAATTGCCATCTCCTTAACAGATCTTACTCTATCAATTTCAACTCCTTTCTTGTATCACTTTGATTTATTCCTCACTGCTATCCCTGTTCCTTTCTCTTAGCCTGCAGAAAACTTCGCCCCCCTATACTACTCCATTTTTTACTCGTTTCTCCCTACTGCAGCCAGACTCCATTCTCAACCACCACTCAACTGATACTGCTCTAAGGTCACCAATGAGAACCAACTGCAAAATCTTCATTTTTCTCAACTAGTCTACAATACTGGACACCAGTGATCTCTATTAAACTCTCTTCTTGCTACTTCCATAAAGTTTTCATCTATTTTTTATTGTAGTCCCTTTCATTTGGCTTTTCTTCCACCCCCTATACCTAAATATTGGCTTTCCTTTCAGTCCACTTTTCTTCCTCCTGGTCTACAATCTCTTCCTGGACAATCTCATCTATTTCTATAATATGAGTCATCACTTATGTAATATTTCCAAGACTTTATTTCCAGTCCTAACCTCCAGACACAACTTCCAAATGCTCAATGGGCCCTTTTACCTGCATGCTCTGTATTATCTCAGATTCGGCATATCAAAATTCAACATACCATCTCTAGTCCACTCCCCCAAATGGTTCTTTTATCTGGAAGACTTCCCTTACTTTATCTCCCAATTCTAGTTGCCAAGTTCGAAGCATTCTACCTAAAATCTTCCTAAACTCTCTTCACGCACAGGGGCCTAGTTCAGACCCACTTCAGTCCTCATCTGAATTATCAAAACCACCTCTTAGCTGGTCTCTCAACTCTTGTCTCTCCTTTTTCCAGTTCTATCCATCCTTGTAGCAGACATGGGTTCTTTCACAAGAATCGCTTGCTTTAGGGATTACAGCTGGTCCAAAGATATACAAGAGACCGAGGACTGGCCAAAGCACCCCCTACTCCTAGTCACATGTTTAGGTCAGGGATGAACATACAATCAAATCCAGGCAGGATTTTCCTCAAGGTTATAGTTTCCTGCTGAGGATATCAGGGAAAAATACTCTCTTTTTCTTTTGGGATTGTAAGGAAATTTAAGCTGAACTGCCTGGCTAATCAGTTTTCTTTTGCATTTAAGCCACTTTGAGTTGGGATTTCTGCGATTTGTAACCAAGAGTCCTGATTAACAATTTTCTATACCACAAGTCACTTCTCTAAATCACAGATAAAATGTTATTTGCCTGCTTTTATTTAGTCAACTAAATTTTACTAAAACATAACACGGAAGGCACCCACCACTACCCTGTCTTTAAGTTTCACAAATGCAAATATACTTGTTACAATTGTAATATACCATATCATTTCATGCAGCTGTGCCACTGTCTACACTGTTCCCTCTGCCTAGAATGCTCCCTTTCTACCTGCTTATCCACAAAATATATAGTAGGGTTGCATAAAATAAGGCTGGAAAATTAGGCAGGGGCCAAACCATGAAGGGCCTTAAATGCCACACTGACATATACACATTTTAACTGCAGAATGGTGGGGAGACCACTAAAAAATTGTAAGTTATAGGGAGGGTGGGAGGGAGAGAGACGCAAGAGGGAAGAGATATGGGAACATACGTATATGTATAACTGATTCACTTTGTTATAAAGCAGAAACTAACACACCATTGTAAAGCAATTATACCCCAATAAAGATGTTAAAAAAAAATTGTAAGTCAAAAAGTGACGTAATCAGATTTGTAACTTAGAGGCCTCAATGTGGACGTAGTATGAAGGATGACCTAAAAATGAGGTGATACTAAAGACAGAGAAAACAATAGTAGGCTACTGAAATAGTCTAAACCAGAGGCTACAAAGGATGGTAAGAGGAATAAATTAGGACATTTCTGGGGAAATAAATTTTGCCAATTGCTGTCAAATAGCATTGATAAATCTTTGAAAGTTTTTAAACTATCATTTCTACTTGCAAGAAAGTAGACATAAGGAAGTAATGTGAAGCCTATGAAATTTACATATCAAGATTTTACTGAAGCATTGATAAGAAAACATTAACAACCTAAGTGTTAAACAATAATTAAAATTTAGAATATATCATACAGTGAACTGAATGATAGTTAGAAACCGAATTTTTTAAAGCATGAGACAATACCCATAAATGTTAAGTGGAACACACCACTGCACACAATATGATTCTAAATTATGTTAAATAATGATGATCAGAAGGATTTATTTTAAAAAAAGCAACAACAGTATCAAGAGATTAGTTAGATGAGTGGTAGGATTATGGATAATTTGTTCCTTCCTTCATATGTTCACATATTTGGTTTTTTCTGAGTAATTTCGTTTTTTCTGAGTAATAGTGTTACTTAGATTTGCTAAACTCAACCACTATTTAACGGTAAAGAAAAGTAAGTCCTAAAGGGGTTAAATGACAAAAATTCACATTAATAATTGTTGGGACCAAAACCTGAACACTGCCTGGGTGGAAGGCTTGCTGTTAAGAAGCAGACCCATGAAGGCAGAGCCATCACCCGCAGCTACGGAGAACCTGCAACAGCGGGGCACTGAGCACAGACCAAGGCTGTTGAGGCTTGAAGCTGGCCTCTAAATCCGCACCTCAAAGGCATCAAATCGCTAGTGAAGAGGAGACTATAAGAAGGCGTAATTTAAATCCTTTTTTTTTTTTTTTTTTTTGCGGTACGCGGGCCTCTCACTGTTGTGGCCTCTCCCGTTGCGGAGCACAGGCTCCAGACGCGCAGGCTCAGCAGCCATGGCTCACGGGCCGCTCCGCGGCATGTGGGATCTTCCCGGACCGGGGCACGAACCCATGTCCTCGGCATCGGCATCGGCAGGCGGACTCTCAACCACTGCGCCACCAGGGTAGCCCTAAATGCTTATTTTTATAACTTTATTTTTATACAAAAAAATCTTTCAAGGAACAGAAAAGGAAATAGTAATGACAGACTAGACAGAAGAAAGAAGGCCTCAGAGAAAGGTGTTTGGAGACACTGATGTTCTATTGTCTGTACTACTTTGCTTTTTAAAATACATGAATGTTTTTAACGTGAGACTATTATTTCCTTGAAGTGAGATTTCCACAACCTTGTTACAATTCCAAATAAACTCTACAGACCCAAGCATTCAATTTAGTCAAGCAGGATAACGATCAAAAAGTCCTTTGACAACTAACAAAAGAGAATTTGAATATAATATTTGTGAAATAAAAGGCTTCAATGAAGAAGTTTGGGTGGCTACTGGATAGGAGAAAAAGACAAAATGATCAAGGACAATTTTTAAAGCCTGAGCTATCTGAATTTTTTCTAACATTACAAATTAAGAAACTGTGTTTTATTTAGATGCCATTTAAATTACAGTACCACTTAAAAAATCAAAACATCTAAGACGGTTCTAAGGTAGCAGACTGAAGATTATATTAAAAAATCTAGTCAGGTATAGCTCTTAACCATTTCATACACAAGGACTTACTATCTTTTTTTAAAAATTAAACTGGGTGTTAGATCACAAATGATTAAAACTATGTTTCACTAGTTTTAATTTACCTACCTATAAGAGCAATTATACTGCTATCTTAATTTCACTGGTTCTTTACGAAGAATTTAAAAATGATTTCCTATGTAAATTTCGAAAATTTGCAGAAACCAATGCAAAAGCACCATCCAGTGGTAAAAGATGAAAATTACAACTTATAAATTTGTGACTCTACATGGTCTCCAATACACATTACCAGGAAAGAAAAAATAAATGGGCTAAATGATGTTGATGGTGTCTGCTATTTGTTACCATTTTCCCAATCCAATCTTATTCTTACTATCTTAAGTTTGACATTTTTCCCTTTTCTGACTTGCCCACCCATTACCCAAATGCTTGACTAAATTCAAGACTCACCCAGAGCCTTTATTGAGCTAGAGGTTAGAAAACAGTTTCTAAAGAACAGAAATAAGGTGTGTGAGGGATGAATTTCCAATGGAATTCCACTCGGCAAGGGCCATTCCAGGTAACAACAAATGAGAGGCATCCTATGTTTCATTTTTATTTAAATGATAAGTTGGTAGATAATCCTGAAAAGCCAGGTAAAGATTTACAATTCGTTAATGCATTCAGAATTCCTAAAGAGAATATGAATATTTGACATCATCAAAATTATTCCAAGTTGAAGAATACAACCTAATAATGCTTTCCCAATAATCAGCTCCCCATCTACCGGAATACAGATGGATAAAAATTTTCAGCTTCCAGTAACACCTCTCTGATCACCCTCTTCTAAAAAAAAAAAAAAAAAGTTTAACCAGGAATAAATTACTAACAAAAAATCAAAAAGCTAATAAGGGTGATTTTTTTGTTTTGAAACAACGTTGCATTAAGTCTACTTAATATCAAATGGTATTACCATTTGATAATCATCATAAACTATTTATCACAAAGTGAGGCAGGCTGCCACTTGGTAATGGCAAAGAAGCCAATGACTGGGCTATAGTTTCTTCCTTTCTACACAATCTTTCAGTATGTATGAATTTCAAATAAGAAGCCTAACAAACCATACCAATGATATCAAACTAGCTTATATTGTCTTCACTAGTGCCTTCAGTTTGACACCTGCAGATTTTTAAACTACTTTCACTAACAACACAGGCATCACTCTCATAGTGTGGCTCCCTGGGGATGACAGGCTGACATGTCTACAGTGAACGGCTGACATGTCTACAGTGTACATAACAAACATGGAACACACAGGAAAACGAGCTAGGAGCAGGGAGACACCAGTCAGACAAGAGAAGGAAGAACACGTCCAGTACTACGTCAGTGTTTCAGCGTAAAATAAAACTAACTGCAGTGCCATCATCAGCTATTTAATATTCTCTTCTCCAAGCTCCAACAGAGAGAGAGCTTATTAGATTCTTAAGCCCCCTCCACTGAAAATCTATTTGAATTATTAAGTAAGTTGCTATACTAAGTTTCGCAGGAATACAGGGCCCACCACACTTATAAACAGAATGTCTACAACACAGGATTTGCATTGACACTAAGTATTTATTCACATACACTTATATATAAAAGCGAAGTTTAAGTTACCAGGAGGTGTAAAGAGCAACAAACTAACAAATTACAAGAGCTGCCTCTATTACTGCAGAGAGACTTTGGGAAAACCACCTAGGCATAATAGGAATTCCCACACTATTTCCTCTGGTGGAAGCAGTAGTGGTATTGTTTCAATTCCAGTATCAGGCCTGTAGCAGAAAACAAATATCAAAAGCAAGAATATGCTGACCCTAGAAATGAAGGGCTGCAATATAAAAAAAAACTAGTACTTTGAATTACTAGATCATATTCAAAAATCTTCCTAATTCAGAACTTAGTTTTACCCTTCTATCAAGAAAGAAAATTATTTTTAAAAAGAGAAAGAAAGTTATTAATCTGTGTAATGAGACAGAGTTTTTAAAAGGTTTTCTTTATATATGAACCATTTCTTGCTGGATTCTCTGAAGAGACTCAAAAAGTGCAGTTAGATTCTCAGAACTGCTAGCAACAAGACATTCTCATTAATTCAAAAAACAAAAAACTATCCAAATATATTTACTATAACATTTATCAAATAATTTCACGGGGATATCTTAATCTAAGAAACTGTCTATAAAGTATAAAATATTCAATCTACATAATTTCTGAATATTAAAAACATGTTCATTTTAGAAATATATAAATTTAAGAAATAATATCTCCCAAAGATAAACACTGTTAATTATTTTCTATATATGTACTAAAAATTTGTGATAATATACTGTTTAGTAACTTGCTTCTCTCCATTTTCTTCCACTTGACAATGTGGACCTTACTCGTGTTCTTGACTATTCCTCTATAATACCTTCAATGACTATGTAACATAACATTCAAAAGTACTATCATCTGTATTATATTTAACCAATTTCCTAAGATTGAACATTGGAGTTACTCCTCTTTTTTAATTCATATATAATAATTTTTTCAGGCTCATATCACAACAGTTATTTTTAGTGAAATGGCTTGTCTTCAAATAAATAAAACTAGGCCTAAAATATTCTGGAGCCTTAATTCTCAGGTGCACTGACTTAGATCAAATGTCAGAATTAAGTTCTCTGTATAGAAGTATTCTGTCAACGATATTATTAGTCTGAAAGAATCATCAGTTTTATCACTGCTGTCACAGTGATTATTGCTATGTTCTAATATGCCTTTCCAGTATGTTAAAAGAAGACAGAAACCATCCTATCCACCTGGCAGAAGAAGGTTAACTACAGTTCTAAACATATTAAAAATTGTTATTTCTCCTCTTGTCAAAACTCTTAATGAAAAAAATTAACCTTGTCAAAAAAATATTCAAGGGGCATTACTTTTACTATGTCTTCTACCATATTAATGCAACAGACATAGTAGTAATATTAACTTGCCATTTGGTGGCAGCAAACACAAAAGGAAGTAATTTCCTGAGTACACCTATCGTATTATTACCAATTCAAAGGTAGTCTTTCCTGAATCTTGAATTTTTAAACAAGAGTTTCAAATGAAAGATGGTGTTTTACAGGTTTTAATAGTTATGTTTTAATCCTGTTAACAGTCAAGCTCAAAACAGTGTTACAAGAGAATTTGTAATATTAATAGCCTTCTGTTACTACAGCATTTACCAATACAATTTAATAGCCTCAAAAACTATGGAAATCTTTTGATGCTTATCAAGCAATAAGTAACTGCAATAACTTTCATTTGTGCTAACTAATATTTATATATCTCACGTAAAAATTACATTTTTTTACTCTAAACCAAATCCAGCTAACCTAGCCTCAGAAGCCACAATACTTATTCAATAATCATTTGTTAATAACTTCATATGTGCTAAGTACAAGGAATACAGCAGTAAACAAGAGAAATTGTTTCTGGCTTCATGAAGCTTACACATCCTTTTCCCAGACTTGTAAAATGGTGTAGTAAAAGGCCAGCTTGACAGTCTAAATAGTATACAAATATACATAAAATACAAAAATATTGTTTTGCTCTACATACAATTTACAATAAAAAAACTACACAAAAAAATTAGAGTAAGGAAATGCAACAGAGTTTTACTTTTGTATTACGATTCCCCTAATGGCTTCCTCTTCTTTTGAAATATCAAGTTATTTCGAAAGGGAAAATGTTTGGTGCCCTTAGTTTACTACTCTTGTTTACTCAACCCACAAGATGCTAAGTGACTGAAATATTAAGCTGTATCAAACTGAAAAAAATGTACACAGAGTATCTTTTCACACAAAATAATCACACAGCAAAGTCTGTCAAACTTTGCAGTAACTTATTTGGAGAAATCACTGCCAAAACGTCTTCTAATCCAAGACACTGAGAGGCATGGGTCTAGAATCATGAGTGGATTCACAATAACGCTATACGGTGCACATAAGAACAGGTGAACCATTGAGTTACACACCCCGTCCTCACAGCACAGCAGCTCCTCCAGGGCGAGGCCATATGCCACTCACATCAGTATACCCCTATGATTCTTCACACAACAGTCATGAACAATTTGCTATGCATGGATATTTATTTCTCATACTGATGACTGGATCTTGTTAGCAGAAGAGAAATTTCATTTTCTTTTTTCTGTTTTTTCCCATATAGATACAAGACTCTACAGGTTAAAAATTAACATCGGCAATTTCACATGGGCCAACCTAATACCAATTATTCACGACATAAGTTCCTTGAGGGTAGGAACCATTTCCTATCCCCCTCAAAATGTTTGTCTTCTAGTAAGGGAAAGAGGTAAGTAAAAAGTAAACTGCAAAGCAGTACAATAAGTGCTTTGACAGAAGTTCAAACTTCTGTTTGTGTGTGTGTGTGTGTGTGTGTGTGTGTGTGTGTGTGTGTGTGTGTGTGTGTGTGTGTGTGTGAGACAGAGAGAGAGAGAGAGAGAGAGATGTACGTACATATAATGCATTAGCAATCACAAGGTATACAAGTCAGTGAATGATACCAGGAAAAGTGGAAGCCACCTGGAAAATAAAATTAGAAAATAAAATTAACTAGGACTCAAAAAGATTAAGTGATCACTATTTTGAGCTGTATGTGTTTAAAGAAATATAAAAGTACTGGGAAACTACTGACTGATTTCTCTCTGAGATGGGAAGCAAGTCAGGGATGCCTGCCCTCACCACTCCAATTTATCATATTGGAACTCCTAGCCACTGCGATAGCACTATAAGAAGAAATAAAGGGCATGCAATTTGGAAAGAAAGAAAACTACCTGTATTAGCAGATAACATGATTGTCTATGTAGAAAATCTCATGAACATGGGTAAAAAGTTTCCAGAGGGCTCCCCTGGTGGCGCAGTCGTTGGGAATCCGCCTGCTAATGCAGGGGTCACGGGTTCGATCCCTGGTCTGGGAAGATCCCACATGCCATGAAGCCTACAAAAAAGCCCGCATGCAGCAACGAAGACCCAATGCAAGCATAAATAAATAAATAAATTAAAAAAAAAAAAGTTTCCAGAACTAATACGTTTAGCAAAGTCATAGAATACAATTGTATTTCTACATACTACCAATGAACTAAAAATAAAAAAAATTTTAAGCAGTACCATTTATAATAGCACCTCAAATTAGAAATACTAAGGTATAATTTAACAAAATATATGCAGAATCTGTATGCTAAAACTATAAAATATTGATAAAGGAAATCAAAGACCTAAATAAATGAAGAAAGATACCACATTCATGTACTTGGAAGACTCATTATTGTTAAGATGTCAATTTTTCCTCATTTAATCTATAGACTCAATGCAATCCCAATCAAAGTCCCAGTGGTATTTGTAGAAATTAATAAGCAGATTCAAAAATTTATATGGAAAGGCAATGGAACTACAAGATCCAAAACAAATTTTATGAAGAATGAAGTTGCAGGATTCACACTACTAGAAGGCTACAGTAATCAAGACAGTGTGACACTGGACAAAGGACAGACAGCTGATGGGCTGGAATGGAAGTGTCTGGAAATATATCCACACACGCGTCATCAACTGACTTTTGACAAAGGTGCAAAAGGCAGTTCAACAGAGAAAAAATAATCTTTCCAACAAATAGTCTGGAACAATTAGATAATTCATTTGCCAAAACAACAACAGCAGCAAAACCTTAGACCTCTACCTGATACTACATACAATTAATTTACAATGGATCACAAGCCTAAATGTTCAACCTGAAACTATAAAATTTCTAAAAGAAAATATAGGAGGAAATATTTGTGATGACAGTGAAGGCAAAGATTTCTTAGAGATGATTTCAAAAGTACAACCCAGGGCTTCCCTGGTGCCGCAGTGGTCCCCGCCTGCTGATGCAGGGAACACGGGTTCGTGCCCCGGTCCGGGAAGATCCCACATGCCGAGCAGCGGCTAGGCCCGTGAGCCATGGCCGCTGAGCCTGCGCGTCTGGAGCCTGTGCTCCGCAACGGGAGAGGCCACAACAGTGAGAGGCCCGCGTACCGCAAAAAAAAAAAAAAAAAAAATACTGATTCCTTAAAATTCATCAAAACAAAGAACTTCTGCTCTTTGAAAGACATCATTAAAAGAATGGAAACACAGGCCACAGACTGAAAGTGCCTGCAAATTAGATATATGACAAAGGAATTATATCCAAAATAAATGAAGAACTCCTATAACTCAGTAATAGGATAGTCCAATTTTTTAAATGGGCAAAAGATGTAAACAATTTGACACTTCACCAAAGAAGATATACAGACATGAAAAATATATAGACGTTAATCATTAGAAAAACACAAAATAAAATACAGTGAGATACTATTACACACCTACTAGAACGTCCTTTTTTTAAAAAAATTGACAATACCAAATGCATTATGCTAAGTGAAAGGCTGTATACTGAATGATTCTATTTCTTATGACATTCTGCAAAAGCCAAAACCTTAAGGACAGAAAAAAGATAAGTAGTTGTTAGGAGCTAGGGACCTGGGGAAGGGATGAATACAAAGGGGTAGAAAGGAATTTTTAGGGGTGATGGAATTGTTCTCTATCTTGATTGCAGTGGTCATTACATGACTGTATGCATTTGTACAAACTCACAAAACTGTATACTAAAAAGCGTAAATTTTACTATATCTAAATTATACCTTAATAAAAATAGAAAAAAACTATAAAAATACTAGAAGAATCCACCCCACAATTTAAAAAAAAATCTAATAGGGAAGACACAAAAATTTAGAAGACATAATAAAAATTCATAAATTTAAACATCTAAAAACATTAAATTTCTGCATTAAAAAAT
The DNA here is from genome assembly GCF_937001465.1 of Orcinus orca. Taxonomy (NCBI): domain Eukaryota; kingdom Metazoa; phylum Chordata; class Mammalia; order Artiodactyla; family Delphinidae; genus Orcinus; species Orcinus orca. Next base: position 12,479,464 of record NC_064563.1, on the reverse strand, counting down.
GTAACCAAAAAGTGAAACAAATGACAAATATTGGTGGGGGGGGTAGAATCCACTATTAAAAAAGGCAAAGAATAGAAACAAACAATTCACAGGAAAGGAAACATAAATGTCTCAAACATATAAATAGATGCTCAACCTCGTAAAAGAAAATCAAATTAAACTACATGGATGTATCGTTAATCACCTCGCAAACTGGCAAAAATCAAGTCTAAAACTGTTTAGGTCCTAGAATGAATGAGTTATTAACATAATCTAATGAGTCATTAACATAATCTCTGTGGGAAAGCGACTTGTCAATATCCGGCAAACTATGAACGCATATTCTACTGATATGGAAATACATTTCCAGGATACATTTTTAAGTGAAAAGAGCAAGTTACATTGGGTCTATAAAGTCTGATGTCTTTCGTGTAAGAAAGAGCGCACCAACTGAAGAATGTTTACAAGGACTGAGTCACTGCAGTCTCTGACCTTTAACACACCCTGAAAGGAGTTCAGGGTAGAGATCAGGAAGGAGATACTCTGTGTTCTGGGAAAACTGGCAGAACAGGCCTTCAGATAGTTAGATACTTTCAGGAGAAAATTTTATGAACCCCAAACTCTTGCATCTTCCCATACTTAGAAAAGCACTAAAACCATTAACTAAGACGCCTGCTCCTTGTGACTAGCAGCAACCTTCTACCGAGATGTGCGCTTGGTTGCATGTACCAGATTCGCCAAAATCGCAAATGTTGACCTCCTCCCTTACGTCCTTAGAACAGTTTCTCAGAGCAATCTGGAAGCCTGGTTCCCAGGCTGAACAAGCTTGACTCATGGTTTTACGTTGTATGTTTTTAAGTTAACAAGAGAAAGACATATTTGTATTTGCTTTTATCTGCATACAGAAACACTAAGGCTACAGGGGAAACAAACATGGTTTATTCATTTGGAATGAGCTGTACAAATTTTACTCATGAGACACAAAATGGGGGAAAGACTTCTCAAGTATAGCTTTATCTGGTTTTGATTATTAAATTATGTGAAGGGGGGAAAAGAAAGAGGGAGGAGAAAGAGGAATTTAGCCTGTAGTTGGTACATTTGCACATGAGCAAAGTGATATATGTAGGTGTTATATAATGAAGAATTTGTCTGGTCTTTGTCCTGGGTACCTGAGAGCATCTGAACCCTTGGAATTTCCCAAGTGACAGAAGTGTCTTTGTTATTCATGGTGAGCTCCAAGGACCATACACTGGTTTATACTAATGAGGTGACTCAAGGCAGGCCTCTAGATTGTTCCAGATTAGGGTTGACCATGCTGAAAGAACCATCGTGTGATAAAAGGACTGGGGCTGTGAGCCATGTGATATTAGCCTTACCTCCTGAACTCCTGGGAGAGGAGGAGGCTAGAGATTGAGTTCAATCATGTGGCCAATGTTTCAACCCATCATACCTATGAATTGAATCCCCCCAAATAAATAATCTTTACACTGAAGTACCAGCAAGCTAGGAGGGTGATCTGTCTGAGACAGGCTGGGACCTGTGACCTGGGACCCTCTGTCACAGTGCTTACACCTGGACAAACGTCTCTTCAAGCAACAGAATACAAAGAAACTATAAGGGACTAAAAATAACTGCATGCATGTGCAGTTGGGGCAAATTACAAACAACAAAATACAACAAGACCAAAAGCCCAACTGCCACTTCTAAGGTGTTAGGAAAAAAAGCAGGGTAACATGCATGATCCCTGCACTCAACACCACCAAGGGGGTGGGCAGACCACCTAAGCCACGCCTCCGTCCCTATCCACCGAGCCGCCCCTACTGTAAACCCCATTTAAGGGACCAGTTCACACACACCCACACCCACATCCCCCGCCCACCTCGGGGAGCAAGCAAAGGCACCTCTTGCTTGTTCTCGCTCCCTCCTGCTACAGCTCGAGCCCCAGTAAAGCCTTGCCTGAATTTCTCATCTGGCCTCTTATCAATTTCTACTGATTTGAGTCCAAGGACCCAGATAACACATCCTGAAGACTCAGAAATTGAGTGTGGGACCCTCTCAGGTCTATGTGTCTCCCCCTTTTGCTGGTTCAGCTCTCTATCCTTTTGCTCTTAATAAAACTGTAATCATAAGTATAGCATTTTCCTGAGTTCTGGAAGTCATTCTAGCAAATTATCAAGACTGAGGGGGTAGTGGGAAGCCCCAAATTTATAGCCAGTAGGTCGGAAGCGAGGGTGGCGTGGGAGCCCCGGAGCCGCAGTTGGTGTCTGAAGTGAGGGCAGTCTTTCTGAGGACCAAACCCTTAACCTGTGATGTCTACAGAACTGCCCTGTAGTAGGTGGTTATTCATTGCAGCCTTGTTTGCATTAGCATAAAAACAACCTAGATATCAATAGGGAACTGGGTATATATAAACAAGAAAATACTAAGCAGCTGTAAGTAATAAAAAAAAAAAAAAACTCTTTAAGTATTGATAGGGAATGATCCTGGAGGTAGAGAGAGGAAATAAGACGCACAACAGTGTGTGATATACTCTCCATTGTGTAAAAGGCAGTAGTAACCAATATTTGTTTATATAATGATAAAATCTCTAGGCATAAAAAAAAAATACTACTGGTTGGCTACAGTAAGGGAAACCAAACAACCTGGGTGTGAGTGGATCGAAGTATAAGGACATATTTTTACATTATATCCTTTCATTCCTTTTAAATGGTGAACCGTACGACTGCCTGTTAAAATTAAATTTTAAAAGCTACATAGATGAATCAAATGCATACCAATGGTAATAATTATTTAGAACAATGGTTCACTCAATACCGGAAATGTAATCTACTCCTTTGAAGAATAATTCAATTATTTAAATATCTAAAGGGCAAAATGATAAATCAACGTGATGTTATATGATGCAACCATTAAAAATCATAATTTGGGAGATTACGTAGCAACTAGGTGAAGCGTGACACTAAAATGAGATGAAGCTGGGTTTCAACCCAAATTATATAGGAGCCCCATAATTAATAATGTGTTCTTGACAAAACATTTTTTATGAAACAGAGGTGCCTTGCGTGGTTGTTGTGAGGAATCACATTAATATATAAAAAGCATCTAGTGCAATATATTTTGCTAAATGAAAAGGTTATAAAACTGCATATACCCTCTGTTTAGAATTATGTATCACTCACTCATTCCAAGAGTTACTGAGTTGTTACTATGTGCTCTGGGCTGGTAACAAAGAGCACAGCATTGTTCTGAAGGAGCTATAGTTTAGTAGAGGAGACAAGCACACACACAATGTGCTTATGACAGAAGGATACACACTGATAATTAAGAAAGCCCAGGCCTAAAAAGGGGCAGAAAGAAAATGCCTGTAAGTGTTAATGAAATGAATTAATTAATGCTTATAAGTACTAAATTGATGAAAATGCTTATAAGTACTAAATTTTGCAGTCATAAAGAAAGCAAAACTAATCCAATCTCAAGAAGTAGAAGAACTGAGTATGTGTGCGTGTGCATGTGTCAGGTATCACTTCTGCTAGGATGACTTGGTCTTGAAACAAGCTGGCCAAACAAAGGTAAAAAGGCATTTATAATAAGGAGGGCAGGGTGTAAAACAAAAGAAAGCAACACACTACAGATAGAAATATAAATTAATATAGTCTCTGTATATTACAAATGTATGTCCTGCTGACAAAGATCTCTGAAATATATCAATTGGGAGGAAAACGTACACAACAATCAAGTAAACCCCTTGTGGGCTGAAGTCTGCAACTACATTTTCCAGAATCCCTTTTCTCGAATGACTCAAGGATAGCGTTTCTCTGCCAGTGAGGGTTACTGCAAGATTTACAGAAGAGAAGGGAACGCTATTATTGTCTGATGGCAACTGTGAGTAAACACATGGGCAGGCAACAGGCATGAGGTTTGAACTGGCTGCTGCATGAGAATCATCTGCTTTTTCCAGACTCAATATTGTACAATGTCAATTTTCCAAATTAAATCCGTAATTTCAATGGAATAACCATTAAACTCAAGTTTCCATGGCAATTTGAAATTTTTTTCAATGTGCATAAAAAATCAAAGAGTAAGGAAGAGTCAATTTTGAAGAAAAATGTGAACTTCTCAGCATATACAAAAATAAAATTCCAGGTGGGTCAAACAATTAAGTGGGTAAAAAACTGCAAATTTTTAGAAGAAACTGTATTTTTAGGAACTTGATGGTTTCTTTCACAAGGAAGGAAAAAACATTAAAGATTGGTAAGTATGATTACACTATAATTTAAAGTTTCTGAACAAGACTCCATAAGTAAAGTGAAAAGACTAGCAACATATTGAGATGTATATAACAAAATCACCACCAACAAAGAAATCATAGTATGCACACACACACACACACACACACACACACACACACGACTGCACTGTAAGGAGGGGAAAAAAATGAACAACAGGCAACTCACACAAAAAATTCCAATTGGTCAAAACATATGAAAATATATTCAATCTCAATATAATCTGAGAAATACAAATTAAAATGAGATACTACATCATACCCATCAGACTGTAAAAACTGAAATCAAACTAAAACAATTACCAACAAGTTTAAGAGTAAAGAGGCAATATAAATTGGTACAACCACTTTGGAGAAAATTAAAATTACACAGTAAAGGTGAACATGTATAACTGCCACGACCCAGAAAGCCTACTTGCACATGTCAACCTCAGAGAAACTTGGGCATGTACACAAGGAGACACACCAGGATATCTACTGCAGCACTCTTTGTAACAGCTCAAAACTGGAAACTACCAAACTACAGTATGTTACGGGAATAAACTGCATTTATTTGTATGAGATACATAGCAATTACAACAAATGTACCACCATGAATAAATTTTTAAAACAATGTTGCAAAAGACACATACAGTATACCATTTAAAAGTTTAGAAAACACAAAAATAACAGTTCATATTGTTTATGATATTTTTACGATATTGTTTATGGATATATAAATACAGTGTAAGTGCAAAAAACGGAATGATGTAAGTCAAATTTCAAGGTGGTTATCTAGGGAAGGATGGAAACAGGGCTCTAGCTGTATATATAACTATTTTACTCTTTTAAGAGACAATGCAAATAGGGCAAAGTATTAACATCTGTTTATTCCTGGTACTAGGTATGTAGGTTTCTACTGAATTTTACTTTATCCTGTGTGTCTGAAAATCTCAATCTGATTTTAAAATATTTTTCAAGAAAGATCATTCTGCTTGGCTTCAGCATAGAAGATAAACTGAAATACGCAAGCCTGTGGAAGGGCAGGCTGGTGAGAGGCTCTGTCGATCCCAGCGGGAGGCAGAGCAGCATGAAGCGAGAGCAAGGAAGTGGGAGGAGAGAGAGACCTGTCCCTTACACACACGGATTAGGACTAGAGAGTTTTTTATACACTCATGCAATCCTTGGATGCCTGGGAGCCATTCTTTCAGGATCTCCTGTATTGTTGAAATATTTGTGCATATATGATAACTCACAAAAAAGGTTCTCCAACGTCAGCTTGATTTGGGATTTGTCTTACAAAATTCAAGTTCAATTACATCAGCTTCTAGATACAGAACTTATGCTGCCTTTCTACAGAACTACTTAGTAAAAATCAAAGCTTGAGGAGCCTCTGTCCAGAAACTCTGCACTACTATTATTAAATCTGATTCACGGTATTATCATCATGTGTGTATTACTAACACAACGTAACAAAGACACATCCTTGTCAATCTGCACCAAAACTTGTCGCTTTCACTATTTGTGTATCACATGAAAGATGGCAGCTTATAAACAAAGTCTAAAACTCATCATCTCTAATCATCATCTGAAAATAATTCTACAGACATAGGTCTCAAGAGTCATTAACATCAGATCCAAACAGAATTATAGGCAAAAACATTGCAAATTCCGGAAAGACATGTAAAAACACTTAGATAATGAGTCAGCCCCACTGAACAACGTCCTGATATACAGGTACAATTTGAACCTAAGAGCATGCTTTCATCAACACTAATATTTCAGATGATTCTATCTCATATAAGTGTGCATGCATGTGCATTCACACACATGCATGAGAATGACACGGTGGTCCAAATGGACCCAGCTCTGCTTAAGAAGAATGTAGGCCCAAAGGTCCAGCAGGTCACCATTCCTATCACAAAGCACTGCAGTAAGACAGTAGGATCCTTATGAAAAGTACTGCTATCAGACAACTACCAAAAATATGTTAAGCCCCGGAAGCCATCATGTGTAGTTTTCCTTGCTTAAATATTGAGGTAATGCAACTTTTAGAACTGAACACTAGTTTCTTTCACAGTTGTCTTCTTATCAGCATAAACCACCTAAGAGAGACAGAACAGGACAGGAAAGGAGATGTATTAGCTCCACCTTCTGCTCTACTTGTGCTTACACACAGCTGCTTTTCAGCTTGTAACGCGAAGGTCACATCACCCTTCAGAAACTCCACACGTCTTTTTGTTTTTGTTTTTGTTTTTTGCGGTACGGGCCTCTCACTGCCGTGGCCTCTCTCGATGCGGAGCACAGGCTCCGGACGCGCAAGCCCAGCGGCCACGGCTCACGGGCCCAGCCGCTCTGCGGCATGTGGGACCCTCCCGGACCGGGGCACGAACCCGCTCCCCCCGCATCGGCAGGCAGACTCCCAACCACTGCGCCACCAGGGAAGCCCTCCACACGTCTTTTTATTACACTTGCAAAAAGGAAAAATAATTTGTTTCTGTTAACTCAGAAGTAGACAAAAAATTCTCTAGTCTTTTGAGAATCATTTTTAGAGGCAAAGATAGAAGTATTATAACTTGGGCTGTTTGACTGACACAGCACTCTGTTCAGTGTTGTGACAGATATACTTTTTCTGGGCACTGGTATAACAATATAGTTCAATTAGTTATTAATATTGACCTACCATCATTTTTGTGTTTCTTCTCTTTTTAGTCCTTTATAGAATAATTTTTCCTCTTTTGTTCCTTCTCTGAATTTTTGCCCTGACTTTATCTTTTATTAGATGAAGTCAGATGCAACTAACTCTGATCTCTGACTTACATACATGACCTACTGCACAGATAATCTCTAGTAGTTACTACTCTCTAGTAGTTACATGAAATGGTCATGTTTTAGAGTTCGAACAGATCTAGGATTAGACCTGTGACCTTGAACAAAGTTAACTTCTCCGAGACTGAATCTCCTTAACTTTAATAAGAACAATGCCACTTACCCCAAATTCATATAAAGTATTCAGTACACTTTAAGGACTCAATAAACATAAATCTCTTGCCCATCTTTCTCCTCCTTTCCTCCATCCGTCCCCAGAGTAGCTGCTCTGTCTCTTGTGTTTAATGACAAAAACAGGAGAGGAAGTTAAAAAAAATCTTTCTAGATCACATCAGGGTACCTCAGGTAGTAACCAAGAAGGGAAAGAAAAGGGGATGAAGAGGCCAGGGCTCCAAACACTACTCAACCAGAAGGGCTCTGACTTTGTCATAAGATACTGGTACACACCACAGGCCACATTTGGTAAAATGGATCCAATGGCTTTTAAAAAATGAATTCTAGGGGCTTCCCTGGTGGCGCAGTGGTTGAGAGTCCACCTGCCGATGCAGGGGACATGGGTTCGTGCCCCGGTCCGGGAAGATCCCACATGCCGCGGAGTGGCTGGGCCCGTGAGCCATGGCCGCTGAGCCTGCGCGTCCAGAGTCTGTGCTCCGCGACGGGACAGGCCACAACAGTGAGAGGCCCGCGTACTGAAAAAAAAAAAAAAAAAAAAAAAAAGAATTCTGCAAAATCACCAGTGTTGACAATCCCACCTTTCCTCAGTACAAATAAATATACACAAAAATTGCACCTTCAAGAGCCACTGAGGTGACCACCTTCCTCAATGGTTCTTTTCTTCCCTATCAGGGAGTTTGCCCAGCACACAGTCCCACAGCCATACTGCATCTCTCAAAAGTGACCAGTACTGTTCAAGGTCCAACCCTTTGAGCAAAATAGGAATTGTGTCAGATACTGGAGATGTCTCACATAGGAGAAGGGTAGAATAACTGAATCATAGCAAGGGCAGGAAAGCAGCTGAGCATCAGGAACCACTGGAACCAGGGACTTACAGTGGGTATCACTCCTGTCAAAGCAGACTGGCTTTCTTCAAGGAACATGACAAAGACAGGTCTTACACATTACATCTTACTACACACATCACCACAGAGGGATGAGTCTCCTTCTTGGTTTCACTTAAAAACACCCAGGGAATTCTGACTGGCCCATGTGAAGGGAGGCAGGCAAGTGACCAAGTAGTGAGGACTCTGGGAAGTCCCATTAGAACTATGTGGTAAGGGACAGAGATGGACAGACAGAACCCCAAAATAAGGGGGTACTGTTCCCAGGAGACACAAACATGGTAGGCAAGCAACACAAGGTAACTATTAGAGTGAGAGAGTAGAAAAAGCAGGTTTGGGAATTGAAGAGATCTCGGTTAAAATCCTTACTTGACCAGTTAACCAGAATAAACCTTGGGCAAGCTATTATCTCTGAATTAGCTTCCTCGTGTATAAAATGAGACTAACGTAAGATTTAGGGGAAAAAAAAAAATTCATCAAGTTCCTAGCAGAGTTCTAGTACTTAATAGGCATAAAGATAAAAATGTTTTATTAGATCACTAATTCATTATATCTCACTTTTTTCACCAGTGAAGTTAGAAATAATCACATAAATGTTTACATACTCGTATTAAGTGTTTATGAAAGTTCTTAGCATAAAACAGGCATTCTTCTGTCATTCAAAGTCATAGAATTTCAGGGGAATCAACCTGATGCCTGATTATTTCCAGGAAGAAGTATTCTACACCACCTCTAAACTAGCAGCTTGTCTGGAGCCCGTGCTCCGCAATAAGAGGCCGTGATAGTGAGAGGCCCACGCACCGCGATGAAGAGTGGCTCCCGCTTGCTGCAACTAGAGAAAGCCCTCGCACAGAAGCGAAGACCCAACACAGCCATAAATAAATAAATAAATAAAGTGGAAGCCTGTCTAAACATTAAAAAAATAAAAATAATTAAAAAGAAAATAAACTAGCAGCTTGCTTTCACTGAGCTTAAATCACTTCCTATAGTTTTCATCCACTAGTTTCTTAGTTGTGACATATGATAAAAGTCCATTCCTGCTTTCCCATGGCAGGCCTCCAAATATTTGAGGCAGCCATGATGCCTCCCACTCCCCTACCCAGGTGAATTTTCCCAGCTGCACATTTTTATTTGCCTCAGTCATCCACATCACATGATTTCAAGTGTATCTCCCATCTGAACAAGCACCTATATCCAGAAATGTGGTAAGTTGGGCATATGGAGTAAGTCAGAATCGAAGCCTCTTTGTCATTTCCCTTGCACCAACCACTACACTTCTTTGTGCCACATGTGCTGATAAAGCTAGCAAGCTGCAACCCTCAGCCCCTTCCATCAACAGTATTCTACTGGGATTAGTTTTGGGAAGGAAGGACAGGCTCTTACAATTCTCCCTCTTCACTTTCCCTTTGTCTGATTCAGCTGATCACATCAGCCTACCAAACTCAATCCTCTTAGTTCCTTAACCTGTCATCCAAAGTGCTCACTATCTCAGCGAGTCAACACTGATGTTCAGTGATATTTCTGGGTCCCTTCCTTCCAAATTATGGTAGGATTATACTTCCCTACCCCACAAGCACCCAGGTTGGGTGTGGCCACCCCGCTTTGATCAGTTAAAAGTGAGCTGAAGTGATGTGTGACGGAGGCTTTGAAGCCTGATATGACATTCATCATGTTCCCTCTCTGGTACCACAAGTACAAGCAACATTCCAGGAGGCAGAAACTCCAGATTGGGTTCCTGCATGAGAACAACACAAAGCAGAGAACCCTGCTGACCTGAGAACAGACATGTGATAGAAGCAATAAATAAATCTCTTTTACTTTTTCAGTCACTGAGATTTAGAGGTTATCACTACAGCAAAATCTAGCCCATCCCAGCTAACACACTATCCCTCCTATATCTGTGCCATCTGCAAATGTGATGAGTAATCTGTAAATCTCGTGCAATTCATTGAAGATAGGAGATTTCATGCACAAAAAGAAAAGTTAGGCTGTTTTGGTTTGTTCTTAATGAATTCAGGCTAATTCTTAATGTTTAGTACTTCATCTCTCCTGGAAACAAGTATTCTTTAAATAATCTACTCTAGAATTTCACCTGAGAACCACATCAAGCTCTGCAATCTTCCTTCTTTCCCTTTCTAAAAAATGGAGTAAACTTTCCCTGTCTCAAGTCTTCAGGTGTCTCTCTCCTTAACGCCACCAGGCCTGAAAACATAAAAAGTTACTTAGAGAATTCATTTTCAAGTTCTTACAACCCAAAGATATAATTAATTTAAGTCAAGAACAAATAGTTGCTATCTCTAATCATGTCTCTGGATTTCATTTCCTTCATTCTGTTCTTTAACCCAAAGACTGACCTTTACTGACCATGGCCAGTCAGAGGAATCTTTTCTTTCAGATGTAATATTCATGTCTTCTCACACTGGGCTAGGCTCACTATCCTGTGCCATTCACTCACTACTTAAAATTTATTCAACGTTTACCAAATATTTGCTATGTATCAGGCAACTGCTTGGTCTGGGACATGATATCCGCCTTCAAGGAATTTACAGTTAAAAATGTCAACTGAACACAAGAGAAGTGGATAGGAGCAACAACACAAAGAGTCTTGAATGTCTTACTTAAGTAGTAATAATATAATGCCTAGGAACATAAACTTTGAAATTAGACAGTCCTGGTCTCAATTTCCTCATCTATAAAACTGGGATAATTAACAGTAAAGAACCGTTCAAAGTATTAAATCAGACAACCCAAGTAATGGACTTAGCTATATTTAATGCTAATATTACCCTGAAGACAATGGTTAATAACTGAAAAAACTAACACACTGATGTAACTGTTCATATTTTAGAAGTACTATGCTTCGGATCCAGTAGCAAGAACAGACTGAAGGATGAGTCTAAAGTCCATAAAGACAATTAAAAGGCTGTTGCAGTAATCAATGATTCAAGTAGACAGAAAGAATGAGAAAAAAAATCACCAAAGAGGTTTAGTCCTGATTGATAATAACTGTATAACCTTGTACAAGTTAACATCCTCTCCAGGCCTCAGTTCTCTCATCTTAAGATCTGACCTAAATGATTAAAGTTTATTTCCAGAGTACCACCTGTTTTTAACGACTTTACATTTTATGTATCTATAATGTCGGTTACAGGCATCTCTTATACAAATATCTATAATAACAAAAACAAAAACTCCAAAGAATAATTAAATGCTAACAACTACCTTCAAAAGCAAGCAGAAAAAAACAAAAAGCATGCACAATGTCAAGGACTAGAAGAAAACTGCAACTGGGATTAGGCTTTCTGAGATAGCAAAAAACAAAAACAAACAAACAAAAACGTATTATAAATCTAGAAGCTGTGAGTTAAATTTTCTTTGCAATGCAGACTATCTTTATCACTTAAGTTCCCCAGTTTCCATGGAATAGCATGAAAAACTTTCAAGATATATTTTCCATAGTAAAGCCTCAGATAAACAGATTTCTAAATCATCTAATACCATTTCCTATTTTATCTCTCCATCTATTAAAACTAATAGGCAAGAAAAAGAAAACATATCCAAACTGGAAAGGAAGAAGTAAAATAACCTTTGTTCACAGACAACATAATCTTATACATAGAAAACCCTAAAGAGTCCACAAACAAAAAGAATATTAGAACTAATAAATGAATTCAGCAAAGTTGTAGAATACAGAATCAACACAAAAAAATCAGGGTTTTTTAATATACTAACAAACTGAAAAGGGAATTAAGAGGACAATTCCATTTACAACAGCATTAAGAATGAAATACCTGGGAACAAACTTAACCAAGGAGGCAAAAGACTTGTATGCTGAAAACTATAAAACACTGCTGAAAGAAATTAAAGAAGAAACAAAGAAATGGAAAGATATGGATTGGAAGACTTAATATTGTTAAAACGTCCATACTACACACAGTAATCTACAGATTCAATATAATCCCTATCAAAATCCCAACAATGTCTTTTTACAGATTAAAAATCCATCCTAAAATTCATATGGAATCTCAAGGAACTCTGTTTTGGCAATCTTGGGGAAAAAAAGAACAAACTTGGAGGTTTCACATTTCCTTACTTTAAAACTTACTCCAGGGACTTCCCTGGTGGTGCAATGGTTAAGAATCCACCTGCCAACACAGGGGACATGGGTTCAAGCCCTGGTCCAGGAAGATCCCACATGCCGTGGAGCAACTAAACCCATGCGCCACAACTACTGAGCCTGAGCTCTAGAGCCTGTGTGCCACAATTACTGAGCCCACATGCCGCAACTACCGAAGCTTGCAGCCTAGAGTCTGTGCTCCACAACAAGAGAAGCCACCACAATGAGAAACCCACGTACCAAAATGAAGAGCAGCCCCCGCTCACCACAACTAGAGAAAGCCCGCATGCAACAATGAAGACCCCATGCAGCGAAAAACAAATAAATTAAGAAAAAAACAGGGTTTCCCTGGTGGCGCAGTGGTTAAGAATCCACCCGCCAATGCAGGAGCCAGAGGGTCAAGCCCTGGTCCGGGAAGATCCCACATGCCGCGGAGCAACTAAGCCCGTGTGCCACAACTACTGAGCCTGTGTGCCACAACTACTGAAGCCCAAGAGGCTAGAGCCTGTGCTCCGCAACAAGAGAAGCCACCACAATGAGAAGCCTGTGCACCACAATGAAGAGTAGCCCCTGCTCGCCGCATCCAGAGAAAAGCCCGCATGCAGCAATGAAGACACAACACAGCCAAAAATAAATTTAAAAAAAAAAAGAAAAAAACAAAAACAAAACTTACTACAAAGCTACAGTAATCAAAACAGTGTGGAGCTGCCATAAAGACAAACATATAGACCAATGAAACAGAACAAAGCCCAGAAATAAACCCTCACATATATATGGTCCACAGATTTCAACAAGGGTCCCAAGACCATTCAACAGGAGAAAGGACAGTCTTTTCAACAAATGGTTTTGGAAAAACTGGGTATCCACGTGCAAAAAAATGAAGTTGGACCCTTACCTTACACCATATACAAATATCAGCTCAAAATGGATGACAGATCTAAACACAAGAGCTAATATTATAAAACTATTAGAAGAAAATGGGAAAAGCTTCATGACACTGAATTTACCAATGATTTCTTGGACATGACACCAAAAGCACAGGCAACAAAAGAAAAAGCAGATGAACTGAACTTAGTAAAAACTAAAAGCTTTTGTGCATGAAAGGACACTATAAATGCAGTGAAAAGGTAACCTACAGAACGGGAGAAAATATTTGGAAATCATGTGTCTGATGAAGGATTAATATCCAGAATAGATGAAGAACTACAAACCAGTAACAAATGAAAACAACCCAATTAAAAAATGGACATTTCCCCAAAGATATACAAATGGCAATAAGCACATGAAAAGATGCTTAACATCATTAATCATTGAGAAAATACAAATCAAAACTGTAAAATAACACTTAACACATATCAGAATGGCTATTATAAAGAAAACAGAAAAACAGGCAGAAAATAACAAATGTTGGTGAGGTGCAGAGAAATTGAAACTCTTATGTGTTGTTGGTGAGAATGTAAAATGGTACAGCCATCAATGCACAAGTACAATATGGCATTTCCTCAAAAAATTAAACACAGAATTACCATATGATCCAGCAATTCCACGTCTGGGGATATATCCAAACAAACTGAAAGTAGGGTCTCAAACAGGTACGTACATACCCATGTTCACAGCACCATTACTCACAAGAGCCTAATGGACACTTAGAAAGCAATCCAACTGTCTGTGGATGGATTAATGAATTTTTAAAATGTGGCATACACATACAATGAAATGTTATTCAGCCTTAAAAAAGATATTTTGCCACATGCTACAACATGGATGAAACTTGAAGACATTATGCTAAGTAAAAAACGTCAATCACAAAAGGACAAGTATTGTATGATCCACTTACAGGAAGCAGAATGATATCTGGTGTTTGTAAGAGGTTGGGGGATAAACGGTATAGGGAGTTAATGTTTAATACATACAGAGTTTCAATGTGTGAAGATAAAAGTTCTGGAGATGGGTGGTGGTGACAGTTGCACAACAATGTGAATGTATTTAGTGTCACTGAATTGCACATCTTAAAATGATTAAAATGACAAATTTTATGTATGTTGATTTTACCATAATGAAAAATAAATAGAAAAATAATTTTTTGCTTTTATATAAATGAATAGTTTAGAGTAATATATTTTTTTGTTTGATTAATTTTGGAATGAGAATTTTTTTTTTTAACACCAGTGGTAAAATAGTATTCTGATGAATTCTATCACACACAAAAAAAATTTATGAAGACCTATGCCCCTAAATATATCATGTTATTGTTCAGATAAAATAGGAATATAAGTTTAAATCATTTGATCTAAAAAAAAATTTAACACGGAATTTTAAAAGGTAACTATATCTACTTAAACGTTTCAAAAAAAGTACCTTGGTGATGAGGAAAAAACTCTTTTTCAAGGCAAGTTTTTAAAGATAGAACTTCCTCACATTTACCTAGTGAAAATTAAGTATACAAGTATTAATGCTAAAGTATTATTTGTATTAGAATTTGAGAAAAAACAAATTGTGGTCTTTCCTAACAATCTAGTTCCTAATCCCCACCATGAAATGACTATGGGTCACTTCAAAGGATTACAAGCCTCTTAGGGATTAAAATGCAATACAGAAAAATAACATTTAAAAAATCGGGTTAACCAAAATATTAATATCTAGGGGGAAAAGATCACTGTCTTTAAGTTGTTAACTCAACTCTTGACAAGTTTTTCTCTCTGATTTCTTCTGGATCTTCCACACCTTTGCACACCACGCAACACTTATTCATTGACCCCAAAGATACTATTTAGGTCACAAGCCAAACTTACCCTTTACAAAGGCTTAACTAAGACCAGGCCTCTAATAAATCAGGGTAATGCTAATTATTTTATATAGATAAGAAAATATCTATGGAAAGTCTCTTTTCCTCTAAATCACTTTCAGTATGGTTCTCCTAAATGTTGCCTAAAGCATAGTAACCTACCAACAATTCACTCAAACCTACAGAGCTTATTTTCAGTGTTTAAGGAAACAGAAAGCCTATTATTTCTTTATGGTTAGATAAAGCTCTAGTGTGTGTGTTAATAATTAAAATGCTCCTATCACATCCCCTTTTTTATGGGGATGCAGTCTCTTATACTTAACGTGTTTGGTGTTTGCTAAACCTATTCATAATTTTTCTCTAAGACTCTCATAAAATGACACTTTTTCCACAATCATTTGTCTATTGTAACCTTTCCAAAATAATTTACCATTTCCTGTGATTGTTTCTGTCATTCTTCCAGATATAATTCTCCACTCATCTAATCTATAAGTAATGCTTTTGTAGCCCTATGAACTCAAAATTTAACCTTTGAAAATTCTGCTATATATTTTATACATTAAAGACATACTCAGGTCAAAATAAAAAGCCAGAACTTTCTATCAAAGCCCAAGGAATTTAAATCTTCTAGTCTATGGAAGCCTAAACCAACAAGAGACACAAACATAGGTTCAACAGTGTCTGAGGAACCAATCTCAGGACACCATCTGTTCAAAAATATTTTGGCCTCAGGACCCCTTCACACCTTTAAATTATTGAGGACCTCAAAGAGTTTTGTTTATGGGGGTTATTTATGTTGGTGCATTATTCAAAATTAAAAGTGAAAAATTGTTTATATACTTTCAATATTTCAAGCTTCACAGCTTCTTCACCAGGAGATTTCATCTCAAAAAACCACTTTCTCTGCTCACCCATAAATAGTAACTCATCTGTTAAAAGTTTTATCATGAGGTTACAGCAATTCAGCCACATCTTCAGGCTCCACATCTAATTCTCTTTCTCTTACTGTTTCCACCACATCTGCAGTTGTTTCTTCTACTGAAGTCTTGAACCCCTCAAAGTCATCCATGAGGGCTAGAACCAACTTCTTCCAAACCTCTATGTTGATATTTTGCCCTCTTCCCCTGAATCATGAATGTTCTTAACGTCATCTAGAATGGTGAATCCTTTTCAGAAGGTTTTCAATTGACTTTGCTCACAGGCATCAGAGGAATCACTATCTATGGCACCTATAGCCTTACAAAATGTATTTCTTAAATAATAACACTTGAAAGTCAAAATTATTCCTTGAGCTGCAGATGGATGTTGTGTTAGCAAGTATGGAAACAACATGAATCTCACTGCATTGATACATTTCCCTCAGAGTGCTTGGGTGACTAGGTGCACTGTCAATGAGCAGTCATCTTGAATCTTTTCTTCTGAGGAACAGGTCTCAACAGTGGGCTTAAAATATTCAGTAAGCCATGTTTTAAACAGATGTGCTGTCATCCAGGCTTTGCTGTTCCATTTATGGAGGACAGGCAGAGTAGAGAGCATAATTCTTAAGGGCCCCAGGATTTTCAGAATCCAAGCACTGGCTTCAACTTAGTCACCAGCTGCATTAGCCCCTAACAAGAGTCAGCCCATCCTTTGAGGCTCTGAAGCCAGGCACTGACGTCTCATCTCCAGCTATGAAGTCCTAGATGGCATCTTCTTCAACTGAATGCTGCTCACCTACATCAAAAATCTATTGTTTAGTGTAGCTTCCTTCATTACCTTAGCTAAATCTTCTAGATAATTTGTGGCAGCTTCTATGTGAGCACTCACTGCTTCTCCTTGCACTTTCATGTTATGGAGATGGCTTCTTGCCTTAAACCTCATGAACCAACCTCTGCTAAGCTTCAAACTTTTCTTTTGCAGCTTCCTCACCTCTCTCAGCCTTCACAGAACTGAAGAGAGTTAGGGCCTTGCTCTGGATTAGACTATGGTTTAAGGGAATGTGGTGGCTGGTTTGATCTTCCATCCAGACCACTAAAACTTTCTCTATGTCAAGAAGTACAAACTACTATAAATAAAATAAATAAGCTACAAGGATATACTGTACAACACAGGGACTATAATTTTTTATAATTACTGTAAAATAGAGTATAACCTTTAAAAGTTGTACATCACTATGTTGATTGAAACTTATACTGTATATCAACTATACCTCAATTTAAAAAAAAAAACTTTCTCCATATGAGCAATAAGACTGCTTTGCTTTCTTATCATTCGCATGTTCAATGGAGTAGCACTTTTAATTTCCCTCAAGAACTTTTCCTTTGCATCCATTCACAACTTGGCTAATTGCTTCAAAGGGCCTAGCTTTCGGCCTATCTGGGCTGTTGACATGCCTTCCTCACTAAGCTTAATCATTTCTAGCTTTTGACTTAAAGTGAGAGTTGTGTGACTCTTCATTTCAAGAAGTACTTAGAGACCATTAGTAGTGCTATTTATTAATTGGTCTAATTTCAGTATTGTTGTGGCTCAGAGAATAAGGAGGCCAGAGGAGAGGGAGAGAGAGCAGTCAGAACACACACATTTATGGATTAAGTTCACCGTCTGATACAGACACGGTTCATGGCACCCCAAAACAGTTACAATAACATCAAAGATCACCGATGACAGATAACCATCACAAATAAAATAATGAAAAAGCTTGAAATATTGCAAGAATTACCAAAATGTGACTCAGAGACACCAAGTGAACAAATGTTGTTGGAAAAATAGCGCCAACAGACTTGCCTGACACAGGGTTGCCACAAACCTTCAAGGTGCAGGAAACGGAATATATGCGAAGCACAGTAAAGCAAAGAAAA
This sequence comes from Orcinus orca, assembly GCF_937001465.1. Taxonomy (NCBI): domain Eukaryota; kingdom Metazoa; phylum Chordata; class Mammalia; order Artiodactyla; family Delphinidae; genus Orcinus; species Orcinus orca. The sequence continues at coordinate 12,461,595 of NC_064563.1, read as the reverse complement.
GCACAATAAAACAAGGTCTTCCTGTACATACATACAGGTTTCTCTACACAGACATTCAGTTTTGCCCAGGGCCAAAAAGGGGTATGTGTGCATGCGCACGCACACACAGACACACACACAGGCTCCATGTATTCATAATTGCCAAACTCAACATTAACTACTAATGCTTTCTCCAAGCGGCTTGTTTAAAGTAGGGTTTCTCAACCTCTGCAATACTGACACTGTAGAGCAGGTGGTTCTTTGTTGGGGGTGGATGTCTTCTTGTTCACTGTACAATGTTTAGCACCACCCTTGGCCTCTATCCAATGGATGCCAGTAGTATCCTTTCCCTCCTCCCCAGTTATGACAATCAAAAATGTCTCCATGGGCTTCCCTGGTGGCGCAGTGGTTGAGAGTCCGCCTGCCGATGCAGGGGACACGGGTTCATGCCCCGGTCCGGGAAGATCCCACATGCCGCAGAGCGGCTGGGCCCGTGAGCCATGGCCGCTGAGCCTGCGCGTCCGGAGCCTGTGTTCTGCAACGGGAGAGGCCACAACAGTGAGAGGCCCGCCTACCGCAAAAAAAAAAAAAAAAAAAAAAGTCCCCAGTCATTAGAGAAATCCCATCCCCCACCACTGAAAATCACTGTTTTGGAGAAGTCATCTAGGAAGCCTGACCTTGCCTTTTGTTGATGTTAAAAATGGGGGCTGGGGGGGTAATAAATTCCATTCTAGCTCTTTCTTCTCACCACTCCTAAATTTAATTATCTGATGGTGGAAAGCAACTGTCCATTCTGAGTCTTACCTGCAAGCAATACTTGGAAAACAATACTGAATTAAACTCTTCTTTCTAGGGAACTCAATCAGGTTTTCCCAATTTCAAGAGTGCAGAAAGTCTCTAATAATGATCTTTCAGTAAGGATATATCTTCTGTACCTTATGCACATTACTGCATGTCTGAGAAGGAAAATAGCCCAGTGGTTCTCAGCCTTGGAAGTGCATATCAAAATAACCTGAGATGCTTTTTTAAAAAAAAATATAGGTATCAGGGTCCCATCTCAGATACACCTAATCAGAATTCTTTACTCATCCAGCAATTATCTGAATGTCCACTATATGCAAAGCATTACTGTAGGTGATGGGGATACAGCAGTAAACAACAGACATGGTCCCTGCCCTCTTAGAGTTCACATTCCAGTAGAGGGAGACAGACCATAAATATAGTCATATAAAGAGAATTATTTCAGATAGAACCACAGGGATATAAAACAGTGTAATGGAACCAATTTCCTGCATTCTCACCAATATCAGTAGATAGTATCAAAGTACTGAATGCGGTAGGTGAAAATGTTTCTTTTGCATTTCAGTATTCAGGAAGCCTATGATATAAACTACAGGCCTAAATTTCTTGTTACGTGTTTAGTACGGGGCAAAACTGTGGCCCTTACTCTTTGGGAAATTATAAGCTCAAGACTAAATAGGTAAATTCTCTCACAGCTTCAATTCTAACTTCTGTGAGTTCAATGAAAACACTACGTCAAACTTTTGAAAATGGTTCAGTTTAATGATTTTATAAATGGGGGGGAAAGATCCTGCACTCCTAAACGCAAATGCAGGCAATAACAGAGAATAGTCCAAAAAAAAGGTTGCCTCCTGCAGAAGTTATTCAAAGAAAAAAAAAATCCACTGACAAGCTGACAGTCACAAGGACTGTTCACAACAAAATCTGGCAAGACTGAGTGAGGGAGGGGACTTCTCTTCCTGTCATTTTATACTTCTGTGAAAAACTGGTACCAAAAACCTGGAATAAGTAAGTTTTCTGCTCTTCAATTTTTCCTAAGAAGCAAAAACAAACAAACAAAAAGAACAAAAAAACAACAATCAAAAACCTCTTATATATCCTTTCTATGGTTAAAAAAAAGTCGTGAGTATGAAGAAAAGGGAACCCACTTACACTGTTGGTGGGAATGTAAACTGGTACAGCCACTATGGAGAACAGTATGGAGAGTCCTTACAAAACTAAAACTAGGGGCTTCCCTGGTGGCGCAGTGGTTGAGAGTCCGCCTGCAGATGCAGGTGACATGGGTTCGTGCCCTGGTCCGGGAAGATCCCACATGCCGCGGAGCGGCTGGGCCCGTGAGCCATGGCCGCTGAGCCTGTGCGTCCGGAGCCTGTGCTCCGCAACGGGAGAGGCCACAACAGTGAGAGGCCCGCGTACCGAAAAAAAAACAAAAAACAAAAAACTAAAACTAGTGTTGCCATATGATCCAGCAATCCTACTCCTGGGCATATATCTGGAGAAAACTATAATTCAAAAAGTTACATGCACCCCTATGTTCATAGCAGCACTATTTCCATTGACAGATGAATGGGTAAAGAAGGTGTGGAATATTAGCCATAAAAAAGAATGAAATAATGCCATTTGCATCAACATGGATGGACCAAGAGATTAACATACTAAGTGAAGTAAGTCAGAAAGAGAAAGACAAATGCCATATGACATCACTTATATGTAGAATCTAAAATATGACACAAATGCACTTATTTACGAAACAGACTCAGACATAGAAAACAAACTTATGGATGAGAACTATTACATATATAGAATGGATAAACAACAAGGACCTACTGTATAGCACAGGGAACTATATTCAATATCCTGTGATAAACCACAATGAAAAAGAATATGAAAAAAATGTATATATAGGTGTAACTGAATCACTCTCTGATATTAACACATTGTAAATCAACTGTACTTCAATAAAATAAAAAAAAACAAACAAGAAAACAAACTTATGGTTACCAAAGAGGAAAGGAGGTGGGGGAGGGACAAATTAAGAGTTTGGGATTAACAGATACACACTACTATATATAAAATAGATAAACCACAAGGTCCTACTGTATAGCACAGGGAACTATACTCAATATCCTGTGATAAACCATAATGGAAAAGAATATATACATATATCTTTGCTGTATACCAGAAACTAACACATTGTAAATCAACTATACTTCAAAAATAAAGTTTTGAGTATCATATAAGAAAAAGATCAAACACTTCTGTCATATCAAAACTACTAAAAGGTACCACTTACATATACCCAGCCTTTAAGAATCAGAAAAAATGGTCAGATGCCAGAAGATGTTTATCTAATGTTTCAATACACACTCCATTCCACACACACACACACACAGCAGCAACCTATTCATTCTGTAACAGTGGTTCTCAGATGGATGCTTCACGAACTTCACAGACTGCTCCCATGGTTCCCACTCCACAAACTGTAACTCTGTCACAAATTTGTAAATATTTTACGCCTGCAAGGAAGCAGCTACTTTTAGTAGCTACTAAAAGTCTCAAATTTAAAAGAACTGAAAAGACAAAGAATTTAAATAATCCCCAATCACAATGGAATTAAATTAGAAAAAACCCCAAAAATTTAGGAAATCCACAAATGTTTGGATATTAAACAAGACACTTCTAAAGAACACTTGGGTCAAGCACAAAATCACAAGGGAACTTTTTAGTTAGAATGTATTTTGAACTGACTGAAAACAAAACCAAAACATATCAATATTTACAGAAAAGGAAATTTATAGCTGTACACACAGATATCAAGACCTCCAGTAAGCTTCCAGCTTAAGCGATCAGAAAAAAGCAAACTAAATCCAAAGTAAGCAGAAGGAAAGAAATTATGTTAGAGGAAAAAATCAATACCATAGAAAAGATAAAAATAGGGGGAAAAAAATCAATAAAACCAAAAGTTGGTTCTTTGAAAAGACCAATAAAACTGACAAACCTTTAGCTAGACCGAGGAAAAAAATAATGAAGACAAATTACTAAAATCAGGAATAAAAAGGGGTACATCACCACCAACCTTAGAGAAATTAAAAGGATTATGAGGGACTATTTTAACAAGTTTATGCCAACAAATTAGATATCTTAGATAAAATGAAAAAATTCCCTGAAAGACACAAATTACCAAAACTGACTCAAGAGGAAACAGAAAATCTGAAGAGATCTATAACAAGTGAAGAAACAGAACTACTAATTTAAAAGTTTATCACGAAGAAAAGGCCTGGCCCACACAGCTTCACTGGTGAATTCTACCAAACATTTAAAGAAGAAATACTACAGGGCTTCCCTGGTGGCGCAGTGGTTGAGAGTCCGCCTGCCGATGCAGGGGACGCGGGTTCGTGCCCCGGTCTGGGAGGATCCCACATGCCGCGGAGCGGCTGGGCCCGTGAGCCATGGCCGCTGAGCCTGCGCGTCCAGAGCCTGTGCTTCGCAACGGGAGAGGCCACAACAGTGAGAGGCCCGCGTAATGCAAAAAAAAAAAAAAAAAAAAAAAAAAGAAATACTACAAATCCTTCACAAACTCTTCTAGAAGAGAGCAGAGAACACTTCCCAGTTCATTCTATGAGACCAACATTACCCTCATACCAAAGAAATAGACATCACAAGAAGAGAGAGATAAAATATTAGCAAGCCAGGGCTTCCCTGGTGGCGCAGTGGTTGAGAGTCCGCCTGCCGATGCAGGGGACACGGGTTCGTGCCCTGGTCCCGGAAGATCCCACATGCCGCGAAGCGGCTGGGCCCGTGAGCCATGGCCGCTGCGCCTGCGCGTCCGGAGCCTGTACTCCGCAATGGGAAAGGCCACAACAGTGAGAGGCCTGCGTACCGAAAAATATACATATATATCAGCAAGCCAAATCCAGCAACACACAAAAGGGATTACATAGCTTGGCTCTTCTTAAAACATTAAACAGAAGTTTACCATACAATTCAGCAACTCATACGAATCTTCCCAAGAGAAATTGAAACACACATCTACACAAATTGAAGATTTGTGGCAACGCTGCATTGTCAAATGGTTCACATTTTTAAGCAATAGAGTATTTTTTAATTAAGGTATGTACATTGGTTTTTTTTAAGACATAATGCTGCTGCACACTTAATACACTACAGTACAGTGTAAACAAAACTTTTACACGCACTGGGAAACCAAACAATTCACATGACTTGTCTTATTGCAATATTTGCTTTATTGTGGTGGTCTGGAACCAAACCTGCAATATCTCTGAGGTATACCTATAAATTAGTGGTTGCCTAAGGTTAAGAGAAAGGAGGGGAGGTTAGGAGTAATGGGAGTAACTGCTCATTGGCCCAGGGCTTCTTTTTGAGGTGATAAATATTCCAAAATTAGATTGTGGTTGATAGTTGCACAACCCTGAGTTTACTAAAAACAAAACAAAAAAACACATTGAATTATACATTATTTAATTTATACATTATTAAATTATTTTAATGTACAGGTTTTGTGAATTATATCTCAAAAAAGATGTTAAAAACAAATTCCAGCTCAGATTTAGTTTCTTTGCCCAAGGTCATACAGTAAGAAAGTGGAAGAGCTAAGTCCCAAGCCAAAGTATTTCAATACAGTAATGGCTGCCATTTATCAAGTGCCAATTATGTGCCAGGGGTTTTACACACTCTCATTTAATTCAACAATTCAGCGAGCTAGACACAACTACCTCCCTTTTCTAGGCGAGGAAACACAAACTTAAGTGAAATAACTTGCCCAAGGTCACAAAGGGAATAAATAAATGAGCCAGAATTAAAAGTATATGTTCCAGCATTCCAGACATTCAATTAAGACTATCATAATTGTTTTCCATATCCATGAATGACATCTACTAATATTTACTTAACCTTTTCTTTAAGTCATTTGCTTCTTTTGCCCAGCAAAGCCACAGGAAAGAATGAAGGCATAACCTGAGAGGGTAATACTGGGGCTACAGACAAGAGTGGAAAAGGTAGAGGATAAGAATGTAAGACTGACATTAACAGCGCCAATGGGGGGAACTGTGGGTAAAGTGTCCACTGAGAGTCAAGGCTTGCTGAGAAGACGGCACAGCCTGAGAAGGGGTGGGAATGGAAAGGAATGAAAAATTCCAAGAGGCAGCAGACCAAGGTGAAGGGGAAGAGACTGAGGTGTGTTTAAGTTAGGAACTGAGGGTGGCAAAGGGTTTAAGAAAGGAGGCTGAGGTGGAAAAACAGATGAAAGCTGCAAGATGAGTAGGAATGGTTAATACGAAAGGGTACAATGAAGTGAGCTGGGAAACCCCCAAACAGGCCAGAGGAAAGTGAGACTGAAGCAGGACACCAGGCTACGGTCTTGAGTAGACTAGAAGCAAGGAAATGTGGGTCAACACCTGGAAGTCCAAGTAGACAGGTCACCCCGTAAAATCTCAAGAAACACACCAGTAGGAAAAGCTGTCCCACACTTCAGAAAACACTACCCTAGCCAATACTGCTCCAATCAGGAGCTCAAGACTTCTCAAGAGGTCAGTTTGTGGCCAAATTGAATTTAACCAACTAGGTGAAGTAGGTTCCAACACAGCAAAGCTCAGCTTCATTGTGGGTGAAAAGACGGGACAACCAATGATGAAAAAAGTTATGGTCAGACAAAAGGAATTCCAAGTTCAAAACTGTGGCTCCAAGACTTTGAGGAAACTAGAAAGTGAACAGGTAAGGAGTTCTTTTGACTATAATAGAATCTGGAGTCATAGGTAGGTAGAACATTGTTAGTAAGGAAAGAAAACACACACAGGTTGATTAGCAACATTTTAAAAGCAATAATTCAATAGCCAAAACACCGAAGGTTCTAAACCAGTAATACATCAGAACATACAAAATAATCCATGTATTGCTGATGATTTGTAATAGTTATGCAATCAAGTCAGTACATCTAAATTTATGTGAAAATGATATATAGAAATTCAGCTTTATGATAAAAGATTAAAAATAAGTTGTTTTATTAAGAGGCTATTTAAAATAATTCACAGTTTCTTTAAAATAGCAAGGCGGATTAACCATTATTTAACATATACACAATCTTCCAAAACATTTCTATAATACACCTGCATCGTCTTTTCATTTAGAACTCCAGACTAGTTTCTAAGTTGGGAAATACTCCCACCACGTTCCCTCCGTTGTCCCCGCTACAGTATCAAATGAGAATGTCTGCAAGGTTACAGCCCCCAGCCCTCCTCTACTGAAGTCTCTCGATTCCAGAACTCTCTATGTGAATCATTCAACTAACAGACATGCTGGTTTCTAACTACCTGCCTATACCTTGGATTAGGCTACTTACTGGCTCTGTGTGACTAATACTACACCTGCTCTTCCGATCTGTTCAGCTGGCTTCAACTGCACTGCCCACCCTTCATGCTGCAGTTTGCTTTTACATCCCTTAAAAGCCAGCTGTTGTTAACTCTGAAGTCCAACTAACTCCATTTCTCCAGGATGTGAATGTCACTTGCCTTGCTGTTTATAAAGTTCTCCCAGGGACACCAGTCTCACTCTTGGCATAACCCAATCTGGCACTCTTGGAACTATACACCGCCTAGCATATAAGCTTTCAAAAAGTGGGGGAAACCTCTCACCATTCAGAGAACTATCCAACATAGATGCCTTTTGTTTACCCATCTACATACACATCCACACCAAACACATACATAAAATCTTTCAAAGTCCTGTTTGAATTATCTGATTTTATCCTAATTAATTTACACCAATAAAAATACAATACTAAAGATAGCTAAGTAGGTCCTTTCTGACTTTCATCATTTTTAATCCGGGAGCTCCCTCAAAAGGAAAAGAGGGGACTTCCCTGGTGGCTCAGGGGTTAAGAATCCGCCTGCCAATGCAGGGGACACGGGTTCGAGCCCTGGTCCAGGAAGATCCCACATGCCGTGGAGCAGCTAAGCCCGTGCGCCCTAACTACTGAGCCTGCGCTCTAGAGCCCTTAAGCCACAACTACTGGAGCCCACGTGCCGCAACTACTGAAGCCCGTGCACCTAGAGCCTGTGCTCCGCAACAAGAGAAGCCACTGCAATGAGAAGTCCGCACACTGCAACAAAGAGTAGCCCCCGCTCACCACAACTAGAGAAAGCCAGCACATAAGCCACAAAGACCCAATGCAGCCAAAAATAAATAATTTATTTTTTAAAAAAATGTAGTGTTCAACTGTAATAACTTGCATTCTAGGCTTCCAGAACAAGCATTTGTGTCAGAAGCAACTGCTTCCTAATTTCCCTTTTTAAATATCTTGTCCTGTGCTGCATGGTTTAATATTACCTGTGACCTTAAATCCGCAAGAGTAGAAAAGACATAACCTTTAACCTTATAATAAATCAAAGATGAAACCATCACCAATTAAGAATCTGAACTTAAATTTACTGCGCATAAGTGAACTTTAGCTGTGGGAGTAGTAATTCTATCTAGACTTTGTTTTGTATGACAACCAGTATACACGAAGAATCCTGGCAACTTTTCTTAAAATCAGTATCACATAAGGAAGGTAGATGAATCCCTCAATAGTATAACGAAGAACTGGGGCTAGGGACCGGAGTAGAAATCAAACCTAAAGTACTTGGGAACTTTAATCATCGTGTACAATACACTGTAACACTTTAAAACATTATTGGTTTAAATAACTGGAGATTTCATTTAATTTTCGTTTTAAATTATAAGTATTACTCAGTGATTGGCTTGATGTGAACTGTCCACAGGATACATAATCCAGAACAAAAAGGCTTAATCCTAAACTATTTCCTCCAGGCACAGAACATTTTCCAGGGGCATCTCAGTCTAGCCCAGGTATATGAATTTTACATTAGACTAGAAAAACGAAAAGGAAATAAAATGCCGAAAAACCTAATACAACCCATACCTAACTACTTGGATTATCTGCTTTTTTTTCACTACCATAATCAATGTTCAATTGCATTTTAATGTGTGATTGACCCTAGTGGGACTATGCAACAAAAAAGATTATCAATTGTTATATGAATATAAGACATAATTGTACACATAAGTGAGTCATTATTACAGCTATAACGATCCTTTAAAGATGTACTCATTTCCATTCAAACTTTGGCTTAGTAATTAATATACTCAGTTTATACTAAATTAAAAGGTTTTACATATGTTCTGAATTACAGCAGTAGCCACCTAACCAGTCTTGGGTGTCCCTATTTGTCTTTTATAATCTACTCTTCTAAAACCTGTAATGTAGCGGTTATTTAACTTTGGGGTGTCATGGGCCCCTCAGAAGATCTAATAAAACTATGAACCCTCTTGAGAAAAGTACATTTATGCACATTCCCCCTGAAGCTCTTCATAGCCTAGCTTAGACTTCCCATCACCTACCGATCCGTCCAAACTTCTTAACCTTGTATTCCAAGTACTTCATAATGTAGTCACTGTTAATTCAACTAATCTACCTCCAGTCCTTTCCAACTACACCCACCAATCGGGTCTATCTCCTAACTATCCCAACAGAAATATACCATCCTCTTTTTCTGGCTTGCCTTCTGGGTTCCCTCTTGTTGCTTTCCTGCCCAAATGTTTGCTCTCAACAAACCCTTTCTGTGGACCTAAAATACCTCCCTTGCCATGAGGGTTTCCCTCTGCCTACAATCAGATCATCTGATCCTTTCTGAATTCAGAATCATGTTATCTCCATCTCTTACGGAGCACTCCATGTTCTACACTGTATTATACAAAGCATTCAAAAAAAAAGTCAAGAAACATAGAACACACTTATTTCTGAATTATATAGTAGTTACATTTCCAAAGAATATGCTCCATGTTTTTCCTCAACTTCTATAAACCTTTTCATGTGAAGTATCTCAGACGCTGTGCATTTATTTAGGCATGTCTTCACTCATTTTCTAGCCAGTAAGATTCTTAGGAGCAGAGATGGTAGCTACTCTACCCTGTGTCCCCCACAATCTCCAACACAAAGCAAGGAGACACTCGATATGGAATACTTGAACATATGGGCATCAGTGTTTTGGGGGCATTTCATACATTCTGTATCCCCAATTATAAGATTTTTCAAGGATCATCTAGTTTTTTCTCCTACTGAAAAGTCAAATAATGCTCTACCCTTAGTGAATGCTTGACAAGTGAGAACTTACTATCTGAAACAGTGATTTATTCTCATCCATACAATATCTACTCATTGATATGCCAACTTTGTTCAAAAAAAAAAAAAAAAAAAAAAAAACCATGGGCTTCCCTGGTGGCGCAGTGGTTGAGAGTCCGCCTGCCGATGCAAGGGACACAGGTTCGTGCCCCGGTCTGGGAAGATCCCACATGCTGCAGAGCAGCTGGGCCCGTGAGCCATGGCCGCTGAGCCTGTGCGTCCGGAGCCTGTGCTCCGCAACAGGAAAGGCCACAGCAGTGAGAGGCCCGCGTACCGCAAGAATTCTTACCTAATGACCATTAACCCAGGAGGGAACACAAAGATGGCTCCTACACAAAAATAATCCAAATGTGAAAACTATTATCCTTTTTAGTACTACTGCAAACAAAGTTTAACTTGAGTTATAAAACCAACTCGGAAAACAGAAAAAAACAACATCCAGACTATACATATGCATACTACCAGAGGCAATAAAACAGCACAAAAGTATAGAAACTTTTTTTAGAAAGTCTTAAACATGATATAAAAGTTTCTAATTGATTCACGCTAAAAGAAGTCAGACATAAAAGGTCATATTGTATGATTTCATTTATATGAAATATAACAGGCAAATTCATAGAGATAGAAAGTAGATTAGTGACTGCCAGGAGGTAGGAGGAGGGGAGAACAAGGAGTGACTGCTAATGGCTTTTTTAAAGACTTTTTCTTTTTCTTTTTTAATTTATTCTTGGCTGCATCGGGTCTTCATTGCTGCACGCGGGCTTCTCATTGCGGTGGCTTCTCTTGTTGCGGAGCGTGGGCTCTAGAGCACAGGCTCAGTAGTTGTGGCACACGGGCTTAATTCCTCTAGGGCATGTGGGATCTTCCCAGACCAGGGCTTGAACCCAGGTCCCCTGCATTGACAGGTGGATTCTTAACCACTGCGCCACCAGGGAAGTCCGGCTAATGGCTTTTTGGAGTGATGAAAATGTTCTGGAATTAGACAGTGGTAATGGTTGTACAATTTTGTGAATATACTAAAAACTACTGAACATTTTAAAAGGGTGAATTTCATGGTATGCAAATTATATCTCAATTTTTTTTAAGTTTATGACCATTTTGGCTATTTTATCTCAGAGAAAACTGTTTTTTAATAGGAATCTAATTTTATAACAGTTTGTTTCCTCAAGCTGATCTAAACTAGTGGTTATAAACTGGTCCCCCTTTTTAAACCACAGCTTTGAATTTTTCTCAATGTTATCTACCAACTTGCCAACACTTATAAATAGAAATTTTTCATAAGAATCTGTATTTCTGGCTTCCTACAAAAAACTGGAGTTCTAAAAATACTAGGCACACCTGCACAGAAACAATGTCCTGGAGCGAACAGCAGCTAACATACCTGCTATTTGCCATGAGCCCCATCACTCCCTATTGTGTCCTAGATACTGAAGCCATGTATCAGCCGCCATTTAACTCCCCAGTTGTGAGTTTGTTACCCCTGAACCAAACAAAGACCATCTACCTTTCTTTTTAGGGTATACTATGAATCACTGCTGATAAAATGTAAGCCTGTAATTGGTCTGAGGGTACAAATTTCCAGCTATAAAATGAGTAGATCTGGGGATCTAATGTACAGCATGGTAACTATAATTAACAATGCTCTATTATATATACATAATTGAAAGCTGCTAAGAGAAGTAGATCTTAAATGTTATCTCCACACACATACACACACACACGAATGGTAATTACATGAAGGGATGGAAGTGTTAACTTACTGTGGTAAGCATTTCACAATATATACATGTATAAAATCAAAGCTGTACACCTTAAACTTACATATGTTATATATCAATAATATCTCAATAAAGCCGGAAAATAAATTTTAAATGTAACCATGTATGATTACATTTTTAGTAACTGCAAAGAGAAAAAACCTGACAGTGACACCTGTTGAATAAAACCCTGCAACTGTTACAGATTCGTGCTGTTATAAACACTTTTTTGTGGGGGAAAAAATCCAGGGATGTTTCCTAAAAACAGGAAACAAATTCTTTTCATTTCATTTACAATTGAAAGTTATTTTCACCTAGTAATAGAAAATAGCACAGTAGTAACTTCTTACCCCCATATTGGTGTTGGCACAAAATGAGGGAAAGCTGTCTTACTCATTGTCATTGATTGGATATGAAAACTAACTGCTTTATTTACTCACTGATTTTATGTTTAAACCACCTAGAACCCCCTGATGCTTATATGCACAAAGAAAAACAACCCCTACCCACGTTTAGCTTCTATGTAATAGACTGTATTTACAAAGATGGAAAAAAGCAAAATACAGGGTGTACATGGAAATAACATAGAAAAGCAGATTCTACTACCTCCTAGTTCAAGTGTAAATGAGGACTGAGCTAAATGCTATGTCAACTACCTTTCAGCTTTAAAATTCTGTGTACTTAAACAGATCTCCTCCTTTCCTCCAAATAAAATAATTCGTCTAGCTGAACCGCCTGTCCTGTAGATGGGAAAGGTTAAAATAGTATTTGCATTCCATTTCATTTGTACCATCGCTTTTAACAGCTAATAAAATATCAACACATAAGATGACTTCTAAAAGCAGCTATTCCCTTCCTGAGCCAATTACTTAGTAGTTTATTAGAGGTAAACCCCAAGGTTCTTCCCCCCGCCCCCCGGCCCCAGCCATGCCACTTCATTAACTTGCCCAAATACCTTCAAGTTTACAGGTGACATTTTACATATCATCTTTACCACCAAGTATTAATAGATATTATATAAAACTGGAGTAGCATCACAATTGTTTCACAACTGCAATTCCTAAATACACAAATGCAAAGGTGCAATTGGATTTTATGTCCAACTGAAAATACAATCCTGTTTCTGTTTAAATCTGATGAATAAAATGAGATGCTCTCCCAAAAGTTCACCAAATTTCTAACACACATAATCCAAACAACTTTCTTCAAAAGCGTAAGACGAGAAACAAAACAAAAATTGTTACCTCAACTATAAGTTATGGAACCACAAGGTGCCATTAGATTGGTAAAGATTAGTGGAGACCCTGGATCTTGAGTTACACACCATTAAGAGTACAACGTGAGTTAACTGTACAGGAATTGGTTTATGCTTTACCTCTTATTCTTTAATAGTGCTGCCCCACAGAACTTTCTGATGATACAGATGCTCCACACCTGTATTGTCCAATACCATAATCAAGAGCCACGTTGGGCTATGGAGCACCTGAAACGTGGCTAGCAGGAATGAAGAACTGAATTTATTTTATTTAAAATTAAAGTTAATTTAGGGACTTCCCTGGTGGTGCAGTGGTTAAGAATCCGCCTGCCAATGCAGGGGACACGGGTTCGAGCCCTGGTCCGGGAAGATCCCACATGCCAAGGAGCAACTCAGCCCGTGCACAACTACTGAGCCTGCGCTCTAGAGCCCGAGAGCCACAACTACTGAAGCCCGCGCACCTAGAGCCCGTGCTCCACAACAAAAAAAAGCCACTGCAATGAGAAGCTCGTGCACTGCAATGAAGAGCTGCCCCCGCTCGCCGCAACTAGAGAAAGCCGGCACACAGCAACAAAGACTCAACGCAGCCAAAAATAAATAAATAAATAAATAATAAAATTAAAGTTAATTTAAGTTGCCACATGTGGCTAGTGGCTATCATACTGGACAATGCAGTTCCACAATTTGAAATACAAAGTATAAGCTTGACTAAACACTAGGGTTTTTCAAAGTATCATGTCCTGATGATGTTAACACCAACTAAAAACTTTCTGATACCAAATGATACACAAGTTCAGCCATCAGCCTAAACAGAAAAGTCACTTATTAAATGACACTACTTAGATTCAGAATTTAAGGTACAATATTCACTAAGAGACAACACTGAAAAATATATCTCAAGTTTTTCCCTCACTGTTTTTCAAAAGGGGAACTCACTTTCGGAATAGTTTCCCAATACATGCAATTACCTTCCCTTCAAATCTGTTCACTATCTTCTGTTCAGAAAAACAAATGGCAAAGATAAATTCTCAGCACTAAGGAGTCTACTGCGATTCGGTATATTTCACACGTTAATTTCCGTTTTCCTTCAAGGAGAGATTCAGATGTTTGGAAACCTCTGCATCGCCTGAAAGCCTTGTTACATCGTTCCACGTTTTCAGGTGTACAAGTAATTCTGATACAGTTGCGATTTCGTTCCTAGACACGAAATATTTCCTCAATCCAAGAGTCATGACAGTTTACCGCACTTCAGGTATTCTTGTATCAGCTCTTCCTGAGTCAAGAAAAGTAACCAAGATGGTGCACAAGATGTCAGAAGAAAACAAGTGTGGGAACTTGCACGTTGAATAACTACTCCCTGAGCAAAATCTCCTTTGACCCAGAGAGTCGGCCTCGAACTACCCGGCGACGCCAACAAGCCAGCAAGGTCGTGACCCTCGGTCACGGCCGCCGGCAGCGCCCCGCCTGGCTGCGGGAAGCCACCTGTTAGGCCCCGGCCTCACCTGGAGAGGAGGCGCGGACCCGGACGCGGGCGCCCGGCGCTAGCGCGGACCCGCCCCTCCGCCGGCGGCGGCCGGAGGCGGCACGTGGGTTCCCCCGGCCGGGCTGCGCTGACAGGCGGGCCGCCGCGACCCCCGAGGTGTCCCCGCCTCCCTCGCACCGCCCCGCCGAGCGGGCGCCCAGCGGCCCACACCGCCGGCCCCCCCTTCCTCCCGCCTTCCCTCCCACCCCCGGGCCTGCCGCCCCTCGCCTACCTGGTCGCGGAGTTTGAGGAACGCCATGGCGGTCGGCGCCGCCCGGCCACCGCTCCCGCCCCAGGAGCTTCGCCTGCGCCCGGAGGCGGCGGGTCGGCGGCAGTGAGCTAAGGAGTCCGCGGGCAGGGGGCGGCACCGCCTCCCCGCCGCCCTCCGCAGCCGAGAGGTGAGGAACCGGAGGATCCCACCTCCTCTTCGAGGACTCCCCGCCCTCCTCCTTCCTTTCTTCCTTTTTCCCTCCGCTGTCTCCGCAGCCGCTGCCGCCTCACGCCCCCTTCTCGAGACAGCCGGGCAGCCCCCGCGGCCGCCCCGCTCCAGCCCGCGGCAGCCGCGGCATCCAAACTCCACTCCACAATATTACCACCACCGCCCGCCGCGATTGGCGGCCGCGCGGGGGAGAGGCCAGAGTAAGACGAGCGCCCATTGGCCACGCCGCCTCGCTCGCTCGGGCCCCGCCTCCCGGATGGGCAAGGGCGGGGGAGGAAGCGGTGAGGGTGGGCGCGGAGCCGGGCGCACTGGGCGGGGGCGAGCGAGGGAGCGGAGCCGGGGGAGGGGCAGCCAGGTGCCCAGGGCGCGCGCCCTGGGCTAGGTGGGAGGAGCCCGGGCTTGAGGTGCGGGTCCCGGGAAGTGGGGGGTAACTGCCCGGGGCTCGCACGTGGAGGGAGCGTGCAGAACGCTCCCCAAAGCCGGAGGAGACTGCAGGGGCTGGGTGAGGGGTGAGGGGCCGGAAAGGGGGTGAGAGGTGGGCACCTGGGGGCTGCTGCCGTCCTGGGAGCGGCGAGGGGAGGGTGGCGAACAGGACTTGCACGTGGAGGGGGAGTGAGGATTCGCCCCTGGGCTTCCGCAGGATGCAAGAGCCAAGGGAGTGGGGTGAGAGATGGTCACCGGGAAGCGGCTGTCCTCCCGGGGGTTGGGGGGCGGGCAGGAGGGCAGGGCCGGAGGGAGGGGGAGGGGAGCGTGAACTGGCGGAGTCTGGCACGTTGTCTAAGGAGAAAGAGCGCCCCTTTTCTCTCTGGCACGCGCCCCTCCGGACCTGGGGAGGTTAGAGGGGACGTCTGGGGGGGCCGCCCTCCCGCGGGCAGCAACCGTGGGGGAGGGGGGCGATGCTGGCATTCTGAGCAGAAAGGCAGCACCTTCGCAGCCAAACTGGTGTGGACGCCTAAGCCTTTCTCTACCCGCGGTTCCAAACCGAAGCAAGGCTGTGGTTCTCTCCCCAAATCCTCCTGCCTGGCTTGCATTTTCCCCCTTTCTTCATTTGCATCTGAAGGGTTTTGCCTCCCACTCGAGAGAAATCAATTTAAAAAAAAAAAAGATGTGTTGGATTGCCAATAAATAGCATCCTTGGATGGAGGAGGAGAGGAATGACTCCCCTGCTACACACGCCCCCACGCCACCCCACAGCTCTGAAACGGCTTTTCTTTCTTAGGCAACAACACACTGTTGCCATTCCAGGCTTGTGTGGGAGAAGACTGCTGTGCGCCCGTGTCTGTCCGCCCGGGCGACTCCAGCCCTTGGTTAATAAAAGGTACAGATGGTTAGAACACGAATGTGTGACGTCAGGCTTGGTTTTAAAAAGTTCCCTGTTCCCTACATCAATTGTGTCTCTTGGGACAGACTTTATTTAGAGGATCGATTTGGGTCTAATGGCAGTCGGGAGAAAAGGGGACCTATGCCAGGGCTGTCAGTGTCTTATAGTGCTGCACTTATAACAAAAAACTTCTTTTAGCCCCATAAAAAATGAAAATATCAGAATGCAACATGAAAAACACTGCTGACTAATAGCATGATCCTTCCAATATTCTTCGGCATACCAAAGACTTGATTCTATAGAAACAATTATCTAAAATGACATTCCTCATCATAAATTATATTTTCAAATTAAAATGGAGGGATCCTCACAACTGTGAGGGAACACTCATGATGAAGCCAGACTGTTCTTGCTTTGCATCCTCAGTACCTCTCTCCCCTTTACTTCATCAACTCCTGCACATAAAATAGGAATACTGTTTCCCACCCTGCCTCTCCTATCAGTTCAGTGAGGGTGAAGGAGTTAATACTGTGAAAACACTTGAGTTTTCCGCAACAGAGATGTTGTGATAATATTGCTACAGTACTTTTTGATCACAAGTCACCTTTGTAAACAATTACCCATGTGCTATGTCCAATACAGAGTTCTTAGTCCAGGAGTGTAAGAATTTACCCTCATTCATGCACAAGCCTATTAAGCACTGTGGATGTCTAGCCAGGAATTAATACATCCCCCTCTTCCCCCAGCCCACCCCCAAAAATCTCTCCTCTGAGTTAAAAGTTCTAGAATTTAAAAGCATAACAGAAACTTGATTAGGAAGAAGAGGAAGATTCACTTTGGGGAAAACAAGTGCATTTGAGAGTATGCGTAAATTGTGGACCAAGTATGCATTTTAATAGGTTTTAGGATTGAGCTAATGAAAGTTTTCAGGGCTCTTCTGAGATTTTCTAATTCACATTAATTAATGAAAGTATTTTACAAGGCACCATCCCTGACAACTTGCACATAGAAGGTTCCAAGCTCCCAATAGATAATGCTTAATATCCAGCTTGGTTCTCACCCTCCTCCACCCTGAACACCATTTAATTTGCATCAGACGCGCAGGCTCAGTGGCCATGGCTCACGGGCCCAGCCGCTCCGCAGTATGTGGGATCTTCCCGGACCTGGGCACGAACCCGCATCACCTGCATCGGCAGGCGGACTCTCAACCACTGCGCCACCAGGGAAGCCCAATTTGCATCTTAATTTCACTATCTGTAAAATCTAAGCATAACATTATCTGGCCTACTCATCTCACGCAATCAAATAAGATAATGGTATGAAAGGCTGTGGGAACTCTGCAGAACCATTCAAATTTAATGTTATTATTACAGCAACTACATTTCCATAGCTGGAGAGAGGGTGACAATCATTCTGAAAAATAGGAATAAGAAATCTATGTCATTGAGCAATAAAATGAAATAAGATTCATATCCAAATTCTGATACTATTTTTTAAATCTTTATTATAAGGTTATTCTGGCATATATATATATATAATATTTAAATATTAAAGGAATCTGTAGTATTGAAAAGTCCCATGTCATCAAAGCTGATGATGTCAGGAACTTGAATGGTATTGGTAATCTCTCTGTCCCACCCTTATCACCCCACCCTTTTCTAAACGTCACTTTCATTCTCCCTTACTGCAGTCAGCAGCTCAACTCACATCTTAAGTACTGTGCAGTCATGAAGGAAATCTCAAATTTTAAAAGTCTCAAGGAATGACTAATCAGGCTAGACTCATGTGCCCATGCCTCAGCCAATCACTACAACCAAAGAAGCAAGGTCTGAGAATTGATGACAGCTTCCATTGAGAATTCATGTTTAAAACAGTGGGAGGAAAGATGTCATGTAGATGTGACCACCAGGGTAATTGCTGTGAGCTAGGCAGCCACACCCAAGTTTACTTACTGTACTACAACCACAGTGGGCATTTGCCAGCGCCTTACATGCTTTACATCATTTAAGTTTTTCAGTAACCTTTTTAGGTTAGGAAACTGCGGTCCAAAGAAGGGGTGTGCCCATTGTTACCTAGCTAATCAATGACAGGGCCTGGATGCATGAGGACCTGGAAAGCCAAAAGAATAGCTTATGTGATAGGAAGTAGACAACTATTGATGGCTTTTGAGCCAGATAATCCTTATATTATAAAATGGATTTTATCATGAGCCTGAAATACATGGAAAATGCATATCATAAACTGCCAAAGCAGCAAAGATATGTTCAGAGACCTAGAGCATAGAATTGGAAAACCTCATATACATATAAAAGAGTTTCTGGAGGAAATAGAGTATGAAGGAGAAGCAATCTCTATAGAGATGATGCGTGAGAATTTGTCAGACTGGAAGAAAAATGAGTTTTCAGATCAAAGGAAGATGCTAAGGCTCAAGCAAAGTTTTTTAAATTGAGACCCATACATAGTAGTGAAATTAGAGAATACCAAACACAATAAGAAAATGTTCAGAGTTACCACTGAGGAAAGTCAAGTTATCTTAAAAGAAATGACAGTCAACCTGTTAGCAGGTTTATTAGCAACAATAGGCTATGGAAAACAATGGGAAATATCTTCAATGTATTGAGAGTCCATCCTGAGAAACTAGAATTCTATTCCTGACTAAACCATCTTTCAAGAGGAAGAATAAAATAAACACTTTTTTTTTTTGTGGTACGCAGGCCTCTCACTGTTGTGGCCTCTCCTGTTGCAGAGCACAGGCTCCGGATGCGCAGGCTCAGCGGCCATGACTCACGGGCCCAGCCAATCTGCGGCATGTGGGATCTTCCCAGACAGGGGCATGAACCCGCGTCTCCTGCATCGGCAGGCGGACTCTCAACCACTGTGCCACCAGGGAAGCCCAAATAAACACATTTTTAAAATTTAGGACTCACAGATGGTCATTGAAAAAGATACGAAAGAATATACCCGAACAAGCAAAAAGCTGAAACCAAAAGGAATAAGTGAGTGGGAGAAGGAAGGATAAACAGATAAATCAGTGAATATCTTGGTTAATCTAAATCAGTAGTATTTTTTTAAGTACCCGTATTTTGGAATTTTAAAACCAGGTGAAATTAAGTTATTAGCCCATAAAAATGTGGTAGATAATGGCAGAAAGGAGTTCTGAGTTAAAGACAACTTTTTTTATTCAGAAGGAGTGAGGTAGTCTTAAATTTTAGACTTTGACAAGCTATTACATTGGTTAAAGTTTTTTGTTGCAAACAACAAAACCCAAGCAAGAATTCGTTAAATCGATCTTCAACAGCTCCCAGAGTCACTGGGAGAGCTGAAAAAACAAGCGTGGGCTGAGCTTCTAGAAAAAGTGCCCTAAACCATGTAATAGAACTGGTGTGATAAAGAAACTGCTGCTACTCCCATCAAACACCAAATGCCAGGAGCTCAACTTCTCTTCATCTGCTCCTGCCATCAGCATCAATGCCAATTCTGTGTCAGAAAATTAGTCTTGCGGCCACTGCCACCTCCACAAACTGGATATCGGCCTCTACCTACACCAGGACAGTGGGAGCCATGTGCAGAGCTTGTATCCTCACATCCTCATATTTCCACTGGTGCTTCTGGTTAGCAGAGCCAGTATCGTAGGCCTGCATCATAGCTGCAAGGGAGGCAGGAAATTTGAGTTCTCAGTTTTACACAGGGGAAGAGGGATCTGTGACCAGGGAATTATCCCAAATATAGAAAGGCTATTTAAAAGATTATGGCAGCCTTGAATATGACAGAGCCCCTTAGTGGTATATATATTAAACATAGGAGACTCACCAAAATAAGAGAAATAGAATGTGTGACTTCCAAACCTATGGAGAGAGAGAAAAAAAAAATGACCTAGAGAAGAGTTAGTTACCAGATTAGCGGGCAAGAAAGAAGAAAAGGAAAAGCAAACTAAAATTATGATAAATAGGAAACTCAAATAAGATTGTATAAAGAAGTCCAAGTATATTATTAATCACAGTAAATATACATGGTTTAGGCCTATTAAAAAGCAACAACAACATGACAAATACATTCTGACTGGATTTTTAAAAAAAGAAATCCAACCATGTGCTGTTTGCAAGATATATGGTTAGAAAATATTACCAAAAAGTTTGGGGGAAGGCAATTAAAGAAAACTATATACCAAGAAAATACTAACCCCAAAATTGTTTGTCTAATAACATTAATATCAGGCATAAAAATTTAAGGCAAGAAGGACTGATAGAGATAAAGAGGTGATTTGTAGGAATCACAAAAGAAACTATCCCCCATGAAGATACACAGTCACAATACATTCATGAATTTGTGTGCACTTAACCACATAAAGCAAAATTTGATGGAACTAAGTAGAGAAGTTGGCAACTGCACCATCAGAAACTAATAGACAAGCAGACAAAACGTTAGAATACCATAAAATCAATAAGCTTGATACCATGTGAGATTTATACATGAACACACACGTACACACACATAATCAACAGTAAAAAAAATAGTTCATACTGCTTCTCCAAGACACTAAATCCAGCCATTTTACAGGTGATTTTTACCAAACATACAGGAGACAATGCCTTTCCTTTGTTATATTTCACAAAGTAAGAAACTAAGAACCAAGTATAACTGAGACTCATGATGCAACAGGTGCTGCTCAGACATCTTGTCTTCCAAACCAACCCTTGGACCTGTCCAGTTCTTTGACAAGGGCACTTATTTCAACAACAGGGCCCTCAGAACCATTTCATTGAGTCAAAAGCTCTTCTAAGGGGGTCTCTGCTTAACTGCTTCAATTATCTCTCTGCTGATGACTGCTCCTCTGTAGTTGAAACACATGGAAAATGCATATAATAGACTGCCTGAGATAAAAATATACAATTGTATGAATGGTATGATATAAGCTCTGTTAAAAATCAAGAAAGCAAATATCTGAATAGAAAAAAAAATTAACTCTGGAAGAAAATATCCTGCAACATTAAATAAAGTTATGTCTGAGTGACAGACGTATGAGTCCTTCTATTTTTCTGTATTTCGCATATTTTATTTAGCAAGAAATTAAGTAGTTTACAAATACACTGGCACTTCATGATTTCATTACTTCCTTGGAATAAAAAAGACATGAGACATATAGAAAACAACTATCAAAATAGCAAAAGAAATTCTAACTATATCAATAAGTACATTAAATGTGATTGGACTAAACACCCTACTCAAAAGGCAGATTTTATCAGACTGAATAAAACAGCAAGCTCCAACTCTGTGTTACAGGTCAGCAAGAGACACACTTGGGATTCAGAGATATAAGTAGATTGAAAGTGAAGGATGATAGGGAGGGTGGGAGGGAGGGAGACACAAGAGGGAAGAGATATGGGAACATATGTGTATGTATAACTGATTCACTTTGTTATAAAGCAGAAACTAACACACCATTGTAAAGCAATTATACTCCAATAAAGATGTAAAAAAAATAAGTTGTTACAGCTGCTATAGGAAACAGTATGGAGGTTCCTCAGAAAACTAAAAATAAAATTACCATATGATCCAACAATCCCACTCCTGGGCATATATCCAGATAAAATGATAATTCAAAAAGATACATGCACCCCTATGTTCATAGCAGCACTATTCACAATGGCCAAGACATAGAAGCAACCTAAATGTCCATTGCCAGATGAATGGATAAAGAAGATGTGGTACATATATACGATGGAATACTACTCAGCCATAAAAGAGAATGAAATAATGCCATTTGCAGCAACATGGATGGACCTAGAGATTATTATACTAAGTGAAGTAAGTCGGAAAGAGGAAGACAAATACCATATGATATCACATATATGGAATCTAAAATATGACACAAATGAAACTATCTACAAGACAGAAACAGACTCACGGACATAGAGGACAAAATTGTGGTTGCCAAGGGGGAGGGGGTTGGGGGAAGGATGGAGTAGGAGGTTGGAGTTAGCAGATGTAAGCTATTACATATGGAATGGATAAACAACAAGGTCCTACTTTATACCACAGAGAACTATATTCATTATCCTGTGATAAACCGTAATGGAAAAGAATATTAAATAAACAGAATGTATATATATATATGTATAACTGAATCACTTTGCTGTACTGCAGAAGTTAACACAATGTTGTAAATCAACTATACTTCAATTTTTAAAAAATAAGAAAAAAAAAGTAACCACAAGAGACCTAGAGTGGCTATATTAATATTAGACAAAATAAACTTTAAGACAAGAAATATTACTGGAGACATTTTTGATAAATGGTCAAAACATCTAGAAGATATAACAATTATAAATATATAGGGACTTCCCTGGTGGTCCAGTGGTAAAAAATCCACCTTACAATGCAAGGGATGTGGTTTCAATCCCTCGTCAGGGAACTAAGATCCCACATGCCGCGGGGCAACTAAGCCCACGCTCCACAACTACTGAGCTCATGAACCTCAGCTAGAGCCTGCGTGCCGCAAACTACACAGCCCATGCGCTCTGGAGCCCGCGCGCCACAACTAGAGAAGAGAAAAAAAAACCCGCACGCCACAACTAGAGAGAAGCCCACACACCGCAATGAAGAGCCCGCGCACCACAGAGAAATATCCCGCATGCAACAACTAAGACCCGACGCAGCCAAAAATAAAAAATTAAATAAATAAATAAATAATATTTTTTAATAAATAAATATATATGTGTATATATATATATATGTGTGTGTGTGTGTGTGTGTGTATATATATATATATATATATATATATATACATACATACACATACAGCTAGGAACCAAACCCCAAAATGTATGAAACAAAATCCAGCAGAAATGAAAGGAGAAGTAGACAATCAATAATACAGATTTTAACACCCTACATTAAATAATTGATAGAACAACTAGAGAAGACTTTAACAACACTATCAACCAACTTGTCTTAACTACTATTTATAGAACACTCCACTCAATAACTGCAACATACTTTCTTTTCAAGTGCTCATGAAACAGTTTCTAGGATAGACCATATGCTGAAGACCAAAATAAGTCCCAATAAAATAAAGAATATTAAAATTATACAAAGTATGTCCTCTGATCACAATGAAATTAAATTAGAGATCCATAACAAATAAATCTGAGAAAACACGACATATTTGGAAATTAAGCAACACACTTCTAGATAACCCAAAAGTCAAAGAAGAAATCGCAAGGGAAATTAAATAAGTTGGGCTTAATGAAAAATATACAACATATCAAAAGTTATGGGATGTATCTAAAGCAGTGGTTAGAAATGTATAACTTTAGATGCCTATATCAGAAAAGGAAAAAGGTCTCAAATCAAAAATCTAAGCTTCATCTGAAGAAACTAGGAAACAAAGAGCAAACTAAACCCAAAGCAAGCAGAAAGAATGAAATAATAAATGTTATTAATGAAATAATAAATGAAATAATAAATGTAAATAATAAATGTTATAACAGAAAAACAATAGAGAAAAATTTTTTAATTTGCTTCTTTGAAGGGATCAACAAAATTGACAAACCCTTAACTAGACTGACTAAGAAAAAAAGAGAAGGCACTAATTATCAAAATCAGGAAAGAAAATAGGATACTGCTACCTACCCTATAGAAATTAAAAGGATTATAAGGGAATATTATTGACAGCTTAATGCCAACAAATTAAAAGACTTGGATGAAATGGACAAATTTCTAGAAGTACACAAACAAAACCAACTCAAGAAGATATAAAGTATTTGACTAAACCTACAAGTAAAGATACTGAATTAGTAATTTAAAATCTCACAAACAAAATCCCTGGCCCAGATGGCTTTACTGATGAATTCTATCAACTGTTTAAA
Organism: Orcinus orca; assembly: GCF_937001465.1. NCBI lineage: Eukaryota > Metazoa > Chordata > Mammalia > Artiodactyla > Delphinidae > Orcinus > Orcinus orca. Next base: position 12,437,457 of record NC_064563.1, on the reverse strand, counting down.
GAAGAAATAGGGCTTCCCTGGTGGCACAGTGGTTAAGAATCCGCCTGCCAATGCAGGGGACACGGGTTAGAGCCCTGGTCCGGAAAGATCCCACATGCCGTGGAGCAACTAAGCACATGTGCCACAACTACTGAGCCTGCGCTCTAGAGCCCAAGAGCCACAACTACTGAATCTGCATGCCACAACTACTGAAGCCCGAGCACCTAGAGCCCCTGCTCCGCAACAAGAGAAGTCACTGCAATGAGAAGCCCGCGCACTGCAACAAAGGATAGCCCCTCCTCACCACAACTAGAGAAAGCCCGCACACAGCAACAAAGACCCAGCACAGCCAAAAATAAAAATAAATAAAATAAATTAAAGAATAAATAATACCGGTCTTTCATAAACTCTTTCAGAAGACCAAAAAGAGCACTTCCCAACTTATTTTATGAGGCCAGTGTTACCCTGATACCATAGCAGACAAAGCTGTCACAAGAAAAAAAAAAAAAAAAACTACAGACGAATCCTTCATGGACAAAGATTCAAAAATCCTTAACAAAATATCAAATCAAGTTCAACATTCAAAAAAAAATTATATACCATGACCAAGTTGGATTTACTTCAGGAATGCAAGGTTAGTTTAACATCTGAAAATCAATTAATGTAATATACTGTATTAATGGAATGAAGAACAAAGATCACATAACCTCAGTACAGTAGGAAGAGCCAGCAACAGAGATTGAGTGGGATAAGAAAACACACATCAAGACAATGTATTTCAGGTAAGAGAGTAGTCACCTGGTGAGTGCTGCTAAGTCCAATAAAAAGAGAAATGAGAATTGACCGTTGGATTAGACTCTCTGGAGGTGGCTGACAGCCTTAGGAAGGGTTTCAGGAAACTTGTGTCATTGAAAATCTGAAGGGAATGAGAAGTAAAGAAGTGGGGGAAAAGAGTACAGACAATTTTTTTTCAAGTAGTCTTGTTTTAAAAGGCAGCAGAGAAGTGGGGCAGTAAATAGAGAGGAATGAGAAGCCAAAGGGAAGTTGTTTTTGTTTTTTAAGATGGGAGTTATTACCTGTGTATAGGCTGAGGAGTGACACAGTCGAAAGGGGAAAATTGACCAGGCGAAGGAGAGAGCAGATACCTGCAGGAGCAAAGTCCTTGAGAAGGCAAGGGGGGATGAGATGCGGTTCAGAGGATGCATCAGAACATGTCAAGAACTCTGAAGTGTCTGAGACTTTACCCTACTTGCATGCTAACAAGTTAGCCTGTCACAATTTCATGGATGCTGGCAGAAAATGTGAGACTCCTGGGTCAGAGACAAAGGACTTCATTTCTCACAGCGAGAGTGGTAACCAGAGTATCAGAATTTTCTTGCATCAGTTTCCTGAACCTCAGTTCCCACAGAGCAGTGTGAAGAGAGCCAGGTGACACCTGCACACTCAGTGGGTTGCATTACAAGTAAGGAAATCTGAATTCAGCAAACCCCAGTCTTTTATATGGGGCAGTAAACATACCTGTCCTTTGCTCCAGAGAGAGACATTATTTTTATTACACTGGACAGTAAGCATCCCTGGTGTTGGTTCCAAAGGGAGACACTATCTCTATCTCCAAAGCTGTTCACTCTACAAACATCCTTGATAAGATAGCCTGAAACAAAAGAAATGTGAGACACGTGGAGAATTGTCTCAACAGAAAATTTAGCCTAAATTAAGAGCACAGACACTTCATCCATCTTAAGGCATGGAGGCTGGGAGAGTAGAGAAGATAAGATTATTGGACAAGATGCTATTAGCTCTCTTTTGTTTTGTTTTATTTTCTTCCCAGAGTATCAGTAGGTGAGAGTATCAGGTAAGACTGAGGACTGGGCCTCTGGAAGAGTGAGAGAGGGTAGACTAAGGACATGAAGAGTTACTAGGCACTGCCGAGGGCCCTCCTATAATTTATGATCATAAGTTTAAACAGCAAGTTATGACTGTTTTAACCAGGTTTGTTCCAATGCTTGGGTGTAAGGACAAAGTATAGAGTTGGCTTTAACCAGGACTGGAGTTTTTCTGGGCAAGCATGATAGAGAAAGAAAATGGCAAGGGCGTTGTGGATGTACAAGAAGAAGTGATGACAGTGGTGGACCAGGGAGTCTAGCTGGATGAAGAAGAGAGTGAGGAGAGGAAGGACAGTGAGAAATGGATGGGGCCAAAGGACCAGAGTTCCTGCTGGGGTTGGAGAGTGGCTGGAGTGCGGGTATTAAAATAAGTGAACTAGGAGACAGGAGGCAACGGTCAAATAATGGAGTGCTTAAAATCAAGGTTTTGAGTTATACGAGCATGGGAATGGGTACCTAATATGGGGTGGAGGAAAAGATCATTGGAGGTGAGGAGTTTAGGAAACTGAGTGGCCAGAGTTGTCAGGTGGACATTTATGAGCTTGTCAAAGTTACCAAGAAAAGCTGGTCACATGGAGAGACAGGCAGGTGCAAATGAATGTGGGGAGATAACTGGAAAGTTGTTGATGATTACAACAGGGAGGGGTGGCGGGTATTGTGGACTGATGGCAGACTATTCCTTCATTTAATAAGTCTTTTTTTATTATCTATTTATTTATTTATTTGGCTGCGCCGGATCTTAGTTGCAGCAATCAGGATCTTCATTGCCGCTTGCAGGATCTTGTAGTTGCAGCATGCAGGATCTAGTTCCCTGACCAAGGATCGAACCCAGGCCCCCTGCATTGGGAGCATGGAGTCTTCCCTGCTGGACCACCAGGGAAGTCCCAATAAGTATTTATTTATATGTGACCAACTAAGCACTGTGGGAGAGAGGAATTATCAAGATAATAATAAAATAATGATGATAATAATCATCAAGAGTTGTATGAGCTAACTTGAAGGTAATGCATACACCTGTAAGAAGCTAAACCACAGGGCAAACGTTTCAGTATGGTGAGGCAGAAAGAACACCAGCCTGAGGTTCCTGAGATCTGAGCTCTGTTTCTAGCCCTGCCAATAATTAGCTGTGAGCTTGGGTCAATCACTTAACCTCACCTGGCCTCAGTTGCCACATTTGGATATGGATTAAATGATTCCCAAGAGACCTCAGTGCCTAATATTGTGATACAAAATAATACACCTATCATAAGGAAGTCAGGAAGAATAAGCATGATTATCTAGATGTTACAGAAAGAGCAAATTCTTTCTGTAATGAAGGACAAAATAGTTTGTTCAGCATCAGACTGTTAAATCAGGTTCATTGTTGTTTGTATTAGTCCATATAGGGTGCAGAGAAGGTGCCCTAATCTGTGTTTGTTTTCCTCCACTTACACAAAGTTGTGTCCGTCTTTCCATTATGTCTCTTTGGTTCTGGCTAGGTCATGACTGCTCATGTCAAAGACCAAAGAAAATGCCATTAGAACCCATCACTGGAACATCTACATTTAACACCACCCTGAAACAATATATTTTTATGGGAAGCAAAGAGGTATGTTGCCCTCTAGGAAGTGTATGTCACCTTAGGGTAATTAGGCTGATGTCTATTCCCCTGATGGCAAATGTAATGAATGCGTCCAATAACCCTTGACATCAACATAATGTTGAGGTGGGATTGGAGGTCAAGGTTTAGAAGGATGTAATTGAGGTGAAGAGGATATAAACAGCTTTTCATCTATAACAGATTCTTCCTTTGTAACTGTAATTTACTCCTATATATTTTAATATATGCAAGCACATTCACTCATATAGTTAACTATATTCACTCATATAGTTCATTGAGATCCAGCTGTATGCTAGGCCCCATTGTAAGGGCTAGAAGTACCGTACAGAGCAAGATAGCTAAGAGCCCTGTCCTATCTCCCTTTGCCAATGTATACTGAACCAGGGAGATGGACATAATAAAAAAATGAGTAAGTAAGATATTTTTCAGAATACAATCAATGCTATGAAGGCTGTAAAGCAGGGTAACAGGGTATACCTTACCAGGTTCTGATTCCCTCGATTTAGAATGTAAGTACCACAAGAGCTTGTCATCACTGTACCCTTTTGCCCTGCTTAGTGAATTTGAACTATGGGCTCCTTTAGATACAGTTGTCCAGAAAGTGAGACCTAAAAAAAGAGTTTTCAGCCACACAGAGATGGAGGGGAAAGAGCAATGTTCCAAGGAGGCAGTAAGTTAAGCATGTTTAAGACACATAAAGAAGGCCATTGTGGCTGGAGCGTTGCAAGGACACGAAAGTGTAACATAAGGTGAGGTTGAAGCCCAGGTCAGAGACTAGAATAATCTGGGCCTTGTAAGCCAAATGAGAGGTTAGGAGTTTGAATTTTCATTTAATTGCTGTGGTAAGCCATTGGAGGGTTTTAATGAGGGATATTCTGTGACCTTATTTTTAGTTTTAAAAGTTTCCTCTGGCAGTTGGGTAGGGAATAGACCAAGGGGAGCATGAGAGGAAGCAGGAGATCTGTTAGAAGGTGAGAGGTGATGGAGGCTTGGTGCAGGGGAAGAAGTGTTGAGAAGTGGTTGAATCTGAGATCTCTTCTGAAGGTAGAACAACAGGGCAAGCTGATCGGCTGCATGTGGGGTGTTAGAAAAAGAGAGGAGTCAAGAAAGCCTCCAGTGTTTTGGCTCCAGTAACTTGGTGCTGGAGGTGCCACTCCCTGACAGGGAAGCTGGGGGAGGAGTAGATTTTTTTGCAGGAAAAATCAAGGATTCCAATTTGGCCATGTGACGCTTACATTGCCTATTAGGCTTCCAAGTGGTATGTAGGGTTTTTTTTGTTTTTTGAAGTGTAGTTGATTTACAATGTTGTGTTAATTTCTGCTATACAGCAAAGTGACTCAGTTATACACATATATACATTCTTTTTTTATATTATTTTCCATTATGGCTTATCCCAGGAGATTGGCTATAGTTCCCTGTGCTGTACGATTTAACGGTTGATACGTAAGTATGGCAAGATGTCGGCATTGAAGATCTTTTGTGTGTCACTGGCATTTACATGCTCTGGAAAGCCGCAGACTGAGTGAGATCACCAAGGGAGAGCATGGGGAGGTGAGAGCCAGAGACCAAGCCTTGAACACCTGTCAGGGGACTCCAGTTTTGACCTTCAAACCTTTGACCTTGACCTTTGACCGTGATATTTTACATGGAACAGCACTACCTCCCAGGTCAATCTGTCAGTCTTAAGTCCCCATTTTGTCTTTCTCCCTCTCTCAACAAGTAGTGGGAGCCCACCTTGGGGGGAAGCCTTCTTGGTGAGAACCTTTACTCACACAGGTCCCCCTGGGACCCACCAATATGGCGTCAGGTACCCAGGCAGAGGCTGGTCCCCGCCGTGCATCTCTCCCATCTGCAGAATTCCCCAACTCCCCCAGCCACAGTGCTCCCTCCCTTCTTCTCTTTTCCTACAAACTGCTGTCTTTCTCATTACTGTCCATACCTCTGCAGACATTCTGGCTGGTGTTGTAGCTACTTATGCAGAGCAGGTGCCCTAATCTGGGTTTCCCTCTGCTCATACAAAGTTGTGTTTGTTTGTCTTTCCATTATCTCTACTAGGTTCTAGCTAGGTCATCATTGCTTACCACTACTTTCAGCTACATTGTATCTTCCTCAAGGGCAGGATATTCTCTTATTTATCTTTCTATTCCTGATCGTGTTCTGTGTTTCCCCATTTAGAATGTAAGTAAGTACCATAAGAGCTGGGACCTTGTCTGTTGTGTTCACTGCTGTGCTCTTGGAGCATGGAACAGTGTTCTTGAATAAACACAGACAGAGTGAATGAATACAATAGCTGTTGATAGGTTTACATTCTAGATAGGTGATCAAGTGCCCTGCCTCAAATGAGGACTTTCTCCCTTTTGCGTGGCAGATGTTATCTCCACTTTGGGCCCCCTGTAGAGCTTTACCACTACACACACTGAACGCTTCAGTATAAAGAGGTGTTTCACTTCTCACCACCTTTATGGACCCTTTCCACAGTCTGCTGACGCTGAAGTAGATAAGAACAGGGCATGCGTTTGTGGTTTGTGTAACACATATATGCAGTTGGGGTCTGTGGTAAATTGTCTGCAAAGGTGGCCATCAACAATTTCTTTCATCTCTGTACGTACATCATCTACATGTACATCATCCTCCCAACAAGAGATGGAGTTTGTTCCCCTCCCCCTTGAATCTGGTGGCCTTGAGATGTGCTCAGTAGAAGTCAAAGTAACGTCATATGACTTTGGGGCCTGGGTCTTAAGAGTCCTTGCAACTTCCAGTTTTACTGCCTTGGGATCTAGACACCATGTTTAAGAAGCTTGGAATTCTGGACAATATGAAACCACATGGAGAGAGAGAAGCCCAGCCAGCGTCCAGCCATCCCAGCCACTGCAGCTGAGGTGTGAAACATGAATAAAACCATCTTGGATTCTCCAGCCCAGCCAAGCTGTCCCAGCCAACCAGATGCAGCAGAGACAAACCATCCCAGAGGAACCCCACCCAAACTGCACAGTCATGAGAAAATAATAAATGGGACTGTTTTAAGCCACTACTTTTGTGGGTTAGTTGTTATTTAGCAACAGATAACTAAAATAAGATCTGTTCCAGAATTCCTTTTATGACAAAACTTCTAGAAACACATTACGTTTAAAAGCAGAGTGCCTGCAATTTCTAGCTAAACTACAGATGCAATTATCCCTTGTCTCAGCTGTGTCCCTTCTAGGAATCTATTCCAAAGATATCCTGGCAAAAATACAAAGAGATATATTGGCTGTTCACTGCAGCACTGTTTGTAATAGCAACAAACTTCAAACATCCCAAATGTCTATCAGTAGGGGACTGGATGAATAAGCTATGTAGCATCCATGTGGTGGAGTACTATGCAGCTGTAAAAAAGGACTGTGGACCACCTCTGTGAACTGCTGTGGAGGGATCACCAGGATATAAGGTTGAGTGAAAAAAGCAGGGCAGAGAAAAGTGCATGTAGTATGGTATGTTACTATTTAACTTTTTTTAATTTTTATTTTTTTGGCCTTGCTGCATGGCATGTGGGATCTTAGTTCCCCAACCAGGGATTGAACCTGCACCCCCTGCAGTGGAAGCATGGAGTCTTAACCACTGGACCGCCAGGGAAGTCCCTTAATTTACTTTTTTTAATGAAAGGATAAAATACAATACTTTCAAAAGAAATTTATTTCCCGTAGGGGGAGGGAGGGGATAGGGTAAATGATACCACAGGAATATAATCCGCAAACTCCAGACTGTGGGAAACATTATAAAATAACCAATCCAGTTTCTTCAACAAATAAAAAAAATTTTTTTAAAAGGGGATAGAATGGGAACCTAGTGATTAAAAAGAGGGACTTAAGAGCATATGAACCTATTGCAATTTTTGAACCTGTTTGTATTCTGATTTGAACAAATAAACTGAAAAAGTTTATGAGACAATGGGAAAATGTAAACATGGGTTGAATATTCAATGATATTAAGGATTTGTTATTTAAGTGTGATAATGATAGTGTTATCTTCTTAAAAGAATCGTCATATATTTGAGGTACACACTGACATTTTTTATGGTTGAAATGATATGACAGTGGGAGTCGCTTCAAAAGAATTACATGGATTGGTGAGGTGGATGAAGTTATAGATTAAACCAAGTTGACCATGAGTTGAAAATTATTGATTCTGGACAGTTGATTCATGAAGGTTCATTATGTTGTCCTCTTTACTTTTGTATATATTTGAAATTTTCCAAAATAAAAAGTTAAAATAAAAAAATAAGGACCCCTGAGACCCTGTGTTTTAAGGGCACTGAATCCATTCTCTTCAGAATATCACAGCTTAGGTCCATCACCCCCAAGTCACGGCATCTATGTCAAATGGAAATCGTGTCTGTGAACGATGATGGGTATTTTGAACTCTGGGTGATTGACACCATGTAAGTGATTTTAAAGTTACAATGAGTTCTCAGGAGGTCCAGGTGTTTTCGTTGTTTTGTTTTTTAAGAATTTCCTGTGCAACAAAGACCTACTGTATAACACAGGGAGCTATACTCAACATTTTATAATAACCATAAGGGAAAAGAATCTGGAAAAGAATATATATAACTGAATCATTTCCTGTACACCTGAAACTAACACAACATTGTAGATCAACTATACTTCAATAAAAATTTTAATTTAATTTAGTTAAAAAAAGAATTTCCTGTGTCATTGTTATCTCTTACACTTAGGAGAAGTTTTAACAAACATGTAAATAGTCCCCTTCTTCTCTTCCAAACACATGCCATTCATTCACTCAATCATTCAGCACTCTTTGTTCCAGTGACTGCCATGAGAGCTTCTAGCATTAGGGAGATGGTGCTGCCAGCCGAAAGACTGTCAACATGCATGCCCAGATGCTTACCGCACCATGGAACAGTAGAGGGCTGTGGTCGAGGTCTGTGCCAGGACAGAGGAGGGACCTGGGTGCTCTGCCTCTAGCAGGAGGCTGGGGGAGAAATTTTAGAAGAGGGGCTGTTGGAGCATGCTAAGATGCTGGTTCTGGGGAAGGAATAACAAAGAATTGGGATTGGCTTATTTTGGAGGAAAGGTGTAACCTGATGCTTTCCACTTTACAAAATTCTTTTACTTTCAAATACCAAAGTGTCTCATCTCCTTCCTCCAACGAAACGAACGATATATATCAGTGGTTCTCAAAGTGTGGTCCCTGGACCAGCAAATTGCGGTCCCTTGGGAACGCTTAGCAGTGCAAATGCACCAGCCCCAGCCCAGACGTACTGAATCTGAAAACTATAGATTCGCTTCCATAAATGCAGCTTTATGAAGAAGAAAGAAACCTGTCTTTTTGTCCAACTTTAAAAAAATACACGATTATAGTGGACATTTTGGGAGACTCCAAAGTAGAAAAACAGTTTAGGTTGACTGAGAGCCTGCCAGAGCAGTGCTTGTGGAGAGAGATCAGTGCTCCACAAAGAGAGCCACAAATGCCAGGCTGGGCAGCTCCTGTCAGCCGCCCAGGGGCAAGTGCAGACTAGGGAGATTAAGCCTTGAGGGGACCAGGGCCCTGGTCTCCTTCTCTGAGATAGCAATCCTTAGCCAAAGTCACCTGAGGCCAATAGCTAAATAAAAAGATTAACCTCTAAGTGAGAGTATGTAGGACAAGGTATAATGGGTAATAAAACTATATGATAAAATTTTTGTGAAAACATATAAAAACTTTTTATTTTTTTCCTGTGACTACTAGAAAATGTTAAATAGCCTATGTGGCTCACCTTTCTGGCTTGCGTTATATTTCTGTTAGCACAGGTGGTACGTAAGATGTATATAAAATGGAGGGTAGGCAGGAGACAAAATTTGACCATTTTTTCCTCCAGCTCTGAGCAGGACAGTGGGTATCCAGAGGCACAAATCGTCATTTCTTATTCATGTGTCATTTGTGTTTGTATGGTGAAGATAGATTGATGATACTAGCCATAAAAATCCTGCAGCAAACATCTTTCATATCCATATTCAAAAAGCAATTTTTTTTTTTTTTTTTGCGGTACGTGGGCCTCTCACTGTTGTGGCCTCTCCCGTTGCGGAGCACAGGCTCCGGACGTGCAGGCTCAGCGGCCATGGCTCACGGGCCCAGCCGCTCCGCGGCATGTGGGATCCTCCCGGACCAGGGCACAAACCCGTGTCCCTTGCATCGGCAGGCGGACTCTCAACCACTGCGCCACCAGGTAAGCCCCTCAAAAATCAATTTTTAATTCTAGAAACTAGGCTTTCCTATCGGAAGAGAATACATGGATTAGTGAAAACTAGAACATACAGCAATATATACCAAAAATAGCCACCCCCGCTCCCCCCACCTTGACTGCTTCAGAAATAGTTAATTAATCAGGACATTTTTTTCCTCTGGTCTCAGACACAGCATCGATGTCCTTATCAACAGAGTGGTCTGAGAAGCTATGTAGCTGGTGAGAAATGCAGCCATGGTGCAAAGCTGGGTGGGCCTGACTCCAAAGACCGAGTTTCTTCATTATGCCACACAGAGTCCAACTTCAAAAGAGGTGCACACTTATATTTCTAGTTTAAGTCAATAAACTGTCCTCCTGATTTATAAATCAGTGTCTTATGAATTTGGTTGCGCCAGTCCCCCGCCCCACCCCCGCACCCTGATCAAATATCTTTTGATGTGCTGGCAAACGTGAATATCTGATCTTTCAACTGAGAACCAGGCTCCAGGCCAGAAATGACCCGTACAAAGCAAGTGTGCTCACTCCCTTCTCCTTTAACTCTCACAGACATTGCCAATCAATCTCAGTGCTCTTTTTTGTCGAACCTAGACATAGCCTCAAAGTCCTATTCAACACGGTGCTCCAGGAAGCCACTGCTACCTGCCCGTTGAGACTCTATTGATTTGCTGGCCTGGATGATAGTGACCTAACAAAACTGTTCCATGTCCAGCTGGCTTTTCCCGAAACTCTGACCTTGTGCCCCTCTTTTCTTTTTCCTAGAAGGATAGATAGGTTCTAGTGCCAATCTAGAAGGTTTGTGGTGCATAGGGGAACCGGGAGAAAAACACTGGCATTTTAGGTAGTTGATATTCCATAAAACTGTCTTCAGTATTCAATATATTCAATAGAATGGGCGCATTCATACAACACGATTTTCTATTTTTCCAGAGGCAAGCGCCAGAGGTTTCCATACAGTTCTCTTCAAATTCTACTACTGTGTCTGATTTAGAACTCACCAGGTAGTTTTTGGATGGAATTTACAACAGTGAGAGTAATAGTTGTTCCTGTATCAGGATTATTTTGGCTGCAAGTAATATATATATTTCTATATTGAGAATGTTGACATTGCTGCTATTCAGGAAAGTTTATGCTGGATGTCCCTGGCAGTCCAGTGGTTAAGACTCCGCACTTCCACTGCAGGGGGCACAGGTTCGATCCCTGGTCAAGGACTAAGATTGCACATGCTGCATGGTGCGGCCAATTAAAAAAAAAAAAGTTTATGCAGCCAGTAAGCACATTTATCAACATAAATGAGGGGTGTGGCCAAAAGGGTGATGTCCCAGAGGAAGTACACAGCAAAAATTTCACATTAAAGGAACTCTCAAGGATATTTGACTGAAAGTGCAAAGGATAAAATATTGGAAGCTGATCTAAACTTAGAAAGGGTGTGACATTTGCAAAGGCATAGAAAAGATGCTCTGAAGGGGTGCACTATTAAACTACTCTTGATAAAATTTTTACAAACAGAAAAAACATTTTGTCAATGTTTCTGTTTTAAATAATAATCTATTAAATATTAGTTTTGCTGTTTTTAAAAAATTTATTTTATTGAAGTACAGTTGATTTACAATGTTGTGTTAATTTCTGCTGTACAGCGAAGTGATTCAGTTTTATATATATTCTTTTTCATATTCTTCTCCATTATGGTTTATCCCAGGATATTGAATATATTTCTCTGTGCTGTACAGTAGGACTTTGTTGTTTATCCATTCTATATATAATAGTTTGCATCTGCTAATCCCAAACTCCCAGTCCATCCCTCCCCCACCCCACCCCCTTGGCAACCACAAATCTGTTCTCTATATCTGTGAGTCTGTTTCTGTTTCGTAGATATGTTCATTTGTGTCTACATATAAGTGATATCATATGGTATTTGTCTTTCTCTTTCTGAGTTACTTCACTTAGTATGATAATCTCTAGGTCCATCCATGTTGCTACAAATGGCATTATTTCATCCTCTTTTATGACTGAGTAGTGTTCCATTGTGTACATGTACACACATCTTCTTTATGCACTCATCTGTCGATGGACATTTAGGTTGTTTCCATGTTTTGGCTATTGTAAATAGTGCTGCTATGAACATAGGGGTGCATGTGTCTTTTCGAAATGTAGTTTTGTCTGGATATATGCCCAGGAGTGGAATTGCTGGATCATGTGGCAACTCTGTTTTTAATTTTTTTAAGGAACCTCCATACTGTTTTGCATAGTGGCTGCACCAATTTACATTCCCACCAGCAGTATGAGAGGGTTCCCTTTTCTCCACACCCTCTCCAGCACTTGTTATTTGTAGACTTTTTAATGATGGCCATTCTGATCAGTGTGAGGTCCTACTTCACTGTAGTCCTGATTTGCGTTCCTCTAATAATTAGTGATGTTGACCATCTTTTCATGTTTTTGTTGGCCATCTATATGTCTTCTTTGGAGAAATGTCTGTGTACATCTTCTGCCCATTTTTCGATTGGGTTGTTTGTTTTTTTGTTACTGGTTGTATGAGCTGTTTGTATATTTTGGAAATTAAGCCCTTGTCAGTTGCATCATCTGCAAATATTTTCTCCCAGTCCATAGGTTGTCTTTATTTCGTTTATGGTTTCCTTTGCTGTGCAAAAGCTTATAAGTTTGATTAGGTCCCATTTGCTTATTGTTGCTTTTATTTCTATTGCCTTGGGAGACTGACCTAAGAAAACCTTGGTATGATTTTTGTCAGAGAATATTTTGCCTATGTTCTATTCTAGAAGTTTTATAGTGTCATGTCTTATATTTAAGTCTTTAAGCCATTTTGAATTTATTATTGTGTATGGTGTGAAGGTGTGTTCTAACTTCACTAATTTCCAGTTTTGCTATTTTTAAACTATCCCTGTACATTTACCAATCAAAGTAAAAGGTTTTAATATTTCGGCAAAATTTTTAATGGAACTGTTTTTTTAATGGAACAATTTGTCCTATTGATTATTAAGATTGCTTTGCTCCCTTTCAACTTACATGGTCATTTTTATGCTCCTGAATTACCATGCAACGTGAGGACCGCCTGTATGTTGGTAAAACAAGAAGAAATTCAAAATGATAGAATTGTACTAATGCTTTGGCAATGTAAGTGTATTTTAAAGTGTCATTGGGATTAGAAAAAAGATAAAAGATGCAATAATATTATAGACACATCTGCCAGTGCAAACCTATAACTCACATAGCTATTTCAAAGGTGTGCGATGCATCTGAGACACAGGTGATCTGGGTATTCCTTTGACTGAAGGATGGGAATATGAAAAGTTAAGGATGGAGAACAGGTGTGAATCACTGTATAACGTCACATTCCCGGAAAACATGACGGTCAACGTCAAGCCATCTTCACATTTGCTTCCTAAGGGCTGAGTATGCACCAATTAAAAGGCCACTGGGGGGGCTTCCCTGGTGGCGCAGTGGTTGAGAGTCCGCCTGCCGATGCAGGGGACACGGGTCCGTGTCCCGGTCCGGGAAGATCCCACACGCCGCGGAGCGGCTGGGCCCGTGAGCCATGGCCGCTGAGCCTGCGCGTCCGGAGCCTGTGCTCCGCAGCGGGAGAGGCCACAGCAGTGAGAGGCCCGTGTACCGGAAAAAAAAAAAAAAGGGCACTGGCTGCAAGTTCATTAGGACTCCAGCTCCTCTTGCTGGACATTTCTGCCTCCTGCTTGCACATTGGCTCTATTTCAGGCTGGAAGCAAATCAGGACAGCTGTCCCAGGCATTGCATCCAAATGCCATGTCATCCAGAGGCAGAGAGAGGATGTTTCTTCCAGAGTCTCCTTCTCAGGAGTAAGGAGAAGCCCTCCAGCCTATTGGCCAGAACTGGACCACATGGCCACTGTATCAGTCAGGGTTCAGGACGGACAACTAAAGCCATTCTATGCATTCTCGATATAAAGGACTTAATACAGAATTAGGGGCATACATGACTTCGGGGAGAGCTGGGGGAGCAGAGTTCAGAAACTATCCTAGAAGATCAGAGGAGTTGACCCTGATAGCTCTTAGCCTGAAACACCTAAGTGTGTAATTCCTCAAGTTTGTGCCAGGAAGCTGCTGACAATCTCTCACCTGCCCCCCTATACAGCTCCAGCCATCCCTAGAGGAATAACACCATCCTCTTTGTAAATCTTGCCCTGAATTCCTCTTGGAAGCAGTCATCTGGAACAGGCTGAGACAGTGACTCTGGGAAGCCTGCTTCCTAGACTCAGACGGGAATGTGGTAGAACCACACAGCTGGCCACAGACCACACCCACACACCCACCCCGGTCGTCAGGATTTCCCTTTGATCCTGGGAGTAGGGTAAAGTCAGTCTCAACTGTCACATGGGGGAGGATTGACACCCATACCCCCTCCCAAATCAGTGCTTGACGAGCAAGGAAACCGGGGAAAAGCTGTTGGTGAGACAAGCAGCAGCTCCTGCTACATGCTGTTCACACCATAATCGTAATTTTCTTTGCAAATAAACATATTTGTTACCAACGTAGCTAGCTATATATTTCAAAGAACTGTGCTCTGTAACAGTCACCACGCATACCCGTTATTACGCACACGGTACAATCTCCTGCAAGAGGCTCAAATCCCATGCTAAATTGTAAAATTCCAGTCAGCTGATTGGTAATTTATAGTGGCACTGCATTCAGTAAAAAGTTAAAGCTCCTTTTAGAAAATTCCTCCATGAGCTCTTCTCCTCCAGATAACCAGCCAGATTTATTTGTCTGCTGCTTCTTTATATGCCTTACCAGCATCCTGAGCACATCCTGGATTTAATGAACTTACTTGTACGGCTCAGATTTACAAGATCGGCCATCCCCCTTCCAGCCGCTCATCTTCCTGATTGCCATTTGGCTGTTATTTTACATCCCATTCAATGCCTTTCCAGGTTCTTCAGACTGTGGGACCAGTTTTCCTTGGGGAAAAGGAAAGCGGATGGCTGGGAATCCATTTGGAGGCCCAAGGAAAGAATGCAAATGTCAAGGATACTAATTGCTGATTTTCTTACCAGGGCTGTTTACAGTAAATTATTTCTATAAGAAAGCCCTGAAGACGAGCCTCTCTGGGGGGGAATCAGGAAAGTTATGTATGTGCAGGTGCCAGGGAGCGGCTTCTGTTCTAGAAGGGCCTCAGCGTTTCCTCCCACAGGCCTCCTTGAGTATGCAAGCTGCATATGTATTTATAACTCTGCAGTAAAAAAGTGAACTTTATTAGCAGAGATAACTGTCATAATACAAGCAACTGCACTCTGTATAGCAACCAGAGACTATAGGCAGCAGGATAATATATGTTCTGTCAAATCGTGTGCAAGTACAGGCAAATTAGGAGTCACCAACTGGGCACAAACAAGGAAGAGGAAGGACAAGACTTGACTGCCCCTGTGGGGGACCCTAGGGGCCTGTAGAATGTGTCCAAATCCTTCTTCCAGGGAGTTGGTTTTTCCTTGAGGTCAGTGATTGCATCATGCATTTTTGCATCCACGCATCCTAGTAGCAGCCCTCAATAAATGTTTGTTGAGTGAATGAGTGAATGAAGTGTTGACCCTAGGATGTGCAGTGGATCCTGAATTGTTCTCTGTGTGTACTCCTCCCCTTCCTATTCAAACATTTATTCTAAATCAGCGGCGCCACAGCTGTGCACTTAAAGAGACCCACTCGCAAACACTGTGGCCGAGTGAGGCTCTCAATCTAGGCTGCACATTAGCATCACTTGGGGATGTTTGGAAACTCCAGTGCTCACGCCTTAACCTCAGACCAGCTGAAATCAGAATCTCCAGAGCCAAGGCCTAGGGATCAGAACCCTGCCACTTAAAACCACAGCTCCAAGCGAGCATGAAGGCTGCTCTGGCTTAGGGACTGGAGGACCCAGGAGACATCCCTCAGTCCAAAACCTTTCCAAGTTTAGATCAGCTTCCAATATTTTATCCTTTGAGCTTTCAGTCAAATGTCCCTGAGAGTTCCTTTAATGTGAATTTTTTGCAATGCCACCTTTATTGGGGCCCAAGGTGCAGATAGAAAGGAAGTACTTCTGATAGGACTTAGGAATTTGTACTCCTCTGGACTCTAGGCAGGGGAGGGCGTGTCCCATGTCTTGGGAACATACAGCACCTGAAACAACAAAATGATGCCACGCTATGGAGCCATTGCATCTCCGTCCTGCCCAGGCTAGTGACCCTCTCCAGCCTCCTGTCCACTGGCACATGTCCACCTGGGGCTCTCTGCCCACTGCCTGGCAGCCGCAGTCCACGGCCTTCCCCCAGGTCTCTTCAGCGACCTCCTAGTACTCTTGGGGAAGGTTGGGGGAAGGTGGGTCTCGGTTGTTTTGGTTTGTAGACATCTTTGGGGTGGGGGGCGGCTGAGCAGTGTCTCGTGAAACTCTAAGTCGCTACAAGCTGCAGCAAGTGTGTGTCAGTGGGAGGTGAGAAAGGCAAACAGGGCTGAAAACTGTGCCAGGAACCTGCCTGGTGGATAATCAAAACTGGCCTATAAATAACTAATGGAACAACGAACATGTTGTTGAAGTTATTTTCCAAAGCAGCGTAGAGGCAAAACGAGTGCTTCCCTTGAGCAAATCCTCAAGCTGTTCCAGGAGGCCAAGGAAAAATACAGAACACCTATCTGGTGGTGGTGCCTTTGCATAAACAATTTATCCAGATAACTGAAAGACACCCTCACTGATGACAAGAAACCCCACCTCTTAATTGCGTAAGGGAACTTTTTCTCAAACGGGTTATCTTCTCCCCAGAGGAGGTGAACAGAGTGCATAGTCATTTATTGGCTTTTGGGGGTCCAGGAAGCAGAACCTAGATTTCCCTTGAATCACTCTTCTCTTACAGCCTCCGGCCGGGCCCCAGGAGTGGAGCATGGGACCCAGGCTGAAGGCCATCAGAGTGGCTTGTCTCCCCTGGTAACGGGCCAGGGCCTCTAGTGCACAGGCTTCGTGACAACTATTCCCCTTGCTTTGAGCCCTTTCTGGCTGCCATATGCTCAGATATGTTTTGAAAAGATACAATCACAGCAAGTCTGGCCTCTGTATAAGTAGAGAGTACTAAAATGAATGCATTATTATTTCCTTTAGTGTTCTTAAAATTTACTTTGGTCTTTTGAACATCTTCAAAAAGACTCATAAAACTTCCTGTTCCATGACTTGAGAATACACTATGGAGAAACAGCTCAGGAAAGTAATCTAAAATAATCCATACCCAATTTCAGTCTCATTTCTGAAACTATTTTGTGCACAGTCCTAGTCTGCCTTGGGACCCTAGCCATGGCAATATTGACGTATTGAGTGGCACAATTTAAGTAAAATAAAACATTATACCATTTATCCCACAATCAGCTTTTATGAGACTTGCATCATCATAGACCTTTAAGAAAAAAAAACTGTGTGTTGTGGAAAATTTTGTACAAAACCCTCTGTACCTGACTCAGTTGTGAAACTCCCCCAGGCCTAATAGTTTAGAATTGTGGGTGAAATTAAGCCCATTTATGGATTAAGTTCCTATACCTGGTTCATTGCTGAGCTAGTGAAGGGAGGTGGGATGCTGTCAGAAGCCACCATATCAAGATGTGACAAGGAGAGAGGAAGCAGCAAATCACTCCCAGCTGCAGAGCCATGCAGGGTGGAGAAGACAGCCTTGTAAGCCTCACCAGGCCCTCTTCTGAGGTCCCCACTATTATTACCCAGAATGACAAATGCAGTTCACAATTACAATTCTGTGTCATTAAGAAAAGTCTACAGTTATGGCCACATGGCTTTTTTTCCCCAAGGCAGGGAAGTGCATAATGCATTTCAGAAAGCTTTACATCAAAGAATGGTTAGGTCTGGACATTTAAGATGGCAAATTTGAATTATCTGGGAAAGTCACTTATGCAGATTCCCCAATTCCAGTGAATAGGATAGAAAATTAAAAAGGGAAGAGACCAAGCTTTTAGTTCCAGTCGTGTTATTAACTAGCTATGTGGTCTGGGAGCTCAGTTTTCATACCTTTAAACTGGAAAGGCCTAGATTTACACTGTCTAATACGGTGCTACAACAACTACTTAAATTTAAATTAATTAAAAATAAGTAAGATTTAAAAATTCAGTTCTCCAGACACATTTCAAGTGCTCAGTAGCTTACAAGAGGTGAGTGGCTGTCATATCGGAGAGTGCAGATTGGAACATTTCCCTTATCACCCAAAGTTCTATTGGGCTACCCTGATCTAGATCCTGAGGATAAAATATGTTTCCTCTCTGTGCCACTGCCTATTGATGGATAATGGTAATGGAAAACGTCCCAGGCTGTCTGCTCAGCCTGTGAGCCACCCCTGTCCTCCCTGAGAACTGCTCCCTGGTCCACAGAAATGGGCACTGCATAGCTACTTTAAGAGCAGTCACTTCCTTTTAGACGATGGCTGATTGGGCCAGCAGTGGTCACCTGACCCAAGCACACTCACTCAGACTCTCTTTCTTGGGAATTTGATGCTGAGATTCAGATATAGTCTCTAAACATGGGTGCTTTGAGTGGCCACATGATCTCAAGAAGATTGGAGATGCAGAGAAAGCCTAACTGCAGACAGAAACAGTGAGACAAGCAGGCAGAAACACGCAGAGATAAGGGACAGAATCCTGATGGCTTTCCAGTTCCTGGTTGCTGAGGCCTAGCTGCATTCTTGCACTTGAATTTTGGGAGACACCTTTGTATGGTTGTATGATATTTCTCCCTATTTGGCTCAAGGTGGCTCAAATTGGTTTCTATTACTTGTAACTGAAGAATCTACTATCTAAATCAAGAATAGTTTCTAAAACTGTCACTGTTTGCAGATGACATGATACTATACATAGAGAATCCTAAAGATGCCACCAGCAAACTACTAGAGCTAATCAATGAATTTGGTAAAGTTGCAGGATACAAAATTAATACACAGAAATCTGTTGCATTCCTATACACTAGCAATGAAAGATCAGAAAGAGAAATTAAGGAAACAATCCCATTTACCATGGCAACAAAAAGACTAAAGTACCTAGGAATAAACCTACCTAAGGAGGCAAAAGACCTGTACTCAGAAAACTATAAGATACTCATAAAAGAAATCAAAGACAACACAAACAGATGGAGAGACATACCATGTTCTTGGATCAAAAGAATCAATATTATGAAAATGACTCTACTACCCAAAGCAATCTACAGATTCAATGCAATCCCTATCAAATTACCAATGGTATTTTTCACAGAATTAGAACAAAAAATTTTACAATTTGTGTGGAAATACAAAAGAACCTGAATAGCCAAATCAATCTTGAGAAAGAAAAACGGAGCTGGAGGAATCAGGCTCTCTGACTTCAGACTATGCTACAAAGCTACAGTAATCAAGACAGTATGGTCCTGGCACAAAAACAAAAATATAGATCAATGGAACAGGATGGAAAGCCCAGAGATAAACCCACACACCTATGGTCACCTAATCTATGACAAAGGAGGCAAGAATATATCAATACAATGGAGAAAAGACAGTGTCTTCAATAAGTGGTGCTGGGAAAACTGGACAACTACATGTAAAAGAATGAAATTAGAACACTCCCTAACACCATACACAAAAATAAACTCAATATGGATTAAAGACCTAAATGTAAGGCCGGACCCTGTAAAACTCTTAGAGGAAAATATAGGCAGAACACTCTTTGACATAAATTGCAGCAAGATCTTTTTTGATCCACCTCCTAGAGTAATGAAAATAAAAACAAAAATTAAAAAATGGGCTCTAATTAAACTTATAAGCTTTTGCACAACAAAGGAAACCATAAACAAAGCAAAATGACAACCCTCCGAATGGGAGAAAATATTTGCAAATGAAGAAACTGACAAAGGATTAATCTCCAAAATATACATGCAGGTCAATATCAAAAAACAAATAACCCAAACAAAAAATGGGGGGAAGATCTAAATAGACTTTTCTCCAAAGAAGACATACAGATGACCAACAAACACATGAAAAGACGCTCCTCATTGCTAATTATTAGAGAAATGCAAATCAAAACCACAAAGAAGTATCACCTCACCCCAGTCAGAACAGCCATCATTAAAAAGTCTACAAATAACAAATGCTGGAGAGGGTGTGGAGAAAAGGGAACCCTCCTATACTGTTGGTAGAAATGTAAATTTGTGCAGCCATTATGGAAAACGATATGGAGCTTCCTTAAAAAACTAAAAATAGAGTTGCCATGTGATCCAGCAATCCCACTCCTGGGCATATATTTTGAGAAAATTATAATTCGAAAAGATACATGCAACCCAGTGTGCGAATAGCAGCACTATTTACAGTAGCCAAGACATGGAAGCAACCTAAATGTCCAACGACAGATGAATGGATAAAGAAGATGTGTGTATATACACACAGTGGAATACGAATCAGCCATAAAAAAAATGAAGTAATGCCATTTGCAGGAACATGGATGGACCTAGAGATTATCATACTAAGTGAAGTAAGTTAGAGAAAGACAAATAGCATATGATATCACTTATATGTGGAATCTAAAATATGACACAAATCTTCCCTGGAGGAGTGTATCTGGACCAGCAATCTTATGTTCTCTCCTCAATTTATTTTACGATTTCCAGACTGTCCTCTGGAGAGTTTCCTCTCAGGTCACCATAAATTCATGAGAACCAGCCAGTAAGGGTTCCATGCTCTCTACCCAGCTACAAATGAAGCAGTTCTTTTATTTGTGTTATATATTGGGCTTCCCAAGAACACTGTCTTAGGTCAGGTTCCCCGGAAGCAGATCTGAAGCGGTTTTAGGTACACACGGTTTATTGAGGGATGCCCTGGAAAGGAGCCTGTAAGGGAGTAAAGGAAGCAGGATGTGATCTCAGGTAAATTCTAGCCTTGGCCTGCTCCATGGTCGCTCTAGATTGTAAGTTGCACTACAGAGTTGTTCCACTTTGAGACTAGGGGACCAGGATTTGTGCCCCTGTATCCATCAGTCATTGGCTGCTTGGGGTGACACATCTCAAAATTTTCTGGGTGGGACAGCTCATCCAAGGAAGGATGTGTCCAGAGAAGGTCACAGGCAGACACTTTTAGCCATAGGACTTGCAGCAGCTGGGAAGTACTGCCTAGTGAGGGAGATTGAACAGGACACCATCAGCCTCCGATGACCTAAGTGGAGAAGACCAGGCCAGGACCAGAACACTTCATTACCATCTGGCATTTTGGCCTCAAGCATCAGTGTGGAATCACAGTGAGTAGGGCTGGACCCTGAGGAGCCACAGGGGCTCCCGTTCAGAGGGGCTTGGGGTCTAGAATCCTAATAGGTCAGGCATTCTCACTGGCCCTTTCTTCCTGGGTCGACATTCAGTCTCAGCCTTCTGCATCACACTTTTGGATGGCAAAGAAAAGTGAGAAAAAGGAAAAGCAAAGAGACCAAATCTCCAAACCTTAATACTGTGGCTTAGTATGAAGCAAACCCTTGTTCTTCATGCACTGTCTTAAGGCAGATTTAGTTGAGCGCTTACACTGGGCCCAGCACCATGTGAGGATGTGAAAGCAAATTCCAAGGAGCAGTTCCAAGGCCATATTGAGCAATGGCACCATGACTAAAATAAATACTGCTGTAGGCTATCTGGTGTCCACAAGAAGGGACAGGCCAAGAGAGGTGGGGCTTGGGGAGAGTCTAGGTCAGCGGGGAGTGCTGAGAAGTATAGCAACAGCTCCCAGCGAGCCTGCCAGGGACTCCAAGGAAAGAGCTGAGGTCAGCCAAGTGGCAGTATCTGAGGAAGCAAGTTAAGGTCAGTGTTCAGAAGCCCAGGCCAGGGAGCAGGGCTCAGGCAGAAGGAGACGGCATAGAGGCGTGGCAGGGCCAGGTGCTGGGTGAAGGAAGATGAGAATAACTTACTTAGCACCTACTACTTGCCAGGTACTTTGAATACATTTAATCCTCACAGTAACCTTGCAGGATAAATATGAGATTCAGAAAGATGAAAACAGTGCTTCTCAAACTTTAATGAGCATATGAATCACCTGGGATTGTGTTAAAATGCAGACTCTCATTCAGTGGATCTGGGGTGGGCCCAAGATGGTGCCTTTCTAACCAGCTCCAGGTAATGCTACACTGCTGTTCCACAGATGGAAGTTTCAAGAGGTTAAAACCCTCTGAGTTTCAAGAGGTTAAAACCCTCACCACAAAGTCAATGTCTTTATTATTATGAAGGAAAGGTAGGGAATGAATGGCAAGAAAAAAAAAAAGCAGTCTAGTTTGAGAGTCTACTCTTCCAGACAGAGTCATGGCCATGGACTCTGGACCGTGGCTGTCTGCCCCCCTGGGTGTGGGCAGGTATAGGTAGGTGTGGGCGTGGAGGTGTGCTGCCCTGAAGAGGGGAGTGGCCCACTCTGGATGCTTGGGAGATGGCAGGGGGGCTCTGACAGTTCTCTGGGGTGACTTATTCATTTCGAAGCATCTGACCCAGTGTACTTTAGTCACTGCTCATAGTTGGTTTAATGATCAGTTCATTTGGATAAGATATTATGGTAGAAATTACTTTTCAGCAGCTACTTTCAGATTGTCAGCCTCAGAATGAAACGGAATCCACCTCTCAGAAGTTCTCTTGATCTTTCTTTAAAAAATGGTTTGTTCTTTATCTAAGACCTTCTCATGGGCCTTATTATTAAATTTTCTCCTCTATCTCATTATAAATATTGGTATGAAAGCTTATTGAAACATTTATTAGGGCCCCCTGCTAGCTTTTAAATTGTGATAATTATTATTATGTATGTTTTAAAAGACCTTGCATTCATAAGATGCTCTACAGTTTCTAGAATGCTTTCATTGACATTTTCTTCCTTTGATCTTCACACAGGAGATCACTGACCCAGGAGGTCAGTGTTATTTTCTCAGTATGTAGAGAAGGAAATGGAGGTACAGAAAGGTGAAGTAAACCGTTAAGGTCCTGTGGCTACATAAGGGTGGAGATATTAACATTTTTTGAGTGTATTTTGGTGTCAGCCACTGTGCTAAGCTTTATATGTAGTAGGTCACTTAGTTCTTGTCCCAACCCCATTATTATCCCCATTTTGCAGATGAGAATGCTGAGGCCTAGAAGGATTACCTATTTATTCAAGGTTACATGGCTAGCAAGAGGAAGAGCCAGGGTCAGAACTGAGGCATTGGTGCATCTAACTTCTACACTAGAAAGGGCCTGTTGCAATGTTTGGGGCCATAGCAGAAGAAAAAGCATTTGTGAGGATTTCTCTAGCCCTGTCTTAGCATAAATGGCGTCCTGGCCCGCCACAGGGAAGACCTTTGGAGGCTTGGAAATGTCACTGTCATATAGGAGGAGGGGTTTTGCCAGGCTACCAAAACGGGTAGATGGTAAATAAAGCCTCTTAAAATCATGTGTGGGACCCAGCCAGCACCACCTCTGGAGGGTATCTGACACTTACACTTCGGCGCAGGGCCAGCTCCAAACCAACCTACCCCAGTCTGCTCCTCACTAGGTCTTCTGACTTCCCCTTGCTCAGCCCATGTGCATCACTTTGGCACCTGATTCAGAGTTCCAGCCTGAAACCAAGTTCACCCAGAAGGTGCAATGAAAAGACTTTAATAAAGGAATTGCTTATAGAGGGGTGATCCGGGTCAAGGGAACAAACGGGGGCTTGAGGCACCAAGGGACCAGCAGCAGCAGGAAGCTGTCACCACCCTTTCAGGCTTGGAAGGGGCAGGGGAAGAGAGTATTAGCAGAGGCTGATGAGCTGCAGGCATGGAGTTGTAGCTGTGAAGGAGCAGAAAGGAATAGAGAGGGGAAGAGATGTTCTGTTTTCTCTCTCCTCCCACCTTCCAGTTTCCTGCCAGTGCCTCTCATTGCTGGCTGCTCAGAAGCCAGCCAGCCAGGGAACATGGCTGACGCAGTCCCCTGGGATCAGCCTCCTTGAGCACAGAGCAGGGCAGAGAAAGGTGGAGAGTGCGTGCAGGAGGGCAGGGTCAGGCACTGAAGAACGAGCGCAGCATTACTAGGCAGTCTCTTCTCTCCCCCCTCCTCCACTTCCACTCCACGTGCCGGGCAGCAATCTCCAATTCTGCATCATTCACCCAAAGTTCTCTTTTCCAAAGAGGCTTCCCTGCTACGAGGAATATGGAAGACTGGCCAGCAGGTGGGTCCTGTGTGTTTAAGAGTCAACCATCTGGATGTGTGAACTGGGTTTCTGGAATTTGTGTTGCTCTGGTGTGGAACTGGGTGTGAAGCATGCTGGCTGATGGGGGATGAGAAGTTACAGGCTGAACAAGGCAGTGGAAGCCAGATGTTATGTCATGGCACCAGGGCCCCCTGAGGAACAGTGGTCTGTGGGGTCCACACCTTGGGCACCTGAATGTCAAAGGACGCTCTAAGCATGTGAAACCTTGGACATTGTGAGAACAGACTCTGGAGCCAGATTGCTTGGATTCAGATCTAGACACCATCACTCACTGGCTGGGTGACCTTGGGCAAGTTATTCCTCTTCTCTGCCCTCGTTTTTCTCATCTAAAAAATGCGGATAGGGGCTTCCCTGTGGCGCAGTGGTTGAGAGTCCGCCTGCCGATGCAGGGGACACGGATTTGTGCCCCGGTCCGGGAAGATCCCACATGCCACGGAGCGGCTGGGCCCGTGGGCCATGGCCTCTGGGCCTGCGCGTCCGGATCCTGTGCTCCGCGACGGGAGAGGCCACAGCAGTGAGAGGCCCGCGTACCGCAAACAAAAAATAAATAAATTTTTAAAATGCGGATAATAACAGTACCTACCTGAGTGGGTTTTTGCGAGAATTAATAGAGTTAATCCACAAAGTGGATTTTAGAATCCCGTATATAGTAATCACCATCTAAAACCTAAATTTAAAAACCTGCAGGGCTAGTGTCAAATCAAATAAGGATTTTTACCAAAAATTGGTGAAAATGTGTCAAAGTAAAAGGAGGTGTAAGCAGGTAGTGGGAACTCAAACAAATAAAAAGGGAATATACTGAATCAGGTTCAGCGGCAGTGTATCTATCTGCCTGTATTTTGCATTTCAGTCTCACCAGGAATCAAACTGCTGTGTTGGGACTTGATATGACTAAGTTGGCGAGTATTTATTGACGACCCTTTCTAGCTCTCCTAGGGAGACTCTCTCATTATGTAATGTCCCACCCAATTCCCATCTAAAGCTCTTCCCAAAGAGAATTGAATTCACTTGGCATTTGACTAAATATTTGAGAAGATGTTTTAAAAAGCCAGTTTAAGAAGATTTCCTAAAATCTTGTTTTCTCCATTGTCAAAATTAGGAAACAACATTCCTGCATGACAAGCTTGTTCTGAAGAACAAAGTGTCTGGTGCATGGTGCTCCTTAAACACAAGCTCTGTGTCATGTTTCATGATTTTACCTTTGAAAAACTTGACAGGGTTGTACAAGAAAATATACTCTGTATTTTGACTACTTTGAGGAATTGAATTCCGTGTTTGGATAATTAAACTATAAGACTTTCAATAAACGTGAGATTAATTATATAAAGTCGTATTAGAGATGGAGGTATACAGTTCTACTATGAAATTATCTTATCAAAAAATTAAATCTTCATCTGATCAAGTCTCTAGATCCAACTACAAAGCTACCAAAAATACAGAGGACAGAAGAATATGTTAAAGGACACCATGGGATGCAATTAACAAAATCCAGATGGTAGGTGTTATGGACTGAATTGAGTCCACTCCTCCCCTGGTTTCCCTGCCCCCACCATCATATACTGAAGCCCTAACCTCCAATGTGACTGTATTTGAAGGTAGGGCCTGTAAGGAGGTAATTAAAGCTAAAAGAGATCATAAGAGTGGGGCCCTAATCCCATAGGACTGGCGCCCTTGTGAGAAGAGGAAAAGACACCAGTGATCTCTCTCTTTCTTTGGGTGTGCACACATAGAGAAAAGGCCATATGAGGACACAGCAAAAAGGTAGCTGTCTACAAGTCATGAAGAGAGCTCTCACCAGAAACCAACCCTGCTAGCAACATGTTCCTAGACTTCTGGTCCCCAGAACAGTGAAAAAATAAATCTCTGTTGTTTAAGCCACACAGACTGGAATACTTTGTTATGGCAGCCCAAGCAGACTAATATGATAGTAGGAAACTCTACAGGACAAGCAAACTGGTTTCTTCAACAAACGTCTGCAACAAGAAGAGAGAGAGAGGGAGAGAGAGAAAGAAAGGGCACACACTAGGTGGAGGTGGACTCGAAAATTCAAGAAATTTAAAAGACACCAATCATTTGCATGGGCCTTATTTGGATACATATTCAAACAAACTGGAAAGAAGAAAAAGATAAATTTAACTACAGTATCTCTCAAATTTCACCATCTCCTTATAAATGAGGTATTAACATCATTTTGCAAATGAGAAAACAGAGGCTCGTTGAGGCTAAACAATTTTGCCTAAGATCACTGTAGAAAATAAACTTGTAAAGTGCTTAGAACAGTACCAATAGTCTAGGAAACACTCAACAAATGTTAGCAGATAGCAAAAAAGAAAAAAAAAAGAAGAAGAGGAAGAGGAAAAAGAGATGATTACATTATTTATGACATTTATGGGACAATTGGAAACTTGAACACTGGATATTTTATTATATTAAGGAATTTTTATTGTTACTTTTAAGCGTGGTCAAGGTATTGTGGCTATGGGGTTTTTTTTGTAAAAAAAAAAAAAAAAAGGGTATCCAGATACATGCTGAAATATTTACAGATGAAATGAAATGATGTCTGGGATTTGCTTCAAAATAATATGGGGGGTAGCGTATGATAAAATAAATGAAACAAGACTGGCTATGAGTTGATAGTTGTTGAAGCTGGTGATGGATTTGCATGGGTTCATTATAGTATTTTTTCTGTTTTTTGTGTATGTTTGAAATTGTCGAGAACTCAGATACTTTTTTTCTATAACCAACATATCTTTGTACTTGTCTATCTCCACCCTCCCCCTTTGCAAGCAAGGAAGAAAGAAAGAAAGAAAAAGAGAGAGAGGAAGGAAGGAAGGAAGGAAGGAAGGAAGGAAGGAAGGAAGGAAGGAAGGAATGGAGGGAAAACAGCATAAAGGTATTACCAGTAACCAGGAAAAAAAAAAATTAGTCATGGCAGGTTAACCTTCCTCAAAAAACAGAGACTTTGCCTGTAAAAAATACGTTTAATGACTTCAAAAACAGATATTTTATAGAATAGGAAGAAGGAAAGAAAAAAATGGCCAAAAAAAATTGAGTTGTGCTTTTATGTGAAACTGCCACGCCTTCCAGACAAAATCACCTGCTCATCTTCCTTGTCAATCTCCACTGTCACCCCTGATCATTTCTAGGAGCTGCCACCAGTCCGTTCCTCCGGCAGTGGAAGATCCAGTAAAATTCGTTATTTTCTTGATCACCGCCAAGGCTCCAGGACTTATGGGACAGGCAGAATTGGTGGGATCTTCTGTCTGGTGTGTGCTTGACCTGACAGATAAAATCAGCAAGGAAGATATGCATACGCCCAAACAATCAGTCCCCACGATGGGTTCTCAGTCTGTGCTCAGTATGTGCTGGCTTTGTATGGAATGTAGTTGTGATTTTATTCCTAGCCTCAAGGAACCCATGATCTAGTAGGATGGTGTGGTGAATACACACAGAATTAATGCCTTAGCCCATAGAATAGGGCTTTTGAGCTTACCAAGTGATTTCACAGATACGGTTTCATTTGATCCTTACAACAGGTCCTGAAAGCAGCACAGAGTGACTATAGCAAAGTCAATTCCAAATTTGGAGTTATAAAATGACCTTGTGATGAACTAGAAGGAAATCCCCCTGAATTTTTTTTATTGAAGTATAGTTGATTTACAATGTTGTGTTAGTTTCTGTACAGAAAAGTGATTCAGATATATATATATATATATTCTTTTTCAGATTCTTTCCCATTATATGTTATTACACGATATTGAATATAGTTCCCTGTGCTATATAGTAGGTCCTTGTTTTTATCTATTTTATATACAGTAGTGTGTATCTGCTAATCCCAAGCCCTTTATTTATCCCTCCCTCCCATCCCCTTTCCCCTTTGGTAACCATAAGTTTGTTTTCTATGTCTGTGGGTCTGTTTTTGTTTCATAAATAAGTTCATTTGTATCACTTTTATAGATTCCACATATAAGTGATATCATATTATATTTATCTTTCTCTGACTTACTTCACTTAATGCGATCATCTCTAGGTCCACCCATGTTGCTGCAGATGGCATTGTTTCATTCTTCTTTATGGCTGAGTACTATTCTACTGTATGTATGTACCACATCTCCCTGACTTATAATCATTCATTGGGTGCTAAGAGGTGGGTGTCTATCTGCGGTAGGCAAGAAGGGATTCTGACTACACTTAAGAGAGCTTAAATCCAACCAGTTACACAAGACATGATATAAAAAAAATGTTCCTAAAATATGTTTTTTTAACTGACTCCCACTTAATATGTGCTGTTTTCTCTGTAAGCCATACTGATCTCACTAAACACTTCTGGCTGGCAGTCTTTTACACCTACCGATTATGTTGTAGGCTTTCCTAGAGTCAGTTAGTTGGGTTTGTTCCCAAACCTTTTTATGCCAGTTGTGCTATTTCATAATTATGCAGTTAAAAAGAATATTATATTAACCCATGAAATAATGAGTACAAAAAATAATGGGTTTTTTTTTAATGAAAATTAATTTGGGTGCCATGGAAGAACTTGAAAAAAGTATTTTTATTAAATAAAGTTGCTATTGAATAATATGTAAAGGAGACAACTTTGTGATGAAAATTGTAAAAATCTAGATGGATTCTGCTCTCAGATTGCTTTGTAGCGGTCTTTATGTTGTTGCTCTACTTTAAAAAAAACTAAACTGGGGGCTTCCCTGGTGGCGCAGTGGTTGAGAGTCCGCCTGCCGATGCAGGGAACATGGGTTCGCGACCCGGTCTGGGAAGATCCCACGTGCCGCGGAGCGGCTGGGCCCGTGAGCCATGGCTGCTGAGCCTGCGCGTCCGGAGCCTGTGCTCCGCAACGGGAGAGGCCACAACAGTGAGAGGCCCACGTACAGCAAAAAAAAAAAAAAAAAAAAAAAAAAAAAACTAAACTGGAAATTGTAGATGATACCTTATGAGTGGGCTTTACGCAAGGGAAAGGAGGTCGATTTTAAAGAAAAGGTTTTTGTCCTGTAGCAAAAAATTGGCACACAGGGTCCAGTGGTTAGGACACTGCGCTTCCACCACAGGTGGCCTAGGTTCCATCCCTGGTCAGGGGACTAAGATCCCACAAGCCACGTGGCTCAGCCGAGAAAAGAAATTGGCACACGAAGGCACATTTCAGTGTTTTAGAATAAATGCTAAATGCATTCCTTTTTATAATTTCTTCAGTTTTTTCAATGAATTTGGTTCTTTTTAATTTATTTATTTTATTTTATCTTTGGCTGTGTTGGGTCTTCGTTGCTGCGTGCGGGCTTTCTCTAGTTGCAGCAAGTGGGCTACTCTTCATTGTGGCGCACAGGCTTCTCATTGCGCTGGCTTCTCTTTGTTGTGGAGCACGGGCTCTAGGCACCTGGGCTTCAGTAGTTGTGGCTCGTGGACTCTACAGCACAGGCTCAGTAGTTGTGGCGCACGGGATTTGTTGCTCTGTGAAGTGTGGGATCTTCCTGGATCAGGGCTTGAACCCGTGTCCCCTGCATTGGCAGGCGGACTCTTAACCACTGCGCCACCAGGGAAGTCCCAGTGAGCTTGTTTTCAATTTACTTTTTAAACATATTCTCCTAACAAACTACCTTTCTCTATTTGGTTAGATAAGAGGGCTTGTACTGAACTACATCTGCATGGAGCCTAAACAAAGAAGAGTCAAGGAGAGTCAAGGAGAATGAAAAGTTGATGATGTTCTCCAGGGCTGTCTGCACAAGATAGGAGCAGACTCATATAACTACTCCTTGGAGCTCTCTCCGAGTGGAGGGCATGGGTGGTTGAGCTCATCTAGATTGATGTCATTGGCCACTGGGGTTGTTTAACATCCCCCTTGTTCTGATTTCCTCTTCACCAAGAAATCCTCTATCTCCGATCTGGCCATCCATGTACATTTCCTCCTAGAAGAGAATGTGCTGATGAGAGAAGACTTGAGGCCTGATTCCTGAAGCTGTTAACATTTTTCATTGTAAATTAGCGAAGTATTACAATGATGTATAATTTATAGGAGACAGTACTGCCTCTTCTGATACTCCTAGTGAAAACATACCTTGAAGCAGGTGGAAGTCATCCAACAATGTTAATATATCTGCCAATTTTAAAATATTGACAACAGATTCAAAATGTTTCAATACCCCCTGTGACCTAAATGAAACTGCCAGTTTGCAATCCATGCTCCAGAATCCATGACGCAGAAGAAGGAGACGTTCTTTTTGTGGTTGTTGTTTTGCTATTCAACTTAGAGTCTGGGTCTCTTTGCATCAGCAAATGTGTTTATTTGCCATGGATTGAGGACCTACTATGCATAAGACACTGTTCCAGGTGACTTACGTACATTCAAATAATCCTCATAATCTAGCAAAATTTTCATTTTATAGTTGAAGAAGCAGATAGAGAAGTTAGTTAACTTTCCCAAGCATGCACAGCTAAATAGAGCTGATATTAGAGGTCAGGTTTCACTTGCTTCAGCATTCTTCTTCTTCTTCTTTTTTTTTTTTTGCGGTAGGCGGGCCTCTCACTGTTGCAGCCTCTCCCGTTGCGGAGCACAGGCTCCGGACGCGCAGACTCAGCGGCCATGGCTCACAGGCCTAGCCGCTCCGTGGCATGTGGGATCTTCCCGGACCGGGGCACGAACCCGTGTCCCCTGTATCGGCAGGCGGACTCTCAACCACTGTGCCACCAGGGAAGCCCCAGCATTCTTCTTTTTCACTAAAAAATATCACATGATTAAATTCATCAGTGTTCCCTTTTTCTGCAATTAAAAATTTTCTGTCACTCTAACTGTGAATCTTTTTTTTTTTTTTTTGCTTCATTTGTTAAACAATTACCACAAGTTAAGACTTCCAGGAGAAATAAATACTCCATATTATCAGGAAACATTCTGAAAGAAGCCAAGGTCAGTCCCATGGTTAAATAAATGGGCAGCGTCAATGGGTTCTGTGCTTGTGTGACCCCCTGCAATGCAGAGGTGCTAACATGGGGTTACACAGCAGACAGTTGCCCCAAGGAGAGTTAAACTGGTGACATTTCAACATCCAACATAACGAAATTGATTATTAGCTGTTTACCATGTGACAGGTACTGTGCTAAGAATTTGGAATGCGTTTAATTCTTACAGCAAACCTATGAAGAAATTGAGGTGCAGAGATGTGAGGTAACTTGCCCAAGGTCACATAATAGTAAATCGAAGAGACCAGATTCAAGTTCAGGTTTAGTCTGGCTCCAAAGTCCATGCCATTAATCACCTTGAGAGTCTATCTTCCAGTTATATTAACCGTTTGTTGGATGAACATTTCGTGCCTGGCCCTGTGCTCATGATAGACACACACCCATAGTTTTTCATGACTTAACTTCTCTTTTCCTTTAATTTTTTGGGTGGCATAAGGCAGGCAGTTTATGCTATAGAGTCTGGCCCCTCCTTGAAGATGCTCAAATAACTTATTTTTGGAGGAATCTAGCAACTGTTATGCTAAAGAGAGTAAATTAAGGACTACAGGGTACTATGATGATGATAATTACAGTTTACTGAGTGCTTACTCTGTGCCAGGCATCTTACTAAGCACTTTATATGTAATATCCTGTTTTATTACTTTGCACCAATGCTATGAGGCAGATACAAAGTAACCAAATATCTCCAAGAACCCTTAGCCAAGGTAAGGATAAAGGCATGACTTCCCTTCACTGATTGAGACACAGTTGGAAAGAAGCTATAGAAGGGAGGGATTTTGATAAGTGAAACCAATGGCACAGAATAGATCCCAGAAGACATTCTCATGCACGAGTGGAAACTTCATCTACAACAGAGCTGGCATTGTAGATCATTGGAAAAATTAGAGACCATTCAATAGTTGGTGTAAGGGAAATCAGATGTACATGTGGAAAAAGAATTGGATACCTACCTCACACAATATACAACAACCAATGAAGTATGCAAAGAAAAGCTTCAAAACCTTTAGTAGAAAATATAGGAGAATATTGGTGTGATCTCAATGTAGGAAAGAATAAACAAAGAACAAAAGTGCAAGTCATGAAGGAAAGTTTTGTCAAACTCAGCGCCATTAAAATTAAGAAATTCTGTTTATCGAAATGTGGCAGAACGAATGTGAAAGACAAGTTACAATCTGGGAAAAGAAATTTGCAAAACATATAACCAACAAAAAAAATTTATCCAGAAAGTATGTTTTATACTATATATATTGTATATGTAAAACACATATATGCACTTATAGCAAACATATCTGTAACACACATCTTAGAAATTAATTTTTAGAAAGGTAAAATCTAACAGAAGAGAAACCATGAATGTCCAATAAACACATGCAACCATGCTCAATCTGATTTATAATTAGGAAAATGGAAATTAAACCTGAATGAGATACCATTTTACAGCATCCAAACTGATAAAACATTTTTAAAACATGTTGGTGAGGCAGCTGTGGAATAACATAAATTCTTACATACTGTTGGTGGGAATGTAAATTTTTCCAACCACTTTGAAAATAATTTGGCATTATTTAGTGAAGTTGAACATACACATAAAATGTTCCGTTACCCAGCAATCCCAGGGATGTGTACGCACACACACACACATTTACCCCAGATCAACTCTTACACGTGTGCAACACAAGGCATGTACAAATATGCCCAAATAGCATTTTCTTTGTAGTAGCGAAACAATAAGAAACAGTTTAAACGGCTACCAAGAGAAGAATGGATCATTTCTGCCATACTTACACAATACCTTACTGCAATGAAAATGAATGAACTTTAGCTATATGTATCAATATAAATGCGTATTTCAAACAAAATGCCAAGTGAAAAAATCACATTGCAGGAGAATATATGCAATATGATAACATTTATGTAAAGTGCAGAAACAGGCAAAACTGAATTGTACGTTGCTAAGGCATGCGTGGAAGTCTATTTTTTTTGAGTGATGGAATCATATACCCAAACTTTAGAGCTGTGCTTACTTTGGGAGAAGGAAGGTCAGGAGAATGGCATGAAGGTGGGGCACAGAGGGGATTTCAACAGAACTGGGAACGTTCTCTTTCATGAGCGGAGTGGTAAATCCATGAGGGTTCATGTTATTATTATTAAGTTCCTTATACATTTTTGAAAGTTTGTAATAAGGTAGAATGGAGATAAGAGATGAGAAGATGACTGGAATCGTTGGCTCCATATTTAATAACCCAAGGAAATAATATCTCTTGGAGATACCAACCCAGTATTCTCTTTTATCTTCTCTATCAACCTTCGCCATCCCTCTTACCTCCTCCGGCCAAAAAAGAAAACAAAAACTAAACAAATTAGTGAATGAATAACCCATAATTTGAGTGAAACCAGTTATTTATTTTATTTTTTTGAAATAACACATGGAAATACAATAGTTTGGTACAGTGCCTGGTACAAGGTAACTGATCAGTAAATGTTATTTTTTTTATTATTAAATTTATTTATTTTTGGCTGCATTGGGTCTTCATTGCTGTGTGCGGGCTTTCTCTAGTTGGGGCGAGCAGGGGCTACTCTTGGTTGCGGTGCACGGGCTTATTTCAGTGGCTTCTCTTGTTGCGGAGCACAGGCTCTAGGCGCACGGGCTTCAGTAGCTGTGTCACGTAGGCTCAGTAGATGTAGCTCATGGGCTCTAGAGTGCAGGCTCCGTAGTTGTGGCGCACGGGCGTAGTTGCTCCGCGGCATGTG
Organism: Orcinus orca; assembly: GCF_937001465.1. NCBI lineage: Eukaryota > Metazoa > Chordata > Mammalia > Artiodactyla > Delphinidae > Orcinus > Orcinus orca. Next base: position 12,403,870 of record NC_064563.1, on the reverse strand, counting down.
GGATCTTCCCGGACCAGGGCTTGAACCCGTGTCCCCTGCATTGGCAGGCGGATTTTTAACGACTGCGCCACCAGGGAAGTCCTAAACCAATAATTTAAAAAGCAAACCCAATAAAAAACTGATTGGTGAAATGAAGATACCAAAGATATTCTCATAAAGGCTGAGGGACAGGAATTCCCTGGTGGTCCAGTGGTTAGGACTCTGTGCTTCCACTGCAGGGGGCACAGGTGCCATCCCTGGTTGGAGAATTAAACCCCTCATGACGTGCAGCCAAAAAAAAAAAAGGCTGAGGGAGGTGTTCTGTCATGATATTTGGTCTTCAGACTTTTTTTTCTGTGAACTTTAAGAAAATTTTTAAAAACTATGTACAGCTCATAATTTTTATGTTTACATCTAAAACTTTTCATAAGTTTAAGAAGTAAAGAAGGCAATTCCCAAAGACGCAGACCTCCTAGAGAACGGACTTGAGGTTATGGGAAGGGGGAAGGGTGAGCTGTGACAGGGCGAGAGAGAGTCATGGACATATACACACTAACAAACGTAGTAAGGTAGATAGCTAGTGGGAAGCAGCCGCATGGCACAGGGATATTGGCTCGGTGCTTTGTGACAGCCTGGAGGGGTGGGATAGGGAGGGTGGGAGGGAGGGAGACGCAAGAGGGAAGACATATGGGAACATATGTTTATGTATGACTGATTCATTTTGTTATAAAGCAGAAACTAACACACCATTGTAAAGCAATTATACCCCAATAAAGATGTTAAAAAAAAAAAAAAAGATTGGTATGTGCCCATTCTAGAAAATTCAGAAAGTATGAAAAATTTTTAAAGAAAATAAAATGTATCTGTAACCCTACTGCATAAATCTAACCACCATTAATAAAAGAACATTAAAAAAGTAAAAAAAAAGAAAAAAAAGGCAATTCCCTGTTTATTAGTAATACTGACATTTTAAAACAAGCTTTGTATAATTTTAAAAATGTTTCCAGTGAAATCTATGTACTATAGTAATTTGATATATAATCATCCATTTAAAATATACAAGAAGAAGCTCTTCTTAAAATATTGACATTTAAAATAAGACTTTAATATAATTTTTAAAAATGCTTCCAATGGAATCTATGTACCATAGTGATTTGATATCATTATCCATTTAGAAATGGTAGAATAAGCTCTTCTAAATGTTGCATCATTCTTTCTTCTCTTTGATTCATATTTTCATTCCTTTACCTTACAGAACTTTACCCTTATGAAACATACTTTGTGTCATATTTTTCTACAACAAAAAGATGTATATAAACTTAGAGTCCTTAAGTATCTAAGTGCTAAAAAATTTCTTCTGGATTGAGTCATACAATGGTTAATGGTATACAGTGGATAAAAACACAAATATACGTTTTGGTAGTTATTATTATTAAACACAATTTTTATTGGAAATGGATCTCTTCATGAGATGATCAATTTTTTTCTTTTTTTAAAAAATATTTATTTATTTATTTAGCTGCATTGGGTCTTACTCGTGGCATGCAGGATCTTTCGTTGCGGTGCACGGGCTTCTCTCTAGTTGTGGCATGCGGGCTCAGTAGTTGTGGGATGTGGGCTTAGTTGCCCCGCGGCAAGTGGGATCCTAGTTGCCCAACCGGGGGTTGAACCCATGTCCCTTGCCTCGAAAGGTGGATTCTTTACCACTGGACCACCAGGGAAGTCCCCAGTGTTTTCTTTCTTTCCTTTGTTCTACTTCTTAAAGACAATAAAATAATATATCCATGTTGACAATTACTTGCTGCTAAAGTGGAATAGGATTCAGCAATGTCGAACAATACTCTGCAAAGAATAATTTGTGGTCTTAAGATTTGCAATTCAGGAGACACAGATTCTGGTAAAACCAAAAGAGTGTTCCAAGGGAGAGTGTCAGGGGCTTATAAAGGCAAAAGCCACGAGGTTGTTAGCTGCCTGGCAGGAATTACGATTGACTATGATGTAGGAGAGGAAATATTTGTCCTTAAGGGATAGGCTGCCATGAATTATTTTAAGGTAAGGGTCCAATAAGTAGCTTGAGTTTCTGGATCATTGGGCAGGTGTTCTGGATGCCTGCATTAAGAAAATAAGTGGTCAAAGATCAGATTCTATCAGTACTAAGACGTGCGTAAGTCCCACTTCCTCACTGGCCTCCTAGCTCCATTTTAGAGAGCTCTCTTAGCAATACCAACTCCATTTTGATTTTCCTTTCACAGAATCAATACTCACCCTATTTTTTCCTTTTTTAATAGATGTAAACGCTGAGAAATTTTGTTCCTGTTTAAGCAGTGAGATTGGAAGTTTTGTTATAGAAATGTCATTTAATTCTTTGAATTCTTTTTGAATAAATGCTAAAAATCACTTAGTGGTTTTTTTCCTCAAAATTATTTTAAAATAACTATCAGTGGATAATTCACATCTCCTTCAACTTTGTTGGGAGCAATGAATCAACCACATTTGACTTGTGAAAATATTTGTAACCAGTTATTAGACTTAGTCACTTTCTCAACAATAACACCAATACTTCAAATTGTTTCTTTTCTTGGGAATCAGGTGGTTTTTGCACCCTGAAGCAATGCACCATTGTAAGATTTGAGATGGAAGAGAGGAGAGAAGAAAAGTAGAAAGAAGTCTTTGGTAAAGGGGAACATATAGCTTTGGTCTGACTCTTTCTTAGACAGATTTTAGGAAACAGTGAAAATAGGTTTTGAGGATCTGGAAACTGATTGCTTTAAAACTTCTCAAGACTCTACGTGGAAAGTTTTCCAGACTCTTCTTGGAGTGTAGTCTGTGTACAAGCAACATTGGCATGGCTGGGAGCTGGTTAGAAATGCAGAATCTCAGCCCCACTCCAGACCTAAAGAAACAGAATCTACATTTAACAGAAATCTCAGGGGTGATTCATTAACATGTTAAAGTTTGAGAAGCACTGGACTAGACCATTACCACTCCCCCATCCCCCAGGCCTCATAGTTCGTGCATTGGCTCTAGTGTGGGTTCCTTCAAAGTGTAGGCAGGGACTTCCCTGGTGGCACAGTGGTTAAGAATCCGCCTGCCAATGCAGGGGACACGGGTTCAAGCCCTGGTCCGGGAAGATCCCACATGCTGTGGAGCAACTAAGCCCGTGCGCTGCAATACTGAGCCTGCGCTCTAGAGCCTGCAAACCACAACTACTGAGCCCACGTGCCACAACTACTGAAGCCTGCGTGCCTAGAGCCCGTGCTCTGCAACAAGAGAAGCCACTTCAATGATAAGACCCGCAACGAAGAGCAGCCCCCGCTCGCCGCAACTAGAGGAAGCCCGCGCACAGCAATGAAGACCCAACGCAGCCAAAAAAAAAAAAAAAAAAGTGTAGGCAATCCTTTAATCCCTCTCCAGCATCTGCTGCTCATGATTCTGCCTTTAGTACTCCAAGAAGTCCCCTGGTTCAATTTCCAGCCACCTCTGAGACTGAGCTGGGCTTCCTGACTGCAGATAATTTAAAGACTACTTATGAAAAACCAGATGGTCCCTAAGGGACCCCTGGTGATAAGTGGCAGCTGACGGTTCTCACTTCCTTCTCACTAATGATCAGATTCGGGAAAGAGATTCGTTTTCCTCTCTGAATGTCACTTGGGCCTGTGATTTTGAATTGCGGGATGTTAAGATTGGCAAGACCTGCCTGTGTCACAGAGAGGTTTCCTCCTATCATCCCTGTGAACATTGTGACCTTGTCATTAGGAGAGCTACAAATAGTTGCTTTTTTTTTTTCTAAGGAAAATAAAAGCCTATTCAAATAGAGGGTCAAAAGCTACTGGCTCTAGCAAGAAGAAAATGGCAGTGATTGTATCTTTGAAATGTTTTTGCCTTTCCCTGTAGTATTTCTGCTGTGTTGACAGTTGTGCCATCCAAGCTTGGCCTGGCCCTCCACCCGCCCCTGGGCTCTGCGTTCACTTTTCATGTGTGTGAGATTCCAGATCTATAAACAAAGGGGCCCGGTGCCAAGGTCTCCCTCTTGGGCACCAACACCCAAGTGTCAGTGGTGTCTGGAAGCAGACAAGCCATCCGTGGGAGGAAGCATTTCCCTGGCATCATTCTCGTTTTGCCCCAGCAGCAGGAAAGCCTGCATCACGCTGGACAGAGCTAGAACGGCTCAGAGTTCAAACCCTGCTCCATCACTCATCGGCTGGGTGATGTGGGCAAGTGACCTAAACTTTCTGAACTGCTGAGTCTCTATCTTGAAAATGGCATCAACTCAAATGGTTTCAGGAGAATTAAATGAGACTTGGATCACAAAGTACGTAAGTGGATGCTCTATAAAAGTGACTTTTCTCCTCCCCAAACAAATGGATGGTGTTGATTAAAACCATTGCTTCATAAAGTCATGGGCTCTTAGGCTGGAGCAATTCTTAAAAATATCTTATTTGCTCTTGAAGAAACTGGAGGGAAAAGTAATCTGCGTGGATGAGCCAAGATTCAGCTTTTACAAAAGGGCTAATTGTGCTAATGATAATTTAAGATGACGGTGGCCAAGAATGGACACATTTCTCTACAGCTGATTGGCCACAGAGCTGTGCTGTAGGTTACGAGAACTAAGTCAGAATGCAAATTCTGAGGAGAAGAGAGAGGAGACAGGAGAGCAGGAGGAACACAGCCCTGAGAGTCCTCCAATGCACTGTATTGCTGCTTTGAACAGTATTTCCAGTAGTGAAAGTAGGTGTTAATATCAGTGGTTCTCAAAGCTTGGTCCCTAATCAGCAGCGTCAGCATCACCTGGGAACTTGTTAGAAATACAAATTCTCTGGCCCCAGCCCAGACCTACTGAATCAGAAACGCTGGTGGTGGGCCCAGCAGTGTTTTAGCAAACCTGACATGTGATCAGCTGTATTGTACACTAGAGGTTGGGAATTACCGGTTTACATTATAGCACATTATCATCTTTTCTAAAGCCAAGTAAAATGACATCATAAATGTCTTAGCATTTGAAATTCCTCACCTCCTTGTATGCTGTGAAAATTCCCAGATACTATTGTCCGCTGATTCTCGCACAGTCACCAGATATAACTTCCTCCTCTGCCTTGGGTGGGATTTGTCTAATCAGGAAACAGTAAAAAAAAAAAAACAAAAAAACAATGATTTTGAAAATTAAGCAAATGAATCTGATCTCGCTTCTATTCTCTAGAAATACCTTTCCTCTGCTGTAACGATATATTTATAACTTTATTGCAAATTACACAAGTCACCCAGTTTTCATTTCCACAGCATAACAATCCCATCTCTAGAAGCAGTCACGATGAAGCCCTGTGTCGTCTGGAACATGGCGATATCTGTGATGATGTCGTGGTGACCCACAGGCAGAGACTCTGGGCCCTTCCGAGGGGCGTCATTACTCGGTCCCACCTTCTGCTTATTCAGAATTTCCTGTTTGGTGGTTAATAGTCGAGGAGAAAGCCGGAAGTTAAAGGCCGTAACACATTCTGCCTCTTTTCATATTCTGTCATCATCAGCTGTTTACCGATGTGTCTCTTATCATGTGTTTGCCTCAATCCCCCAGATGGGGGCTCCTCAAGGGCAAGAGTCATCTTCTAATCCCTTTCTAGACGGCAAGCGTGAAACAGATGTTCATGAACGTGACTGAAACAGATGCCCAGCGAGGCCATCAGGCTCTCCCAAGGCTTGGGACTCATCTGAGCGCCCATGGCTATTCCCTATGGCTCCCTTTGTTACCCCACCTCTATTTATTCTGTGGGTGTTTATTACTTACTTTATTTCCACGTGGCGTCCTCTAGAGACTTTGTAAATGATTGACTGCGTTCATCCCCCCCAGCTCTGCAGAGATCAGTCTCTGTAAATACACTGGATGCCGGCGATTCACGGCTAAAAGCTTTCTAATGAGGACAACTCCAACATGTTATTTTCAACATTCAACTCCCCAGTTTGAATAATTCATGGGGAAAAAAAAAATCTGTTGATCTAGAAGTGACTGGGCTATTTTAATGAAAGTCGAGATTCGCAATGTTTTAGAGCTGGAGATTCTATGAGGAGACTGAAGGCGGGAAGTGATTGCTCTGCACCCGGTGAACTGGTGAACCCAGGTCTTCTCTGGCCGACACCCCCGCCGGCCAAGGTCTCACAGTGGCTGGTCGTCAGCCCGAAAGCAGCACTCAGATCTGAAGATGCACACGCCCAGCGCTTGGCCTCAAGCCCGGCAGCCTGCCACACAACGCCAAAGGTCAGGTCCAAGGGCCTGCTCCCTCGCCTTGCTGGGCTACGGAAGACCCAGGGAGATTTTATGTCCTTTTCCATCTTCAATCTAGCCCAGTTGGTCTCAACTGGCTGCACATTAGAACCCCCTGGGGAGCTTTTGAAAAAGTGGATGCCCAGAACCTACCCCAGACCAGTTACATCAGTCTCTGGGGGTAGGGGTGGGGCTGGGGCCTCAGTCTTTGTAAAGCCTCCCAGCTGATTCCAACCTGAAGCCAAGTTTAAGAAAGGTTGAACCCAGCCCTTCCTCTTGTCTCGTATTCTCTTGAAGGCCAGGACCCTCCTCTTGTTCCTTCTGTTTTCTTTTGCTAATCCTTGGGCTTTAACACCGTAAGCACACAATTTACATTATGGGTGCTGCCACTCCAAGCCCTTTAAGACATTCGCACAAACGGCCCTGCAGTCCCCTCTCATCTCTCTCAGTTGGCTGTGTCTCCTCTCATCTGGGTGGCCCTCCTCCAGGCCTCCTCAAGGTCCCCACAGGGCCTCACTCTCCCGGGGTGGGGGGCAACTATTTGTCCCTGCACCTTCTCCTGAAGCCCCCTCCTCCTGGGCTTCCACCTGAGACAGCGGTGAGCCTGGACCAGAGGCACTGGGAGCCCAGGCTGGACAGCAAGCTCCAGGGAGGCTGCTCCTATGATGATTGGTCCCAGAGGGAATAGTTTTTGCAGCAGCTCTTCTTTTGTTCTTGCTGGCTAAGTGTGTGGGCGTGCAGCAGGCATTTGCTGGGGAACGTCGGCAAAAAATAAAACTTTTCAAGCTTCAGTTCTGTAGACAGATTGAGAGGCCTCCCAACAGTTCAGAATTGCCGAATCTGGATCCATCCACCCACTTACCCCCCAGGAAGTGGCAGGTCGAGTTCGATGTGTTTTGATTTGTTGACAGTGGCCTAGCTTATGGGACTTTACATCGGAAGGGTGATGCTTGAAGATAAACCAGTCAACAGGTGATTTTTGAACACTCGCTGCATGCAGAGCACTGTGCTAGGCACTGATAAAACCAAGGGGGAATTCACCTCTGCTAAAGGAACTTTATGGGGAGGAATCGAGGTTCGGGTGAGGCAGCAGTCAGTCCGAAGGTCAAGAAGAGCAGAGGGCTGAGATGCAGTCCCTGACCGGGCAGGGACAGGAAGAAAGTAAAAAAAAGCCATAAAAGGAGGAGGGGGTGGGAATGGCAAGATGACAAGTGTGTGTTTAACTTCCCAGGATTTAAAGTCCTGCAACTGTTTGCCTAACCTATGCTCACCAACCATACTGCAGCCTCCACATTGTTTCAATCTTGCCATTTTGACCCCTAGCACATTCGGACCCTGCAGAGAGCTCAGCAAACACTATGCCGAGACAGCTGCAGCTTCCTTCCCAAGTTGTCTCTCTCCCTCTGCGTGTGTGTCTCTTCCTCATTTGCTGGCTCCCACCATGCCTCTCCCTTGCAATCTCTTAGATACAGAACATTTTTTTTTCCATGGATAAGTAGAGAAATAAATCCAAGCTCGCAGCCTTTTATCAGAGTAATAATGAATACAACTGGTAGAAATAATCAATACAAAATAAGGTTAACAACAGCTAACACTACATACAGGGGAAAAAATAGCTATTGAGTGAAAATTACCTGCAGAATCAAACCTTGACGAAATGTAGACATCCAGATCTGTTTGGGAACGGTTAGATTTGTTGGAAGTAATGGCCACCAAATGAAACTCACAAAGGCAGATGTTATAATTGTTAAAATTTGACCTGGACAAAAACCTGAAAGTGAATCAAATTTCCCTGTAAAATTTAAACAGGAAAAGAATCGATGCCAATGACGATAATTCTAATAAACTTTAATAAAAATGGTAAAAGCTGGAAACTAATTGTGCTGTAGGGAAAACTGATCAATGAATTTCATTACTTAATGACACTTGTTCTAGAAGTTCCTTTCTTGATGGAAATCTATCAATGTTGGCATAATTCTGATTAAAATGTGTAAGGCCAAACTTCCCCCCCCCAGAGGCAGCAAGGTGGGAGCTAAACCACCACTCCAGGGTGGGGCATTGGAATCTGTATTTCAAAAAGAATATTCCCCATTTTGAACCTTAATTTAAACAACCCAACTGTTAAAAAAATGTATTGGGGGGCAACTCTGGAAGTTTGAACATGGACAGGATGTTGGATGGTATTAAGCAATTGTTTCTATTATTTTTAGGCATAATGATGTTATGATCATGTTTCTTAAACATGGACAGAACTGTCTTTCCCCCAAATTCATATGTTGGAGCCCTAACCCCTAATGTGACTGTATTTGGAGATAGGGCCCTTAAAGGAGTAAATTAAGGTTAAATAAGGTCATAAGGTGGGGGAGCCTGATCCAACAGGACTGGAGTCCTTACAAGAAGACAAAGAGAGGGACTTCCCTGGTGGCACAGTGGTTAAGAATCCACCTGCCAATGCAGGGGACATGGGTTCGATCCCTGGCCCAGGAAGATCCCACATGCCGCGGAGCAACTCAGCCCGTGTGCCACAACTACTGAGCCTGTGCCCTGGAGCCCACAAGCCATAACTACTGAGCCTACGTGCCACAACTACTGAAGCTGTGCACCCGAGCCCGTGCTCTACAACAGAGAAGCCACCGCAATGAAAAGCCCGTGCACCGCAACGAAGAGTAGCCCCCGCTCGCTGCAACTAGAGAAAGTTCACATGTAGCAACGAAGATCCAACGCAGCCAAAAATAAATACATAAATAAATAAAAAGAAGGGGAAGAGATACTGTGAGTGCACGGTACAGAGAAAAGGCTGTACCACAAAAAGCCAAGGAGAGAGGCCTCAGGAGAAACCAAACCTCTCCATGCCTTGATCTTAGACTTCCAGCCTCCAGAACTGTGAGAAAATGAATTTCTGTTGTTTAGGCTACTGAGTTTACGGCATTTTATTATGGCAGCCCTGGCAAACTAAGACAAGTCTTTACATAGTAGAGATACCTACTGAATTATTTATGAGTGGAGCAATATGAGATTTGCTTTAAAATACTCCAGAAATAAAAATAGACAGTAGGGGAGTATAGATGAAAACAAGACTGGCTAAAAATTGACAATTGCTGGAGCTGGGTAACAGGTACACAGAGGTTCATTACACTCTCCTCTTCTACTGGAGAGCATGTTTAAAAATATCCAAATAAGTTAAAAAAATTGCCATGGACAATTGTAAGGTGATTTTCATGCCCATTCAAGTAGATAATTACTGAAAGGTTTTCTCATTATCTTGTGTTCTAACCTGGGTTCATATGGCCTGGAATAAATGTGTTACTAACATGTATTTATAAATAACATTTTAACTAAATATAATAAGGCAGTAGGGAAAGGAATGAAAATGCCAACTGCAGGCAGTAGAACTGTGGGCAAGGGAGAGCAGGCAGGGAGGAAGGAGTCAGCATTTACTGAGCACCTAATGCACACTGGGTGCTTTGCAAACGTTAACTTTGGATGCTCATACTGGTTTAGGAAGTAGACTTTTAAATTTTTTAATCTTTTAAAAAAGCTGTAACATGAAGAAACGAAGGCCCAGAGAGGATGAATGAATTCCCAAGATTACATGCAAGGAAGTGACTCAGCTGGGACTTGAATCCCATCTGTTTGCCTCCAAAACACACATTCTTTTCCCTGGCCATTACCTCCTCCCTAGATGTTGCCAAATGACAGATCATAAAGGGCAGAGGAGTTCTGATGAGGATGAGGTCATGAAGACGTGGGTCCAGTACACACTAACAAAGGACTTGAGCTTGGAGGTAGGTCCTGGAGGTGGAGTGAAGAAAACAAGGGCATCCCTGGAGTGAGGAGGGACAGCAAGATACAAGAACCTGGTAGCGGATAGAGAATGAGAGGCCACTGTGGCTCCTGTGGATATGTGGTGAGGGCAGGAGTGGGGCGTGGGCAGTGCACTTGAAAGAGGAGCTATCCCAGGACTTGGACCTGGACAAGATTGGTAAACATAACCGATCTCAAAACGAGGTGGGAAAATGATGCCTCCATCAACAGGTGAGGGAAGCCAGGAGTAAGTTGTTTCAGGTGGGGAGAAGAGAAAGGGATTAATTCAATTTAGACATGTAAAACTGGAGATGAGAGTGGAACATGCTAGTGGAGAAGGCCAGATGGCAGTTGGGTTGACAGAATGTTGGATTTGAAAAATCAACTGGTCTACCTCTTTGATCAAGAAATGGGAATACAAGAAGTAACCGGGGAGTGCCCTGGGATACACAGAAGATTTTGGCTCCTTAAGTTTGGCTTACACCGTGGTACAAAATGTAATCATCTGTTCTTTGCTCGCCTATGTGTTCCAGGCACTGTTCTGGGTGTTGGGGTGCAGCAGGCCTGGAGGGACGTAGATGCCTGGATTATTACAAAGGCCTATTGACTGGTCTTCCTGCTTCCACCCTGGCATCCCCTCCATTTTTTTCTCAGACAGTAGCCATTAGGGTTTCTATGTTACTCAGAATAGTCTATGTAAATGGGCTAAATGTAAAAGGAACCTCCTAGATGGTGGTAGAATGCACTCCCTGTGCATCTACATGAGACGGTCCTGGGAAAGTGATCCTGTAAAAAGTCAGATCCCATCACTCTTCTGCTCAGAATGATCCAGGAGCTCCTCTCTCTATTCCCTGAACACATAAGCCACACTCTAGCCTTAGAACCTTTGCATTGTCACTGCCCTCTCCCTAGAAAGCTCTTCTGCCAGATATCCATCCACAACTCCTTCAAGGCCTTACTCAAATGCCACCATCTCAATGAGGCCTTCTTTGACCTTCTGTTTTAAATGACAACTCCCTGTATCTTCCCCGCTACATTCCTAATTTCCTATACCCTGCTCTGATTTTTGGGGGGGTCCTTATTATTTGTTTCTTTTTAACGTCGTGTGTATTTTAACTTAAAAAATTTGACTGTCTACTCTCATTGGAGTAGAAACTAGACAAGGACAGGGGTCTGTGTCCCATCTGTTCACTGCTCTAACCCCTGATTAAGAACAGTGCCTGGCACATAGCAGGTGCTTAATGAATGAATTACAGCGTAACAGGATGATTGATAGAATAAAGACATGGACAAAGTGCCGGGAAATTAAAAAGTGGCACCAATTCCACCTACCTGAGCGTGTCAGGGAAAGTTTCCCAGAAGAGGTGACAATTGAGCTCGGAGTTGAAAGAGAGGTAGGTGGGTCAAGGCAGATGTGGTTGGCTGAATAATGGCCCCCAAAGATATCCAGGTCCTGGGCTTCCCTGGTGGCGCAGTGGTTGAGAGTCCTCCTGCCGATGCAGGGGACACGGGTTCTTGCCCGGGTCCGGGAAGATCCCACATGCCACGGAGCGGCTGGGCCCGTGAGCCATGGCTGCTGGGCCTGCGCATCCAGAGCCTGTGCTCCGCAACGGGAGAGGTCAAAACAGTGAGAGGCCCGCGTACCGCAAAAAATAAAAAATAAAGATATCCAGGTCCTAATCCCTGGAGCCTGTGAATGTTACCTCATAGGATAAAAAAGATTTACAGATGTGATTAAGTATCTTGAGATGGGGAGATTATCCTGTATTATCCTGGTGGACCCTAAATGCAATCACAAGTGTCCTTATAGGAAGTTGATGTAGCAGCAGCAGAAGTCAGTGTGACAAGGAAACAAGGCACTTTGCTGCTGCCTCTGAAGACGTAGGACAGAATCACAAGCCAAGGCTGGCAGAGAACGCAGCTCTAGAGGCTGGAAAAGAGAAGGGAACCAGCTCTTCCCCAGAGCTTTCTGAGGGAGAATGGCCTTGCTGACACCTTGACTTTGGTTTAGTGAAACTGATGTCAGACTTCTGAGCCCCAGATCCCTAAGAGAATAAAGATGTGTGTTGTTTTAAGCCACCAAGTTTTGTGGTAATTTGTTACAGAAGCCATAGGAAACTAATATAGCAGGTAAGGGCATCCTAGTAAGAGGGTAAGAGCATGTACAAATCATGAAAGTGGCAGCACACTCAAGATGCCCCTGAGAAGTTTAATGTGTCTGGGTTAGGCAATAGGGAATGGAGAAAGATGGAGCTGGAGAGGTAGCAGGGGCTAGAGTGTGAATCACCGATCAGGACCGGAGGGTTTATCCTCTCGGCTTCAGGGAGTGCTGCTGACAGACAGCCCTTACTCTCAGCCCTCCTCCACTTTTTCTGAAGATAACCGCCTTGTCCAAGCTCACGCCAGCTTCCTGGGGCAGCCTACATCGAATGATTGGTCTGCACAGGAGCATAAAGACTCTGTCCAGCTCACTCTATTTTGGGAGAATTCTGAAGGGTCACTCAGTTTCAGAACCACCCCTCAGGGATTAGCTGAAGATTTGTTGTGATGATTTCTCCTGTGTCCAATCCCGCCTCCTTCCCTCCCTTCCACAGGTGTTAATTTCAAGATCCTCCCCAATAGACATCCCACATGCTGGTCCTTGCGTCATTCTGCTTCCCTGGGAACGCAACCTGCCAATGTGAGTTAAGAGGTCTTTAAGGGAGGGAATAAAAAGTGAGATTGGTTGGGGTGGTGGTGGTGATAACTCAGACTAGGTTGGGAGGAGAGATCAGTTAGGAAACTGGAGCAAAATTCCAGGTGAGAGACAGTGACGTCCTGGATGAGTGTGGAGGCAAAGGAAACTCTGTGTGTGCTCATCAGCTTCTCCATAACAGCCTCATGGAGAGAAGGTCAATATTCCTGGAGAGACCTCATCCACTGCATGGACTTAAAAGAAGTCCTTCCTCATGATATGGCCCAAATCATTGCATTCTTGCCCTTCATTTCTAATCTGATTTTATAGAACGAGTCTGCTTTCTTACCAAAAATATGTTCTCTGTTTCCCTGGTGAGCAATCAGCTTTGGGAAGCAACAGATTTGCTCAATCATTCTTCCCCAAACAAGAGGCCCACTGTCCTGGGAAGCCTACCCTAGGAAGTGTTCTTTCCATTTTTCCTTGAACACCTCCAACACCAAGGGCTCATGACCTTGCAAAACAGTATATTCTCACTCTTAGCAGAGATCATTATGTTAAGCCTGAAACTGCCCAGAGCTTTCACTTGGTTCTGGTTCTGAGGCCTGATTATTGGCATCCCTTTATCTCACCTAGTTTGCTCAACAGTAAAATGGAGATAAAAATACAACCTATCTTCTGAGGTTGTGAAAAAAATGTTGAAAGCATACCTGGCACATGGTAAATGCTTAATAAAGGTAGATATTATGGATGTTAGATGTCAATCGAATATATCCCTTCAAAAAGCACTACATGGTACTTCCCTGGTGGCACAGTGTTAAGACTCCACGCTCCCAATGCAGGGGGCCTGGGTTTGATCCCTGGTCAGGGAACTAGATCCCACATGCACGCCACAACTAAGGAGCCGGTGAGCCTCAACTAAGGAGCCAGCGAGCCACAGCTAAGACCTGGCGCAACAAAATAAATAAATATTAAAAAAAAAAAAGCACTACATGATGACATGTGCCCTCTTCAGAGGAGAGGGAAAGAGATAGAGTTGTGCTGCCATTGAGTTTTGAGTGGATATGGACCAGGCCTTTTTTTTTTTAACATCTTTATTGGGGTATAATTGCTTTACAATGGTGTGTTAGTTTCTGCTTTATAACAAAGTGAATCAGTCATACATAAACATATGTTCCCATATGTCTTCCCTCTTGCGTCTCCCTCCCTCCCACCCTCCCTATCCCACCCCTCCAGGCTGTCCTAAAGCACCGAGCCAATATCCCTGTGCCATGCGGCTGCTTCCCACTAGCTATCTACCTTATGGACCGGGCCTTTTTGAATTAAATGTATGTTAAGCACAGATATGGTGTGTGGACTCTCGTTCAGGACATGTGGAGGGTATAATCAAGGTGTCTCCCAGGGCTTATTTCTGCCTACTTAGAAGAAGAAAGTATTTGCTTTCCATTTACCAAACAGTCGGCTAGCATAATAAGAAGGGATTGATTTTCTCAGCATTCCATTAGCTCGAATCTTTAAAGAGAGCATAATGCACTCCAGTGGGAAGAGGAATTGCATCATCCAGGAGCAGGAGTGGGATATGGAGAGGAATCTGGCTGGTGTTGCAGCTTTCAAAGGGGATAATCCTACTCTTCTCCACATTTAAAGTATATGTTTTTTAAAAAAATTCTTTAAAGTCCGGCAGTTTATACCCACATTTCCGATCCAGACACACGTTTCATAAGCAGCTCAGCTGCTGATCAGTTACATAATAACGAGTGATTTTCATAAATCTAAACTTTTGCTCAGAAGAACCCAGTGGAAGAGTCTGCAGGGTGGTGGTTGGGGACAAGTCATCAGCAGTGGTGTCAAAACCCATTTGATTGATGGCATTAAACACCAGCTGTCTGCACACTATCAAACCACTGGTGGGAGAGAAAGAAAAATCCAGTTAATCCTCTGGTTGTTTTGTCTACCTGGAATTTACACAAGTGAATGTTAGAAACTGGGAGAAGGAAATTCTGCTTTCTGGAGAATTCAGTGATTTTTCCCCCCATTGAAGAAAGGATGCTTCCTGGAGGTTTTTGTAGGAAATATAGTATAACCAGTTGGCAAATGTATAACAACACACAGGGGAGGTGCGGTGGTGGGGTGGGAGAATGGGGTGTCCTGATTTGTAGAAATTGCTCATTTCTGTTGTATAGATACTTTCACATAGCCTATTTCAAACTTCAACTTGACATCACTGAATGTGATCTTGGGAAGAGATGGCACACCATTTTATAGGGTTTCCACCATCCAGATACAATAGACGTAAACAAACTCAAGAGCATAGATAATAGTGAAATGTAGTAAAGTAATTGGGAAGTGGAAATTTTGAGTACTTATTATCTTTTAAAAAATATGTTTATTTAAGTATAAGTTTATATAATTTATTTTTTAATTGAAGTATAGTTGACTTACAATGTGTTATTTCAGTTATACATATTCTTTTTCATATTCTCTTCCATTATGGTTTATTACAGGATATTGAATATAGCTCCCTGTGCTATACAGATGTCCTTGTTGTTTATCTATTTTATATATACTGGTGTGTATCTGTTAATCCCAAGCTCCTAACTTATCCCTCCCCCCAATAATTTAATTTTTAATTATGGCTGTGTTAAACAGCCAGCTCTCAGAATTCCTGAAATTATAACAACTAGTAGTTCCTATGAGCCCATACAAGTGGCTCCAGCTCACCATGACCCTTGTGGCACTTGAAGACAAAAGAACACATATTCCTTGGGGATCGGGGATGCAGGCATGTCAGCTTCTCTCAGGTCCAACCCCATGCCTAATCACTCCCTCGCTCATTTTCTGTTTATTCAACAAATATCTACTGAGCATGTGTCAGACATTGCAAATCCTGACATGACCAAGAGGAGCTCGACGTGGACAAGGGAACTGATTCCAGGGGAGTGTAATGAGATATGTGGCAGAGATGGAAACAGGCAAGGCAACAGGAAGGGTGAGTGGGCTCCTGGACTGGAGCCTGGGGGACTACTGGTTTGACCTCTGAGCCATTCTAACACAGTGGATCTTTCCCCTTATTGATACACTCTTCTCCCTCAGCTCCCAGAACACTGCCCTCTCCTGGTTTTCCTGATGCCTTGTTGGCTGCTCTTCCTTAGTCTCCTTTGTTGGCTCCTTCTCACCTCCACGACCTCTAAATGTTAGTGTCCCAGATTCTAGTCCTTGCACTTCTTCTCTTTCCTACCTCCCCTCCTCAATGGTAATTTATCCAGTGTCATGGCTGTAGAGCACCCACTTCCAGCTCTGATCCCTCCTCTAAACTCCAGACTCATCCCTCCAATTGCCCACTTGAAAACCCTACTGGATGGCTTATAGATAAGTCAAACTGACCATGCTGAACCCCTGACCTTCTGTCCTCTAAAACTTGTTCCTCTCCATGCTCCCATCCCAGGAAATGGCAACTCTAGACTTCTAGTTGTTCAGGAGCTCAAAACCTGTAAGTCATTCTTGATGGCTCTCTTTCTTTAATCCCCCAAATCCAATCCATTGGCCAAGATTGGGGACTGTACCTTCAAAACACCCAAAATGCAACCACGTCTTAGCACCTCTACCACCTTCACTGTGGACCAAGCCACCATCATCTCTCACCTGGATATTGCAATAGCCTCCTAATAAAGTCTCCCAGTTTTCACTATTGTTCACCCCCCATCACCTATTGTTGCATTTAAATTCACAGGCTACCATATGATATCATGATTTCTAATACAGGCATACCACAGAGATATTGCGGGTTCAGTATCAGACCATTGCAATAAAGCAAATATCTCAATTAAGTGATTCACACAAATTATTTTTGTTTCCCAGTGCATATAAAACTTATGTTAACGTTACACTGTAGCCTATTAAGTGTGCAATAGCATTATCTCTAAAAAATGTACATGCCTTAATTTAAAAATATTTTATTGCTAAAAAATGCTAACTATAATCTGAGCCTTCAGTGAGTCGTAGTCTTTTTTGCTGTTGGAGGGTCTGGCCTCGCTGGCTGCTGACTGATCAGAGTGGTGGCTGCTGAGGGCGGGGGTGGCTGACAGTTTCTTAAAATTAGACAACAATAAATTTTGCCACATCAACTGACTCGTCCTTTCATGAACAATTCCTCTGTAGCATGCAACGCTGTTTGATAGCATTTTACCCACAGTAGAACTTCTTTCAAAATTGGAGTCACTCTTCTCAAACCCTGCCAGTGCTTTATCAACTAAATTTATATAATATTCTAAATCCTTTGCTGTCATTTCAACAAGCTTCACAGCATCTTCACCAGGAGTAGTTTCCATCTCAAGAAATCATTTTCTCTGCTCATCCATAAGAAGCAACTCCTCATCCATTCAAGTTTTATCATGAGGTTACAGCAATTCAGCCATATCTTCAGGCTCCACGTCTAATTCTAGTTCTCTTGCTGTTCCCACCACATCTGTAATTACTTCCTCCACTGGAGTCTTGAACCCCTCAAAGACATCCATGAGGTTTGGAATCAGCTTCTTCCAAACTCCTGTTAATGTTGGTATTTTGACCTCGTCCCATGAATCATGAATGTTCTTAACGTCATCTAGAATGGCAAATCATTTCCAGAAAGTTTTCAGTTGACTTCACCCCGATCCATCAGAGGGATCACTCTCTATGACACCTACAGTCTTAGGAAATGTCTTTCTTAAATAATAAGACTTGAAAGTTGAAATTACTCCTTGGTCCCTGGGCTGCAGAATGGGTGTTTTGTTGGCAAGTATGGAAACAACATGAATCTCATTGTGTATCTCCCTCAGAGCTCTTGGGTGACCAGGTCCATTGTCAATGAACAGTCATATTTTGAAAGGAATCTTTTTTCTTCTGAGCAATAGGTCTCAACAGTGGGCTTAAAATATTCATTCAGTAAATCATGTTGTAAGTAGATGTGCTGTCATCCAAGCTTTGTTGTTCCATTTATAGAACACAGGCAGAGTAAATTTAGCATAATTCTTAAGGGCCCTAGGATTTTAAGAATGATAAATGAGCACTGGCTTCAACTTCAAGTCACCAGCTGCATTAGCCCCTAAGAAGAGAGTCAGCCTGTCCCTTGAAGCTTTGAAAACAGGCATTGACTTCTCCTCTCTGGCTATGAAAGACCTAGATGGTATTTTCTTCCAGTGGAAGGCTGTTTCATCCACATTGAAAATCTGTTGTTTAGTGTGGCTCCCTTCATTAATGATCTTGGCTGGATCTTCTGGATAACTTGCTGTAGCTTCTACGTCAGCACTCACTGCTTCACCTTTTACTCTGAAGTCACAGAGTTGGCTTCTTTCCTTAAACCTCATGAACCAAACTCTGCTAAGCTTCACACTTTTCTTCTGTAGCTTCTTCACCTCTCTTAGACTTCATAGAATTGAAGAGAGTTAGGGCCTTGCTCTGGATTAGGCTTTGGTTTAAGGCAATGTGGTGGTTGGTTTGGTCTTCTATCCAAACCACTCAGACATTCTCCATATCAGCAATAAGGCTGTTTCACTTTCTTACCATTCGTGTGTACACTGGAGTAACACTTTTAATTTCCTTCAAGAATTTTTCCTTTGCATCCATTCACAACTTGGCTAATTGTTTGGTTCAAAGGGCCTAGCTTTTGGCCAAACTGGGCTGTTGACATGCCTTCTTCACTAAGCTTAATCATTTCTAGCTTTTGGTTTTAAATGAGACATGTGTGACTCATCTTTTCACTTGAACACTTAGAGGCCATTGCAGGGCTATTAATTGGCCTAATTTCAGTATTGCTGTGTCTCAGGGAATTAAGGAGGCCCTCAGAGAAGGAGAGAGAGCAGTCAGAACACACACAACAGTTATGGATTTTCACCACCTTAAATGGGCACAGTTTGTGATGCCCCAAAACAATTCCAATAGTAACATCAAATATCACTGATCACAGATCACCATCACAAATACAATAATAATGAAAAAGTTTGAAATATTGCCAGAATTGCCAAAATGTGACTCAGAGACACCAAGTGAGCAAATGCTATTGGAAAAATGGCACCAATAGATTTGCTCAACACAGGGTTGCCACAGACCTTCGATCTGTAAAAAACACACTATCTGTGAAGCATAAAGAAAGCACAGGTATACCTTTATCAGATTTTGTTGGTTCTCAAAGATGAATAGCTTGTGCTTTGAAAAGGTGCACCCATGATTGTGCAGGCAGCTGGGTGGGTCTTTAGTTTCAGAGCAGAGCCGATGCTGGGCTGCAACACAGTCAATGCCCTCAGAAGAGCTATCTTAATAACTGGGACTAATTTAGTTGTTTTCTTTTTGAGAAAAATTTCTAATTTAGCAACATGAAGAAGAAAGTCTCCTTGTCTTTTTTTCCCTTAGCAAACGTTTATTCAATGTCTGCATCCATCTCTGTGTCCATTTTTTTTAAATTAAGGTATAATTTACTTATGGTGAAATTCCCCAGTTTTAGTATACAGTTCTATACTTTTTGACAAATGTATAAATTCAGGTAATCACCACCACAAGTTGATTGATAGAGTTTACATTTCCCTTGAGTAAAATAGGGATTCCTAGGTATACCTGTGTTGTCGAAAAGCCTGTATTTTAGAATATCCTTGAATAAATGCAGAAAGCTTACTCTCTAATCCCTAACAAACACCGATGTAAAAGGTGTTTGATGACAAATCACTCTGTGCCTCGGAGGATCTTCTGTGTTTTCATCAATAGGAAGAGTGATTCATAAATGAGCAAAATCATTATTTGGTCAAATGGCTCAATTCAAAATAATTTTCCAAGTACTTAAAAATAGTTTGTTGGCTTTCCTTCCTAAGAATGATAAACTTTTCCCTTATTTACATACGGTAAGTCCCGTACATATGAATGAGTTCCATTCCAAGCGCGCATTCATAAGTCCAATTTGCTCGTTAAGTCCAGCAAAGTTAGCCTAGGTACACAACTAACACAATCGGCTATATAGTACTGTACTGTGATAGGTTTATAATACTTTTCACACAAATAATACATAAAAAACAGACACAAAAAATAAAGAAAACATTTTTACTCTTACAGTACAGTACATTGAAAAGTACAGTAGTACCTGCTACATCGCCGCTGCTTTTACGCTGGCTTCTGGACAGCCTGGGCTTGAAATAAAGACTGTACTACTGTACTCTATACAGTACTATACAGTACAGTACACAAAAGCACAACCACTTGTAGAGGATGCACACACATGACAATGTACACCAGGCATGTGAACGAACTTACATGACTGGACATGCGAACGCATGTTCGCATCTTTGAATGTTCGCAACTTGCAGGTTCGTATGTAGGGGACTTACTGTATTGATTTGCCTTATAAGCATTCTTCCCCACTGAGAGTGCAGAAGTCCAGCCTGCTGGGTCATCACCTTGCCATCCTCTTAAGGTAAATTTGCCAGGAGCAAATCCTGCTCCGGGTCTTAATCCAGGTTAAGGTGCTCCCTGCTCATTTTATTTTTGTTTTTTTAAAGCAAAATAGTTCTTTATGGGTGCACAGAATACACTGACTTAACGATAATAATTGGAAAAGACACAAATACTGACGTTCAACACCTTGGCGTAAATACAGCCTGCTCCTCCTTAACTAACATGGTCTTTTACTAGCAAAGTTATTATTGTTGTTACTGTTATTATTCAGGGTTCTCAACCTTGGCTGCACATAATAATCATAGAGGAATATTAAAAGTAAATAAACAGGGCTTCCCTGGTGGCGCAGTGGTTGAGAGTCCGCCTTTCGATGCAGGGGACACGGGTTCGTGCCTCGGTCCGGGAAGATCCCACATGCCGCAGAGTGGCTGGGCCCGTGAGCCATGGCCACTGAGCCTGCACGTCCGGAGCCTGTGTTCTGCAACGGGAGAGGCCACAACAGTGAGAGGCTCGCGTACCAAAAAAAAAAAAAAAAAAAAAAGGTAAATAAACAAAACTCTTTCCAGGACCCATCACGGAACAATTGATTTAAAATGTCAGAGACAGGGACTTAGGAGTTAGAATATTTAAAACCCTCTCAGGAAATCTAATGTGCCACCTAGATTGAGGACCACTGGCTGTTCAGAAAACTTCCTGCTTAGCTTTGAAGGTCTTTCCTCGGAAGGGTAGGCAAAGCTGGAGGCAATCTACTGTATGGGGAATGTGTCAGATCAGGGGTTAGAGGATCTATGTTAGTACCAGCTCTGATGCCCACTAGTCAGGTGAACTTGGCCTTTTGGGACATCAGTTTCAGGACCAGAACAAGGGTGAGGCAAGTGAGGTAACTAGGGCACAAAATTTAAGGAGGCACACTCAGGGCTGAGTGTACCTACCCCATCCTGAGAATATGTTTTGCACCTTAAGTTTTGCACCCCCAGTGTTTCCTTCAGATGACGTGGGCCTGACTGCTTACGGTCTTTCCCAGTGCCAACATTTCATGTCCCAAACCTAAAACTTAGGCCAATATAGCACTAGTCAAAGGAAGACTTGTATAATTATCCAGCTGAGTTTGGTCAATAGCCAAGCTGGATAATTCAGACCAAAAATACTCTCCCTTAAAACAAATATCGTATATTAACGCATATATGTGGAATCTGAAAAAATTGATATAGACGATCTTATTTACAAAGCAGAAATAGAGACACAGAATTGGAGAACAAATGTATGGATGCCAAGGGGGAAAGGGGGCTGGGGGGAGGAATTGGGAGATTGATATTGACATATATACCCTACTATGTATAAAATAGATAACTAATGAGAACCTACTGTATAGCACAGGGAACTCTACTCAGTGCTCTGTGGTGACCTAAATAAGAAGGAAATCCAAAAATAGGGGATATACGTATACATATAGCTGATTCACTTTGCTGTACAGTATAAACTAACACAATATTGTAAAGCAACTATACACCAATAAAAATTAAAAAAAAAACCCAAACCAAAAATACTCTCTTTTCCTGCAAAAGGAGGGTGGATTTTCTTTGTTCTGCACTTCAGGAAGGTTAGATGAACAATGCTCAGTCATCTTATACCTTAATTATATCAACAGTCCCTTGCCCACTGGCTCCAGGACTTTGAGTTTTAGCCCAGACCATCCACAGATGGCTAAGCCTTCACCTGCACAGTCCAAAAATTCTCGAAATGTGTGTTGGTTGGGGAGGGGGGTGTTAAGGCTTACAACTAGTGGTGTCCCCTAGGGGGTTGATATTTATTTTATTTTAAATTTCAAAGCACTTGAAAGGAGAGCTTGGGTCCGTGGCATGCAGTGTTGGTTCCCACAGATTGGTGAGAGACAACTGTGAAATTTTCAGGAATTTGGTGAACTGCTTATTAAATACAGCCATTATTGAAAATTAAATTATATACACTTACAATTAAATCAATTATACTTAAAAACAAAGTAACAAAAACTCTAAGTTCTTAACTTCCTAGTTATTCTACTACATTTTATTATTATCATGTTCTTGAAGGTATGACTATTATATCTGTATGTTACAAATACTAAATAATTTTCTGCTACTGTACATCTCTTCCCAACTCTCATGGCATTCAGTGCCATCACACGGTAGCTGGAAATCAGCTTCAGTGGGAGTATTTACACCATGGAGATTGGCAAGGGCGTTTTCACTTGGAGATACAGTTGTTAAACATTTACCATTACAGATAAAGAAGATGTGGTACATATATACAATAGAATACTACTCAGCCATAAAAAAGAATGAAGTAATGTCATTTGCAGCTACACGAATGGGCCTAGAGATGATCATACTAAGTGAAGTAAGTCAGAAAGAGAAGGACAAATACCGTATGATTTCACTCATATGTGGATTCTGAAATATAACACAAATGAACTTATCTACGGAATAGAAACAGATGAACAGACACAGAGCACAGGCTTGTGATTGCCAAGGGGGAGAGGGGTGGGGGAAGGATGGATTTGGAGTTTGGGGTTAGCAGATGCAAACTATTATATACAGAATGGATAAACAACAGGTTCTACTGTATAGCACAGGGGACTGTATTCAATTTCCTATGATAAGCTGCAATGGAAAATAATATTTAGAAAAAGAATTGTATATATATGTATAACTGAATCACTTTGCTGTACAGCAGGAATTAACACAACATTGTAAATCAACTGTACTTCAATTAAAAATTTTTTTTAATTTACCATTACACCACTAACTTGGGTTAATTAAAAAGTTGAAAAATACAGTTCTCGTGAATTAGCCTTGCTCTGTATAGAGCAGCTTCGTGTAGTGGAGAGACCTTTGCATTGACTAGTTCTGCTAATAATTTGAAAACATCATCTCTATCCCTCAAGACCCTCAATCTCTTAAGCAGGCAAAAACATAATACTCACTCCGTTGACCCATAAGATTATTGTGAAAACAAAAATTCATTTTAACTCCAAAAATTGTTCTGTGGTTTCTGATTTGTGGTTTAATAAAAGGGCTTAAAAATGAATATCTTATATAAACACAGGGCATTGTGACAAAGCATTGTGCAGTCTCAAGAGAACAGACAACAGATAAAAAGGCATATTTTGCTATCTCCTTGTCCTCAGTGTCTGGCTGGATGTGAGGAGTGATAGGACAGTGTTCCAGTGCCCATTGATGGAATCTGTGCGCTTTTGGGGGAAAACTTGATACACTGAAGTAGCTTTTAAGGTGGCACATTTTGGTTATGCTGGGATACTTGAGTGAATAACTCATGGCTAAAATTAAGGCTTATTAATAACTCAGAATTTTATGTTAAGATTATTCATTTGTATGCCTTTTTTTTCCATGCACACACACACAATGTGTGAACAAAATGTAAAGGGATTTATTTAGCACTAAATCCTGTGATCTGTTTGTTGGGGCAAAGTGCTAAGTGCACTTCCTTCCTTCCCCAATTCTCACTCTCGATCTGCAGCTGTGAACTGAGTTTGGGGCAGAGAGGGACAATGTCCACTCCTGATTGTTGCCCCCTTGTGGCCATTAGACAGAAGCTTGAGTGGCCTGAACCACCTGCTGTGGACTACAGACACTTGGGGAGGGGTAAAGTCTTGGCAAGAAGTATCTGAATCCTTTTCAATTCCCAAAGCTTTGTCTGTCGAATAAAGAATGACTATCTTTCAAAAAAAAAAAAAAGCATGCCTATTTTTCAAATTCATCTGGACACAATTGTTATGAACCAAACACATCTCATTTCAAAGCCTTACTGAACCTGTAGCGCCTTTGGGTCACGGGGGCCTCCATATGGTTGCATTGGTTGTCCTCTGGCAAAGGGTGCCCAACTGAGGGGGCTCATACAAGGGCTGAAAACCAGTCCCAAATCTCTTTCATGGGTCAACTGTCCTACTTCGGGGCTGAGCCAGCCCTGAGAAGTGGCACCATTTTCTAATTGATCCATCTAGAAAGCCCTCTTTTACCTCAATTTCATAAAAGCATATGAGTATACCAGGGGTATTACATATGTTCTCAATCGACAGATACTAGTCAACAATCACCAGAGTTGTACAGGTGTCCGAGTATTTTTGCCATCAGAAAAAGAGGTCTTTATGTCCAAAAGGGTTAGAAAACCCTGAGTGAGATCTTCAGTCTGTCTGGACCAACATTTCCAGTTTTCCCCCGAGTTGTGTGCATGTGTGTGTGTGCGTGAGTGTGTGTGTGTGTGTGCATGTGGTAAAATCCAGCTAATCTGGTCTCTGTTAGGGGGTGAGCTTTGTAACTTCATCCTTACACACACACATACAGTCATAGGCACACCAAACACATACACATCACACTCCTGCTTTTGAGGCACAGACTACTTCCCTTTTCCTTTGCCCACTGGGTCTACTTCTATCTCTGATTTCCAAAGCCTTCTATGATTTGGCCTTTACTCGTTCATTCCCACTGTTCTGCGTTGGTGCAGCCTCCCTTCTCAACCCGCATGCATTCCTTGTTAACCTGGGAATTGAAAGACATATTTCCTTCCTGCACTGCCTACCCTTTGGGTCTCGGTTCATCAACTCTTCGATATATATGTGCTCTTCTTTCTTTCCTGGTGGAGCTCCATCTCCAGGAAGGTGGTCAGGTTCTCTGCAGCAAGAGCTACATCAGTCATTTCTCTCTTATCTTCCCACACAGCACTCCGTACAGCTCTTTCTTGGCAGTGGGAGCCCAATAAGTCAGTGACCCAACTGAACCGACATCAGAGGAAGGATCAAGGCTGCTCAAAAGAAGGTCTAGTGTCACAGGGAACATTGGATGATGGCCTCCAAGGAGCCCCCTTCCTCTGAAAGGGAAGGAAAGCAGCTGGCTGACCACGTGATGATGCTATGGGCACAGGGCAGCCTGGTACATCAGAGGCCCTCAATAGCTGTTTTGTTGGAAGAATGGCTCAACTGTACTTCTAAGTCAATTTGGACCCAAAGCAGGAAGGGATTGACAGACTGCCCACCACTCCCACAAGACTGATAGACAGTATTTTGAAAGCATTAAGTAAATTCTGAGTGTAACCTTGGTGGCAGAATAGAAATGGATATTAATGATTAGCAATTAAAACCTGCTCAGTCTCTGATTTTTTTTCCAACATTATATCTATTTTTCTATCTGAAAAGAGTATATTTTCCAACTCTTTTTACATTCCTCTGGTGGGAAAAAAAACGCATAAACACCACTTCACTGCTGATTGATCCTTTCCAAGATTTCACCTGTTTTTCTGTTTGAAGAAAGTATGTTTTTCAGCTTCTATTGTTCTCCTCTGATGAAACACTGGAGCACTTTGGTTCTTGAGTTATTTTTTTGCCATGTAATTAAGCTGATTAGTATCCCATATGGAGTGGAAACAATTGGTTTCACGTATACTGGTGTACAGTTAGCCACAGAGCTGTAATTGTTTACATGCTTCTCATTTCCTTGTGGAAATTTTTAGACTTTGTTAGATAAAGATCTGGCAGACTTGAACTCTGAATATTACAGCCTTTGGTTAGCAGACGTGGCTGTATCCTGTTCAGATCTCCAGGATGAAATTGGTATTCTACAGTTCTGTACATAACAAACTTTGAAGATGCATGCCTCCCCAGCATCCCTTTCCTCTTGTCTTGTTCTGGCGGCGCCCTGGTTTTTGCTCGGGGATACTCTGCCCCTGTGCAGGTCTGAGGTTTAGGGAAGCTGATGCAACCTCTCTGGTTGCAGTGTGAGCTTGATTGGTCTATAAGTAATCTTGCCCTCTTGCCACAGAGATTAGTTTAAGAATCCAGATCTTGATAATTAGCACGTGACATTCCTCAGGCCAAGGAGATTGGTTTAGAAGTGGGCATGTGCCCAAATTCTGGCCCATGAGATGAAACAGAAGGTTTGGTAGGAGTCTCTGGTCAGGAGGGCTTCTGATTTTAAGAGTGACGCTACTGGATGAGATGATCCTTCTTCGTATGGACGTTGCTATGGCCAGGCTGCAAGGCCAGGAAATGCTACAATCACCTTGCTGTCAGCCAGGGTCTGTTGCCAATCCACAAAAGAAGAAGGGGACAAGCAAATCATAGAGAGGCAGATCGGGGGGCTTATGGAACCACACCTGATGGCTACCCAGCATCTGGACTTTTTCAGCTACGTGAACCAATAAATCTCCTTTAGTGTATAAGCCAGTTGAAATGGAGTTTTCTTTTACTTGCAGCCAAAAGTATCACTACCAGTACAGACAGTTTTACCAAAGAAATGTGAATCAAAAAATAAGAACTCAGTCTTGTGAAAGATAAACATACATATATGTGTACATTTAGAAAATAAAATGCAGAGCAGTCCTGGGTATAGTATAGATCTCCCTCTTCTATTTTCCAAATGAAGAAATAAGTTCAGAGAGTTTTGACAAAGCTTTAAGTAGCAAAGTCAGAATAAGTGAAAAAACCTTAGATGTCAACAAAAAGCTATACTTGGCCAAATTTCTTTAGAGAAGCCCTATGGGCGACATGGTACCAGGCCTACCTTCACCTAAGTTTAACAGCTAAGCCCAAGGCCTCTTACCCTTTTGCTGTAGTTCTTGTAACCTGTTTGAACAGTAAACAGTTCTGTGAGTCTTCTGGGTTTCTATATAATATTCTGTCTTGATAACCTTGCCACTTTCTTTAAGGGGTTTGGCATTTCTTTGTGAGGAAATGGTGAAGAAGAGAAATCCCCAACTTCCCTGGACATGAGCACAGTGCCGTGATACACATAGTGTAGTCAAATTCTATCTGAACCTCACTCTATCCCCAAGCAATTTTTCAAGATATTTTTCTAAATATAGAGAGTTCTCCTGCCAAGAATTCTGGTGACAGTTGTTGGGCAATAAAATATCAATCTTCTGACTATGAATGAATGAATGAACAGTCTCTCCAATGATACATCAGATTGTATAGATTCACTGGCAGTCTTTTGAAGAATCTGCTGCAGTCTTGCTTTAATAGTGCAAAGTCCTTTATCTTTTGAAAGGACTCTGAACTTTCTGAAGTTTAATAATCAGAATGGAATTTTAAAAAAATGTCCTCAATATTGAACAATGGGTATTATATCATTATTTACCATGTAAGTATTATTGTGGCACATTACAAAGCACTGGTAATATGGCCATAGGAGATTTACACTTGCCTAATTATTTAACCCTGAAGTTTCTTATTAAAACTTGACTCATAATTCCATAAGCATGTAGGATTTCAGAGGAGAAAACACTCATTGAAGCCTAGGATATTTAAAGAGATTTCAGCAGTGAGAGATGAGTTGACCAGGTAGGACTCAGAAAGGAGAAAGCAGAAAGGTGTTCTTATCTGGGGGAATGGTGTGGACAAACATGTGGTGATAGGAATGCATTAAAGCATACTTCAGGGAAAAATGACTCAACCAGTCTGGCTGGAGCAGAAAATAATGGGGAATCCTTTTTAAAAGGTAATGTGTAGAAAATTTTAAAACCCAAACTGAGAACTGTAGATTTTCCTCCTGTAGGAATATGGGAGCCTCATCCTAGACCACGGAGAGATGAGACTGCAGGCTTTTTTAAGAAGGTAAGTCTGGTGGAAGAGCATATGGCACTGTAGGCTGGGGCCCATTTTAGATGAAATGAGAGGTTCGTGTGCACCTGGAACAGCGTGACTGAAGGAATAGTAAAAAGGGTGAAATGGTGTGCCAATGTAGGAGACATTAGGAAGATGAAGATTCAGCTGCTCTGGGGACCAACTGGTTAAGGAAGTCCAGACCGAGAGGGCATTGAAAATGATTCTGAGGGTCACAGCCTCTATGATGGGTGGATGGATGAAACTGCCACTGGAAAAGTCAAGAAATGCAGAAAAAGGAGCCACCTATTAGATGAGAAAAGGAATTTTTTTCCCTGAAAGATTGAGTTTGAGGCAACAGGGCAATAAGGTAGGTACTCCAGGCAGTTAGAAAGGTGCAGTTGGAGGAGAGAGTAGTCAGGGCTGGAAATAAGGATCTGGGAGCTGTTGCCCCCTCAACAGCTCTTCCTCCTTCCTTCTGAATAGAATCCCACCTGTGTTTGGGTTGCGAGGGCCCAGTTGGAGGGGAAAAATCATGATGGTCCTGAGTCCAAATGTGGTACTTCGCTTCCCTTTGATTGGTCCAGGGGTGAGCCATGTGATCCTATTCTAGCCAATGAGATGCACAGGTTTCTGAAAAGGATTTTCTTTCTCCAGGAGGAGAAGGCCTGCTTTGCTTTCATCTCCTTCCTTCCTGCTAGTGACTGTCAGGAGAGAATGGGATTATTGGAGCAGCATCTTGAGGTTTGTGGCTGACACACTGATGGTGACAAAGCAGAAAGATGGTAAGAAATTTGGGCACTGGTGCCCTCGTTGATGTGCTGATCAAAGTCTGGATTTGCCAACCTCCAGACTTCTTGTGACACATACATTTATTAAATGTCTCTGTTATTTAACTCTCTGTTGGTATTTTATTATTTTCACCTGAAGATATTTTAACTGCTATGGATGTAGTTATTAACGCCTGTGAGAATAGATGTGACCTGAGAGGAATGGAGTAAGAAAAAGACAAAGCCTGGAGAGATATACCCATATTTAGGAGGTGGAAGCTTTTCACTAATTAAACCTTACGGTTTCATAAAAATAAGCGACACAGAAAACTTGTTTTAATCATGAAAACACACACACAAACACACACCCCTACAACCTCCCTCCTGCGAGCCACATTTTCCATAGAGCATATGTTTCAAATGAAGAGGTACCTATGGTGGCTACTTCCGATACCAGAAGGATGGCTACTGCAAAAATGAGGGCTACATGCGCCGGGTGGCTACTGCCAGCAGCAGTCTCAGACGGCCTACTGATTGCTCGATTTCAGTCCCCAGTGCCCTAAACCATTCAACGTTTAGGTCCAGCCACACCCGAGTCATTAATGGTCTATTTAGAGTTGCTGCAAAAAAAAAAAAAAAAAAAAAAAAAAAAAAAAGGAGATCTGTTTCAGTGTGGAGTTCCAGGGGGGTGATTATTTCTCTGATGTGCTTTCTATTGCTAAAACAGAGTCCCTCTGAATGAGATTGTTTGCTCAGCGAGCACCTCATTCCTCCTTCTCCCTGGATGAGTTAAAAAGCAGGAGGGGGCTTCCCTGGTGGCGCAGTGGTTGAGAGTCCGCCTGCCGATGCAGGGGACACGGGTTCGTGCCCCGGTCTGGGAGGATCCCACATTGCCGCGGAGCGGCTGGGCCCGTGAGCCATGGCCGCTGAGCCTGCGCGTCCGGAGCCTGTGCTCCGCAGCGGGAGGGGCTGCAGCAGTGAGAGGCCCGCGTACCGCATAAAGAGGAAAAAAGAGAAGAAAAAAAAAAAAAAAAAAAAGCAGGAGGAAGCAGGCCGCGGTCTCTCCCTGTGATGGGTGAGGAGTTTATTCCTGGGGATGGTGGCCACAGGCTGGAGTGAGGGCTGACTCACAGGGTAGCGAGGAAATGGCCTGGATCTTTGACTGAAGTAAGCAGTGTCCGATTCCACCTGCGGGGAGGAAGGAGAGGTTATGACAAAGAATGCCATATCTATTCCACTGAGCAATTAAGGCCATTATTTTTCTTGAAAAAGCATTCTCTTAAAACGTTAAGGATAATTTAGCTCCCATCTTGACAGAACGTACTGATGACTGCTAATGGATACATTTTTTTAATAAGTGAAGAGGCACAAGAAAATTGCCAGATATTAAAGAGCCCCACACATCTTATCTGAGTCTATAATGGCCCTATCAAGTGACCCAAGTGAAAGAAATGTGACTCTTCAGGGGTTAAAGGAGTCTATCTTTCCTTAGTGCAATATAAACTCACTACTAGGAAGAGCAGTAATTCATTGGTCTATCCTAGGAAATGTTTAAAAGGGGGACCATATCTCAAGTTAAATGATGCATTTCCTTTCGGTAGAAAGAAAATGTGAACTAGAACCTCTGTGCACCATGGATTTATGTAAATAGCCTCTTACTGGCAACAGAGCCCAAAGTTCTATTGGGTCTCTGAGCCTTGGAATCTTCAGCCAAGAAGTCAAAGAGCCTGTGTAGGGCTTCTCTGGTGGCGCAGTGGTTGAGAGTCCGCCTGCCGATGCAGGGGACACGGGCTCATGCCCCGGTCCGGGAAGATCTCACATGCCGTGGAGCGGCTGGGCCCGTGAGCCATGGCCGCTGAGCCTGTGCGTCCGGAGCTTGTGCTCTGCAACGGGAGAGGCCGCAACAGTGAGAGGCCCGCATACTGAAAAAAAAAAAAAAAAAAAAAAGAGCCTGTGTAATATGTTGTTAACCTTATTTGTTCTTTTTTTCAATACCTTCCATGGTGTTTTTGTTGGTTGGTTTGGTTTGGTAATTTTAAACTCTATCCTTAGAAATGTTTCTCAAGGTTCAAGTAATTCCTAGTACTCCAACCTTGGGGGACACTTCTTAAAATTTATAAAGAATTCCAACAAATAAGAAAATGACAAACAACCCCAGAGATAAATGGACGAAGAAATGTACCAGGAACTCAAGAAGAAATGGCCAATAATCGTATAAAAAGGTGAATGATTGTATAGTAGTCTCCTGCAACTTGCTGTTGTCAGTACAACAACTAAGCCTCTATGCTTCATCCTTCCTTGGTATTGTGTGTGGCAATGTTTATTTTCACTGTTGGGATGATATTTCACTGGGTGAGTTTTCTGTAATTCCATTCTCCCTACAATACATAGAGCGTGAATCTATATTTATAAAGCTCAAAAACAGCTCAAAGAGATAAAATGGATTGCAAACATTACATATCTGATGGAACTATTAAAAACAAAGTAATGATAAAAACAAATTTTAAGATCTCTCCTTGGAAGAGGGGGAGATTGACATTGGGGGTGGGATAGGAGAATATCAGTTATCTATGGCTGCATAGCATACCACCCCAAAACTTAGTGGCTTAACACAAAAACCATGATTCTCTGGTCAGGACTTCAGGTAGCAGTCAGTCAGCAGGGCTGCCTTGTCTCTGTCCCACTAGAACTAGCTGCCTCTCTCATGCGGCTGCCTTCACTGCAGAGTCAAGATGGTCCCACTCTCAGGCCGGGCACCTCAGGCCTTTTGCACATGGCTTCTTTCTTCATGAGGTGTCTCATCCTCCAGGCCCTCTCTTTCCACATGGCCTTTCCCTCCAGTAGGATGACCTGGAGTTCTTGACAAGGAGAAAGCACCCACGTAATACTTGTGTAATTAAAACTCGATGGCAAGTAAAATCTATTACCTAATGCAGGAGTGCCCTGTGGTTAAATACTTTTTGGAAATACAGCACTTGGCATCCCCTCTTAGAGACTCACAAGGCAAACAGTAAGCTTGCTAAAGGCTCTGGGGGGTCCTGCAAGGAGCAAAAAAGCAAGGCCTTTTTTTGGTAAAAGGAGCTGGTGAGAAAAGGCAGAGGCCTTCATCTTCTCTTTCCTCAGGGAGGTATGGAGGGAGGGCTGGCTTAGAGAAAGCTATTAGAAGGGTTGGGTCTGCCTGATGAGAACATCCTCACCATCCGAGCTCTGCTCTCCCTGCTCCCAGGAGAGTCCCGTGTGACTGCAAGTGGCTCTTTGTGATCACTGAGGCCTGCTGCACACACGTAAGGCCTGTAGGAAGTGGGTCGCTGCAGAGGTCAATGGTGCCTCTCCTGGAATCAGGTCTCCTGTGTCTCTGCCCCTCCGCACTGCCCTGGTCCTGAACTACCTCACCTTCCTGATTCCTGCCCCTCATTTGCTTTAACCCCTGTGGCCTGCTTTGGATCAATTATCCCGACCTGTTTTGTGCACCTTCAGTTTGTCCCCGATGCACAGTGACCATAAGCTCCTTGGACTTTCTTTTTTCTCTTTTTATCCCTTTACTTAATTTGAAAGTTAATCCATACTGGTTTTAACAAATTCAAATAATACCCAAAAGTGATAGTGTCCCCTTGTCTATTCCTATCCCAACTGTCTGTTTCCTTCTAGATGATTTTCTATATTTATATAAACACACATGTGCATATATTTGAACAAAATGGGTATCAATATGTACATATCGTTCTGTAATCTCCCTTTCCATCTAGCATTGTATCATGTAGATCTTTCCAAGTCGGTACACATAGACGAATGCAACGCCTCTTAATAGCTGCAGTTCCAAAGTATGGAAGTGCCTTTATTTATTCAGCTGTTTCCCTCTGATCAACACTGACATTGCTCCTTATTTTCTGCCGTTGGAACCGATATGGCAGTGATCTGCCTCGTACATGAGTCTTTGCACATTCAAGCTCTTGTTCTGAGGACCAAGTTTCCAGAAGTGGTAGTGCTGAATCTTAGGGGCTTGCCTGGCCTCCCCTGTCTCATTGTCCTCTTGATCCTGATGTCCTAGAGCCCCTGAAGTCACCTGCCTGGCTGCTCAGGCCATCCTGGGCTTCACCCATTCCAGGGCCCATCTGCCTGGAACCCTTCTGGAAAGCAGTCCCTTATCTCCTGCTCAATGAAGCTCTGCCTTGGCAGCACAAGTTAGTCACGTTGGTTGATAACTATGCGTCAGTACAGCACCTGCCACATTGTGTTAGCATTATTTTTCTACTTGTCTAATTTCTCCAGTAGATCAGAAATTTCCAAAGGCATCACTGTTACCAAACACAAGTTTGCGTGTGTAAGGCAAAATAAACTGGAACATCAGAGTTTGGAGCAGAGAAACATTCACTACAGGGCCAAGCAAGGAGAATGGGTGGCTTGTCTCAAAAAACAAGAACTCCTTGGAACGTTTTGTTTCAGCAAAGCATTGTTAAGGGCCAAGTGTGGGAGAAGCATCCCAGGGTCTGTGATCAGCTCATGCACAATTCTCTGATTGGATGATGGGGATCAAACCTTAGGCACCAAAAGGTCTGGGGGCTACACGCTCATGATCATCAAGTAGTTAATTTCTTCCATGTGGTGTTGGGTTTTAGCCTCTGAAAAGCTCAGGAAATAGGCATGAGATACTATGATCTGGGCACTTCAGAGAGGAGCTACAACAGAGGCTACGGGGGAGGGGTCTATCCTGGGAAGGCTCCATAAGGTCTTACACCATTATATCACCAGGGCTTAGGGCCCTGATGGGGCTTAGGGCTTAGCACTTGGTGAATGAATGAACGGATGAATGAATGAATTCATTAACAAATTTAATTGAATTCACACTGTGTGCCAAACACTGGCACTGTGTATATACAGCTATGAACAAAGCCGAACTTCCTGCTCTTGAGTGGTGGAGACACAATAAATACATTATAAATAATTGGTCAGGTGGTAGGAAGTGCTGTAAAGAAAAGTATAGCAGACACCTCTCCTCAGTCAGCCATTAGATACTGGCCACCACAGAAAGGGGTATGGTATGATCTTGGGCACAAAACCCAGCAGCTGAGGGGGTGAGGCCTTTGTTCCTGAAGGGGTTTTTCTCAACAAGATAAAGTGGCCTGTTCTGAAGGGAAGCATGACAGGTTGCGGGCTGGCAGTCAGTAGGCCCTGGTTCTAAGCCCTGTTGCTCTGGGGAGAGAAAGTAAGAGGAAAATTGCTGAAAGGATTTCCTGGGTTTGTTTGTTGGCAGAGTCCTTTCCCTTCCCCAGCTCTGCTCAAGGTGCTCACACCTGCAGGCTGGATTTCTCCAGCTCCCCGGCAGCTCTTCCTGACCAGGGCTGGCCAGGAGGAGCCACTAGTCAGACATCATAAGCAGGAGGAAGGGCAAGGCCAGGTATGTCTTTCCTCCTCTGCCTTGCACAGAATCTCCATTAGGAGCCTGGCTCCAACGCCGCCGTTCAGACTGAGGGTGGGTCCAGCCTCCATCAGGGAACATCTTCCCCTGGGCTCTGGCGACACTACTGTGGGAGGCATGAGACGCTCAGGTCCCCTTCAAGGAAGGACCTGCTGCCCGACGGCAGGGGTGAAGCCGGCAGCCCACCTCCAGCCATCAGCTCCTGCAGGGTCAGCCTTGCAATGTCATGCTCTTCCCAACCAGCCCACATCCCCTGACCAAGGGGATGGGTATTAAGTGCCCAGCCATTCTGGCTGAGTGCAGGACATGCTGGTGGGCAACACTCCAGACCTGGCTGAGGTTTTGTTTGGTCTGCATCACAAGGCAGCTTCTTCCTCTGCCATCCTTTTTCTCCTTTCCCTCCCAGGAGCTGACCCCTAATAAACACCATGAACCCCAAACTATGCCTGTCTGCTTCTAGAGAACCCAACCTGGGCACCACTTCTTCCTCTGTCCTGCCTCAAAGGCCAGTGGCTTCCTGTGGCACTAATCTCCCCAGGGCCCTTTTGAACACTCAGATTTTGCATCGTCTGTGTAACCAGTTCACTGCATCATATTCCCATCTGTTTAAATACTTAAACTGGGTTCTGTTTTCCTGCTTAGAAATTGCCTGACAGAATGAGTTTTACATCTAAATTTAAGTTTATATTCTAGCCTCCCCTCCTAAGCAATTGTGTTATAAAAGGGTCCCCTAACTCACACAAAAATATTACGAAATACAGTCCTTTAATGGCCTCAGGGCCACCTGTCAGTTGGAGGCTTGTAACACTGCCTTTTGTTTTGTTTTTTTGGCCCTGTAATCTTAGTTCCCCACCAGGGATTGAACCAGCATCCTCGGCAGTGAAAGTGCAGAGTCCTAACCACTGGACCACCAGGGAATTCCCTGCCCTTTGAAAGAAGGGACATGGCCAGCCATGGAGGTGCCCCTTAAGCAGGTAGAACCAGCTAGCAGCTGATGAGTCAGAGTTCCCCACGGTTCCCAGACCGGCGGCCAGCGCTGCTTCTCACCTTCCCCTGCTCTCTGCTGTAACCTGTGACTCCAGCTGACATACTGGGCACCAGCACTTCCGGAGCTGCGCTCCCGCTTCTTTGCACTGACCTCCCCCCTCCCCTCCCCCTTTGCCACTGGCTCTGAGCCTAGCCGGTCTCTGGTCTGCACCTCCCCCGTCTCTCCCCTGAGGGCAGGGCTGGGACTGGGGTGATGACAGCAGCCCAGGGTACACATGTCATGGGGACTCCCTTGGAGGGCTGGCTGTGCACGGCCCGGGGGGAAGCTCTTTTTGGAAGAGTAAGATGGGAAGCTGGCCAGAGGCCAGGAGTGGCGCAGGAACCCCTGTGTCAGCCAGGGCACAAGCAGGAGACAGAAATCAAAGCAGCTTGTTTTTATAACAGAGAGGATGCAAGAGCAAGACTTGTTAACGAGGTAACTGCAGAGGCCAAGCAGAAGTCTAAAGTATCACGGAGGCAGCATCTGGGAAGCAGCGGCCCCCCCAAGCTGGGGGGACGCAAGATAAAGGGAGAGACTGAAATTACGCAAACTTAGAAACTCGGAGGAGGGATCTGGTGGCTGGGACTCCAATCTCCGAGGAGTAGGTGCTGCTCAGCGGGTGATGGTGCCTCCGAGGGGCCCCAGGAAGCTGGCTCTGCGAGTGTCGAGGAAACTGCAGACTGGATTCAGCTGCTGCCACGGGGACTGGCGCAGATGGGGCGAGCCAGTGAGGCTGGGTTGGTGCGAGCAGGAACCGGGAGGAAGCGGAGGGAGCAGCCCCGCCACCTCCAGCCCTGCAGCGCGCTCTACCGCCCCCTGTCGGCAGACCCCGGCAGCGCGCGGCTGATAAAGCCGGGTTTGGCCCGCGGAGCCCCAGCCCCAGTATCTCACTGCTGAGCACAGAAGGGAAGGCTTGGAGCCAAGAGACTGAGAGCGTTGAATAACGGGGCATCCTTTCCTAAAGAGTCCACATCCGAGGAGCCTCAGACAGGAGTGGCCTGGGACCTGGCCAAGAACACAAATCAAAGGGAGAGGCAAGCGCAGTTCCGGGCCCTGGCGGGTGATGGGATATTGAGTTTGCAAACAGGAATCAGAGTTATGATAGCAGCATTTCAGGAATGTTTAGCGACAGGTAGGAGCATTTCTAGAGCTCCTGAGAACTTGGCAATGTTGATGAAGTAAAGCACCAGCCTCCATGTCTTTCTTCCTTCCCAGCCCCCAGCCGCGCATCACCACCCACACTAGCGTCCTCATCAGCTGCTGGGTCTGCACTGTCAGATACAACCGTTAGACTTTTCACCACTCTCTCAGTGACATACCACAGAAGTGCAGTCCTCAGGAAGTGACCGTCTTCTTTTATCTGTTGCTGCATACAAATTACCCCAAAGTCGAGCAGTGTAAAACAACTAACATTTAATATTAATGAATTATTATTAGTAGTAAAGATGATCTCAGTTTCTGTGGGTCAGGATGCCTTTGGTTTGGAGCTTCTCACAAGATTGCATGAAGGTTCCACGAGGGCTGCCTGCATCTCAAGGCTCAACTGGGGGTGGATCCTCTTCCAAGCTCACTCCCTGGCTGTTGGCAAGTCTCAGGTTCTCACTGGCTGTTGGTCAGAGGCCTCGCTGGGGTCCAGGCATGTAGGCGTCTCCACAGGGCAGCTTATGACACGGCAGCTGGCTTTTCCCAGAGTGAGAGAGAGTGAGGGACTGCAAGAAGGCACAGGCATTTTACACCAGTTTCAGAAGTGCCATCCCATCACTTTTGTTGTATTCTATCTGTTAGAAGCAAGTCACTAGGCCCACTGTACCCTGGAGGGGGCAGATTACAAAAGGGATGAATGCTGGGAAGTGGAGGGTCATTGGGAGCCATTTCCAACGCGGCCTTCTCACCATGACTCAGCCCATAGCTGCGCTGAATTTCTCAGAGCAGGAGAGCTCCATCCTGCATGAGTAACAAACTCCAAAGGCTCAATTCAACACATGTTGAATCTCCTGTTGCAATCAAATTACACTTTATAACAAAGTTAATTTAAGGCATATATAATGATACACATAAGTATTATGACACCATATGGTAATTAGGCATCCATGGTAGAAGGCTCACCAAAATGACTATAATAAGAGTTATTGTGACATAATCCAACTCATTTAATTTTCTCGTTAGTTTAGGTCGCCAGTACCTATTGTCAGCTTCTGTGTTGATAAGTTTTCCCCAATACCACCTACAACCTACCACCGCACATGCAAACTCTGACACTCACATAAATGCAATTACAACAATCCTGGATCTCACCCTGCAATAGTTGGGTGCTTTGTCTCTGCCTCCTATCCCCCGTGTTTTCCATTTCTTCCTGTTCCCCAGATGAAAGTACCTGAGCGGCCGCAGGCTTGGGTGGCAACCCTTGGATCTGGAGGCTGCTAGCTGGATTTCTCCAAGGATGTGCCAACAAAGTAGGGGGCCTGGTGCGAAGAGTTTACACTCTCCAGCACTTCAGAGGGGGCTGCTTGAATTATTAAAGCAGTTGTCCCTATATCTCCCCTCCTCTGTTGTATATTGCTTGGGGTAATTTTAGCAGGAAATAAAGTCTTTAAACTTTGGACAGCCACAAAGAAGTAAACATGCAAATGGAAGCAAGAGAATATATCAGTATTGAATGAGCTCCAGTTATTTGGGACCTGTTTTCAGATCCTCTCTTGCATCACTGGGGAAGAATGAGAGGAAGAAGGAGGGCCAGAGAGGAGGAGAGGGGAAAGAAAACACCAGGGACAGGGGTGGGCTGGGACATCAGGTAGAGGAACTGGTGAGCTGGAGACATACAAGGAAGATTAAATGCAGGACAGCCAGTTACGTTAAAATTTCAGTTAGACAATGAAAAAAATTTTTAGTATAAGTATATCCCATGCAACACTTGGGATATACTTATACTAAAGTAATCTTTTTGTCTGAAATTTAAATTTAACTGAGAATTCTGTATTTTAATTTGCTAAATCTGGCAACCCTACTGTAAAATCAACCTCTCTCACTTCCTTTTCATCCCAGAACTTGTCTTCAGCCTTGAGGGTCATGTCACTGTGGGCCCAAAGTGGCTTTTTGCCCTTTCTGATGGCTACGATCCTGGCATTAATCCTGCCCTCTCTGGCTGCTCTTTGCCCCTTCCCCTCAGACCCCAAGCCCCAGGCAACTGAAGGGGCAGCACATGACAGGGATGCGGCACACTCATCTGAGGTCCCCCTGCCCCGCTCTCCACAATGTCTCTGTAGCACTTGCCCCCATCCTGGCCTCCTGAAGCACCGTGCCTCCAAGTCTCCAGGCCCCCATGATGCGAGTGTGTGTAAATCCAGCATGACAGACAGATGTGTAGACTACAGGGGACTCTGAGTATGGGTTCAAATGTGGGCAAAACATTTCTTGCTGAGCAGTTCATGTTAAAAGGAACTTAGTTTGCCCCTTGGTGAGCAGCCTGGGCGGGTAACTGGAAATCTACCACTGCAGCGCTTCTTCCAAAATCGCCCTTTCAGGTTTTACAGCATCACGGATCCTATTTTAGTGGCCAAGTTTTTAAATTAACAAAGCAGATGAAACCACAAGAAGTATTCGAGTTTTCACTGTGGAAGGGGAAAGCAAAATTTGGGTCTCCAAGGCTTCTAATAATCCAGAAAAAACCCAGCTTCTGTTAAATGCTAATCTCCTCCTCTAACTGGCTGTCTGTCCTTCCATCTAATTGCAGGATTGGGTGCAAGTGCTGCCTGCTCCTGGGAGGAAGCTGCCTTCCTTGCCCGTTGTCCAAACAATGGAATTTCCTGGATTCCTTGCTGCAGTTCTTCAAAGTTCATGGACATATGCTGACTTTTTAAAAGCTCGCTGTTACTAGGGGCAAAAAAGAAGCATAAGAGAAAAATGCTTACCTTCAGACTCTCCAAGGTAGTCAAAAAATTCTTCCCAAAGAAATGACCAATAGCGACAAAACTGCTCACCTGTTCGTCGTGAATCTGGATCCTGGCTGTCACACAGCAGGTTACTAGGTCCTGGGTGGGATGCGGAGACGGGAGGATAGAAGGAACAGGAGAGGGTCTAATCATCAAAACTGGGGTCCAGTGGTGTACCAAATGGGTCCTACTGCCAGGCTAACCTCACCCCCTTCCTCGTTCCCCCTCTATCCTCCTCCCCCCGCCAGCGGCTTCTTGTTCTCTGACTGTTCAAGATGTTTCTCCCCTCTGCGCCTGTACCCTTGCTGTCTTTTCTGCCCACCCACACCCATTCCATTCCTCTGTCCATTAACATTCAACATGGAGAATGCCACCTTCAGGCAGCCCCCCACCGTGACCCTCTCAGATTGTATTCATGCAGTGATGGAGCTGGGCAGAGGAACACACTGGGAGGACACCTAATACAATCTGAGAGGGTCAGGGTGAGTGGGCAGCAAGGAAGGTGAGGACGTTATGTTTAAGCTGACACCCAATGACAAATGTAGCAGAATAAAGAGTAACATCAAGAAGACGAAATCGGGGACTTCACTGGTGGCACAGTGGTTAAGAATCCGCCTGCCAATGCAGGGGACATGAGTTCGATCCCTGGTCCGGGAAGATCCCACATGCCATGGAGCAACTAAGCCCGTGCGCCACAACTACTGAAACCCACGCACCTAGAGCCCGTGCTCCAGAACAAGAGAAGCCACGGTGATGAGAAGCCTGTGCACCACAACAAAGAGTAGCCCCCGCTCGCCACAACTAGAGAAAAGCCTGCATGAAACAACAAAGACCCAACACAGCCAAAAATAAATAAAGAAATTAATTAATTAATTTTTAAAAAAAAGACAAAATCAGGGACTTCCCTGGTGGTCCAGTGGTTAATACCCTGAGCTCCCAATACAGGGGGTCCAGGTTCGATCCCTGGCTGGGGAACTAGATTCCACATGGTACAACTAAGAGCCAGCACAGACAAATATTAAAAAAAAAAGATGAAACCATGCAAAGGGCCCCTGAGGCATGAACAAATGCAGCACTTGTATTGTCCTTGTGTGTTTGTCATCCGTCTCCTCCACCGAGCCGCAGTCTCCATGACAGGAAGGACCACGTCTATTTTATTTGCCAACATATGCCCAGTGCCCAGCATAGTGCCTGCCTGGCACATAGTATGTGCTCAGTATACAT
This sequence comes from Orcinus orca, assembly GCF_937001465.1. Classification (NCBI taxonomy): domain Eukaryota; kingdom Metazoa; phylum Chordata; class Mammalia; order Artiodactyla; family Delphinidae; genus Orcinus; species Orcinus orca. The sequence goes on along the minus strand of NC_064563.1, from coordinate 12,363,790 downwards.
TATTGAATATTGAGTGAACCGCTGCCCACCATTCTTCCTGCCTAAGACCAGGACCGTTCCTGCAGGTCTGGGTCATGGGGCCCCAGCTTGGGAGAACAGAGCAAGGCAGAAGCTGCTTTCCTTGTAGTGTCTGGCAGTGAGAGAGGGCCAGAGACTCAGGGCCCAGGTGAGTGAGCCCCATCTCAGCCACAGCTTTCAAGGCTTCAAGTTCGGGCTGTTTATTTTCTGTGCTTATGGGAATCTGAGAACAGTCTTGACTGAATTCCTTCTTATCTCTCAGCTGCATGGTAATTTCTGGGGAAAAGGAAGCTTGGAATTAAGAGTTCAAATCCCCCGAAAGCCATATGCCAAGCCACATAGGAGGAAAAATCCCCAGCTGCCTTCTTTAGTATAAGGATGATAGCAGCTAACTGGCATGCTGATCTGGGCCAGCCAAGCCTTTAACTCAATCAAAACAACAACAACCACAGCAGCTATAAAATTCCTGCTGTGCCTGTTGGTTCTAGGGACCCATCTCCTACCAGCTGCTTTGCATCTTTTTACTTGTTTGTTTGTTAGTGCCTAGGATATTTAAGTTCTTTGAAGGCTCTGGGCCTATTTCACTCTATATCAAATATCTTAAATTCTAACCAAATCTTACATTAGGTATAATGCATTTTGCTCTTGCTCTAAAACATTTGAAAGGGTTTTTGTTTCAGCTAGCTAATGCTGCATAACAAATCACCTCAAAACTTAGTGGCTTAAAACAACAGTATATTATCTTTCATGGGGTGGTTCTTCTGCTCCAAGTAGGATTAGCTGGGACAGTGGGTAACTATAATCAGCTGAAGCACTGACCAGGAGCTCAGCTGAAATTGAAATGTCTGGGATGCCTGGGCATCTGGAATCAGTTGGTGCTTGACTGGGAGCTCAGGTGGGGCTGTAACCTGGGGCACTTGGTTCTTCTCCATGTGGGCCTTTCTAGGTGACCACTTGGACTGTCCCATGGCATGGTGGCTAACTTCTAAGTAGGACTGTGCCAAGAGGAAGCCTTCCAAAAGGAAGGCAGTAGAAGCTGCCAGATCAATTCAGGTCCAGTTTTGGAATTGGTATAGCATTGTTTTGTCTATATTTTATCAGTCAAAGCAGTGACAGGCCTGGCCCACAGTTAATGTGGGAGGGGACACACAAGGGTATAAGCACTGGGAGATGTGAACATCTGGGTCATCAAAATGATCATCTAAGTTTTTAAATAATTATTACTGTGGTTCCTCAAAAAATTAAACACAGGAGTACCAGCAATTCCACTTCTGCATGTATACCCAAGAGGTTTGAAAGCCAGGATTTGAATAGATATTTGTATATCCATAGGTACAGCAGCGTTATTCACAATAGCTAAAAGGTGGAAACAACCCAGATGTCCATCGATGGATGAGATAAACAAAATGTGGTCCATCCATACGATGGAATATATTATTCAGTCTAAAAAAGGAAGGAAATTCTGATCCATGCTATAACATGGATGAACCTGAAGACATTATCCTTAGTGAAATAAGCCAGTCACAAATGGACAAATATTGTATGATTCCACTTATATGAGGTGCCTAGGGAAGCCAAATTCATAGAGACAGTATATAGGATAGTGCTTGCCAGAGGCTGGGGAGAGGAGGGGACGGGAGTGATTGTTTAATGGGTACCAAGTTTCAGTTTGAGAAGATGAAAAGATTCTGCAGATGGGTAGTGATGATGGTTGTACAATAACGTAAATGTACTTAATGCTAGTGAACTGTGTTTTTGAAAATGGTTAAATGTTAAATTTCATGTTATGTATGTTTTATCATAATAAAAACGTTATTCTTTTAAACATCTTTACTGGAGTATAATTGCTTTACAATGTTGTGTTAGTTTCTCCTGTATAACAAAGTGAATCACTGTACGTATACATATATCCCCATATCCCCTCCATGTTGCATCTCCCTCCCACCCTCCCTATCCCACTCCTCTAGGTGGACACAAAGCACCGAGCTGATCTCCCTGTGCTATGCAGCTGCTTCTCACTAGCTATTTTACATTTGGTAGTGTATATATGTCCATGCCATTCTCTCACTTTGTCCCAACTTACACTTCCCCCTCCCTGTGTCCTCAAGTCCATTCTCTATGTCTGCATCTGTATTCCTGTCCTGCCCCTAGGTTCTTCAGAACTTTTTTTTTTTTAGATTCCATATATATGTGTTAGCATACAGTATTTGTTTTACACTTTCTGACTTACTTCACTCTGTATGACAGTCTCTAGGTCCACCCACCTCACTACAAATAATTCAGTTTTATTTCTTTTTATGGCTGAGTAGTATTCCATTGTACATATGTGCCACATCTTCTTTATCCATTCATCTGTCGATGGACACTTAGGTTGCTTCCATGTCCTGCTATTGTAAATAGAGCTGCAATGAACATTGTGGTACATGTCTCTTTTTGAATTATGGTTTTCTCAGGGTACATGCCCAACAGTGGGATTGCTGGGTCATATGTTACTTCTATTTTTAATTTTTTAAGGAACCTCCATACTGTTCTCCATAGTGGCTGTATCCATTTACATTCCCACCAACAGTGCAAGAGGGTTCCCTTTTCTCCACACCCTCTCCAGCATTTGTCATTTGTAGATTTTCTGATGATGCCCATTCTAACTGGTGTGAGGTGATACCTCATTGTAGTTTTGATTTGCATTTCTCTAATAATTAGTGATGTTGAGCAGCTTTTCATGTGCTTCTTGGCCATCTGTATGTCTTCTTTGGAGAAATGTCTATTTAGGCCTTCTTCCCATTTTTGGATTAGGTTGTTAATTTTTTTAATATTGAGCTGCACGGGCTGTTTATATATTTTGGAGATTAATCCTTTGTCCGTTGATTCATTTGCAACTATTTTCTCCCATTCTGAGGGTTGTCTTTTCGTCTTGTTTATGGTTTCCTTTGCTGTGCAAAAGGTTTTAAGTTTCATTAGGTCCCATTTGTTTATTTTTGTTTTTATTTCTATTTCTCTAGAGATGGGTCAAAAAGGATCTTGCTGTGATTTATGTCATAGAATGTTCTGCTTATGTTTTCCTCTAAGACTTTTACAGTGTCTGGCCTTACATTTAGGTTTTTAATCCATTTTGAGTTTATTTTTTTGTATGGTGTTAGAGAGTGTTCTAATTTCATTCTTTTACATGTACCTGTCCGGTTTCCCCAGCCTCACTTACTGAAGAGAATGCTTTTTCTCCATTTTATATTGTGGCCTCCTTTATCAAAGATAAGGTGACCATACGTGTGTGGGTTTATCTCTGGGCTTTCTATCCTGTTCCATTGATCTATATTTCTTTTTTTGTGCCAGTACCATACTATCTTGATTACTGTAGCTTTGTAGTATAGTCTGAAGTCAGAGAGCTTGATTCCTCCACCTGCATTTTTCTTTCTCAAGATTGCTTTGGCAATCTTCGGGTCTTTTGTGTTTCCATACAAATTGTGAAATTTTTTGTTCTAGTTCTGTGGAAAATGCCATTGGTAGTTTGATAGGGATTGCATTGAATCTGTAGATTGCTTTGGGTAGTAGAGTCGTTTTCACAATGTTGATTCTTCCAATCCCAGAACGTGGTATATCTCTCCATCTGTTTGTATCATCTTTAATTTCTTTCATCAGTGTCTTATAGTTTTCTGTGTACAGGTCTTTTGTCTCCTTACGTAGGTTTATTCCTAGGTATTTTATTCTTTTTGTTGCAATGGTAAATGAGAGTGTTTCCTTAATTTCTCTTTCAGATTTTTCATCATTAGTGTATACGAATGCAAGAGACTTCTGTGCATTAATTTTGTATCCTGCTACTTTACCAGATTTATTGATTACTCCTAGTAGTTTTCTGGTAACATCTTTAGGATTCTCTATGTATAATATCATGTCATCTGCAAACAGTGAAAGTTTTACTTCTTCTTTTCTGATTTGGATTCCTTTTATTTCTTTTACTTCTCTGATTGCTGTAGCTAAAACTTCCAAAACTATGTTGAATAATAATGGTGAGAGTGGGCAACCTTGTCTTCTTCTTGATCTTAGTGGAAATGGTTTCAGTGTTTCACCATTGAGAATGATGTTGGCTGTGGGTTTGTCATATATGGCCTTTATTACGTTGAGGTAAGTTCCCTCTATGCTTACTTTCTGGATGGTTTTTATCATAAATGGGTGTTGAATTTTGTCGAAAGTTTTTCTGCATCTATTGAGATTATCATATGGTTTTTATCCTTCAATTTGTTAATATGGTGTATGACATTGATTAATTTGAGTATTGATTGATTTGAAGAATCCTTGCATTCCTGGGATAAACCCCACTTGATCATGGTGTATGATCCTTTTAATGTGCTGTTGGATTCTCTTTGCTAGTATCTTGTTGAGGATTTTTGCATCTATTTTCATCAGTGATATTGGCCTGTAGTTTTTTTTGTGTGTGACATCTTTGTCTGGTTTTGGGATCAGGGTGATGGTGGCCTCATAGAATGAGTTTGGGAGTGTTCCTCCCTCTGCTATATTTTGGAAGTGTTTGAGAAGGATAGATGTTAGCTCTTCTCTAAATGTTTAATAGAATTCGCCTGTGAAGCCATCTGGTCCTGGGCTTTTGTTTTTTGGAAAATTTTTAATCACAGTTTCAATTTCAGTGATTGTGATTGGTCTGTTTATATTTTCTATTTCTTCCTGGTTCAGTCTCGGAACGTTGTGCTTTTCTAAGAATTTGTCCATTTCTTCCAGGTTGTCCATTTTATTGGCATAGAGTTGCTTGTAGTAACCTCTCATGATCCTTTATATTTCTGCAGTGTCAATTGTTACTTCTCCTTTTTCATTTCTAATTCTATTGATTTGAGTCTTCTCCCCCTTTTTCTTTTTTTTGATGAGTCTGGCTACTGGCTTATCAATTTTGTTTATCTTCTTTCTCAAAGACCCAGCTTTTAGTTTTATTGATCTTTGCTATCGTTTCCTTTATTTCTTTTTCATTGATTTCTGATCTGATATTTAGGATTTCTTTCCTTCTGCTAACTTTGGGGGATTTTTGTTCTTCTTTCTCTAATTGCTTTAGGTGTAAGTTTAGGTTGTTTATTTGATATTTTTCTTGTTTCTTCAGGTAAGATTGTATTGCTATAAACTTCCCTCTTAGAACTGCTTTTGCTGCATCCCATAGGTTTTGGGTTGTTGTCTTTTCATTGTCACTTGTCTCTAGGTATTTTTAAATTTCCTCTTTGATTTCTTCAATGATCTCTTGGTTATTTAGTAGTGTATTGTTTACCCTCCATGTGTTTGTATTTTTTACAGATTTTTTCCTGGAATTGATATCTAGTCTCATAATGTTGTGGTCAAAAAGACACTTGATACAATTTCAGTTTACTTAAATTTACCAAGCTTGAAATGTGACCCAAGATATGCTCTATCCTGGAGAATATTCCATGAGCACTTGAGAAGAAAGTGTATTCTGTTGTTTTTGGATGGAATGTCCTATAAATATCAATTAAGTCCATCATGTTTAATATATCATTTAAAGCTTGTGTTTCCTTATTTCTTTTCATTTTGGATTATCTGTCCATTAGTGAAAGTGGGGTGTTTAAGTCTGCTACTATTATTGTGTTACTGTCGATTTCTCCTTTTATGGCTATTAGCATTTGCCTTGTGTATTGAGGTGCTCCTATGTTGGGTGCATAAATATTTACAATTGTTATATCTTCTTCTTGGATCGATCCCTTCATCATTATGTAGTGTCCTTCTTTGTCTCTTGAATAGTCTTTATTTTAAAGTCTATTTTGTCTGATATGAGAATTGCTCCTCCAGCTTTCTTTTCATTTCCATTTGCATGGAATATCTTTTTCTATCCCCTCGCTTTCAGTCTGTATGTGTCCCTAGGTCTGAAGTAGGTCTTTTGTAGACAGTATATATACAGCTCCTGTTTTTGTATCCATTCAACCAGTCTATGTCTTTTGGTTGGAGCAGTTAATCCATTTCCATTTAAGGTAATTGTTGATATGTATGTTCTTATTACCATTTTCTTAATTGTTTTGGGTTTGTTTTTGTAGGTTTTTTCCTTCTCCTATGTTTCTTGCCTAGAGAAGTTCCTTTAGCATTTGTTGTAAAGCCGGTTTGGTGGTGCTGAATTCTCTCAGCTTTTGCTTGTCTGTAAAGGTTTTACTTTCTTAGTTGAATCTGAATGAGATCCTTGCTGGGTAGAGTAATCTTGGTTGTATGTTTTTTCCTTTCATCACTTTAAATATGTCTGGCCACACCCTTCTGGCTTGCAGAGTTTCTGCTGAAACATCAGCTGTTAACCTTATTGGGATTCCCTTGTATGTTATTTGTTGCTTTTGCCTTGTTGCTTTTAATATTTTTTCTTTGTACTTAATTTTCGATAGTTTGATTAATATGTGTCTTGGCATGTTTCTCCTTGGATTTATCCTGTATGGGACTCTCTGTGCGTCATGGACTTGATTGACTAGTTCCTTTCCCATATTAGGGAAGTTTTCAACTATAATCTCTTCAAATATTTTCTCAGTCCCCTTCTTTTTCTCTTCTTCTTCTAGCACCCCTATAATTTGAATGTTGATGTGTTTAATGGCATCCCAAAGCTCTCTGAGACTGTCCTCAATTCTTTTCATTCTTTTTTCTTTATTCTGCTATGCAATAGTTATTTCCACTATTTTATCTTCCAGGTCACTTATCCGTTCTTCTGCCTCAGTTATTCCACTATTGATTCCTTCTAGAGAATTTTTAATTTCCTTTATTGTGTTGTTCATCGTTGTTTGTTTGCTCTTTAGTTCTTCTAGGTCCTTGTTAAATGTTTCTTGTATTTTCTCCATTCTATTTCCAAGATTTTGGATCATCTTTACTATCATTACCCTGAATTCTTTTTCAGGTAGACTGCCTATTTCCTCTTCATTTGTTTGGTCTGGTGGGGTTTTACCTTGCTCCTTCATCTGCTGTGTGTTTCTCTATGTTCTCATTTTGCTTAACTTACTGTGTTTGGGGTCTCCTTTTTGCAGGCTGCAGGTTCATAGTTTCCATTGTTTTTGTTGTCTGTCCCCAGTGGCTAAGGTTTGTTCAGTGAGTTGTGCAGGCTTCCTGGTGGAGGGGACTGGTACCTGTGTTCTGGTGGATGAGGCTGGATCTTGTCTTTTTGGTGGGCAGGACTGCATCTGGTGGTGTGTTTTGGGGTGTCTGTGAACTTATTATGATTTTAGGCAGCCTCTCTGCTAATGGGTGGGGTTGTGTTCCTGCCTTGCTAGTTGTTTGGCCTGGGGTGTCCAGCACTGGAGCTTCATGGTCATTGAGTGGAGCTGGGTCTTAGTGTCAAGACGGAGATCCCGGGAGAGCTCTCACCGATTGATATTACGTGGGGCCGGGAGGTCTCTGGTGGATGAATGTCCTGAACTCATCTCTCCCACCTCAGAGACTCAGGCCTGACACCCGGCCAGAGCACAAAGACCCTGTCAGCCACACGGCTCCCAAGTCTACAGTTGCTCCCAAAGTCCACTGTCTAATTTTGGGATGATTCGCTGTCTATTCAGGTATTCCCCAGATACAGGGTACATCAAGTTGATTGTGGAGATTTAATCCACTGCTCCTGAGGCTGCCTGGAGAGATTTCCCTTTCTCTTCTTTGTTTGCACAGCTCCTGGGGTTCAGCTTTGGATTTGGCCCTGCCTTTGCATGTAAGTCACCCTCTTTTGTCTGTTCTTCACACAGACAGGAGGGAGTTAAAGGAGTGGCTGATTAGGGGACTCTGGCTCACTCTGGCTGGGGGGAGGGAGCGGTATGGAACGCAGGATGAGCCTGTGGCGGCAGAGGTTGGCGTGATGTTGCAACAGCCTGAGCTGCACCATGTGTTCTCCCAGGGAAGTGTCCCTGCATCACGGGACCCTGGCAGTAGTGGGCTGCACAGACTCCCAGGAGGAGAGCTGTGGATAGTGACCTGTGCTTGCACACAGGTTTCTTGTTGGCTGCAGCAGCAGCCTTAGTGAAAAACATTATTTTGAGTTTTGTAAAAATAAAATATTCATCTATATTTTTGGTATCTATTATATTTATAACTATGTAAGAATTGAATTGACCTCCAGTTAACTATTTCTTTGCTGTTCAAAGTGTGGTCCATGGACTGGAAGCATCAGCATCACTTGGGTGCTTGTGAGAAATGCAGAATCTCAGGCTCTGCTCCAGATCGACAGAATCAGAATCTGTATGCAAACAAGATCCTCAGGTGTTTTGTATCCTCATTAATGTTTGAGAAGCACTGAATTACTTGACATATGTTTTGTAGATATTCAATTAAACATTTATTGATTTTGATTATATAATTTTCTGTTTTGCATTTTGGAGTCATTACATGTTTTTATAAGCTCTCAAAAATTTTCATAGGATTTTAAGACATTCCCAGGTCCTAGCCACCATGCCTAGAGGGCCTAGGGGATGAATTCGGTAAGTCCTGCACATAGTCACATCCCGTTTGGCTCCAGTCTCTGGTTTCCCTCCACAGTTAACAATTCTTCAGGTCATCTACCTGGTTCTCATATGAGATCTGGCTATGATGATACCCATGGCTCTCAGGGCCACTGTCCATGGCCGAGGGACCCCAGTTCTCAAGGCAGGATTCAGGGATACCACATCCCAGGCCTGGTTTGGCTCACCAGGGAGACAAAATCAACCTTGTCTTTTCCAATTATTACTCCTACTGAAGAAGTAACATAGCCCCATTTTTTTTTCTATTGACTAAAGTACAATATATATGTAGAAAAGTACACATACCAATTTACAGCTCAATACATTTTCATGCACTAAACATTCTCCCTAAACCAACCCACAGATCAAGGAATAGAACATTACCAACACCCAGGAAACCCTTCTAGTCACTGCTGTTCCTTCTCCTCCAAAGTTAACCACTGCTTGGACTAATAACATAGGTTAGTTTTTAAATGATTTTTATTCTTTATATAAACAGAATGATACAGCATATTCTCTTTTGTCTACCTTCTCTCACTCAACTTTACCTTTCTGAGATTCATCCATGTTGTTGTGTGTAATTGTAGTTTGTGTTCTCACTGCTACATAGTGTTCCACTGTGTGAATTCAGTACAATTTAAAAAATCATGATATCATTGATGGGTATTTGGTCAGTTTCCAGTTTGCAGCTAGGCACATCTTAGTGCTTTTCGGGAGGGAAACATACATACACCACGCTTCTGTGGGAATTATCTGGGAGTGGAATTGCTGGATCATAGGGTATATCTTTGTTTAGCTCTAGTGATACTGCCAAACAGTTTCCCAAACTCTTAACCCTATTCTTCATCTAAAAATGAATTGTCCTGCCCCCATTCTATCCCTTCTTAGAGTTGTGACAAATTTCAAACATGACATTCTTTCTCAACTGCAAGACATAAATTTCTACCAAAACATTGGTGCTAATATTTCAAAATAAATAAATGCATCCATGAAATCCTCAGCAGTGGTAGAGGGAAAATGCAAAGAATCCAGATGACAGCTATAACGCCAAGATGTGAAGACGGTTTTCTTTGTTGCCGAGAGGGTTGGGAGCCTTTTTGCAAAAGCTGCTGCCAATCACGCTTGCTGATCTTTGCAGGGCTAATTAACAGCACTCGGGCAAGCAAGGGGGACGGGAGGGCGCCTGCATGGTGATGTGAATTGAGCCATCCCAGGGCTTATGGCTAATTATAAACACAAAGAGCACTTAAAGGCTGTGATTTGAAGAAAAAAAAAAAAATCCCTGAACAAAACCAAGAAAACCTCTTTGGAATTCTAATGCCAGCATGCTTGTGATTGCCTGGCTTGAGGGCAAGGGTGCCGGGAAAATCTACCGTGGACTAAATCACACAGCACCCCATGTCACGCAGCCACACTCCCAAACATGCCCAGGGGAAGGGCTTCCTTTGTGCCATGCAGGAGTTGGGGGAAGTGTGTCAATTCCATTTCCAGGGCGTCCAGGCCTTAGCATGATAAACCTGTTTACATCAAGCATGGAAAAGCAGACTGGGATAATCCAGGGCCCTGCAGGGGTAGGTGCGGTGGGGTTATCTGTGCAAGCTTTGATCCCCATTAGCTACAAACCACAAATAATCCATAAAGTATGCAAATCAGATTCCAATGAATAGCACTTATTAGCATTTCCTGGAACTGACCAAGGAGAAGCTGTGAATGTTTGCCAAGGAGGAAAGCAATTCTTGTGCACCTCATTGCAAAAGCTTGTCTGATCAGGCAAAAAACCCTGGGCTTGCTGGGAGGGAAGAATAAAGCTGAAACTGAAAGGCAGCTTTGGTGCCCTCAGATTATCTGGAAGAGTGTCCTCACAGTTCAGGCATGTGGTATGATTTGATGTGAAATGGAGGAATCAGATACGAATGAGTTTCCCGTGCTTCCCCGTCCCTTGGGGCACTGCCTGGTCGAAGCCCTAATAACCTCTGTATATACCCACACGCATCTTCCTGGCAGCCTCTGAGCAGAGACCAGGACAACCAAGGGCCCCAAAAACTTGAAGAAAAGGGCTAGGGGAGGGGGAGGGGGCAAAAGAAAAAGAACTTTTACTTAAAATGATGGTGGAAAGCTGTCTGCATGAATAATCTTGCACTCTCGAGCAGGGGATCTTGATCTTACCTGATCCTCGATCCTTTTGGCAATTTAGTGAAGCCTCTGGACTCCTTTGCAGAACAGATTTTGAAATGCATAAAATATAACACATAGTACATTAGGAGTTTGGGGTTAACAAATACAAACTACTATATATAAAATGGATACACAATAAGGTCCTACTGTATAGCACAGTGAACTGTATTCAAAATCCTGTAATAAAACATAATGGAAAAAATTATGAAAAAGAATATATACATATGTTATGTATATATAACTGAATCACTTTGATGTACAACAGAAATTAACACAACATTGTAAATCAACTATACTCCAATAAAAATAAATAAATCACATAGTATTGTATTAAAGTATGTATAACTATCAAAATATTTAAAATATAATATTGGTACCAAATGCGCTTCTTTATTAACACATGAAATATTGAGATCCAGTAGCAGATCCACTGACTACAACAGTTTTAAAACAATGATGAGCGTAAGCAATATTTTAAGATATCTACCACATAACTGTAATATAGAATAAAAATATCTGTGACTTCCCTTAGTGACAGTCATAGGTGCTGTTAATATCCCTATAGTGCAGGGGTCCCCAACCCCTGGGCCACAGGCTGCACAGCAGGAGGTGAGCAGCAGGTGAGTGAGCGAAGCTTCATCTGTATTTACAGCCACTCCCCATTGCTCACAATTACTGTCTGAACTCCACCTCCTGTCAGATCAGCGGCAGCATAAGATTCTCATAGGAGAGCCAACCCTACCGTGAACTGCACATGTGAGGGATCTAGGTTGTACACGCCTTATGAGAACGTAATGCCTGATGATCTGAGGTGGAGCTGAGTCAGGGGAATACTAACGCTGGGGAGCGGCTGCAAATACAGATTATCATTAGCAGAGAGGTTTGACTGCACAGAGACCATAAAAAATCAATTGCTTGCAGACTCATATCAAAACCCTATCAGTGAGTGGCAAGTGAAAACAAGCTCAGGGCTCCCACTGATTCTGCATTATGGTGAGTTGTAGAATTATTTCATTATGTATTACAATGTAATAATAATAATAATAATAAAATGCACAATAAATGTAATGCACTTGAATCATCCTGAAACTATCTGTGGAAAAATTGTCTTCCATGAAACCGGTCCCTGGTGCCAAAACTGTTGGGGACCACTGCTATAGTGTGTAACTTACATCCAGAATTGAAGGAAATGTGAAATTTCAGTTACAGATTATTAAAGATAAAGATGTACTTTTTACCCGTCCAACTTTACAAACTTTCTGAATTCTACCCATAGACTCAAGATTAAGAACCTCCATGGCATCAACTGAATTTTAAAAGATATATTCAAGGTTATTAATAAATGTTTCCCTTGCTTCAAAAGACTTAACAACAACAATTTAAAATAATTCTTAGGAAAAAATTATTCTTATGGACATCGACATTGAAAAGACTGATACAGCTATTGCCCCCTGAACGTGCAGCTTGCCAGCAACAGAAACCAATGCTGAGCCCCTGATATGGCACTGGTCCTCCAGGAGACCAACTTGTCTTCACAACAATAGATCCTATTCTGGGTGTGGGTCTGTCTTTCATGCCTACAGAGCCTCATGGAGCACCATTTTCCGGGAGTATCGTTTTTTTTTTTTAATCATTGGTGTTGTGTTTTCCACATAATATTATCCTTTATGCCATCAAGAGCTTTGGTGGCCCAACATTTCTTAAAATGAATCCATAAAAATTCCAAAAACCATTGGGGCTGGACTCTTTTTAAGCTGAATTGTCCATTAGGTAGGGCCAGGATTCTGGGGTGAAAGGGATGGTGTCTCACCCCAATTCTCCTTCAGTAAGGAAGCCCTTATTCCCTCAGCTGTTAGGAGTGCTGCTGGCAGACAGCCCTGACCTGTTAGCCCCTGTTGAGGATTGCCTCGTTTGAAGAGAGCCACCTCACCCAAGGTTCTGCCTCCTTCTAAAAGCTGGCTGACACAGGGGTGGAAAGCCTTGGCCTCTGCCCCAACTTGGAACTACTGTAAAGGATCATCTCAGCTTCAGAACTCCCCCTGGGTTGGGCTGAATCCTTCATTGTGACTACATCACAGCCCAGTTTTCCCTTCTACCCAGTTCTGTTCCCTTCCATAGGTTTGACCCAAGGACTTTTCCTAATAAATCTTCTGCATGGTTATCTCCATGTCAGAGTCTGCTTCCTGGTGAGCCGGACTGACAACACGTACTTTTGGATCATGTTTGGCTCATAATTGATGGCTTCTCTCACCCACAACAACTTTACTCCAAAAGGTGGTCACTGCTTTTCTATTACTCTGACACTTTCTTCCAAGCTATGACAGCCATCAATCTGTGAGTTTTGAAGCTGGTACTTTTGATTTTCACACATAAATGACAACTATGTGATGACTACAAACTGGCCACTGAAAGTGACTCTAAGAGCCCATTGACTGTGACTCTCATCTCATCCCAGAGATATTAAATGTGAAGAAAATTTTTCACTACCAAGGTTGCCTTTCCCATTTTTCTGAGTTTCTTTTGGGTTTAAAAGGCTCAGTGACCTCATGGTTTTGGCTTTTACTGCACAGCCTTGTCCTGCTTGGTCTTTGGTGGTGGCCAAGGAAACCAAGGATCACAGCTAGTCTGTTTTCTTGCCCTGACCTGTGCCAGAGGGTCCTGGGGAGCCTTGGGCCTCATCTCAGCTCTGGCAGTTCTCCTGACCTCTGGCTGTGGCTTTGGATCATCCAGCATTTGACTGTCTAATACAGGTCCCTGTACCCCTAGCCCTAGTGAACTCTCCCACCAGCCTTCTTCACTGTCATTGGAGTCCCACCGGGGTCCTTGCTTTGCTTAGGTCAGCCTGGCCACCATATCTGCTTCACAATGGTCACCCATGTTGGCAGAACAGTTGGAGAGTTCCTTCCTCCTAGGGCTCCAGGGGAGAAACAGACTTTCTTCAGACCTTCAAATCTAAGTCTCCCCTTTCCTTTTTCAGTGTTTCAACATTAGAAGGAGGCAGGACCAGGGCCCCACTCAGCAATACTCACCTGTATCTCACTTTCTTACCTGTCTCAATCCTTCTCCATCCTACCTCATATGCTTATCTGTTTGAGTATAGAAGACTGGTTTTCTACCATTTCTTGTGTCTTCTCAAGTCTAGGATCCATCGTATGAATCTCTATAGTTAGCTAGTCCTCCAGAATTGGCTCTTGATAGTTAAGCCCTAGTTTCTGGAATTGTGAGCAACCTAACTTCCTTCCTTCCTCTTCCTCCTTGTCTTCTTCCTCCTCCTTCTTCTAAAAGCTCAACAAAGCCTGGCCCTTGTGATTAAAAAAAAGCAAAAAGCAAAAAAACCAAAAAAAACCCACACTCTTGTGTGAGTTAAAAATTCCCTTTGTTAATTCAGTGGACTTACTTGAATTAGGTTGTATCAAAATATTTTCCCAACTACAGATATGTGTCACACTTCATTCCCTGCAGAGAATCTATCTTCTGTTCTAAGCCCATGGAACATTTGCTAAGGGTGTCACCTATTCGGCCACAAGAAAAATTTTAACATATTCCAAGGAGAAGAAATCATGCAGGCTACAATCTTGGACCAAAATACAGAGAAACTAAATATTATTGCCAAAACCTTAAAAAGAAAGAAAAAAACTCCACCACACTCCTACATAACTTTTGGATCAAAGAGAAATCAAAACTGCAATTACAGATTATTTAGAAAACAATGATAACGAGAACATTACATAAGTCAGAGGTCAAGGTTGCATACATAGAACAATTAGGAGCTTTAAATAAGAAAAAAAGAATATAAATAAACTGTTCAACTAGAAGTTAAAAAGAGAGCCAAGAAAATATGACTAAGTAGGAAGAAGGAATTGATCAAGATTAAAACAGAATAGTTTTTAGAAAAGAGAAAATTAGTAAGTTTTCTAAGTAAATCAGAGATATTTGTTTAAAACACAAGAAAAAGAGAAAAAACCTTTTGCAAAGATAATCAAGAAAAAAAAAGAGGATAAAACAAACAGTATGGAATGAGGAAAGGAATATAACCATAGATAAAGGGCAGATTTACAGGATTTATAGGCAGATTGTTATTATATTTAATTTGTTTATTTTGTTTATTTATTTTTGGCTACATAGGGTCTTCATTGTTGTGTGTGGGCTTTCTCTAGTTGTAGCGAGCGGAGGCTACTCTTCGTTGTGGTGCACAGGCTTCTCATGGCGGTGGCTTCTCTTGTTGTGGAGCACGGGCTCTAGGCACACGGACTTCAGTGGGCTCAGTAATTGTGGCTCGTGGGCTCTAGAGCACAGGCTCAGTAGTTGTGGCACATGGACTTAGTTGCTCCGCGATATGTGGGATCTTCCCGGACCAGGGCTCGAACCCATGTCCCGTCCATTGGCAGGCAGATTCTTAACCACTGTGCCACTAGGGAAGCCCTTATATGTAGATTATTATGTTGAACTATGAGCTAAGAGCTGTAAAATCTGGGTAAAATGAATGATTTTCTAATAACACAAAAATGATCAAAATTTATCAAAGATGAAGAAAGTATAAATATGCCCATGAGTGTAGAAGAAAATTTAAAACTTGTCAAAGCACTCCCAGAATGTGCCTAGATTTTATAAGCTAATTCAATTAGAACTCCATGGATCACATAACTACTCTGGGATTTAGACTGTTCCAGAGCATAGAAAAACATGGAACATATTTCACTCAATTTTACTAGACTAGCATAATCTTGATATCAAAACTTGTAGCAGAAATCTAATGCAATCTCAGATATGAATATAGTCCCAAGATTCCAGAAAAAACAGTAACAAATCAAATTCAACAGAACATCAGAAGTGGGACTTCCCTGGTGATCCAGTGGTTGAGATTCTGCTTCCACTGCAGAGGGCATGGGTTCAATCCCTGGTCAGGGAACTAAGATCCCACATGACGCATGATGTGGCCAAAAAGAAAAAGAAAAAAAAAAAAGACAATAATACATCAGAAGAAAAATATAATATAAGTAAAGTTTTTTCCTAGGAATGCAGATGTAGTTCAATAATGAAAAAATCTCAAACATTATTGTGGGGGGGATAAGCTGATACAGCTTTTTGGAAGGGTAACTTGGTAGAATATATTAAATTTAGAAATGCATCTAGTCTATGACTTATCAATACCATTTATAGTTATCTATGTCCTAAAGAAATATTCTCATACAGGCACAAGGATGTCTGCAAGAAGGTTTACTGTAGCAGAGTTTCTTAACAAAAAAAAATTAAAAAGAGAAACAACTTAAATATTCATCAGTAAGGGAATGACTAAATCATAGTGTTACTTCCATACTAAAGAAAAAGAATGTATTAGGAGAAAGGAGGGAGGATAAATTAGGAATTTGGGATTAACCTATACACACTACTGTAAACAAAACAGATAAACAACAAGTACCTACTGTACAGCACAGGGAACTATACTCAATATCTTGTAATAACCTATAATGGAAAAGAATCAGAAAAATAATATATATACATACACTATATATAAATATAACGGAATCACTTTGCTGTACATCTGAAACTAACACAACATGGTAAATTAACTGTATTTCAAAAATATTAAAAAAATTGTGTTACTCTATATGTACTGAAACAGAAAAATCTTTGGCACATTAAGTAAAAAAATGAAACAAAACAAAAAAAAATTTGTGAGCTAAATCATATTATATAATGATCCTATTCATACTAAAAAACAGAACTATGTATCTACACATACACATACATATGTATGTATCTACACATACATATGTAAATTAATATAAAAAGATCTTTCTATAGAAGATAAAGAGGTTATAATTTGGGGGATGAAATGGGGTCAATGGAGATGATATTAAGGGCCAAAAAATGGAAGCTTTTGTCTTTTCTGTATAGTTCTGTACCATTTAACATTTTTACAATGAAAATATAATCAAATATTACTTGAGTAACTGAAATAATAAGAACTACAATCCTGCAGCCTGTGGAAAAAAAACCACATTCACAGAAAGAAAGACAAGATGAAAAGGCCGAGGGCTATGTACCCAATGAAGGAACAAGATAAAACCCAAGAGAAACAACTAAATGAAGTGGAGATAGGAAACCTTCCAGAAAAAGAATTCAGAATAATGATAGTGAAGATGATCCAGGACCTCGGAAAAAGAATGGAGGCAAAGACCAAGAAGATGCAAGAAATGTTCAACAAAGACCTGGAAGAATTAAAGAACAAACAAACAGAGATGAACAATACAATAACTGAAATGAAAAATACACTAGAAGGAATCAATAGCAGAATAACTGAGGCAGAAGAACAGATAAGTGACCTGGAAGACAGAATGGTGGAATTCACTGCTGCAGAACAGAATAAAGAAAAAAGAATGAAAAGAAATGAAGACAGCCTAAGAGACCTCTGGGACAACATTAAATGCAACAACATTCGCATTATAGGGGTCCCAGAAGGAGAAGACAGAGAGAAAAGACCCGAGAAAATATTTGAAGAGATTATAGTTGAAAACTTCCCTAACATGGGAAAGAAAATAGCCACCCAAGTCCAGGAAGCACAGAGAGTTCCAGGCAGGATAAACCCAAGGAGAAATACACCAAGACACACAGTAATAAAATTGGCAAAAATTAAAGACAAAGAAAAATTATTGAAAGCAGCAAGGGAAAAATGACAAATAACATACAAGGGAACTCCCATAAGGTTAACAGCTGATTTCTCAGCAGAAACTCTACAGGCCGGAAGGGAGTGGCATGACATACTTAAACTGATGAAAGGGAAGAACCTACAACGAAGATTACTGTACCCAGAAAAAATCTCATTCAGATTCGATGGAGGAATCAAAAGCTTTACAGACAAGCAAAAGCTAAGAGAATTCAGCACCACCAAACCATCTCTACAACAAATGCTAAAGGAACTTCTCTAAGTGGGAAACACAAGAGAAGAAAAGGATCTACAAAAACAAACCCAAACAATTCAGAAAATGGTAATAGGAACATACATATCGATAATTACCTTAAATGTGAATGGATTAAATGCTCCAACCAAAAGACACAGGCTTGCTGAATGGATACAAAAACAAGACCCATATATATGCTGTCTACAAGAGACCGACTTCAGACCTAGGGACACATACAGACTGAAAGTGAGGGGATGGAAAAAGATATTCCATGCAAATGGAAATCAAAAGAAAGCTGGAGTAGCAAAACTCATATGAGATAAAATAGACATTAAAATAAAGAATGTTACAAGAGACAAGGAAGGACACTACATAATGATTGAGGGATCAATCCAAGAAGAAGACATAACAATTACAAATATATATGCACCCAACTTAGGAGCACCACAATACATAAGGCAACTGCTAACATCTATAAAAGAGGAAATCGACAGTAACACAATAATAGTGGGGGAGTTTAACACCTTACTTACACCAATGGACAGATAATCCAAACAGAAAATTAATAAGGAAACACAAGCTTTAAATGACACAATAGACCAGATAGATTTAATTGATATTTATAGGACATTCCAGCCAAAACCAGCAGATTACACATTCTTCTCAAGTGCGCATGGAACATTCTCCAGGATAGATCACATCTTGGGTCACAAATCAAGCCTCAGTAAATTTAAGAAAATTGAAATCATATCAAGCATCTTTTCTGACCACAACACTATGAGATTAGAAATCAGTTACAGAAATCAGTTACAGGGAAAAAAACGTAAAAAACACAAACACATGGAAGATAAACAGTACGTTACTAAATAATCAAGAGATCACTGAAGAAATCAAAGAGGAAATCAAAAAATATCTAGAGACAAATGACAATGAAAACATGACGTTCCAAAACCCATGGGAAGTGGCAAAAGCAGTTCTAAGAGGGAAGTTTATAGCTATACAAGCCTACCTCAAGAAACAAGAAAAATCTCAAATAAACAATCTAACCCTACACCTAAAGGAACTAGAGAAAGAAGAACAAACAAAACCCAAAGTTAGCAGAAGGAAAGAAATCATAAAGATCAGAGCAGGGGCTTCCCTGGTGGCGCAGTGGTTGGGAGTCCACCTGCCGATGCAGGGGACACGGGTTCGTGTCCCAGTCTGGGAGGATCCCACATGCCGCGGAGTGGCTAGGCCCGTGAGCCATGGTCACTGAGCCTGCGTGTCCAGAGCCTGTGCTCCGCAGCAGGAGAGGCCACAACAGTGAGAGGCTCGCGTACTGAAAAAAAAAAAAAAAAAAGATCAGAGTAGAAATAAATGAAATAGAAACAAAGAAAACAATAGCAAACGTCAATAAAATGAAAAGGTGGTTCTTTGAGAAGATAAACAAAATTGATAAATCATTAGCCAGAATCATCAAGAAAAAGAGGGAGAGGACTCAAATCAATAAAATTAGAAATGAAAACAGAGAAGTTACAAGAGACACCACAGAAATACAAAGCATCCTAAGAGACTACTGCAAGCAACTCTATGCCAATATAATGGACAACCTGGAAGAAACGACAAATTCTTAGAAAGGTATAACCTTGCAAGACTGAACCAGGAAGAAATAGAAAATATGAACAGACCAATCGCAAGTAACAAAATTGAAATTGTGATTAAAAATCTTCCAACAAACAAAAGTCCAGGATCAGATGGCTTCACAGGTGAACTCTATCAAACATTTAGAGAGGAGCTAACACCCGTCCTTCTCAAACTCTTCCAAAAAATTGCAGAGGAAGGAGCACTCCCAAACTCATTCTATGACGCCACCATCACCCTGATACCACAGCCAGACAAAGATACCACATAAAAAGAAAATTACAGACCAATATCACTGATGAATATAGATGCAAAAATCCTCAACAAAATACTAGAAAACAGAATCCAAGAACACATTAAGAGGATCATACACCATGATCAGGTGGGATTTATCCCAGGGATGCAAGGATTCTTCAATATATGCAAATCAATGTGACACACCATATTAACAAATTGAAGAATAAAAACCATATGATCATCTCAATAGATGCAGAAAAAGCTTTTGACAAAATTCAACACCCACTTATGATAAAATCTCTCCAGAAAGTGGGCATAGAGGGAACCTACCTCAACATAATAAAGGTCATATATGACAAACCCACAGCAAACATCATTCTCAATGGTGGAAAACTGAAAGCATTTCCTCTAAGATCAGGAACAAGACAAGAATGTCCACTCTCATCACTATTATTCAACATAGTTTTGGAAGTCCTAGCCACAGCAATCAGAGAAGAAAAAGAAATAAAACGAATACAAATTGGAAAAGAAGAAGTAAAACTGTCACTGTTTGCAGATGACATGATACTATACATAGAGAATCCTAAAGATGCCACCAGCAAACTACTAGAGCTAATCAATGAATTTGGTAAAGTTGCAGGATACAAAATTAATGCACAGAAATCTCTTGCATTCCTATACACTAATGATGAAAAATCTGAAGGAGAAATTAAGGAAACCCTCCCATTTACCATTGCAACAAAAAGAATAAAATACCTAGGAATGAACCTACCGAAGGAGACCAAAGATCTGTATGCAGAAAACTATAAGACACTGATGAAAGAAATTAAGGATGATACCAACAGATGGAGAGATATACCGTGTTCTTGGATTGGAAGAATCAATATTGTGAAAATGTCTCTACTACCCAAAGCAATCTACAGATTCAGTGCAATCCCTATCAAATTACCAATGGCATTTTTTATGGAACTAGAACAAAAAATCTTAAAATTTGTATGGAGACAAAAAAGACCCCAAATAGCCAAAGGTCTCTTGATGGAAAAAAACAGAGCTGGAGGAATCAGACTCCCTGACTTCAGACTATACTATAAAGCTACAATAATCAAGACAATATGGTACTGGCACAAAAATAGAAACATAGATCAATGGAACAAGATAGAAAGCCCAGAGATAAACCCACGCACCTATGGTCAACTAATCTATGACAAAGGAGGCAAGGATATGCAATGGAGAAAAGACAGTCTCTTCAATAAGTGGTGCTGGGAAAACTGGACAGCTACATGTAAAAGAATGAAATTAGAACACTCCCTAACACCATACACAAAAATAAACTCAAAATGGATTAGAGACCTAAATGTAAGACCAGACACTATAAAACTCTTAGAGGAAAACATAGGAAGAACACTCTTTGACATAAATCACAGCAAGGTCTTTTTTGATCCACCTCCTAGAGTAATGGAAATAAAACCAAAACTAAACAAATGGCACCTAATGAAACTTCAAAGCTTTTCCACAGCAAAGGAAACCATAAACAAGACCAAAAGACAACCCTCAGAATGGGAGAAAATATTTGCAATCAAATCCACGGACAAAGGATTAATCTCCAAAATATATAAACAGCTCTTGAAGCTCAATTTTAAAAAAAACAAACAACCCAATCCAAAAATGGGCAGAAGACCTAAATAGACATTTCTCCAAAGAAGACATAGCGATGGCCAAGAAGCACATGAAAAGCTGCTCAACACCACTAATTATTAGAGAAATGCAAATCAAAACTACAATGAGGTATCACCTCACACCAGTTAGAATGGGCATCATCAGAAAATCTACAAACAACAAATGTTGGGGAGGGTGTGGAGAAAAGGGAACCCTCTTGCACTGTTGGTGGGAATGTAAATGGATACAGCCACTATGGAGAACAATATGGAGGTTCCTTAAAATACTAAAAATAGAAGTACCACATGACCCAGCAATCCCACTACTGGGCATATACCCAGAGAAAACCATAATTCAAAAAGAGACATGCACCCCAATGTTCATTGCAGCACTATTTACAATAGACAAGTCATGGAAACAACCTAAATGCCCATTGACAGACGAATGGATAAAGAAGTTGTGGTACATGTATACAATGAATATTACTCAGCCATAAAAAGGAATGAAATTGGGTCATTTGTATAGACGTGGATGGATCTAGAGACTGTCATACAGAGTGAAGTCAGAAATAGAAAAACAAATATCGTATATTAACGCATGTATGTGGAACCTAGAAAAATGGTACAGATGAACTGGTTTGCAGGGCAGAAACTGAGACACAGATGTAGAGAACAAATGTTTGGACACCAAGGAGGGAAAGCAGTGTGGGGGGTGTGTGGGTGGTGGTGTGATGAATTGGGCGATGGGGATTCTCATGTATACAGTGATGTGTATAAAATTGATGACAAATAAGGACCTGCTGTATAAAAAAATAAATAAAAGAAAATTAAAAAAAGAAAAATATTGAATTTCAAAAGCTCATTATATTAAAAAAAATCAGAAATGTGTCATATAAAATATTCAGAAGTAAACACCATTAATAGTTTGGAACACACACACAAACATGCACACAACACATACGTGCACACACAGAGATACATGGGAAGGATCCTGCTCTTCTAGCATAAACAGGTCAAAGTGAAGTGTGGAACAGGTTTATAATGGATCATGAGAGCATATTATTAAATTTTCAGGAGTTTTGTGAGTTGGTTGATAAGCAAAGCCATTATTAAAAAAATAAAATAAACTATTTTAAAAACAAAAGTAATATATACTTAAATATACTCATCAGTTTCTAATTATTTTACTACATTTTGCCTTTATGTGTGCTCTGGAGGTCATTTACATCTCATGCATCTGGGTGATGTTGTGTAATAGATTGAGGCTGTGCACTTCTTCCCATATCTGCGATCAGTGACATCAAGTTGGTAGCTTGAAACTGACCGTGGTGAGACTATTTAACCCCAGGGTCTTTTCTTCTTTTCAGACTGCTGGTTGATAAATATTTAACAGCATACCACCGGGTTAAAATTATGCTAATGGAAGTGATGTATATTTCGTCTGCAGGTCCAAATGAAGGCTTTTGGTTTTATATATGTGTCTATGTCTACAACTCCCTGCCTAGAAGTAGAATAACTGGAGATGAGGAATACAGCTTGCTTCACAATCAATACTAGATGAAGTAAAAAAGGTTTCCTTGTGGCAAAGTATTTAAGAGTTAACAAATTTAAACGTATTATAAGTTTTTCTTTTAAAAACAGACAATGTTTAGAAAACCTGCTGACTTTCTCCATGATGAAAGTCGTGTCAGTAAAATGTACCTAAAAGATATTTGGGAAAAATAAATACACTTGTCTTTTGGAGGCAAAGGTCATGTTGTAACAAAGTGTGAGCAAGTAACAGCTTTTCAAAATAAACCCATGCTTTGGAGAACATAAGTTTATACTGAAAATGGATAGTGGAAATTTCTCCAGAGTTATGTGATTTTTGAGGCTGGAAATTATGTCAGTGAGCCACTTATAAAAACTCACCTATCTGCTTACTTTCAAAACTTGGACACAGGGTATTCTAACCTTATATACAAACTAACTTATTAAGAGTATGAAAAGGTAAAACCTTCCAATTATTTTGCAAGAACAAAATTTGACTTCAGGAAAAATGGAAACTGTCAGCTGAATTTCAACAAGTACCTTTGCATAATTGCATAATTGGTGGATGAGACTGGAAAATGAATATCACTCTTTATTAGGCATGGTCCATAAAGCACTTATTCCATTTGGTATCTATGCATGTTGGTGAAGCTCCTTTTCAGTTATTTCAAAAACGAGTACTAGAATAATCTGAATTTAGAACCAGAGCTTCGAATGGGTATGTTACAAAGCATTACACCAAGATGTCAAAAAAATCAGGCATATTTTACCATTGCTAAAACACATTTTTTTAGTGAGAGCAAAAATATGCTGTGTACTAATAATTAAAATGAAAATGTTTTTAAAAGGTCGTTTATTTGATACCTGTACTTTCCTTTTAAAATACTCAAGGGTGGTACTTGGACCAGGCTCAGAATCATCTGGGCCTCTCAGCCCTGCTTCACCGCTTTGAGTTAAATGGAGGAATCACCTACATCTGAGAGTTTTGGCAGAAGTATGATCAAGGGATGACAAAGGTACTTTTGTCTTAAGTAATTCCTGACATTTTGAAGTCAGTTTACAGTAAAACAGACTTTCTGAGAGTAAATAGATTCCCTACTTGGTGTAAATCCCAACTCCGATTTTATACTAGCACCAAATCATAAAGGTATATAATAATACTAGCTAACATAATATGTACTATGTGCCAGGCAGTGTCCTAAGTTCTCCTCTTGAATTAACTCATTTAATCCTCCCCGCAGCCCTGCAAGGTGGATCTGCTGTTTTCCTCAGTTGAAAGATGAGGATGCTGAGGTCCAGAGATGTTATTTGCTCAAGGTCATACTGCTAATAAGTGGCAAGGTCAGGACTTGGACCTAGTCAGTATGGTTCCAGACCCCACCCTGAATTCCTAATGCCTCCTCTCATCTCCTACTCCCAAGTGGCCTTCGGAACCTGGCTCAGGCCTCTGCCTTCCGTTCCTATCTGCTCTTTCCCCTACAAAGGTATCTTTTGTACGCCCAGCATTTTCTGCATACTTCTCCGTGACACTTGCCCCACTATTTTGTAATCACCTATTCACTTGTTTATTTGTGTATGCCTGGCACCTATTGCAGAGGCTGGTTTGTCGTAGGTGCTGTTGGCGTGAATGCACGATGGATGAAAGAGAAATCAACCACTGCCCTAGGAGTTGCTCTGTGACTTGTAATTTGTGTAACGGCCACCAGAGGGGGGCAGACGAACAGGGTCCAGTGAACAGTACCATCTGGAAGAATTCAGGCTGAGAATTTAAGGAACTATTCTAGGGCCAGAAGGGAAGTTCGTTGGGCACACAGGCCATTCTTCTGTTTTGGACAAGAACAAACAAACCCTTCCTGGTAAGCACAGAGATAAAGTCTGTGCTTTATTTTAATTTTTTTTGAACCTGGACAGTCTTCAAATCAGAAAACTTGGATTCTGGTTCCAACTCTAATATCTACTAAGCTTGTTGGATCTCAGACAAGAGCCTTGGGTTTTGGAGGCTTAGTTTCTGAATTTGAAAAATAGAAGGTGTACTCATTTGGCCTACCTCCCAAGGATGTTCTGAGATCCACAGGCAATAATGCACATGAACACCCTAAAAATGACAAGGCAACATGTGAGGTGTAATTAGAATCAAAGGGCTAAAGAAAAATAAGTTCAACCACCCTTGTTCAAAATTAGTTTTTTGAAATGTGGGTTGAAAACCAAGGTATCCTTTTGGTTCAATCAGCACGGACCCTCCTCAAAAGCAGAGACGCATGGAGATTTCAAGTTGGGGGTTTTTTAGACCATCTCATTAGCTTGGCTCCCACTTGACCATCTTGGCCATATTGCCAGGGACCCACTAGTCCATCTGCATCTAACATCATCTACACCTGGATCATTCACATATCTCATCACACCTGTACATTTTTAAGAAAAAATTTTGCAAATGTGCATAGAGTAAATAAAACAAAAATCATATAAAAGCTTTCCTGAGTTTCTAGTCAAAATGTATTTTTAAAATTTATTTATTTTTGGCTGCCTTGGATCTCTGTTGCTGTGTGGGCTTTCTCTAGTTGTGGCAAGTGGGGGCTGCTCTTCGTTGCAGTGCGTGGGCTTATTGTGGTGGCTTCTCTTGTTGCCGAGCATGGGCTCTAGGCGCGAGGGCTTTAGTTGTTGCAGCACGTGGGCTCAGTAGTTGCGGCAAGTGGGCCCTAGAGCACATGGGCTTTAGTAGTTGTGGCTCATGGTCTCTAGTGCACAGGCTCAGTAGTTGTTGCTCTGCCGTAGCATGTGGGATCTTCGCGGACGAGGGATCGAATCCGTGTCCCCTGTATTGGCAGGCGGATTCTTAACAACTGCACCACCAGGGAAGTCTCAAAATGTATTTTTAAAATCAGAAAATAATTAAAAATACACTTAGAATG
This sequence comes from Orcinus orca, assembly GCF_937001465.1. Taxonomy (NCBI): domain Eukaryota; kingdom Metazoa; phylum Chordata; class Mammalia; order Artiodactyla; family Delphinidae; genus Orcinus; species Orcinus orca. Next base: position 12,338,297 of record NC_064563.1, on the reverse strand, counting down.
GAGTTGCATTACGTGCATACTGAACCCATGCAAATTCGACGATGGGGGCTTAGCAAACTCACAAACAACAAAACAACAATGAAACCTATAATCACTTAATAATGTTAGCTGTTTGGTTACTGTTCCTCTCAATGAGGGGATGTCTGGGCTGAGCAGAGATTGGTAGATGTGACTGTTTCCTCTTGGTGGGTCTCTGACCCTACAAATGCCTCTCAAAATAAGTGTATCTCTGCGTTTGTGAGTAATTTAAAAGATTTTAAAGGAGAATGTTTATATGGGCAATAGTTTCGCCTTATATTTTATCTTTAGAACTTAACTCACCATGGAAGATGTGTCACGTGGAGGTCCAGGAAATTTTTTGGCACAAAGTAGGAAGCCTCAGTGGAAACGGTTGATGGAGCCCAGAAAAACCTGCGACCCTCAGTGGCTCCCAGAGATTGCGGCGGAACCACAAGTGAGCCTTTCACTCAAGGCCAGTGCTCTTCCCACCCACAACTGTGCACGTCTCTACACCTTTGGCTCTGGAAGACCCCCTCACTAGGCCTCGGGTGTCCATGAGCTCCTAAACTGTGCATGTCTGCGGTACCCTCTCCTAACACAGGCAGTCCACCCTCACACATCTCTTTTCCAGGGTCCCCCCTCCCCCTAGAGCTGTAGGGCATGGCAAGCCTTCCTGCTGTTGGTCTCCATTCTGTTTCTTGGGTAGCCCTAATATTTGAATCTGGACGTGAGCTGGAAGAGATTCTCAAGTCGGTTTTTTGTTTTTTTTTTTTTTTTTTTGCGGTACGTGGGCCTCTCACTGCTGTGGCCTCTCCCGTTGCAGAGCACAGGCTTCGGACGCTCAGGCCCAGCGGCCATGGCTCATGGACCCAGCCGCTCGGCGGCATGTGGGATCCTCCCAGACCGGGGCACGAACCCGTGTCCCCTGCATCGGCAGGCGGACTCTCAACCACTGTGCCACCAGGGAAGCCCCTCAAGTCGGTTTTGAGTCTCACTCAAGGCAATCAGAGGCGTGTGGAAAGGGCCTCAAAGGCCGAGCAGCCTCCAGAAGGCCAGCAGGCCCTGGTTTCCTTTCCTCCCTTCCTTCCTCAGAAACACCAAGGCCGGATGCACCCGACAACCCAGCAGCCCCATACCCTCTGACCCAGCTTTTGAGCCGCCTTTTCCTCTTGGGTGTGGCCTTGCTTCCCTGACACTTCTGGCCTTTATTCCTTGAAAGCCAGAGGACACTCTGGGGGCGCGGGGGCACGTCAGTGCCTTGCCTGGGAGCACGGGCCGCTGGCAGGCCCAGGAGTGTGATCAGGAGGCCTGTGTGGGCACCCCTTTCACACTCACCCACTCAGCCTCTAAACTGAGCTCGGCTCTCAGTGCCACTCGGAGCTGCCTTCTCTCCTCTCTGGGGCTGGGGAAGGGGGTGAAGAGACCCCTTCAGTGAGGGGGAAAGTCAACACCGAGGCTCTGGAACAGGAGACTCCGGAACAGGAGACTCCACAAGCCACAAACGAGAATGTGGAAATTAGGATTATCAGGCCTCCAAAGGCTTACTGACCTTCTTGAAGAAGAATATGTGGAAACTGGTGGAATTTTCCTCTGGCTGCCACAGCTGGGCGGCCTGAGCTTCTGCACAAAGAATTTCGTTAGATCTCAAGGAGAACTCGCCAACGTCGAGTTGACACCAGAACGAGCTGTAAGGGAAGACAGTGGAATCTACTTTGGAGGTCCTTAAAAATAAGATGACTTCTTTCCAGTCTGCGACGGTCTGGAATGACAGCCCATGAAAAAAACTGAAAACATGGCAACGGCAAAGCTCTTTATTTACACCTACCCTTGATTTGAAACTGTTTCAGGTTTGTTATAAATCCCCGCATTCTTTGATTGCCTAACACAATATTAAACACACATTGAAGGTGCTTTGCACCAAGCCTGGAGCTTGGAGCCTGGAGCTCCACTGTGGAGGAAGGAAATTAATATCTGACAGAGAATCCCCGAGAGATAACTTTGTATGGAAAATTGAGGTTCAAGGCCCTCCTCTGAGGGACTCCCAGGACTTTTCCCATTAAGTACCCTCCCCTCCACTATTTGTATAAGGTTTTGTAACCTCTGAAACCTTCCCCCAGACTCCTTCCTCATCTCCTTCCTAATCTAGTTCCTAAAACTTCCAGAAGACTCTCTGGATGTGTCCTGAATCCCCTATTGATGCTTTAACTGGGAAACACAGAGGCAGGAGAGTGGGCTGAGAGCGGCAGGCTGGGGGCAGTCAGGGGAATCTTGACCCTGACACCCCCCTCACTTTCCTCAGTCACCCTCAGACCCCATCCTCTATACTTAGCCATGTTTTCTGAACCAAAACAGGGACATGGGATCTGACAAGTGTACTTATAGGAAAAATGGGACGTGGTGTCCCTGAGACTGGAATTGGGAATCCTAGTCTCGGATCACACAATAAGCCCTAACCACAAAATCAAGTACATGCTTGTTGGCTTCTCTAGACCTTGTCAGTGTGGCAAGGATTTCATATATAGATGGATTCACGTGTAGATGAGGCCACGTCAGCCATGGTTTAGGGACCCCAAATGGCGTGAGAGCCAATGTAAGATGTTCAGCAACGCTCGGCACACTGCCTTTGATAGCATCCCCCCACCCCAAAGATAGTAAAAGGGACAGTTGACCCTTTAGCAATGTGGGGATTAATCCACGTGTAATTTACAGTCTTTCCTCCGCATCCGCAGATTCAACCAACCTCAGACTGGAGTACTGTAGTATTTACGATTGAAAAAAAAATCCAAGTGTAAGTGGACCTGCACAGTTCAAACCTGGTCGTTCAAGGGTCAGCTTCTTTCCTCTGCCCTCTGCCCTCTGGGAAGTACATGAACGCCGTGCAGTGGACAAGCAGACATCACATTTAACTCACACATTTATCGAATTATATTTATTCTGAGAGACGATATCATTTTTTTTCAGGTCCCAGACATTCCAGAAGGCTTTCAAAAGCTTTGGACCTCAGATGCTCTGCCTATAGGATCCAGTGGATAAAATGCCTTGGACATTGGACATTTGCTTAGAGGAACAGACTCAGAGAAATAAACACACAGTTTTGGCATATCATCTGCAAATCCAAACATATTGATAAACGTTACTTTAAAATGTATGTTTGTGGTGGCAAGAGGGCAAGTGGTGGGCTGTTGAGGGAAGGAAGGTCCTCGAAAAGTTCCAGAAATTACTTGACTCATCGTGACCGTCCTTGGGTGTGAATGGAAAGTATGTCATATTGTTAATTACAGGGGCACAAAATGCCCTTAGTTTTGCTGTTGTTTTGGGAACAGTTTCTGTTCTATTTTTAGGGAACTTAAATATTCGTCAGTGTAGAGGGCTTCTACGGTTTTGGCCACCTTGCCATTCCTCACCACAAAGTCTTCTACCATGAAGGTTTTTGGGGCCTTGACCCTCTTGGTGTGAGGTGTCTTCAATTTATGAGGAATAAAGGGGAATGCCCAGCTGAACAAACATTGGGCACCGATTGTGTGTCACACTGTGTTCCAGGTTCTGTGGAGTCTAGTGGTGAATAAGACCCACAAGACCCACAAGGGCCCTGCCTGCATGGAGTTTCCACTCAAGTGAGGGTTGATAAATAATAAAAACATATGTAAATGAACAAGGTAATTTCAGATGGTATAAGTACTATGAAGAAAAGAATCTGTTGATATGCCTGAGGGAGATAAGGGAGAAGGGTGTGAAGCTGCTTCAGGTTGCATGGTCCAGAAAGACTTCTTTGAAGAGCTAGCATCATAACCAAGGCTTGAAAGTTCAAAGGAGCCAGCTGGGAGAAGGTCTTGGGGCAGAATCTTCTAGGCATAGGGATCAGCTGGTACAGAGGCCCTTACGTGAGAGCTTTGGTAAGTTTCAGGAACATAAGGCCAGTGAGGCAGGAGCATGGGTGGTAGAGGTGCACCCCAGGAGATGAGGCCAGTTTCAAAGGAAACTGTTAACGGGTCCACTATTCAAGCCAGCAGTTGCTCTGGTGTCCTGAACACCTTGTTCCCCAGAATGGGACGCCCATTCCTTTCTATCCCACTGACTCCACCCCCACGATTCAGCTGCTTTTCGCCTCTGCTTCTCTCTCCGTTGTCTTCACCATTGGCAGCTTCCTGTTTCTCCATCCTTCTCTCAGTTCATTTTTTGCATTAACACTTCCCTAGGGCAAGGACCTGAGCACATTGGGGAATCACCACCAATAAGACTTGGTCGTGGTGGATGGGGTTTCAGGCGAGGCCTCTCATTGGCTGCCGTCTCCCCTGGTTCAGCTTCTCCCGCCTGGGCTCTGGGTCTATCCACTGTGGCCAGGCTCTCATGACCAGAGCTTGGCAACTTACTTTGAAGGAAACTATAATGACTACTTCCCTCAGTATCAGGTTGTATGCTTGGACAGAATGAAAGAGACTGACAGAGTTTTTACAGGAAGGATATTTATAACCACGTTCCAGGAAACAAGGCTAGTAGAGGGCTTGTTCTTTTTTTTTTTGGCTGCGTTGGGTCTTTGTTGCTGCATGCGGGCTTTCTCTAGTTGTAGCGAGCGGGGGCTACACTTCATTGCAGTGCGCAGGTTTCTCATTGCGGTGGCTTCTCTTGCTGCAGAGCACAGGCTCTAGGCACGCGGTCTTCAGTAGTTGTTGCTCGCGGGCTCCGTAGTCGTGGCTCGTGGGCTCTAGAGCACAGGCTCAGTAGTTGTGGTGCACGGGTTTAGTTGTTCCATGGCATGTGGGATCTTCCTGGACCAGGGCTTGAACCCGTGTCCCCTGGATTGGCAGGCAGATTCATAACCACTGCCTCACCAGGGAAGTCCCAGGGGGCTTGTTCTTAACAAAGCTCTCCTTAACAAATGGCTTAGTGCTTTAGCTACTCACTGATCCTTCCCCTGGGACCCCTGAGTCTGACCCTTCACCATCCAGATCTCAGACTTCTAAGTCAGCTGTCCACACAGCCTCTAATGACTGGCTTTCCTCTTCTTACTGCTCAAGATGGTCACAATTCTATCTCCCATCCCACATGCTCAATGTCTCCCTGCCATTTCTCCATCAAGGACTAGAGTCTATTTCCTCTCCCTTCAAATCTACACTAGCTGTGTGACTGGCTTTAACCAATGGAACACAGCAGAAGTACTCTATGTAAGAGAATAGCATCTTCCATCTTCACCTGTTGGAACATCCCTTCTTGGACCCCAGCTGCCATATTGTGAGGAAGCCCAATTAAGCATGAGAAAGACCCAGATGGAGGAGAACAGAGGTCTCCAGCCAAAAGCCCCCACTGAGCTCCTAGTTGACACTGAGCACCGACTGTCAGTCACGTGCATGAAGCCGCTGAGTTCCTCCTAACTATCCCAACATCCCAGCCAGCACCAGTGAGGCATTTGAATGCCTGGTCAATCCACAGCATTGTGAGAAATAATGAACCATTTTGTTCTACGTCCCCATGTTTTAGGGTGGTTTTGTGCAGAAGAGCCCCTAAATTTCCAGTGTCCAGAATCCAAGTATAGGGGTGTTGTGAGGGGACAGCAAATAGGTTATATCCCATTGCATGACACGTGGCCTTATAGAGCTTCAGAATCAGGTACAGGTAGCCAGGCCTGGGAAAGTGAAGAGCAAAATTTTCATTTTACTTGATCATTGCTTCTTTGTAAAGAATCATTAGAACAGAACTCCTTTATATCCCAGTGACAAGCAGCCCAGGCCACTCTTGCTTGGGACCTTTCTCTAGTGATGGTGGTGGTTTAGGGAGAGGATGCAGGCACAGCCTGGAGGGCAGGAGAGGACTCAGTGTGATGGGCAGTACTGAGTGTGATATTTTGATCTGAGGACTCAGAATTTGATACTGTCGTTTTCTACAGAATTAGAGAAGTTCACGTGGATATTATTTTATTATTCAGATATTAATTCTTAAATGATGAAAGGAGAAACCTCTTGTTTTCTTTTCCCTTCACTTTCTTCCTCTCTCCTATTTTGTTTTTTTAGGAGAAGAAGCAACAAAGATGTCCAACCTATTCTTGAGCTCCAGCCTGGAATTTGGATAGTTGGTCTTTACCCAAAGTCAATATTTTGGAAGAAGTTTGAACTAAGTCATTCATGCATTCTCAGGTTTCAAACATGAAAAATCCCCACAGTTTTCCATTTAAAAAGAAATTAAAAGTCTGAAAACTATGTACTGAAAAGCTATCAAACATAGTAGGCTGTAAACTCCAAACTTGGCAGGATGAAATGATCACCAAAGAAGGCTATTTAAGTCAAGTGTGAACCAAGTAGCCAAAGCTTGTAATGTGTTAAAGGCACATAGACCAGAGCTTGTGTGGGGCATTGGACGGTGAAATCCTGTGTCACAGCTGACCTGCAGGGGCCTCCAGACAAAGCCACTTATCTCTTGCCTGATCACTGCGATGGTCTCATAACTGGTCTTCCTGATTCATGCCTGTATCTTTTTAAAGCACAAATCTGATCAGGTCATTTTCCTATTTACAAACTTTCAACGACTCTGCATTGCCTTCAGGATAAATCGACACTTCGCAAGACAGCTTAAGAGGTGCAAGCATGATCCATTTCTGCTTCCCTCTCTGGCCACAGCTCGGCCACACCCGAACAGACACTATTTTCCCCAGTCATGGTGAACTCCCGGTGTTCCAAGAATGCTCGTGCTCTCCAGCGTGAGTCCTTGGACATGCCGTTCTTTCTGCTGGGACTGCACCTCAACCCCAGTTCTTATTTGTCTACCAAGCATCAGCTCAGATGTCACCTCTTCCAGGAAGGACTAGGGGTCCCTCCTCTGGATTCCTGTAGCATTAGGGAATTTGTCACACTGTGTAATCATCATATGTTTACACGTATATACCCCCCATTATACTGTACATATCCCCCATTAACTGCCTAAGGGCAGTTACCCTGCTGTGGTTGACTTTTGGTTTTTTTAAATTTATTTATTTAATTTAATTATTTTTGGCTGCATTGGGTTTTTGTTGCTGCACGCGGGCTTTCTCTAGTTGCAGCCAGCAGGGGCTACTCTTCGTTGTGGTGAGCAGGCTTCTTATTGCGGTGGCTTCTCTTGCTGTGGAGCACAGGCTTTAGGTGCGTGGGCTCAGTAGTTGTGGTGCGTGGGCTCAGTAGTTGTGGCTCACGGGCTCTAGAACGCAGGCTCAGGAGTTGTGGCACATGGGCTTAGTTGCTCCATGGCATGTGGGATCTTCCCGGCCCAGGGGTCGAAACTGTGTCCCCTGCATTGGCAGGCAGATTCTTAACCACCGCGCCACCAGGGAAGCCCTGTGTTTGACTTTTTAATCCCTAAAACCAACATAATACCAGACTTCTAATAGATGCTGGATAAATCATTGTGGATAAAAAATAAACAAATAGCCTTAAGCCTTATTTACATTTTTTTGTTGTTGTTTTTTTTTTTATTTTTATTTTTATTTTTCTTATTTACATTTTTGCACCATGGGAAGAAGCCAGAGAAATATAGGGAAGCAGCGTTTTGAGAAGGAGGGCCTAGGGAATCGAGACTCTGAAATCTGAAGAGAATTGTCTGTGTCATGATTTTGCCTAGAATTGATCCTTCCCTAGAAAATAACGCCTACATCCACAGCAGCTCAACCTGGCAGTGTTCTTATTTTCAGAAGCGTTGCCACAACGGACTCTGTGTCACAGAGGTTTGGAATTTACTCAGTTAATTAACAAAGATCATTTGAATTCCAACTGTGCCAGGCCTTGTGATTATTAAAATGTGAAGGCAGCCTGACTTGTTTTCCTCCAGGAGTTTGTAGCATCCTGGGAATTGGTAATGGGATTTGGTTTTGACTTGATGCTATTTTTGTGAAGACTTCTGCAAGTAAAATGTTCCTGCCGCAATTACAGGGAACGCAGCTGACCAATGTTCATTCAGCTCCAAAAAATGTTTTTAATTTTTCCAGGAAGAAAAAACATGCATAAAGGTCACCCAAGAGAGGAAATGTGGATGACACTCCCCACCATGAACACAAAACATTTTTGAACAAACGACTCATGTACAAGTAAATAAGAATATATAGGATGCAGACACATAGAAGCAAGAAAATTCAAGCTGTGTGCTTCTGACACACCTGAGTCAAAAGGATAGAGCAGACTTTTCTCCCTAGAGGCACAATCTGTCCCCAAAATCCTTGCGAATGATGGTCCAACTTCTACGTGTGGGGGCAAAATGTCTTTGGGAGATGTTTATAAAGGAAATGGAAGCTGGTGAGAACCTAGAATGGACCCTCTGTCTCCTAGGTCAGTCTGCAAATACACCAGAATCGATGCTGGAGGAATACCAATATACAGATGACATCAACCAATGGACCTATGCCCGTGGATCACAGAGATAGAGGATGGATATCATGAGGTGGAATTTGACCTAGAGGTGTTGGGAAGAGAGCAGAGAAACATGCCTAAAATTCTTCTCTGGATGTTGACCACTTAGTCAACTGTCCGAATCTGAAATAGTCACTCGCTTCTGCTTTTCTTCTGAAAGTTAAACTTCCGAGATCTAGAAATATATTTCAAGGAGAACCTAAGGATAGTTGTTTGCCTTTTAATAATAAAAATGTTATTAAATAATGTACATGATTGGCTACAGTCCTTCCCCCTCCCGCTGTATACACCCTCTGCCATCTATATTTGCCTTGTATATTTGTACTTCCCTGACCTAGACTTGTGCTTGGGCCAAAGGAACGGGGTGGAAAGAGTTGAGCCTAGTCTTAAGGGGTAGTACCTGATTCTCCTTGTCTCTCTCTGTACCTCTTGTATTACCATGAGAAAAGCTTGTCCTGGGGAATTGCTGCCTCCTAGCAACCATCAAGACACATGGATCCCCATGAGCCCCAAATCAGTGAGATGCCAAGCCCAGCTGGACTTTTAACTTGAAGCAGAGCCACTCAAGTACTGCCAGCCTAGATCAGCAGACCCACAGCCAACCCTCAGACACAGGAGCAAGAGTTAATAATTGTTGTTTAAACCACGATTTGAGTTAATTTGTTACGTAGCAATAACTGACTGAAACAGATAATAATAATAGACCAACTTGCCAAGGTCATTCAGCTACTGCCCAGTGCAGATGGAATTCAAATTTGGCTCTAAATTCCATGCTCTTAGTTACCTCCTTATACGACTTTCAGATGTGAACCTAGTTAATACTCTGGTGAATTCTTCCCATGCAAAGATTTCTACTCTGGAATACAGAGAAAATAAGAAGATTTTAAGCCAGGAATGAAGAGAAGATGAGAAAAGACATAGGTTTCTTTTTCATATGATTTGCAGGGTAGAGAGGAGCTACAATCATACCGGAATAATGCATTCATGAGAAAATTCAGCCAGATCCCCTCAAAGTCTCATAAGGAGAGGGACAAGTATATTAAAAATAGAAAAGTAAAACAAAGCAAGATTCAGGATTAAAGAATGGCAGGCCATAAAAAAATAAGGAAAGACTTCCCCCCATTCCTGCTACTGTACTAGGATTTGCCTGTCGTTTATTAGCTTCGTGACCTTCTCCATGTATCAGTTTTCTCATCTGTGAAATAGGGATAATGAAAAAAATTACTTCATAGGGTTGTTGAGAGCATTAAACAAGTGAATATATATCAAGTGCTTACAAGAATGTCTGGCATGTGGTAAGTGGTATATGCATGTTAGCTTAGCGACGCCTACGTAACAGAGCTCTGGACTTAACATCTGCCTGGTGCTTCTGACTCCACCACGGGGATGGCTTTGTATAGTGTTAACTTAGCTACCAGAACTACGCTTCTCAGAATTCCTTCCAAACTGCCTGGCCTGACAAACTACAGCAACTTCAGGATTGATCCCCACCAAATACAGAGGTAACAGCCCTGCACGGACATCTTCATCATCTCCCACCATATATCCCTATAGAGCAAATCTATGTTTTTCCATTTTACTCATCATGGTTCTGCGTCCCTGGTCACACCTTCACTGGTACTCCCACCCTCACCCCTTAACGTATGAGTTGGGAGATAAGACATTGGCAACATTGAGAACGCACGGTTCTTTACAAAAATGTTTGCATTACCATGAAACTAAGCATTTCGGTTCTCAGCTATACCCCCGTCACTCACCACCTCCCTAGATCTTCTCTGTAGGAGAACTTTGAGCAACAGTGAATGAATACTGGCTGCTGAAATCCTCACAGAACCGATACTCAACTCCTGGCTTCAGAGCACTGACGGGTGGAGTGAACCACAGATCTGTCATCATATTTCAAAATCAAAACAGTAGAATATCCCTAAAAATAAAAAAAAAAGAATTCTATCTACCTCAATATTTCTATTGTCACAATTTCCCAGAAGTTGTACAGAATAATACAAATGCTATGAAGATAGTTCCAAATGAAATACAGAATTCATAACAAGAGGATGTTGTTACTCAGGAAAGAGGCAACCCAGTGTACTTTGGGATAGTACTGCAGCCATGAAAACAAGTTCAGTGTTCGTGTCAGATAAACAGTCGTAGTCACAGCTCTGGACGTTTAGGAAGTGACTCATCCTGAGGAGCGGGCACTGGGTGAAGGCAGTCGTTTACCTCAGCCCTTTGGCAGCTGACACACACATTCTTTTTTCCCTGTGACTTTGCACTGGGGGATGCTGTGGCAGCCGTGTGCACTGGCATCTCCATTTCTACTGCAAATGCCATTTACCTCATCTGCCCCAAGATGCCTGCATTCTCGGCCCTCAACCTTCCACCGTCCCTGGGGAGGCCATTCTCTAAAGCCAATGGATTTCCTGCTCAGTGGAGAGAAAATACTTCAAAAAGCCTCTCCTTGCAAGAGGGACCCACTGTTCAGGACTTTCCATCTGAGACGTGTTGGCTGAGTCCATGGGACAGACAATAGAGCAGGGTCCAGTCCCAAACCCAGTCAACCAGCAAAGGAAGAAAGGGACTGAAAGGGAGATCAGAGAGCAGACACAAGGCCAGAGTCACTGTGTGTGGGGTGTCCTGCAAACAGGAAGTGATGGCCGGGGTCAGGGCCACAGCAAGGCCAGGGATGGAGGCATGGAGGAGGCATCAGGCAGGAGAGGTCGAGGATCCCCTGATTCTGAAGCTTGGGCTGGAGCTGGGGCAGTCGAGAGTCATCACCAGAAGGTCTCTGCTGATTGCACTGTTGTCCTTTCTTCCTTCACCTGAGTGTGCTTCAGGACTGGGACCAGGAATTTCTACTGGCCAAGCCATCAAAGGGTGAGCATTCAGGAAGCAGTGTGGTACAATGGAGGTGTGTCTTTCATTTGCACCAGGGCACGTGAACTACCGTGTTCCCAGAGGTGTTACTCATAATTGCTCCCAACCTGAAACTAACCAAACTATCTCAGCTACAGAATGGATCAGAAGTAGAGGTATATTTATAAACAAATTGTGGCTGATTTATACCGTATTAGACTCAAAAGGTAGTGGAATACCATATTGGACTCAAATTATTATAAACTGGGTGGCTTCCAATCACAGAAATTTATTCTTCCCAGTTCAGAAGGCTAGAAGTCCACAATCAAGATGTAGGTAGGGTTGGTTCCTCCTGGCAGCTTGGAGGAAGGTTTTGCTTTGTCTCTCCCACAGCTTATGGTGGTTGCCCACAGTCTTCCGCTTCCTTGGCGTGTGGCTGCATCACTCCAGCCTCTGCCTCTGTCTTATCATGGCCTTCTCCTCTCTGTGTCTTCTTGTAAGGACACCAGTCATAGAACTTAGGGTCCACCTCAATCCAGTATGACCTCATTTTAAATGAGTACATCTGCAAAGACCCTATCTACATAAGGCCACATCCCGAGATTCTAGGTGGACATGAATTTTGGGACACCCTTTAACCCAGTACAAATACTACAAAATAATGAAAATCACTAAACTACAGCTACATTCAACAATGTAAATGAAACTCTCAAACCTGATATTTAATGAAAGAAGCTAGACACAAAGGACTATGTACTGTGATATTACACTGTAAAATTCAAGGTTAGGAAAAACTAAGCTATAGTGTTCAGGGATGGTGACGGTACCATAACGAAAAGCAAGTCAATGATTCCTATAAGTCAGGATAGTGGTTACCTTGAAGAGGAGACGGGGAAAGGGGGATGAGAGGGGTTTCTGGCATGCTGGAATGTTCTATTTCTTCTTTTGTATGTGTAAGAATAGTTTGTTATCATTTATTTAAAAAGACACATAATAGTAAATGTATAAATTATTCCTGGAAAGATACATAAGAAACCGATAACAATGGTAGTCTTGAGGGGGATAGGGGGATGGTAGCATCTACGTGATCCATGGGACCAAGGTGGGAGACTTATTTTTCATTGTATACCCCAAATTCTGTAAGATATGCATATACAGCCTATTAAAAATATTAAAATAAACTGCTCTGTGGTTTGTCTCCTCTGAAGACATAGGTAATACTGACTCCTGTTTTAAAAATATAACAAAAAATATAGTAGTAGCAACAAAAATGAACCTTGACCTTTATCTCACACTTTATACAAAATAAATTCAAAACTGATCATAGACTTAAATGTAAAACTATAAAACTTTTAGAAAACATAGGGGAAAGTCTTCCTGACTTTGGGTCAGGCAGACTTCTTAGATAACAGCACCAAAAACACAATCCACAAAAGAAATGGATAAAGTGGACTTAATCACAATGTAAAACTTCTGCTCCGTAAAAGAAAATAAAGATAAGTCACAGACTAAGAGAATATATTTACAAATCCTGTATCTGACAAACAACTTTTATCCAGGATATATAAAGGACTCTCAAAATTCAATATGCAGATAGAGAACACATCAGTGATTTCCAGGAGTTTGGGATTGGGGAGGGTTTGACTACAAAGGAGAAACATGAGGGGAATTTTGCTGGCGGTGGCACTGTTAGGTAACTTGAGTGTTATGGTGCTTACCTGACGGTATACAGTTGTCACGACTCATAGAACTGTACCTTCAAAGAAGTGAATTTTATGGTATGTAACTTTAAAAAGAAACTTAAAAAAAATCACAACCTGATCAAAATGGTCCAAATTACCTACTTACTGACAACTTATCATTAGCCCAAATGTAGATGATGTTGATAAAGCACAAGGGAATGAGGACACTGTAGATCACCTGAATCCCAGTATGCGATTGACCACGGTTGCCTCTGGGCTACTCATCTCTAACTCTTATTTCCTTACAATGCCAGGAGATAGGAACGTACTACTGAGTAAAAACAGCATTAACTGTGGGACAGTTTGAGAGAACAGTTATAATAATAAACTCTTTACTAGCCCCTACGACGTGGAAATCATGTGCTATGGGATTCAAGAAGTAAGTCGGGAAAGTCCATGCCCCAGTGATCTACAGGAGAAAATACGTAATGATTTTATCAACACAAGATAGTGTGGCTGGCAGTTCAGTTAAATCACCAAGACTATCCTCGCTCCCCTGACCCATCACATGTACACTGTAGTTGAGAGGCTGGGGATGACAAGCCCTAATTGCTTTTCCATTCAACAACCTTGTACCTCAAATGGAAATCCAGTTGCAGCTCTATTATTATTGTATTCAGAGGATCTGATTTTGCAGAGGGTAGGAAAACGGGGGAGACCTTGCAAGAGTTATCAGACTGTGGCCCTTTCTAGGCATCTGTTCCATTGACAAATTTTATTTTTTTAAGTGACAAGAATAGGGGAGAAGAAGACTGGATTGTCTTTAAAATGCTTTTACCTCTGAAATGTTTAGGAATTTATTCTTTAAACAGAATACTGGAGTGCAGGGAACTCCCAGCCTGTTGGCATAAAAGCCCTATCCCTGTGGTGCATGACTTAAGGATCTGGGTTTTCCACCTGGCCGTTTCCTTCCTCACTGGCTTCTAGATATATCTAAATGAGCTCCTGTTTCCCAGCGTAAATGAACCCAAAAGAATCAATTCATCGCAGTCTGTGAGACCTGGGAGCAACAGAAATAGGAAATTTTTCGCCTGAGTTTTTTGACTAGTTTGATCCTGTTTAGGCAATGTTGACTTGACAGAAAGGCAGTACAGTACAATGGTCAAGGGAGGGACTCTGGGGGCCGTGTCTGGGTTCAAGTACCAACTCTGGCACGTATTAACTTTATGTCCTTTATGCCTCAATTTCCTCACCTGGAAAATGGAGTTAATCATAAAGTGTACCTCATGGGATTGTTGTGACAGTTCACTGAGTTGTTGTATCTGAAGCACGTAGAAGAATGTGTGACACATGGTAGGTACAATTAAAAATGTTTGCTAATGTTATATACATGCTCGCCTCTTTTAAATCTTAGTTATAAAAATCAGTATATCAAAACTAAAAGATTTCACCCATCCTGCTATGTATTGGTGGCATCCTATAACCATTCTTGTTACTACAGACATGAAAAAAAAAGAACAGTGGATTAAAAAAAAAAAGGTAGTGGCAAATAGTCAGCAGGAGGCTGAGAGGTCCTGTGACACAGGGAAGACCCAATTCAGTTGGGCTGGGTGCCATTCTGGTTCTGCCACTGAGTCACGTGAGCTCCCTTTGACCAGAGTTTCTACATCTGTAATTAGAAGAAGGATGGGAATTCCCTAGTGGTCCAGTGGTCGGGATTCGGCGTTCTCACTGCCAGGGCCCGGGCTTCAATCCCTGGTTGGGGAACTAAGATTCTGCAAGCCCTGCAGTGTGGCCAAAAAAAAAGAAAAAAATTAGAAGAAGGGCCAGGCAAGTTCTAAAGTCGCCTCCAGCTCTAGCAACTAGTATAAAGTTTAAGTCCATATGTAGAGATTTCAAAGTTTGTCTTCTGTCTCCAACGCACCTGTTTCAAGGTGCAGGCTGTAAACATTGCTGATGTATTGCTTCCACGGTGCTTTGGGGCTTTCCACGAATTCCTTGGGTCAAAAGTTGTATGTTCTACGTTCATATCTGCTCTAACACGTAGCTTTCTGATCATGTACATACTTAGAAATCCTTTTATAATAACTCAACCAATGCTAGAGCCACAAATGAGTGAAATAAGTAAAGTACATTTTGCAAATGTAGATGAGGATGCTAACTTGGGAATAAATTATCATTAATTAAACCAGCAAGTACTTTGAAATGGTAGTTTGGACATGCTTTACCTTACAATATGGTGTAAGTTTTGATCACTTGCATACGGTATCTAACCCATTGGGAACTAAGTTATTCCAATTTCCCCAATCATTTAGTTCATGTTACAATTGTTGTAAAGTTAATCCAGTTTAAGCCCTTGTTCTTCAAATTGGTCTCCCTTGGTCTCCTAAATTTAAAATTAACTATGTCTTACTCCACTGTGAGGAAAAGTTCTATTCAGGTCCCATTTTTCTATCTTGAATAACTATGCTTCTTTAAAAACACAGGAATTTAGTTCTCCTCAAATATAACACTATATAAGTACCTTAATAAATTACAGTACTTGACGTGAAGAGGACTCTTGAGGAGAAGGCAGTGCTTTCATTCAGTGCTATGCTTTGTGTAACTATTCTATTTTGCTGATGGGCAAACTGAGACGTGGTGAGGAATCCACTTAGAAAAGAAGAAAAAAGTTTTAGGCAAACACATAACTGGGTTTGACTGGGCCTGTTTAGTACCAGGGCATTTTAGGCAAGGAAATTTACCTCTCTGCACTGATTTCCTTATCTGTACAGTGGGGCTAACAATAATATCTAACTTGTGGGGCTATAAGTGATAATTAAATGATTTCATATTCAAAAGTGCTTACGATGGTGTCTGGTTAGTCTGAGTAACTTTAGTAAAAGATCCGATTAAAGAGTGAGTGGCTGGTCCAGGTCTCTCCACCATCCTTATCTAAAAGCACCCATCTCCAGTAAATGCTTATGCTAAAAATACAGGCTACTACTTCCTTGTCTGCAACTTTCTAAATGACTTACTATATTTTTGTGGGTCTGGGTCCCTCTCTTCCTCCTCCACTGCCAGGGCCCAGGACTCACAGGGAGACGCCCCAGGGAACTGCTCCTCTCAGCACCCGGTCTCACCGCTCCATCCTCCCCGAATACTTTCGGCTCCAACAGGAAACGCATGGCTCTCTGAAACGTTCTAGTGCTTGACGTGGCTGGTGGTTACAAAGGTGTTCATTTTTTAATATTGCATTAAGCCATTTTACTTTCTGTATGCATGCTATCTTTCACAATAAAGCAAGTGGGTGTTTAGAAACGTACAGCTCCAGGTTCTGGCAGTAGCTATGGGGTCCTGGGTAAGTTGCCTCTCTGGACCTCAGTTTCCTCATCTGTAAAATGAGGAGATTGGGCCAGATGACCTCTGAGGCCCCTCCCAGGCCTCCCATTCTGGGTTTATAACTCATCTGATTCTCCAAGCATGTCTCTGAGGAGGGGAGAACACCAGCCATTACATTTACAAAGAAGGGAACCATTGAGCGAGGCTTATGACATCAGAGTCAGACTTTGAAACCAGAAGTGATCTCTGGTGACCTCGGCCTGCAGCAGCTTGAAGCCGGGTCTCAGTTCCCCAACCAGAGATGGAAGTCAGGCCGCGGCAGTCAGAGAACCGGATCCTAGCCACTAGACCAAGATGTCCAGGGTCAGTGACAAGGCCCTGGCTTGTCTGCGTTGTAGGGATAAATTTCAACAAAGAGATGGAAAACAGTGAAACAAGTAAAGTGTTTATTAGGAGGAAAAAAGTACGCGTCAATAGGCACACACAGGCAGGCTCAGAGAGAGTCGTGCCCTCGTGGTAGTTTAAATCACTTACACGGGGCATTTCTTCCAGGTTTCCTCTGACCAATCATCTTGCTTTGCCTGATCCTGATTCCGTATTTGGTATATCTCAGGGTCCTCCTCTGTGTGTGCGAGCATCTCTTAGACAAGGTGGATTCTAGCGAAGAGGCCTGTGGGTAGGTTGACATCACCTATTATGGGGTGGCACCCCCTTCCTTTTTGGCCCCCAGGAGCCTTTCTGTGCATGTGTAGTCAGGAAGGTCTCCTTGACCTTGAGAATGCGAAATATGTGGTCTCTTTATCTCTTATCTGGGCAAGGCTCAGCTCTCCACTGTTCCTGCCATTATCTTATCTTGGAGTATCTGTCCAAGGATACTGTATCCAAGGATACAGGAGACAGATTCCAGCAGCTCAGCCTGGGTTCCGTCTATCTCCTGCCTCAGAGGGACCTGGAGTTGAGTCTCAGTTTTGCCCACAGTCATCAAGAGATCATGAACAGATCTCTTCAGCTCTCTGGGCCTCGGTTTCCTCAGCTACAAGATGGTTTTAGGAAAAGAATCTTCCTTACAGAGTTGATGAGAAGATCAGAAAGGATGATGTGCATATGTTACCAGGCCCAGTGCTTGGAATCCATAAAGTCATTGGCCTTTAATCCTCACTTCAATGCTGTGAGGCCCTTATCCTTCTGGGTTTTTCTAGCTGATAGTGTCGGGGCTAAGAGGAAGGGAGGGAGCAAGTGATACAGTTACAGCAGTTCTTTACAAAGGTTCCTCTGGCAGCTGTGGGACAGATTAGAAGGAAAAGAGAAGGAGGGCAAGTGGGGAGACCTGTTGGTCAGGGAGACCCTGCCGGGCCCAGGCCCCGCAGTTGCCACGAGGTGTCACGCCCAGTGTGGCTCACCACTGTGGTCAAGTGTCCGAGAGACACCTTGTGGAGGTGAGGTGGGGAAGCCAAGGGTAGGAGGCGCCAGTGATGACCCAGGGGCTCCAGGTCAGTCCGTCACAAGGGCAAGGGTGAGCGGGGAGCAAGCCAAGAGGGGAGGCATTAGAGGACGCTGCTTGGAGAGCCTGGCAGCCGGAGCAAGTGGGTCTAGACTAGGCACGGAGAACTTGAACTCAAGACCTCTGCTTCACCGCCCAGAATGGGTTCCAGTTCACGTACCCTTTCAGAAATCTTTATTGCTTGGGAGTGAGTGGGGGGACTTGGTAATGCAGGGTCAACCCTTCTTCTACCTTATTTCTGTCTGCACTTGCACTTCTCACAAATGGGCCATTGCTGGTTCTTGGTCAGTGGTGCCTCTGGTTTACGACTGCTTGAGGACCGTGTTTCTGCACAGGTCGTCTAAACGGCAGAACCCCAGATGTCTCAGTGCCTCAGATCCACCACAGTAATCACATCCTTTAGAGACAAGCGTTCCTTATGGCCTTTTAAAAAACTCCGATGCCCCAGACCTCATAGTTAGCGCGCTTGCCCAACATTCCCATGGGATTGCCATCTTGGATGCTTCCCTCTGCGACAGGATAACAGGATACAGGAGAATGCTGGGCACAGGGGCAGTGAGATGAGAGGGTGGTGAGCCTCTTCTCTGACCAATAAAATGTGCTCCGAAAGGTCAGGCTATGTCTGGGCGGAGAAGATAAACTTCGTACACTTTCATATCCTGAAAACGTTCCTTATCCAACAGGCATCTTCCACCAGTGCTCACATATTTACTTGACTGGAGGAAAAGGCCTTTCGTGCCAAGCATGGTGAGGCTCTTTACAGACGTGAACTCATGCAAATATCAGAACAACCCATTTTGCAGACAAGAAAACTGCAGCTCAGAGGGGCCATTGGCTCATCCAACCAGGGGGAGGCCACCCAACTGGGGAGGGAGGGGTGTTCAAATTCCTGCTCCCTGCTTCTCAGCTGGGTGACTTGGGAGTGCTGCTCAACCTTCTGCTTCTGTTTCCTCCTCCTTTTAGGGTTGGAATGAAGATTAAATGGGGAGATGCATATGACAGGGTCAATGTAAATGCTGGCTCTGCTCTCAGCCATGCTAGGCAGTGGGTAGGGCCTGTGGGTTTAGGCAACAGGTGTCCCAGATGAGCCCAACTGGACTGGAACTGGTAGGTTGTGACTTCTTGGGGGGGGTTGCTTATCCCTGAATCATTATGGGAAAAGGCTTTTGTTCCTTGGCTGATGGGGGAAGAGGGATGAGCTTCCTTGGAAGGGGTTGGGAGAGCGGCTTAGAGATCAACTAGAGAGAGGCTGGCGTGCTGTCAGTCCCGCCCCCACCATCCCCCCAAGCCATGCATTGTAGAGGTTGGACAGGAACCAGCCCCACGGCTCCATGACTGTGGAGAGAGAGATGCACAGGTCAGGAGCATCTTCCTCCCTCCTCTCTCTCCCCTGCTGGCTCGGCAGCCTCAGAGCAGCAGGAACATGTCCACAGCCAAGATGCTCACATGCAGATGACAGACCGACCCTCCCAACCCCAAGCCCCACCCTGGTGTGAAAGAAAGGCCAGTTGGCACAATCAATAGCTAGCTATTCAGTGGCCAAACAACCATCCCATTGATCAAGGCAGGGATTACTTCTAGTCAGTCCTGACTAGATTTTGGGCCAGCAGATCTGGCTTGGTTCTCTTCTCCCTGTTTATTTTGTTCTGTAAGTGTGGAGGGGATGCATTCCACATCTGAGTGCCCGTATCTGGACAGGATATCAAGACTGCACCGGCCGATGAAATCCATTTTAAAGGTCATCCATCGTGGCTGGAAGGAAACTGACAAGCCCCAGAAGGTAAAATTTGAGGTGTAGCCCCTGATGGAGGCTGTGGGACAGAAGACAGGGCTCACGCGGTTGGCTGGCCCCCCAGTGGCAGTTTTCGTATTTCCTAGGCATGTCTCTTCTATTTCGATGTCCAGAAATTTTAAAAACACTCTTTCAGGACTGCGTTCAAATATTTGGGCAGGTCTGTGGGAAGCCGCTTTTGTGTGTGGGCTTGGGGTACAGCTGTGGGTGTGCTGACACTTCCCCCGATGAAAGCACTTCTTGCTCCTGTGCCTGGAGACGGCCTTGCCCAGTCTGGCAGGCACGCATTTTTCCATCTCCTTGGGGTGAAATTCTAGGATTTGTTTTGTGTCACTTTGGATCTTGGTGAAACTGCATGCAAAGGGAAGATTAACGGCAAAACTCTGCTTCCAACTGCCAGGAAAATATTTTGCCCTTTACGGTACGAAAACAAAGAGGCACGTCAGCTGAGTGGTCTGGAGAGAAGAGGAAGTTCCCTGTGTTAGTGCAGGGCCCTCCTCTGCCCTTTTTCCTGGGCTCCTCTCCTGGACGGGACTTTATTTTTTTCTCTAAGGGTCTCTTGTCTGACAACCTAAAATAGATCCAATTTGTCTGCAAGTGACCTCTGAACAGTACCCAGTCTGCGCAGGCCCCTGTGTCTCCTAACGTAGGCCCACTGGATCTGTAGGGCAACCCCACAATGAAGAGTGGATTAACCTTACCTTACGGATAAGGAAACTGAGGCTCAAGGTGTTAATTAGCTTCCTCAAGGTCACACAGCAACCAACTGATAGAGCTAGAATCGAAATCCAGGCCTACTTGCCATGGGCTCTTTAATAATGCGGCATACATCAGATTGTGGCCCAGTGCCTGGCACAAGCGATGCTCAGATGTATGAGAGAATGAAGGAAAGCGTCCTCAGGCTCCGATGACCTGGGGCGCCCTGATTTTACCACTTTTACTTCCCACAAGGCCTTCTCAGGATGCCCAAGTGTCCTCACCGGCAGAATTGACATGAAAATACTTGCTCTCGCCCGTGAATCGGCCATTGATCTCTGGTGGACCCACGAGACCACCCCCCCCTACCTCAAGGAGGGCTACTGAGCCGGTGGGGGGGGGGGTGAAAACACTCAGCTGTCTGACCTCACACGTGCTAGACACCTAGCATCTCTGGACCCGCACAGAAGACAGGAGTGGTCCCTTCGCCTTGGCATCTTTCTAAAGCTTAAATGAGATGTAGTTTATGAAGCCCCTGGCACATGGCAGTGTTTATGAACTGTTTTGTTTTTGTTTGGTTTAAAGACTTTAATCCGGGAGCCTCGTGCCTAGGGAGGGAAGGGATGCAGTGTATGGCCTAGGGAGGAAAGGGATGCAGTGTATGGCCTAGGGAGGGGAGGGATGCAGTGTATGGCCTAGGGAGGGAAGGGATGCAGTGTATGGCCTAGGGAGGGGAGGGATGCAGTGTATGGCCTAGGGAGAGAAGGGATGCAGTGTATGGCCTAGGGAGGGAAGGGATGCAGTGTATGGCCTAGGGAGGGAAGGGATGCAGTGTATGGCCTAGGGAGGGAAGGGGTGCAGTGTATGGCCTAGGGAGGGAAGGGATGCAGTGTATGGCCTAGGGAGGGAAGGGATGCAGTGTATGGCCTAGGGAGGGGAGGGATGCAGTGTATGGCCTAGGGAGGGAAGGGATGCAGTGTATGGCCTAGGGAGGGAAGGGATGCAGTGTATGGCCTAGGGAGGGAAGGGATGCAGTGTATGGCCTAGGGAGGGAAGGGATGCAGTGTATGGCCTAGGGAGGGGAGGGATGCAGTGTATGGCCTAGGGAGGGAAGGGATGCAGTGTATGGCCTAGGGAGGGGAGGGATGCAGTGTATGGCCTAGGGAGGGGAGGGATGCAGTGTATGGCCTAGGGAGGGAAGGGATGCAGTGTATGGCCTAGGGAGGGGAGGGATGCAGTGTATGGACGGTTCGCTTGGCTGTGCATTTCTCTGGGAGTTGGTCCACGGTATTCATTTTGCTCTCAAAACCGTTCATGACCCCAAAGCATTTAAGAACCACCGCAGTCCAATTTGATTTTTGACCCATGGTTAGAAACTGCTGAGCTAAGAATATATTAAGTGCCCACATGTTCCTGGAATCATGCTACTTAAACAAATAGAACAGGAGGGATCTTTGCCTTTTAGAAGTTCACCATTTAAATAGAGACAGTAGTTGGTGATGCAATGGCTGAGTTAGGTACATATGTAGATAAGTATCAGAAACGATGTGGGAAGCACAGAAAAAAAGTTAAATATTCACCAGCTGTATAAAAGCAATAGATATTCACATTTTGGTTCTATTTCAGCTTTTTTTTCAAGAGTGTATCTAACAGCCAGCTATTAGTGGGCACTTACTCTGTGCCAGGTGGTGGGTTGTTCGTTCTAAAGGCTCGATCCTGTTTAATCCTCACCACCACACTGTGGAGTGGTTACAAGTATTAGCTCTATTTTACCTACGAGGAAACGGTGATTCAGAGAGGTGAGATCACTAGTCCCAGGTTACACATCTAGTCAATGGTGATACTCAAAATCATGAGCTGTCTGGGACTTACCTTTGAAGATGTTTCCATTCCTCTGGCATCTTTTTTAGCCCAGAGTAGTGAGTACTACTACTATTACCATTGCTACTATGAATACTGCTGCTGGTACTACCACTGCTACTGCTACTGCTACTGTTACTGCTACTACGACTACCCGCAAATCTGCTCGGAAGGTGCATGGCTTCTAACGAGTAAGGAGTGAAGAGCCTGCTGTAAATCTTACGGAATCAATTCAGTATCAGACGTTTTAAAAGAGGAAAATTGCACAGCCTTGGAATTGGCTTCTCAAAATTCCACTGGTTTTTAATCAGAAAGGAAAATGGACACGAGAAGAGAAGCCAAGGGAGCTTTGGCTCTGAAACTGTCTCTCTCAAGCCTCCCCCCACGACTAATATAAATAAATGATAGAATCGACTCTGAATGGGAGAGTTGATCTATTTGGATTCTCAGAGGTACCCTGGACCCCATGCCCACAGAGGGACAGGAATTGGAGTATAAATATTCCATTTGTTTTGATGATCAAGGACATCATCTATCTGGCAAATATGTTATTTGCAATTCCCAAAGGTTTCCCTGCCAGATATTGCATTTTTCCCTAAGTATCCCCTCCTCTTTCTTTCAAAAACACCTGACATGTTAAGCCCTCTGCTAAGCACATTTGAAGATGCACAGTTGAATTCAGCCTTTGATGAACTTACAGACTAGAAAAGGAAATGTGACTATAAATATACATCTCTTCCGTTTTTCCAAGAAGAATGCAGCACATGTGTGATTTTAGAGGGGTACAGACAGAGGCTCAGAGGGGTGCAGAGGACTTCCAGTGAGGGGCTCTGAGAAGGCATCAGGCACTGTGATGCCACGGTTCTGTGCCTTAACAAATGGATGGAGTTTGGACATTCAGAGATGGGTCATTCATGGTGGAGAGAACAGTCTGAGCAAAGACACTGAGGTAGGAAATCATGAGTGTAATTGGGAGCTGCAGGTAGCTTGGCTCAGCAGCGAGCCCTCTGAATAAAGGTGTGACGCTCCCAAAGCACCTGTGAGAGGGGCCTGCTTGCCTACTGCTGGTCCAGGCCCACTCGCCCCATGTCTGTGTCTCCACCATGATGGAGGACAGGCAAGGTTCTGTGCAGAGGCCAGGTGGAGAGGGATGTAGCAGAGTAGGATCCACTGGCAGTGGGAGGGTAGAAGGGTCTTTAGGGCCTTTCCTGAGGAGGTCATGCATTTGACCTGTGACACATAGACAAAGTCTGCGTGGCTTTTAAGAGGAGATAAAACCCTGATAAGCTGAGGTCTGGGAAGGGAGCTGGGTTTTGGAGGCCAAGGTGGTGTCTGATCAGCTCTCGCCTGGGCCATCCATGGGAGATCGTCCCCCCGGGCCTCAAGGTCTAGGACAGGAGTATAGCTACAGAATGGAATTCTAATCCAGTCAGCGAAGGAGAACTCCGTGGAATATGGACCCACAGAGCATTTCCTTCCTAACCAGCCCAGCCTACCAGCCAGCCTTACCTCTGTGTCTAATGGAGTATCCCACAGGCTTTTCCTTTTCTGCTGCTCAAACTGCAAACTTTACTCTTTGAGAGAACCTGGGCAAGCTACTTAGCCTCCCTGAATCTCACTCCTCACTTGTGGCCCAGGCTTAATAACAGGACTCACTCCGTGGAATTGTGAAGATGAAATGAGTTCATACACAGAAGGTGCTTGGCATAGCCTGTGTTAATCTATCTCTTTATTCATCAACTCCACGCTCAAGGGGAGCAGCAGAAGCCAGATTGTCAAGGGCAAGCTGTCAGACGGATGAGACGCATCTCCCAGGAACGGGGGTCCTGAGAGCCACAGGGAACAGCAGGCACCACAGGCCAACACCTGGTGCTGGAGGGCAGAGGTCCCTCCCCGTCAGAGACACTTCATCCACACCACCGACATCACACAGAAGCTGCGTCTTAACGCGGGGATGGGGATTAATACGTGCACAGGGAGGGGAAAAAATGTTCGCGTCTTGTCCTTCCTCAGCACCTTCACATCCAGAACACGCTTCCCCCCGGCAGCAGCTCCTCGGCAACCATGCAACGCGATGGAGTGGCGTTCTTCAAAGACTTTCTTGCAGAGAAAAAAAAAATCTCTTTTTAGAGGAGAGATGCTAAAACGATAGACATAGAAGCATCTGAAGTGGAAAGACCCTGGGTATTAAAGGATTAAGGTTTCCAGACGATATCCTTAGGGCTAGGGCACCCACAGAGAGGGCATGGATGTGCTGTCAGAGGAAGTTTGTCTGTTTGTGCAGCTGCAGAGAGGCACGCAGTGACCTTACTAACGGAAGCAGAGAGGAAGCAAGAAGGGGGCGCCCAGCGAGGCCGTAAGATGAGTGTCTTGTTGACTAAGGTTGACGGCATGGCTCGCAGCCTTGGAGACTAAAATCACAGAAATGCATGAGCCTCGCTTTCCTGAGGGCCGGACACTGACCTACTTCTGTGGCCCATTCTCCTCCTGAGATGTTTTCCCACTCTTGAGCTGACATATTCCTTTTCAGAGCCCTCCAGGTAGTGGGGCATAGGGTGCAAATACTCACCCAATAAAAGGCAGCTTTACTCTCCACAAATCTTCACTCTCTGTTAGCATAAGGAATTGGTATTTGAAATTTGCATTTCCTCCTCTGTCCCCAGTCCAGCTTCTCAAAGGACAAGCATATAACGGGGGTGGGGGTGGGGGGGCATACCTCCAGGCATATGTCTGAGCATAACTATTAACAATGTCCCCTCCCCTTTTCACTCTCACAAGGGTCCTAGTTTGGGCTGTAAATTACATGATCGCTTGTCTCAGCTTAGTTGCCCTCAGAAGCAGACACTGAGACAGGGATTCAAGTACAAGTAGTATATTTAGGAAGTGCAGGAAACACACTGTTAGGAGACTAGGAAGGTAGACAAGAAAAGGAATGCAGCTGATTAAAGAGTGTACTGTTAACAGTGGCTACCGTGGGCACCTGGAGTGTAATTTTGGGGGGAAACTCTGAGAAATGGTGCAGAATCTATTCTGAATTTTCCCACCCCCAGGGCAAGGCGAGAGAGCTGGGATATTTATACACCAGCTCCTAAGCTGAAGGGCTGCTCCTGGCAGGTATTAATTCTCTGCTACTTCTGGCTCACCTGATGGGCATTGTGACCTTCTTTGGTTCTGGGGAAACAATCCCTCAGGCCCAGAGATGAGGATTCCATACTGGAAAGTCACAGGAGCGCCCCCCTCTGGAAGGTTCAAGTAATATGGGTGGCCACCAACAGCACACACCTGTAACTTCTCTCCATCCTTTGGCTGGCATCTTGCTACATCCAAGTTCATTCATCAGTAACTTCCTGCTCCTCAAATTCAAATCCCATAGAATTTCTCATCAACCTTCTCACTGGCTTCCCTGTTCTTTTCACCACTGCTCAACCTCTCCCTCTTCAAACTCTTTGCTTACCTGTCTTTTGTGACCCTGCCTTGTCTTAATTCCTTGATGTTCTTATTATTGTCTTTGACTAACTGGGAACATTTATCCAAGACTCTCTTCCCTTCTCTCCCTTGAGAATTTTCTACATCCACTTCAACTGTTACCTCCATGCAGATGGCACAACAAAATTAATAATATTCCCTTAAATTCACGAACCACTTTAAATCATACAAAAGCCCTTTCTCGCTGGAGTCCTTTTGACTGAGTGTATATAAGACTGAAGGTTTATAGTTGCATCAGTCATAATTTCTCTCTGGAGACCCACCTCCACATCCTGGTTGCCAGCTTAGGGTCTCCATGGATACGTTCTACTATCGTCTCAAATTCAAGCCGCTCATAGCTTGGTGTCCTACTCGTCCTTTATCTGATTCCCACCTCGAGAAACACTGCTTTCTTCACTGTCCCCAGAGAAGTCTTGTGCCCCACTTCCCACACAGCTCGTCTGTAGCCTCTGCCTGAGAGCAGGCAGTTTCTTCTCTCCTTTCCACCTGTTCCCATAGTCAAGACCATGCTTGCAAATGAGAGGAGCCCTGCTTGACCACCGTTGGGTTAAGGAGGAAATGATTGACTCCATGCTACTATAACCTGCAGGGAAGGCAGGGTTCTGCTAAGCTTTGGGAACAATTGGAACCACATTCCAATGTCACCCATACCGTCTTGCCCCTTCTCTAATATCAGCTGCTTTCCTCAAGCCCAGTCTCCTCCACAGAGCAGAACCCATGGCTATGGCAGGTCCTCCTCACATTACATGCAAGCAGGATTGGTTCCTTCCCTTAGTTACAGTTATTTCTTTTTCAAGAATTCTAATTGGCTAGAACTGGGTCCCACGCCCACTCCAATGGCCAAGGTGTAGGATGCTATCACTAGCAGTCCCATCTAGAATCAATCTCAGATGAATGGAATAAAGGAAGGAAAAATTCCCCAGAGAAAGGGGAATGTTTCCAGAGAAGAAGGGAGGGGTGCTGAGCAGATAAGACACTTTGATTCCATAATTTTACCCCTTTCTAAAATGACAGCTCCTGCACCCCGCCTTTCTGGTGTTCTAGCTTCTGTACTCTTTCCCTCCTCTGAACGGCCATCACACTTCTTGGACTTTCTCCTTATTTGTTATTTAGTCGTACCCTGTCTTACCTTGTCTCTTCTGTTATTAAGAGGAATTGCCATGTTAATATTTTATTTATTTTTTAACTGCTCATCTCCCCAGTGGTGCTGTTGTTGGATTTTACAAGTGTGTCTTAGTTTGCTTTATCCCATAAGACTGAGACTTTTTATCCCAAGCTTGAGACCTTACCCAGACTGACTCAAAAACAGTTTGTTTTATTTGGTTTCTATTGGGCTATCGTCCATGATGAACACATATCAACCTGGGAGGTCCGGTGGAGAAAAAGTCCTATGCCTTTCCAGGAGACCTGTTTTCTGATTCTCACAAGAGCTGTGAGATGCTGGCCAAATCACAACTCTCTTTATTTCATGGATTTTTCCATCTGTGAAATGATGACAATAAAATGTGCCCTAACTTCTTAGGGTTGTTGAGAAAACACAGTGGAAGCAACAGAAAAAAACATGCTATATAAATGCAACTTATGGGATTTCCCTGGTGGCGCAGTGGTTAAGAATCTGCCTATCAATGCAGGGGACACAGGGGACACGGGTTCAAGCCCTGGTCCAGGAAGATCCCACATGCCACGGAGCAACTAGCATCACAACTACTGAGCCTGCGCTCTAGAGCCTGTGAGCCACAGTTACTGAAACCCACGTGCCTAGAGCCTGTGCTCTGCAACAAGAGAAGCCACCGCAATGAGAAGCCCGCGCACCACAATGAAGAGTAGCCCCCGCTCGCCACAGCTAGAGAAAGCCCGTATGCAGAAAGGAAGAAGATCCAACGCAGCCAAAAATAAATAAATTAGTTAATTAATTAATTAAAAAAATAAATACAACTTATGTTTGTTCACATGGATAATTCAAAGAGAAAGCTCAGGTGTTACTGATAAGGTATTGTTTCTGGATACAATTCTTCCTACTGAGTTTGCATTTACACAGGAATCCCTTAGATTCCTCAGCTTCATCTGCTAGAAACATGAACCAGTGGTTAAGGCAACCATTTAATTACCTTGGAAAAGCTTTGTGGAACTTTACAGAAAATCTGATAGTAAACATTGGCTTCTAAAACTTGCTAATGAGAAAATGCATTTCTCTGGTCCCTTTTGGCATCAAAGTTCCAAATTGGCAAATTATGACTTTATTGCTAGGTGGGGTTTTTTTTGGTGTTTTTGGTATTTTTTAATACTTTTGACAAGTGTTTAAATGTTTGGGGATGAAGTATTGATGTAATATTCTTTTTTAGCCTCAACATTTTCTTTCTCCTATTGCTAAAGAGTCCATATTCTAATTTGCCTCTCTTAATCAAGTTGCAGATAACCAGTTCAAATTTACTCACTGCTTGGTATACACTGCACACTGGGTCATTAGGGCCCAGTCCTTGCCCTCACGGACCATAAGTCAAATGGGGAAGACAAATGGTATACAACTGTTTACAGTATCTGTAATTATGTACGTCACAATTCTCTAAAACAATGTATGAGTCAGAGTGGGCTCCCTACTATAACAAACAACCTCAATTTTTAGTGTCTTCACCTAGTAAAAGTTTATTTCTCACTCACACAAAGTCCATTGTGCATGTTCTTCATTAAATGGTTCTCTTCCAAGTGGTGACACAGGGATTCAGCCTCACTCTATCCCAGGAAGTCACCATCTTCAACTTGGGGCCTCCAAGGTCACCAGGAAAGGGAATGACAGTGTAGGCAGAACACACTGGATCTCACCACCTTGGCTTGGTAGGGACACATAGAACCTCTGCTTTCATTGGTCATTGGTCCCATTAGTCCATCAGGTCACATGGTCCAACTTAGATGCTGGGCAGCTTCTTCCCAGCCATAAGTGAAGTTGCAAGAGGAATACATATCTTTGGTAGACCACCAGCTGCCTCTGCCACAGGTAGGTACTATTTTTACAGGTAATAAAATTGAGGCAGTAAGGAACTTACCAAGGTCATATTGCCACTATGTGGAGAAACCAAATTTGAACCAGGTTTGTTTGACCCAAAGCTCATGCTTTCACAACTCTATTATACTAACTTTGCTATGACACGTGACATGTTCTAGGCCATGGTAGAGCTCTATGGGCATGGTCTGCCCATTTAACCCATTTTCCTTGGTTTGGGCTTTCTGGAAAGTTGGTCTTGCTGCTGCCCTACGTTCTGGCCTGATTTTTCTGACGGCCCTTGGCTGTCACTGAAGGCCTTGCTAGTCTTTTTCCTTCTCCAAATGTGTTCATGGCACTGGGTAAAGTTTCCATCTCTGTGAGACAGAAAATAGAGAAATAGGATTAGACATTGCACAACTGTTGTTTGAAGAGGATAGCAACCAATTTGCATATATAACTTCAGGCATCTTTGGTTATGAAATAGTTGCATTATTTTCTGGTTCCATTTCCCACAGGCTAGTAAGGGGTCAGTGTTAAAGAACTGACAGGGATCTAGGAGTTTGGATATAGGAGATCACTTTGGATTTGAGTAATGGAGCCAATCAATTTTGTCAGCATGAACATGTACACCAGGCTCCAATCACAAGCAACAGGACAAGTATGTACAACAGACTCTCTACCTTTGAGGTTTGGAGGCACCAAAGCAGAGAGCTGTGTTCACATTCACTCTGCCTGATGCAGATATAAGTGAGTAATATCAGCTCCATCCACAAAACCCTGATTACATTGAGTCCCAGTTACTATGGCTGTATAACAAATTATCCCCAAACTTAGCAGCTTAAATAGGCCTTGATTATGTTCACAGATTCCTGGGCCAGGAATTCAATCAGGGCACAGCAGAAACAGTTTTTATCTGTCTCCCAATTTCTAGGACCTCAGTGCGAAGACTCAGGGGCTGAGGGTTGGAATCATTTAAAAGCTCATTCACTCACATGTCTGCTGGTTGGTAGTGCTGTTTGGCTGGGGGGATCCTCAGGTCCTCTTCCCATGGGCCTCTCTATACAGTCTCTCTGTGTGGGCGGGTTTGGGCTTCCTCACAGCATGGTGGCTGGATTCACAGGGTAAGCATCTCGAGAGAGAGAGCTTTTTTCACCTATCCTTAGAAGTCATGTACTATTGCTTCTATCACATTTTACTCATTGAGGCAGTCACAGAGTCCTGCCTGGTGCAAGGGGAGGGGAGATAGACTCTGTCTCTTGATGGGGAGGGGCAAAATTCTGGAAGAATGAATGGGACTGGAAATAGCATTGTGGCCACTTTTGGACAAGCTAGTCTGCTTCTTTGCTTTTATTCTGATCCCTAAATCTGACTTAAATATCAGTTAATATACATTTGGTGCCCATGTGCCAGGTACCTTATATTCATTAAATCTAATCCTGACCCCAACACTGCAAAGTAAATTGTTATTCCTCTCACAGATGAGGAAACTGAGGCTTAGAGAAGTTAACTAACTTACCCAAAGACACAGAGCTAGCTGATGGTATAGTCAAGTTGCAAGGCCAAGCCAGGCCGACTCCAGATCCCATACTCTTTCCCATAGTTTCCATATGGTTCCCATTGGGGATGACTCATTCCTTTAACGAAAGGAAAGTTTGGCAGAGGTAGGCCAGAGTGGTGGAGATGGGGTAAAGGGAAGTTCAGACACTGAATTAATGGTAATTTCCACCAAGGTGTTTGTTCTAATAATTTCCACCTTCTAGAATCCACACATCCTCAGAGCCCATCAAGTCAAACCTATGTCATCTAACCATCCCTGGTTTCCAAACAGCTGCAATACATTTACTTTGATTCTCCTGCATGTGTAAAATATTACCCAAAGGCCAGAAGATGGTGTCATGCTAATGGACGATGGAATCCACCCTCCTTCAGGGGCCTAGGAGAAAGCCTGGTGAGACTTCCCCAGGGGGACCGAAGTGTTCATCATCCCAACCAGGAGATTTTTAAAAAATAATTATTTATTATTTACGGTTATAGGAAACAAATTTTAAATAAATTTGCATACATGTTTTGTTACTGTGATATATGAGAGACTGATCAATAAAAGACTGTCAAGTATAAAAATATCAGTGTATTACATCAGGATAAAATTCTATGGGGGAAGTGAGATGGAAATATAATTTCAAGGAGTAAAAGGAATGATGCTAAATGCCTGATTGTTAAAGAGCTTGTCTTGTACTTTTAAAATGGATGATGGTGGCTGTCACATCAAAATGATTGTTTTTTCGACATCTTCATTGGAGTATAATTGCTCTACAATGGTGCGTTAGCTTCTGCTGTGTAACAAAGTGAATCAGCCATACGTATACACATATCCAAATATCCCCTCCCAACCAGGAGAATTTTGAGAGTAAAAGGGGAGGGTTGTGCTGGGACTGTTGTGTGACTTGATCTTGGGGGTAGTTCTGGGTGTGTGTGTGTGCAGACAGTCTTTACTTTCATGAGGTGTGTACTTTACTTGTGTAAGGTAGACCTCAACCACAGCCTCAGGATGATTACAAAAGATGAGAGCTATGCCAGGACCATGGGCATCAGTGAACTCTGTGCTGGGCCAGTGGGACAGATGGGCACCCTCGCCATTTCCGATTCCCATCAGGTCTCCCTGGGCTGGGACAAGCTGTGTTTGTGCTCAGAAATGATGGGCTTTCCAAGTCAAGATCCTGTAAAGTTGCATCTTTAGATCCTCTTGCATAATAAATGCACACACTCACACTCAAATACACTCACATTCATACACAATGACATTCACATGCACACCACTTACATGCACACTCATTTCACACACAACTTGTACTCACACAATCCCATCCACACTCACATTTGCACTCACAGGCATGCACACAGACTCTCATAACTTATATGTACATGCACTCATGCTCACACTCATACAGTGAGCTCTTACATTCACAACTCATACATAAATGCAGTCACATTTACATACACTCAATACCCACACACATATTCCCATGTGCACACCCACATTCACACTCACACACATTCACACTTTACTCACATGACTTACACCCACACACACATTATGCCCCCACCCCCATTCAGACACACACACACACACACACACACACACACAGACACACACACACACACACACAGAGTTTATCTCAGCTCTCTGAGGAGGACTTAGCTGGAGCCAGAATAGGACACTTTAGAATTTTCTCCTTAATTTTCCTGTGTGGGCTGTTCAGGGATCTTATCATTGCTGCATTATTTCTCTTGCACTTATTTGTGTTTTTCTTCAAAAGATCCTCAGGGCTTTTTGTCACAAAATAAAAATGTAAAATCATAGTACACGTATGCATATTGCACATAAAATTTGCATAAACATAACAGAGATTCTTGCTAAGCCTAATAATGTTAAAAACAATCAAAGAAAAAAACACAGTCAATCCCAAACTACAGGGCTCATAATTACTCCCTCTAAGTGTGTATCCCTTACATGTTTTGAACAGGGCCACTTTAATTGGTGGTTTTGACATTAAGGACTGAGTGTTTTATGAACTAAAAACTCAAGCTTTGGCCTAAGATGGCAGCCCCAGGCAGCTGGAGGCTTTAGGGACACAAGTCTGTCTTGGACCTTTTGTGTCACTAATTGTGCCCACAGTGGCAGCTACCCTGGTGGTAGCTGCCACCTACCTTGCTCCAGGGTGAATTTCTGGGTCCTGACTTAGCTGGGCTGTGTGTGGGCTGGAGAGCCGCCTAGGTAGCTTGCACAAAAGTGGGCATGCAGTAGTTAAATAACAAGACAGGAAAGTAAAAACCTCCAACAGCTGTAGCTGGTAGGGGAGGGGGGTTGACAGCACATCACTGGACTTGTGCCAGAGCTGAGGATGAATCAGGAGACACCTTTGCAGGCTGTTTCCATCTCTTGCCACCCAGTGAACAGGGCAGGCTTTAAAATCTCTTGGTCCCCTTGTGAGGCAGATGGACATTACATGAGGCAGAGAGAGGCCTGGGGCTGAGCAGCTCAGGCACAACAAAGGCCATCCCAGTCAACCAAGGAGCGCAGCTTACAGCCCACTTGGGAAAGGAGGGCAGACCCCCTTCATGTGCCCCGAGCAAAGGCAGAATTACAGTTACAAAAACAACTGACAAAGCTCTGTACCTTTAGGTCAAAACCAGGAAAAATTTGACGTTGGAGAGAGTGGGAAACCTCTGTAATCTCAGCGTAAAAGCCAACATACACAGGGCGCTTCTATCTGAGAAAGTGCCCTTCCCAGTGCCTACAAGCTAGGGATGTGGAAGGCCTGACACACAGAGGCGATCATGAGGCTCACAGAACCAGGTGAAAAAGAAGAGGGAAGGTTGGACCAGGACTCAGAGGTCTGTGCCCACTTCCCGAGGAGGCTCCTTTGATTCTCAAGAGCAGAGATTGGAAATTCATACCAGAGTCACACTGCATGTTAATTGCCTCTGATTTGTATTTTTGTTTCCCCGACTCTGTCCTTCGGTCTCTCTTTTTCTTATTTGAGATAATATTAAGATGTCACATTGGGCCCTAGAGAGAACCCCTGGGGCCTCGTCCATGAAACAGAAGTATCAGAAGGCCCAGAATTCGTGTCCAGCAACCTGCAAGGCTGGTCCTCACTGAAGCCATTTGTCTGTGTGCTGAGCTCACCCTGCCATTTCCTTTGGTGACAGATTGTCCTATGGTGGGGGGGGGGAATTGGAACAGTTTTGGGAGTCTATTTGCCTAATGAGATGGTGGGTTTCAGATTGATAGACTTAGCAATCCTTTAGGAAGGAGCAACACTCCTTTTTCTCTTTGGAAGGGTTCCCCAAGCCATAGAAGCTCTGAGCCCCAGAGGCCAGTTACTGTTTTCTTTCACCATGTGTGAGTAGATCCTAAGACCCCTGGACTCAAAAAGGCAAAACGAACACTCCCCTCCCCCTCTCCTCTTTTAGGGTCAAAGCCAGGCTACTATTTCTCTCTCTCTCTCTCTTAGCTTTATTTTAGGGTTTTGGGTCCATGGATCTAGGCCAAGATACACTTTTCCAAACATAAAGATCTGAATTTCATGGGGCAGAGCGCTGGCGAAAATAGAGGGGAAATTGTAATGGTGATGGGTTGTGCAGTGGAGGCGGGGGTGCGGATGTTGTTAGTGATGATACTGATGTTGAGAGTATGGTGGAGGTGCTGGCTGTGGGGGGTGGGTGTCGTTGATGATGGTGGTAGTATTGGTGATGAGGTGACATGATGGTGGTGCTAATGGTGATGACCGTGATGAGCTGTGTATGGAGATGGTGATGGGGGTGGAGGTGGGAGTGGTGATGGTGGTGGTGGTGGGGTTGGTTATGGTGGTGGGTGGTGGTGGGTTTAATGATGGTGGTGGTGGTGGAGGTAGTGATGGTGGTGGAGGTGGAGTTGTGATGGTGGTGGTGGTGGGGTTGGTGACGGTGGTGGAGGTGGGGTTGGTGACAGTGGTGGAGGTGGGGTTGGTGATGGTGGTGATGGTAGGGTTGGTGATGGTGGTGATGGTGGGGTTGGTGATGGTGGTGGAGGTGGGGTTGGTGATGGCAGTGGTGGTGGAGGTAGTGATGGTGGGGGGGGGTTGGTGATGGTGGTGTTCGTGGAGTTGGTGATGGTGGTGGTGGTGGAGGTTGTGATGGTGGTGGGGGGGTTGGTGATGGTGGCGTTCGTGGAGTTGGTGATGGTGGTGGTGGTGGAGGTAGTGATGGTGGTGGAGGTGGAGTGGTGATGGTAGTAGAGGTGGGGTTGGTGATGGTAGTGGAGGTGTTGCTGGTGATGGTGTTGGAGGTGGGGTTGGTGATGGTGTTGGAGGTGGGGGTGGTGATGGTGTTGGAGGTGGGGGTGGTGATGGTGTTGGAGGTGGGGGTGGTGATGGTGTTGGAGGTGGGGGTGATGGTGATGGTGGTGGGTTTGTTGATGGTGGTGGTGGTGGGTTTGGTGATGGTGGTGTTCATGGAGTTGGTGATGGTGGTGGTGGTGGAGGTAGTGATGGTGGGAGAGGTGGGGTTGGTGATGGTGGTGGAGGTGTTGGTGGTGATGGTGTTGGTGGTGGGGTTGGGGATGGTGGTGAGGTGTTGGTGGTGATGGTGGTGTTTGTGGGGTTGGCGATGGTGGTGGTGGTGGAGGTAGTGATGGTGGTGGAGGTGGAGTTGTGATGGTGGTGGTGGTGGGGTTGGTGACGGTGGTGGAGGTGGGGTTGGTGACGGTGGTGAAGGTGTTGGTGGTGATGGTGGTGGTGGTGGGGTTGGTGATGGTAGGGAGATTTGTCATGTGACAATGGTGGGGGCGGGGCGGTGGTGGTGATCGTGGTTGGTGGTGTGACTGTGTGCAGAAGTGTGATTCCTGGTGGAGGTGGCTAGTGCTGCTGTTGGCCGTGGTTGATGTAGTGAGGTATAATCAATCCGTTCTCTTCCAAGGGAGCCCTGGGATTCTTGTATAAACTGTGCAGCTCTTCCCCAGACTTTTGTCTGTCCCAAGAAGAGCAGCTTCCTGAGGTGCTTTTCCCCATGGCAGGGGCATCTGTGGTTACATCCTCATAGCAAGGAGTGGCCGTGAAGATTTGCTCAACTGTGACTCGACAGCTTCTTTTGTTGAAGAAGAGGGAAGAAACCCTGGTGGGCCACCCTCTACCCATTTACAGTTAACCACAATTTTCAGTTACCACAATAAATTATGACCTCAGTGTATCTCTTAACCATAATGGTGTGAGGAAGGCAGGATTATCCCTATGGTAAAGATGAGGACACTAAGGCTCAGAGAGGGACAGTAGCTCGCCTGAGATCACACAGCTAAGAAGTAGGCAAGGCCCCACGTGCCCTGCTGTGCTTCACCTCACTGTTCCATTCAGTCCATCACAGAATGGAGCACCCAACAGCAATGTCTTGAACCCAGCCAGGAGGCTTGGACAAATAATGGCCAGTGTACCAGCAGGAGCCCCTTAAAAGCCAGAAACACAGGAGCCACCACTCTTAATGTGAGTTTTCAATGTCCTGTTAAAGCCAACACCGAATTTCTGACCAAAAAAAAAAAAAAAAAAGGGTAGTTCTGTGACTAGAAATCCAGTCATTTAGGAGTTGCTCTCAACAAAAATGTCCTTTTGACCCAGGAGTGTCCTTTCAGAAAAATACAGAGTTTTGGAAGGAGTCCATATTTTTCTATTAATTCCTACTTCAAAATAAACATGTTTGTAACATGTCTTGTTAAAAAACAAACAACAGCACAGGTCTCCCTCAGGGAGCTGAGGAAAGGATACCAAGAGTGATGGTTTGAAGCAAGATGACCCTGAAGTGAGGGCTGGTGGGTAGAGCAAGCAGACACGGGACAGCTTTAGCATGCTGGGAAACACAGGGCTGTTTCTCCCACTCCCAGCTCAGCGGCATTTGGGTTTGGGTCACGCTTCCAAAGAGGGGAACAGGCAGGGCCATAACACCTTGAGGGTGAAACCAAATCTTAGCCGGGCAGACCCCAAGGGAAACCTGAAGAAAGTTGCAGTGACTATACAGAGGGAGGGAGAGAGGTTGGAAGAGACGTAGTGGGTGAGGGGAAGCGATAAAAGAAAATTGCTCTTGCAGACGCAGCCGTGTCCACACACCTCCCTCAAGCCCCGTAGTCCAGGCTGCTGGGCTGAGAGGGGAATCAAAGCCAGAGACCAAGGAGCTGCCTCCAGAAGCCCCTTGCTTCTGCTTCTGGGTACTGTGGTTGTAGCTCTTACCCCCTTCCTGGTAAAAGTCCGGAGACTCTGACGGTCCCATACAGCTAAACCAGAGCCCGCATCTTGGAATTTTCTGGTGTCCGTGCTTGCAAACATTTGAGGAGGAGAAAATGGAGAGCGAGAGGTGGGCTCTGAGCACTGATGGGCACAAGCTGCTGCGGGGCCTCGTTGGGTCCTGGCCTGTAAGCACTCGGTTTCTCCTTCTCCCTCCGCAAGCAGAGGACGGAGACGGAGGGGACAGAGTTGAGGGGCTTGCTCAAGAAAGCCGTGTGGTGGGCTTGCCTGGTGGCGCAGTGGTTGAGAGTCCGCCTGCCGATGCAGGGGTTCATGCCCCGGTCCGGGAAGATCCCACATGCTGCGGAGCGGCTGGGCCCGTGAGCCATGGCCGCTGAGCCTGCGCGTCCAGATGGAGCCTGTGCTCCGCAACGGGAGAGGCCACAGCAGTGAGAGGGCCGCGTACCGCAAAAAAAAAAAAAAAAAGAAAAAAAGAAAAAAAGCCATGTGGGACCTGGGAAGAGTGGAGAAGTCCTGAAGGCCGAGGGGAGGAGCGCGAGGGCGGGTGCGTCTGTTTCCTTAGTAACAGCAAAGCAGAGCAGTCTCCCTGCCTTGTGATCTCCCTGAAGAGCTTTGTGGAGCCTTTCCCAGTGTGTCAGGGGAAGACTGCACTAGTGATTTTGTTCTGCCACAGATTCTACAAGGTAGGCCCCCCTTGGGCTGGGAAGGAAAGGGCCTGTTGGACCTGACTTGATAATAGGCACCTGCGACACCGGGACGAAGGCAGCCACAGGTGCAGGAGAGGACGATATGGCTGCCTTTCACCAACCACCACGAAGAGGGGAAGACTTGTAGCTTCAGGTCATCTTACTGCCACCTCTTCCTAGTTTACTGCATTCAGAAAAGCACTCAACCCTGCCGAATCTTCATCCATGCATCAGTCCTGGGATTATTCCTTCATGTACTGACTTATTCGGCAATTACTGTTGAAGTACCTCTCATGGGCTGAGAACTTACTGGATGATGGGGAGACGGCCCCAGCATTTATTGGGGCATCATTATCCCCATTCTACAGATAGGTAAACTGAGGCACAGAGAGGTGTTAGAGCAGTGAATGTGCTAGAGCTGTTCCCTGCCCTCGGGTGCTTATATCCCAGTATGGGAGGCGGATGTCCAACAAAGAATTAAACAGTTACTTAATTATAATTGTGGTGGAATGTCATAAAGGAGGTGGGAGTTTGTCATAGTCTGGGGAAAAGATACGAAAAAAGGTTAGGGAATGGCTTTGAGGGACCTAGAGGCAGGCCAGGGCTGGAATGAGGCAAGAGGGGCCCGAGGGTTGGAAAGCGTGCACTCACAAGGGCCCTAGATGCACCCTCTCCTGCCCCATCCCGACCCCAGTGGTGACAACTTGGAGAAGGCGAGAGGGAGGTGTTGGCTCCAGACAGGAGCAGGGATACTTCCTCCATTTCAGCAGGAGGGAAAGCAGAGGGTTTGGGAATGGATGCAGGTGAACTGAGAGATTTGGGGGTAGGAAGATGGGAAAATTTCTGTTTTCTGTTTTCTCAGTAAAACACCAGACAAGATAGTCATCTGCGAGTGAAGCCAGAGGAGGGGATACAGGCAGTCTGAGGACAGAAAAGAAGGCCCTTGAGGGCTGTATTCAGGAGGGAAAGAGCCTACCTTGGCAGTCCAGGTGAGGCCCTCTGAAGACTTGTGGGCATCATGAATTTAGGGCGAGACCAGTTGGCACAGTTGTGTGTTTTGCTCCAGCAGGAGTCTGCTACTTGGGTAGAGGTATGGAGTGGGTGGATAGATGCATGTGACCTGAGCTGGGGTTTAAACAGGTGAGCACATGGGAGGGAGAGAGGGGGTGGGGAGAGGTTGGCAGGCATTGAGTGTAATGATGGATTCCAGAATGTAATTTGTGGGGAGAGGAACATAGGGACTTGGGGGGGTAATGGATAAGGAAACAGTGGCTTCTGATCTGAAAGTTTTCATGGAGAAGCAGGCTTGGTGCCTTGGGATGGGCTGTCCGAGTAAGTGAGCAGGAAGGTGGTGTTTTATCAGTGGTGACAAGGCCAGGATAATGACTAAGGGGGAGGGTGGCTGGTGAGGTACATTAGAGGAAAAGAGAAGAGGAGGTGAAGGAGTCAAAGAATAGACATGCCAAGTGTTGGATGAGTTTGGATGAGTCATCTGTACGTGTACTGAAATTGTGTTTACAGAGCCAGGGTGGAGAGAGAGATAGGGAGCCAGGTGCAAGAAACTTCCACAAGTAAGAGGCAATCACTTAGGGATTGTTAGATGACAGGACCAGAGAGGGATTTGGACCCTCTAGTTTAAAAGCGTGAACTTCAAAGGAGCTGGGACTTTTGCAGGGAGAAGGATGGAAAATGGCTTGGAAGTGGTGATGGAAGTCACGGAGGACAGCTGTGAGAACAAAGCAGCCTCCACTTGCCGGGGTCTTCAGGGCGGACCCGGTTCCAGAGTTAGGGCAAGAAGCAGAAAGGAGGCTCAGAGAAGATGGCAAGCCTCTGGAAGCTTTCACTGATGGTAGAACATGAGCTCTGAAGGGCCCAGTGGGAGGGTTTGAGGGCTGAGGTGGATAGGGGTGGGTGTGGAAAGTCAGGACATGTCCAGAGCACTCCAGGGAGAGTAGAATGGGGGTAATAGTTGGTCTGGAGACTGAGACAGCTCATGGTCTATAAGACAGAGACCATTTTTGGGGGCGGTGAGGGGGAAAGAGGGCTAATAGCTCTGCCAGTAATGATTCATGTATTTTTTTTAACATCTTTATTGGAGTATAATTGCTCATGTATTTTTAAAAAATGATTTCCATTTATAATCCTTTGATTGCAAGTGATGACAGAAAACATTTCATCTTGAACACACCCTGGGTTATAGCTTTCCTGAAATTGCTCAACTGGGCCCTTACTGAGGATTTCACCAGATGCCGGGCTCCTTGGCCTCAGCCCTCCGAGATTCACACCACCAGGATGAGCATAAGGAAAGGGCAGGGAGTGTTGAGTTTGCAGCTCTCCGTGAAGCTGCCTACCCCAGGGCATGACTCTCTCCCAACATCCACCAGAGATGTCAGCCTGGATGTTCAGGCCGTGGTGCTGCCGGGAAGTTGTGTTGGAGCTCCAGAGACTGAGCTGGTAGAAATGATGTGGTCAGAGAAGTCATAGCCACGCCTCACCCTTCCCCTGCTCCTGCCCAAGTTCGTGTTCCCAGAACACTTTTCCTGAATGGGAAGGAGAAGGCGCTGTGGACGAATTTTATATTTGGGATCCCAAGTGAATTTTTATGATTTTATGATTCTTCCCTCTTGTCTCTAGAATTAGTACATTTATCTTGGGGGCAGGGATTCTTTTCTTGGGGAGTTCTGTCCTGCATTAAAAGGACACATGTTCGGGAATTCGCTGGTGGTCCAGTGGTTAGAATTCCTCGCTTTCACTGCCAAGGGCCTGGGTTCAATCTCCCTGGGCGGGAAAAGAAAAAAAAAAGGACCCATGTTGGACATGCCGGGGAGGAGAGGTGAAAGAGCCCACAGTCAGGTTTCTCCCACGGTAGCAGCTGGTGTGACACGTGGGCAGCTTCGTACAGGACCAGGAATCGTTGTCGCCATGCTGATGTAAAGATCACGCGTGGGAAAGAAAATAGGTAAAGTTTTAGAAACCCCAAATGCAACAGATATGCAAGAATGCAACAAACTGAATCCAGAAGGAGCACCTAGGCCCAACCTAACACCCTCTGGGCCTTCTCCCCCGCCCCACCTCAGCTCTTTATTGAGTGTCCACCGGAAAGAGAGGACAGAGATGGCTGTGGCCCGAAGGGGCCTTGGTGGAATGTCCTGGGAGGACATTTGCAGAGTGCCTCGAGATTTAAAATGTCACGAATCAGAGTGACCCCAGTGAATGATTGTGCCTGATATTCAGGAGGACACACGCATGTGCACACACACACACACACACACGTCAAAACACTAGAGGCAAAGCCTGCCAAATCTGTGACTAAGTTAGCCTGAGCTCTTGGTCTAATCATAGCTCGGTTTGGGGATGAAAATGTAAACAGGGAGGTGGGCTAAGATCAAACACTTCCGGGGCTGATCATCTGGAATTTTCCCAGCAAGAACTCTGAGTTTGCATGCTTGGAGTTTACGTGTGTGTGGAAGCAAGAGAGGGGCTAGGAAAGGGGGAGACTAGTTTTCGTAATCTTTAACGCCTTATAGTTTACAAAGGTCTTTCATGCAGATTGCCCATGTGATCCTCACGGCATCCCTAAGGGGCAGCTAATGTAGGTCCTCCTTCTGGAGGAGGAAACCGAGGTGCTCAGAGTTTAAACCTCTGCAGATCCAAGCTCTGAGGACTTCAGGCTCATTAACTTCCACCCCCTTCACCCTTAATAATGAAAAAGTCAAGTACAATTAATTTTTTAAAGACAGTCCTTTACCTCAGAAAAATTCCATAGAAGGGTGTCACACAAATCGATGAATTTTACCTAATCTGTTTACACAGGTGCCATTACTCACTGTTGGAGAGTCTCATTAGTTGCTGGGAAGCATGGAGATAGCAGGCTGTGGATCTGAGCTGATTGCCAATGGACCCTAAATGATATGTCATTTTCCAGAACATTCTAAGAAGGGGTTAATTGCTGAATGCTTGAAGGAACTTAAACCAGCTGAAACAGCTACTAAATCAGCCATAAGATCAAGTGGCTACTTTGCCAATGGTGCCCTGACCCCCATCTTCCAGTCAAATCTGTGTGCCTCTCCCCAGAGCAGCCAATCCATTTGGAATTGTCCACAATTCCTGGGGGAGGACGTGGCATATCAGTGCCTGCTGCAGCATGTGCACTGCTAAAGGCATACCTCCAGGTGCTCTGGGCTGTCCATTTGGCTTCTCGAGACAGTTCAACTCTTTAGCTGCACAGACCTCGCTGAGGGGCATCCTGGGAACTGACGCATCTTGGATAAAGGCAAGTCTTTAAACTAAAAGCTGCCCTGCAGGGGAAACCCCTCTGAGTCCTCCCAGAAAGAAAGACATCTTTTAAATTTGTGACTCATTCTCAGTGACCGGCTTTCCCCCTTCTTGCTTGTCTTTGTTTCATTTTAGCCATAGGAAGAGGGAAGGGAGAAGAGCTGCTGGGAGGGGCTAGGACGGCCCCAGACAACGGGGGTGGGGTTCAGGGGAGTTTGAGTGCAGACCGGGTCCTGAGGCTGTGGCCCTTCCCATCCACGCAGGAAGCCCAGCAGAGGCAAGGGAAGGGGGGCCGGGCGGTACTCAGATGCCCAGTTCACACCAATGCCCGGCAGTGGGCACAAGTCTCGGCTTGAGCTCCCAAGGTGGTCATTAGGAAGCTGGTTTCCATGACTGGGTGACAACATGGGCAGCCTTGGCCTGTACTTCCCATGGCTGAGTGGGGCCTGGCAAAGACAGGGGCTGAGAAGCCTAAAGGAATAAAAAAACTCATCTCAAATTATTCCAGCTACTAAAAGGAAATGATAATTATGTAAAGTGATAGAGGTGCTAATTATTGCTACGGTGACAACCATATGGCAATATATACATGGATCAAATTAACATGTACACCTTAAATTTACACAATGTTATATGTCAAATATATTTCAGTTAAAAAACTTTAAATTAAATGAATAATTTTTTTTTTTTTTTTTTTTTTTTTTTGTGGCCTCTCCTGTTGCAGAGCACAGGCTCCGGATGTGCAGGCTCAGTGGCCATGGCTCACAGGCCCAGCCACTCCGCGGCATGTGGGATCTTCCCGGACCGGGGCATGAACCCGTGTCCCCTGCATTGGCAGGCAGACTCTCAACCACTGTGCCACCAGGGAAGCCCTGAATAAATATTTTTAAAAAACGCATCTCACTTCTCTAGGAGAGCATGACATCATGATAACAGCAGATCCCTCCCAGCCAGACTTTCCCAGAGAGTGGAGGGGAAAAGGGTCTCCCAGGGAGGAGCTGACCCAGCAGCCTGGAGGGAAGATGGCAGGAGACTGGGGAAGTTGGCTTGGTCATACAGATGGGGCAGGGAATCAAGGCTGGACAGAGACACACAGTGATTTCTCCTCTCCGGCGATTGTCCTGCCTACATCACTTCTGGGACAAGGAAAATGTGATATGGGGCTGGAGAACCACAGAGCACTGGAGTGGACAGACAGGAGCAAAATCTGCTGGGCTGCAGGGAGATGCATGGTACCAGAGTGCTCACGGTAACCAGTTCAATACAGGGAGGTCTCAGAAGGCCAACATCTAGGTTTCTTAGGCAGGTCAGGTTGCCTAGAAACGCCTTCTCTCCAAGCAGCTTGGGGACCAGCAGGTCATGGCTCTGCCCTCACCCTCCACGCTCCCAGGCTGGGACCACACAACATCTCAAGCCTTTACACCTGCTTCCACCTCCACCTGCTGTGGCCTCCCTCTGCCTCTTCCCTCTCTATCTCCAGTGTGGCCCATTTGACAAGGCTCAGTTAAAGCCCCACTTCTTCTTCTTCAGCTTTCTGCCTCAGTTTCAAGATTCCTGTGTCTCTCATAGGGTTCTTGGAAGGGGAGAAATGAAACAAAGTATACGAAAACACTCGTTAAATACTAAAGAGCTATGAAAATATGAGAAAGTTACATTTTATTAGTAGCTGTCATTACAACTAGAGTCTATCCCTGTTTTATGTACTACATGATGAAGAATCTACACTGTGTATTATTTCATTGCTGAGTAAAAGGTAATTACCAGATTGGTTGGTTGACTGATCTCTGCCCTCCATCAGTATAGCCTGCTTCTCAGATAAGACAGAGAAGTCCAAGAGATCCGTAACAATGCTATTCAAGGGGCTCATTTACTCCCCTCACAGTGTAACTACAGTAACCGGGTTAGCCTCTAATTGCCCTTCGGAAGGATCTCAGCTTGGGATCCAGCATGGCTCAAGAAGCAGTTATTTGGACAGGGCAGGGTGCAGCCACATGACCTTTTATGAGCCAACTTCAGAGGTCACCTAGCATCACTTCTGCTATACTCTGTTGGGTCAAGGTGGTACAGAGTTCCACCCTGGTCCAAAGGGAGGGAACATAGATCATCTCCCCCTAACCCCAACTGCTTGATAGCAAGGTTCTAGAAAAAAGTTTGGCAAACTTTTCCTTAAAGGGCCAGATAGTAAATATTTTAGACTTGCCTGCCATACAGTGTCTGTTGCAACTCCGACTCTGCCGACATAGCAACGATATGAAAGCAGCCGTTGACAAAATGGGCATGACCTTCTTCCAAGAAAACTTTACAAAAACAGGTAGGTAGTCTGCAGGCTACAGTCTGTGGACCCCTGTTCTAGAAGAATATACACAATGAGAGATATTGCAACTGTTTTTGGAAAATACAACCGGCTGCAGCCCACTTTCTGCTCAGAGCAGAGAGAATTCCTTCACATCGTGTTAGTACCACGGGTACTGGAAGATTCCTCTGAGTGGATCAGGGGTCAGGCTGGCTCACAGAGCCTCCGGAAACTTGAATGACTTTTTGATGTTTCACCATGTCAAGGAGGCATCGTGAGTCCAGGTGACACAATGTTTAAGCCAAGGAAACTCTTCTTCTGCTCCATTTCCCACCCCTCCCCATTGCCATGGCAGCGCATAGCCTGGGCCGCTGTCAGCTGAGATGGGAGGAGGAACCTACGCTCTTGCCCCCCGGTTGGTGAGCTTCATCTTTGGGGAATCCTCGGGAATCTGCTCTTCCTCTCTGGGGGGGGGGGGCCCTGGCATCCTGTGGCCTCCATACGTCAGCCAAGAGCCCCAGATCTGGAGTTTACTGAACATCTTGGCACCAACAGGATTTCTTGGGTCCTTCCCTGAGTACAGAACAGGATGAATGCCAAAGCTGCAGAAAGGTAAAGGTGACATCTTTGAAGGTTAGAAAGCAGGCGCTGGTCTCTGGTCACCTTGTCTAGCCTGGGCATGAAAGGGGACAGAGAGTGGCCGACCCAGGAGCCTCCAGGACTGTGCCCTGTGCTGGGGCTGGGTTGCTAGAGTTCCCTGATTACCGCTGATACTCTTGTGCACAGGCCTCTTCCAGAGCTGAAAGCTCAGCTCTGAT
The DNA here is from genome assembly GCF_937001465.1 of Orcinus orca. Taxonomy (NCBI): domain Eukaryota; kingdom Metazoa; phylum Chordata; class Mammalia; order Artiodactyla; family Delphinidae; genus Orcinus; species Orcinus orca. The sequence goes on along the minus strand of NC_064563.1, from coordinate 12,293,922 downwards.
GCACTGCCTGTGTTAAGCCACGATAGAAAATGTCTTAGTCTCCTGTCCCTCCATTGGCCTCCAATGCGGCTTTAGCTGTTTCTGTGCTCTTTCTCCTATCCGTCCTCTCTCTTTTATCCCAGTACATACTCAGACACATGTTCACTCTCACATATTTCCCTCACAGAACAACTAAAATCAGAGCCCTGAAGACTGCAGCTAAACCTGCATTAAGAGACAGGAACTGATTTTGTTTTTTTTTTTTAAAGCCCCTATGTTGAGATTTTTTCACTGTTGAACACAGGCCATGGACAGTCTGCTTATGGGTAGCTGGGCTGGAGGTCATGTCGGGTCAAGTTCTGATTCCTCCTGACCACTGGACCCCACTCCAGTGATGGGGTATGGACAGGGGTACTGGGGGAAACCTCTGACCACTTTATGCTTTGAGATGGGCCCCGGGGGAAGAAGGCATATTGGAACTGCAGCTCCGTACAGACTTGGGAGTTTGCCCCCTTCCCTGGGATGCGTCTGAGTCTTTTCGCTCCTATGGAAGTTTCTGTAACAAACTGACTTCCTTATCTGACTAAATACGTTGTTCTCTTATGTCTGATTATACTGGAAAATATATGCAGCGTGGAAAAGACCATGCAGTTCCTTCCCATATGAGCCTGTGTGTGAAGGGGCAAATTTTAACTTTCCTTTCACAGGGGCTCTTGGTACAGGGATCTGGTTTCTGGATCTTAAACACCAATTGATCACAAGACAAACACTGATGGAATAGGACTTTCCTAGTAGCAACCCCGCCTCACCCCCTCTCCGCGCCCTGGTTTCAGTAGCTCTCACTCACAGATGGCAATGGCTTATGGAAGCCTTTTGGCTCAGGCCGGAGAAGCAGGCACTGGCGCTTGGGCGGGCAGGAGAAGTAGCCCTATCCTGGAGCAGGCTGCCCGGAACCTGGCAGGATGCAGGGGAAGGTCACACGGTGACCCCTGCTCTCCTGGATGCTGTCACCTGGTGCACTCAGAGGTAGTCACAATCGCAACAGGGAAGAGCCAATTTTGACTCCATGTTGGGTCTGTTTCTTTGACTTTAGCCTTTTGTTGCTTTTGTTATTATAATCACACATAATGACCTGCCTCAGGGAACCCTACCCACCTGTGAACAGCTGCAAGAAAGAAGAAATTACACATCCCCTCCCTGAGGTTGGCCATTCCAGGAGGTGTTTATTGTTTGTTTGCTTTTGTTTTTGTTTTTGCGGTAAGAGGGCCTCTCACTGTTGTGGCCTCTCCCGTTCTGGAGCACAGGCTCCGGAAGCGCAGGCTCAGTGGCCATGGCTCATGGGTCCAGCCACTCCGCGGTATGTGGGATCTTCCCGGACCGGGGCACGAACCAGTGCCCCCTGCATCTGCAGGCGGACTCTCAACCACTGCGCCACCAGGGAAGCCCCAGGAGGTGTTTTGCAAGACTGTTGGCCCTTTTTTTTTTACTTTACTTCCTCCCTGCCTCTCCCTCTCTATTTTCTGCCTTTTTACTTTACTTCCCTCTCGTTCTATAAAAGAAACTGTCATCCAGACCCCGGTTTTGGGGGACCCTAGTCTGCCATCTTTTTGGTCTGCCCGCTTTCCGAATAAAGTCATATTCCTTGCCTCAATACCTCGTCTTCCAATTTATTGGCCTCTCATGCGGTGAGCAGAGAGAGCTTCACTGGGTAACATAATGACTCTCCACACAGGCTGCGGGAAGGTCCCAGAGACTCCCTGCTGGGTCAGGCATCAACGCTTTCACTGTTGTATTAGTCTGGATCCTCCAGAGAAATAGAACACTATATATGAGTAACTCCAAATATGTATTCAAACTGGAATATATGTATATATATTCCAATACATAAGGAATCGGCTCTCATGATTATAGAGGCTGAATGGTCCCAGGAGCTACAGTCAGCAAACTGGAGACCCAGGAGAACAGATGGTGTAAGTTCCAGTCTGAATCTAAGTTCAAAGTCAGGAGACGACCTAGGTCCCAGCTTGAAACAGTCAGTCAGAGAGAAGTCCCCTCTTGCCTATCTTTTTGTTCTACTCAGTCTTCCATTGATTGGATGAGGGCCACCCACAGTAGGGAGGACAATCTGGTATACTCAATCTACTGCTTCAAAGGTTAATCCCATCTAGAAACACCCTCACAGATACACCTGGAATAATGTTTACCCAGCTACCTGGTACTCCTTGGCTCAGTCAAGCTGACATAAAATTAACTCTCATGGTCGCTGAATCAAAGGTGGGGTCCAGGGTGCTGAGGGGAGAGATGGAGTTTCCTGGATGGTGGTGGGCACCTGGAGACTAGAGATAGTGATACTTGCCAATTAGTGTGGAAGTATTTCAATACAGCTGGTTTGGTTGTATTTCAATACAGCTGGTTTGGCTGTATCTTTGTGCTTCAACTCAACAACAGCTCTGCCTTGAGCCCAAGTCATCTACTGGAGCTTCCATGATGTTCTGGGAATTGCTACACTTCCTGCCCACTTGGTAGTCATGCTCAGAACATCGTGGAAGCTCCGATATGTGATTTAGGCTTAGTTAATAAAATGCAACCACAGCCAAACCAAGAGATCCAAAGAGCAAAGATGAGAGAATTGATTTGGTTGGCAGTGGAGGAATCGTCAGACTCCCTGAGTGCAGTGGTGGCGTCCAGTAGCAGAGGTGGTGGCTGTGTTGAGTGTCTACCATGTGGCAGGTGTGGTTTTAACCATCCTCACACCTGTTACCTCCTCAGGCCCCGCAGTCAGTCCTACTTGTAAGGCCAACTGGCCCGAGGCAGGGGAACACAATCAGATTCACTGGTTGCATCAGACCGAAATTCTCCGGACCACCCAGTTCCAGGAACTGACCTGGGGACTTTGAACCCGGCCCAGCCTTCCCGCCTTTCGAGGGGCGGGACTAACGGTCCCCGAGGATACCCGAAAAGACCACCAAATAAGGAATACCCTGCGCCCTCCCAGATTCACCACACCCCTTTCCCTTCTTCCCCTATAAAATCTTGCCCAACCCTCGCCCGGGTGCGACTTCTCTGGCCTCTTTCTCTCGGACCAGTGAACCTCGCCCGGGAGCGCTCCCTAATAAAGCTCACTTGAAGCTTTCCTCTGTTTCGCGGTGCCGTTTGTTAAGATCCGACCTTACACTACTCAAGTCTGAATCCTCACTGTCTGTCTGATGTGGGGCAGCTTCCTTAGTGTCTACAAGCCTCAGTTCCCTTCACTGAAAAACTGGCATGATGGTAACACCTACCTCGTGGGGAGTCACAGGGAGAAATGAGAATTTGGGCCAGAAAAAAAGTAGAGTCTGGGCCCTTCTGGGAGATCGTCAAAATGTCCCACTGCACTCGCCAGAGCTCTGAGCTTGAAATGCACTCGCCAGAGCTCTGAGCTTGAAATAGGAGGGAAGGAGGCAGGGCACAACCTTTGAAAGAATGACATAGACCGAGGACATAACATAAACTGATTAGAACAAAATGGGTCCAAGATGACGGACAAGTCGACTTCCACTAGACCTTGAGCCTCAGTATACGCTCACTGTAACAGACCAGCATGCTGATGACACACCCACAGCCGCCATGACAGTTCCAAGGCCGACCTGTCATGGGCGGTGGCCCAATTCCTGGAAATCCCCTCCCCCTCCTACAATAGCTGGAATACTCCTCCCACTCATTAGTCTATGAAATTACCCACCCCTATAAAAACTGACAACCCCACACCCTGGTGCCTTTCTCACCTTCTGAGATGGCCCACACTCTGTCTGTGGAGTGTGTTTCTCTCTAAATAAATCCACTTCTTACCTATCACTTTTGTCTCTCACTGAATTCTTTCTGCGATGAGACATCAAGAACCTGGGCTTCATTAAGTCCTAAAACCAGGTGTGTGATCTCAGTTGGAAGACTATGGGTTTTGGCCGGGTTTGAGTCCCGACTCCATGGGGTCAAGACCCAGTCAGCGTTTAGGCTGGGTTCAAGTCCCGGCCCCATGGGTTCGAGTCGCAATCTGGGTTTAGGCTGGGTTTGAGTCCCGGCTGCGTGGGTTCAAGTTCCTATCTGAGGGGCATTGTTTCAATCTAAGCCTAATTATGTCCACTGAGTCCAGGAATAGGGGGCTCAGGACAGTGGGCATCGATGTGTAAATACTGGAAAGGTATTACCTTTGATAATGAAATGTTCCTCTGGAATTTATTTCACCATCCTTTGCTAGCCTGTGAGCATCTCCAGGTGTTCTAACAAAATTGAATTTCAGAACCTGCCAAGTTTAGGACCAGCGCTGCGGGTGACATCGTGAAGCTATGGCTCATTTCAAGAAAGTAGTCTGAGGAGCCAGCTCACCCGGGAAAGCGTGTCTCTGCCTCACTTAATACCGTCTCTTCTTTCTTCCCTGCTCTTTCCTCTTGCTCTTTCTTGCCCCCTTCCTTCCTCCTCGTCATCCTCTCCTTTTCCCCTTCTGTTCTGTCTTATCATTTTGAGCATTTAGTTAACGCGTCTTCCTCCCCTTCTCCTTCTAGCCACCGTCTTTCTCCTTCTGTCTCTTCCTCTGTCTCTTGCTCTCTTTATCTCCCCATATGTGTGCGTGCATGCGAGTGCACGCATGTGCACACACACGATGCTAATTGTCACCTGCACCTTCCACGTTCAATACACCTAGAAGATGAAGACAAAGACAAACTGCAGAGAAACGTTGTTGCGATGCCATTCAGTAGAAAAATACTGAACGTTACTTGCTGCTTTTTTGGTATTTTTACAAGAGCACTGTGGTAACTGAACGGCAGGAGATAAGATAATCTTGATGATTATCATCCATTCTCGTCACTGTGCATCTGACTTTTGCACACTCTGACATTTCCCTAGCATCCCTGTACAGCGCCAACATCACCCTGGGCCCCCAAATTAAAGCCATTCTTTAATGAGCATTCAAGAGAGAAGGCAGGGCTTCCCTGGTGGCGCAGTGGTTGAGAGTCCACCTGCCAATGCAGGGGACACGGGTTCGTAACCCGGTCGGGGAGGATCCCACATGCTGCGGAGTGGCTGGGCCCGTGAGCCGTGGCCGCTGAACCTGCGCGTCCGGAGCCTGTGCTCCACAACGGGAGAGGCCACAACAGTGAGAGGCCCGTGTACCGCAAAAAAAAAAAGAGAGAAGGCAGAGGATGGAATTTCGGGTCACTGAACTGCAGAGATATGTGTAGAAGGTAGGCAGTTGTTTTATCCCGTACTACTGCCCTGCCCTGTGACGGACTTTTTATGGGCCTCTTTGGGGTATAACAGACACCGGAGGCTTCTAACAAGGCTAACTTTGAGGCATCAGGTGAGCCTCGAGAATTCTGTGGAAGGGAGAGGAGCCCCAGACAGCCATCCTGAATAGAACAACAACTAACATCTTTACAACACTGTTAGACCTCAAAACATCTTCACCTTAATGGCCTTGGAGGGTCTGCCTCTGCAGGGGTAGATGGGGAAACTGAGTCTCAGAGGGGTTAAGTGTTTCGGCCAAGGTCACCCAGGAAGCTGAAAAGGGATGAAAACTCGAACCCAAGTCATCCAACTCCGAATATTCTTGTAATATTTCTTCAGGTGGATTACTTGAGATTAGCCCAAGTATAACATGCCAAGTGGTGGCAGTCACATTTCTCAGCTACACAGAAGCAGTTTGGCAAGGGGAATTCACCCCGCCTCCCTCACCGAGACCCCCTGATTCCTCTGGAGAGAGTGCAGAAACACCCAGGTGTCAGAGTTTGGACCCAATGAGTGCCCAGCACAGGCCCCAGGATGGAGACCCGGGTGTCTTGCACGGTCACGCATCAGATCCCCTCCCAGGCTGGGTGAAATAACCCTCAAATGTCTCATTTCTCTCTGGTTCTGATTCTAAATTTGCCAATCTTAGGAGAGATTTAGCCCTTCAAGGACAACAGTATTCGGAAAGTGGAGGCCTGGCTATGGGAGAGAAGCCATCTAATTCTTGGACGTGGGAGCTTCTTGCTGGGAATGCACAGGCTTGGTTTATATCACTGTCTTCCTGCAGCTGGCTAATTCTGGAGAACAAACAGGGTTGGGTTTCCTAAACTTCACCTGGGCTGAGGACCACTCACTGACCAGCTGCCCATCCTGGAGGCCTCCTGGTGGTCAGCAGGCAGGACTGCAGGCAGCCTGGCTTCACCACGACCCTTTTATGTTCAGCACAAAATGACAGTGTTTATAACTGCAACAATCTGGAGGCATTAGAAATGCCCCGGATCAAGCAAACTGGGGTAGAGATGGCCTGAGTTCACAGATGATCCCCAGAGAGGAACAGATGAATGAGGTGCCATGGAGACAGGAAATTTACTGTTATGATAACTGTGTAGCAGCCTGAAAAGTGCCTGACATGTGCTACATAGAAAAAAAAATAAAATAAAAATCAGAGGCTGGAATGATAATGGCACATGATTCAACAGCAGTAAAAAATTATGTAGGGCATCAGGATCAAGAATAGAGATGTGAAAACAAAAACAGTTGATTATTACATTCTGAGTGAAAATGTTTGTATTAGTCAGTTTTTACTGTGATGATGCTATATGACAAATAACCCCCACACTTCTATTGGTCTATAACAACTATTACTTATTTCTTGCCAGCTGGTTTGCAGGGTGATTGTAGGCCAGATGTGGATCAGCTTGGCTAGGTTGTACTCAAGACTTTAGGTGAGGTACAAAAGTGCTCCATGTACCTTCATCCTGAGCCCATATTACATTTGCCAAAGCAAGTCACATGACCAAACCCAAAATAAGTGGGATGAGGAGGTGTATTCCAGTCAGTGAGGCTGTTAAATTGTGTCCACTCAAATTCATATGTTGACATCCTAACCCCCAGTACTTCATAAAGTGACCTTATTCGGAAATAGGGTCTTTATAGAAGTAATCAAGGTAAAGTGAGGTCATTAAGATGGACCCCAATCTGAAATGACTAGTGTCCTATTAAAGGGGGAATTTTGGACACAGTGACCCAGACAGAGGGAAGACAATGTGAAGACACAGGGAAAAGACAAGGCAAGGATAGAGGCCTGGGACAGATCTGCCTCTCACAGCCCTGAAAAGGAACAAACCCTACAAACACCTTGATCTTGTATTTCTAGCTTCTAGAAGTTTGAGAAAATAATTTTCTGTTGTTTAAGCCACCCTAGCCATGGAAGGAGAAAGAAGGGAAAGGAGAATTAATGACAGATAATACAATCTATGGCAATGTTATTCCATGAGTCATTTTTAAATTTAAAATATAACATAGTGAAGAATTCATTGAAAGTCCTTTTCTCATTATCAATGTCTATGACAATAATAATAATAACAATAACAATAGCAACAATGAAAAAATTAAAATGCAAGCACTGTCTCATGCCAGGCATTGTTTTAAGCTCCTTATATATACAGACTTCTTTAATCCTCCAAACAAAATAATATCTCTGAGGTAGAAACTATTGTTATCTTCAACTTAAAAATAAAGGAACTGAGGCCCAGAGGGGTTAAGCCACTTGCCTAAGCTCACACAGCATAGTGGTCGAGCTGGGATATAGCCCAAGAGAGTCCTGTTTCCAGAGCCTGAGCCCCTAACCACGCTACTACATGCCCTCCCTCACACTCAAAACTATTTTCTTTTCCTTTGGGGCTCCCCGGCACATTTCAATGATCTGGCCACATCAGGCAGGCAGATTTTATTTCTTATCACAGCTCACAGTCTTTCGGGATCAAGTCCCTACATACCTGCTTGACCTCATCACAAATCACTGTCTCCTTCACTCCAGCCACACGGACCTTCTTTTGGTTCCTGAACATACCAAGGCGGTCCCTGCCTTCAAGCCTTTGCTCTTGCTGCTCCTTTTGCCTAGAATACCCTTTCCCAGATCTTTAGATGTACCTTCTTGTTATTCAAATCTGAGCTTAAATGATGTTCCCCAGAGAGCCGCTCACTCCCACCTCTCTCCCATCACATTGTTTCATTTTTATTTATGGTTCTTATCAGTACATGAAGTTTTCTTTAAAAATTTATCTGTGTACTGGTTCGTTGTCTATCTCCTTCTGTCTAGAATGCAAACCCCGTAAGAGAAGGGACTTTGTTTATCTTGATCATGGTATTTCCAGTACATAGCGTAGTTTGTGTCACAGAACAGGTGTTCAATGAATATTTGTTGAATAAATGAATAAAGTTCTCACTCTGCCATGACATGAAGTGGACTTCCCAGAAGCATCCTGTCTCCAGGTCTCCCTCTGTCTTTTTCAATGATACAAGGAGATCCAGAGACACATGATCCACATAGAGGCAGGATGATGCTATGAAGTTAAATTTTATTTCCAAGCAAACACCATCTTTGAGTCTTAGTCACTGTGGTTGGAAGCAAGTTAAGTCATTAATTCCATCCAAGAAGAAAGGTCAGAGGGAAAATAGTCACACAAGATGCATGAGGAACGGACACCCAGAGTTGAGTTTCCGTGGCTTTGGCTTCACGATGACTATTTACTGTATTGGATGCGGTTGGATAGATCTGAGCCTGTCGAGAGAAGACACTACTTCAGTTGTCTGGGTTTGGGTTAGATTTGGGCTGCTGGGCCATCTGGAGAGGTCTGGGGCTCCGTGCTGAGGGTCTGATCTCTACGCGGCTGCAAACACTTCACTGCTTTGCCAGTTCTGCTTCATGGGCTGCATGTCTGTCCTCTTGAAGTTGTGTGGGAGGAACTGGACTCTGAGCTGGTTTCTCTTTTTTCATGAAGCCATCTAGGGGACTGAGGTGGGGGAATAAATTACCCAACTTCTAAAGCGTAGCTTTAGCCACTGTCCAAAGTGTCTGGGCTGAATACTGGGCATCTCAGATTGTGGGTCCTGAGGCTGTGTTGGCTGAGGCTGTCGCACCCCAGGTGGATGAGAGAAGCTGTGTCCCCTCTGTGGAGGCAGAGGATTCGGTGGGTGAGTTGAGACCAGATTGTCTGAAGTGCTAGACCCTGCCTCTGTTTTGGAGAAACTTGTTAGACAAGAAAGTTACTAGTGATTTAGATGTTCAGGGTATCTTTCCTCAAAGAATGCAAGACTCTTAGAGGAATTTAATAAATGTTGAGGTTTGATCTTGATGGAATGCTAGAGTTGACAATTACTTAACTTTCTTAACTTACTTAACTTTCTGCAGAGAGTAGATTTATCTGTTTTTGAAGATGGCCAGGATGGGGGGGAAGGGCAGGGAGGAGTTTGAGGTCCTACATCTCTGTCCTTGTGGCGGGTTGCCTTCCAGTAGAAGAGCCTTGGGCATCAGCAACTGATCCCCTAGGCTGAAGAAACCCACTCAAGATAGCTTAAGTTCAGGACTTCCCTGGTGGTACAGTGGTTAAGAATTGCCTGCCAATACAGGGGACATGGATTCGAGCCCTGGTCCGGGAAGACCCCACATGCCACAGAGCAACTAAGCCTGTGCACCACAACTACTGAGCCTGCACTCTAGAGCTCGCGAACCACAACTACTGAGCCTGCGTGCCACAGCTACTGAAGCGTGCGTGCCTAGAGCCCATGCTCCACAAGAGAAGCCACCACAGTGAGAAGCCTGTGCACAGCAACAAAGATTAGCCCCCACTCGCCACAGCCAGAGAAAGCCCGTGTACAGCAACTAAGACCCAACACAGCCAAAATAAATAAATAAATAAAATTTATTATGTTTTTTAAAAAAGATAGCTTAAGTCCAAAAGAAGGAAAATTCAAATAAGGATAAGTTTTATCATTCTCTAAAGGCTACTGACAAGAGCAGGCATTCATCTCTCTGTTTCTATGTTCATTTACATTCTTTTAAATTAAAATTTTATGTGCTTAAAACTTTTTATTGAAGTATAATATATATATATACAGAAAAGTACACATATCACAAGCATAGGGCTTGATAAATTTTTGCAAACTAAACACACCTATGTAACCAACACCAGATCAAGAAACAGAATTATTGCCAGCATCTTAGAAGCGACACCCACCCCCCTTTCCACTCACTATCCCATGAGACTGACAGCTACCTGGATCTCTAATGCTTAAATTAATGAAAGGCAGCCATTAAGGAGATACGGAATGCCTCCAAGTCATCTCATCTCAAGATAAATGTGTTCTGCCCCCTCCTAGTTTTATTCTATTTGTTGTATTTACTTTTAATTATATTTACTATTAGACCTCCATGTGATAATAAGTAATATAACACAACTGGAATGTCACTTACTGCTCAAGTTCAACTGAATTAACAAATCTATCCCTTTCTACTCTTAATAATGGTTGAGACGGCCGCATGTTACCACATGGCAAACATTGTTCTGATTACATAAGTTGACTCATTTAATCTTCACAACAGCCTGATGTAGTATTTTTATTATCATCCCCATTTTACAAACCATGAACTTCAAATGTGCCCTTATTGTTGGTGCCAATCACACTATATTTCCTAGTCTGTTTACTTTCACACAGGGATTTCACATCCATTCTAGAACGTTCTCAGCTAAGTTGATAACACTTTCTACCAGAGTAGCTGAAGACAAAGGTGAGAGGGCCTTAGAAAGTCAAAAAGAATATGCATTTCTCTTTAGACTCTATATTCTATTGTCTTGGGAGAAAATATTGCTTGCTGTGGTGAAGTATGCTTTCCATTAAATAAATCAGAGGAAGCAGACTGGAGCTCTTGTTGCTGGAAAGGCTGAACTGAATTGTGAGCATTTTATTCCGTGAGGTCACAGCACCAGAACACCAGATGCCTGTGGCTCCTGGACATAGCAAACCTCTACTAAAACTTTGGCCAATCTGAGGCATTAGGGTTTAGAAGACACAGCAGAGACTGGGGGCTGGAAGGTGGAGCGTGCGTGGGTGCAAGAGACAGGATGCCCTTGTTCCCCAAGCACCTCGTCTGTCCTGCTGCTTTGTGACTCCAGAGGCCTTGAAATGTCCTCTGCTCACCTTCTTCGCAGCTTAACTGCAATATTTACATGTCAAATAGGTTCCTACCATACCCTCTTGACTCTCTCTTAACTTCCTGGGAACATGTAGGAAGAACTTATCACTTACCAAAGGTGTGTACAAAACATTAAAGTTTCTCCCAAGCTTTAAGAAGATTTGGAGTTTTAGAGTCTCTTCCTCATGTCACTTTCTGTCTCCTGCCTGGGATTCCCACTGGTAGAAGAATACAGTGTTAGAGATTGGGATTGACTTAGGTGGAAACATCTGGGAGATCTGGGAACTTTGGCTCAGGAGGTACAAGGAATAAAAAAAGGACTCATGGACTCCAGTTAACTCCCAGTGTATCAGGAAAGGCGTCTCTCCCCACGGGTTCCCAGAAGAGGTCTGAGGAAAATACTGGATGTCTGTGCATTGGACAGCACTTCCAAACCAGACCACTCCCCCTTCTTGGCAGCACCCTCCAGACTCCTCGAGGCGGTAACTCAGTAGACATGTGGGCCACCACAAAGCTGTGCTACTCAGGACCATAACCCCCCCTCTCAAAGATCTCAGGTTTCTGCTGGGAATTGGAAAATTACTGAGTGATAGGATTCCTCCTTTCCCTTCCCTCACCAATATCTTCATCTACCACAGAACCCACAACTTGGTGTATATACAACATCCCCAGGATTTTCTTCCTATGAGGGTTCTACTCCACAAACTTGTCATATATGTTCTCTGCAGGATTGTCGGTGAGTCCCCAAAAAGAGGGCTTGAAGAAAAGTATGTAGAGCTGCAATAAATTGCCTCCAGAAATTTGGAGACAAAGTCTGACAAAGAGAAGACTCTCAGGAACTACTACACATTAATGTATGTAATTAATGACTGGAGGCAAGTGGCCTCTTTAGAAGATTTCAGAAGGATGTAGGATGTAGCCTTAACAATGTATAGACTTTCACAGTTGAAAGGAATAAAGTATGTGAAAGTTCCTAGTAGTATCTGGCATACCGTAGGTACTCAGCAAATGCTAGCATTTTTTTTTTTGTATCTTCTAGTCCAAAATGCATCTGAGGTATAAATCATTTTGGACCTCTTTGCTAGAATCTTCTTTTCTTAGAGTGAGCATAAATATGTTTCTTTGCAGTTTCCTCTTCTTATCTTCTGTTTATTCCTGGAGACTTTACAGTATAAACCTTATCTCTCTTTGCCATGACAAACTTTAAGACGTTTGAGGGCAGCCATTTTTTTTCCCAACTATTCTTTTCAATTTGAAAGTCCCCAAGGTCCTCGACCATTCTGCTTATGACCTGCTTTTGAGACCTTCAGCATTCTGTTCATGTTCTGTATCTGTATTTGTCTCTGTCCCTCCTGGAAGGTGACCATGAATTGAACACTACAGGGTCATCACATTTTCTCATTGTGATTTACAGAAGTTAGCATAAAATTTGTTTCACTGTCTAGTTTGTTTCAGAAAGTATGTCACTATAATAGCTCATACTATCTTGCTATTCATGAAAATTTTCACAGATTTTTAAATCATTTTTCCCATCTATGAGTGGAGATTGCTAATTGTTCACACACAGTTGTTTACTCTTCTTTCATAGTTGTTAGATACAGGGCTACTCAGCTAGAGATTACATCTCCCAGCCACCTTTGCAGCCAGGTGTTGTCATGTAGCTCCATTCTTGCCAGATGAATGCAAGTGATGCACTCAACTTCCAAGTTTTGGCCTTTAAATATTGTCTGTGTGATTCTCCATAAATTTTTCCTCTCCTGAAAGCTGGATCCTGCATAGGCCTGTGACAAGGCTTTAAACATGTAGATGAGGACGAAATTCTAGGGGTTGATGGACTCACAAGATGGAGACAGAGGCCCTGAATGATCAGTGGAGCAGAGAACTGGCCAACCAGGACCTTTAACATTGAGCTTTGTAGTAGTCAGCTATTGGCACGATAATGTTGCATAACAAACATCCCCCCAAATATTTATACTCACAACTGTGGGGCTGCCAGTCAACTGTGGCTAGGCTGACCTAGGTTGAGTGCCTCTCCTGACCTGCTCCACACATGTCTTATTCTCATGGGACTGGTGTCTACTGTGGGCATAGTCTTCTCTGATAGATCATTGGAATAAAATCGGATGAGAAGAAACATGCAATATCTATGAGTTAATAATGATTTATGGTGTTTGTTTTGTTCTCTGCAACCCTCTAACACCTTATTACTTGTCACTGTTCCTTAAAAATTCTTTACTATGGTCTAGCTGTCTCATTCCTCTCAGGAGTTTGGAACATATTTCAGAAGACATAGCTCATTTTAGGGTACCCAGAAGATCTTCTGTAACATCTTTACCAACTTAGACCTTAATCTTTCAGCATCCCAACTCCAGAGGCAGAGGAGACAATCTAATTGGGCCAGCCCAGCAAACGGTTTGATTTCCACTGGGTCAGGAGTCCACTCTGGTCCAATCACCTGTGGCCAAGGATACAGGATCTTGAAATAACATTACAAATTTAATTCCTTTCTTTGGAAGGGTCTGTGGATGAGAGGAAATTCCACAGAAAAAGGTAGAGCTAGATGCAACCCTAATCACACTGAATTTCTGGAACTGCAGAGCCATAGACCAGATAGCATCCTTACCTAGACACTGACAACCAGGGAGACTCAGCCTGCACAACTTCCCTGCTCTCCTGGGCTGGATTGTTACATCACTGGCCTCCAATGAACCACACCTTCTGGTGTTTACACCTTTGTGTACTTCTCTCCCACACTGACTTTGGACTTGAGCATGGAACTTGCTTTGGTCATTGAGACATTAGCAAAGTGGTGCCAACAGAGGCTTGATAAATGAATTCACATTGGGTCTTGTCCTCTGGAAATGCTCCTTCTTGGAAGCCAACTGCCATGCTATAAAGAAGCTTGTGGACTTCCCTGGTGGCACAGTGGTTAAGAATCCGCCTGCTAACGCAGGGGACATGGGTTCGAGCCCTGGTCCGGGAAGATCCCACATGCCACAGAGCAACTAAGCCCGTGCATCACAACTACTGAGCCTGTGCTCTAGAGCCCGCAAGTCACAACTACTGAAGCCCACGTGCCTAGAGCCCATGCTCCGCAACAAGAGAAGCCAGCGCAATGAGAAGCCCATGCGCCACAACGAAGAATAGCCCCTGCTCGCTTCAACTAGAGAAAGCCCACGCACAGCAATGAAGGCCCAACACAGCCAAAAATAAATAAATAAATTTAAAAATAAATAAATAAAGAAGCTTGGGCTAAATTACAGAATGGTAAGAAGTCCTGGAGGATGAGAGGCCATCTCCGATGTCCAAGACCTAGCCACCTGAATAGATCCCCAGTTGAATACAGCCCATGAGTGACCTCAGACATACCATGTGGAAAAGAAGAACCATTCAACTGGTATCAGTCATGAAAAACAATAAATTAAATCATGAAAAATAATTGCTGTTTGTTTTAAATCACTGTTTCAGGATGGTTTATAAGGCTACAAAATATTGAAATGCATCCCCTGTCTAAAATTTCCTTGGCTACAAAACTCATCTAGAAATCCAGATGTCTGGCTGAGGACCCTTGGAGAAAATGTTTTGGATCTGGGAATGTAGCCAAAGGGCCTTGAAAATGAAATCTGGAGATGTCTTCATTTCTCCTGTTCTGGAAATTGAGAACTTCCCTCCTCAAATCTCGAAAAGAAAAAGAAACCCTTAAACCATGAGGCATAAGAATGTTCCACTAACCAGCCAGATGAGACCAGGCCCTCACACAGTGCTCCACACGCCTCTCTTACGTACCTCGTTTTCTCCTCAATTAATACATCTACTTTAAGGGAAGGCCGCAAATTTTTTTTTGGTTCTCCTCAGACACCAGGATAGAAAGCTCCTTCAGATGACTCTTGTTCTACTGCCCAGTCTCCTGTGAGGTGGCCCAAATTGTGATGGGTTGTATGTCTTTAAAAACTGAAGGAGAGGGGGCTTCCTTGGTGGCGCAGTGGTTGAGAGTCCGCCTGCCGATGCAGAGGACACGGGTTCGTGCCCCGGTCCGGGAAGATCCCACATGCCGCGGAGTGGCTGGGCCTGTCATCCATGGCCACTGAGCCTGTGCGTCCGGAGCCTGTGCGTCCGGAGCCTGTGCTCCTCAATGGGAGAAGCCACAGCAGTGAGAGGCCCACGTACCACCAAAAAAAAAAAAAAATTGAAGGGGAAATTTTCCTGTTAATGCCAAAGAAATTTACCCAGAGAGGCAATCACCATCTTCTGAGGTAATTAAAAATACTACTGGGTATGACATTTCAGGAATGTTTGGGGTTTGTCCATGGCTGAAGCTATACAACTTCCTAGGGTCCCCAGTTGCTTACTGATTCCATTCAAGATGCATGTTTCCAAGTATTGCTAAATGCACCAAGAGATTTCTTTTCCAAAACACCAAGACTGGCATTGACAATCTCTTCTCTTAAGTCACTGAGCAAGCTCTGAACTTTGCCCAGAAGCAAGTTTTCATTCATTCATTGTACAAATATGTTATTAGGCAGCTACCCCATCTGGATACCCAGCAGGGATCACTATGGTGGCCTAGCAGATACTTCCTTTGAGGCTAGCCAGTGTGCATTCTCCCCTTGGGAAGCATAAACCAAGCAACTCTTTTTTTTTTTTTTTGAGGATGGGAGATGACCTCTTTCTTTTGGATGCAATCTGATGAGGCTTCTCTCCCTCCCCAAGCCAAGAGTGAGCCCATGATCCAAGCCAGGCCAAATAAATGTTCTCACTCTGGATTTTAAATCAAAACAGATTAATAAGGAGACTGAAAACAAGTTGGCATTTGGGAATCTCACACCGCAATCAGGCTGTTTTTACTAGAACGTTTCCTGCCATTTTAATTTCCCACTTTTTAGAGCTGTCTTGCTCCTACTTGTTTCCAAACCCTGTTCTCTGGCCTATTAATTCCAGACGTCCTTCCAACAAATCTCCTTTACCTTAGATCAGCCAGACTGATTTCTGTTGCTTTCATCCCAAACACCCTGACTGATACAAGAAATGAATGAAATAGACATAATCCCAGCTTTTAGAGCCTATTAATTTGGTCGGAAAGACATACAGTAAACAAATGAAAAAATATGTATTACAAAGAGTTGTGAAATAAAGGAAGAGGATGCTCTGAGAGAGAGTAATGGGATGATCTAATTGATATTGTGGAGCTGTTGAAAACAGCTGCTGAGATCTGAAAGATGAGCAGGCAACAGAGAGACAGAGGGGAGGAAAAGAACCCTCTGTCAGAGGACAGAGGGCAAACAAAGGCCGTGAGGCAGGGAGAAGTTTGCTGCATTCCAGGAAGGAATGGAGGCTGGTGTCTTTGGGAGGCATGGCATGAGCTGGGCTGGAGAGATGGGCTTGCACCCCGATCACACAGTCTTGTAGGTTATGGAGTTAAATTTGGTATCAAGACAATAGGAAGAAATTACTGGAACATTTTAAGTCTGTGAGGACATGATCTGATTAGATTTTTAAACAATTCCTCTGGTTGCTGTAAAAATAGTTGGCTTAGAGGACAAGAGCTAGGGAGTTATTGAGTGTTCTGGGAGGGTGATGATGCTACTTAGGCTAGGTGGTGGCAAAGGAGATGGAGAGAAGCAAAGTCCTATCGGGATTTGGAGGTATTTGGATACAGGACCTCCTGCTCTGGAGTGTGACTGAGGCAGGAGATAGATGGGCTCCAGGCTGGGCATTTACAACTGGTGTCCTGTTCACACTTCCTGGGGTGAGAAGAAGATGGGCTCCAGGCCGGGCATTCATTACCACCCCCCTGTTTACATTTCCGAAAGCAAGAGAAAAATGGGCTCCAGGACTACATATTTATGACAGGACTCCTGTCTATGTTTCAAGATCTGCACCTCAATATAAAAACCAGCAACAGAAATAGGGTAAACAACCAGACATTGGACATTTTTATGGCAGGGACAGAGTGGGACTAAACCCTGTTAAAATATCAAGAGGTCATATATTTCCCATCCTTGGGGCAAGGGAAACATTGCATATGCACAGAAAGCCTCCTTGGGGGTAAAAAGGAGGGAGCACCACCCCATAATATGTGATGTCAAGGTCATCCCATAGGCCTGTGGGCTGGAATCCATCTTGGAAAAAAGTTGCGCACGCATGTTGGGAAGGGTCCTAAGGCACGTCAGGTGTGGAAAAAGAAACCAGGTAACTGGCCAAATGTAAACAAAGACCTGGAAGAACTGCCCTAGATAAGTGACCTAACCGCCTCTTGACAGTGCTCCTTGTCATTGGAGAGGACGCCCACACCCTTTCTCTCCGGGTGGGCATCTCTGCCTTGCTTCCGTCATAACTAAACAAACTGCTTCTCTGTGTGCTCTCCCACTTGTTGTTGTGCTATGTCTCTAATAATAAACTTTGTATCTGTTTTTACAGTTTTTGCCGCGGTGAGAAATGCATTTTTCACTTGCGGGCAAGAGCAGGGGATCTGGTAGCCAGGATTCCTAGTTTTCAACCAGGCTCCCCAGGTTCAATTCCAGGGCAGGGAATTAAGATCTGACTTCAGGCCACCACTCACTGCTGCCTCTCCGAGATCATGACTGCCGGTGGGCAAGGACCAGCCCTGTTCATTTCTACATCCCCAGGAGTATCTACATCCTTTGTGCTTCTGTAGAATATCATAATTTACGAGGTGCTCCTTTGTCCAAACCTCACTTGATCCTTGAAGCAACCTTGAAGCGTTGTTGAAAATCAAGTAGCAGAGACCCAGGGGGAGAGGTTAAATGGCTGAGACACACAGTTGATAACAGCTAAGCCAGGACTCAGATCTTACTCCTCCGCATGAGAGCTGCTGCCTCTAGCTCAGTATCTAGCCGCTAAACCGTACGATCCCCAGAAATGTTCACAGATCTGAAAATGAACTGGGATCTGCCCTTTGGTGGCCACTCCTTGTCTAAATGAACCTGGGCTCTGAGGGATGGTCCTGGTACTTCATCTGTATCCATCTCCCACACTCACCCTGTGGTTGCTGTAACCACTGTCTGGCTTTGCCCAGCACATGCTGAGCACTCTTGGACCAAGTCATCCATCCATATCACCTTTTATCTCACCCTGCCTGGATCTCCTTCAACATTCTTTCAAGTGTGTCTGTCATCCTTCCCTGGAATGCCTGCCTGCCTTTGCCTGGGTTAATGTCTGCACTGGCAGCATCAGCATCCCTTGGTAACTCGTTAGAAATGTGAATTCTCAGGCGCCACCCAAGACCTACTGGATGAGAAATTAGTGGTGGGGGGGTGGCCTGGCCATCTGTGCTTTCCTAGGCCTGCCAGGTGATTGGGATGCATGCCAAAGTTTAAGAACCTTTATGCCAGGAGCAGCCCGGATGCTGCAGACAGCTGAGCTGAGCTGGGTGTTTTCTAGAAACCCAAGTCCAGGGCTGCAGTCACTGATGGCTCTTACTCCAGCTCTAGGCCCACATGGCTGAGGGGTGGTGACAGCTCCAAACTGAAGAGCCAGGGGAAGCTCTGAGGGGTATTTGTGGGGCCAGTCTCTGCTGAGGCCTCTCTTGTTGGCTTGCAGATGTCTCCTTCTTGCTGTGTCCTCCTCACAGGGTTTTCTGTCTGTGTGTGTGCATCCCTACTGTCTTTTTTTGTGTTATAATCTCTTATAAGGACACCTGTCAGATTGGGTCAGGGTTCACCCATATGACCACATTTAACCTCAATTAGCTCTTTAAAGGCCCTGTCTCCAAACACAGTCACATTCCAAGTTACTGGGGAGTTAGTGCTTCAACATATGGATTTATGAGGGGACAGCTCTGGACAGGGTGTGACCAGAATTCTCTTCAGCCGTGTAGGGAGCAATTGCATGAGGTGGTCAGAAAGTGTTTCCCAGAGAAGGTGATATTTAATCTTCATCCTATTTTTCCAAGTGGATAGGTTTTGAAAGTGAATTCTGGGCAGAGCAAAGGTACCCTGAAAAGATAAAGAAGCAGCGCCTTCCTGGTGGGCTTGGAGATAATAAGTATTTTATTGGCTACAGTGTGTGGTCCATGATATTGTACCTTGTTGCCCAGGTCAGGGGAGGCCAGGGCGCAGTTTAGAGTCCCCAGTAGCTAAGACTAATGCATCAGTTGGGTTGTTTGGTTACAGGTATCAGAAACTGACTCAAGTTAGGGTAAGTCAACATGGAATTTACAGAAGGATATAGGGAGAATTGTTGGGAAGGCAGAAGAATTAAACATAGAAATGGTGCTCCAGGGGACCATGCATCAGAACTGCTAAATTACCTTGGCAGGGTGATCCAATTGGAACGGACAAGCTCTGACAGCTTTCTCTGCCCTTTAGACCCTCCATTCAAGATTCAAGATCCCAGACTGATAATGCCAAGTGTTGGTGAAGACGTGGAGAAGCTAGAACTATCTTACAATGCTGATGGGAATGTGAACTGATACCAAAACTTTGGAAAGCTGTTTGGCAATATCTACTAAAGGTAAACATACTTCTATACCCCATGGTTCAGCCATTCCCTATTTTCAAATATAGGAAATTTTGGTGACACCTGAAGGAATTAGATTGTATCAAGTCACTGTACTCTTTACTTCTTTTCCTTTAACATCATCTGCTTTCAGTGCTCTTTCAGATAATAAGAAGGCCTGCCAGTAAATGCACAGGATTTTTGTTTGTTTGTTGTGAACTCCCTCTTCTCTCACAGCCAGTGGTACCCTGATCTATCCTAGCATATCACACAATCACGCAACACCACATACTGACAGCCTTCACTGGAACAGTGGGTATGCTTATTGTAGAAGCATAGTCACTGTAAGTTTTTTGCATGGATAAAAACTTGGCAGCATCACCTGAGGGTCTCTCTCTACACCACTGTGGGGTTGAAGAGCACAGAGCTAGTCTTTGTATCTAGCAAGGGCTAATCCCAGGTAATGAAATGGCATTTCCTGAATTGAATGGACTCCCCTTTGATTTGCTTGGGGAAGGTTCTCCCTGACTTCTCCTGTCGGTCTGATTCCAGGCTGGACTGCTCTGATGATGGACGGCTCTGCTTGATGGAAAAATAATGTTCATTTTGCCTCTTCTGAATTCTTGGCCAATTTTTCCAGCCAAAAAACTAAGATCTGGGACAGCTATCTTGTGCATGCCATTCAAAGGACTTCCCCATTATGGTCATTTTTTTGAGTGGCTGGACAGAGCAGTGTGCCCACCAATATATTGTATATATATATTGCTTTAGACCAACATACAGTTGATTCTTGTTATTCATGGTATTATGTCCTCTAAAGAGATCAGGAACACTGAATCAGTGAATACTGAAACATTGCTCCTAGGGGAAATAGAAGTATGACTATGAAAGCAGTGCAACTATTTGACTTGGGGGTTACAGATAAATTTTAGCAGGTAGGTGCTATTTGCAAACATAGAATCTGCAAATAACGAGGACTGACCATGTATTGTTCATATTTTCATGAGAACTTAAATCCTGTAACCCATCTTTCCATCCCTGCCCTTTCTCCCCAAACTATGCTATGTCCTCAGGACTCCAAACTTTTCAACAGTCATTTATTTTTATGCCATCCAGGATGGCAGCCTGAAGCATTCTGGAAGGTACACGCTGCCTAGTGTGAGGGTATATATGCCTGACAAAATGTTCTAAAAAATTACTCCCAAGATTCCTCCCCACCCCTCACTCCATAGAGCCCTTTTCTTCCCATTTACTCTCCTTTCTCCCCTTTTGCACTTCTCCCTGGGGCCCACTCCCCTGCCCTACTTTCAGACCACATCTCATCTCCCCTCACCTGTGTCCCTCCTCCCCAGCAGGCCCATAAGGACTTCCATATAATTTCCTTTGGAAAAACGGATCCCTTGCAGTTTGCATGACTGAAGCTACATTGCTGGCTACTTTGTGATTCTCTCCTGGCCTGGAAGTTGGGGATGGAGAGTCCCTCCGGGCAACCAGCTTGCAGAGACCCTGACATCAGTTAGAGCAGAGCTGGAACCACCACTGTTGTTTGGGGGCTTATCAGTCCTATTGCTGCAGGACACATCACTCTACAGCTCAGTGGCTGAAAACTAGTATGTATTGTTTCTCATGGGTCAGGGACTCCAGGATGGGCTCAGCTGGGTGGTTCTGCTGTTCTCTGTTTGGCTCAGTCATCACAGTCAGCTGGGGGTCCACTGATCTAGGATGGACCTGTTGGAAGTGGCCCTGCTCCAGTGTCTCTCTTTCCTCTCCTGGACTAGTGGGCGGACCCAAGCACGTCTTTCTTAAGGCAATTGCATGAGTGCAAGAGAATAAGCAGAAACACTTACAAAGCCTTTCAAAGCCTTGGCTCAGAATTGACATACTGCCTGTAGTGTGTGGATCCCCAAAGCCAACCCTCAGGTGTGCCAGAACTCAGCAAAGCTGATACACTCATGGTTATAATTTACTATAGCAAAAAGATACAGATTGAATCAGCAATTGAGCAAGACACATAGGGGATGGTCCAGCGTACCAGCTGTCGCCTCCCGGTGGAGGTCTACAGACAGCGCCTATTTCTCCCAGCAACAATGTGTGACAACACACGTGGAATATTGCCAACCAGGGAAGCTCCCCTGAGCCTTGGTGTCCAGGGTTCTTACTGGGGGTTGGTCACATAGGCACTGACAGCTGCTATGTGCCTGACCTTAGTCTCCAGCCCCTCCAGAGGTCAAGTTGATACTATGTAGTCCAAAGCCCCCTCACAAATCATATTGTTAGTGTCACTATCCGGCCTGGCTCAATGCCTCCAGGTAAACAAAGACACTCTTTCAGGCAGTATATTCCTGGGGCTTAGAAGTTACCTCCTAGGAACGAGGAACCAGCCCAGGGCCCAGACTTTCTTTGGAATGTGCAGAAAGAAAGTTTGGACCCCTCAGACTTGCTGAGTTGATCCTTTATTGCAGGTTGTCTCTTCTGTCTCAATCTATTGGCCAGAGTAGGTCACACGGCTGAGTCAGAGTCCGAGGGCAGCACAGTGTCTCAGCAGAGGGCGTGGATGCAGGGCCAGGGGAAGAGCTGGGGCCATTCATGCGACCCGCCACGAGGTCCTGTCTGGGGCCAGGCCTGGGCCAGGGGCCGCCATGGTCTCATCATCGTAAGACACAGCCCCACGCGCACATCTCCCTGCTTCCTGTGTGCTGTTCTGTACTTTCCCACGACCCCTCATCTCCCAGGAAAGTTCCAACTCAGGCTGTAAGTTTCACTTCCCCTGAAGGCCTCCCCGACCACCCCCAGCAAAGGCAGGGTCTCCTGAACTGACTCATGGTCCCGCCTGCCCAGGGCTCTGAGATGGGAGACGGCCCCTTCACCACTCTCCTTCAGATCATCCCCCAACTTAACTTCACCCAGGACAATGACTTGCCAGCCCCACATTTGCCTCAGAGACCCCCTGCCTCAACCAACTGCTGCTACTCTTGACAGGCCTGCTGTCTGCCAGGAGCGGAAAGTGTGGGTCGATCCTTCTGATGGCTGTTTTCAATCCCCGGTCGTCACGTTCCCTGGCTGGTTCTTCTCCTCCCACCTGCTGAAGCCATTTCCACGGCAGCACGGAATTAGTTAGAACCCTTTACAATCCACGCCCCATTGCCCAGGCTTGTAAAACGCTTTATGAGCAAATATATTGCCTTCTCCTCGGCCACCGGGGTGTGAAAGTGGAGTGGCAGTAAACATGGTCTGAATCCGAGCAACTCCTGGGCCTGTCTCAGAGCAAAACCAAGACACCCGATGATTCTATCTGACCCTGAAGATGAAGTCGGCCTCTTCCCAAATGTCACCTCCTCCACGAAGCCTTCCTTAGTCCCTTAAGTGGGAAGTGATTTCTCTCCAGTCTGAAATCTCACAAATGTCTCCATACACATTCTTCCTGGTGTTATTTCCTTTTCCATAAGTGCCTCATCTTCTCCTCCATATTGTAGGTAATCAGAGGCCAGGAACCACATCTGTCCCCTCCACAGCACCAAAGTCCCAGTGTCAATGTTTGCTGAATGACTATTTGATGATAGCTGATAGATGGCCCCATATAGCCCCAGTCTCTAAAAGTTAGGTCCAAACAGGAAAGAGAAAGAAGGTCAGAGGAGCTCTTCATTCACCCCAGCCCTGCAACGGGTACAACAGGCCACCGCACGGGGACCCCGCTGGGGACATGACGTTGCTGGGCAGGTGGCCAGTGGGGAAAGAAGGAACCGGAATGCAGGATGCCTGAGGATGGGAATTTGTTTTAGTCACTTTTATACCCTCAGGGCTTAGCAAAATACTGCCCACTCAGAAACAGTCAGATCCAACAAAGCCACGCTTGAGGAGGAGGCCCAACCAGAGGAGCTGGTAAGACAAGGCACTAAATTTAGAGACGGGACTGAAGTGAGTAGTTTCTTAAAAAGACTTTAAAAGCTGAAGCGGGGGTGGGAGAGCTGACCCAGAGTCAACTGGTAGGTTTTATTTCTCTTCTTCCCCCTCCAGGGCTGGGTCTGTGGCCTTGAAGCAGCAGCCCATGCCCCATCGTGGGCTCCCACAGAGCCCTGGTTGCCAAGTCATGACCGGCCAGGTGAAGCGTGGAATAAGCTTCCAGGTGCTCTAGAGCAGAGCCGCTCACACTTCAATGTGCGCATGGGTCAGTGCAGATGTTGTTAGCACGTAGCTTCTGGGTTGGCAGGTCTGGGTGGGACCTGAGATTCCACAGTCCTCACGAGGTCCTGGGTGATGAGGACGTCGCTGCCCCGAGGACAATGTTTGAGGAGTGGCGGGCCAGGCTAGCAGTGGTTCCCGATGCTGGTAGTTTATAATCAACTGGTGGAACTTTTCAAGTACGAATGCCTACCACCAGTGACGGGATAGCTTGCTTTGAGGTCAGTGGGTCTCTGAGTTCGGTCCCTGGGCTGGCAGCATCAGCATCACCAGGAAACTTATGAGAAACGCAAATGCTCAGGTCCCACCACAGACCTCAAACTGCAGGGGCAGGCCCAGCAATCTAGGTTTTAACAAACCTTCCAGGTGCACACTAAAGTTCATGAACTGTTGCATTTTTGGCCTCCTGATGTGATGTAATGGGAAGTACAGAACATCACACAAAATCACTATGTGGGGTTCTTGCTGGAAGTACTTGACCCGAATCTCATCTCGAGGAAACAGTGGTTATCTCAGTCTTGGTAATACAGTGTGTTTGTGGAGAAGAATGTCTCTTTTCTTAAGGGAGGCATGCTGAAACATTTAATGGTGAAGTGTCAATGTGTGCAGACTACTGTTTAATGGTTTGGCCAAAAGGGAATGTGTGTGTGTGTGTGTGTGTGTGTGTGTAATAAGAGATATGGTATGGGTGTAGCAAGATGTTAATAGTTGGTAATTTAGGTAAGAGGTGTAAAGGAGTCCCATGAACACTTCTTTCAAATTTTTTGTATTTTTGGAATTTAAAAAAATAAATGAAGAAATATTAACCAATCTGGGCCAGGCCTCTAGTGTTCTCTGATTCCGTTGTTTGAAGGCAAAAGCTGAATACATTGTAAATCTCCTCCTGGTGATTCAAATGTGTAGCCCGTATTAAGAACCTCAGTTACAGAGCAGCTTTGCTTAAACTGTGACCATAAAACCACCTGCACCAGAACTCTCTGGGCTGCTGGTTTAAAATGTAAATCCTGAACCTCATTAATACACTGAAATCAGGATCTCTGAGGGGTAGTGACTCAGGCAAGCACCATGGAGGGATTCCGATGCTAATATTTGAGAATCATTGTTTAAAACCCTTTGTCAGAGTATTAGGTCACCAATCCAGATTACTACAGGGCCCAGGACATAAAATGAACTAGTGTAGCAGGCTGGGTGTGAGGCAGTAGGGAGCAGTGGGGAATAAAGCAAACAAGAGAAAAGATGCTCAGTTTAAAGCCCCAGCTTCCAGCTGACTGAGACAAGAATGTGTTGCCAATGTTGCCCAGTATTCCATTGCCAAATATTTCTCTCTTTTTTTTTTGAAGATACACCAGAAATTCAGAATTTTTAATCCCCCAATTTAAAAGTGTTGGTGACTTAAAAAATATTCAAACACTGTAAGATCTGTAGTGATGTCCCCTCTTTCATGCCTTATATATGTAATATGTACGGTATCAAAAATATATGTATATTCAAACAAGGCTAAACCAAACATGTCTGGGGGTAGTGTTCAGCCTCCTGACCACTCATTTGTAACCTCTGACTTGGACTTGGCTAAACAAACAGGATGCTATGAGGGCCACAGTTCAAGGGTTCTATAGCACATCAGAGAAAATCCCACAGCCTGCATTCTAATCATGTCATGTCCTGGAACAATGGTTCCCTCTGCAGGAACCTTCCCAAACATCCCCTGCAAAATTCCTCTATTATCCTTAAGACTGATGGGGTTGAGGGGCAGGAGAGCCTGAGTGGGCGGTGCTTCCATTCCAAAGGATTTTCCCACTTACTTTGGGTACTTTCTGTGGCTTCCAATCCAGCAACCATGTCAACTGCCCATAGATCCTTGGATACCAGGCCCTGGTCCCAGCAACTCCACTGTCCTGTTGTGTGAGGGCAAGTCACATCCCCTCTCTGCACCACCAGCTCCTCCCCGTGGCAGGAGACTACCGCCACTGTTTTTCATCAGCAGAACTCTTTATGAAAAATTAAAGCAAAACCCAAATATAAAACAAAAGTGATACAGGGTTAATTTTTCCCAGGTTGATTGAGACACATCAATCCTTGCCAAACCCCTCATGCAGCCATAAGGTCCCAAGGAACAGAGTTTGAAAACTACAGGGCTTACCTATTTTCAAGCAATGTCTCCAATTTGGAAATGCCATATGTAAGATATTTATGAGCAATTTCCTCTCAGTCTCCCATTGGGTCCTATTTTTAATTACAACTAGGGAAGGCCACTTCTCCAAAGCATTTTTTGAAGCCTCTTGGTTATGCAGAACTGTGCTAGATGCTATAAAGGGAAGTAGCCATTGCCTCCAATTCCCAGGCATTGGGATTATAAACACTGGAAGGTCAAAGGGGAAATGAACCTTAGACAAATTCTAATCCTGTACTTTATGACCTATTCTAACCCATAACCTCGGGATCTCACAGACTGAGAATTTTTTATGTCGTCCCCACCACCTGCTTGGAGAAAACTTTCGTTCAGCTTTATTTTCTGTAATTTATATTATGAAGACAATAGGTATTATATTTTCATGTTCCAAATAAAAATTATATAATAACAGTGCAGTATTTTCTTGCTTTTTCCAAAACACACACATGCCACCCCAAAGAATGGGACATACCTCCTCCACCCTCACCCTCCCTCCAGTCACTGAGAATAACTGGCCCAATTCATTCTTCTTCATTTATGCTTGAGCCTTGCTTTCCTTGGTTACAAAGTGTGAGGCTGTAATACGGAGAGTGAGGCGGGGCTGGGGCGTTGGTGGAGTATAGATGAAACAAGCTTAGCTTTGAGTTAATAATTGTTGAAACTGGGTAACTGGTATACTGAGATTCTTTAAGTGTTCTCTTCATTTTTGTATGTTTTGAAATTTTCCATAATAAAAGGGTTAAAATGAAGATACTATTATCTGCCTGTGGGTTGAAATGGAGTATTTTGCTCAGCTGCAAACCTAGAAGCACACTGAACAGTATCTTCACTTTCTGCAGCCAGGTCTGTCCACGGTTCTAATTCTGTCTCCACTCCCTGACTCTACCCATTTTGTTATAACAGAATCTCACACTGCACGCCCTGAGGACACAAGGGGGATTGCAGCAGTACAAATCCCAGGTCGGAAGAAGCCCCTGACTCTGGGTTCCTTCACCCACCTCTTGCCGGCAGCTGATGGAGCTGGTCCTGGCCACAGCAAGTCCTCTCTAGCCCGGGGCACAAAGGGTTAACACTTCACCCCCGGAATGACTGGGTTTCCCTTTGGTCAGTGTTGCCTTTCAGGCTCATGCCTGCCTGATGACTCAGTACAGACCAACTCGACCATGAGTTTGTGGTTCCTGAGTATAGGGGTAACTGACTTGGATTACCAAAAACTGAGACCTGCTTACACTTGGCTTCTCCACCCAGGTTGAAATAACTCATCTGTATCCTGAGTGGTGGGGAAAGCCTTCTATAACCCTGGATTCCTCATAGGATGGTCAATGTAGCCTCAAGGGGAAAAAAAAGTCAGAGGCTGCTACTAACTAAAGAATCTGTGGGACTTGAACACAGGGAGGGGGTGTAGGGGTGAGGGAGTGGACAGGCAGGGCACCAAAAGGACTGACATTCGAAAAATCCGTCTGTGAAAAAATGGCTTCCAACTAATTAAACATAAAAAACCTCTTTTAGGGAAGATGATCCTATTGGATCAACTTGCAAGGTTTTTCCAGCCAGCTTCTGCCTCTTGGAGCTTCAATTAAAAGCTGTTTCACAGATGGCAATCTCTGAGTCACAAAGTTAGATGCTCTGGCAACCATGTGCGCTTTTCGTTTCCCAGGGGATCCTGGCCGCATATGGCCCTGGAAGAGGTGTGACAGTGCATTCTTGGCAGGCAGTAGACAGCCCCTCTCCCATCTTAACACACAGATGACAGGCATTTCAATGTACCCATCAAGAACAACTAGCAGGAGGGTCTTCCTTGTTAATTCAGGAATTTGGGGGCTCTGGAAGTCATAACATATCAATTGATTTTGCCTGAGAAATGGAGCAAAACATCATGTTTAGGAATGGAGCCTAAACGTCATCTAGTGCAACACCTTCTTTTTACAGAATGGAGAAACTGAGGTTCAGAGATGTTATGTAATCTATCTAAAGTCACCCAGCAAGGGAGAAGCAGAGTCAGGACCAGTCTCATTTTTGTTTACTATAGACATCACTTCTCTGTTTATTTTGGGACTGAATACATTGCCTGATCCTGTCCTTATACTCATGGCGTTCCTAAGGGACATCTTCCCAATGATCTGACAAATTGGCCAGCAGAGGGGCTTGAAAGGGTCACTTTGTCCACCTCCCGCTTCATTGCAGGACAAAATCAGGGCCCTCTTAAGTGGAAATTCATTGCTCTCCTCTTCAAAGCTTTCTACTAATGTTGAAGTCACAGCTTCCCTTGGGTGTTGTCAAAGAGAAACAAAGCTGGACACTAGTTAAAGGTGGTAGGACAGATTTTATTCTGTTCTACTGCAGCTGGGGAGAGACTTCAGCTCAACTCCACTGAAACGGAAGATGGGAGGCCTTTAAACACTAGGGTGTGCTAAAGGAAAAGTACTGAAGGATATGATGTGGGGTTAAGTGTTTGCTATTGAAGTTAGGCTCCCACCCTCCCATAGAGGCTGGGAGACAGGGCCCTGCGCTTCTTGGTGATTACATTTCAAGTGATGGCTCTCAGGTCCTTGAAAAAGACAGTCCTGGCTTGTGGAAGATACATCACAACAGGAGAGAGAAAGGATTTACAATCGCAAGTTCTTCAAAGTAAATGCTTCTAAGAAAAGGGAGGTCAGGGACATATAGTCAGGTTTTTGGAACAAACAGGAAATACTTTTGGCAGTGTTGAGATTTCTCAGGCAGGAACTTAAGGGGACTGGGACCATTGTCCTAGGGACGCAGGCTTGAGGCGTTAGTGTTGTTCAAGTCTTTTAGGGTAGAAGGTGGACAAAATCATTTGTGCCAAGAGTCTGCAGTGCTCATGGGCCAAAGATGGGGCCAGTCAAGAGCTCAGAGGAGCCTGATTCAACTTTGGCCAAAGACAGAGTCTCTCTCCGTGCCGGCGAGACTTCTGCTGCCCTGACCGTCAGGAAGTTGATTCAAATATTTTCCCCAATATCCCACTATGGTTTAAGCCTATTTCTTCCTGTTCTTTACTGTGGCTGGAAGTTGGTTCATGTTCTACTTGGATTGCCTCTTCATATATTTAGAGTCAACCTTTCCCAAACTGGATTTTGAGTTGTTTGAAGATAGGGCCCATGTATCACATTTTTAAAAAATCTTCCATTGTACCTTGTAAGTAGCTGGCTTGATAATTATTTTCTGACCAAAATCCCAGATGACATTCCATTTTCAATGGTGCTAACAACATTCTAAGGCCATATCCTATTTCTAGAACCATCTCTGTGGTGTCTTCTGAACCCTCTTCCAACATGGGAGGCCAAAATAAGGTTTTGCCATTTACCCCGGTTCATTTCACGAGCACATTCTCTTTCCAAAAGGCCCCCAAGATTCAGTTTGTTAACATTTTACTGAGCACGAGCTATAGGCCAAACGGATACTGCCCTGGGTGCTGGGGAGGAAAAGATCAGTGGGTCAGGGTTTCTGCTGTCAAGTAGCCTAGGAGGGAGGCTGACTGGTAAATCAGTGATTCCAGGACTTAGCGAGGAGCTCAGTGATAGAGGTGGGTGCACAAAAGAGGGGTCCCTACATCAGTGTGGGTGGAAAATGGTCAGGGAAAGTCTTCCCAGAAGAGACAATGTCTGCTTGGGTGGGGTTCCCTCAAAGCAGAGTCTGGAAGGAGAAATCTTGTACAAGTGACTTATTGAGGGAGATCAGAAGAAGCCTGTGAAGAACTGAGGCAAGTGAGCTAGAACAAGGGAAGAAGTTGGGTTCCTGCTGGAGTCTAGCCTCTAGTCCTGGAGGGTATCTGGAGGGAGGGTGAATTACACCAGAGTTGTCCTTCCTTCAACCAAAGACACCAGACTTTTGTACTCCTTATCATCCAGTCACTGGAGTGTTGGCTTCTAGCTTTGAGCTGTTAGAAGCTAACACTCAGAGCAGCTGGCGGATGGGTGTACCTGCCCAGGTCACAGGGATCTGGATGGGTGCCCCCAACTTCCCTCTAGTACAACACCTGAACTGACCCCTGAGAGAAGGGAGTAGTCAAAGTTAGTTAGATAGGATATATGGGAGGGGGAACAGTAGGGCATTTCAGGGCAAAGTTACAGAGGGAAGAGAGGACACGATGCATTTGCCAAAGACAGAGGTTTCGTGCATGGTTTTTTGATTTTTTTTATTTATTTATTTTTGGCTGCGTTGGGTCTTCGTTGCTGTGCACGGGCTTTCTCTAGTTGTGGTAAACAGGGGCTACTCTTCATTGTGGTGCGCGGGTTTCTCATTGCGTTGGCTTCTCTTGTTGCAGAGCATGGGTTCTAGGCACACAGGCTCAGTAGTTGTGGCTCGCAGGCTCTAGAGCACAGGCTCAGTAGTTGTGGCGCACGGGCTTAGTTGCTCTGCGGCATGTGGGATCTTCCCGGGCCAGGGCTCAAATCTGTGTCTCCTGCATTGGCAGGCGGATTCTTAACCACTGCGCCTCCAGGGAAGCTCGAGGTTTTGTATGTGCTTTAACTCAGGCTGCTATAACCAAATGTAAAGGGGGTGGCTGATAAACTACAGAAATGTATTTCTCACAGTTCTGGAGGCTAGAAGTCCTAGATCAGGGGGCCAGCACTGTCAGGTTCTGATGAGAGCCGTCTTCTGAGTTGTAGACTGCTGTTCCCTTGTCGTATCCTCACATGGCAGAAAGAGGGCACAGAGCAATCAGGAGTCCCTTCTATAAGGACACTAACCCTAATCACCTTTCAAAGGCCCCACCGCCCAGTACCATCACACAGGGGGTTAGGATTTCAACTTATGAATTGGGGGTAGGGGGCCACATACATTCAGTCCACTGCACTGCAGATGGGATAGACAGAATACTGGGTTTAAAAAGAAAAGGGTGTGTGTGGCAGCAGTTAATAGCAGTGGGCGAGGCGTCCTTTCCCATCTTGGTAATTGACGTCCACCCTTCTTCCACCTTAAAGGAGACTGCCGGTACCGTCACTGGAGAAACTGAACCAGAGGGTGGAAGAGGGCTCTGACCAGGATACACAGAATTATGACCAGTTGGAGTTTTGCAACATTTGAGCGGGTCCAGTTCGCAAGGTTGTATGAGTTTCTCCCCCAGACGTAGGAGATGTTTATAGAATCTTCTCAGGCCAGGCGCCGCTCCTTCAAGAGGCGTTTGGTTTATTCACCTGCAATCAAACAACCAAGAAGCCCAAGTACAGTCACTCATCACTGTGCAATTGTTTACCCAGCCTGCCACGCTCACTGGAGGCTGAGTTGGTCCTGGTCCCAAATCCATCTCCCTCAAGCCAAGCTGGCCGCTCAGGACCTCGAGTGCTGCCCGGTGACCACAAATGGATAAATTGGTGTTTTGTTCTGTTCTTCTCTTTTCCTGAGAAGTTCTCCCCTTTTGAAAACATGGGCACCATTGTAGCTTTTCCCCCTTCTGGGACCTCAGTCTGCCACGTGGTCTCAAAAATAATAGCTGAGTGTTTTGCAGTAACACTTGTCAACAACACCCTACGTCTCACACTTTGCTGGCTTGAATATACTCATCTTCAAACAGCTCTTCCTCTATGGAGTTTAATTTGACAACAACTTTCCCACCTATGGGAGACGATACTTGTTTTGGTATGTGATTATAGTTAAATCTTTGATAAATGCATTAACGAAGTTGCACGAACCAAGGATCTACTCTGAACCTAACTTTCAAGGGTGTCAAAAGATTATCAGGGCTTCCCTGGTGGCGCAGTGGTTGAGAGTCCGCCTGCCGATGCAGGGGACGCGGGTTCGTGCCCCGGTCCAGGAAGATCCCACATGCTGCGGAGCAGCTAGGCCCGTGAGCCATGGCCGCTGAGCCTGCGCGTCCGGAGCCTGTGCTCCGCAATGGGAGAGGCCACAACAGTGAGAGGCCCACATACCACAAAAAAAAAAAAAAGATTATCAAAGGCTTTTGTTGAGATGGTGTGTGTTAGTGTACACACAAGTTTGATTGGATGGTGGTTATATGCAAAATTACAAAACAGCATCCAAGTTCCACAGATGTCCTATATAAGGGGAATATCCTTCTGCACTTTCCTAATCGCCAAAATAACTGTGTATCCTCAGGAACTCTTCTGATTTTCATTTGCACCTTGGTGGCATTCCTCATGTATTTTCAGGCTGTTGTATCCATTCATTCATTCCATAAATATATTACAGAGCATCTGTTGTACTGCCAGGTGCTGGAAATACAACAATGGACAAGGTACTTTGGGTTCCGGCTCTCATGGAGTTTACAGTTTAGGAAGAAAAATAGATACTCAGTAAATCATTTAAAAATGTTTAATCACGATTGGGAGAGTTTTAAGAAATAAAAATACAGTGGTGTTCTGGTCACCTATGGCTGCGTAACAAGCAGCCCAAACTCAGTCTGAAAGTCAACAGACATTGTGATGTTGATGATCACTGGACAGGGGTGGCTCACCCAGCTCTAGATGGCGTTGGCTGGGGTGGCATAGAAGCTGGGCGCCGGAATCATTTGAAGGAAAACCCCCTTGCCTGTCTGGCAGTTCATGACGGCTCTCTGCTGGGACCTCAGCTGGACCTATCAGATGGAATACACCACGTGGCCTCTCCGCCTGACCTGGGCTTCCCGACAATGTGGTGGCTGGGCTCCCAGGGTGTGTGTCCTGAGAGAGAGCAGGGTAGATGCCGTACCATCCATGCAGTCGCAATGTCCTGCACAACTTCAAGGGGAAAGGAAATAGTCCCTACCTCTTGATAAGGGAAAGATGAGGTTTTGGAACAGCACGTAAGATCACAAACGTGGCTCGGGCAATTTTTGGAAAATGTAATCTCTCCCAAGTGGCTATGAGAGAGCTAAGATTTTATTAGAGGGATCCGGGCAGGGGTTTTTAAGCTGGGACCTGGAGGAGGGAGGGAGGAGTGGAGAGCATTCTAGACAGTGGGTCCTGGCTCAAGAGGAACGTGGCTCTAGGGAGAATGGAACGAAAGGGGGCCAGGGCAGCCGTGGCATAGTGAGTGAAGGCGCATGATGGAAAACTGTCAGCAACGTAAAAGTCCTCAGTGGGGACCCTCAAGGTATTTAACCAACCTGTAATTAGCATCTGGCTTACCTATCGCTGCATCACAAACTACCTCAAACTTCTTGACATAAAAGAGCACCATCATTTGTTATTTTTCTCCCACGGTTCTAGAGTTGCCTGGGCTCAGCCACGCAGCTCTTACTAGGGGTCTCTCATGTGGCTGTAGTTGGATGGGGGCTGGGGTCATCACAAAGCCTTCCTCATTCATATGTCTGGTGCCTTGACAGGGAACACCCCAGCAGGGGGGGCTCCTCAGGCACCTCTGGCTCTGCTCTCTGGTCTCTCCATGTAGTGCCTCCAGCACGCAGCTCCTGGGCAGCGAGGCTTCTTACAGGATTGTCTGCTGTCACGTACCACTCACCCAGGCAGTCACAAAAGCCCATCCGTTTCCAAGGAGAAGGGACACAGACTTCTTGATGGTTAAGAGTGTCAAAGAATTGGCAGACATGCTTTCAAACCACTACATCTGGGGCGAGCGTATAACCCACTGTCCAAAGCAAGACATCCTTGAGAGTGAAAGTAGGTGCTTTTCCAACATGAACCAGGACTGTCCTTGCTAGACCAAGACATATGGTCCTTCCTGCTACAATGTCCACAGCCCTCTTCAGCTCCTTTGCCTTCTGACATTCATTGTGTCATTTTCAAACACACTCATTGAAATTTGTGTTTTAAATTTTATTTTCTGTTTCTTGATCATTTCTCACTTCTAGATCACAAATAGTATCTTGAGGTTGCTTTTTCCTAATGAGCCTGAAACTTGATCGTTATGAATCTTGTCCTACAGTATCTTTCATGCAAACTGGGGCAGCTTCTGGCACTGTGGATATAAGCACTTAGGATGCCTTCCATGTCAGATGAGAGAAACTCAAGCAGTGGAAGATTTTGCTTCGAGAAATGCTTTTTTAAAAACCTCATTTTTTGGCTAAGTGGTTAAAAAAAAAAAAAAAAAAACACAGGGATGACTCACCAGTTGAAATCAAATCCTTCATCCCAAAAAAGTGTTTTTATAAGAAGTGGGTGTTTTTTTCTTTCCCCAAAGGCAGACTGCATAATATTTGGTCCTTCTCTCTTCTGAGTAATATATTCCATCTCAGCAGAAAGTGACAGTTTCTGACTGGAGCCAATAACGCTTTATTTTCAGAGCTGGGCATGATACCCCCTTATGTGCCTTCAGCCCTAAGAAGAGTTCAGCTGTGGACACACTGACACAATCCCCCTTTGTCTCCCTTCCCTTCAGTCAACTATTAACCTGTCTTTCTGAGGACCCTGGAGCAGAACGGATGCTTACGGAGAACATTTGGAAAGAGCACCAGGTGTAAACAGCACCAGCTGTAAACAGCAGTCAGGCATTAACAAGCACGGCAAGTTTATTGTCCTTCAAGAGTCCAACCACTGTCCATCTTTCTCTCCGAATCCCAGTTCTCCGTTCAGGAGCCTTTATTCTTCTCACAGGTCTCCACCAGAAAACCTTTTCTTTCTGTTGTTTCTTTCCCAAGACTCCACAACTCTGTGTCATTACTGAAAAAAGTCGATGTGATTCATTTCTGATCCATGAAAACAAGCACCCCATTCCACTCTGTTTGTCTTCTTGGAAGCTTCCACAAACACTCCTTGCTAGAAAACAAAAATGTAAAACTCGTATGCATTTCTGTTCCAGACTGAAGTCCACAGGAAACTTGTACGAGTCCTAAGCTATCGCCTCAGCTTCATAAATTGAGAGAGTATTTAACAGAGATATAATAAGAGATGACGACTAGTAGAACAGAGGGGAAAGAGTTAAAAGAGCCACTAAGGGTGGCAACAGCAGCACCAACAGCTGCTCAGAACACAAGGGGGGCTGGACTTAGGGTGACCAACTGTCCCATGTAGCCTCTGGCTGAGTGGGTTCCTGGGCCATGGGACATTCAGTTTTCCAATCTAGACGTTCCCAGGAATACTAGGATGAGTTCATCACCTGAACTGTCATCCTCTTCCTTTTTTTTTAAATTTTATTGAAGTATAGTTGGTTTACAATGTTGTGTTAATTTCTGCTGTACAGCAAAATAACTCAGTTTTATATATATATATATATATATATATATATATATACACATT
This sequence comes from Orcinus orca, assembly GCF_937001465.1. Taxonomy (NCBI): domain Eukaryota; kingdom Metazoa; phylum Chordata; class Mammalia; order Artiodactyla; family Delphinidae; genus Orcinus; species Orcinus orca. The sequence goes on along the minus strand of NC_064563.1, from coordinate 12,259,028 downwards.
CTTTTTCCTATTCTTTTCCATTATGGTTTATCACAAGATATTGACTAGAGTTCCCTGTGCTCTACAGTAGGGCCTTGTTGTGTATCCATTCTATATATAATAATTTGCATCTGCTAATCCTAAACTCCCAATCCATCCCTCTCCTCTCCCACCCCACCCGCCTTGGCTGGAGTCCTCTTCCTTAATCAGAAGCTCCCCACTCTGCTCTGCTGGGAAGAGCCAGGTTCTGCTCTGGAACAGGAGGAGGAAGCAATGCTGGGGCCAGGCAGGGGCCTGGAGGGAAAAGAACAAAGCCAGAGGACTGCTGGTTACTTAGGCTTCTAGGTTCAGGGGACTAAGGGATGCTTTGGATAAGAAAGCGGCAGTGGTAATGGTGAACAATACTGTCAATGGCTCAAAAGGACCAAGGCAGAGCTCCACTCCATAAGGAAGGGATTGCTTAACGTGTGAGATGAACAGGTTCAAATGAGCCTTTAAGGTCCCTTCTGGGCAGCCTTCCAGAAGAATCTCTGGGGTGAGGGGTGGTCTGGCCTCTAGTCCAATCCCAGGTCTCCACTCCATCCCTCTCACAGGCTCGGGGCCCTCCTCTCCATGTCCATCCCCAGTGGGAGGGCATTAATTATTCAAGCTTCTTTTTTTGTCCTCACCGGCCATCTGTACCCCTCGTTGCTTCAAGCCAAGAGAAAAATCTGGCGGTGCTGCCCTGCTCTGAAATAGCTGGAGGGGACAGTTAACATCACCATGGACTCCCCTCTCCAGGTCACTTCTCTCTTCAAGAAAAACAATTTCCAAAAGTCAGAAATAAAGCAAAAAAGGATACAGAAAAGAATGCCTGCCTCAGGGGCATTGGACCTTCTAGAAGGAAATAACTTTGACTTACTATTTACTCTTGATTCCATATTTCGCAAGACTCTAAAATTAGCTATTAACTTGTTGAAAACCATTAAGATACAAATGGCTTTTATCCAAGTGGTGTAAATGATTTTTTTCCTGTAGAGATAAAAATGACTTTCTGTTTATAGAGAAGATAACAGTAAAGGTTGTAGTTTTATTGCCTCGAAGAAAAATAATCAGTGTTGTATCTAACTTAGCGATCTTACTGCCCATTTTTTTCTTTTACTAACCATATATCAGGTCGTCTTATACATCTGGTTCTCTAATGAACGAATTAAAATAAAACTTTGACATGTACTCATTAGATATTTGTAGGAGAATTATACTTTCTTTTGCCTTTTTAACTTTTGCCTTTATAACTTTTTTTTCTTGCCTTTTTAACATTTTAAACATACTTTCCACAGTTCCCCCCAACCACCACCACAGCTCTGGTTCTGGTTCCCTTTGGACCCACAAAAATGCAGTTCCAAGTCCTCTGTGTCTTTCTGTCCTTGAAACACTGATGACACCCTGGGCCTCCCTCAGGGCTGTGGTAAGCGCACCTTTGGGTACAAATTCTTTAAAAGGAATCACTCAGTTGCAGATAATAGCAAAATCTGGACACCGAGATGTCCAGCAATAGAAAATTATGGCACATCCACACTAAATATCATGCAGCTATTAAGTGTGATCATTGTCAAGTCTATTGCAGCCACAGGTAAATAAATGCTTAAGCAAATTTGTGAAAAGATGGTGCATAAACAATGAACCGGAAGGTAAGACCAATGTGAAAATATCTGTGAGGAGGGGCTATTAGGAAGCTTTCTTGTTTTCTTCCCAATTTTTTAACATGGTTTTTGTCCTCTCAATCAAAAAAAATGTAAGAAAGATAGTTTAAACCCCAAGCAAGCAGAACACTAATATTATATGATATTATGAATATGAAATGGATAGTTACCACCAACACGGTCATAAAACGATGGTTGGGAGATTTCACTGAGTAACTCTCCTGAAATCTCCCACAGTTACTCATTCTGTCACCCTTTCACCTCAGAATGCTTAGGGACCTCGGAAGTCCCTTTAACTCCATCTGCTCTATGGCTGGGCAGGGAAAGGCAAGACCCAGGGCGTTAGACGAAACTTGGTGGGGGAGGACTTGGGGGAGCTTGTAAAGGTCTATGAGGACACACACAAGACCTCATCTCTCAGACTCACGGACAGATATTAGCAGCTCTGCTCACAGACCCCAGGCAGGCCCCCAGGTCCCTTTAGGGGGCTGTCAATTCCAGCTGCCCATCCCTGCCCATGTGACATTGTCACCGCTGCCAAACCTCTGCCAACCCACCCAAATACACCTGTGGGCCAGAGAAGCTGAATGCGCACCCTCTAGACCCCACGCTGGGACCAGGACCCATACCCTTTTGCTCACCCTGCCTTTCCGTCACTTGCAGCAATCACCCCTGGCCACGGAGAGCCCTTCCTGACCATGGACGTGGTGCCTAGCTGTCCTTCTGAGCACAAACGTTTCCCTCCCACCCTCTTGGAGGAAACCACAAAAACAAAGCAGGAGCCAGCTTTGTTCCGAGGGGAATGTTTTCACCCTGTTCCCACTTCATGAAGCTCTTCGGCCCGTAACACAGGCAATGAAGCATTTTGTGGCTTCCCAGAGGTACCTATGCAGCTGGCCTAATGGCCTGCCAGCTTGGACCTCACTTGGAGTTGCTTTCATTTCTCTGGCAGCTGACATTTTTAAGTTGGCTCATCTTCTGAGTACATGTATTTACAAACAGACTTTACTGACATTCCTTAAAAATCTCCCTCCTTCCAAGTCCCTGAGTCAGTCACAGGGTCATATTTTATTTTGTTTGGTAGGTTGGTATGTTCTTAGCTATTTTTTAAGCGCAGATCCCGAGCATAAGCTCCGGATGGGCAGGGACATATTTTACATTTTTTAATATCCTAGCAGCTAACGTAATGACCTACACAGAATAAATATCTATTGGCAGCCTGGAAACAATCCTAACATTCATCAGTAGGAGGGTGGATAAACAAATTACGGTCTATTCATACAATGGAACACTATTTAGCAATAAAAAGGAAAGAATCACTGATGCATACAACAACGTGGATGAATCTTGAAAACATTACACTGTGCAAAAGCAGCCAGACACAAAGGAGCATGTACCGTATGATCACATCTGTCTGAAGCTCTAGAGCCAGCAATGCTAATTTGTGTGGACTGAATGCTTGTACCCCTGTCCCCATTGTTATGCTGAATCCTTAACCCTCAGTGTGGCTGTATTTGGAGATGGGGCCTCTACAGAAGTAATTAAGGTTAAATGAGATCATAAGGGAGGGGCCCTGATCCTACAAGATTAGTGTCCTTTTAAGAAGAGATACCAGAGGTCTCACTATCTCCAGATAAAAAGATGAGGTCATGCTGGAACAGGGTGAGAAGGCAGCCATCTGAATCGACTGGAACCTTCCTCTTGGACTTCCAGCCTCCAGAACCATGGGAAAGTAACTTTCTGTTGTTTAAGCCACCCAGCCTATGGTATTTTACTATGGCAGCCCAAGCTAAGACAAGACCAGAATAGTGGGTGCCTCTGGGGGAGGCATTGACTGGAAAAGGACACAGAGAACTTTCTAGGGTGAAGGAAATTACCTACATCTTATAGGATGGTGGTCACATGGATATTTACATATGTATACGCAGAAAAGGTTTGAGCTGTATACTTCAGACGTATGTATTTTACTGTATGTAAATTATAACTCAATAAAGAAGTGAAAATTAAACCTGTTGCTAAGAATGATTATCTCTTCACTGTGATTCATACCCTCCAACTGATCAATTTGGGATGAAGGTTTGACAAGCACCTACTGTATACAGATTCTTGCACTAATCACTGGTGTAGCAAAAGGGGAGGGGGTGGGGGTGCAGGGGAGCCACCCTGGACCCTGGTTCCCAGGGACACTTCTCCAGCTCCAGAATCAATACCTGGAATTCCTCAAGCCACAGCCACTGAGCCAAATTGGACCCAGAACTAACAGCTCCTTATTTAAGAGACTTTTTGACACCTGGGAAGCCACGTTAACCTGTCATGCTTCCACAGAGGCAGCTGTTGCCTGGTTCCTTCGAGAACCAGCCAGCCCCCAGATCTGCTCAGCTGCTGGCAAATTCCACCAGGGAAAACAAGAGGGAAGAGGGAAAGCCGATGCAGGAAGTCTTAATGAGATATTAAACTGTGAAATCCTGACCGTAAAGACTCCCTCTACTCAAGCAAAAGAAGCTGAAGAACAATCTACGCCCACATTCCAGCAGTTAGCTTTTCCGTGGTGCGCAGAATTAACAGATCTGTTAGCACCTTGGCACAGAAATGAGAAATGCCCCCCCAGGTGGCTCCCACTCCCTTCTTTCCTGACTTTGGCAATGCCGATGAGATGCAGTCAGACCCCACCGCAGAAGCATCATAAACAGGAACAAAATCTACGTGTTCCTCCCCAGGGAAAATCGTGCTATTTCACGTGGGGATCCTAGGTTCTTTGCAATTGTAAAAAACAAACGTTCTTTTCATAAAATCGCTGACATTCTAGAAAAGGTAAACCCGAGGCATGCCTGCCACCCATCTTCCACCCGGAGTCCTTAGCAGATGTTCTTAATTGAATGTTGTTCACCATTTGTCACTGAGCCCAGTTCTAGAAGCAGTGATGTGTTGGAGCCGCTGGTACCAGCTCATGAGAGCCGATGGTTAAATTTCAGGAATCTTGGGACTTCCCTGGTGGTCCAGTAGTTAAGACTCTGAGCCCCCAATGCAGGGGGCATGGATTTGATCCCTGGTCAGGGAACTAAGATCCTGCATGCTGTGTGGAGCAAGCCAAAACATTAAAAAAAAAAAAAAATTCAGGGGGCTTCCCTGGTGGCGCAGTGGTTGAGAGTCCGCCTGCCGATGCAGGGGACACGGGTTTGTGCCCCGGTCCGGGAAGATCCCACATGCCGCGGAGCGGCTGGGCCCGTGAGCCATGGCCGCTGAGCCTGCGGGTCCGGAGCCTGTGCTCCGCGACGGGAGAGGCCACAACAGTGACAGGCCCGCATAACGCCAAAAAAAAAAAGAAAAAAAAATTCAGGAATCTTGCTAGCTGTTTGTTAAGCATATTCATTATTAAAACTTAAATGATATAAGTTTATACTTAAATGAATTATATTAAAAGAAAAAGTAATGGCTACTCAAAATTCATCCCTTCCTAATTGTCTTGTCACATTTTATTATTATCTGTGTGCCTGAGGTTACTTACAAATATGGTATCTGGCAATACTACATGATGGCATTCTACTGTACATCTCTTCCCAACTCTGTGTTGACAGATATAGTATCCGTAGCTTGAAATATGTCACCATAATAGTATTTACATCACAGAAACCAGCAAATCCTACAAGTCAAGGCATCCTTCCCACTCCCCTGGCGAGAGCCAGTTGTTAAACGTCTACCAGCACACCACCATTGGATGTCAACGTCAGATGATGAGAGACCCCAGAGCAGGCAGACTGAGCCAACCAAACTCCTGCTGCCTGTGATGGGGGAAGGAGTGTTGGTCACCATGCCTTTCCTTTAGCATCGAAAGATACAACTCTGAGCACTCATAGAGGAAATCGAAGCAAAGAGATGGAGAGAGTCAGTAGATCCAGCCATGCCTGAAGCCAGCCAGATCTGCTACATTTCCTACTAATGTGAGACTTGCCTAGGGGCATTGTTTTCTCACTCTCACAAAGACACACAGCTTAGCCCAGGAGGGGACAGGTAATTGTTTGCCCTGGAGTCTTCCCTGAGAGTGCCAGAAGGAGTCAGCCAAGGACCACGGGCCAAGGTCAGTCAAAATCAGAAGCAAACATGGGGTGTAGCAGCTGGAGAGGCTGGTCAGAAGGAGGGCATTTGGGAAGCTGTGAAACCGGAGAGTGGTGCAGGCAGGGGTGTGAGGCTCCAGAGAGCTGATCTGGGAGTTCTTGCTGGGCAGCCTGGCTTGGCTACAAGGGGTAGCAGGGGCTAAAACATGGGCAGAGAGCAGGCCCAGGCCTCAAGGAACTTGCTCACAGAATTGTAACGGAGATACTTTTTTCTTATTTCAGGCAGTGAAACCCACAAAGGGGAAACATCCCCACAGTCGGGGCCAAACGAGGGCACTATGGATAAGTGTAGGAGCCTGAAAGTCTGCCTGAGTCAGCGACTCCAACAAGTGCTTACCTCTCACAGCTTATTCCCTTTCTTTTTTTTTTTGTTTTGTTTTGTTTTCTTTTTGTTTTTGCAGTACGCGGGCCTCTCACGGTTGCGGCCTCCCCCGTTGCGGAGCACAGGCTCCGGACGCGCAGGCTCAGTGGCCATGGCTCACGGGCCCAGCCGCTCCACAGCATGTGGGATCCTCCCGGACTGGGGCATGAACCCGTGTCCCTTGCATCGGCAGGCGGACTCTCAACCACTGCGCCAGCAAGGAAGCCCTCCCTTTCTTTTTTCCGCCTTACTTATTTTGACTTAAAATCCTGCTCTAAAATACTGGAGCCCAATCTTCGCCATGCGTCAGAATCACCCAGGTACCTTTCCTAAAATGCAGATTTGGGGGCTGTGCCCCTTGGAAATGTGATTGAGAGATTCCGGAATTAGGCCAGGAATTAGCCAGGTTGTGAGTCCCTCGGGTAAAATTTCCCATTTTATTTTCAGTTTTTTCCATAACGGCACCCCTGGCAAAAGCAGCATAAGTGAATCTGTTTGGGTGGAACGGAGGTGGAGGGGTTGCCTTTGGGCTGGGTGGCAGGCAGATCTGGCCGCGGAATTTGCAGGGCCTGGCGTAAAGTAAAATGCAGGGCCCCTTGTTCAAAAATCATTAAGGAGCTCAAGATGATGACAGCAGAACTGTTAAACCAAGCATGGACCCTTCTGAGCAGGAGCCTTAATGAGTGAGCGCCCCTGAAACCAGCCCTGGTAGCAGGGCACCATTTGCCTGTGGGGTTCCTGTGTCATCTAAGTGTTTGTGTTACTGACCACGGTTCTTGGCCTCCTTAATCAATAGAAGTTGATCAGAGAGCAGACAAGAAATTCAGGGAAGGCCTTACTGGGGCCCCTGCTGCAGCAGGAAGGATCGAGAACAAGTAACAGGTTTCCTTGCTCGCTCACTCCTCAGGCAGGGGCAAGCTGGTTCCTTACATGGGGTGAGGGTAGCGGTGTGTCCAGGGGTCGGGCCAGAAGGGTGACTTAGGTGGTTTGCCCACCTCTTTGGTGGTGTTGTGTGCAGGGGGCATGCACAGTACCCTGCTTTTTCTCCTGACACCCTGCTTTTGCTCCTGGCTCTTCAGAAGTGGCAGTTGTGTTTTTGGTCTTTTTGTATCTTGTTGTCCATAATTGCCCCCAACTGTGCATGTGGGCAGTTATTTTTAGTCCCTTAGAGTTTCTTTGTATTTTGTTGCTGAAGGAGACGTTTGTCCAGTTGCAAGCATTGCAGCAAAGGGCCCCAGGTCCCAGGTCCCGGCCTGTTTCATGCGTACCCCAGGGGCTGCCCACTGGCTTTCCAGGACAAAGGCTCCAGGCAAAAGACAGTGAGTCTCAAAGCCCTGTGTCTTGACTTTGGAGAAAAGCCATGGTCCTACAGCGTCTGACAGAGCAGATCTTCAGAGTTTGGGGAAGTTCCACTTCCTCCCAGGCCCCAGAGGCCCCAGAACTCTGGCTGGGCCCCTGCTGGAATCCGGGACGGACACAGAAATGTCTCAGGGAGATGGGAACAGAGGTGGGGGGGAGAGGACCCTGCATCTGGCAGCCCAGGTAGAAAGGAAGACACAGATAAACATCCACAGAGGGTCAAATCCGCTCGGCTTCAGGCCTGACTCACCCTTTCCGCTCTCTGATCCTGTCTTGAGAAGAGACCAAACCATTGGGGTGACCAACTCATCCCAGTTTGCCTGGGGCTTTCCTAGTTTTAGCAACGCAAGTCCTGTGACCCAGTTAGCCTCGGTGGACCGGGTTGGCTAATCAGCCTCTGTAAATCAAAGTCACAACAAATGCCCACAGGGGTCCTGTATGCAAGGGCTCGGGTATTCCTGTGGGCAGGTATCCTCCAAAACTCATTGGCTAAGTTCCCACAACCTGATGCAGCAGGTCAACAGCTTCACTACCCGCAGGTTCATATTTCCCCCATGTTCACCAGGATTTTCCATCACTCACGATCAGATCCAGCAAGGACAGCTTATTAACTGTGGCTATGGCCAGAGATTGGTAGCAAGCTGCTTTGGGGTTTTCCACCCAAAACAACCCCATGCTCCGAGCAGTGGTCCCCATCTCTGGGGACACATTAGAATCCCCTGGAGGACTGGACTTCAGTGTTGTTCAGACCTCCAAGGTTGGGGCTTCCCTGGTGGCTCAATGGTTAAGAATCCGCCTGCCAATGCAGGGGACATGGGTTCGAGCCCTGGTCTGGGAAGATCCCACATGCTGCGGAGCAACTAAACCCGTGAGCCACAACTTCTGAGCCCACGTGCCACAACTACGGAAGCCCACACGTCTAGAGCCTGTGCTCCGCGACAAGAGAAGCCACCACAATGAGAAGCACGTGCACCGCAATGAAGAGTAGCCGCCACTCACGGCAACTAGAGAAAGCCCGTACGCAGCAACGAAGACCCAGCGCAGCCAAAAATAAATAAATAAATAAATAAAATTTTAAAAAAAAAAGCTCTAAGATTATTCTGATGTGTAGCCAAGGTGAAAGACCCACAGTACTAAGACCTAGAACACTGGGCACTTAATTTCCCCTCTGTAGGGAACCCTCTTGCACTGTTGGTGGGAATGTAAATTGATACAGCCACTATGCGGAACAGTATGGAGGTTCCTTAAAAAACTAAAAATAGAACTACCATATGACCCAGCAATCCCACTACTGGGCATATACCCTGAGAAAACTATAATTCAGAAAGAATCATGTACCACAATGTTCACTGCAGCTCTATTTACAATAGCCAGGACATGGAAGCAACCTAAGTGTCCATCGACAGATGAATGGATAAAGAAGATGTGGCACATATATACAATGGAACATTACTCAGCCATAAAAAGAAACGAAATTGAGTTATTTGTAGTGAGGTGGATGGACCTAGAGTCTGTTATACAGAGTGAAGTAAGTC